>NC_141461.1:57680000-58930000 GCF_015680905.1 Coptis chinensis | reverse complement strand
GCTCAGATTTTTCGATTTTGCAATCATCTTTTGATATAGTTAAACATAATCAAATGAGTTGAAATTTTGGAGAGGTGATCGCCATGGTTAGTTAAACACATCCACCAAAAACTAGATTATAATTCACGTTGTACGTAAAGTTGTGGGGCATGGTATAAACTATGGTAGAAAAAGTGTTGTAAATGGAACCTGCTCATATATAATATATTTTTTTGTTTTTTTGCACAATAAAACAATAAATTTATCAAAATAGTATGATTGAGAATGTGATACCATATTCAAAAACATTTACGAAAAGTCAATGTCGGTGGATAGATATGTACCAATGAATAACAAAAGGCTGCAAGGTCACACACTATTCTTTTTTTTTCCTCTTTGATCGGTAAAATTCATTTTGTATTAATAACTATATTCATTTTGTATTAATAACTATGTTACATTGGCACAAATCGAAAAAAATGAGGTATATCACATACAATGTGTCTGATATGTGTATACAATATTTGTCTAATATGTATCTTACATGGACACGTGGATACGTATCCGACACGTACTTTCTTAAAAATATGGCGATTCCATTTAACATAGATTAACAATAATGAACATAAGCAAGTGCCAACTAGCAAAGTTGGTAAAATCTTGGGGTGATTATACTAGAATCTCGGGGTGGGTTCTTCTAAGGTTTGAACTTTGAACCCCGTCAGCATCAATGAGTTACTGACTCATTTAAAAACAGGCTTGCCAATCCAAATAATAATAATGAGTATAAAGATTACAATTATTTGGGATTTTGGGTCCAAGTACAAGAGCTCGCTCATCTCAGCATCCCATCCCAATTACACATTAAATCAACAAATCTTACACCCGTAAAAACTAATGTAGCACATGCCCAATCAAATAGAAGCTCCTAGATTTCCCCTACAGAGTTATGCATCCCTTTTGCCTTTTGTTCAAATATTCTCATATTTCTTTCTATCCATAGTATCCACTATCCACACACTAGCATTAGCAAGGTGATCCATTTACCATTTGGCTAGAGAGGGGGCCCTCAAAGATACTCTTGCCTAAGGCCTCCTTAGTATTAAATGGTGGCACCCAAGTAGCATTGAAAGATACAAAGAATAGTGCCAAACTCTCAAAAACGAATGGACAATTAAGAAGTACGTGTCCCACAACTTCCTCCACTACCTTGCACTACATACACGCTTTTCAAGATTCATAATCTCCCGATTCAAATTGTCAATGGTTTGAATCCTACCCAAGAAAGCACCAAAAGAAAATACCGTTTGTAGAATGAAGTTCTTCCAAATCTGCTTGAGTGATACCAAATGGATTTCTAGGTTCCTAGGCTATTAAATCGTTGAGTACTCGCCGAGTAATCGGTAAGTACTCGCTACTCGCTGCTTAGCCGACCCAACTAACAATTTAATCCCCGATCACAATCGGGCTCAAAAACTCTCCGAGTACTCGGCTGATTAGGCCCGATTAGTTTATTAGCCGAGTAATTGTGTTCACTATTTCAATGTTAAACATTGAACTCGACATTTCACCGATTCGACCAACCCTCAATTCTGTAAAGTTCTACAATTTAATCATATTTATTTTAGTTGATTGAGTGTTTTAATTGTTTGATTGATTGGATTCTTAATTGGCTTCATTATGTTGGTATTTCAAAGTTAAATATATTTAATAATTATTTGTAAAGAAATATAGTGTTATTAAAAATCGTCCGATTAATCCTGATTAATCCCCGACCGATTACACCTACTCGCTACTCGCTCTTCAAACGAGTAGCGACCGAGTAGCGATTTAACTGCACAACTAGGTTCCTTAATCAACCATTTCCTCTCTTCCTCCCCACACTTGTCCACGACCACCTTTCGCCACAAATGATCTTCCTCATCCCCATATCGCCAAAGCCAACAAAAGTAAATTTGTTAGCAGAACATGTTTACAACCCAAGCCACCCTTTTCTTTAGTTACGCACACTTTATCCCATGTGACAAAGCCAATCTTTGACTTATCTCCTTCAGTACCACGTAAGAATCTTCTAAATAACTTTTCCAAATATATCCCAAATGCAAATGAATTGGGTAAAGTGAAAAATAAAATTTAGTATTATTAGACAGGGTGGACTTGATCAAAGCCAATCACCCCATTTCATTTCGAAAGACACTTAGCTTTCCACCCCATTTAGAAAAAGACTTTCTCTATCACCTTGCTCCAAATAACTCTGGATTTTTTTTAGCTTCCTAAGGCAAACCCAAATGTGTAGTAGCAAAAGATTCAACATGAAACCCCCAGCACATTAGTAAAGAGCCCAAGTTATCTACCACACCAACACCGTATATCTTAGACTTGGACAAGTTGATTTTGAGGCCGGAAATCATCTCATACCAACCAAAAAGGTTCTAAGCCAAACGGCTCATGAGAGCATAAGCATTCTCCACTGTGGCACATGTGAAGAACAGTCTCATGCAAATTGCAAGTGTCAAATAGATATGGCCCCTTCCGGATTAGATATTATAAAGCCATCAAGCACACCATCATGTACTAAAGAAGTAGTCATCCGACTAAGAACTTTGGTGACCATGATAAGCAAGAAAGGTAAGAAAGGATCATCTTGCCTTAATTCCCTAGAACTACGAAGGAACCATATGGCACCCCATTAATTAGAGTCTGAAAACCGAGTCATCGAGATGCAAATGCAAACTCTGATCAATCGCCTCCAAACACTAAAAAACCCCATTTTATCCATAGCTAATCTGATATGACACATGATCGAAAGCTTTCATAATGTCTATTTTGAGAACCATGTCGCCGCAACCATTTTTATCTTCGAGTAAATCAATTTATTGGCAATCAAGCAACAATTGAGAATTTGCCTCTTTCTAACAAAAGCATTTTGATAGTTAGAAATGGTAACTCCCATGACCGTTTCGAATCTCATTGCAAGAACCTTGGTGATAATTTTGTAAACCAACTGAAGGAGACTAATCAGTCTATAGTCTTTGAGTTACTCTGCTACTTCCTTATTTGTTATCAAATTGGCAAAAGTAGTATTATGCCTCTAATAAAGAAAGCCCTTGTCATAGAATTCTTTCACTACTTCCACCACATCAGGTGTCAAGAAGTGCCAACATTTCTTACAGAATGCTAGAGGAAATCCGTCTATTACCTGGTTAACAATCACTTGACTCCAAATGCCTAGCTGTTGGAGAATGTGAGAATCTATTTCAAAGAGGACCAAAGGTATAATATGAGTAGCAAGTTAGCCACACGCTTAGCCCTGTTTTGGCCATTCCTCCCCCCAAACACACACATAAACAAAAACTCACAATGCTAGCACTGAACTGGAGACTTAAACTTGCAACTTCTTAGGACCTACCACTAAAATACCAAGTCAGCCATATTTTTCTCCTCAAGCCTAAGATGCTGAATATTCCGTAACAATTTAATCAAAGCACCACAGGTCTCTCATTGACAGTAACAAGCTTAAAACACCCAGGAGACGTACAAACACTTCACAACAGTATCTATAGACAAAATATCTACATGCACAGAATAAGACATGGATTAAATGATAATCCTTCGAGTAAAAGTTTAACCTAAATTCTGAAGAACGGAAAAAGAAGCATGTCAACTAGATTCATTGTACCTTGATGAGAGAGAGAGAGAGAGAGAGAGGGCATACTTTCAACTTCTATATCAACAACACCCCCAAATATCACAGCACGCTTTTTGTGTACAGACAGGGAAAAGCCAGCACGAGGACCAGGTGGCATTCCACTCTTCTTCACCTATTCACATAGGACAACAGGATACCATCAAGGACAATCTCTCACATGAAATAAACAGAATTGTAAAAAAATAAAAAGTTAAAAAATATAACAACATGGTCCCACACTTGACACTTCTGTATATTCACATAAGACAACATGGCACTCATCTTTACTTCAACCCTAAAGATCGATTTTCAATAAAGTTGTGTGGTACACAATGGTCATAGAACTGTGAAGTCATAGGTAAAAAGTTTAACAAGAAACCTTCTTTTTATTTTTGATAAATATGCATCTTATTCATAAGAAACCTTCTTTATAAAATCCAACTACATTACATATTTACGTCATTTTTCTATCAATAAATAAAATAAAATCAACCTGGCTGTTATAACTTTCGAAATTGTAAAATAATATAAGATCATCAGAAAAGATAATCATTTTATATATAAGAGACGGGGAGGAGAGAGAGAGAGAGAACAAAGAAAAGAGAAAAAAAAATCCTGCGCATTATTTTATCTTAAAGACCATTTACAGGACAATTTCACATACCCAAGAGAACAATAAAGAATACCTATGAAAAATAGATAACGTAGATACACACAGTTTGCTGAACCTTCATCACTTAGAGCATAAAATCTTCCCATTTAAGAGCAAACAACTCAAAAGGGACTCGCCCAACTCTATCCCATAACCAACATTTAAAGCCTTGTTAAAAGTAGTGGTGTCAACTTAACAATTGTCCATCATACTCCAAAGATCACACAATTTTTGCAGTAAGTCCAACTGATAGACGTAACGGACTTCAAAAGCTAACCAATTACGATAATCAGATATAAAAACCAGTTAACACTCAACTTAAAAAAAAATCAACTACGAGGATGTCGCTACTACATATTAATCCTACATGAAATAAATTAATTGACTGCAAGTGACACAAGCCTAAGGCCAATAGCGAAAGGCAAGTATGGCAATTCATATCAATAGTAGGGGAATGAGAGACAAAGACCAACACTAAATCAGATATGCCCGTAAATACTTAATCTTTTTAAAAAGTACAAGGTATCAATGTTCTATACTATTCTAAAAGTTGGCTACTATTCTAAAAGTTGGCTTTGTGTTCCTCAAAGGTCAAATATTCTTAAAATACTAATAAATCATCACTATATGACTTTATATAAGCAAGGTTGGAACTTGACAAGCAATCCTAGAACTATTTCAACCTTGTTCCATTCCCAAGTCCTTGGATCAAGGGACCACATATCTGCATGAACTATGCCTTTCTCAGAGTTATTCTTATCAGATACGACCTCTTTAGAATAACCCCCATACAGGAATATCTGCATTGCAAAGAAAAATATATTAAAGAATGTGAATCTGGGGCTATATGTCGTGGAGTAATACGTTTCAATCAGATGACAAAAGTAAAGATAAGAATATTTGTGTGCAGAAATAAATCGGGAAAGCATTGAGACCATTTGTGTGGCAATGGTGGTGACTTCAAAGTCCACGTTGTTCAGTGGCATGGGAGTCTTTGCCTCTTCAAGAAAAATGGTAATATGGCTGTGAAAATGTTTCACTTACTAGCGCGACAGTCTTGGAAAAATGATTGCGGAACACACAGTTCAGGAAAGCATCTTCATGGCACAAGATGATCCCCCCAAATAGTTGCGGATTTGTGGAAGGATTAGGAACGCAAGGGAGGTGTCAAATGAGCTAAATGCCTAAATGTGATTGTGCAGTAGGTCAGTAACAACCTCACAATTGATTAATACTAGGGTTTTCCCATGCCATCCGGCACGCACGAACTCAATGTTAGGCATTTCTTTTGTTTCGTTCTTTTTTCATGTGAAAGAAATTTTGGTAACGGTTAGACGGTTAGGATGTTTTTTTTCTTTTCTACTGCTTTACCCTTATAACTACCCCTTTTTCTGATTACAAAAAACACCCATAACTACCCGCTTGTAACTAACCTTAAAGTCCATGCTAAATGACACCTGTTAAAATTCCAAAGATACCACCCCAAAAGCTTCACAATTTAGATAGTTAGACCTTCCTTCCCTATTATATAGATATTCCAACCAGCTTACCTCATCTTGAAAAACAAAATATTGGAAACCACTCCGAGCACTCGGCCACATGCATCCAGGTCGTGGTTTTATTTCTTGCCACTGCAACGTTCTGTGCATTAATATTAACAATAAATTAAAAATAATGCTTATAAAAGACCACCAAAATTAAAAGCACGCACCTTGAAGTCATCCATATCAAATACATGGAGATCGTTGAAATACCTGGAAACAAAAATCAAGATCCACCAACTCATAAACTACTCAACCAAAAACCTCTTAATTCTTTATTTTTCTGTATAGTATAACTGTGCCAAAAAATTTGTTCTTTTGTGGAGTGAAATGCAACCAATTTTGGAATAAAGATCTTAATAGATAATTATAAATCTATATGGAAAAATAGTACAAAGCCACAAGTAATTGCTAAAACAATTAGTATAAAGCCACTAGAACCTCTTAATTCTTTATTTTTCTGTATAGTATAACTGTGCCAAAAAATTCGTTCTTTTGTGGAGTGAAATGCAACCAATTTTGGAATAAAGATCTTAATAGATAATTATAAATCTATATGGAAAAATAGTATAAAGCCACAAGTAATTGCTAAAACAATTAGTATAAAGCCACTAGATTTCTTCAGAACGAGCTCATGGTTTTGTTTTGTAAGTGGGAAATTGGGGATATGGGTTGACTTTGTATGATTTCTCTCTTGTTGATCGGGCCACACTCGCCTTAGCACCTTGCTAAGGGAGGACCAGTTGATGAAATATTTCCAACCTCTCGTAATCACCTTCTTGATTAATCAAAAGAAAGAAAAAACGACTTCCATACTAAACATAAAGGAACCCAGTTTATCATCTTATCAAATCTTGATCTCTTTGGCTTCAAAGATTGTCCTTTAATAATTGCTATTTGTGATATAAACAGATTAAATCAACATCTTAGTAATTAGTAAATGTACAGACATAAAACTATTAATTTACACATATATAAGCAATACCTGATAAATCTTTGATTTTGAGATTGTAGTAAATGCTAAACCTTGAACTCATATCCAATATTATAGATGAACCTCAACCATTAGTTTCCCATTTATAATCAAAAGCATAAACCACTAAACAAATTCCTTTCAGCTTGGTGCAGGAACCAGGTAAGGTAAAGAGAAAACAGTAATAGCCATGCCATGTCTTGGTTTACAAAACAAAAGACTGTCGAATAATACTCTCCAACAGATCCTAACTAAATACAAGCAAGGATAACAAAGTTAAGACCTTTCAAAATTTTCATTTATTTTTAAACTAAAATATTCTAGTAATCAGAATATTGTAATAAGAAAACTCCAATACTATAGGGAAACAGACTGTGTTGCAATGCTTCACACTTCAGAGTAGGATGCATCCTCCCCATCTTGTTATCTTTTTCTTACTCTTTTTTGGCATTGCTTCACCTTCATATAGAAAAATTGCTCACCTAATATATGTATCAACTTTTATATACCAAATAAGAATATTCCGCCACATCAAATTTTATTCTTGACCAAAGTATGCAAATAAGAGGCTTCTATTAGAACAGAACCAATAGACTGCATACCAAGTTGCGATTGACATTTACTGAAATTGGGCATTGAGAGTATTTCGTTTCTTTGTGCCCACTCCCAAGTCTCCAAGATCATGACGTGGATGCCAATTCAGCACAGTTGTGTTTGAATTTGCATCAATTTCGATTGTGAATCCATAAGCTCAATGTACGGCCCCAAAATCTCGGACTAGGCATTTGAGTTTAGCATTCATGTGTGTAACACAAGTACCCATCTATTTTGAGGTGCTCATGCAACAGACAGTGAGCCACCTACTATTTAACAGACAGTGAGGTTCCTCAAAAAACCTTTTTTTTTGTCCACACTATTTAATATTTATCAACTTATACCAAGGGCCACAATGCCACTTTACTGCATTACATCATTAAGGTTTTGATGCATCTGTTGCCCATTACAGTTTCAATGCAACTCATATTACCATATAGATGTCCGCTTCAATGTAGAAGTTCAGCCACATAGTCAGTGAGGAGCACATAGCAAATATTAAACACGCAAATCTAGTAGCACAAGAGGGATGCATCATACATATAGTGACCTGATAGACTTGCAAACCTATTAAAGTGAACCAATTTTTGTCTTTGGTAGAACTAATCCTAATTTCAACCCCGTGTACCCTACGCATGTGAAGGTGGAATTTATCCCAAGACCATGGGAGCCAACCCAACAACACTTGACCAGTATGCACAACTTCTAGTAAGATTTATGTTTCCTTTTCTAGTTTTACAGTGAAAGGAAGTGTGAGATGAAATCGCTTTATACTAGCAACATGAGACTCATAAAATCTTCAAGGTAAAATCAAACCAAGAAAATAATCACGGAATACAACACTAGATAAGGGCCCAGAAAATAACCTCACTTCTCTAAGAGTGTCATAGAATCCGCCAAATACAATAATATTGTGCTTGTACAATACCTGTGCCATGCAAAAAGACAATAATTCAAAAAAAAAAACCAATTACTATACCTACTTTACTTACTAAAAAAAAGAACATGCAAATTAAGTATCGGAAAAAGTGTCAAATTATTTTTTCCAGAAAACTGATAAACTCTAGAGAGAGAAGCTCCCGCTTTCCATCCTGCACGCAATGCAACAAGTTCGGTGAAATAGACAACAAATGCCCTATGAAGAATTAACTGAAATGAATATTTTTTCTTCTTGCGAAGTAACTGAAATGAATAAGTTTTTTACCCATATAAAGAATTATTTATCCCTTTTTCTGTAGTTTTACAAATATGGATTTTACTGGTCAATGATATACACCAGTTAATTTTAAATTTGGATACAATATAATCTGGATTTATTCATATACTTCTTTTTTATCAAATTCAATTATCAATTTTGTTCTGATTATGACAACTAAAGTACTTGATAAAGTAACAAGATATTTAGCAAGTTCCAGTTGGGTAGTGCATCTCCTTAGTTGCATAATGTACATTCTCTAACAGAGGCCAATGCATTTGAAATATGATTCCATCTGCAATCATGTGGGAGATATGGTTGGAACATAACATATGTACATTTAAGGGTAAATTAATGGATTCTCAAAACGTCATAAACTTTGATTTTGGAGCGCAAAGTGTTCGTGGAATTGAGAAGTATTTGATTTGAACACTTTTGTATGGGGAGATATTATGTATAGAGATTCTTGAGTTTCTATAGACTGTAGGATTTGAGGATGTTTTTTCTTTTTCATTCTTTTCCTGTACTTGTAGGTTTTTTCGACCTACTTTACCTTCATTTTACTGATCCAAAAAAAGTTGTTTTGGAGTGGGCCAGAAATGAACATAAAGATGCATTATGCAAGAAAGATGTGCCCAGCTGTAAACAAGATGCATCATGCAAGTAGCTTTTTTTCTAATCTTTGTTTTTCTCTGAGGACATTCTTGAATAGGAAGGATACCTCATCCTACCCTCTATGTTAAGTACATTTTTCAAAATATATTAGATATCTCTATTTACCAATAAAAAAAACGAATGAAGGAGGTCTGGGATTGTGGATCTTAAGGTATGGAAACAAGCAGCATAACTTTGGCTAGTGCTCAAGTTGCTTCAAGAAAAAATAAAATAGCCTGTGAGCTTCATGGGTGTGGAACCAACACATAAAGGCAAAGCAGTCCTGGAAGATGAAGATATCTGAAGACTGTTCATGGGTCTGGAGAACTATCATAGATACACGAAGTACAGCAATGAAACTTATAAAGCACATCATAACTACAGGAGACCTCACTTCATTATGGCATGATCCCTGCTGTTATGTTACACTACTAACTGGGGAATGCAAAGGTAAGCACACTGATCACAGAAGGAGAATGGAATGAAATGGTGCACAACTTACCCGAAGCTGATCTGGAACAAGATATCCTTACAAACAATCAACAACTACCTAACAGAAGACAAGGCAATATGGTCACCTGATCCAAAAGGAGTCCTATCTTCAAAATCTGCTTACCCTATGCGGATTAAGGTGAGATAGTCTCAATTTGTTTGGGCAAGCTGGTTGCTCCTAAACACTTGTTTACTGCATAATAATTACTTGCTAAGAACCTTCCTACAAAGGAAGGCCTTGCAAAACTCAACCCGTTGCGTTTGCCACAACTCCTGGGAAAATTCTAAGACATTTGTTCTCTAAATATTCCTTGGCGGCAGTTTGGTTTATCGTGAAACGGTATCAAAATTCAGGCTACTAATGGCAATGGCAAACATCACACAGTTTTTTTTTTTTTATTGGTAAAATGTGATGTGCATATACATAATCATATAGTCAACTTTGTAGGATGAGATATCCCACTCAGATACAACAAAGGGAAAGACAGATACAATATCAATATTAGAAAAAAGAAAAAGAAAACTACGACTACTAGAGAAGACTAAAACAAAATGATGCAATCATGCATGGCCGAGCAAGGAACCCCATCTGAACATAATATCCCCAAAAGATGTATCTGTCCACTCCCAAAAAGTTCGACCAAAGAAAGACGAATCCCTTGATTGCTACAATCATCTGTGTTATAGTCATTGCACATCCATCAAAGTCTCATGTTCCTTTACAGCCACAAAGCCCACATGATAGCAAAAGGTAAGATGCTCCACACTCTGCATCCCTTTGGGGTATTGACACTAAGCACCCAAGAGCTCAACAAGTCTTTCACTGACCGAGGAACAACCCAATACACCTCTGAGTGGCCCACAAAGTAACTCCATATCTCCCAAGAAAAAGGAAAATGAATGGGAGTATGACTCACTGACTCCCCATCATCCATACACAAGAGACAAAAATTAATGATTATTTTATTTCTCCTAATAAGATTGTCTATAGTCAAAATTTGGTGTGCGAACATCACAAACTGTTGAAAATGTGTACTAGCCATGCAAGAGTAGCTTAAAACTTATCAAGGAATAACGCATTTGAAATATATTACTAACGAAATATGATTACTAAAATGGATAGAGGAAATTACCATGCGATGACCTGAACGTGGGCTTGGACATCCTTTTAAATTTAGTTGCTCCCACTGATATGTTCTTAAGTCTAACATCCAGAAGTCCTATAACAGAAAACCATTGCATCATCAAATAAAACCCACAAACCCTTAACGCATTCAAACAAAAGAAAGTGGTATTTTCCTACCTTGTAATGATGAAATCTCTCTTGATTCGGAGACGTGAATTCCCCACCTTACAACAATGACACAAAAACAAAAATCAATCTATCATCTAAATTGTAAACAGTAAAATTTGGAGTAGAGTGTTTACCAAAGATATAAAGATAGTTTTTCCACGCAACAGCTTGGTGTGCACTTCGAGGTGGTGGACTATTAGGACTTGTTATCAACTTCCACTCTGACTTGTCCACGTCATATATATAAAGATCACCATACACAAATGTCTATATACCAAAACAACAAATTCCATAACAAATCTTTAATTAAATATATACAAAAAATAAGCTTGGTCTTACTTCTTACTAACCTTGTTACCATTGTAAAATTCACCGCCATAAAAAATCAACTCGGTCTCTTTCAATGGATTAATGTTCATCTGAAATAATAAACAAACTTATTAACACACGTGGCAATTAATTAAATTAGTAAGTAAGTAAAGAGTTGACCTACTGAACAGTTGGAACGAGGAGATGGTTTGGGAACATTTTCTTCCACGTGTACTTCCTTTTTTTTGGCTTCTTCTTTTTGTATGTTCATCTGTTTTTCAAATTCAATAAAATTAATATAAACAATTTAAAAAAAAAAAAAAAAAAAAAAAAAAGTAAAACAAATTTCATTTATATTATTACTAACCAGGATAGTGTCGATGTCATCTTCTTCGGAAACTTTCTTGCTCTCTCTTCTTGCTTTCTTCTCTGCTGCTTTTGCTGTTTTTCTTTCGGTTTTCTCTTTGCCCTTCCCGGGTTTCTTGGATTTTTTTCCCATTTTTTTGTTGTGTTGGTTTGAGAGGAGAGAGAGAGAGTTTTGTGCCTGCGTTTTTAAGGTTTTCTCATTTGGGTGCGGCTGGCCGGCTGCTGCTTCTTGAACGTTTAAAAGGCCGCGGTATTGACACCCCATAAATAAAATGGTATTGACACCCCCGTAAAGTTGTCTCTAAAAGGCCGTTTTTAAGGTTCCCATTTTTTTTCTCAGTAACGGATTTTGGAGGTAAGTTATTCCATGAACATATGGAATCGAACAAATCAAGGGTATTTCCTGATTTCCATAGTTAAAATTTGAATAGGTTCCATAGTTAATACTTTAATGGGATAATAGTATTTTAGTAAAAAGTCGTTCAAGTTCAAAACTTGTATTAGGAAACTAGCAAAAATATAAGTTGAAGCTTTAGAGACAAGTTTGTGAGACTAATTTCACATCAATAACTAAAACATAGTAAAATTGTGTACAAACATGTGAATGAAAAAAATGCAAATTTAAGACAAGTGAGTAGTGAGTGAGAATACAATTTACTATTGGAAAACCGTAATAAACATAATCAGGACGGTGAATAAAATGGTCTTATATCGAACCATAAGAATATCACAAAACATGTGAAAATTGAGGTTGTTTTTTGCCGTCACAATCATTCTGTTGCTGTACAGCTAAAGGGCATATGCCAATAGATTAAGAGTTGAAGAGAAAGTTGTAGTCGCTGATTTGATGAAAGCAGAGATGAGACCCAAAAATACTCTTAAAAACCTTAAGGAAAAATTTCTATATAATACATCAATCGTACAATTTTTGCAAGAAAAATAATGTATAAGTCATGGCAGCTCAAGTAGAACATAAATGTAATAGTTTATGTATTTGATTTCTCAAGAAGGGTATTGATGTATTTTGTTGGTAGAAGCTTTAACAATTGATGAGCATCAATAAAATTTAATAAATCAAACACCTAAATTTAGGGTTTAAACCTTCAAATATGAAAAACAATTCACAAATAATTAATAATCAATAATAATCATCTAACAATAAAGGCCTAGATGTCTTTATATAATAAAACAACTACTAAATCTAATAGGAAACTATTATAAGTCTTATTCCTAATTGAATTAGGAAACCAAATAAAATATAAACTACTAATTAATTAATAATCTATGCTTATGCATAAGGTATATTCACCATGTTAAACGTGTAGACGATACAGATGAGGTTAGGGATTTGTGTTGGGCACATCCAAACAACATATCTTTGTCCAAGTGTTTCTCATATGTCTTCATCATGGATGTCACCTACAAAACGAATATACATGACTACCTACCATTCGAGATCGTAGGTGTCACCCCTACTCACAAGACTTTTTATGCATTCTATTGTGTAATGCAGAGAGAATTGCAGATGGCTTCAATTGGGCACTAGAGAATTTTAAATTAATGTTTGATGACTTGACACCTTTGATAATATTGATTGATGCGGATATCCGATGCTGCTTTGATAAAAGCTTTGGAAGTTATTTCCCCTCAAATTACTAAATTTTTGTGCCGATTATTTCACATAAATATGAATGCTGCACATATGGTGAGAAAAGAGCTTCCTGATGTGGAATCGTGCCAAAAAAACGATAGTTTGTGGGATCGTTTGGTAAGGTCTACAATTGATGCGGAGGTGGAGTGTCAATAGAATTATATTGTTGAGAAGTTCAAGGAGTTTTCAGATCTGATTGATTATTTTCAAAACACATAGATGTCTTGCAAAGAAAAATGTGTTGATGCTTGGTTAAATCGTTGCGTGAACTTTGGTGAGAATACCACAAACCAAGCCGAAGGTGCACATGCTTATCTAAAGCTTGAGTAGAAGAAAAAATCATACATTCCTTGACATGTAGAAGTTGACCCATCCTAATGTTGCTGCTCAAGTTATTGAAATTATAGCTTCATTCGAGCAAAGCTTAAACAACATTAAGCATGCACACACGATTGCTTTATTTAATTAGTAAAATTCGAGGCTTTATGTCAAGGAAAGCAATGGATATATTGCTTTACGAGAGAGAAAGATGTGAAAATGTAGGAAGTTCTACAAAAAAGTGTGGTTGTGTTCTCCGTCGCACACATGGGTTACCATGTGCCCATTCATTAAATGGTCTTTCTAAGAAGGGGGGGGAAAGCTTACTATGGACTTGATTCACTTATTTTGGAAGAAACTAAGTACAACACCTAACCCAATTGATCGAGGTGACCTAGACTACCAAGATGAATTTGCTTTGTTTGTTGATCGGCCATTACCAAAATTCTTCTGCGGATCAGAAAAAGAACTTGTTGCAGAGATTGAATGAAATAAGTTGTCCGCAAAATACTTGGTTAATCCCTCCTTAAAAAAAAGTGAAACCAAAGAGAATACCAGTTGGTAGTCTTGGCAAGAAAATTAAAGGGTTAATGAAAAGTGAAAATAAAGATGAAGACTCGACAAAAAGGGATCCTTCGACTTGGGAGAGATCACTACCTCTTATAATACCAATCAATGAATCATCATCTACTTCCGTGCAACATGCTTGGAAGAAACAAAAAATATCTTCAGTGCAAAAAGCTCCTAAGGAATCTCCGAAGAAAGCTTCACAAAAGATTGTTGCTCCGAAGAACGTTTTGAAGAAGGTTGTTGCTCCGAAAAAAGCTCCAAAGAATCATGTTGCACCGATAAGTATGAAAGAAAAATATCTTCTGCTTGTGCATGAATCTTTTCACCAGTATGTAGAAGATTTGAAAATGTGAGCGGTGATAGAAACTTTGGTCTTCGGGCAGTTGCAGTTGGTATGGGATTTGATAAGGATACGGGGTGGATACAAGTGAGGCAAGACTTGGTTGAAGAGATTGACACATGGAGGCACAACTTATATGATAAAATGTGGCATGATAATGGAGCCTCAAAACTTCGCACAATCATTGATTGGTATAGAAGCTCGTGTTATTCCTCAAAATATATGTTAATGCTCGAAACCGGTTATTTAATTGCTCGTAAGTATAACGTGGTTTTAATTTTTTTTATCCCCCCTAGTGGCATACATTATTTCCTTTCATTGCACTCAAGTCCTCCAAGTAATCCTAAAATAATTGGTGTTATGTGCGACATAGACAATAACCATTATGTCAATGTCTACCAGAATTGTCTTTTCCCTAGATCTGTGACTTCATGGAGAGATTGGGCATTACCTAGAGTTGATGCATATACGGAGGCTTTTATTAGGAACCTTCAATTCAACTTCTGACAGATGTTGGAGTTGAACCCTATGCAATTATCTTATCTGATGATGATGATGTTTAATGTAGTTTTTCAGTGAATGTAAGGCTAAACTTTTGTAAAATGATGTTTACTTGTAACTGTTTTTGAATGGTGGTTACTGGTAATTTTTTTTATAAATGGTGATTACTTATAATTTTGTATAAATGGTGGTTACGTACTTGTAATTTTTTAGAATGACGAGAATGTAATGAAAAAAGTAGATATCAAATGTTAATCATTTTTACTTTGTTTATTAAATGTTGAACTTAAAAAAAAACACTTGTATATCTTTACGTTGTTAAGTTTAAGAGTATCAAAAAATATAATGTGCATGTGTTTGCAAATGTCACTAATTTAATGCCTTTCACCTCGCTAAGATTGAATTGTACCAAGCAACCCACATAAGAATTATCGAAATGGAACAATATAAATGACCAAATGATACTTGATTTTAAGACTGCACGCGTGTTTATGAATTCAAATGTTAATCATATATTTTTTTTTTATTATTATTAACTATGAAATTTGTTGAGGCGCTCTAGATCCTCTTGGATCACCAAATGTAGCATGGTATCAAAGTGGGCTATTTACTGCATGATACTCATTTAAAATTTGTGCGTGTGTTTGGCCCAAGAAATGCCACACTTGAGAGGGCGTATTGAGATTTATAATCCCATATCAGGTGTCTAAACTCTAAAGCTGCAATTAAATATAGTACTCCTGTAGGCGCTCTACTCATAACCAATTGGTTTCGAGTTGGATGCCCAAATTTATCACTTTCCTTGAAATATCAAGGGAGGGGGTGTTGAAGTACAAAGTTGATACATCTAAAGAGTAAAGACACAACCAAGGAGTAGAACACGTAGAATTCAAAAGGTGAAACAACGTGACCACAACTGTTGCTAGGAAGTAGGAACCAATTGAGTAGATGCATGTCTGTAAGGACCGCTTTCTGCCAAAGGATGATTTGAATTGAAGGAGAAATCATAGTAGATCGCGCAGTCTCCCTAAGCTAACAGTGTTTGTTTATAACACCATTTTGCTCAGGCATGAAGGCTGGCGTATATTTACATCACAGTCAAGCATAAGAGAAGCTACCGATGTTTATTTCACCCTATGTGAGTTCGGATGCACTTGATAATGGCAGAAACCTGGAACACCCAACAGTAATGAGAATAGTTGTAAGTAGACAACACAGTGATGTTCACTGTTATGTGTGAACAAATTTAGACTGCCGCCCCACACAGCTAGACCCACAGGTGGTGGATAAGTCTGAGTGGGCGGTCAGTCTGAGGGGTTACACTTGATCTCCTGTAATGAGATATCTCACTCTGGACCGACAAATAATGGAAAAAATAGCTCGGTCTTTGACTCGCACCTAGTAGTAACAATGCTCTATGTGCAAGGTTCAAAGGTTGACTCAATCTGGTTAAATAAGAGGGAAACAGTAACACGAGTGAATTTGCATGAAAATGAAACCATGACTTGGGCAGTTGGGAGTATTATCGTATTCTAGCTACCCAACGAATCTTTTAGGAAGAGATGAGCTTGTGTGTCGTATGGGGATCGTGGACATTTCTTTGTCTGTGCGGCATGTTGCGTATGTGATTGAAAACACAATCTAAATCAAATCTATCCTTTCCCCTCTCATCTCGACCCTCCTCTCTCATTTAACTTGATCTTGGAAAATCAGTAACTACATGATAATTCTTCGCTGAAAGCAACCGAAAGAGCAGTACCCAAGTGATGAAGAAGCTGGCGAGATGACAGAGTTTGAGAGTGATGGAGAACTGTGATCGAGACTGGAGGCTGGAAATCCGTTAGTGCCCAGTAATCTAATAGTGTTTCAGGAAAGTCCCAAGATAAAGACGATAAGGAGGCAAACTAGTTATGTGTTCTTTTCTTCTAATTAAATAAGAAAGATTTGGTCTTTCGCTGCACACTGGTTAGTAACCTTTGTTTGGTGAAAGATGTCAAATGACTCGTATATCCTCCCTGAGTATCTCATCTTTGTGTTATCCTTCGAGGTTTCACAGTGAAAACGAGTGTAATCCTTTCAGTAAGAAACATGGTATTTTCTGCAAATTATAAAAGTGACATTCCTCATTTACAAGTTGAATAGATAGAATCCATCTTCGTAGTCACTATGCTCCTTGTAAATTGTTGGTGCTTTTAAAGGCTCGTAATTGATCAGGGTCACTTCACAACAATTCTGAAAGGTAAAATTTGTATAAGCTCAAGGAGTAATGTAATACTTTTGGTAGAATGTCAAAAAATGTATTGAGAGTTCTTTAATTTGTTTGGGTTGTAATATATGTTGGGGATTATACCAATACCAATCGATTCCCCCACTACACAGATAATTTGTATTTGAACACAATTCAACTCCAGACAAATTCTAAATATCAACTACAGCCTATACTAACATGCCCAACTCGCTAAACAACAATCAACAACAAATAATAATGTAAAGCAGTAAAGGCAAACCACAAAACAAAGATTTACCGTGGTTCGGCCAATGATGCCTACTTCCACAATAGTCAGTTCTTTATAAAATGGGAATGAAGATTACAATTTCTCCTTTCAGTCTCTCACCTTACTAGATCACTCTTATCTCTTTTTCTGGGGTTGTATCTCTCAGAAAAATGTTATCTCAATCTTGATAGCTTTCAAGATTGGTTTTCTCTCTTTGTTTTGTGCGGTTCTTAGTCTTTTCGACTTGGTTAGGTTTTCCAAAACCTTGATTTTGTTTTTATACCAAAAACAAATTTGGCGGTTCTTGTAGAAAGCGAAGCCCAAAATTAGACTCGGGCGCAGGCGTCTATATTTGAGCGGCTGGTCGCCTTCAAAACATCTGAGACGCCATGGCGTGCTGCGCGCTCATCATCTGGCGCTGGTCGCTCAACACCGGATCGATTCAAAGGCACGAAGCAGTGCTTTACTCTCTGCAGGCGCTCGACATATTCAACGCCGAATCAGCTCCGTTTCTCTCCAACTCTGTTTCTCTCCTCATGTGAGGGATAACTCCAACAATCTCCCCCTCCAGAACAGTGAGGGAGGATACCTCCATGCAATTTCCAAATCAACAAGAGGAGTCTGCTACCATTCCGGCGGTAGCACAACAAACATCAAACTTACCTTTCGGTAAGACTTTGGTCATCATATCCAACCCGTTCTTGTCGGTATGGATCTTCTCGATACACAAATGCTTGTCTTCGAGTACTTCTCTAATCCAATGATAACGCAAGTGTATATGCTTGGATCTAGAATGAAAACTCGGATTCTTGCTCAAGTGGATGGCGCTCTGATTGTCACATAGAACTACAAACTGTTTCTGCTTTAGCCCTAGTTCGTCAAAAAACCTCTTCATCCATAGCATCTTTTTGCAACACTCAGTGGTTGCAATATACTCGGCTTCTGTAGTGGAGAGGGCAACACACTTTTGCAACTTAGATTGCCAAGAAACTGCTCCCCCTGCAAAAGTAACCAGATAACTGGAGGTGGACTTCATCGAGTCAACATCACCGCCATGTCCGTGATCGGTGTAACCTTCAAGTAAGGGCTTACTTCCACCAAAGCACAAACATGATTTGGAAGTGCCTTTGAGATATCTCAATATCCACTTAACACCTTCCCAATGCTCCTGACCCGGATTTGACAGAAATTGGCTTACAACACCAACGGCGAAAGCAATATCCGGTCTTGTACACACCATGACATACATTGCCCGCCGGATGCATAAGGAATCTTTTCCATCCGACTCTGCTTTCATGCTCACCCTTTGGACACATCTCTTTGGTCATGCGGGCGGCACCAAGCGGATTAACCGATTGGTTTCGCTTTGATCTATGTTGAATCTTTTTAACACCTTCTCAATGTAGCTTTCTTGAGAAAGCCACAACTTCCTACTCTTTTACGTCACGAGGGGTCCGTGATCCCAAGTATCCGCTTTGCTTGACCCAAATCCTTCATCTCAAAGGACTTACTCAAGTCTTTTCTTCACTTGGATATCTTGTTGATGTTTGGGCCAACTATCAACATATCATCCACATACAAAGAATAAGCACTATGAAATCCCCATCCGAAATCTCGAACAAACGCGACAATGATCGGAAGCGGACTTCTTGTATCATTGCTTCGCCATAAAGGAGTCAAACTTTATGTGTACCGCGCCTCGGTGCTTGCTTCAACCCATACAAACTCTTTATCACCTTGCATACTAGGTGCTCCTTGCCTTTGACCTCAAACCCTCCTCGGGTTGGTCCATGTAGACATAGACATCTTCTTCAAGGTCCATGAAGAAAAAACTGTCTTAACATCTAGCCGCTTTCAACCTCTAGGTTCATATTTGCGGCCATATCCAATACCACCCGGATAGAAGTCATCTTCACTACAGGAGAGAAAATCTCATTAAAGTCAATCCCTTTCCTTTGACCGAATCCCTTCACAACAAGGCGAAGCTTTGTGCCTTGGGTGAGATTGTTCTCCCTCATGCTTGACTTTGTATATCCACTTATTCTTGAGAACTTTTCTCCCCGTGGGTTTCTCAACTAACTTCATAAGTGTGATTCTTATGCAAAGAATCCATCTCGTCATGCATGGCCTTCAACCACTTTTCTTTGTGCGTACCTTCAAGTGCCTCTTGATAGTACATAGGTTCTCCACCATCCGATAGTAGCACGTCACGTATGTGGTGGATATCCTGGTTGAAGCTAGTCTCCTCTGTCGGACCTCCTTGCCCCATCGATGGTGCCTCGGGAGGATGCACTTCGCTTGCTTCGGTGGTGGTTCATGCATCTCATCTGCATCTTCTATACCAATAGGTTCTATCCCATCATGAAAGCAATAGGATTCTCATCATGAGCTTCAAACTCATGGTTCTCTGCGTGATTCTCAATGCCTTCTCGCATGTTCCACAAGTAGGAACTTCGGTTCGAATCGGCCAAGATCATTTGTGAAAGCCTCAGTAGCTTTCACCCTCCTCAAAGTCCGCTATGGTTTGGTCTTCTAAGAAAACAACATCTCGACTTGGATTACCTTCTTGTTAATCGGATCATAGAGTTTGTAACCAAACTTTTCATCTCCGATAACCCGAAAAATGCACCGCTTGGCTTTGTCATCAAGCTTGGATCTCTCATCCGGAATATGCACAAATGCCCCGCACCCAAATACCCCTCAAGTATCCATAATCAACATCTCTGCCGACCATACTCTCTCGGATAATCACTATTCAGAGGCTTTTTGCGGCGACGGGTTGATCACATGCGGCCAGTATGCATTGCTTCTACCCAGTAGCTTCTAGGTAGCTTAGAGTGAGATAGCATGCATCTCATCCTCTCTACAATGGTACGATTCATTCTCTTTGCTATTCCATTCTGTTGCGGTGTCTTGGGAACGGTCTGCTCATGACGAATCCCATGACTCTGGCAATACTCTTCAAATGGCTCAATGTACTCACCCCCATTATCTGAGTGAATACACTTTAACAACTTCCCAGTCTCTCTTTCCACCATGCTGTGGAATTTCTCAAACACGCCAAGTACTTCATCCTTGGTCTTCAAACTATAGGCCCATATCTTTCTTGACGCATCATCAATGAATGTCAAGAAGTACGAAGCTCCCTGGTGGGACTTTACTATCATAGGACCACATAAGTCTGTGTGCACTAGTTCAAGGACAATGCCCTTTCTGTGAGACGGGAATCTTTGGAAAGACACCCTGTGTTGCTTTCCTACCAAACAGTGAGTACATGTATTTAAATGTGTACCTTTAATGTCTCCGGCAATCGCTTTTGCTTAGCAAGAACTTCCATCCCTTTTTATGCCCATGTGACACGATCTCTTGTGCTACGATTCGGATGAAGCTTCTTCTTCGCGCAAGATTTGCTTACGCTTTACACAAACTAGCCTCGTGTTTTGTAAAGAGAGCAAAGTTTTCTTTCCTCGGTTGCTACAATGGAACCTCTCGCTTTCGGTTTCCATACCCCGTTACCAAACGAGTTTACAAAGCCATCGTCATCTAATTTCCCGGCCGAAATTAGGCTTAACCGATGTCGGGGACATGTCTTCCATCCTTGAGTGTCAAGGTGTAGCCGACATTGATTTCTACATGAACATCTCCAATGCCTATAATCTTGAGACTCCAAACATTTACCCATCCTTACTTCACCATATTCACCACCTGTAGGTAGTGAAGAATCCCAATCGGCGGTGTGACGTGATAGGATGCTCCTCAGTATCTATCATCCACTCGTATCGACATGAGGTACTAAGGCAAAAACACACACCACACAATCGACACATGATCCCACTAGGTCGCCGACTAATCGCGGTAGTATCTCCGCGTGTTTCCGTTCCTCTACACCATGTCTTCATGTACACGGTTATTCTTCTCATCCCTCTTCTGTTCTTTGACTCATATCTGAAGTGGCCTTTGGTGGCACAATAGTAACATTGCCTCTCGCCTTAGGAGTTCTAGTTTCACCCCTAGATTTACTTCGTCATCACCTCTAGAACGAGATGGTTTTGTTTTGACCTCTCCCCGTTTCTCGTGAAAAGGATCTCTCGAGTGAGAGAGTTTCTTGCACTCCTTCTAGTCTCCTCATTCAAGAAAGGCGTGGTAGCCATCTCCATGGTAACAATTCCATCCTTGGCTGCTCCATGTAGAGAAACTGCAAATGTCTCCCAACTTTCGGGTATAGAGCCTAATAGAAACAAAGCCTCAACTTCGTCTCCCAAATTGATCTTCATCAAATGCATCTGATTGATGATATTCTGTACTTCATTAAGATGCTTAGACATTGAAGAACCTTCTTGGTACCATTGGGTCGCAAACTTCTTAACGACTAGCACTTTGTTTCCACCGACTTCCTCTCATAAAGGTCTTTGAAGTTTCTTCCACAAAGATGATCGGTAGTAGTCTCTCGGGGACACATGGTGAAAGACATTGTCGTCAATCCACTGTCGAATGTATCCAATCGCTTTTCTGTCAAGCTTTTTCCACTTAGCTTCATCAGTCTTTTCTGGTTTTACTCCCTCATTCTCAATGGGAAGTGTCAAGTCCTTGCAGTATAACAAGTCTTCCATCTTGGCTTTCCAGATGGTGTAGTTCTTCCTATTCAGACTCATCATACGAGTGTTCACGGAATGGTCCATCTCTACAAGTTATTTAACCTCAAATCTTCTCTTAGGAATTTCGTTAAACACCTTCTGACCAAGATTCGGATAACACCCTAGTCTATTCCAACCAAGGCTCTGATACCACTTGTTGGGGATTATACCAATACCAATCGATTCCCCCACTACACAGATAACTTGTATTTGAACACAATTCAACTCCAGACAAATTATAAATATCAACTACAGCCTATACTAACATGCCCAACTAGCTAAACAACTATCAACAACAAATAATAATGTAAAGCAGTAAAGACAAACCACAAAACAAATATTTACCGTGGTTCGGCCAATGATGCCTACTTCCACAAGAGTCAGTTCTTTATAAAGTGGGAAGGAAGATTACAATCTCTCCTTTCAGTCTCTCACCTTAATAGATCACTCTTATCTCTTTACAGGGTTGTATCTCTGTAAATATTATCTCTCAATCTTGATAGCTTTCAAGATTGGTTTCTCTCTCTTTGTTTTTGTCTGGTTCTTAGTCTTTCTGACTTGGTTAGGTTTTCCAAAACCTTGATTTTGTTTTTATACCAAAAAACAAATTTTGCGGTTACTGTAGCGAAGCCCACGAAAATTAGACCTGGGCGCAGGTGCGCCCCATTTGAGCGCGGGTCGCACCCAAAACACTAGAGCCATGGAGCAGCGCTTCATATCGAAGCTGGTCGTGCTCAACACCGGATGATTCAAAGGGCGAAGCGAGTGCGCTTACTCCGGCCTGCAGCGGCGCTCGACATATCTAACACCGAATCAGCTCCGTTTCTCTCCAGCTCTGTTTCTCTCCTCATGTGAGGGATAACTCCAACAATATATAGTGGATTACTGTAATGTATTTTGCATTGTTTCATGGAAGTGTTCGGTGTTCCATTTGTAGACAGCCAAGGAAGTACAGACGATGAGTTGAGCCCAACTTGTGTCTCCTCTCTGTTGGGTATCCAGATAGGAGTTGCTGCTGGGTTATGGCATACGGTTTGCCTTTCTGCTGAAGGTGATGTGTATGCATTTGGTGGCAATCAGTTCGGGCAGCTGGGAACTGGTACAGATCAAGCTGAGGTACAGTTCAAAATCATCATACTTGGGCAATGCTGCCTTTGTTTCATGGAAGATAGCAACAACACATATAAGGTACCTGTAGGGGAGCTGCAAGAAAAGTGTTCCAATGGCATATGAACTTGTGTGGCACACGCCTGACCCACTCAGTCGGTTAAAGCTCTTTTTGTTTATGGTCAGAAGGAACTCAAAATTATATATCCTGTCAAAGTTGATACATGACGGTCAGGCCCATCCGAGGTCCATCAGTTCTTAGTTAACTCCTCTGCTGTTGGTATACTCTTCTTGTGGTCCACCCCTGAGGTCATCCTGGTTTCTTTGTTTTTGAAATTGTTATTTTTTCGACTTTGTGGCTAACGTAGCTTTCGTTCACTTCCTTGTTACAGACACTACCTAGGGTATTGGAAGCTGCAAGTATGGAGGATAAGCATGCAAAAATTGTCTCTTGTGGTGCTCGTCATACTGCTGTAGTCACAGGTACACCTAATCTCTGTATCACTGGAAGATTTCAATATGTTGAGATGCGATTGTAATCTTGTTAATACCGGACTACATTGGCATTTATTGAACCCGGCTGTCTAGTGGAAATCTCTTTCCAAGTTAAATATGGAGAAGACATACTAGGACTAAGAGACTCACACACACACATACCCTTGTTTCTCTTATCAGGTTAATACTTAAATGTTATATGCTCGGCTTGACCCGTGGTTGTAACGTTATGCTGGTAAACGTGGATCAGCTGATCTGGGAGTTTGTACGTCTTGAGGCTCCTCCGAAACACAGTATGCATCAGCTTAAAAGCTGCAGCGACCGTGTCAATTTCGAGACTCGCTTTTTGTGCTTCCTCTATTTATTATGTGTAGAGGTTTGTATATTTTGGGGTCTATGACCTGATGTCGTGATTGTTAGGGAATGAATGCACTCTTTTTTGGGATTACATACTATCAAGTTTCTTGAGTAAACTTGAATCAAGCCTTATGTAGTTCATATCTTTCTACTTATAGATGTTTGAGTTGACCTTCCTTATTTGCTCCAGGCTGTTGTCAAGTGTAGATCTATATTTTGTGTTATTTTGATGATTCATCATCACTCCTGATATTACAAAGTAAATATCTCTTTGATTGGTGTGTTGATTGAGCTTATAGATCGCGCTAGATCATTTGCTTTCATATATGGCTGTAACTGATATTTGGGATGACCTGAGTCTAGGTCGTTGTTAGTCATGGTTGTCATGGGCAAATATTGTCATACCGATATTCTAACCTGAAATATGATGGTATATCATGAAATGTTAAATAAGTTGGTGCATGAGAGGAAGAAGGCGGGGAAATAGGAAGAAGGAAGAAGATGGACACGCGGCAGTTGATGATTGGACAAAACTATCCTTACAACACTGTATAAAGACTTGAAGTGGAAGAATTAAAGGGATTCTGAAATCATTCCAAAAAATCATTTGTAAGAACGAGAGTAGAGAGAGAAAGTGAGAAACTGTAACCGCCATTGTTATTCCTTAATAAAACTATATTTTCCAGTTCATTTCAGTATTCATTTTCTCATCTTTAGTTTCATCGTTCTTGATAATTGTAAGTGATTCTTAGCATCACTACATTGGCGCCGTTTGGGTTCAAAGTCAAAGATCGAGAGTGAGATTTTTCGTTTTCTTTTTCTTTGTTTGAATCCATTGTTTGAAGTTTGGTTAGAAAGAGTAATCAAGATGCCTCCAAAGCGTGCTACAGCAAGTAAGGCAATGATGGTGAATGAGGGAAGCACTTCTCAGGCTATATCTAGGAATGAGGAGCGAAGAACCCGAAGATCAACAAGTAGGATGATAGAAGAAGCAGAAGAATTGCAATAGAAAGAAGTATCTTTAAAAGATTTGTTGAGAAAGATGAATGAATTAAAAAAGTAGAACCAGATGTTAATGGCTGAGAATAAGTTGATAAGGGAAGAGAAGGAGAGGCGTGCTGAAGACGCTATGTATGAGAAGGATGATGAGGAGTCGAGTTTAGGAACTCCGATAGTGAGACAGAGTCATCTCGAGGAAAGGAAAAGGAGTCATATCGAGGAAGTACAATCGGTAGCGAGAACAACTCCCAAAGAGGTTAATGAAGAAGAAAATAAAGCCTTGGTTATGAAGGAGATGGTGCAAGAAATTATGCAAAAGCAGTTAGGAAATCAGTTGTTGGAAAAAGTCTCGGCATCGATAAGAAAGCTGGCAGATGATGTCGGTAGAAACCCGTTAAGAAAGGAGATAGAGAGGACGTTGTTACCTTCGAAATTCAAGAATCCAAAATTAAGCCAATATGAAGGAGCTACGGACCCCATTGACCATCTGTTTAGTTATCGACATCAGTTCTCGATATACCAGGGCACTGAATTTTGGGATACGGTCTTATGTCGGTCATTTTCATCAAGTTTGAAGGGAAAAACATTGAAGTGGTTTTGCACAATTCCAGAAGGATCCATTTCATGTTTAAGAGAAATTGAAGAAAGATTCCTGACTAATTATGGTCATCAGAGGGTGAAACCAAAGCAAGTGTCAGCTTTATTCCAGTTGAAGCAAGCAAAGAAAGAGTCATTAAAAGATTTTCTAACAAGGTTCAAGGCTGAAACACAGGCGGTGGAAAGATTGGATGAGTCATAGATGACAGCAGTTATAGCTTTTCAAGAGTTGTATGACAAAGTGGATAGAGATATCATAGTAGAAGAAAGGTTGAGAACCGCTACGGTGCAGGCGGTGTTGCAGGTCATCGATACGGGGAAAAAGAGAAGGATAACAGTGATTGATATGAGAATCGGGAATCCTCAAGGCCAAATAATAAAAGGCCTCAGGAGCATTATACAAATCGAGATAATCAGTCTCAACAGCGAACGAAATATGACAGAACATTGAGAGAAGAGCTGGATCCTAGTAATTTCATATCTCTAAATTCAACAGCAGAGGATATTTTGCGGCGAATAACAAAAGAAGATTTGACATATTGTCAGTTCCACAAGATTGAGAACCACAAGATTGAGAACCACGAGACAAATAGGTGTCTTCAGTTATTAAAGGAGATAGACAGGCTTTATGAAAGACGGGAAACTAAGAGAATTTCGTGGAGATATTAGGCCGGCAGAAACAACAACCATAAGAGAGAAGCCATTGGGTGTAATAAACATGATCTACAAGGGAGAAATTCCTCAGAAAAAGATTGTTCGAGACAAGATAAGGAAGATTTCGACGGTGAAAGAAGTTCTCGAAGTTAATATCGAGCCAGTGCCAGTAAGTTAGCAGTTGATATCTTCTAGCATTCCGGGAGCAATCATGTTCATACCGGAGGATTTGTCCAAGGTAATGTTGCCACATGATAATGCATTGCTAATTACTTTGCGTATTTCGGGCTATGATGTACAAAAGATATTGGTAGATTGTGGAAGTTCAGTTAATATTTTATTTTGGAAAACATTCAAAGGAGTGGGTCTCGATGAGACACATTTAAAGCCACCAAAGTTCAATTTATATGGTTTTAATGGAACTTCTACCAAACCTATGGGGAGATAAAATTACCAGTTCAAGCTGGGCCTCAAACAGTAATGACAAAATTCGTGGTTATCAAGCACCAATCTAATCACAATGCGATACTGGAGAGGAAATGGATACATAAGATGAGGGCTGTGCCCAGTACATTTTATCAAGTACTTAGATTCCCAACTGTATATGAATTACATGAGCTAAGGGGGGATCAATCAGAATCAGAAAAGTGTAATTTCGTTATAGTGAAAGGAATGATGAAGGGGAAAAGCTTACTTAGGAGATGAATAAGCATGAGGAACCACCATGGGAAAGAAAAACAATAGAGGTGGTGGACAAGGTTAATATCGGGAAAAGAAAAGAGGAGCATTATACGTTCATAGGAACAGAAATGGCGGCAGACATAAGAAAAGAGTTGATAGTATTTTTGGAAGAGAATCAAGATGTTTTGGCGTGGTCAATGTCGGATCTCACCGGTATCGATCCAGAAATATGTTCGCACAAGTTAAATATGGAAGAAGGTGTAAAACCAGTGCATCAAAAGCATAGAAAGGTGAGACCAATGTACGAAGAAGCGGTGCAAGCAGAGATACAAAAAATGTTAGACAATGGCATCATTAAAGAAGTAGAGCATTCGGAATGGGTAGCAAATATAGTGGTAGTACCTAAAAAGGATAGTCGTGTTCGAATATGTGTCAATTTTACTGATGTAATTAAGAAGTGTCCAAAGGACCATTATCTCATGCCAAGAATTGATGAATTGGTCAACAGAACGGCGGGTTTTGAGTTGATCAGTTTTTGCGATGGGTATTCGGGATATTTTCAGATTCTAATGGCGGTAATAGACCAGTTGAAAATGGCTTTCGTGGTAAATGGAGGTATATATTGCTTTGTCAGAATGTCATTGGATTGAAGAATGCGGGAGCCACATATCAAAGGCTAGTGGAGAAGATGTTTAAGAAACTCATCAAGCATATTGTTGAGGTTTATATTGATGATATGGTCATCAAATCTATGAAAGCAGCTGATCATATAAAGGATCTCGATACGGTGTTCAAGATTTTGAGGGAATTTAATATGAAGTTAAACCCTGAAAGATGTACCTTCGGGGTCAGTTCTGGAATTTTTTTGGGTTATATCGTTACGAAGTGAGGTATCGATGCTAATCCTGATAAAATACGAGCGCTTCAACAAATGTCATCACCTACAACTCGAAAGCAAATACAAAGGCTGATGGGAAGAATAGCGGTGCTCAATAGATTCATTTCCAGGACGTCTGATCGATGTAAGCCACTTTTTAAATTGTTTAAGAAGAATGTTAAGTTATATTGGAACGAGGAGTGTGAAGATGCATTTTTTGAGTTAAAGAAATATTTGCAAGAGATGCCAACTCTAACAAAGCCAGAAAAGGGAGAAAATTTGTTTCTTTATTTGGCTGTATCGGATTTTGCGGTAAGCTCTGTCCTCATGAAAGTTGAAAATGGTATGGAAAGACCAATGTATTTTCAAAGTAAAATGATGCTCGAAGCCGAGGCTTGATATTCGATGACAGAAAAGTATGCGTTGGCATTGTTATTCTCGTCTCAAAGATTAAAGCCTTATTTTCAAGCACATTCGGTGATAATAATGATGAATTTACCGCTAAAGCAGACTCTAGCAAAAACTGCTAAATCTGGAAGGATGTCTAAGTGGTCGGTACTAATTAATGAATTTGGAGTCGAGTATCGAAACCGCATATCGGAAAAAAGTCAAGTGTTAGCCGATTTCCTGGCTGATTTTCCTTCTGAAGATGCCAATTGGGGCATGGAAGAAGAAGAGTTTGCATTGCTACAAGAGCCTGATGATGTTGTCGATACGTATGATCCATGGGTTGGGGCAAATGGTTGGAGACTATTTGTCGATGGATCTTCTGGAGGAAAAGGGTGTGGCATTGGAATAGTGTTGGTTACTCCTGAAAATCAGAGACTCGAGACTGCAATAACATTGGGTTTTCATGCATCAAACAATGAGGCTGAATATGAGGCTCTGATAGTTGGTCTCGAGATGGCTAAGTCCTTCAATATAAAGGAGCTATCGATTTTTAGTGATTCGATGCTTGTGGTCAGCTAGATTAATGGAGGATACTCAGCAAAATGTGAGAACATGGTTGATTACTTGAATTTTATAAAGCCTAAGTTGAAGGATTTCAATAGGATAAGGCTGCATCATCTCAATAGAAATGAAAATTGACATGCGGATGCTTTAGCATATGTGGCAGCAATGCTAGAAAACACGGAGGGTTAGAATCTTCATATCGGCGTGCAAGAAAAGCCGAGCATTGACATTGAGGGATTAGCAGTTATGGAGATTGATACACTGGGGGCGTCATGGATGGAGCCATATACGTCATATTTGGCCTATGGGAAAATAATGGAGGACAAAAATGAGGCCAGAAGAATCAAATCTGGCACCCAAAGATATATATTGATTGATGGTGAGTTGTATCGAAAGAATCTTAGAGGTCCACATTTGAAATGTGTATCGTATGAGGAAGCACAGCTAATCATTGCTGAGCTTCACAAAGGGGAATGTGGAAACCACTCAGCTGGGAGGTCATTAGCCAATAAAATCACAAGACAAAGATATTTTTGGCCTCAAATGCGAAGGGATTGTCTTTGATATGCGAAAAAGTGTATACAGTGCCAAATTCATGGGAAAGCCATACATGTTCCTGCTAAAGAATTACATTGTGTTTCAAACCCGTGGCCTTTTGTTCTATGGGGAATGGATATTGTTGGTCCACTCACACCAGAGGGGTAAAAAAAGGTTCATATTGGTAGTCACAGATTATTTTACAAAATGGGTAGAGGCCATAGCTCTGCAGCATATCAAAGAAAAGGATGTCATAAATTTCTTGTTTGAACGAGTTATATGTCGATATGGGTTGCCTTATGCTATTATATCAGATAATGGTCCGCAGTTCGAAGGAGGGAAAGTGAGAGCTTTCTTGGAATCTTACAAGGTTAAGCATTTCATATCTGCACCATATTATGCTCAAGGTAACGGTCAGGCGGAGGCAACAAATAAGACATTATGGATAATATCAAGAAAAAATTAGAGGACAAGAAGGGTTTTTGGGTGGATGAGCTAAATAGCGTTTTATGGGCTTATAGAACAACACCTCGAACAGCCACTGGGGAATCACCTTTTACTTTGGCTTATGGTATGGAGGCAGTAATTCCCTCAAAAATGGTGGTATCGACATCCAGAACAAAAATGATAACGAATGGTCAAAATAATGACAGAATGTCTTCAGAAGTTCTCCATCTCGAGGAAACAAGGGATCAAGCAAGGATAAAGCTCGACACATATCATAGGCAACTCAAAAAAGCTTTCAATAAGAAAGTAAGAGAAAGACATTTTCAGGAAGGAGATTTGGTCCTGAAAGTGGTTACTCAAGCTACTAAAGAAAAAGGGGCTGACAAACTAGCAGCAAGCTGGAAGGGGCCTTACATAGGTCATAAAGTTGGGATCAATGGAGCTTATTACTTGAAAACGGCTGAAGGTGTAATATTACCAAAGCCTCAGAATGTAAGCAATTTGAAAGCATTTTATCAATAAAGAATATTTCCAGTATCATGATGTAATTTTTTGTTATCAAGGCTATGCGATCAATAAAGATGTTATCATTCTCGAAATCAATGTTGATATGTGTATGACAAATATTTATATCTTTAGAATTATATGAGTGGTAATAGATCAAACAAAATCTTGGTGATCTGTAGATCCTCATCTCGATACCAGGCCAATAAAATCCTATTCTTGGCAGAAATGTGAGTTCAGGTCAACAAAATCCTGGTGATCTGTAGATCATCATCTCGATACCAGGTCAATAAAATCCTATTCTTGGCAGAAATGCGAGTTCAGGTCAATAAAATCCTGGTGATCTGTAGATCCTCATCTCGATACCAGGTCAATAAAACCCTGTTCTTGGCATACATGCATGTTCAGGTCAATAAAATCTAAATTTGAGCATAAAGGCGAATAGAGGAGGTATGGAATACATGGGGTTGATTGATCAACGCCAGAATACGGATGAAGTAAGGTATGTTTTTAGGAATAATATTTAAATATAATATGGATATCGAGTGTCGAATATCGACATACATTTATTTTTATGTTGAAAACAAAAGCATATATTAGTAATTAAGGAAGCTAGTATCAGAGATAGTGCGATAATGTTTCATCAGAAAGAGAGCAAGGGTAGGCGAAGCAGCCTATCACAGGTTACAATAGAAGATAAAATGTAAGAAACAAAGTTAATCATAATTTTCTTCGTCATCTTCATTTTCATTTCATTTTCATCTTCATTTTCTTCTTCATCTTCATCATCACCATCTTCACCATCAGAGTCAATATTGGAAGTTTCTTCATTATCATCTTCGTTATCTTTGGCATAGTCATTACAATGGGGATCTTTCAACCATTTATCGCTAGGGGCATTTTCATTTTCTTCTTCATCAGTTTCTTCATTTTTGTTTTCTTCTCCTTCTTTAGGTTCTTCTTCTGACTGCTCTTCCTCATCAGAAAGGTCAGTGGTGTTGCAATCAGACCAACGTTCTGGGAGAGAGGGAGAGGGGTCAGGTTGATTGGGTAAAACCATAGTAATGGTTAGAATAATAAGGAAGAAAGAATGGGCAGTCATGGTGTTATTTGTAAGAATATTAATGAAGAGTGTGATAGTTGTATGTTAAAATGCAAAGATTGTAAGGCATTTTATAGAAGAAATAGTAGGATGAAAAAGTTTGTTTATTGAGGATTTGATAAGAAAAAGAGAAATGGTAGGTGGGCATGAAAATGAGGAAGAGGTACGAAAAAATTGTTTTATTCGTTGTATGTGCATGGGACAGTCAGAGGTTTGAGAGATGTTTGTGTAAAGTTTAATAACGTGGTTTAGTACAATCAGTATTGGTATTTGAGCCTGTACTTTGTGAGTCAATAGAATATTTAATTGTTATAATAAATGCATGCCAAAGAATAATATTATATGATAAGTATCGATACTACTTTTAGTGGGAGTGGTATTGAAACTCGTTTTAAAATTTTCAGTATATGATAAGTATCGATACTACTTTTAGTGGGAGTGGTATCGAAACTCGTTTTAAAAATTTTAGTATATGATAAATATCGATACTACTTTTAATGGGAGTGGTATCGAAACTAGTTAGAAAATTTTTAAGTACATGATAAGTATTGATACTACTTTTAGTGGGAGTGATATCGAAACTAGTTTGAAAATTTTAAGTATATGATAAGAATCGATACTACTTTTAATGGGAGTGGTATCGAAACTAGTTTGAAAATTTTAAGTATATGATAAGTATCGATACTATTTTTAGTGAGAGTGGTATCGAAACTCGTTTAAAAAAAAAAAGTATATGATAAGTATCGATATTATTTTTAGTAGGAGTGGTATCGAAACTCGTTTTGAAATTAATAGAAATGTTATATTTGGGTTTCATGCTTATTTAAGAGATGTATAGAAAAAGAGTATATTTTCCTGTTTAAGGATGATAAATATCACAAGTGTTGCACAAGTGCCATACAAGTTTAGTCTATAGAAAGTAAAAAGTTATATTTTCCACGATTTAAAAGGAGTGTGAAAAAGTTACAAAAGCAGCTTAAGCCAGTATCGATATTCAAAATTCCTCATCCAGATCGGAGGAAAAAGACAAATGGATCATTGTATCAAAGGTTACAATCATTCAAGTTTAAAAGACAGAAAGATTAGAGTTGGGTTGAAGTCTCGAGGAGTTTTGTGCTGAATTTGCCTGATTCCAGAAGTCGATTGAGCCAGACATGGATATATGGATCATCTAAGAGATTAGGAGTGCTAAGGAGGGAGTCAGGATTAAAAGGTGGAGTAGACATATCCGTCTTGGTGGCTTCAGTTGCAGGAGGGATGGAGTCTACCGCATCATTTTCAGCATCGCCAACACCGATATCGGAGGGCAACTTGCTCTCGGTATCAGAATCCAAACCTTTATCTTTGATGAGTTTAGCAGGAAGATATTGCCTGAAGCTTTTCATAGTCTCCACACAATATTCCATGCGGGAAGCATAGTCAGCCACTTGGGAGTGGGCTTTATCCAATTCAATTTCCAGGTTCTTCTTTTCAGTTGCCCGCTCAGATTTTTCAGTAGCAAGGGAGGTTTTGGTCTGAGTAAGTTCTTCTTCCATAACTTGGAAAGAGTTGTTCAGTTTCTAATGCAGCTCAGTGACTTCATCAAAGTATCTCTTTATATTGGCAGCACATTTTTTTTCGTTAGCAAGAGAGTGTTCGAGGGAGTCTTTATCTTTTTTCAGTTGCTGAATCTCTTCCCTATAGCGGCGGCAACTAGCCATATCACTCTCAAATTGCCCTACAGCAGCAATTTTAACCTGGAAAGGAGACGATATGATATACAGATAAGATAATAGATAAATAAGGATAAGAGCAAGCGAAGGTTTATAAACTTACTTTTTCCAGAGAAGTGCATAGGAGTTGAAATCTTTCTTCTGTGGTGAGTGCGGTCATTGCTCGTCTATCTCGAGGAAGGATAGAATTAAGCACAAGAGTTTCCCCGAGACCAGGTACAGTAGGTTCAGATAGTAGAGAGGCATTTTTTTTTGACAGAGGTATGATCTCGAAGAACAAGTTTAACCTCAAAGTCACTGAGGGATGAATTGGAGTCAGAGGAAGTAGGCTTTGTGGTAGACAGTTGAGTTAAAAGCTTGGAGGGTATAATAGTAGGGGCAATGTCAGTGTTCTTGGTAGGCTTGTTTGGTTTCGAGGCTGGTGGTACGGTTGTTGGGCAAGACTCTTTTCTTTTCTTTTCTTCGAATGATGTACTGGGTCGACATCCTGATCTCAGGAGGAAGTAGGAGCTTGGGATGAACTTCCATCTGTTAGTTTTTTCTTGCTCATAAATTTGTTGAGCATCTTTGAGGATTTGACTAGAGCATGAGAAATACGAGAGGCCATATCTGTGAAAAATAAGCAGTGTTGATCAAATACATCGTTCAAAAGAGGATAATTATAGAAATCAGGAATCTCTTTTTTTATTTGAGGAAAGAGATCTTTAGTTATTTTAAAATCATTAACAATATATTCAAAATAACATCGAGGAGTTTTAAGGGGTAGTTCATTAGAATCGAAGTTTTTTCTAAACAATGGTTCAGAAGAACAAGGTTGTAAAGGACATGAAGTAGTGTCACAAGGTATATCAGACGTGGAAGGTAAAGAATCTTGACCTCGGAGAACCGAAGTTTTTAGGAAATATAAAGGAGCGACATAGTTGGCGGTATTGGGAAGCTCGACAGTCAATTTTGGGTTGCCATACTTATCTGCGCCAGTTCGAACATTGATTTCTTGGCCATTGCCTTTGAGAAGATTTGTTACTCTAGTGGATTTCCCAAGACTTCTCATCGAGACTGGTTTAGGAACTGAAATAAACTCGCAATAATAGACCAGTCAGATAAAAGCCTTGCGATAAAGGAGGTAGGGGATGTTGAAAGATAACGTACCATGAAGGTTAAATGCAGGATGTGCCAAGGATGGAACTGCTATCGATTCAGATGACTCCCACCATCCAGATACAATGATAGGGAATAGTGGCTATCTGAAATCATTGTCTCGATTTTCTCTTATAATGCCAGCGCAGTGCATTCGTCTTTTGGGATAAAAATATCCGCTGGGTTCTTTGATATGATGTTTATTTTTCTCGATACGCTCAAGAAAGGTATAGTGTTTCTGGATATCAATGAGACGAATTCTTTTAGACGGTCGAACATCGGATTCAACATGAGAGTTATAGAAATTACAAATATACAACAATCTCCAAAAGTTGCCTGTGCCTTGCCCAGGAGAGATGGCCAGGCAATTCAATAGTTCTCGATCAAGCTTTGATAAGGGAAGACGCAAGCCAGCAGCCAATTGCCCAACAATGATAATGGTGGTGTTGAGTTTGCGACTTTGGTAGTGAGTCCCTTTTTTACTTCCAGCGTAGTGTCGAAGGTGGATAGACTCGGGTATTTGGTAGGCAACCCTAACTATATGCAAGTTGGGTCTTTCAAGAAAGCAAGGGTCCAAACCACCGCTCCACATGCTATGATCGTCAATACTTTCCCGATCGGTATCTAAGTCCACCGTTTCGAAGGGATGATAGGGTAAGCCATCAGCCAAATACGAGGCAGGCCGATTTGTTTCATCAGTCTCAGTTCTTTGAGATAAAGAAGCTGAAGATGACGAGTTGATTCGAGTTGCAGATTCAACACTTTCATTCGACATGGTGGTATCACTAGAAACAATAAAAATTTTATTAGAAGTATATCCTCTACCTGAGTTACTATCACTGTATCTAGTATAAGCATATAATATGTTATTTACTAGGCACATATCGAATTCTCGAGAGGATAATGTCGGGGTTCGAGGTGAAGAAGTGGGTCTCAAAAGCATACGTTCTTGACGTCGAATCCGGGATTGTTTCGAGAGAGTACGTATAAAGTTAACACAAGTTTTTTTCCTAGCCATACTGTCAAAGATGGTAATTAAGAATCTAATTAGTATAAGGATACACATGTAATTTTCAAACATTCAAAACCTAAACCCTAAATAGAATAATCTGGATAAAAAAGATGGTGAAATTAGTTTAGTTTATTTTCAGTAAACGATAAAGTCGTAATAGGAGATAATATGTTTAAGATATTTTATAGTACTAACCTGATATTGTGTAAAAGAATTTATTGATGTTTACAACGAGTATAGACAAGAGAAAGCTTTTCTGGAGACGATAATGGTAGGGTTAGATGGGTTATGTGAAAGTAAGGAAAGAGAAGATGAAACAAAGTTTTATAAGGTTTTGGGTAAAAGTGAAGAGAGAATAAAATACAGCGTTTGTAATTTCGAGGCTTTTGAGTTGTACATAGTTGTAACAGTTTGAATTTTGAATTTGGGTTTGTAGTGATATTTTGTATGGTTCTCGAAAAATTCAAATTTTTAAGTATGGAAATTTGAACATTTCAAAAGGGGGCGATGTCGTGGGCAAATATCGTTATACCGATATTCTAACCTGAAATATGATGGTATATCACGAAATGTTAAATAAGTTGGTGCATGAGAGGAAGAAGGCGGGAAATAGGAAGAAGGAAGAAGATGGACACGCGGCAGTTGATGATTGGACAAAGCTATCCTTACAACACTATATAAAGACTTGAAGTGGAAGAATTAAAGGGATTCTGAAATCATTCCAAAAAATCATTTGTAAGAACGAGAGCAGGGAGAGAAAGTGAGAAACTGTAACCGCCATTGTTATTCCTTAATAAAACTATATTTTCCAGTTCGTTTTAGTATTCATTTTCTCATCTTTAGTTTCATCGTTCTTGATAATTGTAAGTGATTCTTAGCATCACTACAATGGTGGCATGGTACGAGCTGGTGAATATACGACCTGGATTGTGGACACGTGTTATGTAGTGACATGCTTGAGAACAGAGGGTACTTACACATCCCCCTTTATTTTATTTATTTATTTGGACAGCTATGATGTGAAAAGAAAAAAATGGAATAAAATTTTTAACATGTGTCGCACAGCTAGTTTTGTTTGAACGGTGTGGAAAATGTGCAAGAACTATTGGATTTGACCCATGGGCCCAAAATTGCGGCGGTTTGTGGGCGAGGTTATGATTACGTTTTGGGGAAGGCAAAACGTTTTGTCTGCTTTCGAGATTTGTACAGCTGAAAGGTTTTCGCGTGTGAAGTTTCTTCATTTCTTCACTCTATCAACAAAGGAAGAAAAACAAAGCGAGAAAAGAAAAAAACTTCTCTAACCTTTCGTCCTCAGGTGCGTCTTTTTTTGAACTTCAAAAATTTGATCTTTTGCTTCTTTTGCTTTTGTAATATCGATTACTAGTGATAATTTGAGTGGTGAAATAGAGTTGGATCAGTGGAGAGAGAGAACGGTGAGTGATGGAGATGAGGGTGTTAGGGCACGTAGTGGAGGTGAAGCATCATTGTCTTCTTCATTGGAGACGATGACTGAGGTGGCAGTGTCTAGGTCGGTGTTAGATAACTTTGGGGACTTGAGAAAGGAGTTTGGGATTGATAGCCCCGATCTGATGATATACGGCCTGAGTGGTGAGCAGAACGTTTTTGGTTCAGATTATGTGCCTCGGGATGGTGGGGTTGTAATTACATATGGCCAACTGAAAGCGGGGTTGAGGTTGTCGTTCTCACGTCTGACCTTAGACGTTTTGAACTATTGTAGGAAGGCACCTTTGCAGTTTGTGGGCAATAGTTGGAGGGTGTTGCATGTTCTGGATCTGTTGAGACAGAGAGGTTACAATATTTATTTGTTTGACGTGCTGGAGCACTTTACTGTGAAAATATCTTCTACTATGAACTTTGGTTTCCAAGTTATGAGGGGTAAATCACTTGTGATAGTTGGTGTGAGTAAGGAGGAGTGGTGGCGTAGGCCTTTGTTGATTGTGGGGAGTTATTATCCTCCTGGTTGTGAAGTGGAGAACCGTAGTGTGAGGACTGATGGTAGGCCATTATTTGATGTGGATCATTTTCATGTTGTAGGTCATCTATTTGTGTAGGTCGTTTGTTTTGTTTATGAGTGATGTGATGACGTTCTGACACTTGTTTGTTTTTCAGAGGTCGTAATTTGGGGCCGTACGTCAATGGGGGCTATTGAAGAGTTTGTAAGGCTGAGCTGGGAAGAGAAAGCGTCCTTGTTAGAGGAGGTTGCTCATTACTTCAAGAGACTAGGTGGTGAGAAGATCAACAGGAAGAAGGCTGAGCAGAAGAAGAATGCTCAAAAGCTAGTGCTTGACGTCTCTAATTCTAGCTCGGATCCTAAGATGGAGAGAGAGAGCCAGAAGCGAACACCTATTTCTGGAGTGAGAACGGCTGGGGGAGGTTCTGGTAGCCGTTCTGTTTCAAGACAACCTGAGGGGGGTGAAGTTGATAGGGCTGGTTGTGAAGGTGGGAGTGCTGGGGGAGGTGGTGATGCTCCCGCTCAGTTTAGGAGGCCTAATCTAAAGAGGCGCTCTGAGGTGGTTGAGTCTGAGGGGGTGAAGAGGACCCAAACTAAGACCGAGGAACGACCTGGTATGGGGGAAGGTCGAACTTCTTCAAGTCGGGCTCCTTTGAAGAGGATGAATCTAAAAGAGTTGGCTGTTGATGTGGGGGTGGCTAATGCCCGGGATAAGAAGAAAGCTAGTAAGGCTGAGCCATCAGCCCAAAAGTGTAAGTGGTTGGGGAGTGTGGTCCCAGGTGATAAGGCTGCTGAGTCTGACGTCTTGGATAGGATGGTCACCTACTACGACCCAGTGAGTGGGTTGAGAAAGCTAGTGAAGAATAAGAACTGCAGTTTTAAGTCTTCACTAGTTGTTGGAGGACTGCTGGAGAGTATTGCCCTGGATGGAGATAGACACCAGTTGGAGATTGGGAAGGATTTGGAGGCGAACCTGAAATATATGGATTGCTCCATCTGCTTTGTAAGTGTTCTTCCGATCTGACTTTTGTTTCGTGAGTTGAGTTGCTGCTTTTGTTTTTGACTTATTTTGTTGGTTTGTCAGGTTCTGGCCATGTATAGGAAACTGAGGGAGATGACAACTATCTCCGACCTGTACAAGAAGGAGCTAGATGCTGCCAAGGAGGCATATGACAAGCTGCTAGCTGTGCAAGAGGTGGAACGGGCTGAAGTGTTGGGGTTGAGGTCGCAGGTCGGGATTTGGCTGGGAAGGTGGCCTTGTGGCAACCATCACTTGATGCTTTAAGAGTGGAGGTTCAACATTGGATTGCTGAGAGCAAACAAGTGCAGGACGTTGCTGAATGAGCTCAAGCTGAATATAATGACCTGGTAGAGGGTGAGTATGTCTACGTTCTAGTGGATGATTACATGAAACTAGAACGTAAGTGCAAAACCCTCAAGAGGTCGATCGAAAGTGGGGCTGCAACAGTAGCTGTGGAAATTGCTGTTATAGATGCTAGTAGACGACCTGATCTACCATCTAACCTGGGTGTTGCTCCGGCTACTCAGCCCATTGAAGATGTTGCCACAGAAGTGCTGAACGCGAGTGGTGATCCAGCTAGTGGCTCTGTTGGTGAAGAGGGCTGCCCACTGGACCCCTTGAATGTAGAGAATCTTCACCGTGTCAACTGATTATGGTCTTCTTGTAATTTTAAATGATGATGGATGAATTTTTGAACTATATTTCCTTCTGGTACTGATAACTAATATTTTTTATGGGGATGCTGAGGTCGTTTTCTCAGGATAACCTGGGGGCCTCTAGTATCTAACTGAATTTGTATTAAGTAAAAAAATATTTAAATTACTTGTTTTGAATTGAGATTGTGTTTGAATTTCGTATGAATGTGATTGCTTACATTGCTTTTTGATTTGTTATTTGACGACTTGTTATGTATAGTAGTACACTTGACGACCTGTTGAACTTTGTTAGATCGTTAGATGCTTGTAGGTCGTGATTGTTTGTTTTACGACCTGATAGATGCGCGTAGTTGGCACCTAGGTTTCCTCGTGTCCTTAGGTGTGTGTATTGACCGAGTCGTTCCTTTTGGGCTAGCTTCTTATTGATTTTTGACTGATAATTAGCCTTTGAGTGGTAATTATAGTTGAGACAAACTTAACTCTTTCAAAGGCCTTAAGTTGACTTGGGGTCCTTTTGGGGGTCCCTGGGTTTGTATTTGGCTGATAATTGGCCTTTGCATGGCAATTACAATTAAATCATGTTTAACCCTAGCGTTGGTGTTAAGTTGATTTGTGGTCCTTTTGGGGGACCATGGGTTGGATTTGATTGATAATTAACCATTGCGTGGTAATTATAGTTGAGTCGTGCTTAACTCTGGCGTTGGTGTACGACTTAATACTTTGATGTCCCAGATCGGGTAGCAAGTGCAAGATGTGTGGTACTTATGTAATGCAAAGATAACATTTGTACGTGAAATGCTGATGGAATTTTATTTATATTGGTTGATACATCTGAAGACAAATTACTGGTAAAAACACTTGAGGAGAGCTGTATTCTAAGGTCGGGGAAACATATCACCGAGTTGAGTTTTGATCCAGTAAGCTCCATTTCCAACGACTTTGTGAACTATGTATGGGCCTTCCCAAGTTGGGTCAAGCTTGGCTGGTGCTAAGGTCTTTTTGACAACTAGATCACCAGCTTGGAAAGATCTTGGGATGACCTTCTTGTTGTAAGATCGTTTGATTGTTTGGTGGTACTGAGCTAGGGATATTACAACTGTTTCCTTTCACTCTTCTAGGAGGTCAACTTCTTTGGCTAAGATGTTGTCATTTTCTCCTGATTCGATGATGTCAGAACGTGTGGTTGTGGTTGTAAGCTCTGATGGTATGACTGCTTCTATTCCGAAGCAAAGTGTGAAAGGAGACTCGTTGGTACTTGCTCGGGCTGTTGTTATGTATGCCCATAAGATGTTCTCGAGTTGTTTTGGCCATTGTCTTTTCTTGCTCTCCAATTTTTTTTTGAGATTTTCTTTGATGGATTTGTTTGTGGCCTCTGTTTGGCTATTGCTTTGTGCATATCTAGGTGTAGAAAATACTTGAGTGATGCGCTACTTTTGTAGGAAAGCCTTGACTTGCGTGCCAGCAAATTGGGTTCCGTTGTCCATGACGAGGGTGTGGGGTAGACCAAATCTTGTGATGATATTGGTACATATGAAGTTGATAACGTGGACTTCTTCGACTTGAACAAGTGGTATTGCTTCAACCCATTTGGTGAAGTAATTTGTGGCTGCAAAGACGTATTTGAGTCCTGTTTTCTTTTGTGGGATAAATGGTCCCATGATGTCTAGCCCCCACATATGGAAAGGCTAGGGGCTTGCTATGTTGATTAATTCCCGTGCTGGACTTAGATGGTTGTGGCCAAATGTTTGACATTGGTGGCATTTGAGAACATACTTCTTTGCCTCGATGTGCATGCCTGGCCAATAATACCATTGGGTGATTGCTTTATAAGCCAGAGATCTTGCTCTGCATGGTTGCCACATTCGCCTTTGTGAATTTCGTCAAAGATTAGTTGGCTTTCATGTGGAGTTATGCACCTTAGGTGGGGTCCTCCTACGGATTTATGGAACAATCGTCCGTTGATCACTGTGTATATGGGGGATCAAAATTGTATGGCACGAGCGTTCCTTGCCTCGGCTGGGCGTTCGCCATGTAAGATAAGTTTGTGAGTGATCTCTTCTTCAAATGAGGGCTGGAAGTCTGTGAGGTTGTTGACGCTTTCTTGTTGGTAGGTGGGCCTCTCTAGGATGTCAATGTAGACTGTGCTGGGACATGCATCTTAGGTTTCCGAGGCTAAGAAAGTCAGGCTGTCTGCATGTCTGTTATCCTATCGGGGAATGTGTTCTAAGGAGAATGTTATGAACGATCGAGCTGATGATATCATTGACGACCTGGGCATACTTGGCTAAGTTTGCTCCATGAAAAATGTAAAAGGTGATTTTTACTCTTACTTAATTAATTAAACTTAAACAGAAGTAAAGCATACGAATTTACGCTATTAATCAAAGTTCTACTCTCGTGAATCAGAATATAATTGGAGTAGAGAATTCATTCCACTCTTAGCTCGTTTAGATGTTAAGATTTCCTAGTTTATGTAATTCTAACAAAATTGATGAGAATAATGAAATGAAAATATACTAATGTGGTGATTGAATACTAATTAAAATGATGTAATTTATACAACGACAATTCAATACTAAGATGTGAATATGGGAAGGAATTAGGGGGATTTGATTCCACCTTGATTCATACTTAATAGACTAGCATAGATTTGTTGTAATCCTAATCTATATGTTTTCACATAAAGATTGGGTCTTTCTAATCCTTAATTATTCATGGCAACCTCTGCCAACTAATAATTAGCATGTGAGGCAATTTAAACTCATTCTCATGGCGAATTAACTACCTTCTAGAATGGAATAGATTATTACAACTACTTCTATACTAACACAATCAAGTTTTTATCAAAGCTTCCTCAAACCCTTCTAATGGAGGTTTTAGCTTCGATTCATCAAACTATCATTATTAAATGAATAAGAAGAAGACATCCTTGAAGAAATGTAAAATTACTTTATTAATCTAATGAAAAAGAGTCTAATGATTCAAAACTGTATTAAAAACTAAGTACTGACTAATTAATTAAGTCTAATCTATATTATGAATCTAATATAGGCGAGATTAAGAGTTTGGCCTTAGTCCTCTTTATATAGAAGAGACTAGGTCTTCAAATTCGTGCATGGGCTTTGGAGCCATGTTTTGGGCTATAAAACCAATCCCAAAACTTGCTTACTTCGGTCTAAAAGGGGTTTCTTTATTGGAAATTACTGTAATAGCCTTTTTGTCCACTTTCGCTTCTCTGATTGGGTCAAGGCTTAGACCATTAGAAAGCTCTTTCTGAGTCGGTTGTTTTGACATATGGTAGGCCCAATTCTGAGGTAATAGTCCAAAGATACGGCATTCGGAAGTTCTGCTGACTTTTATGCGCTATTTCAGCCTGCGTTGACTTTGACTTTTCAGCTTTGACCGGGCTTTAAAAAGGGTTTTTCTCCTTGAATCGTGGCCTTTAATCATAGAACTTCTTAGCAACCAACCTTTGCTCCTTTATCTCGCAAAAGAGACATATTTCTTCACATATTCGACTCTAATGCCTGAAATACATAAAAACACGTAAACAACACTAACTCTTATTTATTAATCACATAATTGGTCTGTAAGTAATATTGTTAAGGGGTTAAAACTATAGTTTTGGGCCCTTATCAAACCACCCCCAAACAACATTTTGCTTGTCCTCAAGCAAATATGAGAAATTAAAATAAGTGACCAAAAATGGAGTTCTAACTAATCTCGTTTCGCCGAGTGCGATTGCATTGACCATATACAACAAGGCCTTAAACCACTAAGGATTCCCTAGTGGACGAGTTATAGCCTCGTGAGAGTTTTCCAGTGAAGGTACTCACAAACTTCATCTATACTACAACGACTAAGAAATATAACTACTGTTTCCTTGTTTATTCTCAGATATCTATACATCTCCCTAGCAATGAATACAGAATAATCAAGTCGAAACCTAAGCTAATATGTGCATAATAATCAATCATCTACGGATAAACATATATGTAATGAACTATGCTATGTAATGCACTAACAGGTCCGTTTATGAAACTTTGGAATAACGTCCTTAAGTAGGTCCTCACATAAATGTCAAGACAAAAACCACTCTGATTTTTCCACTCAAGTTTCGCTCACTCCATTGTGCAATGGGCACACTTTACCTTACAATCTCAATGACACACAAAGAAGCCGAAGTCGATCAAACACATCTGCTACTTACTATCACAGTAACCTATTCCTAATTGAGCTAGAGGTTTTTATTAGGTGTTGTGGGGATTAAGTGGTGACTTAAGAATGAAGGAAATGGATATTCAAAAAGAACCAGTATGAGATAATAGAGTCTTCATATTATGTAACTAGAGAAAACCTTGTTATTTACTTTGCTTCTATACTTTGTTTTCATCCTTAGCCATTTTTATTTCCTTTTTCTTTTGGCTTTTGACTCATTTGATTCTGTTTTTAGAGTTCTAACTTTTTATTTTCTTTGGATGGAAACTTTCTTTTCTTATTTGAAGCAACTAACAAATTCTTGGTTTCACAGGTCTTTCTCTTTTCTATTCTTCATATCTATTCTCAAACTCATTCAAAGATGGGTAGGCTGATTTTTTTTCTTATTTGTTTTGTATAAAAGGGTAAAGGATTTGCGGTTTATGAAAGGCTAAAGAAAGACTCAAAGGGGCGACTAGCGGAAAATAATTTCATAAGGTTTGAATTTCTGGCTATATCGATCCAAAAAGGGCCTAAATTCTCGCTTAGGACATGACATAGTGATCAAGCAAGTGGACGTGTGATTTCTCTATTCAGAATTTACTTCTCCCTTGTGTCATTTCTCAAATATTTCACTCATATAAGGCTTTAGGCTATATTCTCACAGGATTTGTACAATAAGTATATTAGCATAGATTTCAGAAAGTTACTGCCAATACAAACATAGATGCTCATGCAATATATTTATAGAAAGATGCAAAAATTATTACCTACATATTAACCTAAGTTTCTAAAAACTATTCTAATGCAAAAGCTAACGTGAAACTTCTAGATTATTAAGAGCATAGAGAAAGAAACAACACCAATATTCTTAAGTGCATAACATAAACTTTTTATTTATATTTTTGAATTGTTTTGATTTTTTTTACTAGAAAACAAGTGCATATATTATATATATATATATATATCCTAACAGGTGCCTATATATATATATATATATCCTAACAGGTGCCTTAAATTACGCGTGTTTCTATGCCACCCCCAAACAAAAGTATGTTTTGTCCTCAAAGTATAGACATAAGAAGGGTAGGAAAATATCATGGAAACGCGTGAAATTTTAGAACATCTGCAAAACAAAGTTAAAACATACTAATATAGATAAAGAAAACATACGCAACTCTATATGAGTTCCATCCGTTATAGGGAAAACAAAGATCAAATTGCTTGGGACATAAGCAAACACGAACAAAAAATAAAACTTACCTCATATCCAGTATTTAGGCGTTGTCAATCTCTTTTATAAAGAAATGAGGTTCCTTCGCATCCTGCCACGCCATAATGATTTGTCAGGCCTCACACCATTTATCATCTACATTTGCTAACCTATTAAGCGTCACTTAGTCGGATGGGGTGTAAGGGGAAACCCAATTAGGTTGTAGCTTCCATCCCTGCCAAGTTATTGCACGGAATGAGCGTATAATGCAATTGGTGGGTCTTACAATGTCAACCCCAACCCAATCCATGAAACGGGTACAAAAAGCAGGAAAGAAACACAACATTATGCGGCAAACTAAAACAGGCATAAGAAGGTACTTATGCCTCATACTCTGGGCTTGTGCTAAACTAGACATTAATGTCTTGGGAAGGTCATATAGTAGACGTCCCTCAGCTAGAGCAAGGAAAGCGTCGCAAGTGGCGTCATTCGCAGAAGAAAAACGTCACTCCCCTAATATGTTTAGCATGATAACGAGCATCACCGTGCCCACGTTAAGGGACAAGCTACCAAGGGCTACGTTATAATGCCCTTGGTCCTCTACACGAATTTTTTTTGCCCCATATGTCTCATTCAAAAACTCATAGTTGTAGGCAGAGAAATTATCAACTAAATAGTCCCATGAGTCCGTGATTTCAGCAGGCATAGGAAGGTCAACATCAAAGGCCAACAAGAACTTGGTTATGTCCATTGTTTCGTCATTAATGGTGATAGAGAACACGTGTTCTCCATTTATCCGATAAAAGAATTTACAATGTTCATAAAAATATGCTGTAAGTGCAGGAGAGTAAAGTTCATCATAACTTACCATTAGAAACTGCCATCCTGCTTGTATGATCACTTTGCGAAACCATGATCCGTACGTGTCACTTAAGAACAAATCTTTGAAAGACTGCTCCGGTATGAGTGTAGGAGACTTCATATCAAACAACACACTCTAGAGCTGCTAGAAACAACCTCGGAAGAACCCACAAATAAAAATCAGAAGTGGAAGTGCTACAAAGGCCAAGGCGCGGGGTGCGCTCGAAAATTGGATGTGAAGGGCGCGGGACACGCTCTTGTGTTACTCGACTTCCAGGCACTTGAGGGTGGGGCGCGCTTAGGATTTGCCTATGAAAGGCACGGGGCGCGCTCTTGTCTTACTCGACTTCCAAGCACTTGAGGGCGTGGCGCGCTCAAGAATAAGCAAACTAGGCTGCAGGGCGCGCTCCGTGTACTTTGAGTGCTATGACTTGAAAAGTAGAAAAATAAAAGTGAGAGATAACAATGAGAGGTGTAAAGTGAGAGGTGTGGTGTGGAGTGTAGGGTGAACCAAGGATTTATAGAGGTTTAGTTTCTTAATCTAGTTCCACAAGTTGCCCAGATTGTTAAGGCAACTTGATGGAAACAAAATATTTCTAAAACCAAACAAAAACAGACTAGATTCATTATTCCAAAAACAAACTAATAGCCTAATGGCTTGAAATTAAAATAGTAACCTTCCAATTCCATTCCTTAAAAATTTCACCACTACAACACTAGCTAATCCTAGCTACACCAAATTAGTAACACTCTCACATAATCATATTCTCACAAACTTGCAACAAATACTTCCAAAATGGTGGATAGAGTAAAAAAAAACAATGCTGAACAATTAATGCCACCCCCAAACAAATCGGGAAGGTGGGATTCATAAAAAACAATAGCATGCTTGAACAAAAATTTAATTAACTTAAAATTCAAGTACAACCAAATATTCGAAAACAATTACATAATCCAAAATTAACCACTTAACTAAACAACTAAAAATAAAATTCTACTAAAAACAGGGAAAATCATAAACACAATACAACTAAACTACTAGCCATGGGTTGATGATGGGTCAGAGTCATCAGTCCTGCATCGACGATGCTCATGCTTCTCAGAATCGTTAGAAGTAGAACTCTGATAAGGTGGCAAGCATCATAGAACTTCTACTTGAAACTTCCGCTGACCTTCTATATATGCATTCATGGATTCCTCACGCGCCTTATCACGTTGGACTAGGGTTTCCATGGTAGCTTGGAGCTCCCGATTACTAGCACTGAGCTCCTTAAAATTCTGATGGATGTTAACTTGCCTAGTCCGCAGATCCACACACTGTTTTCCGAGAGAGGTTATACTAAAGAATGATAAATATTAGTATGGCTTGAGGCCTCGAGTAGTGACATCATAGTAACATATGCAGGGACGGAGCCAGGATTCTAAGCTAGGGGTGCGAGATTATGTGCACACCCCACCCCACCCCAAAAAAAAAAGGTATGCAATTTTTTTTTCCAGAAGGTCTAAACAATAAATATCAACAAAATTATACATTTATTTCCATTCACAAAACTAGAGTACGTTGATTACTAAGAATTTAATATGGACTGGTGTAGTTAACTGCTTAAGCACATAAGCCATTAATTGATACTACTATATATCTATATATATCTATATAATCTAGTCTACAAGTCTACAACAATTCAACAAATTGTTAACTTCCTATAATGTTATAAGTCTATATAATCCTACTATCATGTGGAGAAAACTATAAAAGATTAACATTGAAAGTAAAAAAATTATATTATCTTATTGTTGTTGTTGTTGTTGTTGTTGTTGTTGTTGTTTTTTAGTGAAAATTTTATTGATAATGATAACGAGTTTTATAAATAATTAGGACAAGCGTGTAACAAGCTGTGAGTCCTTTCTGAATTTGTTATTTGTTATTTTTTTTTTTTGGGTTGAGGTCTATCGCTTGTTTAAGAATTGAGAGTGAAAGAAAGGAGGGAAAGCTTACGGGTTTATTATGGGTGATTAGAATTATACCAACTGGCCGGTTGGGCTTTGGGCCTTTGGATATTTGTTTTAATCTCATTAACTCATCAAACATTCAAAGACACATTTGTCTATCTTTAATGATTTTAGACTCAAAATAAATGATAAATGATGATTTTGTAAGGGCAAAAAGAGAAGTAAAAGAAAATATTGGTTTATTGGTATGTTTTTTATTAGTCTTTTTTTCATACTATTTTTTTGTTAATTATATTCTCACTATAGTTGTGAATTTTTTTGGGGTGTGGTAGTGGAAGTTTGCTAAAATAATTGGGGGTGCGAGTCCTTATAGTTTGAAGATTGTTCTAGGTAATTAGTTATGTGGTAATGGAGCTATTCTAATCTCAAAGGGTCACACGCACCCCACTATATCCATCTATGAGGCTGTTGTTTACTGTGATACACATAAATAAATTTTTGGTACTCTGGCACTAATATATCTTTATTGCTTTTTGAAATAACCTTGAGTAATTTAAGCACAGAACTCAAGCTGATAGATTACTTTCACATGTGAATTAGTTGGATAAGTGTGTGTGTTGGACTTTACGTTGGGGGAGGATCGTATATGATATTTATGAAGAGGAAATGTGAAATGTATCATTTTAAGACATTGTATTTGGTATGTAATTTGACATGCTTTGTTCATTGCATACATCAAGTTCCAACCACACTTGGTTTACGTTTAGGATCTGCTGATTATCAATAATTTTTTGTTTACAAATTCTCTTTCAAATGTATATCTTCTGAAAGGTTTATAAATTTCTAAGTGTCTCCAAAATTCTGGAAACTGATAAAAGAATTCAACAAAGTTTTTATACTGGATACGTTGGGGTACATTAGCCCTCTATCAGAAGCTCGAAAGTGGTGCCATAGGCGTGGCCAGTTCATGCGTGCCGGAGGGCATGGGCAAACCCTAGTAGTTGATAAATCATAAACGGGTCCAGTAGTACGGTGCTTCAGTAATTCAGTGTTTAGTGAGGACGGGTTCCGTTTTGTAAGATTTGGGCTCCATTTAGTAGTTGATAAATCATAAATGGGTGTAGTAGTACGGTGCTTCAGTAATTCAGTGTTTAGCGATGACGGATTCTGTTTTATAAGATTTGGGCTCCCTGGGATGGCTACCGATATTCAGTAAGGAGCAATCTATCGTGATTATACATTTCTTAACAGAAACTCCATAATAAAAGCTCTTACTGATGTCAATTGGCCAGGGTTTGCTTTTGTGTATACTATGGTTAATCTCCTCGAGTGCTAAATGGAACCTACAGTTGTTAGAAGTTCTGCTGTAGAAGTTGTGCATGTCTCTAGCCCAGACTGCAGCAGAAAAAAAAGTTGGATTTGTTACTGCTTATGAGCTCTTCACAGCCTTCAGTCTTGTGGCGCAACTAATATCAGTCAAATTTCACTCTCGTGGAGCCTGTGTACCATGCTAAGAGGCTAAGAGGCTAAAATTTAAGTCATTTAACACAGCAGTTGCACAACTAGCTAGGTTTTATAATTAGGCACCAACAAGACAACAATATTGTCAAAAGTCCACTGTACTTTCTATGTACTAAAGTTCAGATTGCACATTCAGAGGTTTCATCACCCTCAAAGCAAACTTTCAGTTCTTCCTTCAGCTAGATAGGGACTATTACATCTCAACAAATGTGTTAATTACTAGGTCATAAGTACAAACGATTCCCCTAGTAGGTTGGAGTCAACATGAAATGAAATAGCGGCAGTGTATAAGTTTTTATTCAAATAACGGCAGTGTATAATATGTTGTTTGAGTTATCCCTCACATGAGGAAGAAGGAGAGAATCCGGAGGTGTTTGCATGAAGAAGTTTGAGCGAGCGAAAGCTCGGAAATGGTCTTGCCCAAGGGAGCCTTGGAGAGAAAAAGAAGATAGTTCTTTTTCCATTTTTTCAGAAACATCGGTACTGGACTTTTCATGTGATTTTCGAAGAGGGCGCGCACGCTATAAATGGCCTTGTTGAGGGCGCGCCCTTAGTCACCAGAACGCTGAGCAGGAGCGGGAGCGTAAGAGCGCCTAACTTGAGAAGCTCTGTGTTTCAGAGCGCCTTGAGAGCGGCGTATATAATATATAAATAATACACATATTTGTAAAACAAAGTAGTCAAAAAAAGTATTCAAACAAAGTAAAGCTTAGATATTCAAAATGAAAAGAAATATAGTTACAAAAATAGAAAAAGAAAATAAACATATGAAATTTCTTAGTCTAGATTACTACCAACTCATTATCTTTAGTTCTTTATTATTTTTTTTAATATAGAATATCCAACTCCACTCTCTTCTCTCCTTCCTCTCTTTGTTTGCCAAAAACACAGTGCCAAAAGTCATGTAAACCAGTGAACACACACACGTCAAACTTGATTTTTTTATCATCTCGACCCAAATACTACTCCTTTCAACTGAAACTTCTTGTAGATAGACCTAAAATAAGTTCTAAGGTAGTTCTCAATTTTTTTTTGTTGAAGGAAAGAGGCGATTTTCGTTGAGATTTCGGAGAGCGCGGTTGCAAAAATTGAGAGCGCGGTTTTGAAAATCTCAGAGTGCAGTTTTAAAAATCTCAGAGCGTGGTTTTATGAGGGATTGGCACTTAAACCGCGAGAGCGAGGTTTTAGAGCGGGAGCGGTAGGCACTTCACACGGGTTGTGTGACTAAGGGCGCACCCGTGCTCAAGTCTATTTTCAGCATAATTCTATTTATGCAGACCGCGAGTTTGCAGTATAAGGTTTCTGTTTTTGGCAAAACCTAAGAAAGACAAGAAGCCAACAGAAACCCAATCTTGAGAGAGATCAAGATTGAGAGAGAGAAAACCTTTGTAGAGAGAAAAGCCTGTAAAGAGAGAGGAGTGATCTAGTAAGATGGAGAGATTAAGAGGAGTGATTGTAATCTTCCTTCCCACGTTATAAAAGGATTAGCTCTTGTGGAAGTAGGCTCTATTGGCCGAACCATGATATATCTTTGTGTTGTGGTATGTTTTACTTCTTTGCATTATTATTTGTTGTTAATAGTTGTTTAGAGAGTTGGGCATGCTAGGTTGGTTGTAGTGGATATTTAGAATTTGTCTGGAGTAGTAGTTGGTTCAAGTACAAGTTCTCTGTGTAGTGGGGCTCAATTGGTATCGTTATTCCCTAACATATGTCTCTACTTGAGGTCAACTACAATCAATCAAGAAAGCTTCCATTATTCGTTGTAGTAACTAGTGTCTAGGAAAACTGCAGGTAAATACATTTAAGTTTTTTGGCTTACAAAGTCCATAATTACGATTTCGAGTTTCTAATGGTGAGGAGATGTAATACACTGTGCTCTGTCTCATATCTCACCATCCCACAGCTCTTGGAGGCTCTTAAATGGACTGCACTCGCCAACCACAAATTCCCCTTGTAAGAATCTTTGCTGCATTAAACAACACAAAAGGACAGATTCATAAGAGACATAAATGTATAAGGGATGGAACCAGGATTCAATGTCTAGTGGTGCAAGAGTATGTGCAACTCAATAATTGAACTAGGAGCCGGGTACAGTTCTAGAACTTTTGTAAAGATCCTGGGGGTGCGAATCCTTATACCTAGCCACTTTTCGAGCAGATTACTAGTACAGGATGTGATTTTTCCAAATCTTTGGGGTGGGCGCCGCACCCCACGCACCCCCCTGGATACATATAAACCCCCACGAGGCCTATTATTTACAGCTCTTATTTACCTGGTAGATATCGGAGAATTTGGAAAACAGATCTGGAGGGATGCACCAGTCAAATAAACTGATGTTCTCCTTAATTCTGGTCTCATTGGTGCTCTTGGGAAGGACACTGTGACCACTCTGAATTCCCCAACGTAGTGCTACTTGTGCAGGTGTCTTGTTAAGCTTCTGGGCAATTTCAATAAGATTCGGATCCTTCAAGATCTCACCTTTGACCCAAGTACCAGGAGACCCTAAAGGAGAATAGGCCTGCAAAATAGTTGCAACATTCATAAAATCAAGTTTGGATTTACTTCATCTACTTCGTTCTAGCAACTAAACCTGTATTTATAATGCGAAAATCATTCTATACAAATAGTGTCCAAAGTTACCGAGAGATGAACACCAGTCGACTTGCACAAGTTCTTTAGTGAGGTTTGCTGCCATACAGGATGACATTCGACCTGGTTAACAGCAGGGGGCACCTTCGCGTAATTAAGAAGATCTTGAAGCTTTTTCGTGGAGTAGTTGCTCACACCAATTGCGCGTGCCTGTCCTGAAGCATACAACCCCTCCATGGCATGCCATGTATCTTCTAGACACAAATTGGGATGCAAGATGTCGGGTGAGAAACCCCTTGTTCCAGGCTTTGTCCGAACTGGCCAGTGTATCTGTAAGACAATATAACGTTCCAAATAATGGGAAAAACAATCTCAGCACTACTTAAACCTACATGTGGACAGACATATCAGTATTGAGTTTGAAGATTCAAGAATTATTCATGTCTTTTCATTGTTTATATATTTAATATGATAAGGTAGAAGGAGAGGTTGCGGGTGTTTCTTTTGCACCTATGAAAAGGCGCAGCTTTATCTTAGGAAGGATCATCCTAAGATAGTAAAACAACTCATGACTAGAAAGTAGCAGAATGAAAGCATCCCCATGACTACTTTTATGAAAGGAAGTGGCAAGGAAACACAACATGTTTTGAGTTGTACTTTCTTGTAAGTACAATAGCTTGTAGGAATTGAGCCTTCGGGCCATGTACTCGTGTGTTCGTGTTGTATCTCCCTCTAATGACTATACTCTTAGGGAGGAATGTAAGTTTCAAACTTTGGTTTTAATATACAGGTGGGGTCTGCCTTAACCCCAGCTTAACTTTTCAAAAAAAAAAGGTAGAAGGAGAGATCTGTGGCTCGATCTCCAAGAAAATAGGGCTATGAACATACGAGATAGAGGTCGACATAATCGAGTTGCAGGTCTTCTAAGGTTTTGTTCAGTGCCATGGAGACATCCTCAGGTGCGTGATCGCAGCACCTGTAAGTAAACGATAAATATTTGTAATTAAGTAGGAGAAATTTTAGCCTTTATTGATAAACAGATAAACATGTGGCTTGAATGTAATCATATTTTTTGCTATATACAAGTCAATGCCTCAATGGTTAAGGCTAATGAGTGACTAACCAGATACTATTTCACTAGCTGTGTTGTTTTGAGGAAGTTATTCCAGGATTTCAAAGTAGAAAGAAGAACCAAGAAAGAAACACTGAACCGAAACCAACATGGATACTGATACAAACCATAACTTCGAAGTGATAAACAAATCTTGGCGCTTCACAACACCAGTTGAAAATAGTTGCTTTAAAGCTGTTCCAATCTGAACATAACAAACCAAGATAGAAGAAATGAAAACTGGTGATGTAGGTGCGCATGCAGCTATATATATAGATCGAACACGGAACCAAACTGAGTTCCTTTGAAAGGATGATATGAGTGAAAGTGGTCTTATAACTCAAAAAAGCCTCAAAAAATAGAATGGTCTTAAGTACATGGTCTTACAATAAATCTTTTGAAGGGATTCTAACTCCAGGGATGAATATATATCATAGGACAAAATTGTTTAAAGCTTACCTCTTTCTCGTTGCCATACACTGTAGCGCAGTCGATATGCCTATAACCAGCCTGCATAGAACTTTGGAAATTTAAGGCCAGAAAAAAGAATGTTTCAAGAAAACATATATATTCAAAGTTATATTTCTTAATCCTAAGAGAAGCAGGGTTATCTGATTCCAGGACAAGATGGCATCACCGTACCACTGCATATGTGTGGTGTTCAAAACAAGGATCATTTTGTGATTATATGATCTTAGTGGAGCATAACATATGCTGCCAATAGACCAAAACAAAAACAAATGTCGATTTTTATGTAAGCAACCAGCCTGCTCAGCTGTAGATATTGTCACTCCGTCCATACGTTTTTTTCTTTTTTGTTTGGCTAATGTGGTGTTCACCGCCCTTGGAGTGGTCCTAGTCACCACGGAGTCCTGCCCGCTCACCAGGCATTGGATTGAAGGTTGATAAACTCAAATTTGCAAATACCACAGGGTTTAATGATGGATATGAAACAGCAAAAAAAGAGACATAATGTTGATGAAAAGGACCTTGATAGCAGTTGTCAAAGTTTCTCCAACAACCCCTGGTTCAGCCTTCCAAGTCCCTAGTCCAACTGATGGCATTTTCGCTCCAGTATTGAGCTCAAAATATACCGGTGCTTTGTTGCCTTCCATCTTCTATATAAAGCAAACGTGGTGATATAAAACTAAAACTTAGCACCAAGATGGTGAAAAAGCATATTCAAACAAAAACACTACTAACATAAACTCTAGGATCAAATGGTACAAAGATGACAGATAACAGATCACTATGTAATACCTGCTATTATTTTTCTTTTCGTTTTTTTTTCTCCTTGTTTTGTTTTTGTTTTCTTCTACTTTTTCACCTCTGTTAGATATGCAGGGGAAATGAAGTAGCTTGTTTCCACCAAAGGTCACCTCATGAAATAAGGACAAACCACAGATATATTACGCACTAGAATAGGCTTTGGACTTGCTCATAGTAAAGGAGGGGCGTTAATATCTTCCTCAAGATATCCTCCTACTACTTAGGATCTTATTTTATGTATGAGGTAGAGACCACACCATTTGTATGGGTGTTAATATCTACCTCATACAAATGTTATGGTTTTTAATTTGTACACTAACTGAATATCCACACCAATGTTGTGATTTCAATGATCCTACTGCCATAGATTGAGCACACTCAACGCCCATGCCTTCAGACGAACTCAGCTTTTTTCTTGGCTGGCACAAGTCACATAATACTTTCCCCCCGATGTTTTTTCTCATTTGAATAAAATATATAGTAATTCACAAGATTAAAGAGCATTGAATCACACGTCTAAGCAAGTATACATATCCATAGGATCCTCAGTCATTCATCAGAAAAATATGGAGTCCATGAGAATTCAAATCTTAAATCACAGTAGACAGTTGGTTCTTCTTGGAGAGAACATATATTAGTCAAATAATTACAAAAATTTACGCGTGCCGTGCTTTAAATGGTTGTATCTTTCAGAAATGATTGCGGCTTTACCACACCAATTGTAGAGGTTTGGTGTTTTGCGGTGAACAACCTGATGTTCTGTTTGATAAGGAATGGCTGCACTCTTATTGGGACAAGAGTTGCCTACGTATCAAATTTCTAGGGATAAACTTGAATAAAGTCTTACGTAGTTCATCTCTCTCTACTTATAGATGTTTGAGTTGACCTTCCTTATTTGCTCCAGGTCGTTGTCAAGGGTAGATCCACATTGTGTGCTAACTTGATGATTCGTCATTACTCCTGATGTTACAAAGTAAATGTCTCTTTGATTGGTGCGGTGACTGAACTCTAGGATTGCGCTAGATGATTTGCTTCCATATATGGCTGTAATTGCTGTTTGGGACGACCTGGGTTTAGGTCGTTGGTACGTTCTAATGGCTTGGTACGAGCTGGTGAGGAACAACCTGGTGTGTGGACACGTGTGTTGTAGTAATATGAAATGCAGAACGGAGGGTACTTACACAGTCCCCTTTGTTTTACTTATTGTTTGGATAGCTGTGGTATGAAAATAAAAGTTAAAACAAAGCTTTTTAACACGTGTCCGTCTGATGGGTTTTTTTTGTATTTTGGAAAAATGTGCAGGAACAATTAGATCTGACCCATGGGCCCAAAATCGCGACGGTTTATGGGCAAGTTATGATTGTGTTTTTGGGAATACGAAACGTTTGTCTCTTCTCGAGGTTTGGGCAGCTCAGGGGTTTTGGTGTGCGAAAGGTTTTTCACCTCCTCATTCTATCAACCAAGGAAAAGTAGAGCGAAAGAAAGAAAGAAAAGAGAAAAAACTTTTCCATCCTTTGTTATCAGGTGCGTGCTTTCGAACTTAAAAATTTGATCTTTCTACTTCTTTTGTTTTTGCAATGTCTATGACCAGTGATGGTTTGAGTGGGGAAGTTGAGGTTGATCAGTGGAGAGAGAGAACTTTGAGTGAGGATGATGAGGTTATTAGGGCACGTAGTGGAGGTGAGGCGTCATTGTCCACTTCATTGGAGATGACGACTGACGTGGCTGTATCTAGGTCGGTGTGGGACAACTTTGGGGATTTGATAAGGGAGTTTGGGATTGATAGCCCCGACCTGATGATATACGACCTGAGTGGTGAGCAGAATGTGTTTGGCTGTGATTATGTGCCTCGAGATGGTGGGGTTGTAATTATGTATGACCAACTGAAGGCGGGGTTGAGGTTGCCATTCTCACGTCTGACCTTGGACGTTCTGAACTTCTGTGGTAAACCACCCTTGTAATTTGTGGGAAATAGTTGGAGGGTGCTGCACGTGCTAGATTTGTTGAGACTCAGAGATTATAATATCTGTTTGTCTGATGTGCTGGAGCATTTCGCTATAAAAATTTCTTTTGCTTTGAATTTTGGTTTTCAAGTGATGAGGGGTAAGTCACCTATGATTGTTGGTGTGAGTAAAGAGGAATGGTGGCATAGGCATCTGTTGATTGTGGGGAATTATTGCCCTCCTGGGTGTGAGGTGCAGAATCGTAGTGTGAGGACTGATGGTAGGTCGTTTATTTGATGTGGGTCGTTTTTATGTTGTAAGGTGTAGGCTGTAGGTCGCTTGTTTTGGTTATAAGTTTGATATGATGACGTTTTGATGTTTGTTTGTTTTGCAGAGGTCGTAATTCGAAATTGTACGTCCTCGGGGGCGATTGAAAAGTTTGCTAGGCTGACTTTGGAAGAGAAGGCGTCTTTGTTGGGGGAGGTTGCGCACTACTTCAATAGTCGAGGCGGTGCGAAGATTAACAAGAAGAAAGCTGAGCAGAAGAAGGGGGCTCTTAAGCTTGTTCTTGATATCTCTGATTTTAGCTCGGACACTTGGATGGAGAGGGAGAGCCAAAGGAGGCAACTTGTTTCTGGAGTGAGAATGGTTGGAGGAGCTGCTGATAGCCGTTCTGCTTCAAGACGTTCTGAGGGGGGTGATGGTGGGCGAGCTGGTCGTGGTGTAAGTGTTGGTGGGAGTGGTGATGCTCCTGGTCCTTTCCGGAGGCCTCAGCTGAAGAGGCGCTTTGAGGTGGTTGAGCCTGAGGGGGTGAAGAGGACCTGAACTGAGTCTGGGAATGACCTGGTACGGTGGAAGGTCGTACTTATTCAGGTCGGGCTCTTTTGAAGAAGATGAATCTGAGGGAGTTGGCTGTTGATGTGGGGGTCGCTGATGCCCGGGGCAAGAAGAAGGGTAGTGAGACTGAGCCTGCAGTCCAAAAGTGCAAGGGGTCGGGGAGTGTGGCCCTAAGTGACAAGGCTACTGAATCTGACGTCCTGGACCGGCTGGTTAGCTACTACGACCCAGTAAGTGGGTTGACCAAGCTAGTGAAGAACTTGGATTGTAGTTTCAAGTCTTCATTAGTTGTTGGAGGGCTGCTAGAGAGTATTGCCCTGGATGAGGACAGGCTATAGCTGGAGACTGGGAAGGATTTGGGGGCGAACTTGAGAGATATGGATCGCTCCTTGTGCTTCGTAAGTGTCCATCCGATCTGTGTTTGTGCTTTGCTAGTATCTTTCCGATATGATTTTTTTTTTTTTTTTTTTGGTTTGTCAGGTTCTGGCCATGTACAGGAAGTTGAGGGAGATGGCCACTATCTCCGACCTGTACAAGACGGAGCTGGTCGTAGCCAAGGAGGCTTATGGCAAGTAGGTAGATGTGCAAGAGGTGGAGAGGGCTAAAATGTCGGGGGTAAGGTTGTAGGTCGGGGACCTGGCTGGGAAGGTGGCTTTGCTGCAACCAACAATTGATGCTTCTAAGGTGGAGGTTCAGCATTGGGTTAATGAGACCAAACGAGCGCAAGACGTTGCTGAAATAGCTTAAAAAGAGTACAACGACCTGGTCGATTTGGTAGAGAGTGGGGATGTTTACGTTGTAGTGGATGACTACATGGAACTGGAACGTAAATACAAAACCCTCAAGAGGTCGGTCGAAAGTGGGGCTGCAACAGCAGATGTGGATAATGTTGTTGTAGATGCTAGTAGACGACTTGATCTACCATCCGACCTTGGTGTTGCTCCAACCGTTCAGCCAACTAAAGAGGTCTCCACAAAAGTTGTGAATGCAAGTTGTGATCCAGCAAGTGGTCCTGTTGGTGAAGAGGGCCGCCGCCCACTGGATCCTTTGAATGTGGAGAATCTTCCTTGTGTGAATTGATTGTGTTTATAACACCCCGTGTTTTTTTTATACGTATTTTTCTATTTAATTAATTAATTTAATTGTTTATTTTAAAAATTCGTCGGATTGGACTCGGGATACGTGAGCTTGGTTTTGGGCCCGAGTCGGTGTTGGGCTTGGGTTTCGGACCCAAGTATATAAACACATTGTTCTAGAGAATAGGGTTTTGAAGATAATAAAATATAAAAAATGGAGGCAGAGAAAGAAGCTGGTTTGCTGGAGAGGTGGAGCACGACGATTCGGGCTAGGAAAATTCGTCGAGCTGTTAGTTAAGGTGAGTAGATTTTATCTTTCACTGACTACTAAAACTATGATTTTCGTCTGTTTAAGAATTTACGGATTTACTGTCTAAAATATATAAGTTTTGTTCATTCTTCCGGTTCATTTTATAAGATGCCGAAATATTCTGCCGGCTGTGAAAAACCAACTTATACTGATAAAAAAATGGAGGCGACTACTAATTAATTTTAATTAATAATCCACATATAATCAACTGTTAGTGTGAGTATCGTTGTTTGGGTTATCGGTTTTCTTAGTTTTGGGTTGGACTGTGTTGATTGGTTGTCGGGTTAGAATTGGGGGCTGGTGGCCGGACTTGAGCAGTGGGAGGTAGCTGTGGAGGAAGGGTCGATACAATTTCAATTAGAAATTTGTCTCGATGTTGGTTGAGAACTGATGGATTGGTGATGGGGCGCGGATGTTGGTTTACTGGGCTGTAGAAGCTCGGAGAAACCATTAATGGCGTCGGTTTGAGATTTTCGCAGTATAAGGAAATCTAAATTTTTGGATATCGGCATGTAGGGTTTTCGGAGGAGTGGAACCGATATGATGGAATTGGAGGAGGAGGAGAAATACGGTGGTGGCTGGCGGTGGAGAGGAGCTGCTGGAGAGAGGTTGGAGGAAGAGGACGACCTGTTGGGCAAGTTGGGCTTTGGGCCGGTTTCTTATTTTTTTTGTGGGCTTAAGTGTTGTGGGCTTAAGTTATTTTGGGGCTTAGGTTATTATGTGGGATTAAGTTATTTGTTTTGACTTTAGACTTTTGGGCCTCGATTTTGGGCCTTGGTTTTTGGGGCTGGTCCATAGTATTTTAAGTGGATCTTCAGGTTGGGCCAAACCAGTTTATGGGCCGGGTTAAGGCTTAAGTTATTGAACCTGGTCAGCTTAGATAAATCGGTTTTTGGGACTGGTTGACTGTTGTTGACCCTTGGCAGGTCGACTTTGACTTTGACCAGAGTTGACTTTGACTTTGACTAGAGTTGACTTTTGACTAGGGTTGACTTTGACCAGTTAACCAAATTTGATCTTTTAACTCGGTTTATGATTTGGGCTATTCGGATAGGTCTAGGGCTATTAGCATGCTTGGCTTTAGGCTAAGACCTGTATATATATACGTGTGTACGTGTATTAACTATTATGTGATATTTCAATCCCTTATGATATACGGCGTTATGACACTTATACATCCATGAAATTAATAACGCGTAAACCAAAAATACATGAATAAAGATACTCTTTCGTTCTCTGAAATAATATATGAAATAAGGTTCAATAATGCGTAAACAAATTACCGCAATCTTTTAGAACTCTCCACGCCTAAAATTTCATAATTTAGTTTTATGACTGTTGATGTCATATGTTAGGTGGACATTTATTGAATGTGCCATAAATGGCCCGTTAGCGTTATATATGGGTATTCATTGAATGTGCCATGAATGACCCGGGTATTCATTGAATGTGCCATGAATGACCAGATCGTTTGGACTGCCCTAGAGAGGAACTAAGGTATTCGCCTTGCGGGTTAGTGATATTAATTTGATTATGTGAGTGTTTGGGTTTTCTTTTGAATACCTAATATAATATCTACATATGATATATAGAAGTTCTAACTTTCTTTTGCAGGAGGGTAGGACTTAATAACATTTTGTCTGAGGGGCCGGTCCTACCCTTATACAAAGAATGGATATCGGGTAAGTTTTAATTAAATGATTTAGTTATTAAAAGCGAGTGATTTGAATGAGTGAAAATAAATGGAAGTCTTGCTTGGGAAGAAGCTATGCGGTTGAAATGACGGAACTACTGTCTTCCAATTTGTGAATGCTTAAGTTATGGGAAAAATATAAAGTGATTGTTTGGAAAATTAAAGTATGATAATGTTTATATGTGGTTAGTCTACTCATACCAGCAAATTCTATTTTTGTGACCCATGTTTGTTTGTTTTGTTTTAGCGTGGGTGTGTTCTTGGGAACATAGGTGGAAGGCGAATGGAACCGGGCGTGTGATTGGGATTCTTGCCTGGAGCCGTCTGGGAGTTTAGTTTATTAGGTCTGATCTTTTGGGAGGATGTAATAACGTAGGTTACATTTTTATATGACATGAGAATACGATGTTGGAAATTTTTATTCTTAAAGTTTGTTTATGTTTGCATTGGGATGGAAGAAAGTTTTTAATAAAGTGATGGTTGAGGAATTTTGGAGATTTTTGTTGTTAAGATTCTTTATGATGTGGGTTTTAGGTTTTGACACGTGTTGTATCCACCCCGTCATAGCCTGGGTTTTTAGACAATTGAACCAAGTGATGTTTGAGATATTTATATTTCAAATATTCATTTATTTTAATTGTTTAGAAAATCGGGCTGTGACAGTGTTCCTCTTGTAATGTGTTTGATTGATGATGAACTATATTTTCTTACTTGCTGTGGTGGATACTAATAACTGATATTAACAATTTCGATTTTTGATGGGGGTACTGAGGTCGTTTTCTCAGGATAACCTGGGGGCCTCTAGTATCTAACCAAATTTTGTAAGAAGTAAAATATTTAAATTACTTGTTCTGCATTGATATTGTCTTTGAATTTGCATGTGTGTGATTGTTTTTCCTGTGTTTTGACTTATTGTTTGTCGCTCTGTGATGTATAGTTGTAGATTTTGATGACCTGTTGAACTGTGGTAGACCGTCTAATGTTTGAAGGTCGTAATTGTTTTTTTCACAACCTGATTAGATGAGCATAGCTGTCACCTAGGTCTCCTCGTATGTGTTGATTGGGTCGTTCTTTTTGGGGGAACTTCTTATTGACTGATAACTAGCATTTGAATGGTAGTTACAGTTGAGCTAAACTTAATCCTTTTCAAAGGCCTTAAGTTGGCTTTGGGTCCTTTTGGGGGTCCCTTATGTTTGTATTTGACTGATAATTGCATGACAATTACAGTTGAATCATGCTTAACCTTGGCGTTGGTGTTAAGTTGATTTAGGGTCCTTTTGGGGGACCTTTGGTTGGATTTGATTGATAATTAACTACTGCGTGGTAATTGTAGTTGAGTTGTTCTTAACTCCGGCTTTGATATATGACCTGACATTGTGATGTCCCAGATCATATAGCTTAGTGCAAGATGCGTAGTACTCATGTAATGCAAAGATGACATTTGTACGCGAAATGCTGATGAAATTTTATTCATGTTGAATGATACATCTGGAGAAAGATTATTGATAAAAACGCTTGAGGAGAGATGTATTCCAAGTTCGGAGAAGCATATCACCGAGCTAAGTTTTAATCCAGTATGATCCATTTTCAACGACTTTGTCAACAATGTAGGGGACCTTCCATGCATGTTGGGTCGAGCTTGGCTGGAGCTAGTGTCTTTTTGAGGACTAGGTCGCTAGCTTGGAAAGATATTGGGATGACCTTCTTGTTGTAAGATCGTTGGATTGTTTCGTGGCATCGAGCTAGGGATATTGCAATTGTTTCCTTTTGCTCTTCTAGGAGATCAACTTCTTTTGCCAAGATGTTATCATTTTCTCCTGATTCGACGATGTCAGATCGTGTGGTTGTGATTGTGAGCTCTGATGGTATGACTGCTTCTATTTTGAAGCATAGTGTGAACGGAGACTCATTGGTACTCGCTCTGGCTATTGTTATGTATGCCCATATAATGTTCTCGAGTTGTTCTGGCCATTGACTTTTCTTGCTCTCCAACTTCTTTTGGAGATTTTCTTTGATTGATTTGTTGATAGCCTCTGCCTGACCATTACTTTGTGCATATCTAGGTGTAGAAAATGCTTGAATGATGTGCCTTTTTTGTAAAAAAGCCTTGACTTGTGAGCCCGCAAATTGGGTTTCGTTGTCCATGACAAGGGTGTGGGGTAGACCAAATTTTGTGATGATATTGGTCCATATGAAGTTGATGACGTAGACTTCTTTGACTTGAATTAGTGGGATTGCTTCAACCCATTTGGTGAAGTAATCTGTGGCTGCTAGGACGTACTTGAGTCCTGTTTTCTTTTTTGTGGAATGAATGGTCCCATGATGTCTAACCCCCACATATGAAAGGGCCATGTGCTGGCTATGTTGATCAATTCTCATTCCGGACTTAGATGGTTGTGTCCAAATGTTTGACATTGGTGGCATCTGAAAACATACTTCTTTGCCTCGATGTGCATACCTGGCCAATAATAACCTTGGGCGATTGCTTTATGAGCCAGAGATCGTGCTCCTGCGTGGTTGCCACATTCGCCTTTGTGAATTTCGTCGAAGATGAGTTGGCCTTCGCGTGAAGTTATGCACCTTAGGTGGGGTTCTCTTGCGGATTTACGGAACAGTCATCCGTTGATTACGGTGTATCTGGGAGCTCACCATGTAGGATAAATTTCAGAAATGGGCCTATCCAAGATTGAGCGATCTCTTCTTTGGATGGGGGCTGAAGGTTTGTGAGGCTATTGACACTTTCTTGCTGGTAGGTGGGCCTTTCTAAGATGTCAATGTAGATTGTGCTGGGACATGCCTCTTAGGTTTTTTAGGCTAAAAAAGCCAAACTGTCTGCATGTCTGTTGTCTTCTCGGGGAATGTGTTCCAAGGAATTTTTTTTGAACGAGCTAATGATATCATTGACGACCTGAGCATATTTGGCTAGGTTTGCTCCGTTTGTGACATACTCCTTGGTGATTTGCTTGACGATTAGCTGTGAGTCACTCTGACCTTTGAGTTTTTGGACTTGTAGCTGTTGTGCCATGCGAAGGCCTATGATTAATGCTTCATATTCCGCTTTGTTGTTGGATGTTGCAAAATCGATTTTGATTGACTTCTGTAGTTGTGTTTCTTCTGGTGAAGTTAACACAACCCCTAGTCCATTACGGCTATTGTTGCACGCTCCATTTACATAGAGGTGCCATATGTATGGGGTGGTTGGTTGATGAAATGAAGTAATTGGCTTGGGTTCCCAGTTGACATCTTTGACGGGGAAGTCAACAACGACCTGGCCTTTGCGAAATGTTATGGGAACGAATTCGATGTGATGCTCATCATGTTCTTTAGCCCATTTGGCCATGCAGGCTATTTTGTTGTTGGAACTCAAGGCCTGTTTGATGGGTACATCTGTGATGACCTTGATGCTATGAGCCTGGAAGTAAGGTTGGAACTTTCGAGCAGAGTACAGCAAAGACAACATCGTTTTCTCCATCGGAGAGTAATGCTTTTCTGAATCTGTCAACGTCTTGCTGGTGAAGTAGACTGACTTTTCGAGTTCCTCGCTTTCGTGAAAGAGGACCGAGTTGATAGCAAAGTCGGTAGTTGCAAGGTAAAGCCCCAGTGTCTCTCCTTCAGTTGGTTTGGATAGGACGGGCGGAGTTGATAGGTAAGCTTTCAGGTCGTTGAAAGCTTTGTGTCATTTGTTTGTCCATGTGAATGTTGCGCCTTTCTTCAGTATTTGCAGGAATGGTTTGCACTTGTCAGATGCACGTGAGATGAATCTATTGAGGGCTGAAACCATGCCAGATAACTTGTAGATTTGTTGTTTGGAAGTTGGTCTGACATTTCAAGGAGAGCTCGTATCTGTTCTGGGTTTGCTTCGATGCACCGTTGTGAAACGACGTATCCTAGGAATTTCCCTGAGGCTTCCCCAAATACACATTTTGCTGGGTTGAGCTTCATTTTGTTTTGGCGCAATCTTTCAAAGGCTTCTTGCAGGTGAGAAATGTGATCTCTGTCCTTTTCGGTTTTGACTACCATGTCGTCTATGTAGACTTCCATGGTGTCGCCCAGCAAGTCTTTGAACATCTTTGTGACCAGTCTTTGGTAGGTTGCACCTGCGTTCTTTAAGCCGAATGGTAGGACGTTATAGCAGAACGTTTCTTGTTCGGTTATAAAGGACGTCTTTTCTTGGTCTTCCTCTGCAAGTGGTATTTGATTGTACCCACTATATGCATCTATGAACGATAGGAGTTCATGTCCGCAAGTTTGATCTACCAGTATATCAATTCTTGGTAGGGGAAGCTGTCTTTGGGGCAATGCTTGTTGACGTTGGTGAAGTCTATGCAGAGTCGGACCTGGCCGTTTTTCTTAGGAACGGCTATGATGTTAGCTAGCCAGGTCGGGTATTCGACTTCTCTGATGAATCCAACATTTTTGAGCTTTTTTATCTCTTCATTGATGGCTTTTTGAAATTTGAGTGCAAGCTTCCTAAGTCGTTATTTGATAGGCTTTATATTTGGATTGACATTTAATTTGTGGCAAGCGACCTGAGGGTCGATTCCTGGCATATCGGTATACGACCAAGCAAAAACATCTTTATTGAGATATAGAAATTTGACAAGTTGCTCCTTGAGCTTGGGGTCTAAATCAGCCTCTACATAAACAAATGTTGGGTCATCATCTGTGCCCAGATTGACTTTTTCTCCTAATTCTATTTGTGCTTGCTTCCCCTTGAGCTTGTCTGCTTCTGATGTTGGAGGGCGGGAAGCTTGAGGATCTTGCAGCTTTGGGTTTTCTTTTGCTTGAACAACCTGAGGTTTGGCCATGGTTGTTGTGCTGACTTGATTGCATCGATGAGCCTCTAGTTGGTTGCTTCTGAGCTCCATGATGCCTCGGGGTCTGGGGAACCGCAGGACTTAGTGTAGAGTTGATGGAATTGCTTGGATCTTGTGAATCCATCGGCGTCCTAAAATGGCAGTGTAGGACGACTTGACATCGATTACACTAAAACGTGTTGAAGCTCTGACAATGTCTTCTTTTTCTCCAATGGAGACTGGTAGGATGACGTCCCCAATGACATATGTGCGGTCTCCGTTGAACCCATAGAGTGGTGTATTTGATTCTATCATCACCGAGTCTGGCAGGTGCATGTCCTTGTATGTTTGATAGAAAAGGATGTCGCAGGAGCTGTCTGGATCAATGAAGACTCTTTTGACTGTCCAACTGTTGATTTTGATGTGCACTACTAGGGAATCATTGTGGGGTAGGCACACCTTGTCTAGATTTTTCTCGGTGAATGAAATTGTTGTTGTTGTTTGAGGGTTGATAGGATTGATCACCTCAGCGTTGTGGGAGAGGTGGTAGATTTCTTGAAGCGCTCCTACCCGTCTGCGCTTTTCCCAACTTGAGATTTCGTCGTTGGAGATGTCTGTAATCATATTGATTACCTTTTCCTTGTCGTGGTTGGAAGAGTGTTGCCTCCTGTTATGCCGCAACCGACCTGGAGATTTAGATCGTCAGGCTATTCTGCTCCTGCTTCTATTGTTAGTAGGTCGTTCATGGCTTTGGCTCCTGCTTCTGTGGCGGTTGGCATCCAGCTTATGCCTAAGGTCGCTTTCTGGCAGAAACTCTTTCAGTTTGCCATCTTCGACTAAGTCTTGGAGGTAGTGCTTGAAGCTCCAACATTCATTGGTGTCATGGTGGTGGAGTCTATGAAAATAGCAGTATGGACGTTCTAGTATGGCGATCACCTTGTTGATGTTGGGCTTGAAGTATGGTGTTGTATATATCTTCTTCAGGATTTGGCTTAGCGTCCTGGAGAAGTTGGAGAATTCCCATTTTGTGTAGGAGGGCTTGTGGGAACTGGAGCCTTTGTTGTTGTTGTTGTTGGTGTTGTTGCCTGAGTAGTGATTGTTTTCTTTGGGTCCTCGCTTGTCGCTTACTGCGAGGACTTCTTTGCAATTTCGCTGGGCTAACCATTCTTCGTACTTGATGTACTTGTCAATTCTGTGGTACAGGTTGTCTAAGCATTTTGGTTTGTTGCGCATTAGAGACCCTGCTAGGTCGGAGTTGTCCAGGAGAGCGTTGGTGAATGCAGAAGTTGCAAAGCTGTCATTTAGGCCTGGCTCCATTGAGAGGAGTTCCTTATTGAAACGTCCTAGGAAAACGCAGATCGTCTCGCCATGTGCTTGCTTGAGTTGAAACAAGGAGTCCAGGTCGGCTTGTTTCTTCCTATTGCAGACGAACTCTGCTGCGAACGTCTCAGCTAGCTTGTCGAAGTTGCTGATTGAATCAGGGGTGAGCGTGTAGAATCATTCTAAAGCTCCATCCTTCAGGATGTCTGGAAAAAGTTTGCACTTCAGGTAGTCATACTTTGGGATTGTGATAGTGTGAGGATCCGGGTGAAACGAAGTTACGTCTCGGGCTGGACACGAAGCTACCGCCGTCAAATGGGAACTTTGGTTGGATGAATTCTGAGGGAGGCTGCTTGTCCCTGATTTCAGTGGTGAATGGTGACGCTTTGTACGTCTGGAGTATTTTTGAGCGATCTGGATCGCGTTGGCTTTGTCGTTTGACTTCTCTAACCTTTGGGCAAAGTCTTCTAGTATTTGATTGGTGGTTTTGGTGAGGGTTGTGACCGCGTTGTTCTCTATTGCGTCTGGAGTGCCATTGTTGGTGTTGGAGGTAGCTTGTTCGCGCATCGTTTGGTTTTCTTGTTGCAGGGTGATGAAGGCCTCCTGGAGTGTCTTCATCTGATCTGCTAAAACTTGAAGTGATTGGTCCATGGTGGTTTTTCTTACCAGCTTCGTGGGCTTGAGAAAAGAGTGTGTTCTTTTCTTAAGGAAACGAACCGGCAGACGACACCAATGTAGATGTTTGGTGTTTTGGGGTGAACGACCTGATGTTCTGTTTGATAAGGAATGGCTGCACTCTTCTTAGGACAAGAGTTGCCTATGTATTAAGTTTCTTGGGGTAAACTTGAATCAAGCCTTACGTAGTTCATCTCTCTCTACTTATAGATGTTTGAGCTGACCTTCTTTATTTGTTCCAGGCCATTGTTAAGAGTAGATCCACATTGTGTGCTATCTTGATGATTCGTCATTACTCCTGATGTTACAAAGTAAATGTCTCCTTAATTGGTGCGTTGACTGAACTCCAGGATTGCGCTAGATGATTTGCTTTCATATATGGTTGTAACTGCTGTTTGGGACGACCTGGTTAGGTCATTGGTACGTTCTAATGGCTTGGTATGAGCTGGTGAGGAACGACCTGGTGTGTAGACACGTGCGCTGTAGTGATATGAAATGTAGAATGGAAGATACGTACACCAATAAAAATAAATCATCATTAGTTTGTATATAGATAACAATAAAGTTTTGCTTCATTGATTTTCGTAGTATAACACAATTATTTTTATATAAAACAATAAATATCTAGGTTTCCTGTGGATCTCAGTAATGAAAGCTGTTTAGAGTTTGGATCACTATTTGTGATTTGAATAACAATATAAAATACAAGGTCAACGCAAATTGCATTTTCGTGAAGCCATAAAAAACTTGTGCTTGAGAAAAACAGCAGAAATCATCACGCAATGTTAAAATGTCCTTAGGCTGAGTCCAATAGCTCCCTATCCCTTTAAAAGTAGTGTTAAAGTCAATAAAGTAGAGCTAAAGTCAACAAAATAGAGCTAAAGTCAACATATTTTACTCTCTATTATTATTTTTCTATGTATATATACAAAGGATTTTACTCTCTATCTCTATTTTACTCTCTATATATAGAGAGTAAAATAGAGAGTAAAATAGAGATAGAGAGTAAAATTTGTTGACTTTAGCTCTACTTTTAAAGGGATAGGGAGCCATTGGACTCAGCCAAAGTCCTCAAGACGTCCTCCTTTCACTAGCTAACTTTACCAGAATTTTTTTCTCAATGTGCCAGTAAACCAAGCCCGCAAAAAACTGCACACATTTATCATTCTAACGTTCTGGAAATATATAAAAGGTTGGACCATTTCCGCAAAGATAGTGACTTCTGTTGAAACACACCTAGGCTATTCTACTGCATTAGAAACTAATCACCTATTCGATGGAGATCTCCTTGGATTCAATAACAAATTGAAGGAAGAATATAGGATAATTCATGAGGAGGAAAAAAAGAAAAAATGAGATTTAGATTTGTAAAATTGAGCATGCCATGAGTATGTGCAGAATCAAACTCTCAACATGACACTTGATCATATTCAGATTGGGCTGAGGGTTATCTAATGAACTGACCTGGTCACCTGGTTGAATGAGAAATTAACAAGCAGGTCTGAACTCTCAACTACTTGCTGTTGACATCATCTCTGACGACTAGCGTTTCATCCACAGAGAAATAGAGAAACCAGATGCTAGGGAAAATAGATTAAAAGCTGACGAGTATGAAGTTCGTACAGTTTTGTGCATATAATTAAATTCAAGAAGCAATATATGTATAATCAAATTAAAGAAACAAATAGAAAACAAATTGACTATCAATCATAAGTTCTATAAGGAAGGCATACAGCAGTCTGATGTTGGGCAAAGTTCTGGGTCTTCTTTACTAACAAGATACGATTCTCTTATAATTCTCCATCCCACACATCTTGGAGACTGCTACAGTCATCTTCCACAAAAGATATTTCAACCAAGGCTTTGTTCCCCTTAGTTGTAGACATCCCACCATATCCACAAACCGGTAGAAGATGCAAGTATTGTCCATCGAATTCAATTTAACACTATCCAGAGTGGTATTCGCCCTCCATCTAAGCTGATGGCTCAGCCCAGGCCCCTCCCCTGCTCTGGAAGGGAGCCTTCTTCACCCTCCACCTCCACCTAAGCTGCGCAGGAAAGGCCTGCAAGCAGTAGATTCATAGTGTCTCATTCATTCAGGAATAAGAATAGAATCAGAACAGATGTCATTCGCTTGAGAAAATAAACTAGCGAACAGATCTCATAATGATATAATAACTCTTGTGAGTTTCAAAGGTGTATTCTAGATTGTTACATGTGCTCAACCCACACTACTGAAATAAACTATAAGATAAACGTCAGAAAACATGTAAGCTAACAGTAGCCACGAAATCTGTCATACTCAAAGAAGGTCTATTTCTCAATGAACTCCTTCAGATTCTTCAACCACAACAGATACTCCCTGGTGTCCTTGTCGAGCATGTATTCATACAGGTAGTTAGTCACGCTCGGTTTGATTCCTCTTATCTCAAGATACTTGTTAAACGCCTTTTGCAAATTTTCATCCAGATTCCTTAACAAAAAAGAAACGACATTCAACATAAGAAAAGATGAAAAAGCAAATCTAGTTTGAGACACATGAAAAATGATAGCTTACGTAAAATCAGGCCCTTCATAAGGAATCTCGTTTTCAGGATCATCTGATGGTTTCACAGACATACTATCAATAGCAACCTCATCTGGGAAACCTGTGCAAGCAAACTCCAAACACGGTCCAGTTGGTTTGGAAACAGTTACGACAAGAGGAATGCCGGATTGGGTAGCCTTCATATTACCATCATCAGCATCATCAGGATCTACACCGTCGTCACCACCAGTAACAAGAGTGGGCATCATCACTTGGACTTTGATAGTCTCACTTTGGTATTGTCTTGTTAGCACTAAAATTTGCTGTCCAGGACTATCTTCAATTTTAAATGGGAAGCCATCTGGAATGTTGCTTTCCTATCATACAAGTCAAGAAATTGCTCAAAAACAGTCAATTTCGAAATCACTCCCACGACATTTCTAAAAAACCTGTAAATAAAACAACACATATCGGAAAATATCAAAGAAATATTGAGGGAAAAACTAACCCGGGAGGGATTAGTGGAATCTTGGGTACACTGAATTTCAGATTTTAATATTCCAACTACAGTTTCATCCCAAGGAAGTGTTGCAAACTTTTTATGCTGATGATGATGATTCAGAGTAGATAGATACGAAGGGGCATAATAGTAATTTTTCTTACACCCAATAGCACCAACTACTACTAGTGATCTACGCAAAACTATTCTACAAAAATACAACGCCATTTTTTTTCTTTTCTGTAGCAAAAATTTTAGACTGGTCTTTGCTTCTTTGGGCAAAGAGGTTTTACCGTTTTAGGTAGGGTTTTAAGTCATCACGTGCGATACACGTGTGTTTTCGTTGGGACCGACAAAAATCCTGTCTTCTTTTTTTTTTTCTTTATTTGTCGGGCCCACGTGCCATAAATGAAGTGATGGAGTTTATAGTAATAATATTTTATGTTTTTGTAGTGAAGATCCATTGCTTTTTTTCGCTTTTGGATTGAGTTTGTCTTGAGAAAATATACGTTGAAATGGTAAGAAATTGTTTCTTCTACTAGATAAGAAAACATGAAGAAGATAGTTGGAAGTCCAGGGACTAAGAGTGGACTAGTTTTAAGGATGGGGCAGTTTTTGTTTGCTGCTGCTTCTATAGCTACTATGGCCTCTGCTTCTCGTTTCGCTAACTATACTGCTTTCTGGTATATTCTTTTTTCTTTCTTGCTCTACTTATATATTCTACTCTTGGTGTCAACTAAATGGGGCCATAAGCAAAATGTGCATACGAAATGGTCAATGTTAGTTTTCTAATATCTCAAATGGAGATGTCTGTTCTTCACACAAACAAGTTGAGAAACCATTAAGCTTAATTACTTAATTGAATACATTATTGATACTTGTAAATACCAGCTAGTAGTTACTTATTATTCATTTATTCAGGGTATTAAGTGTTTTTTTTCTTCTATTTTTATGCATATAGAGGCTATTTTGTTGATTCTCTCGTTTTTACATATTGAGTTGAACTATCCTATAAACTTATTCCTACTCAATTATCGTACCTATCTATCCTTTGGGCAATCTAAAATCCACTATTGGTGCAAATTTGCTGGATGACTCTAATGCAACTTGTTCTAGATTGCTACGATTCATCCCAGTCACATTATTTATAAGGTGTAAACAGCCAAAGTGACTATTGCATTTGTGGTAAGTGAATTGGCAACAAGAGCAGGCCATTGCAGTTAGGAAGTTATTATAGTTTGGAGCCCACATGGGCACTTATTGCAACAGATCAAGTGCCCCACCTATGCCTTGGTTAGTACACGCTGTTTAACCAAGCCAACACCAATGTTGCCTCACCTGACAGGTTCTCCTTGTTAGAATTTTGGTCATTCGTGACTTTCTTCACTTAAAGAAACCCATTTAAGCGGTATTATTGCGAGGACCAAGTTGGATAGATTGACTTTAGTCTTTGAACTGGTAAATTAGATAGATTCACATTGTTCTAAGGAAAGATGATCGTCAGAAGAAGGGATTCCACATTCCAGGTATCGTATGCAACACTGATTTGATGAGAAAGTATATAATCATGTATCATAGGATTTTCTTGACTTCATGCTTGAGAAAGTGGGATTCGGGTTGAAATGGATGACATGGATTCATGCGGGAATTATAGTTGGATTAGGTTCTTTCCATGTTCCTTTAAGTAGCATGTTTTGGTCTTTTTGGTTGTTATATTTTTTCCACCCAGATTGCCTGGTTGACCCAACCAATTTTCTGTCCAATTAGAGGCCTAGGCAAATCAGTCAGGCTGCCTAGCACCTGGGGACCTTCTAGGTGGGTGCCTAGGCCGGTTCTTAGAACTTTGTATGTGCATTTCCACAGTGCATTCTCCTTTTACTCAATAAATTGTTGGCTGGGCATTTCTCGACCACGATAATTTTGAAACAAGGCGAACCACTCTCACCGGTTTTGTTTATTACTATGTTACATGGACACGCCATATTTTAAAAATAATCTGTGTCGGATACGTATCCGTGTGTCCGTGTCGGACACAGATGGACACATATTGTATGTAACATACCTCAATTTTTGACATTTCGCCGTGTCCGACACTTCATATCCGTGTCGGATACGGACACACATGTCCGTGTCAATGTAACTTAGGTTTATTGTGGTTATGGAAGCCTTGAGCAAAATTGGCCATCAAGCTTGTGAATACCAATTTGCTAGGTAGACCCAAGATTGTATCAAGAGTTAGCACTATGTGCATTTGTCATCTAAAACTTGCAGACTCAACTTTGGAGAGTGCAAGTTATTTGAAAGTCCTTTGGATAGAGTTGGTCTCCATATACCAAATCATCCTTGCTATATTGAGTATTTATGGGATTAGAGATTCTACTTGCTTCCCTTTATAGCTAAGTACTTGGCGTGTATACACTAAGGGTACTTTTTGTCTTATTTGTCTTTCTTAGGAGCAAACTTCTCTTAGTTTCGGGTCGGTTGACATTGGGTAAGAGCACACTTCAAAATTTTCCAATCCACTACATTCCCATTTGCACATAATTAAAGAGGCTTTTCTTTCAAAATAGCTATGGAAGTATTGAGAAGAAGATGATAAGCTTCGTCGTTCAATAATTCTAGTCAAGTTTTCATAACCTTATGATAGGTGGAACACATGAATTTCTTCTTTCCCCTATGTGATGTGAAGAATTTATGAAGGAGCATATGCAATCAATTCACCATGTTTATAAAAGGGATTTCTTATAAGCGGACCCGATAGAAAATTATAAAGTTTAGGGTAGACATCTGGCTTGATACCATTCAACTTCTGATCTTCCGTAAGAGATTTATGATATACACCATAGTAAAGAAGTTTGCATTGCTGATTATTTGGTAAAACATGGTCGCTTCGTTACTTGGGATGTTACCTTGTTCTGGAATCACAAAGATGAAAAAGTCGTGGTCCTTGAAAATCTTATTGAAGCCATTAAGCTGGTTGGTGATTTATTTAGGGAGGAAACAAGATCCTCGAACATTTATAAGCTTAAGCACAATGGTTAGCTTAAGCTTATTCCCATCACAAGTTAAGATAACTTGGATCAATTGTTGATTGACTACAAGGAGTTGCGGGCCACTTCAATGCTTTACTCTATAACTTCTTTTTTCGTTGAACAGACGCATCACCGAAAATCCTTACAGTGGACATGCTTTGAATGAGAGGTATGGTCGTTCCATATAGGTGTATACTATGTGCAAAAAGGAGGAGGTAAATAGTACATTTCTTTTCTCTTGTTAGCTGGCTAAGGAGATAATGGGATATTTTCAGGCTCATTTTAAGCCATATTGGCCAACTTCTTGTTGGAATTCATAGATATTTTTATTCTGGAATTTTTGTGGTTCAGCACTTCAGCTAGGATACATACATAATACGAGATTCAGTTAAAATCTTTAGTATTATCAATTGGTCAGTCCAAAAGTCTGTATGGATTCACAGATAAAGCATAAAGGGGCATCCTTATTATTCATTTATTCCTAGTATTCACTTCTAGTGATCCTTGATCTCATAACGAAATTAAATGTAAAGTTACAACTTAGCTCATCTATATATCTAAGATGATAGTCATTCCATTTTTGTGATGCGTGGATGAATTATCATGTAGAACTACGCAGAAAGTACTTCACTTTTAGGCTCTGCTTGGTGTGCCCCTAAGTTACTGCAAATTGCTGTAAAACATTTCTGTTTTTTTTTGAGAAAGCTCAATGGAAGTTTTAGTGTTTTGTTGCTTCTCTCTGGCTAGTCCTTTCCTTTCCACCCCTTCAGAAAGTGCCCACATTTGTTTGCTGTTTTTTTTTGTCATACAGCTGATAACGTATCTATATGCCACTTTTCATGTTTTTTTGGATATTCACAGTTTTGGCAAGCAGGATTTAAATTAGTCTTTGAATCAATGCTGCTCTTCTTGAACAACTTTCTGACGGTAACATTTATCTTTTTGCATTTAGTTATTTGATTGCTTCAATGGGGCTTCAAGTACTGTGGAGCTTGGGACTCATGTGCCTTGATATCTATGCTTTGAGGATAGAAAGAGACATTCAGAATCCTGTCCTTGTGAGCTTATTTGTTGTTGGCGACTGGGTATTTTCCTCTCTTAAACTCATTTTCAAAATTCTGCATGCTGTTTTGAACCACGTACATAATGGATTTTCCTTATTATTTACTTGTAGTTTTGTGGCAACCATTATTTGACATTAGTTATTGGTGATCGTTGTAAAGGTGATGATTTTGCTGCAAATATGGATACTAAGAAATGAAAAGAGAAAATGTGAGAGTAGCCTTCAATGGTTATAAAATATTATGTTGCTCGATCATTACCCAAAAGAATTAGTACATTGCATCTTGGGTTAGGAATGTCTCTTGAACAAAGTATTTCTGGATGTCCAGGTTCCAGTGTCTAATATAGTTAGAGGATAAGAACAATGTGAATTAAGGTTAGAAATGACACGGATACACTAATACATGTATGACATGGCCGTAGATAGAATTAGAAGAACATTATTCCATGCTGACGTCTGTGGTGGCTCTTCGTATGTTGAACACTATTTTGCTCTCATCTCACTGGAAAGGTGGTCTTTGTTCCTGCTGTAACTGCAGGAATGCAGGTGCTCTTTTGCATGTTAGGAAGATGCATGTGCATTTGAAGAATGAGCCCCCATTTGACACAATAAATCTCAGGGAAGGGGCGTGAGATCTCAAATTCGTACCATGAAATCACCTTGAGTTCCGCATTTTGTACTATGCAGTGCATCGTGTGCCCTTGAAACACCATGGACTTAGAAAAAAAAAATGAATTTCCACTTTTGATAGATATTTGTATGAACACCTCTTACAACCTCTAATCTTTTATGTCCTAATACTCTCCTCTTCCTCTTTTTCTCCTCTCACTCTTTTTTTTCCCCCTCCTTTTTTTTCTCCACTATTCCTCTTTATACTGCCCTCTCTTCCTTCCTAGCCGTTGATCCCCCCTTTAACCTTTGGTCCATCTTGGCACACCTGTATTTTTAGGTTTCCGCGGCCCCGCTCTCATGCCCCCCGTTCCTCTCTTGTTAAGTTGCCTCCCCTTTGACTCTGTCCGCGTTGTTCTGTCACATGTTGTCGTACGGCTCTTCCACTTTTGCAGAACCGCGGCCTCGATACGGTGCTTCGCTCCCTCCGGTTCTTATGTTACCTCGGGCCAGCAAACATGTCATCTTCATAGCCCAAAACGGGGTTGACACAAATGCCCCCTCTCGGTCCGCGGATCCAATCGGATTCGTGGGCCGAGACTGCCTCGCTGTCAGACCATCACGCTATCTTGTCACCCATCAAACACTCGAATCTTTTCGACCTTTCACGCTTTCTTTGCCGACCCGCGTGTCCCTAGGCACGTGTCCTGCGGCGCATGCCTATCTAGCCCTACCTCCTCGTTTCTCGCGATGCCACGCGTTTGTTCCTCAATGGCCCTCCTTTTCACATGCGCCTCCCTCCTTTTACCATTTTGCCCCTGACTACTCGAATCCCGCCCAAAGCCTTTATTTTGCACTCCTTCCTCTCCTTGACTCCTCACTTCTCACTCTTCAAACTGTCCCTTCAACTCTTGTCTTCTCCAGTTTCTTGCGTTTTCTTGCGTCTCCAAACTATTCCTCACACCTGCCATTTCTTCTCCGGTGAGGTTTCCTTCACATATCTCATTCGCTACGCGCGCGGAACGTCTCCTCGACCCAGGTTTGCGCTCCTCCTCCGTTTCTTTTCCTTGGTAGTGTAAGTAGGTGGGTCGTCATTTTCTTTATCTCTTTATTTTCTTTGTTCTGGTTCTTGCCCATTCAGACAACCATCCCTTTCTTTCTGCTACTCCACCATCTCTCTTGCCCCGCCGCGGATTTATCGGTTCACCCTACTGGTGGTGGTGTCATATCGGCTCCAACCCTGGCGGATCCTCCGCCGCCGGATCTACTAGATCTGTGTCCCCGACCTCCCAATCATCCGACTCTGCGGCGGGATCGGGATCTTCCGGTCCCTCCGTGGATCACCCAGAATCTATTTCCACAGAATCAACCCTTGGGGCTGTTGTTCCATCCACCTCAGGTAGACCTTCTGCACTGCCTCCTCCTCCATCCTACTGCCGCAGACCTAATCTGGCCGCGGTAAGGGCGGCCTACGACATCCCCGAGGATGTAGTCCTGGAACATGTGGTCACCCATTTCCCTCATCTAGTGCCGCCGTGGCCAGGGTTCCTGGTAGCAACCAGGAGGCAAATAGCGGCTGGTCTCTGCTTCCCTTTATCCTTGCTAGATGTTGCAGTATGCAACCATTTCAACATTCCGCCGTGTCAAGGCATCGACAACTTCTGGCGAATCATGTACGCTACCAACTACTACAATACCACGAATACCCCTCGCATTTCCCTTCAAGACGTCATTTCCCACTATTTTATCAAGAAGAGCACCAAGCTCGGGAGCGTGGGGTACCAATCCTTCTGCGTGCGTCCGCAGAAGAAGTTTTTCGTTATCCGCGTCACCTCCTCCGACAAGGCCTGACATCACTATCCCTCATTGCGTGCGGGAACTACCTCTCCGCGCTCTTCCCCGAATCGTCTTTGAGGCACTCCCATTTTATCCGCGCGGTGAGTCGCGTCGAATGCTTTGTTGGTTTCCTTTACTATCATCCCTTGACATATCTCTATCTTCTCTTTTTCAGGTTGGAACCCGGATTCCCACTCCCGGATCTACACCGGTGTCACCTCGGAGATTTTCACCGGACTCTGCGGCCTAGGGGCCGGCCGGTCACGGCGTCCCGGCATCGACCCGACAAAAGAGTCCCTCCTCCGAGATCCATCCCCGAAAAGATATTGGTAAATATCGTGGGCTCTATACCTACGCCCCGCCAAAAGAGGAAACCCAAACCGTCTCCCCAAGAAGCGGAAGGCGAAACCCACCATCATCGGTCCTTTGGGTACACCACCAAGATCTCTCGATCAAGCACTAGCCCATGAACCTCTCCGGCCCGTAAAGCCCTCCGGTGGTTCTTCCACGGTTCCTCTATCGCCCCGATCCTACTCTTCCATAGCTGATTGGGACGACGATTTTGCTCCCCTTGCAGGCACTTCTGACAACATGGACGTCACCAAACTTCAAGTGTGGACGGCGATTCCGATGGCGATCGCCCGCCAATCAGCCCGTCGAGGGCCCCTCCGCTAAGAAGGCCAAGACTACAGCTCCTCTGCCCCTCGCGACCGCCCTCAGGCCTTCATCGCCGCGGTCATCCTCCCGCCGCTCTGGTAAAGAAGCGATCCAGATTGGTCCTTTGGCCGACGGGCCCGCGGAGCTCTGGCATCCTCAATTCAAAGCCAAGGACCGTGATGTCACCACACGTGACTCCGCCTTGGATAACCCAGTAGTGGCTGCGTTCCTCTTCTTCAGCTCCCATCTCCCTAGGGACCAGGTGTACGGGGATTCTGGCTCCTTCGCTTCACCGAAAGCGGCGATCTATCTGGTGGGAACGGGCAATGCGCATCTCGTCTATTTCTTTCCTTTCTTTCCTATTCCTTGTCCTCTAACCTGACTTGTATCTTCAGCTGAGCCTGGACGTGGGCTATGTGATTCGTGGCCTAATCAGTACCCTGGAGGCATTTGACTCTGTGAAAGCCGAGATTCACGGGCCTAATGGGTGGAAAGCAAAATGTGCCCAACTTGAGAAGGGCGGGATGAGGCTCGTCTCGCTACCCCGGACACCACAAGGAGTTCGGTTTTTCGAGGAAGTCTATAAGGATGCGCGTGGCGCCGTGATCTCGGCTTTGAAAAATCGAGGAAGAAGGCCGCCGCCGCCCGCCGACTTGGGAATCGGCCGCCGAAAAGGAGCTGCCGAACACTTCAAGGTCCTTGCCGCCAAAAAGATAGCACGGGGCTGAAGCGGCGGTTGAAGCTCTTATCGCCGCCGGCCGGCGTCTTCTCCTTGACCCATCTCCCGCTGATTTCAACCGATCCCGGCTCCAGTATCCCCGCTCACGAGGCGGAGGCCGCCATCCCTCTGGGGGTGTCTTCTTCCCCTATCGATGTGGATGGATCGGCCGGGACGGATCGGAGAAGGCGGGCTTGCTAACCGATGTTTTCGGGCGAGCCCGATGAAGTCGCGCTAAGTTTTCTTTTGTTTGTTGGCCAAACCATTTGCATTATCGTATCGATATTTTGATACGCCGACTTTTAGTTTCACCCCAGGTTTGGATTTAAGGTACTCCGGCCGGACCCATGATGGGTCCTGGTTCGGTGTTGCTTATGCGCAGGCAAACTCTCAGTAATTTAAGTGTTCATCTTCCGTATTGTGTTGCCGCCCCTCCTTTTTTTTTCTTTTCGTTACTGCCTTGTTTCACCGCGGCGTCTATCTCCGCCCCCTTTGCTTGGGTGCCGTAGGAGGCCGTTGAGTATGCTGGCTGTGGAGATATTGGGGGTAGCTGAGCATGCCCGAGCCACTCAGCTTGCCCCTAAGTTGATTGAGGAGATGTTGAGGGCCGCCGAGTAAGCCCGGGCCACTCAGCGGGCCCTCAAGTTGGCCGTGGAGATGTTGGGGGTAGCCGAGCACGCCCGAGCCACTCAGCTTGCCCCCAAGTTGACTAAGGAGATGTTGAGGACCGCCAAGTAAGCCCGGTCCACTCAGCGGGCCCTCAAGTTGACCGTGGAGATGTTGGGAGTAGCTGAGCACGCCCGCCACCTCGGTTTGCCCCCAAGTTGATTAAGGAGATGTTGAGGGGCCAGTAAGCCGGGCCACTCGGTAGACCCTCAAATTGACCGTGGAGATCTTAGGGGTAGGCTGAGCACGCTGGGCCACTCGGCATTTCGCCCCAAGTTGATTAAAGAGAGGTTGAGGGCCGCCGGAGTTAGCCCCTGCCACCCTGAGCCCCTCAAGTTGGCCGTTGAGATGTTGGGGTAGTGGAGCATGCGGGCCACTCAACTTGCCCCCAAGTTGATTAAGGAGATGTGAGAGAGCCGAGTAAGCCCGAGCCACTTTCCGCGTGCCCCAAGTCCACTACACATTCCATCGTTGATGTAAAACCCCTTATCCGGCCGCTTCGCCTAACACACGCGAACGAATGCACATTCATCGGATGGGAAAAATTGATTATCGCTTTCATTACCCACAATAGCAAATTCAAAATAGCATTACTGAAGCTTGAATGAAGCAAATACAATTTTCTTTAATTGAAAGTACTCATAGTCCAAGTTACTCATGAAATTTTTTCAAAGATCCGGATGTTCCACGGCCGCTTGATGCTCTCCCCTAGGGTAGGGTGAGCCTTTGTAGGTTCGGACGTCCCTCGCTTCCACCACGGTGTAGGATCCTCCCGGTTGGGTCCCAACTTTCGTCTCTCTCTCCTTAGTGGCGTCGGGGTCACTCTCCAAGACCCGATCCCCCACACGGAATGTCCGCGGCTTCACCCGTTTGTTATACTATCTCTGCAACCTGCGGTGATACTCTTCCAAACGGATGCGCGCAGTGTCTCTCTTCTCCTCTGTGAGATTCAGTTCCTCGGCCAGAAGTCTTTTGTTAACTCCCCTCCTCTACGCTTTGGTTTCCGTGCGTCGGGTCACCATCTCTATTGGGATCACTGCCTCCACCCCGTAGGCCATTGAGAAGGGAGATTCCCCTGTAGAAGTCCGTGGCGTAGTGCGATACGCATACGATTACATGATTTAACTCCCGCCAACACCACCCGCGCTCTCTTCAAGCTTTTTCTTTAAATTGTCCATGATCACCTTGTTGGAAGACTCGCGACCATTCCCCTCGGGATTGTATGGGGCTGAAAAACCTTGTTTCACTTTCGATAGGCCGGAGGAAGGCCTTCACTTTTCCCCGTGGAACCGAGTCACGGTTGTTGCGATAATAATAATGCGGCCCAAACCGGCATATTATATTTTTCCCACAAAAACTTTCACTGTTCCTCCTCGACTGGCTGCGAAAGCCACGCCTCAACCCATTTAAGTAAAATAGTCGATTCGCGGCTAGCATAAACCTCCGCTACATCGCGGCCATGGGACGAGGGTCCGACAATATCCAACGCCCACATAGCGAATGGCAAGTGGTCAAGACCTTGTGGCAACGGTTCGCAGAAAGTGAGTGTATCGGGCGCAAAGATTTGGCATTTCCGGCATCTCTTGGCATACTCAATCGCATCTCACTTCATGTGGGGCTGGAAGTATCCCTGAGATAGCAACCGATGAGCCGTTGTCCTCCCTGCCGAGTGGCTTCCACCTCGCCGTGAACTTTTCCCTAACACCTCTTTACTTTCTTTGCGGTCCTGTGCATCTCAGAGTGGTCGGCTGACGTCTTTCGATCTAACTCCTTCCACGCCGAATGTACCTTCTTGACCTCTGTTCCATTCTCCTTTTCTGATCCTTGTCCCCGGTATCTATCCCCGACAAGTAACGCTTGATATGTTCCATCGACCACCCCTGCTCTTGCTCGGTGGTTAGGCACACGTCTTCGTCCTCCGCGGTGCTTGGTATGCTTAGCACCCGGATTTCGATAGACCTCCTCCGTCCGGGAAGAAGATCTGCGCCACGTAAAGCTGGCGTCGGCATGCCTATTCTCTCCCCTACCTAGATGGGCAAAGCTAATTTTCTCAAACTTTTTGCCGCTTCTCGCGCACCACCTCTAGATATTTTGCCATCCGAGGGCACCGTGCCGCCAAATCCCCGTTAACTTGACATACTACCAAATTCGAACCAATACACCGCGGAGCTCCCCGCGACACCCAAATCCCCGGCGGATCCATCCTCGCTATTATCGCCTCATACTTTCGGACTTCGTTGTTCGACGCCACGAATCCGGTTTCATTGATACAACTCAGCGAGTGTTCTCGGCGTGACCCCACCTGATTCCGTTCCGTTCCAAGATCCGTGGTTGATCCATCCGCAAATACCCTCCAACCATTTCGCGATGTCCCACGGATCCAAGGGGTCGTGATTTTGGTCTGTCTCTTGTTCCATCACCATCTCTTCCCCCCAGGTGGGGTCTTCGGCCGGGAATTCAGCCAGGAATTCAGCCATTGCCTGAGTCTTTTCTGCGGTTCTAGCTTGGTACTCGATCTCATAAGAGCTGAGCAGCACGACTCACTTTAACATTCTTCCTGATTTCTCGGCCTTCAACGCCTGCTTGAGTGGCAAATTAGTCACCACCACCACCACCACCGAATGAGCGTCGAAGTATGGTTTTAACTTTAGTGCTGAGAAGACCAATGCCAGGGCATACTTTTCGATCCTACTGTACCTAGTTTTCGCATCCAAAGATGGTTTTGCTTTGGAAGTACACCGGCCGGTCTCGCGCTTTCCCCACTATCCTTATCAAGATCGAACTAATCGCGACACTCAAAACCCCAAATACAAAGTACGAGCTTTTCTCCCCGCCTCGGCGCGACAAGATCGGAGCCGCCCAAATATCCTTTCAATTCTGGAATGCCCTTTCACATGCCTCGATTCGGTGGAAGTAAACATCCTCTTTAACAATAGATACAAGGGCCGACACTTGTCGAAAGACTTGGATATGAACCTATTGAGAGTCGTGACCCTACCTGCGAGCCTCTGAACTTCCTTCACATTCTGCGGTGATGGCATCTCTATCAACACCCTAATCTGATCCGGGTTCGCTTTTATGCCGCGGTATGTGACTATATACCCCAGGAATTTCCCGGACGTCACCCCAAACGTGCATTTCTCACGGGTTCAAGATTAGCTTGGGTCTTCGCAATATGGCTTAACGCGTCTCTTTCAACCCTCCAAATGTTCCTCTTCGGTTATATTTTTCTCTACCATGTCATCTATATAAATTTCCATCTTCTCCCTGATTTTATCCTCAAACATCTTCTCTCCCACTCTCTGAAACGTGGCCCCCGCATTCTTCAGACCAAAAGGCATCCGGGTGTAGCAGTATGTCCCCCCTTCCACTATGAACGTTGTCTTTTCTTGGTCAGGGCCATACATCACCACCTGATTGTAGCCCATTGACGCGTCCATAAATGAAAAGAACTTATATTCCGCGGTATTGGGTAACAATCCTTTGGGCATTCCTTGTTGACATCTGTAAAATCAACGCACATTCTTACTTTCCCGTTCTTTTTAGGCACGGCTACCACATTGGACAACCATTCGGTGAACTTGCTTTCGCGGATGATACCTGCATTTCTCAACTTCTGTACCTCCTCTCTAATTCCCTGTGCATACTGCGGCCTGACACTTCTCAGTTTCTGCTAGATCGGGCGGGCGCCATCTCGCATGTGCAATCTGTGGCATGCAAACTCTGGATCCAACCCTACCAACTCCTCGATCGACCATGCAAAACATCATCGTCGCGCGCATTCGGCAAAGGCATCGGTTTTCCTCTCCACTCCTGCCGCCAACCGGCTCCAATGTTCACGAACTTCTCCTCCTCCGCTATTCCAATGTTTACCACCCCAACCTCATCTATCGTCTTGCCCTCGATGGACGGCCTCTTCTCTTCGGCCGCGATCTGTAATTGCTATGCCGGACCGTCCCCTGCCTCCGGTGCTCCCTTTCTAGGTGCGCGTACCAGACCCTTCGCCGCCACCTGGTGTAGGTTCTGTGCCGCGACCTGATCAACCCTTATCTCGTACATTCCTCCATTCGTTGGGAACCGGATCACCTGGTAATACGTAGAAGGAACTGCCCTCATCTCATGAATCCATTTTCTTTCCAGGATCGCGTTGTATTGTGAGTTAGTATCCACCACCATAAACTTGGTGAAAATGGTCACCGCCCCCTGATGTCACCGGCGATACTAAGCTCCCCATCGGCATATCATGCCGCCGTTGAACCCGAACAAATTAGTCAGCGGAGGCTTCATCCGCTCCTTTTCTATTCCCATCTCTTCCGGTGCACCTGAAACGGCAAATCTAATCGAACTTCCGCGATCTATCAACACCCTCTTCTTCACCATGTAATTTTCATTGCTACGGTAACCACTAGGGCATCTTGTGGCGAGCTCATCGACTCGGATCTTTTCTAAAAACTCTACCCGGTCACTCCTCTACTACTTACTCGAACTGCCGGACCGCTCCTTGACCGTTTATCTCATTGGAGTTTGGTGGTCCTTCTCACCTTATCCCGGTGAGCGTTCCTCCCCAGCGTTTCTCCGCTGAATATTACATTTATCGTGCCCAGGATTCTTGTTGCAGTCGGGACCCTCTCGATCGGCTGAGCTTCTTTGACATGTTCTTTCAACTATCCTCTCCCAATCATTCTTTCTATCAACCACTGTAAAGCAAAGCATTCGTTGGTAGCATAATTCCTAACCTGATGGTATACACAAAACGGCTTTCCTTCTATCTCCTTTGCCGAGCTCCGTGGCTCTTCGTAGTGCCGCTGTCCCTTGATCAGAGGCAAGATCTCCTCCAACAACTTGTTCAGCGGTGTCAAATCTATCTCGCGATACGGTTTTCTTTCCCTGTACTCCCGTCGAGCCTGGTCTCTGCCCCTCTCTGTTCTCGGTATCTCCCTCTCGTAATTTCCTCTGTCCCTAGCCGCGGTCCTATTCTTGTCTCTTCTGTCCTCCGCGGCCACGACATGTATTGACTTGTCAGGCTTTTTGTGTTCCTTGCTGTTCCTCCGCAGAATGTCCTCATACCTGATGTAACGTTCCACTTTCAAGTATAAAGCGTGTAGGGTGGTAACTTCAATCTTGGACACGGATTCATGTACTTGTGTCCCCTGCTTTAACCCGTGCTGGAACGCTATGACCGCGATGCATTCATCCAAATTCTCCACCCTCAGCGTTTCTTCCTTGAACCTGCACAGGAAGTCCCTGAGTGTCTCGGCGGACTTCTGCTTGACATTAAAAAGGTCCGCTACGTCGACCACTCTCTTCTTCTGATGGATGAAGTGATTCACAAAGGCTTGTTCCAACTCCTCGAACCTCTTAATACTCCGCGATGCCAACTGATAATACCAATAAGATGCTCATCCCTTCAGGCTGGCAGGGAACATCATGCACCGGAGACCGTCGTACTTCGCCTCTTGCCACAACGGCATCTGCTGCCTAAAATGATACAAATGGTCAGCCGGGTCTCCTTTCCCGTCGTACCTTTCAAAACCGCGGCTGCGTGAATCTCTTGGGTACCTCCGCATTCCGGACCGAGTCACCCGGAGGATTGCGTGCGCTATCCACCACCTTTTGGCGCGCCAGTGTTTTTCCCCTGCTCCACCGCGGTTGGTTTCTCGGTCTCTTTCAATCATTTCTTTCACCATTTCCATGGTAATGCCTCCACCCGGTTAGCCTTTAACGCCGCACGAGCCCCCTCACTTTACACCTCCATTTCACTTCTGGGCGGGCTGTGTTTCCGCTCCCCACGGGTGTCTTCCCTTTCTCCTCAGCCATCATTTTCTTCCCTAAGCCCGCCTATCTCCTCTTGAAGTAACACGTTTGCCTCGGCCCTTTGAATCTTCGACTTCCTCTTCCCCACCTCTATGTTTTCCCACTACTAGTCTGCGTTCATGCGGCCTCCTCCTCCCTCGTCAGCCTTCCTCTACCTCGTCCTCTCTTAGCTGGAGCCATGCTTGGCAACTTCCCGAATCGTGGACCTACCTCGTCCCCACAGACGGCGCCAAATGTATGAACACCTCTTACAACCTCTAATCTTCTATGTCCTAATACTCTCCTCTTCCTCTTTTTCTCCTCTCACTCTTTTTTTTCCCCCCCGTTTCTTTTCTCCACTGTTCTTCTTTATACTGCCCTCTCTTCCTTCCTAGCCATTGATTCCCCTTTATCCTTTGGTCCATCTTGGCACGCCTGCATTTTTAGGTTTCCGCGGCCCCGCTCTCATGCCCCCCGTTCCTCTCTTGTTAAGCTGCCTCCCCTTTGACTCTGTCCGCGTTGTTCTGTCACATGCTGTCGTACGGCCCTTCCACTTTTGCAGAACTGCGGCCCCGATACGGTGCTTCGCTCCCTCCGGTTCTTATGTTACCTTGGGCCGGCAGACATGTCATCTTCATAGCCCAAAACGGGGTTGACACAATATTCCAGCGAATTTTGATTGTTATTGAAGCCTGTAGGTTTATGTATCTTTTTTCTATTTCTAATGATTATAATAATAGCGGTAGTAGTAGGAACACAAATCACTAATTGTTGTGCTAATGTTATAATAGTGGTAGTAGTAGGAACACAAATCACTAATTGTTGTGTTAATGTTATAAAGTGCAGGTGACTGCAACTCTATCATTGGCAGCAGCATGCTCTTCAGCTGGAGTGACGGTTTTGTTTACAAGAGATTTGGACTACTGCAGATTACTACCCCACCACCCATGCAACAAGTTCCAAATTTCGATAGGTTTATCCTTCGTTTCCTGGTTTCTCATGGCCATATCTTCCTATGTTATGTTTTGGCTCCTTGCCTCAGTTTAAATGGCTCTCTCTCTCTCTCGCCACCCTGAACAGAAAGACAGAAAAAAGAGTTCTACACTGTAATAGATTGTTTAATTTATGTTGTGCTTTTTGTATGAGGGCTGAGATGCCTTATTTTCTAATAGAAATGTATTTTCCAGTACATGCTACAAATGCATTTGTAAATGGTGTATTTTGGTATGACCCATACATTTTGAGCTGAATCAGTATCCTATCTCCGATGTTTCTTTTTGTAGGGTCAACCCCGTGTTCATTAATCCGACCTTGGTAAGTGGTGACTAACGAAATATAAATGAGGTGACTTAATTGTAAATAAGTATCCATTTATATCAATTTAGCTTAGTTTTGTTGGATTTAAGCATGGGCACATGGCCACCTGCAATCGAGGTTTGATTACAGTACCGACAGATTATAACTAACAGGATCAAGCCATTATTTACCATACATTTATTTTGTTTTGTGTAAACACTACTCCGTCACTGTTAACTGTTAACTAGGGGGAAATGTTAAAGATTTTCTTCTCCTACAGTTACAGGTTCATTTCCATTCTCTCCCTCCCATTTATGTATAGTTTAATAGTTGTCACTTGTCAGAGCTCCAAGATACACTGACTTGGAGTTTAGAATCACCTGGGATTAGCATGCTGAGAATGATACTAAATATTGGGCAAGAAATGTGTTGTGAAAGAGTCTAGCTAGCCAAATTATTTGTCAACCAAATATTTGCCATTATAGGAATATAGTTGTTTGTCTCAGATCCAATTGATTGTGTTACTCAGATTCTCTTCTGGGTTTGTTAACTCTAATTCTCACAGGTTCAAAATAGCGGATCCCGATCCCAACCCTTAAGAGGGACAATTTGCCCGGAACAACATGAAAATGCAGCATTGATAGTGCAACGTCTGCCTACTTAAATGGCATACAAACACATCAGAAATTGAGGTTAAGGAATCTATTTCTTTTCCACGAAACAAACATACCCTCAAAATTTGCTGCATCACACATGGACTGCCACTGCTGCAACCACGAGTTCAGCAACTTATAGAGATTGCACTTCGTAGTTCGAACCTTATTTACTCCATGTCTCCAAGTCCCTCTCGAGTCTCCAGCGTTAGTTCTGCAGATTGTCCAGCTGGTCCTCTACCATGTACTCCATCCAAGGCTAACTTCAGGAGTTCAGGTGGTGGTTTCCAAACTTGGACAGACATAGGTATTGAACTATTACAACCCAACTGAATATTAAACTATACTAATTCCGCCATGATATGAGAATGGTGAATTAGACTCCTCGGACAATAACCCAACTTAAAGAAACAAAAGGACTGCTTGGGGACTTCGATCTCCTCCAAAGACTCGTCGGAATCCAAGACACTTCAGTGCATCCTCCACTGAACATGCAAACCACACTCCGACAATCAGAACACACTACAATCTTTTCAATTCCAAGCTGGCTGCAATACTTTGTCCAATCCGGATTTTAGCTCTTGCAGGTCTGATTCTTCTAAAGACCTTGCACTGAGTGGCTTGCTTCCTGCAAATATTATCTTGTCATTCCACTTCTTTAGGGTAAAACCAATCCCTGCCTTGTTTGTGACATACTCAAAACCTCCACCTGTTGCAAGCATGAAGGTTAATGGGTGGCGCTATAGAAAGGATGGAATTATCCGTTTGGGCTAGGATGTCTGAGATGTTTGGGGGTTTGTAACTTCGGTCAAAGGTTTGATTATTTCCATCCAACCAATAAAGTAAGCAACATTAGCTAGAACAGTTAAATACTAATATTATGACCACCGGTAAGTAACCAACAAGGAATACAATAACTAGAAGCTCTTAATTTAATGTAACATTCTTCCACCATTTGGAAGCAGCCCTCCTAGCCTTTGCATGCAAAAAATAACTATTAGGAAAAGACTTGCATTTTAAAAGCTTAACCCAGAATAAGTTTCTTTCAGAGATGAGCTTTCAACAAAATTTTGATATCAAGGTCATACTTTGAGCATAAGTATGCTTGAAACCACATCGTCCATTACTCTTCTTATCACAGCACCTAATCCAATTTTAAAGATAAATTTTATTATGGTCATTATGGTTAGTACCCCACCAGAAATTAGAGATAAGAATATCAAGATCATGACAGAAGGTTTTTGTAAAAAGATCAGTTTGCATATTCTAAGTAGGTATAGCACAAACAACACTCTTAATAAGAGTTCCTCTTCCTGCCTTAAAAAGAAGTTTGTTCTTTCAAGAGTTAATCTTATAAGTAACACTCTTAAGGATCTTAGAAGTACCGATCTGGTTCAGTTTCATTGGATTGAAAGTTACACCTATATAAGTATTGTTAGAATTACTAAAGGGTATCCTAAGAATTCTATAATCAATTTTCTATGTCTAGCATGCAATTTATGACTAAAAATTAAAGAAGATTTATGAAAGTTAATTTTCTGAGCTGACATATTAAAATAGTTATTTAAACACTGTAAAATATTATGAGCTTCTATAAGATTAGCTCTTAAGAAAATGAAGCAATCATCAGCAATCATAAGGTGAGTTATTGGGGCAGCATTCCTGGAGATACAAACACCATGTACCTGTATGGTACTCTGAAGATGAGCAATATTTCTTGACAAAAACTTAGTGCAAATGATTAAAAGAAAGGTTGGGGGGTAAAGGGTCACCTTGGCTTATCCCCCTAGAAGCACTAAACTTACCAAAAGGAGAGCCATTCAAATTAAAAATTAATAGAAAAGGATGTAGTAGTTAAGCAAACATCAATCCAATCTTGACAGAAACTAACTGCTTCAAATTTTTAAACAGAAAGGACCATTTAATATGATCAAAGGCTCTAGGCATATCTAACTTAATAGCCAAAAAACCATGAATACCTTTCATTTTCTTAAGTTTTTTGCAAAATCTCTTTAAGTATAATAGCATTATCAGTAATTTGTCTATTCTTAACAAAGGCAGACTGTAAAGGTGAAATGATTTTGACTAACGAAGGCTTAAGACTATTTGCTAATATTGTAGATATAATTCTCCAACTAATGCTATTACATAAACTAATATGTCTAAAATTCTTAACCTGATTAAGGTTAGGAATCTTAGGAATCAAATTGATATTAGTATGATTCCAGAATGAAGCAAAGAATTAGTATGACAAACAAAAAATATGTGTTGGACTTACGAGGCCACATTTCTAAGCCACCTTTCACATAGTCTTCATGCACTCACCTATTAGTACTACCAAATCATATCACGTAAAGAATTTTTCAACATAAAGATTTCAAACGAGCAGATGAGAATGAGGAACAAGAATGCCTTTATTTAAGCAAGCATAGAATTGATATATCATTCGAATTCACACAAGACACAGGAAATACTAAGAACCGAGCAGGAAGATCACACCATTTTATCAATCTGCAGAACTCTAAGACTATGCATCAATCAAGTAGAGGCAAACAAAATAACAAAGAGCCAATGCGAAACATAACTGACAAATTTATAGTTGTACATTTGAACATTATACAACTTTTACTAGCAAACAAACATGACCTAGTAAGAAATAAAAATCATCATTATTCCTTGTCCAAAGAATCCAATGAAGGTTTTCAACAATATTTGTATTTGATCACAGAAGAACGAGAGCATAAACTAATCAGGCACAAACTTCTTACTGTGAACACACTAAACAATGACAAGCAGAAGCCAAGTTCTCCAGTTCAACCTCACATGACAATCTCAGGCTTCAAAATACTACATTTGATCGCCTTATGGGGCAGAACGACACCTCCATTGCTGTAAATTTCATCACAAACATGGACATCTTTGCCGAGGATGGACATATTCTCAACACGTGCCCACTGCCCAACTGTACAGTGCCACCCAATGATGCTGCTCTAGATACATGCATGCTTTTTTATACGAACACCACGCATGACAGTACACCTTGAAAGTCTCACTCCTGGTTCAACAAGTTATGCTCGCTCGGGCTTTTGCCTATCTTTCCTTTTGCTTTGGACGAGGATTCTTCCCATCCAGCCACCTAGGCAAGGAAGCCTATCCAGCCTCAGATGCGTCTCATGAGTCTAAGACTATAGAACTTACTTGATACCTAGATATCTAGCTACTAGGAACAGCCTAGCTAGTCAGATACAAAGGAAAGAGCAGATAAAACAACGGATAAGTAGAAGCGGAAACCTATTATACTAGATATGCGTTGCTGTTCTTGGAGTCTAAGACTTCTAACTCTTTAGCCTCATTGGACTCAAGGACATATCAAATATTAACTCAATGATCGGGGCCACATAGTGCAAAATGCACTTTGGTGAACCTTGCACCTTCCCTTCCGTTCGTCATCTGACTTAGAAAGAATCCCCTCCTGGGATTCAAAGAAAACCAGAGCAACGATTTTAACTCGGTAAAGAAAAAGGTTTTTGTTCATTCCAGGCACAAGAACTGGACTCAATTCGGGTTTAGCTACAATGCATACTAGCTAAGCTAACTAAAAGAGCAGTTACCGAATGCTAGAATAATAACGTTTGTATGCAAAGTGGGTAAAGTCCATCATCAAGAGCATTAAAAAGAGGGAAAGACAAGCCCAAACTTGTGTGTGTGTGTGTGTGTTTAACAATTTGCAGCAGAAACTGTATTTAATAAAAAACAACATATGAAAATAAGTAAATAACATCATATGAATGTTCCTCGTACCTTGTCGTACACTGCCCAGTTTATCTCATATGAGAACAGCTCCTCCTTTGTCTTAGGAATCATGTCAATCAACTACTTTGCATCCAAAAGTTTTTTGTTATCTTGTGTCTTAACACGTTCACGCTCCCTGTCACGGTCAGTTATCTTCTCCTTGTAGTCATCCCTCGGACGATGTCTGGCCTCATCATTTCAGCTTCATTTCGTTCTTCTTTTGGTTTAACATTTGAAATGCACTTGGCAAACTCCGCTGCCACAGCCAAATCAGGTGGTGGTGTCCTGGAACTGGGAGTTTGGACATCTTGCAGTTCCTCCATTGAGTAATCAATAGGAACCAAGGGCCTCACTTTCTTGTCTTTATCCCCATCATCTTCATCTTCTTCATGGAATATAGAAGGTACAGCCGTTCGTTTACCTGAACCCACTAGACCGAATCCCAGTTTCTTAGTAGGAGCATTACTACTCTGCCTGTTATCTGGTAAAGGAACTGGCAAGACAGTTGAATCATCCCCAACGCTGCTTTTTAATATCACATCATCTGTGAAAAGTAAAGTTGAGATTATAAAACAGATAAGAAAAACAAAAGAGCAAGGAACGTAGAGCAAATAAAATAATTAAGGTACTGTAACTAACCTGAATGATTCGTAACTCCAGAGACGCTCTCATAAGACTGTTCAGCAACAACACTGGATCTAAAATCAGCAGTAGCTTCTTCTAGCAATGCTGATTTTTCATCTCCGTTACACTGTTCTACGCACATTTACTGCAGCATACTATACATATTCCACTCCCTTCTCAAACTTTGACCGGTTATCAATTGGAACTCATGCATCACATAACAAAGAAAAATCAGAACAAAACCATGAAAGACCAACAATACAGTTGAAATAAAAGTCCCCCTACTTATTCAAATAAATGAGTCAAGCCAGACTACGATTCTTGGAGACTGAATGAGAGGGAGGAAATAAAGAAATCAAATTGAAGATGGATCACTGTTTACAGTACGAGGCACTGACCTTTTTCGAGTCTAGATGAAAATTGACACGACTTGGAGATGCATAGACAGTCTTTACAACCTGCAGTATATAAAACAAGATCATTTGCATGCTGAAATCTTGCTGGTCAACAGGCAACTAAGTACTTAATGGATACTGCATTATTCTTGAAGGATAATTCCCTAGCCCATGTGTATAGCATAAAATAATACAGCACAATGTAACATAGAAAGTAAAACCAATAAATAGTCCAGCCTACCACCAACTCTTGCCCATCAACGTTAAATTTACTTCGCATGCGTAATGCACGAAGAAGACCTTCGGCGGACTCAAACTCACAAAACCCAAAGCCTCTTGGAGTTTCATTGCTTGGATCTTGGGCACGTTTCCAACTCTTTACAAGTCCACAAAGCTACACGAGAAATAGAAACAATAATATTTAACGGAAAAAATCTTCATTACATCCGGAGACATAAAATAAAATAAAATAAAAAAGTAAACACCTACCCTGAGAAGAGTGAGTATAAAGTCATTTTCTACAATTGAAGCTATCTTGCCAACATAGACCGTAGTTTGTGGTTTCTTTGTTGGAGCAACAATAGGAATGACAGGCCTGACAACAGGAGGGACTCCATAAATCCCTGGAATAGGAGGGCGGACCAGTGGCTGAAGCATACCAATTGCTCCAGGCATACGAGGTGGATAGGCAGGGCGAACCATAGGCGTATAAGTAGTAGGATAGCGGGGTATTCCTACACCAATTCAAATAAAATCTAGCAAACTTGTCAGAAAAAGGCTAATAAAACCAAGTAATAGAGTCTCAAAACAATTCTGAAAGGAAAATATTTTTACCCATAAAGTAAAGTACTTAAAGTAAATAACTTGATGGTGTTACCACAATATAACCATATCAGCAAAGGCATGGAAACTAGCACCAGATGCATAGACAACCTGAAGCGACATGGAGAAAATAGCATCTAAAATAGGTGTACTACTTCAACATATCAAATTGTACCAATAACAACTACCTCACAGTCAAGTATTAAAATTCATCACCATCATATTAAAATTCCATGTATTCAATCTTTCAATTGCTATAAACTAAGAGATAGGAGTTTGTCAATATGCAATTTAAGAAGAGAGAAAAGATTACTTGATTGAGGCGTAAGCTATAAGAGAAATTCTCTTATTTTGTCCTTCAGTTCTAGTTCTAACTTTATTTTCCAAAAATAATATTCTTTTTTTTTTGCTTGATAATATGATAACTCCTCAACTTATCATTATTTGTTTCTAAAGGGATAGAGATCAAAAGACTTAAGCTGCTATATTCACCAGGCCTAGCATCTAGTTGGTCATGGCCCATAACATATCAAGGTGCGTACACACCCTCCACACAGTTGCAACAAACCAGAAGAAACGTGAGTCGCAGTATCAAAGAAGCACTGCAAGATTCAAAATCTAAATCAGTTCTTTCAACATTGGTTCACTAATTGAGACAAACTGAAATCTTAATGTCTAATGCAAAAGGAAGCAAGCGTAGAACCAACCTTGCAACAACTTTAGCTAAGATCAGCAGGTCATCTACTAGATGAAATTCCATGTCCCTTTAACCCACCCCCACATTACAAGAGGACTCTCATGAGCAAGTCAACCAATTTGCAACCTCCACTCCAGATTGCCAACAAGAAAACAATAGCAGACCTGCCATTCAAAACATTCAGGTGACATAGCGTACTATATACAAAATAATTTTATGTTTTCAGACAATGCTCTACTGTCGCAGACTATATACAAAATAGTATGTATCATCTAGATTGTTACTTTCCCGAATGAACTTTGATATACAAGGCTGCGGCATGTATAAAGCTGTCAGAATCTATTTACCTTTTGGAGGACTATCTAGTGCCCATGCAATGCCCTCATCCCACTCTGGAGTAGGACCTGTTGAAACAACCTGAAAAGTGAAAACAGACAATGAGTTTTATAAATGTTACATGTACTGCAAGCATATAAATTAGTTTAATTCACTATAAGGTGCCATACCTTTGATATACAAGTCTTTATGAAGTAGTCACCTTTCTCTCTCCTCCTTTATCCGGGCTTGCGACCGGCAATGCAAATTCTTGATTAGTTGCATTGGCGGAGTTAAAAAAGGGTTAGTATACTCAACTCTAAACCTGCAAAAGCAACCACATGCAAATACATATGAACGATCAATGGTAAGGAGCGTACACACATATATATAAACAAAAAGTGTTCATTCATTACTTAAAATATCCATGAACAAAAGGTCCATATATACAAGCCACAAAATAACCACAGATAAACTGTCTAAGTTTCCATACACTTAACATGAGGTTTCATACCACTTGAGTTCCAAACTAAAACAGAACGAAACAAAAAGGAAGATAAAGAGTTTATAATAGCAAGCATGCAATTTAATCTTCATATTGCAACCTACCTCCAGCCCAAATCAAGAAACCTCCAGTAGCTATATCTCGTAGATACGCGATATCATCTTGGGGACCATCATACACAGGAGCATCGCCAACCAAGACATTGGTAACATACACAACCTTTTCATCTCCTACAATATCTCTAAAATGACATTTTTTGCTGTCAATCTTAACATAGTCATTAGCCACGTGTTCACCTTTCCTCCCCAATATCTTCACATTAGGGTTAGAAGACAATCTAGAATGAGGGTTCAAATTTGGGACTTGCTGAGTACGACGGACAGAAGTAGAATCAACTTCAGTTGTATGCATGCATGGTTGGCCATTTGTCGATCCATTATGTCTCATATTTTCAAGAATAACCTATACACATTGAACAACAACAATTAGCTACAATAAAAAAAAAGTTACAACTATGGAAAAATAAGAAATAGCACAGGGCACGCCATAACTCACTGCCATCAGAGTCTCCATTCTTGTTTGACCAGCCAAGAGGTTCCCCACTGTAGACTTCACCTCAGATAATTCATTCTCGAGCTTCGAGTTACTTGAGCTCTCCTGTTCAAGTAGCGCCTCTGCTATAGCAAACTTTTGCACTTGTTTGTTGGACATGCAAGAGCTATATCCACGAGTACGACTCCCTTTATCATTCCCAAAAACTCGAGCAAGCGGATCACGTGTGATGTCGTAATCAGCATCACCCCCTCGTTCACTTGACTCTTCTGCCATCTCTTCTTCAACACTTGTAACTTGTTCCTAAAATTTTTGTAAGTGATATGACAAAATAAGATCTACAAAGTGTTTTGGGCCTATACGTGAATATGGACGGCAAGACTTAATAAAGGTACATAAATAAGACAGTTTTTTACAAATTCACATATAACTCTCGGGCATTATTCAAAACAGTCCCATCTCGATGTTCATGACCATATTTCCAACCATCCGTACGTCTATGTTTCTTCCCTGGATTTGCTTCGTCCTACACAAACAAGTATACAACAAGAGTTAGTAAGTAGTAACATATCAAATGAAAACAAAATATGAATTAGTTATAATAATACATACAAGTTCCTCCAATATTCTGCTATAAGGTTTTCTCCCACAAGTATGGTCAACGAAATTCATACTTCTATTTTGAGCATTCTTAGCGCAAAGATCCTTGACTTCTTGTCTGCTCTCACGGATTGCAAATGCTTCCCAATGACTTGGATCAAACCCCGTTCGACATGATAAAATAGCATCTTGCTCAGATTCACAATTCTTCAAAATTTTATGTCGCAAACCATATTTCCAAGATTGCAACTTAGGAGAAAACCATTTCTGTATATTTTTGCGCGCCATTGTTGGGTTTACATTGAGTTGGAACTCCTCCTACAAATCACATATATACATTTATAATATATATATATATATATATATATATATATATATATATATATATATTGAAAAGAAACTACATACAATGAGCTAAAACGCTGCTGCATGGTATATGGTCTTGACTATCAATAGGTGGGGAATAACTAACTACAGATGGTCCATGGCTTGCTCCATTGGGTTAAAATATGGTTATAAATGAAAAATAGGCAGATAAATAACTAACTACAGATGGTCCATGGCTTGCTCCATTGGGTTAAAATACGGTTATAAATGAAAAAAGGCAGATAAATAGTTACCATTAATTTTCCCCAAACTTCATCTTTGAATGTATCATCTACTGTATCCCAACTTGCATAAGAAATTGGAACAATAGCTCGTATCCAATGCCCGACTCTACTGCTCCATTTGCCACCATAAACTCCTGTTACCCTACCATCGGCTTGCACTATGACTGGCAACTTAGTTTTCTTAGATTGGGAAGTACTTGTCTCCCGTTGAATGAGATGGTTGGGACACACTAGGTTGCTGAGAACCGGAAGGAGACGATTGGGACATAGTGCGGTGCTGAGAACCGGAAGGAGAAGATTGGGACAAAGTGCGGTGTTGTGAACCGGAAGGAGAAGATTGGGACACACCACGGTGTTGTGAACTTGAAGCCATTATTTAACAAATAACCTAATAATTGAAGAAAGTGAAGTCAGTTCATCAAAACAAACATAGCACAAACTTGGCACATATAATTAAGAAAAATCATAAATGAAATACCTAATTAATAGACTTGATAAGATATATTGGCACAACACATATATATACTCAACCAAAAAAAAAGAAAAATAAAGGTCATGAAGTATGCATTACCCAAAAATAAATAAATAAAGTGCATATTTCAACTATTATCATTTCTTGAACTTTCGCATCGGGGTATCAAGTTAGGTTGGTCTTCAAAAAATATTTGGACTTCCGTTGGCGCTTCTAGTTCATCTACGTTACTACTCAATCGAGGAGGAGGATGTATGATCACCCACCAATCAGGATTTTTCAAATCTTTCGAATAGAACACTTGACTAGCCTCAGAGACAAGAATGACTGGCTTGTCGAGTTGATGATGGACACTCTTGAGCCTATTAAAGTTGACCATCACCAAATTAGAATCGGGACAGAGTTTACAACCATTAGTTTTGTCCTCAACCCTCACCCAATCACAATAAAAGACCACTTCATGGAATGTTGTGTAGTCCAACTCCAAAATTTGCTTGATAACCCCATACCATATGGTTTCTGAGTCAACCGGATTTTTATCTTTCCTACTTGCTGTAAATGAGGTAATAGCCTTCATGCAAACACCACTATCTTGAATGACAACAGTATCATCATGAGACTTAGTAGCGAAGACAAAACCATTAATGCGATATTTCTTATATGATTTAGCCTTGTGCATTGACCCTTTAACTAACTGCCACAAGTCGCCTTGCGTCCTTTTAGCCTTCAACAACTATACAACAAAGAAAAAGATAATTAACAAAAAATCAACAAAACTAAAAGGCTCACCCTAGCTTAGCTACTATAAATGCAAAGTAAGAGAATACCTTATCGTATAACCAGACAATGAATTCTGTCTGAATCTCCACTTCTAACTTTGCTATTCCTTTTCCCCTACCACGAGTAGTGGGCTGCAAGTTCCGATACTCACTGCAATTCATTCATGGAAGTCCATACGTGATTCTTCATAAATTACCAAAAATATTAAATTCCAAAGCCAGAATGAACAACCCACCTGTAAAATTCATCGAGTCTTTCAACTTGTAATCGAAAAATAAGCCATCTTCGTATTTGTATCCACTGTGTCGTTTCTAACATCACAACTTTGAAGTAAAGCAAAGGCCCTTCATCAATGAAATCGCCATTTTCATCAAGGTAGTGTTTACGAGTCAATTTTTTATTTCCTCCACGCGGCATGTACTCCATGGCATATCGGACAGATTCAGAAACTATGTAGGACTCCACAATTGACCCTTCAACATATCGTTTATTGCTGGGTATGTTTTTACACTCTTTCATCGCTCTATTAGTATTAAGAAATTTAGAAAATATACGTGTTAGTGCTGTTAAAGATTATCTTTATAAAAGAAATTGAACTAATATATAAGACACATAGTTGACTTACTGCTCGAAAGGATACATCCACCTAGGCCACACAACTCCACAAACCAACGCTTCATCGGCTAGATGAACCATCAAATTAATACTAATATCGAAAAAAGATGGTGGAAGATGCTTCTCCAAGACACACAACGCTACTACAATTATGAATTTGGCACCTTCCATATCCTTACGACTTAAAACCTTTGAGCACAAGAGTCTGAAGAATAAGCTTATCTGGTGTAAGGCTCTTCGCAAGTCGCGGTTTTTCGGAAAAACATGTTGAAGCAACACAGGCAGCACATATTGCATTATAACATGATGGTCATGAGACTTCATCGTGAGCAAAGAAGGTGGGTTGGAACCGACAATGTTGCTTTCGGGTTAGGCTAAAACCCGAAGGAAGCTTCAAGTCTTTCAAAATTTGGAAGAAATGTTTTTTCTCATCAACATCTAAGACGTAGGAGGCTTTTGGTTTTTTTTGTCTACAGGTATTTAAGTCCTCTTGCATCCACAAACTACTACGGATGCCCTTCATCTTCAAATCCTCTCTAGCAGCAACTGTATCCTTTGATTTTTTCACATCTAGGATCAAGTTCAATATATGTTCAGAAACATTTTTCTCATCATGCATCACATCAACACAATGTCGAACTTCATGACTTGGCCAATATTCCAGTTCAAAGAAAATGGACCTCCTATAAAAAGCCCCTGTAACTTCAACACCAGCGTTGTTGTTGTTGTCGTCATCATCATTAGCAACATTTACACTCCCATCAACTCTTGACCGTTTGGAACCTTTTTGGATCTTACCAGGTACATATTTAACGCAGGTTAGCATTTTGTCAATATCAGTTTCTTTAAGACGTGTTGGAGGAAGGTTATGTTCTTGCTCCCCATTGAAGTGCTTACTATATCTGGAGATAGAGAGTGTTAGAATTGCTTACTATACATAACTTGAATTCAAAAAAGTTAGCCAATATTTAAAGTGTTTATTATACCTAAATGGGTGATCCAGATCAAGAAACAAGCGGTAGTATGTGTACACAATCTTCTTACTACAAGGTAGACGCTCTGAGGGGGTGTTGTCACCACAAGCAGGACATGCTTTATAACCATGTGTCACACAACCAGATAAGTTTCCAAAAGTCGGAAATCGTGTATCCCCCACATCAACATAGCTCTCAGAGTAAAGTGTTCCCTCTTATGCATGTCATACGCAGGGATTCCTTCCATCCAGAGTTGTTTCAACTCATCAAATAGTGGTTCAAGGAAAACATCGATGTTTTGTAGGTCGCCTTTGGTCCGTATCAACAAAGACATCATTTGAAAGTCAGATTTCATACATAATGAAGGTGGGAGATTGTATGGCACTAGTATGACAGGCCAACAACTGTAGCCAGTTGATTGAATACCACGAGGATTGAAGCCATCAGTTGCAACTGCGAGCCAAACATTACGGCCCTCATTAGTGAATTCTGGCCATCTCTCTTTACATTTTGCCCATTGGATTGAATCAACAGGATGTCGCATATAATCCCATGAAGGTGTTGCTCGAGCATGCCATGTCATTTCCCGTGCTAATGATGGTATCGTATATAATCGTTGGAGTCGAGGACCTAAAGGAAAATGTCTCAATACTTTTTTAGGCACTTTTGACTCCTTCCCTGTTTTACCCTCCACTTTATATCTGGGCGAGTCGCAATGAGGACATATCGTCAAATCTTTTTTTGTCCCATAATACAAGATGCAATTGTTCTCGCATGCATCGATGCGCTTCACTTTCATACCTAGGTCAGTCAACATTTTTTTCATTACTGGCCACTTTTCAGGCAAAGTGTTTTCTTTTGGTAACCAAGTTCTTAGCATAGACAAGAGTGCACTCACACTATTTCCGGACCAACCATACTGTTTCTTTAAGTCATGAAGCTCTACAACTGCAGATAGAGTTGTCACAGGCCCCTCACATGAAGGGTATAATTTTTCTTCGGCTTTTAGTTTGTACTCCACATACTTTTTACCCAAATCTGGTTCGGGAACGAAAGGTCGTTCAAAATCAGAAGTTTGACCGCCATCCCCTCCATGCACATCACCCCTTCCACCTTCATGTACACCATAAAAAGCATTAACAAAATTCCCTAGCCCAAGCTCTCTATCTTCAATGTTTTCATCTCCAACTATGTCTACCACAGGATACTTTGATCGTTTTTCACCATGTAAGGACCATACCGTATACGTTAGATCAAAACTATTTTGAACTATATGCCTTCGGACTTCATCAAACACCAATCTTTTCCCATTCCGACATGTTGTACATGGGCAAGGACATGTTGTAAACCCTTCATACTTTTCTTTTGCTAAATCAATAAAATCGTCTACCCCTTGTCTGTACACGGTGCTCACTTGGTTTGGTTCATGAATCCAGTCCTTTTGAAAGGGTCGTGACATTCTACCCCTATATAGATAAAAATTTAAGAATGGAAACAAGAAAAACAACTCTAGAGTTAGTTAATTTGAAGCCATCATAAAGTTTAAGCTAATTGTCAGTACCATGAATAGGTAAAGGAAAAAAAAGCATACCCCCATTTCTTGCAATAACATAGCCAACTATAAAATAGGATTAAAGAGACACTACACGAAAAAATAGCATATTAATCAACATGCGAATTCTTCAAAATAGTTCAAAATAGCATATTAATTTCCTATTGAGGAGGTTAGCCTTAATATAGTTCTATTTCACAGTAAAGCAAAGAAGCTAAAAAGCACACATTTGATTAAGTATGGCCATTCAATATAGTCCGTGATCCGTGAGCGAACTCTTGAGGTCGTTTTAGAAGTCACCTAAAAAACCACTTTGTTGGTGTCTGTCTGTACCCCCCAAAACAAACCAAAAAAAAGAAAAAAAAAAGAAAAAGAAAATATATATATATATTTCCCCCTTACAGAATTCTCTCTCCACATTTTCTCTCCTCTCTCACCTCATCTCACTTCTCCTCTCTAATTTCTCATCTCCCGCCCACGAAAAATATTGGGTTCCAATATCTCTATTCCCGCCGGTGTCACAGAGTCAACAAGTTTGTGTGCCGTTTGCTGGGTTTCGATTTTGTTGTGGCCTATTGCTGTGGCTTTAGCTTCTTTAGTAGGAATCTGTTTAGGTTTTTTTCTTGGACTTTATACTGCTGCTGTTGCATATCAGGTTCATTTTGATCATCTACTTTTCCTAACGTAGACTCTTTTTTCCCTTGATTGATTTTGCCTAAACTTCTTGTACTTCAATTGTATATTTCATAAGTTATTTTTTCTATTTTAGGAGAACTCTACAAAGAGTGGTTTACTCTATGTCGTTGTTGTATTGGCCTTGTTTGATGAATACACCAATGATTTCCTCTACCTCCGAGAGGGGTCGTGCTTTCCTAGGTATGTTATATATCTTGCGAGTGGTTCATGTTTATTCTTTTTTTGAGTTGGCTGATTGAATTTTTGATGGAATTTCATTGCATCCTATGTTTTACTATATGATAGTTTTTTGTTATGTGTCTAGCCGGACCTAGGTATCGTGGAGGTAGCCGACAAAGATTGTAGGACGTTTGTAAAAGTGGGCGGCGAGAAGCCTAAGGTTGTTCGCACCAATCAACCTTCTATAAGGATGTTGTCCATGCAAATGCAGGAACTGAAGGATGTGGTGGTAAATATAATTTGAATATGTGGCATGCACCTCCATTCTTAGGTTCTCTTAGACTAGTTTAGTTTGAACTTCTGTAAACAGGCTTTTGGTAGCCAACCATACTATCATTTAGTTCCTCACTCTTTAAACACCTAAGATCACCTTGTTTGAAACACAGTTCTGTTTGGATGGAGGGATGGTATGAATGTGGCTGGGCGGCGCTTACTCTTTTATTTCATATTACATTTTTTTTTGTTCCTTAAGGGATGTCCTCAAGAAATGCATATCTTGAAATAGGTGTGGGCAGTCACATTTTGTATACTTACTCGCTTTTACATTTTGGTATCAGATATGGGATAATTTTTTCAAGGGCTGGGGGAGAGAGCTTCTTGCTGCTGGAGCCATTGGCGTCAAAGATTTGGAAGTATGGCAATATTCGAAGAGCAACATAGTTAACATTGGAATTCCTGCATATACATTTTTACGGTGCTTTTTCACTCAATTGAGTGTGAGTCAATTGGATTTCTCATGCGTAAGTATAGTATTTTGCTGATTATACATATCATTTTTGCATCAAAGTTTAGTGTTGTCCTTATACTGAGTTGTGAATCTGCCTAAAGTATGTCTTGTGTAGTACTTGAGCTTGGTTATTGAGGTCATTCATTCTAAATAGTCATTAGCTTAATGGGGAATACACCATACAGTTAGGATTTTTATTTGTCTTTCTTGTTGTTCAGAGTATTTTTGCTCTCCAGTTGGTACAATTAATGTGTTCTCACCATTTCTTCCTATTCGAAGAGTCACCCGTTACTGGTGAGCCAATCACCAAGTTATATATTGTGTTTGCTTGGTTTTACTGATATGCCGATTACTAGATTTTGATAACGTGGTGTGCAAAGGGTCATTGTGTTTGTTGAAAAAAATAAGTGATCATAGTAGAATGTTACAACAAGAAGGATAGAGCGGTTTGTAGTTACCACTCTTGTACATAAATCCAAAAATTTGTAATAAGTGAGGCTCTCTTGGTCTACCTTGTTTTCAAGATCACAATTCTTCCCTCATATATCTACCGCTATTGCTTATTGAAATGTAACCCTTTTATGTTACATCGGGTGACAATGTTGAACCGACTAGTGTGAATCGGCCGAGGGAAGGGTTTTCTTGGCTTTTTAAGCCCATGTCGGTCATGAAAGAGCAGATTAAGAGTCCGCATTTGAAAGAGACAAAGGAACTATATCCGTACAAAATTGTGTCTCTATTGTGGTAATGAAGAAAGAGTTAATGCTTGGAACAATGGTGGAGTTCCACCGGTTGATGAGATCAAAAGTGCTCGGATGCATAACATTAGTAGAAGGTATTGCAATATCTCTCTTATTTTAAGCCGAAAGTGGCATTATGTGGTTTAGGGTGTCGTATTCTTAATCTGTCTTGTATTTTTCATTTCAAGTTGCAAGGCTTTTTGTTCAATGCTTTCTAGATTGCCAAGCTTCGGTATTTGGTTCCATGAAGTGGTAAAAGCACTAGTGCAAGAAGAAAAAAAGAGGGTGGATCTTTGGAACCATTTGACCGTGATAGGAGCATTTGTGTATCATTCTAATCCTTATTCATTAGATTTTTAAGTAATTTTTCTTTTCTATTTTTATAGAAAAAATATGTAATGCAAATGGTCTTCCTTCTTCCATGTAGAAGGAAAAAACTATGAAAAAACTCTCCATTTGGTGTGTTTTGTTGGATCTTTACATAGGCACTTGAATTTGATTATAGGCAGAAATGTTTAAGGAGCCGAGTGTTATCTTGCCAGGAGATCGGATAGACTTCGGGATTCAGCAAACACAAGAGCAACTCATGTATCGACCCAATAGTTTTGAAGTGAGGATGATTTTCTATTGAATAGGTTATAGATTTATAGATGACTGTTGTAGTATCTTTAAAATCACTACTGCAGAAAATCTTTGAATTTGTCAATTGTTTGAATCGACAATTGTTTTAGTTTATTTCATACAAAGATGTTGCAGATGGATATTTGAAAAATAATTGTCTCCATCTATATGTATTACACCTATTTATAGGTCTATTTAATGAGAGTTTGGAGTTTAGGGTATGGTATTACGTAGTTGATGCAAAGAAAGGCTATTAATAACATAATATTCTCAATCAAGTTTAAGGATTGGTCAATAACATGTTGACTGTTAAAAGGGAGATGAGAAAAAAAACCAAAAGTTTGTTAATTTTTAAGTGTGCTTATTTGAGTACACTGTACACATGGAGGCAGTTATGGTCTACAAAAAGATTCAATCAATACTGTTACATTTGAATAAACTAGACAATGATATAGTCTATTTTTCTTAATTTATCTGTCTAATTATCAAAATATTAATCTAAGTCATGGAAATAAATAAATAAATAAATAAATAAATATATATATATATATATATATATATATATATATATATATATAACCAAATAAATAAATATATACTCTCGCCCCATTGCAATGCAGTATACTAGTATATCCTCCAAGAACCATAAAAGAAACCAATACATAAGATGTTCCGAAGGGAAATGCTCTAAGTTATGCACTAACAACAATTAGAAATAGGAAAAAAATAAATGAATAAATAAAAAAATAAAAATAAATGGTAGGCACTATGATTGAAGATATTTGTACCTGAAGTCAAGCAGTAGGAGCACAATCAATGTCGAAACCTAAAGCTCCAAGCTAAGTGTAAGAAGTTTGTACTTTTCCTGCATTTGAAACTCATCTTCAATTAACTAAGAAATGTTGACTAAAGAAAAAAGTATGCAAAAAAAGGGATAAAACGCATGAACAATATCTACCTTGTCGACTCTCAAGCCACCACTTTAAAAACACCAAATCTGTACGGCATCTTATGTGTAGGGAAACTAGAAAAAAAAAATAGAATAACAAACAAAAGTTAAAATAAACAAGCACACTTTAGAGTATTCCATTTTGTGTATGTCAAAAGTCAAAACCAACAAGCATATAAAAGTATCTGACTTAATATCTTAGAGGAGAGTGCTTTAGATGCTTAACTATGGGTATAACAAAGCTTGTACTTTTATTCAGCTTGTAATTAAACTCCTCCATCTAATTGACTGCTACCACGTTTAAAAGGTAAAAACATAACATACTACAAACTCAGAAGAAAAACTATTCTTACCATTATAATAACCAACTTAAACAAACTATTATAAACAAACTCATTCACCAAGAAAATTAAAAACCCTAGAAAACGAAATCAAGAATTGCAAACCCAAAAACCAAAATCGCGAAAAAACAAAAACTAATCTTTATAGAAACTGACCTTAAAAGATCGGAAAGATGGTAGCTTGGCTTAAGATGAAGAATTTGAGATGATAAAACTACCTCCTTTAGTTCACTTTCATCAAGATGAACGAAAAATGAGTGGATAATTCGAATAGATTGAGAAAAGTGGAGAAGAGTTTTCAATGGGAAAGGGTTTCTGTCTTGAGAAGAAAAAGAGAAATTGCATAGATCGGAATCTGATGCCTCACCTTTTCGCACACGCCAAACACGAGACTTTGGATCTTTATTAAACTCACGCCTCTTTGCCATCACTATGTTTTAAACAAATTTCATAAATAAAGTAAAACTAATTTTTGATTTATTGTGACACCAAGCAACAAATACGGACGACAATTTGATGTCACAAATTTTCTGACGCCTATTTGGCGTCACAAATTGGGAAAAGTCCCTGTCACAAAAAAGCTGTTATGGTGTAGTGCTTTTTCCCGCAGAAATCTAGCAAAAAAATATAAACTGTCAAGCTGAAAAACACTCAGTTCTCATCTTCTAACTTGGATTCTGCTTACGTCTTCAGAAATCTCTCATCGAATTAGACAAAAAATATATGTATGTATTAAGAAAATTATAGCTATGATTCAATAAAATATTCTAGCTATAATTTTAACTATAACAAACCAAAAACTAAACGATACATAATTTCAAAGGGTGTAATGGAGCAACAGATAGACTTGCTAACAATGTTATATGTACTCATCACTAATCACACATGGTAGTGCACAATGGCAGACTTTATATATAGCTCGTAAGATATCTAGAGATTTGTAAGGATATAGATAGATACATAATAGATAGATTCCCATGTGTAAAAGAATCTACATAATCTACAAAAAGATGTACACAAAGCAGTATCTACTGAATTTACTTGAAAGAGCAGCAGTTCTCACACATTTCATTCATCACCCAACACATTAGTTTTAATCGTAATAGTATATCAAAGAGTTTGAACATGAAATACTTGAATGAACCTGAATGATTGAATTGAAGGGAGCTTGATCAGAAAGAGTGATAAACAAACAAACAAAAAATCCACAAAATTAAAGTTAGTATAAATACTTCATATCTAAATGAAAATTACTATTACTGCAATATAAACATTTGAAATATATATTATAAATATCAAACAACACATATTACTCAGGAACATTAGCATTGTGGTCTTGCATTGTGGCCGCAGTGCAATGATTCGATCACTTGCACACGATAGTTAATGTTAAAGGAAAGATAGCTTAACAAAATAAGGCGACAATCCAAAATAAGAATTAAGGGTGGATGCCCAACATTTAGAGACAAAAAATGGTATGAGTTGATGTTATACTTGAGGCCCAAAGAAATAAACAAGCGTTTTTTAGGAACATGGAATCCAAATGATATTGACAAAAAATGTGCCGGAAGGGATTTACAACTAAACAGATAATGTTTACAACAAAAACTAATTTACAACTAAAGGGATTTACAACTAATAAGAAAATCTCAGATAATTGCAACTATAGTATGTAACCATTATCAAACAATTTCAAACAGTCGAAGTCAAGACTCTTGGGAAAGCAAATATCAAGTGATTGCTTGAGCACTATGGTATATCAATGTACATAGTCATATGCATGTGCTGGCTTCAAGTACTAACATGCCTAACACTATACGTTCAAAGGTCCTGAAGCAAAGACAGTGATGAGTAATAAAAATCTAAAATAATATCTTATGTCAAAATCATTAAAATTGGAAGTTCAAAATCATAGATCATCAAAGATTTTCCAAAACAAAAGGGAACATACTAAATTTTATAGTTGTGCATATTACTTGCCTACAATAATTTGAATTTGAGTAGATCGATTTATGCAAGTACCAAAATCAGTTGGAAGGAAGAAGAAAAATTTACGTGAAATACCAAAATAAGTAGGAAGAAGAACATATAAGTGCCTAACAATAATTCTCTAAAAACTTTCTCTAGAAAGGATACATATTAAGTAGAGAAAAGATAGTGGTAATACTCATGATGACATGGTACTTGCCAAATTTGAAAGCTGACCTTTGTTATTGTAGTTTGTGTTCGAGTTAAATGTTCGTGTTAGGAAGGCTAATACTTGGAGGAATATGCCACATTCACCTAGCTGATTTTTCAATGGAGTATATATGGGACTTCTAGAAAACTAATCCAACCAATTTAGTAGTCAACAGATTCATTAGAAAGTAGTAAAATACTGATAAAATTATGTCAGCTGTACCTCCAATTAGTTTTTTCGACTTTTGTAAAATTAAATATATAGAGACATAGAGTTCTACTGGAACTAAACTGGCCATAAAGCTACATGATAAAATGGGTAGTAAAATTTCAATGCAAGTTCAATCTAGAACACCAATACAAATAAATTTAGAAAATTGAACATAGTGTCACAACACTCTAGCTAAAATTGCGATTCAACTATGTGCTCTGCTCAGTCTCAGTGTGGCTGAGTTCCTTTCCTCTCTCCATCCTTACCTGTTTTTTAAAAAATAATAATAATGTTAGAATCTAGTATGCAACCGAGACAATTCCTAAACTATAATTCTTTCAATTACACAGGATTAAACAAAGAAAACTGATATATATATATATATATATATATATATATATATATATATATATATATATATATATATATATATATGTATATCAAAGAACCACAAAGAGAGTACCCGTTATCTCCACTATTTGAAGAAGGTTATTGAAGAAGTATTGAAAGAGTTGAATTTGGAATGTTTTTTTAAGAGTGTTTTTTTTTTGGAATGAAGAAAAGGAAATATAGGGTATTTTTTTTTTACCTTAAACTAATGATTGCATCTGGAGATCCTTGTGCTCGAACGTGAGAGGGCGAGAAGAAGGAGTGTGCCACCAAGGTGTTAGGTTACTGGTTAAGAAGAAGAAAGGGTTGGCGAAAAGGGTTTTCCACTTTTCCTTTTGGCGAATTTTTTCTTTTTTATTTATATTTTTTCTTTTGGGAATTTTTAATAAGTGGGACTCTTAAAAGAAAGTAGTTCATGGTTGTAGGATCTCCCAAAACTATTTTTTTTTCTACCGCTCGATATAACAGCATAAAAAACCAAGCTGCTTTATTATAAGTCATAACATTATTCATTTTTTTATTAATTAAATTAAAAGTTGCCAAAGAAATACAAAAATCCAATAACTATTATTTACAAAATTAATATTGAGTGCTTCTGGAGGGCGTATGCTACTTAGATTGTTTTGGATTATGATGACCTTTGTTATATAAACATATGCATCAAATTCATTCATTTATCAGAAAATTTAAGAAGTCATTATCCTATCAAATATTGTATTTTTTTTTTATCTAAAAATATCCAAAAAGCAAATTCCTCTATCTAGCAAAATGCGATGACATAACAACCAGTCAATATTTCACACTCGTTGTTAGCTAATCTAGATTCAAATCCTCACATACAATGAAGGGTTCCTTATTTCCTAACCATATGCATAAAAAGAAATTGAGAAATAAACATCAAAGTTCAAAAGTTACGAAATACACCTTCTCTCAAACTAAAGCAGGACTTCAGGATACACGATAATAGTTGTGTGGTTTAAAAAATCAGGAGGGAGGATGACACTAATTCGTTTTGAAGAAGTGCATCTTGATAGTGCCACATATAATTAACCATGACTAAACACCTGGTTTCGCAAATCAATACCAACATACTTAACAGACTGCCCTTGTGATTTGTTTATCGTCATTGCAAACAACAATCGAATCGGAAACTGTCGTCTGGTCATTTGAAATGGTATTTCATTGGTCGAAGGTGTTAATGATATTCTCGGGATAAATCGTACATTCCCTGCTTTTTCTCCAGTTAAGATTAGAACTTGCACCACGCGTGGCTTTGTGCACACAATCATCAGGCGCGTTCCGTTACAAAGTCCATCTGTTGGCGCTATATTTCTCAGCAACATTACTAGGCATCCCTTCTTGAGAGTAAGATTGAATAGAGGCAACCCAGCAGGATCGAGTGAGTTCAAGTACTCTGTCGGATAGCTATTTGCGTTACTACTATCAACAACACTGGCATCGCCTAACTTGTCAGCACCTAAGCAAACAATTTCTTCCACAGGAAACATATCTAGTGCAGTATCATTTATAGTGCTAACATCATCGTTGCGTGCTGAAAGGATAGTCCGCTCGGTCAAATAATTTGGGTCAGCTTCATACTGCTCACTTAGATCGGGATATACATTATTTAACAAGTCATGAAGATTGCTTCAATTTTGAATCTCCGGCGGCAATTGAACACTTTCTTCTGGATTAGATTTATATAGCGTTGGATCAATCAGTATCTTTGAGTAGTAGTTTCCTAATTGGAATCAACTTAGATTAGATTTATATAGATATCAGATATAATTTAATATATATATATATATTTATAAGGATTTATATTGACTCGAGTGGCGTAACCCTTTAAAAGATAAAATTGTTTTTATCCTTTATAATAGCTTATTCCTTTTTAGTTTAGTTTAGAGTAAGTAGGACTCTTAAAATAAATTGATTTATGACCGTAGGATCATCCCACTGTTTTTCCCCTCTTCACAGCAAGAAAAAACCCCTTCCTCTTCATGCCCAAAAAAAAAAGGTACTCTCACTACTAAAAAAAACGACTTGTGATGACGGCTTTTAGCCGTCATGAAATAGGTTTAATGACATTTTTTTCATTTTAAAAACAACCGTTATTATAGAGCCCGTCATAAAAGTTAACAAAAAGCGTCATAAATTTGATGATGGTTCTTGAGAAGCTGACATCAAAGCTCGAATTTAATATGACAAAAATTCATTTATAACCGTCATAACTGGATCCTATTGCATGACATGTTTTACTTAACCATCATAATTTATTAGAAAAAGCGTCAAGAACTAAACCTTCATTTATGACTGTTTTTATTTAAGCGTCACCTTGATAAACAAAAGCGTCAAGAAATTAACACTAAAAACTGTCAAGAATTGATATGTAGCACGATAGTTCTTTGGAAGCTGTCATACCTTCTTCTTTTTTTTCTTTTATTTATTTATTTTTTTTCCCTGTAAATCTGAAAATAAATTCCTGTAAATTTGAAATTCTTACACCTGACAATTGAAATCCATTACAAAAACAAGAATCATACTTTTATTACCAACATAAATCATTCCAAGAATTGAACTTGTTCATATTACATAATTTATTCAGGGATAAAAAAATTAAATAACTCGAGCACTTCCATAAAATACACAAGCACACCATCAATCACATTCGAAAATAAAACATTCATTCCATCACTCAAAATTATCAAGTCACTTGTGAACATCATGTACTTCCATTTTCCAAGCGAAAAGTACAATACAAAAAGTATATTACATTATGCTTACAACTAGCTAGAAAGAAAGTCTTCTTATTAGAAAGTGTCCAAGTGGCAATATCAACCACCTCTATCCTTCAAGGTCGGCAACAAACAAATGCCACATGCATTATTACCTGTTTCATTTAACAAAAGAGTTTAGATAGATTTCTACCTTTTAAAATGTAATGATATATATATATAACAATAGGTTCACTTATACTAATTAAAACTCAGTAACATAGTTTCTAGTCTACCAAATTAGTAACATAGCAAGAAGGTAACCATGCCACTAGGATATCAAAGAAGCTATAGGCCATTACTGTTTGACAACACAACACTAATACACAGTAAAACACCTATGGGAGCCTTTTTAGCCCTAGAAGCTATATGAACAACAATAAGGTGACATATATACAACTAAACGGGTATTGCCTCTACCTTCTAGTATATAGCCTGGTGTCCTATGACATTACAACTGGCTTACATTATAACAGATTAGAGTGGCATAAGTTCCAACTTCCAACCTTGGTTAAAGTATCAATGTAGAAAACGAAATGAAGAAATAAAGCAAAACCTTGAGGTTCAACTCAATAAAAGAATGCACTAACAAACCATCGGTACTACTAACAGTAAAACAATCCTAAACTACTTTTTTTTTTCCTATTCTTCTATTATCCAAAATATAGAGTTACACAGTTAACCACCACATCAGTTTTCCTCTATCAAATTCAAAGACAACAAAGATTAAATAATGTTGACTTGTAAAGTGTATTCTACCGGGAAATTGGTAGTGGGACCCCAGTACTTCATAGCAGCTAGATCGATCATAAGCCCTTGTTGCTTTATCTTCCTTGTCATATCCACCTGAAATATACAACAGAAATAAGTATCCAACTCATATCACGCTAATAAACTTCTGCGCTGATTACTAACTAAGAAACTAGCTTTTAAAGTTTCTATGGTTCCAAACAATAATTCTATAATGGTACAAAATACCCAAGATTCATACTTCATACAATTTCAAGTCCTAGTAGAGTAGCTTTATAGTTCTAGAAATAACAGGCCACCCTTGTAAGGTCTCGTCACAACGCAGCAGTAACAAGGAAAAGCATACTCAATCTACACTTTGGGTAGTTAAAAACAATATGACAGAATCCATTCTTAATAATAAAGGTGATACGGCCTCTGACTAAACATTAACCAAGTGAATCACAACTGTGCATAATAGTCAACTCCAGAAGTTCAAGACCACAACGGCCTATGCGCAACCACAAATAACTGTACATTAAGTAGGAAGCGTTCTTACCTTGACCTTTTGCAGATCGAGCACATCTTCTTCTCTAAAATTCTGCAGAAAACCCATTATTTTGAGACATTTTCCTTACTGGACTTATACCAAAAGGATTTCCAAGTCTTTTGGTGTACCTTTGAACATTCATAGCAGGTAGCACAGTGACCTCAAGGAACAAAAAAACCGCTCGTTGCGTTGAAAGCCGAAGAGCAAATGACACAAATCTTCCTCTCATACAAAGTTTTAAGAGCTACACTTTCGACTCTCAGATCTTCATTTGTTCCATGGGTAAATTTTATTGATTTTTCTGGCTTTAAAGGGTAAGCCTTAGTTGCACCATCTGAGGTTCTCTGTCCTTCACATGCTCCAAGGTATTTCAAGACCAATAATACAACAAACACATTAAGTCCTACATGGAGAAAGACATGTTTTTAGCTTTGGTGGTGTCAATAACATTCATCACAATAATGATGCTTCTAGGATTCTTATCATCAACACGGATGTAGTAAGTATCATGTTCCTCTACATACTCAACTTGTCCATTTACCTTAGAAATAAAAATAAAAAAGTAAAATAGGTTATGATTACAATTTGCAGCCAAATGCCAAGCAAGGCCAACATTATTTGAGGTGTACATTTTGTCAACAACTAGTTCTTTGTGGAGGCATCACCACCCATTTAATGAGATGAATAAAGTATCTGTAGATCTTACCATAAGTTAGACTGTTGAAACCAGGGACTTCAGGGGAATTATTGGGATTTGAAGGCCGCAGCGTTACAAAATTATGTTCTCCTATATATGAATGAAAATCATATAGTTAATTAAGTGCATAACAAAAAAGAAGTATGAAGCATGACATTTAACACCACCTTTTACCAAAGCAAATGAGAGATCTTTGTATTCATTAACGTGTGCTTACCATGCCACATGGATGCTTGACCCTTTATTCAACCAATGTAAGTCCTTGATTAGCCAAAAAGAATATACTCTCCATTGTTATGATTTTTAACCACTGTAATTATAAAGAAACAAGAATGAGCAGTATATTACTCACCGACGATTAGTCCTAATAAGTAAACTCAATTTTTGGCTTCTTGGAAAATCCATAGAGAATTCACAGGTCCTAACCCAAAACCAAAACCAAACTTTAATTCATTTCCAGAAACTAAATTATTATAAACAATTGAAACAAATTTAAGCAACCTGAAATCTAAAGGAATACAAATTAAAGAAAAAAAATACCCAGTTTGAAAAAATTGAAGATTAAGTTTTTTTTTCTCTAGTGGTAAAATTAATTAAGAGAATCAATGTGTAAAATAAAACCATACCACAGAGAACAAAAATTAATGAAGTCGGAATAAGAGAACCAACATTGAAAATCAAAGCTTTTTCGGATGTGGAGGAATAAGCATAAAAAAACTGACTTTTTTCGAAATGGGTTATCATAAGAAAGAGAGGGCAGATTAATCACAAGGGCTTTCATGGCTATCGTCCAATTAAATTAGTAGCATCTTTGAGCGTTGTGCCCATCTCCTTCTTCTTCAGCGGGTTTTCCTTTGGTACCACTAGAACGAATTTTCGAGACTTACTTCAATCATTTCTAGAGTTTGTTCAAACTTTGTTTCTAGATTTCTGTGTTCTAATCGAAGCCGGATCTGGTTTAGTAATGGGAACTGGAAAGGAGGGTAAAGAATAGAGGAGGTAGTTGGGACTTGGGAGAGATGGGAACTGAGTTTTGAGTTGTTATTTATTTGAGAGAAGAAGACACGGTCCCTTACATTGTAATTTCTTGCATTCTAGACACATTGACACTATCTTGCCATCACAATATTTCTTATAATTCCTCAAAAATTAATCCAGGTTATTATCAAATTATTGGTGACGGCTTTAGCAATTTAGTGACGCCAAAATGGTGTCACAACAGTCCTGATGCCAATTTCCCCCGTCACTAATGAGAAAAGCCCAGTGTTACAAAAAAATTATTATGGTGTATTGTAGAGAACTTCGGTTCAATAGGTAACCATAGACTTACTGTGCGGCGTTAAGGGAGGATGGAGAAGGGTCTGGTTAGTGGAGAAGAAAGGTTTTGGGTTTTTCTTTGTCTCGTAAGTTTTAATTTTCTCAACTGAATCTATCTACCAAAAATACCCTTTTAGGATTTGTAGGAGGCGTGGAAATAATAATGTAACCGTAGATGCTAATAGAATCTAACGGTATGGATTTGGAGTGAGATTGGAGTCTAAATAAGTGGAGTCTACCTGACGGGTACCATACCCTAATTGAATGCCATTTTTATTTGTTAAGTTGTTGATGGTTTAAGTGAAAGCCAAAATGGTCCAACCCAGCTGGTGCCCAAAAAATTGTGAGAAGGTTCACGGTTTATTCTATTGCTAATTTGACTGTTTTAGAAACACCATCATATTTCTATTTTCTTGACGCTTGTGTCATACATGATATAATGCTGCAACAGCATTCATAAAATTATTATATTTTCTTGACGCTTGTCTCATACACGACATAATATTGCAACCGTCGTCATAAATTTATTATATTTTCTTGACGCTTGTATCATACACGATATAATGTTGCAATAGTCGTCATAAATTTATTATATTTTCTTGACGCTTGTGTCATACACGACATAATGTTACAATAGCCGTTATAAAAATATTACTAAAACACTTATCTTGACGGTTTTTAACAAAGTCGTCAAGATAGATAAAAAATAAGCGTTATAATATGTTATTTTTTTAGTAGTGTCTCTAGCAAGCTCTAGGTTCAATTCTTCTTCAGTAAGCTTCTTCAATGGAGATAATAGGTACTCTCTTTCTTCTTTTTTAATTATAGTGTTGCAATAGTCAGTCAGTCTGGATTAGATTTATATAGTGTTGGATCAATCAGTATCTTTGAGTAGTAGTTTCCTAATTGGAATCAACTTAGATTAGATTTATATAGATATCAGATATAATTTAATATATATATATATATATATATCTATGAGGATTAATATCAATGGAATCAAGACGTACTAAAAGATAAAAGATAAAATTGTTTTTATCCTTTATAATAACTTATTCCTATTTAGTTTAGTTTAGAGTAAGTAGGACTCTTAAAATAAATTGATTTATGACCGTAGGATCATCCCAAAACTGCTTTCTCCCCGACCGCTCGATATAACAGCATAAAAAACCAAGCTGCTTAGATTAGATATATATATATATATATGAGGATTAATATTAATGGAATCAAGACGTAGACTTATTCCTCTTTAGTTTAGTTTAGAGTAAGTAGGACTCTTAAAATAAATTGATTTATGACCGTCGGATCATCCCAAAACTGTTTTCTCTCCGACCGCTCGATATAACAGTATGAAAAACCAAACTGCTTAGATTATATATATATGAGGATTAATATCAATGGAATCAAGACGTAGACGTACTAAAAGATAAAAAATAAAATTGTTTTTGTCCTTTATAATAGCTTATTCCTCTTTAATTTAGTTTAGAGTAAGTATGACTCTTAAAATAAATTGATTTATGACTGTAGGATCATCCCAAAACCTGCTTTCTCCCCGACCGCTCGATATAACAACATAAAAAACCAAGCTGTTTAGATTAGATTTATATATATATCAGATATAATTATATATATATATATATATATATATATATATATATATATATATATATATATATATATATATATATATATAGGGGGTGGGATAGAGGCACAGTCACTGTAGCCACATTCTATGCATAGTCGATCCAATCCACCGATCTGTTTCGATATAGTCTATTCTCGGCCGTTGATATTTTTAGAGTTCTAAAAATCAAAACAACTCAATAACAAAATCGATAATCTTACGAAGGGTTTTCTCTCTCCTTCTCTCTCCCCAATTTGCTCCGAATTCAAACCAACGCCTCCAAATTCAACACCTCCAACACAAAATCAAACAACGAATCTGGCATGTGTGCTTCTCCATCTCGCATCCTCCAACAAACTCGTGTTGTTTTGAGTTTTACATTTTGGTTTTTAATCTTTGCATAGATCTCTTCTTCATCTCCGATTGTTAAATAAAGTTTGCATTTTTATTTTTATCATTTAATATATACTAAGTGGGCTCATTCTATTTTTGTAAGTTGGATGGATATCATAACTCTGTAGGTGTGGCATTGCTTTTAAGATGTTCTTCTGATTCATTTGGGTTTTACTTTGTTTTAGGTTACAGCTCATATTTGTGCCAATTAATGCGTTTGAACTCATTATCATCAAGGTAAGTCAGTGTAGTTAAATAACTACTTGTAAATGCCTAATTTGAATGTTGGCAATATGAAGTTGGTGCGTGACATTGCTGTTGTTTTAGTCTATATATGACAAACTCATATATTACACATTCTTTGGGACAAAGGCTATGTTGAATATTGTTATGCACATCATATAGTGTTGATGTGCACATTGTCTTGTAGAATGGCAGAAAGTTGTTGTTGGAGTTTTATTTCTTAGTTTGCTTTGCAAGTTTATGTGTATTTTTTGATCCAAGGGAGCTAGGTATGCCCTTTGTTAACTTAATAAACTATTACATATCCAGTCACTAGCTCAAAGCGTATAAACATAATGGCATTTATCAAAGATAAAATGGAATACATACACAGTATTATAAGTGAACTCTAGAGCAAGAAACAAAGGGAGCAACTGTAAAGAAAAGACGTGATGTCAACCATTTGTTTATTAGGATTTTCTTTTTTCCCCTAATTTTTTTTGGCTACGTGTTGTTTTTAATTACTCGTGTTGTTCAGCAGATTTTGTTGCAAGTAATACCTTTTTTCATTTCCTATGCAGGTTATTTTTTTAGGTGCACAACCAAGATACTTTACGCTAAGTGATTGCGCTTCTCTCCTGTTACTAACTTATTCTTGAGAAAGAAAGTTGGTCTTAATGCAAGGGCAAAGGAGTACCATTGATTCCTTTCCTGAACGCTCGAAAGTTAGAACATGGTTCTAGTCAGTGTGGCACTTGTTGTTGATCAACAACTGTCTTGGAACAATATGCTAAATCCAGTAGAGAAAGCCGATTAACGGATTGTTTATGACTACCACATGACTCAAATTTTGCATTTTCTAATTCTGTTGGTCATGAGGGGAGGAGCTTGGGTGGCTGGTGTTTAGGTGAAGCTAGCTCCAATGAGAACGCTGGAAACCACCGTAGCGAAGCCAAAGTTGAGCATCCATGGCCATCCTTGAATACTTGTCTTTGGCTCGGTCGAGGTGTTGGATGGAAGGCAATATGAACCAACCAATATTTTATCTCTCGAGAGTGTTAATTTAAACCTAAGTAGCAATCAGGTCACAAATGGACCCTTATTCATGCAGAATTTCAGTTCTCCTGTTCCTCAAAGCTTGTACTTAAATGAAGGATATTCTGGAAACAGTGGTGGTCGGGTTGCTGAAGCAGTTGTGTGTCCTCCTCATCTATATAAACCAAATTAGTTTTAACACCTTACTGGTTGAATGGGTGCAAAACTCGTGTTGTTTTGAGTTTTACATTATATTTCTTTTGGACTTTGAAAGTTGTTGTTTATTTATTTTTATTTTTTTTCAATAAACAAAAGTTGTTGTTTAATGTACTAAAGAGATGGTTCCTTTTTTTTTTTTGGTTAATTGGAATTAGTATTTATCAAGGCAAATATGTCGGTGGAGATTGAATACATGGTTCTGTTGCTTAATGCTTGTTGAGGGTCAAGAAGTAGGAAAACACTAAGCTGTCAGAAGGTCCTGACATAAGCTCTTGGCAGAAGGCCTGCAGCAGTCCTGTCAAAAATTATGATGATCTGTCAGAATTTTGTAGAGTTAGTTGATACACTCCTTGTAGATACTTCTTCAATGTGATGCTTCTTTTTGTTTCATTCATCTAGTTTGCATTTAGAAAGTTTCTGTTATAAGAAGTTCCAAACTGTTTTTGTCACTATATACGTTAAGAAAACCTGCTAAAAAGGAGTAAAAGACAAACGAGTTGGTTTGATGTTTTGTCTGAATTTACTTTGAATAACAAAATGAAGGAACTTTGATGATAAAGACTTCTTCTACATTCCTTGGCAATCAGCCAATCAATATCCAAAGCAACTCAGCGGAGAAATAAAATGGACTTTCCTACTGCCCCAAAAAATTGTAACGAAAACAAATAGAATCCAAACACCAAGCACACATAGCAATAGAAGAAGAACTATAACGTTTAACATTTCTTCCATATTTCTTTCTCTTTCGAGTTTCAACAAAACAAAATAGCTTCCAAAGTAAATAAATGAAAGCTCATAAAGAGATAGATCCTCTCTCTTCTCTCAGTACACAAAGGCCGTATACATACGGCTATGTTTAATATATCTACAGTCAGCTCTACTACTACTACAATACTTAAAAACACGAAGTCTTCACTCTTCTTTCTCTTTGGGCTTCCGAAATAATCTACAAGCCTCCAGAGATCATATGTACAAGACACCAGCAGTAGCGGCAGCAAAAGGAAATCAGCTCTGAACTAATTGCTTTCTAGTAGTAGCAGCGGCAGCACTTGCTTTCCAAATAAGAGGCAGCAACAAGGCAGCAGATGCTTGAGGCCACTTGTAGCCTTCTTATCAAGACCATAAGCAATAGCAGCAGTTGGCTCATTAATGATACACAAGACATTAAGTCCAGCGATAACCCCAGCATCCTTAGTAGCTTGACGCTGAGAATCATTAAAGTAAGCTGGGACACTAACAACGGCATAGTGACAAAGATCTAGAGGCAATATATACTTAGACAATATAGCACCTTGTTTTCAAGGAGAATTTCATCAGCTCTAAGTTTGTCATCCAATTTTCTCAGTTCATTCTTTGAAATTTGGACCCAAAAAAACCAAAAATTAGTTCCATAAATATGCAAAGGATGGGACAGAAAATTCTAAGACGTGATTACCAAACTTTTATTGGAAAATTGTACTGAAATCTAACATCATCTAATTATTTATCATAATTCCAATTATATGTTCAAAGTATATCCACATACTTTTCTAATATTGAATAGAACAGATGTTGTATATAAATTTTTTGTCTAAAAGCATAATACTGTGAAACATAATATATAGCTCTTCCGAAAATTAAACTAAAAGCATATGTTGAGGTGCCTTACAAGATAACGATACCAATTATCGAAAAAAAAAAACAATAAACAAAAAACTATACCTGTGTATATAGTGAGTATCTATTGAACTATTGATAAGAGCCCAAAACTGTAGTTTTAACCCCTTAATAATCATACTGTTAGACCAATTATGTGAATAATAAGTAAGAGTTAATACTGATTACGTGTTTTTATGCATTTCAGGCTTCAAAGTCCATTATGCAGAACTGCGTGCCACTTTAGCGAGATAAAGGAGCAACGGTCCGTGAGAACTTCGAATGCCATATCTTTGGACTCAGACCTCGAATTGGGCCTACCTTATGTCAAAACGACCGGCTCGGAAAGAGCTTTCCAATGGTCCAAGCCTTGCCCCAATCAGAGGAGCATAAGTGGACGAAAAGTCTGTTGAAGCGAACTGCAGCTGAAGAGGCCTTTTTGGACCGAAAGAATTGGGTTTTGGGCCTGATTCTCTGGCCCAAAACATGGCTCCAAGCCCATGCACGATTTTTGGATCTGGATGTATAAAAACAAAAGCTTCATTCTTTGTTAATGGTAGCTAGTTAGACCTAAATTAATATATAGAATTCTAGATCTAGTTTTATTAATTAAATTAAGTTTTAGTTCCATTTCAATTCCTGTTTTAGATTAAATCTTTGAATGATTGTTCTTGATTGATTAGATTAATAAAATAGTTAGTTGTCAATTGCGAATTTTGTCATTTCCATTCTAGATCTAAATTAAATTCTTGTTATTATTCCATTCCAGCCATTAAATTAGATTCATTATTGTTAACTAAGTAAATCTCAATTTCTTACATTATGTTTAGTTTAGATTCAATGGGAAATGTTGGTTTGATGACTCAAGGCTAAACCTCCATTAGAGGGGTTCTTTGAAGCCTTGATGAAAACTTAGTGGTTAGTATAGAATTTGGTAGTAGAATCTATTCCACTCTAGAAGGTCGTGTTTCGCCATGAGAATGGGTGGACGACCTCACATGCTAGTTAGTATCCGTAGGAATGCCATGAACACTAGGGATTAGACTCGAAATTCTTGCCGTTAAAACGTAAGAATCGAGATAACGACAATCTATACTAGGTTATTAAGTTGGATTCGAGGTGGATTTAATTCCCTCTATTTCTTTATCTAGAGTCAACAATCATTATTTCGTAGCTTCAGTAGATTATCTTTAGTTTATATTTTATCTTGTTATTTATTATATCTAGTTATTTAAAATAACGCGTCTTGTTAGCATAACATTTCGTAAAGCTCTCATTGACTTAGGACTGATTTCTTAGACTTAGGAAACAATCCATGCTAGGGAACTAGGAGTGGAACGAACTTCCTACTCCACTTAGTGCAATTTGCATCGAGAGTAGAAGATTTGATAATAGAAACAAAAGTTAGTTTAGTTTACTTACGTTGTGAATTCATCGTTCATTTCGTAGGTAGACTATACATTTTACATTTATTAAATGGCGCCGCTGCCATCTTAGTTGCACTTTAGCATTGTTTTCATAGTAGAAGTAGTCAATTTTAAGTCCCATTAAACCCACCCACCCTTGTTTGTTTCATACTGTGGTTGCCCATTTCAGCCAATTGACAAATTCGAGAAAATACACGAATGGCGCCCGCTTCAAGGAGAGCGACCCGCTAAGTTCTTGGAATTTTGTTTACCATCGAAGCCGGCGCATACCATACCAAGCGACCCGGCCAAACACTGGAACTTCGACTTCCATCGAGCCGACGACCCCCATTTGGGAGCGACCGCCCTAAAAACACCGTAATCTGAAAATTACTCGAGCCTTGGCCTCTATCTATCTTGGCCTTGGCCTTGGTTAAAATTTTCGGATTTCCACAGTTTTGATTCGAACTTTAATCTTTCATATTTTTCAGTGTTCTAACCTGCTATATACACTGAACAAGCGTAAACAAGACGCTATTCATAAGCGAAGCAAGGACGCAATCGTATTCCTTTCTTCCATACCTCGCATTTCCAGTTAGAGGTTTTCTACTAGTATATCAGAATTGTTTGGAGTGTTGCATGTTTAGTTAAGCTCAACTTAGTCTTGCATGAGATTAAGGTCTGGTCGAACAAAAACAACAAACGTAATTACACCGGAAACAAACAAGTCTATCTAGTACACCACCCACGACACCTCTAACTACTATCACACACACCATACCGGACATAATGGTGAAGAAAGAGAGACTCCTCTCTCCGACTTTTACAAAGCCTTGAGCGATAGCCCTAAATCGTGCATCGTTCTAGCGGACCGATTGGGGATTTTTCGAATCCCCCCAAACATATTTAATTTGTTACCCGTTTTTCATGGGTTAGACCATGAAAAACCTTATCAGCACATGCGTAGGATTGAACAAGTCCTTACAACATTCCATCATCCTACGGTAGGTGCGGAACAAATTAAACTGAGGGTATTCCCTTTCACATTAGCCGATAAGGCGCCTTGGTTAACTGGCGCCTAATAATTGTGGACTCGTGGGCTAAACTTGTTCAATTTGTTTATGGAACATTTTACCCACCCCTAAAGACGGATGAAATGCTTTCCAAGATTCATTTCTTTTCGGACGAGAATCCTCATGAATCATTTTCTCGAGGCATGGAATCGTTTCACCGATCTCCTTATAGAGTGTCCACATCATAACTTAGCTTAAAGACATGTTAGTTCGTGCCTTTTTCAAAGGTCTTCTACACCACCATAAAGAAGTCCTTGACATAATGAATGGGGTAGTTTCCTAAGTAAAGGAGCCTCGAGGCTTACAAATTTTAGAAGACCAAACTAAACGGAATAATAATGGGGGTAGTGATGATATCCCCCGCTTCGCTAGTTCTTCTTCAACAGTAAAAGCCGCCGGTATGTTTGAGAAGAAAACCGATCCAGAACTTAAAAATCTAATCGAATCTCTAACTAAAAAAGTAGAGGCTATTTCTGCTCAACAAAAGCCTATCCCCGTCATGAATGTAAACTCCAACCCATGTAATTTCTGTTTGAGTCCAGAGCACCCTGACGATTATTGTCCTCTAGCTTATGAACAACAACCACCAGAACAAGATAATGTTTACTCTATTAATAACTATCCTATTCCTAACGCCCCTTGGAGACAACATCCCAACTTCCGGTTGGAGAAATAATCAACAAGTAACACCTCCAGGGTACAATAATCAAAACGTGAGGCAAGCAAACAATTATAACCAAGCTCCACCTAGACAAGGACAAGGACAAGGTCAAGGGAATTATAATAATTATAACAACCAAGCGCAACCACGACAAGGTCAAGCACAAGGTCAGAATAATTATAATAATTATAATACCAATAGAGGTATCGTTCAGGTTAATAATAATAACTATCACAACCCACCCATAAATAATCAACGAGAGATAGTTCCATCCACACCACCCGTGACTACTACACCTACACAACCGGATCGTGATCGATGCCTTTTTATACAAGTTACCCAAAGAACTTTTCCGGACAATGACTCAATCAAACCAACAGATTTTACAATCCATAAATCGGGGCATACAACGGTTAGCCCAAGCGAAAGCCCAACCAAAAGGCGTGTTTCGGTGACAAGCAATACCAAACCCTAAAACAGCAAGAACACGCCTTTGAGGTAAACGGTAATTCTAGTACGGAAACTACAATCGAGGGTGACCTAAATGCCATCACCACTCTCCGCCCGGAAGAGTGGTTGATAAACAAAGTAACTATGCCTATAGTTACCCCATCCGTAATCCCTACACCGGATATCGAACTAGATACCGAAATAGAAACTGAAGAACCTACCATCGTAGAGGTCCCAGTTAAAACCACAACCTAAGAAACGAAAGCCAAGGTTACACTTCAAGTCGAGCCATACACTAAATATAGAGCTTAAACCACCGTTCCCTCAAAAATTAGCCATGCTAACTGGGGATACAAACTTTGAGGAAATTAGGAACGTTTTCAAGAATCTAACGATAAACCTTCCATTTCCGAAGCTATTAAAATCTACCTAACCACGCTTAAGTTTCTTAAAGAGTTGTGCACTACTAGGCGTAAGACCAATATACCTAAAGGCGCTTTTAATCTGAACAGGTTCCTAACGCGTTATCCGAAAACAATGGAATTGTTAAGTACAAGGACCCCGGTCGCCCCATCAAAAATGCACCTTAGGAGATTCCCACATGACGACCGCCTTTATTAGACACGGGGCGAAAGTGTTAACTTACCCCGTGATACTTGTATAAACAAATAGGTCTACAGAAATGCAACCTACAAAAATAACGCGTTGCAATTAGCGGATGTGTCAATTAAGTATCCTAAAGGTGTAGTGGAAAACGTGCTTGTTAAGGTTCAGGATTTCTACTATCCCGCTGATTTTGTTATCCTCGATACGTAAGTCGCTAATGACTCTCAGACCGATCATTTTAGGACGCCCTTCTTGGCAACCGCCAACGCGCTTTATAAATTGTCGCGATGGAAAGATGTCCTTATCTTTTGCCCATCTGTCTGTCGAGGTAAATGTTTTTAATATGATGAAACAGTTACGATTCGTCTGTAGATGGGGAGGTTAGCATGATCGAGCGAGTTTAGCTCAAGATTATTTTAACAACACGTTTCCTGAAAACAATATGTACAAATTCCTTTCTTTTGGACCTTCGATTTTGTAAATGACTCCTACTTAGAGGAAGTCAACACCATCCCGAGTCCACACCAATTGTAGACCCGTCGGTTGCTCCATATATCGATACTTAAGACTTGCTACCTAAGCAAGTCTTCATTACGTAAGATAAGGACACTTATGAAACATCAACGGACATTCCGGCCCACACGATGCTTAAACCTCTTCCCCGGAGTTAAAATATATTCAACTTGATCCGATGGTAGTCACCCGATAATTATATCTTCTCGTTAACTAAGGATGAAGAGACATGTTTAATAAGGGTGATTAGGGAACATCGGTCTGCGATTGGTTGGTCCCTAGCCGATATTAAGGGAATTGACCCCAATGTTTGCACTCATCGTGATCCATTTTGAGGATAACGCCAAGACTTTCGCGAACCTCGGCCGCTTGAACCCCGCCATGAAAGAGGTGGTTAGGGAAGAAGTCTTGCGATTACTCGACGCGGGTATTATATACCCAATCTCCGATAGTGAATGGGTAAGTCCCATTCATGTAGTTCCTAAGAAATCGGGAGTTACCATGGTGCGTGAACGGGAAGGGTGACTATGTTGTCACTCAAGGTCCTATGAAATGGAGAATCAGTATTGATTACGAGACGTTTAAATGCTATGACACTAAAGGATCACTTTCCCTTACCATTTATAGATCGATGCTAGAACGCCTAGCTGGTCATGCCTTTTATTGTTTTTCGGATGGCTACTCGGCTATTTTCAGATTATTATTGATATTGATGACCAAGAAAAGACAACCTTCACATGTCCCTTCGAACATATGCCTATAAACGAATGCCTTTTGGCCTTTGTAATGCCCCCCGGTACCTTCCAAATGATGTATGCTTCATATATTTAGTGACATGGTAGAGCTTTATGGAAGTGTTCATGGATGATTTTTCTATCTATGGAGACTCCTTTACAGAATGTTTGTCTAACCTCGCCTAAGGTCTTGACAAGGTGTGAAGAAAAGAGCCTCGCTTTTAAATTGGGAAAAGTGTCATTTCATGGTCAAAAAGGGCATAGTACTAGGTCATATTGTATCTAGTGATGGCATCAAGTAGATAAAGCCAAACTAGATAAGATAGCGACCTACCTAAACCATGGACTGTCCGGTGAGATTAGAGCCTTTCTAGGCCATGCAGGGTTTTATAGGCGTTTCATTAAAGATTTTTTCAAAATAGCTAGGCCTTTAACTAACCCCGCTTTTGAAGGATGCAATCTTTGATTTTAATTTTAATCGTAAACAGGCTTTTGAAACCTTAAAAGCCGCCTTCTAAACCATCGCACCTATTATACAGCCCTCGATTGGTCTAAACCGAACTCATGTGTGATGCTAGTGACTATGTAGTTGGTGCTGTCTTGGGACAGAAACTAGATAATAAGTCCACTGTTATTTATTATGCTAGTAAAACATTAAACGATGCTCAACGGAATTATTCAACTACTGAAAAAGAATTCTTAGCTGTCATTTACGCTTTAGATAAGTTTCGTCCTTATTTGGTTGGTTCTAAAACTTTAGTTTACACGGACCATGCAGCCCTTAGGTACCTTCTTGCAAAGAAGGATGCTAAGCAGAGATTAATTCGATGGATTCTTCTCCTGCAAGAGTTCACATTAGAAATAAAGGACAAAAGGGGTCGAAAACGAAGTTGCCGACCACTTATCTAGACTTACAAATGACGATAGTAGTGATTCCGAGTCCATACCGGACTCTTTTCCGATGAGCATCTGATGCTATTTTTTTTCATCACCGTGGTATCGCGGACATTGTAAATTATTTAGCGGCTGATGTTATGCCTTATAATTGGACAAGAAATGAACGTAAGAAGTTCTTGGCCGAGTCAAGTTATACTCTTTGGGATGAGCCCTACCTTTTAAGTATTGTGCGGATCGAGATTATTCGTCGTTGCATTCCCCGGTGGGAATATAATGAAGTTCTATCGCTCTGCCATGACAAAGAGTGTGGTGGCCACTTTAGCGGAATGAAAAACACCGCTAAAGTCCTTCAATGTGGATTTTATTGGCCTACCCTTTTAAGGATGCTCAAGTGCATTGCAAGACGGTATTCGCTTGCCAACAACTTGGGCTTAATCACGGCGTAATATGATGCCATTAAATCCAATCTTGATAGTAGAAATTTTGATGTTTGGGGTATTGATTTCATGGGCCCTTTCCCTATTTCCCACGGTTATATTTATATTCTAGTTGCCGTGGATTACGGTCTAAATGGATAGAGGCCCTAGCTTGCCGTAGCAATGACCATAAGACCGTGGTATTTTTATTAAAGAATATATTTTCTGTCGGTTTGGCATTCCTAAAGCCATCATTAGTGATGGTGGAACACATTTTGCAAATGAGTTGTTGCATCCCTAGTGAAAAAGTATGGAGTTACACACAAAGTAGCAACTCCTTATCATCCACAAACTAGCGGACAAGTAGAAGTTTCTAATAGGGAAATCAAAAAGATTTTAGAAACAACAAGAAACCCCGATAGGGAAAGACGGTCGGCGCCTATCGGATGCCTTATGGGCATATAGAACTGCTTTCAAAACCCCTATAGGTATGTCTCCCTTTAGACTTGTATTTGGGAAACCATGTCATTTGCCCGTTGAATTAGAGCACCGCGGCTCGTGGGCTATAAAAAGCCTTAACTACAATATTGATGAGGCGGGTGTCAAACGCGAAGTTACAATTAAATGAGCTTGAAGAAACTGTAGCGATTCTTACGATCTCGAAGGATTATAAAGCTAACATGAAACGTGTTCATGATAAGCATATCTTGGCATGAAAGAGTTTGTGGTCGGACAAAAGGTTTTGCTTTACAACTCCCCGCCTACATATTTTCCTGTGGAAACTAAAACCCGTTGGTCCGGTCCTTTTCGTTATCAAGTCACCCCTTACGGGCAATTACCTTGGTAAATCCTAAGGACAACAAGTACCTTTCAAGTTAACGGTCAACGGTTAAAACATTTTCACTTAACTTCGTCCCCTCGATATAGAGGAAGTCCTTTTATAGGACCCTATATATGAGGAATGACCCTTGTCATTGGTGTACTTCCTTTCACTTCCATTTAATGGTAAGTGCACCATTAAGGTAACCGGGCCCTCCCTATGGAGTGTGTGGCTGTAAGTACCGGATCCTAAGTCCACGGTTCACATATTTCACGTTTTCCACTCTTGCATGTTTTCTCGATTTTGAGTCATGTTTCTATGGTGTGAATTATGTTTGAATTATGTTTTTCTTTATTTGCTTAATGTTTTTGCTTATAAAAAAAAAAAAAAAAAAAAAATAATAATAATAATAATAATAATAATAATTGTTTTCAATTTTAGATATAGATATATATCTAAACCCATAAAACTAGCAATCCAACAAGTCTTGGGAATCTGACTTTTAAACGACCCATGTTAAAACAAATTTTGTGTTTAAAAATTTGTTTGGGGGCGGGGCAGTCGATCCTTGCATCCGGATTGCTCGAACCTTCCTTTTTTTGCTGTTTTTAGGTCCATTAGTATACTTCATTGGGGTTGACGCCATCTAATTTAGTGTTCATTTGTTCGCATAACTTACGCCATGCACGCACTTCGAGGTGTTTTCCACTATCTTATATGTCACCCACGGTCGGAATAGAGTAGTTTATGGATCATTGGATTGGAAATTCTCTCCCGATCATTTCCATATCTCATTCGCGAAAAATCGGACCGATAACTAAACGGCAAATTTAGTTTGAAGTTAAGCTGAAAATCGAATTTAAAGTCGAAAAATCGAATTGGGCTTGGGCCCAACTCACAGGCCACCTAAGCGCCAGCCCTCCTTCCAAAATCCAAATCGCGAAGTTCATCTTCTCCAACCGTTTCTCACAAATTTAAATTCAAACCCTAGCAACCAAAAAAAAAAAAATAGAATAAAAATAAAAATAGAATACATCAAAATAGAAAGACATCCCCCCTTGTGAAACACCAACACAAGCTCCAACCGTTCCACCAAGAAACCACCCACCAATTCAAGTTTTCAAACCTCCACCGTGAACCACCACCGCCACCACCATTGTTTCTCCTTGTTTTTCATCAAACTTGCATCCACCTCCATCTACAAACCCAAATCGGTTCAAACTCCAATGGCGCCACGACGAAGAATGTTCGCGAGCACGCGTTTGAGGCCGACCATTTCGCACCATTTTATGACGCCAATATGATTAAGAGGGATTGGAACAGATCGTGGTATTCGACCCGGGATTTCTATCACTATGATTTGGTAGAACAATTTTATAAGAAACGAGAATTGGAGGGAAATAGGATTTTCATTAGGATAGCAGAACGAGGAGGAAGTAACGAGACGCTTGTTGGTCGAGCTATTAGGAATCACCACCAGAACCAACCTAGATACGACCAAACAGGAATCCCAAGATATCGCAGCGGTTCTGTTTTGATGAAAGATACGGTCATAGAGGGTGAATACAATACGATATCTCATTCGTTCGCCAGACGATTTCGAGAACCAATCAACCGGGTCGTAGCTCGGTGGATTGGTAGGAACGCCCGGCAAAGACAAAGTCGGCGACATCGGACTTCGGTAATCCACCTTCTCTGGATTTTGCAAACGAATGAGTGTAATTTCTGCATCCTCGATGTAATTTTGAATGTGATTAGAGGAGTGGGAAAGAGCATGGGCCTCTTCCCCGTGATTGATCACTAAGATTATGCTCTCATTTAGAGTCGCCGCTAAATCTGCTCCTATTAAGATCAAATTGCATTCTAATGCAAGTATTTATAAGGAATGCATCCAAGAGACTTGGCCGTTTGTTCAGAGAGAATACAGTTGAGTCGAATAATGAAGGCTAAGATATGACATGGTTGGTTGAGGATAATTTCGATAGTCATACTTCTAATTTAGAACTAATGATAATGCCGCGAAACCGGGTTCGCGATGCAGTTATCGTGATCTCGTGAAGATATCCGACATAGACAAATTGTAATTCGAAATAAGCAAACGAACTTTCAGACGAGAGTTGAAATGCTCGAAAAGGGGTCGAAGATATCTTGTCTAACTTGGAGATTATCCACCGTAATCACCAAGCCCAAAGATGCGAAGACTCAAGATCGAGATGGAAGCACGCTTGTTCAGATAGAGATGCTACGACGATGCCACTAGTGGATGAGTCCGTCTCACCGAGTCCGAGAGGCATGAGAGCGTCGCCGCCAGCAGCCAGATGGCTCAAGCCATTCTTCGCCACGTAACCGCCTCCATCTCGGGGACCATCTTCTTCACACGCCTAGGTGTTCACCATCGGTGTTGTGTCCTGTTATTTCATTGTTTTTATTGTTTTGTTAGTGGAATTTTATTTCAGTAGTTAGATTTAAATATTAAGTTGTTTGTTTTAGATTGCTTGGATTTCATATTATTTTAATATAATTTATTTTGATCATCTTTCGTAAGGTTGTCTTGGAGTTAGAGTTGAAAATTAGGCCGATATCGGCATAGCTATGATTTTTTGTAGTGATAGCATGATATGTAGGAGAGTTTAGAAGTTACTATGCTAAACCAAGTTTAAAAGATACCATGGTTGTTAGGAAATCAAAACTATGGATAGTTTCGGTTCGGGTTTGGCAGGTTTTCAAGTTCCGAAATTGCCTTTAAAACAATTTGGCAACTTGCCGATTCGCTTTGAAAACCCGAACCTATTTAAACTTCCATCTTTCTACACTCACACAACCCACACTACACCCCACAATCATCTCTCACTTTTTACTCCAAGCTTTTTTTCTTCTTGTTTCTCTTGTCAACTCGGCCAGTTTTTATTTAGCCGCGCGCCTCTGAGGAGCGCTCGCGCGGCTTTACACTTTTGTCAGAAATTTTGTTCAGAGCGCGCCCGCGCCCAAGTAGAGCGCGACTCGCCCTAAAACACTGTAATACGAAAAATCCCAGAGGCCACGCTTCAACCAGAAGCGACCAGGCCAAAACACCGTAATTTCAAAACCTAAGAGCGACTTCTTTATAATGAGCGCCCGCCTCCATCGATAAACACGGGAAATTCCAATTTTTTCGAGGTTTCTTCCAGGTTTTCGCGAGCTGTTCTACACAGTAGTTTTGAGATGACACCTCCTATAGTGATTCCTGAACAGTCATTTGAAGACTTGATGAGAACCGATACCTATGGAGCATCGTTCCGCGAGCCGGATCGCGGCAGATTAGGATGCATGCATCTTCCGGTGAGTGATGACGACTCTTTTTCACCTAAGCTAACTGAATTATTCTATAATAATATTACTTTTTATTGTACCCAAGAAGGAGAACAAAAATTTTCCCTTGCTATTGATGGCACGACTATGAAATTCAGTAAGCAATTGATAGCTTTGGTTTTGGGGTTGCCATTACCGACCCTATGCACACGCGGGGATATATGACGATAACTCATACCTATATGAATATGCCTATTTCCATGAGTATTATGGGGGAGGGGTGTTTCGTATCATGGACCAAGACCAATATAACATCGCCTTGAGTAGCCTATCGCTGAATGTAGGCACAACCATGTTGTTCATCATGATGAACATTCTAGGGGAACGGCAGTTTTTACGCCGCCAATAATATCATTTGGTGACATTTTCCTTGCTTTAGCCGAGGGACGCCGTCGGTATGACATTCCCCGAAGTTTTAGTTGCTACTCAAGCGAGGCCATTCCTTGAGGCATAAGTACCTTCTTATGCCTCGCCTTGGTTTGTCCTTTACGCGCGCTTTGCCTACCCATATTCTGTATACGCATACGATTGGGAAAGGGTCGAAATCATGAGACCCACCAATCGCGGTGGTAAGATCATTCCGAGCCATGACTTGGCGGGATGGGCAGGTGCAACCACATTTGGTTGCCCCTTACACCCCATCGGACCAAATAACACTAGAGAGGTTAGCACTAGTTGATGATACACCACGGCGGGCGGGCAAGTTGTTATGGCATGGCGGGATGCGAAAAGAACCTCATATAGAAGAGGAGGATGACGAAAGTAGATGTTGGGGTGCGGGTAAGTTTTTAGTTAAGTTAGTGTCCGCTATGTCCCAAGCAATTTAATTGTTAACCCCATAATGGGTGGAACTCTTATAGAGTCAAGCGTCGATTTTTATCACTATATTTGTATGTTTTAACTTTGTTTTGCAGATGTTCCTGAATTTCACGCTTCAATGGTATTTTTCCTACCCTCTTTATTTAAATGCTTTGAGGACAAAGCATGCTTCTTGTTTGGGGGCAGCATAGAAACACGGTAATTAAGACATCTGTTAGGATATAGATATGTATAATATGCACTTGTTTTCTAGTTAAAATTTCAAAAATTCAAAAATATAAATAAAAAAATAAAAATAAAAGTATGCTATACACTTAGGAATAGTGGTATTGTTTTCTTTCTCTATGCTCTTAACAATTTAGAAGTCTCACATAGCTTTTGCATCAGAATAATTGTTAGAAACTTAGGTTAATATGTAGGTAATAATCTTTGCATCTATCTATAAATTTATTACATGAGTATCTATGATTGTTAGCAGAAGTTTTCAAATCTAGGCTAGAGTACTTATTCTACAAATCCTGTGGAGAATATAGCCTAAAGCCTTATATGAGCTAAACATTTGAGAAATGACACAAGGGAGAAGTAAAAATCCGGATAGAGAAATCACACGCCCACTTGCTTTGATCACTATGCCATATCCTAAGCGAGAATTTAGGCCCCTTTGGATCGATATAGCCATAAATTCAAACCTATGAATTATTTTCCGCTAGTAAGCCCCTCTCGAGCCTTTCATTAGCCCCTTCCATAAACCCACAATTCCTTTACCCCCGTTACAAAAACAAAACAAAATAAAAAAAAAATAATAAATCAACCTACCCAATTTAGAATAAGTCTGAGAATAGAATGATGAAGAAAGAAGAAGAGAAAAACCTGTGTAAACAAAAATTAGTTAGTTGCTTCCGGAAATAAAGAAAAGAAGTTTCCATCAAAAGAAAAAGAAAAAAAAAATATAGAAATAAATCTAAACTCCAAAAAATAGAATAAAGGGAGTCAAAAGCCAAAGAAAAAAAAATATGGCTAAGGATGGAAACAAAATGTAGAAGCAAAAGTAAATAACAAGGTTTCTCTAGTTACATAATATGAAGACTCTATTATCTCAGACTTGTCCTTTTTGAATATCCATTTCCTTCCTTCTTAAACCATCTCCTAATCCCCGCAACACCTAATAAAGACCTCTAGCTCAATTAGGAATAGGTTAGTGTGATAGTAAGTGGCAGATGTGTTTGATCGACTCCGGCTTCCTTGTTGTCATTGAGATTGTAAGGTAAAGTGTGCCCACTGCACAATCGGAGTAGCTTAAACTTGAGTGGAAAAATCAGAGTGGTTTTGTCTTGACATTTATGCGAGGACCTACTTAAGGACGCTTATTCGAAGTTTTCTTTAAACGGACTGCTATTACATTTCATAGTATTACTCATTGTTATATGTTTATTTTAGATGATTGATTATTATGCATATATTAGCTTAGGGTTCGACCGGGTTATTCTTATGTATTTGCTAGTGAGATGTATAGATAGTTGAGACATGAATGAGAAAACAATAGTTTTATTTCTTAGTCGTTGTAGTATAGATGAAGTTTGTGAGTACCTTCACTGAAAACTCTCACGAGGCTATAACTCGTCCACTAGGGAATTCCTAGTGGTTTAAGGCCTTGTTGCATATGGTCAATGCAATCGCGACTCAAATAAACGAGAGTAGTTAGAACTCCATTTTTGGTCACTTATTCTAATTTCTCATCTTTTGCTTGAGGACAAGCAAAATGTGTTTGAGGGTGGTTTGATAAGAGCCCAAAACTGTAGTTTTAACCCCTTAATAATCATATTTGTTAGACCAATTATGTGAATAATAAGTAAGAGTTAATATCGATTACGTGTTTTATGCATTTCGGGCTTCAAAGTCCATTATGTGTAAACCGTGCCACTTTAGCGAGATAAAGGAGCAACAGTCAGCAGAACTTCCAAATGCCATATCTTTGGACTCAGACCTCGGAATTGGGCCTACCTTATGTCAAAACGACCGGCTCGGAAAGAGCTTTCCAATGGTCTAAGCCTTGCCCCAATCAGAGGAGCAGAAGTGGATGAAAAGTCTGTTGAAGCGAACTGCAGCTGAAGAGGCCTTTTTGGACCGAAAGAATTGGGTTTTGGGCCTGATTCTCTGGCCCAAAACATGGCTCCAAGCCCATGCACGATTTTTGGATCTGGATGTATAAAAACAAAAGCTTCATTCTTTGTTAATGGTAGCTAGTTAGACCTAAATTAATATATAGAATTCTAGATCTAGTTTTATTAATTAAATTAAGTTTTAGTTCCATTTCAATTCTGTTTTTAGATTAAATCTTTGAATGATTGTTCTTGATTGATTAGATTAATAAAATAGTTAGTTGTCAATTCTAATTTTGTCATTTCCATTCTAGATCTAAATTAAATTCTTGTTATTATTCCATTCCAGCCATTAAATTAGATTCATTATTGTTAACTAAGTAAATCTCAATTTCTTACATTATGTTTAGTTTAGATTCAATGGGAAATGTTGGTTTGATGACTCAAGGCTAAACCTCCATTAGAGGGGTTGATGAAGCCTTGATGAAAACTTAGTGGTTAGTATAGAATTTGGTAGTAGAATCTATTCCACTCTAGAAGGTCGTGTTTTAGCCATGAGAATGGGTGGACGACCCTCACATGCTAGTTAGTATCCGGTAGGAATGCCATGAACACTAGGGATTAGACTCGAAATTCTTGCCGTTAAAACGTAAGAATCGAGATAACGACAATCTATACTAGGTTATTAAGTTGGATTCGAGGTGGATTTAATTCCCCTATTTCTTTATCTAGAGTCAACAATCGTATTTCCGTAGCTTCGTAGATTATCTTTAGTTTATATTTTATCTTGTTATTTATTATATCTAGTTATTTAAAATAACGCGTCTTGTTAGCATAACATTTCGTAAAGCTCTCATTGACTTAGGACTGATTTCTTAGACTTAGGAAACAATCCATGCTAGGGAACTAGGAGTGGAACGAACTTCCTACTCCACTTAGTGCAATTTGCATCGAGAGTAGAAGATTTGATAATAGAAACGAAAGTTAGTTTAGTTTACTTACGTTGTGAATTCATCGTTCATTTCGTAGGTAGACTATACATTTTACATTTATCAACTATTTTAACGCCACTCCACGTCTATAGAGAATTCAGTTGTTGTTGTTGTTTGTTTTTTTTTTTTTTTTTTTCTATTGATGGGCAAAATTCAGCTAGAAATTATCTTCTGAACTCTGAACGATGATAAGATAAGTGTGAGAAAGCATATAATGTAAGTACCTCTTCTACAAGTTTGTTGGAGTCACAGTCACACACCTACTTCATATTGTTTTGAGTCACGCGCCCACTTCATATTGCAAGTACATATAATGTTTTGAGACGCACCTACTTCATATTGCCAACATTCAAATTAGGCATTTACAAGTAGTTATTTAACTACACTGGCTTACCTTGATGATAATGAGTTCAAACGCATTAATTGGCACAAATATGAGCTGTAACCTAAAACAAAGTAAAACCCAAATGAATCAGAAGAACATCTTAAAAGCAATGCCACACCTACAGAGTTATGATATCCATCCAACTTACAAAAACAGAATGAGCCCACTTAGTATATATTAAATGGTAAAAATAAAAATGCAAACTTTATTTAACAATCAGAGATGAAGAAGAGATCTATGCAAAGATTAAAAACCAAAATGTAAAATTCAAAACAACACGAGTTTGTTGGAGGATGCGAGATGGAGAAGCACACATGCCAGATTCGTTGTTTGATTTTATGTTGGAGGTGTTGAATTTGGAGGCGTTGGTTTGAATTCGGAGCAAATTAGGGAGAGAGAAGGAGAGAGAAAACCCTTCGTAAGATTATCGATTTTGTTATTGAGTTGTTTTGATTTTTAGAACTCTAAAAATATCAACGGCCGAGAATAGACTATATCGAAACAGATCGGTGGATTAGATCGACTGTGCGTAGAATGTGGCTACAGTGACTGTGCCTCTATCCCACCCCATATATATATATATATATATATATATATACGGTTTGGCTATACTGCCACTCTAATACTGCCACTCTTATCTCACACTTCTCCTCAACCGTCCGATCTCACCTCAAGATCTGATGATCTAATTCACTGAAAAAATATGATATTTCAAAATTTTGCTTTATTTCAAAATCCAAAAAACGAAAATCACCAAAAATGCGAAATTGGGTGAACTCTCTCTCTCTCTCGGCTTCTTCTTCTCCAAACCGTACCAAGCTTCTGGATTAAGGTTTGATTTTCGTTAAATTAATTAGTTTGGGTTTTGTTTAATGTCGTATCCTTACTAGGCTTTCTTGATATATCAAGTCAATTTGTTTTAAATAGATATTCGTTTTTCTTATCTTCATAGGTTTAATGCTTTTTTATTTTAGGAATTTTACTTTGTTGGTGTGTTGGATGGGATAGCTTCTTATTAGCTTGAAAGCTTTCTGTACTACAGTTTGCAAATGCCAAAAAGTTTCTTTTTGAATCCGGCCTGTTCCTTTCTTTTAGTGTGTCTTTACACTAACACAGTAACACGACTGCTATGTTCTTGGCTTGGGCAGCAATGGACAAATTCAAATAGCACTATAGCAGCCCATTTTCGAAATATATTTAACATCTTGAATATATTACATATTCTTATTTGACAATTATGTTTCCACTTTCTGCTATCTATCAATTGTTCATCTTAAATATTTGACAATTCAGCATATGCTACGGTTCTTAGGCTTGTTGAAGTTGCTTGTATTTACAAATAGTCATCTTATACTCTGCCTTAATAGTTTTTAGTAATCCCACTCTTCTGGATTTCAATTATTTGCGTGATGCTTATTGTTATCTGTTGGAAATAAGGCTGGATAAACGCCCACCAGGATAAGGATAAACCACCAAGATAAGGATAACCACCAGGTATTAGGATGAGTGTAGGACTCTATCCTATCTGGTATTAGGATGAGTGTAGGACTCTATCCTATCTGATATTAGATGAGTATAGGACTCTATCCTGTATGATATTAGATGAGTATAGGACTCTATCCTATCCAATATTTAGGAGGTGGGAGAGCTCTATAAATAGACCCCCCACCCCTCACATATTGATCATCCCAAAAACAACAAAGAAAAACTCTCTCTCCTTTAATGGTGGCCTCCAACATTTTCTAAAGAAGAAGCTAGTAATTTGTGGAGATTCCATAGGTGGTAACCTCCCTAGCCATTGTTGGTTCTTGGTTCGTGAACAAAGGTTGCTTCCCGTTCGTGGTTGGAACTTGACTCCAGCTAAGTTGAGAAGAAGAAGATCTTGAGTGTGCCAAGAACATCATCTTCTCCTGTAGATCAAAGCTTGGAACTTCAAATTGAAAGCTGTGACCAAGGTACGATCTTCTGTTTCCGCTGCGCTATTTTATGCATGTGATATAGTGTAATTATACATATCGTAGGAATCATGCATGAGATATCGGTAAAACCCTACATTGGCATCGAGCCAGGTTTTCCATGGTTTGCATGTTTTTGTTTGTAGTTTTGAACTTGTGATCTACATTTTTTTTGGAAAACTGTTTTTTTCAAAATCTCTTAATTAATTTTTAAATTATTAGGTTGCTTAAAATTAATTAGAAATTGCTTAATTTTTTTTTTGCAAAATAAATTATTTATGGGAAATAATTTGGCTATTTTAGTGGAAATTTTTTTTAGGAAAATTTTTTCCTTAAAATTTTTAATTTTTCCACGATTAAAAATTGACATTAGGATGTTTATTTTTACCATGTAGTAATTATTTAAATCTGGATTTTTACTATTGCATGTAAATAAAATTGTATGTTTTCTATCAACGGTCATATGAAAACTAAGGCACAATGCCTAAGTCGCATAAACCCGAGACTTGTAGGAAAATTGAACCAGATCTTGGGAGACAAGCTTCCAAGAAACGCATGACTGCAAAACAATATAGGAGAGTTTTGCAGCGTACTGTCTTGAAATCTGATAAGATGAAGACAGAGCCACCATCACCAGAATATACACCAAAAAGCCCCAGTCCTATTCAGGATAGGAATGAGGCTCGACCACTTAAATCTCTCCTACATCGATTATGGGACGATGCTAAGGATCCAAATCCATATGATGTGTCATCAGGGTTTGTTTTCCCACCTCACAGGGAAACAGAGGAAGTGGCTAGTAATTTTCAAATAGCTGATAGTGACTGTGAGGATGAGGATGACTCCCCTGGGCACTTAGGACGTTTCTATGTTCATGGTTGACTGGCTCTTTTTAGTTCCACATTGTTTTTGAAAGATAGAAAACTCCTTTGTGTAGAAACAATTTTATTAAATGAAAATTTAAGTAGTAGATTTTTTGCATATTCTATGCTATTCATAGTCAAATGCATTGATTTTATTTAATGGCTAGAATCATGCTAGTAGATTATCATGATCATCTCATATGTGAAAATGTGGATTACTTAGATTTATTTTAAGAGATGATTCTTATTCGTAGTATCTTATTTTTGGAATTCAAACTTGATAGAATGGCACCAGATGGAAAATCCGTGTTTACGATGCTACCTGAAAAGGACTTGTTAAACGATAAGAATTACAAACTTTGGTCTAGGAAAGTTAGGTTAATTCTGGCAGATAGGAAGGTCATTGACATAATAACTGAGACAGTAGCAGAACCTACCGTTGAAGGATTAACACAAGCTGCTTATACTGCTGCACTTAAAAAGTACAATGAGTATACAAGCAAAGATAATGTTGCCCAAATTGCCATACTTGGCACCATGAGGAATGACTTCATGATGCGGTATGATGGCCTTAGATCGGCTAAAGAGCTATGGGAAGCAGTAAAGGCGGACCTTGGGGGTACAACAACTGCACAGCTGAGGATGCTACAAATGAGCTTTGACAAATTTATCAAGTTGCCCCATACCTCTATGACACAACATTGCACGGTGATGAGGAACATGGTTGCTGAGTTAGCCCAAGCAGGACAAGTCCTGTCAAATGAACAACAAATTCAAGCTGTCATTAAGTCTTTACCTAAAACTTGGGAACAATTTCGTCTTATCTTAACGCATGACGACAGTATCACAAACTTTGCACAGGTGCAGAGGAAATGTGAGCTTGAGGAACAAAGGCTTCCCAATGAAAAGCCTGTTGTTCAAACTGAAGCAAATGTTGTCAACTCCAAAAAAAGGAAGGCTCCTTGGAACAAGAAAAGTGGAAAAGGGAAAGGCAAGGAAAAGGCCAAGTCTGACCCACAACAAAAGAAACCTAGGAAGTCGATAGACATGACTAGTGTTGAATGCTTCCGTTGTTATAAGATGGGACACTATGCTAGGGCATGTCCTTCTCCTGAGGTAAGTTTTACTTTAAGTACTGTCATGCTGTCTGATTCATCACAATATTGGATTGTAGATTCAGCAGCAACATACCACATAAGCCGGGATAGGTCCCTATTTGAAGATTTCCGAAAACTTCCACAAGGAACTCGGAGAGTCCACATGGGAAACCAAAGTGTAGCTGATGTTTTGGGCACAGGCACTTGTAGGTTGGATTTTGCGAGTGGGAGATCCATCCTTATTGAAGAAGTACTCTTTGTACCCTCAATTAGGAGAAATCTTTTATCAGTTTTGAAATTACTTCAAGAATCCTATGTGTTTAATTTTTCCCAGAACTCACTTGAGATATCTTTAAATAACAGTTTGATAGGTCATGCTTATTTAATGAATTCTTTTATGACATTACACTTAGCACAAACTGAAGTTTTATGTCTAAAATGGTTGGTTGCTAATTGTGGCATGCTAGACTAGGACATATTGGACCACGATGGGATAGACCGCTTAGCAAGGGGAGGGTTGTTAGGTAACTTAACCTCTGTTAAAATGGAAAACTGTGGAAAGTTGTCTTCTTTGGAAAAGCCACCAAGAAACCTTTTGGGAAAGCCCAAAGGGCAACTTATCTTTTACAACTTATTCACTCTAACATCTGTGGACCAATGAATGTAACAGCAAGGCATGGGGCTTTGTATTTCATTACCTTCACAGATGACTATACACGTTATGGGACCGTGTACTTGATGTCTCACAAATCAGACGCCTTGGATTGTTTTAAAAAGTACAAAACCTTGTTGAAAATCAACTTGATATGACAATAAAGGCCTTAAGAACTGACCGCGGACGTGAGTATCTTTCTGATGAGTTTAAGGAACTCTGTGAAAATAAGGGTATAGCTAGACAGCTAACTATTCCTTATACCCCTCAGCAGAATGGTGTCTCTGAGAGAAGGAATAGAACCCTGCTGGAAATGGTTAGATCTATGATGGCTCAGGCTAACTTGCCCATCTCATTTTAGGGTGATGCATTGTTAACGGCTGCGCATATACTTAACCTAGTTCCTTCAAAATCTATTGACAAAACACCCTATGAACTATGGACTGGTAGACAACCCGTTTTGAACTACCTTAGACCATGGGGGTGTGCAGCCTTTGTCACTTCTCAAAATCGAGAATTTGGGAAGTTGAGTGCTCCTAGAAAGAAGTGTGTCTTTATAAGATACAGTGAGACTTGAAGGGGTATGTCTTCCTAGGGGAGGATACTTTCGGGGGCATGTCACGTAAATAGAAGCACGTAACGCCGATTCTTAGAGGATCAATACCCAATGAGGGGTGAGGTTGATAAGGATCTACAACTTTACGAAGTTGATAACCTTATAACTGCTGTTGAACAAGGCGAAGATGAAACTTTCATCAACCTTGATTCCAGTGACAATGGCATTGGTCAACTGATTGATCAATCCCAACCTCGTAAGAGTGTTAGAGGCCATATCTCCAAACGTCGGTTTGAGATTGAAGGGGAGATAAATATGACCAATGCACTTATAGAAATATCTGATGAACCTAAAATGTTCAAGGAGGCCATTTCTGGGTCCAATACAAGTAAGTGGATGGAAGCTATGAAGGAAGAATTGGAGTTGATGAAGAAAAACAAAGTATGGGACTTAGTTGATCTACCTCCAAACAGGAGATCTATTGGGAACAGGTGGGTTCTCAAGATCAAGAAAAATGCGGAAGGGAACATAGACAAATTCAAAGCCGGGCTTGTTAGTTACACCCAAAAAGAAGGAATAGACTATGAGGACATTTGCCTCCATACGTCTCCTCTTGTCAATGGTTGCCCACTTAGATTTAGAGCTTTACCGGATGGATGTCAAAACTGCTTTTCAATGGAGAATTGCAAGAGGAAATATATATGGATCAACCCACTGGTTTTTCAATCAAGGGTCAGGAACACAAAGTGTGTAAACTGAACAGATCCATATATGGTTTAAAACAGGCCTCTAGACAGTGGAATCTGAGATTCCATGAAGCTATGCTTCAAGACAAATTCGAAATGGTAAACGAGGACCATTGCGTATATGTCAAGACATCTAAAAATGGTTTTGTTATTCTATCTCTATATGTGGATGACATTTTGTTAGCAGGTAACAATAAGGCATTGATAAATTCCACTAAGGAGTGGTTGTCATTAAACTTCGAAATGAAAGACATGGGTGAAGCTAGTTATGTCTTAGGAGTTAAAATAACTCGGGATCGGCCCAAACGCTTGTTATCTTTGTCTCAGGAGACATATATCAAGAAGATTTTGGAAAGATTCAACATGACTGATTGCAAGCAAGTGGATCTCCCAGTAAGTCTAGGAGAGTCTTTGAGTTTTAAAATGTCTCCCAAGAATCCTACTGAAACTCAGGCTATGAAAAATGTACCATACTCAAGTGCAGTCGGAAGCCTTATGTATGCAATGTTGTGTACAAGGCCAGACATCTGCTATGCAGTTGGGTTAGTATCAAGGTTCCAAACAAATCCTGGGGTCGCACATTGGAAGGCTGTCAAGAAGATAATGAGGTATCTTAAAGGCACCGTGGACTACTCACTTATCTACCAAGGGAAAGATCTTAAGCTGATTGGGTACTCCGATGCCGACTGGGCTGGAGACCTTGATGAGAGGAAGTCAACTTCAGGATATACCTACATAATGAATGGAGGTGCTATATCCTGGAGCAGCAAGAAGCAAACTTCCATAGCACTTTCAACTATGGAAGCTGAGTATATTGCATGCTGCTCTGCCACACAGGAGGCTGTGTGGCTCAGTCGTTTCATCAAACACTTGTCAGTGTTCTCAAGAGCTGCTGAACCAGTTCACATCTGGACTGACAGCATGGCTGCTCTTGCATATGCTAAAGATCCAAAGTACCATGGAAGAACCAAGCATATAGAGTTAAAGTACCACTAGGTACGACAAATGATACTGAAGAAGAAAATAGTTCTACAACATATATCCACTGATCAAATGGTTGCGGATCCACTGACCAAACCTATTCCAAAGGAACTCTTCCTTGCACATGTAAAAATGCTTGGGTTAAAGAGGATGTGATTATGCTAAGAACACTTTGATGGTTTAATGAATAAACGTGCATTCTTTCCAGATCGATTGCATTCTCATTATACTGTTTATCATCTTATATGTATGTCAGTAGGGTTGACTGGTTCACTCACATGAATAGTCACTTCCATTTTAAACAGTGGGAGTTTAGCTTGACAAGTCACTAAACCTTATGGGAAGGGTGGACCTAGTGCCGAGTCATGCCCCTTCTTATAATTGGATAAGAAGAAACAGGCTTCATAGGGAAGATTCTGTCTAAACCTACAAACGGTTGTTGCCAAGTGGGAGCAAAGTATCCTTGGAATTATCATTAGGGATGACAACACTTGCATGGTATGAGTGGACATACAGATATCTATTGTTGAGTAAACAAATTAGATACTCTTGCCATGACATGTTTTCACACAACATGTGTATAGTTGACCACTTGAGAGCAAGAAAATAAATATCCCTAAAAATTCTTGCTATGTGAGCTCTATTGATATGTTTTTTGTTTAAGACATATCGAATGACCCTCCTTGAACTTTTGACCTTGTCAAGAAAATAAGAGGACTACTTGTAACTTTGGTTTGCTCCCCACAAGCTCTTACTAAAAGGCTGACTGGATGCATACTGGGAAGTTGGTCGAACTCTGACGACAATGACTTGCGTGCAAAGGGTAAAAGAATTAAAGGTTTATCACACAATCACTGGGATTCTACCTGGCTAGGACAATTGATGATAATTGTGAATCATGTGATACGTTTTTGATTTTATGGTGTGGACTCATAGGGATGAGTGCTATTTGTCAAAGTGATGAAACAAACAAATCTTGGGGTATACACACACTCTTCGGATATTAGGTTTCCAGATTCGTCTTCTTTAAGATCACTTTCATGGTAGATCACTGTGTCGTGATTTTCATTGCGACTTACTACTTCACAGATATCATGATACGTGTGCTAGGGTCACACGAACCATTTGCCGTGTGAGACACACAAATGGTTGAGCATTCTACTTAAATGCTTCTCTTAGAAACCTTCTTCGCTGTTGTGGGCGAGTGGGAGATGTTGGAAATAAGGCTAGATAAACTCCCACCAGGATAAGGATAAACCACGAAGATAAGGATAACCACCAGGTATTAGGATGAGTGTAGGACTCTATCCTATCTGGTATTAGGATGAGTATAGGACTCTATCCTATCTGATATTAGATGAGTATAGGACTCTATCCTGTCTGATATTAGATGAGTATAGGACTTTATCCTATCCAATATTTAGGAGGTGGGAGAGCTCTATAAATAGACCCCCCACCCCTCACATATTGATCATCCCAAAAACAACAAAGAAAAGTTCTCTCTCCTTTAATGGTGGCCTCCAACATTTTCTAAAGAAGAAGCTAGTAATTTGTGGAAATTCCATAGGTGGTAACTTCCCTAGCCATTGTCGGTTCTTGGTTCATGAACAAAGGTTGCTTCTCGTTCGTGGTTAGAACTTGACTCCAACTAAGTTGAGAAGAAGAAAATCTTGAGTGTGCCAAGAACATCATCTTCTCCTGTAGATCAAAGCTTGGAACTTCAAATTGAAAGCTGTGACCAAGGTACGATCTTCTGTTTCCACTGTGCTATTTTATGCATGTGATATAGTGTAATTATACATATCGTAGGAATCATGCATGAGATATCGGTAAAACCCTACATTATCTCTGTTCATATGATTGATATCCTCGTTTAAAGACGGCGACAATCCAAGTTTTGAAGAAGGCTGGCCGTCCCTCGGAGTGTTTGGTGAGTCACGAGCATTGTAAATTCCATAGGCCAGCTGAACACGAGTGTGTACATGTTCATGAGTTTTGAACTAGCATAATCGGTGAACTCTGTCAGAGTTTTAACTAGCATAATCGGTGAACTCTGTCAGAGTTTTAACTAGCATATTTGGTGAATTTTGTCAGAGTTTTGAACTAGCATATTCAGTGAACTTTGTCAGAGTTCGGTTAACTAGCATATTCGGTGAACTCTGTCAGAGTTTTGATGTTTAAGTTATCTACACTGTTTATGTATATTGAGATTTTTGTCTGTTTAAGTTATTTATATTTTTAATTTTTTCGATTTATAGAAATGGAGACTTCATTGATGTCTGGACTTGTTAAGAGTGGTTTAGATATGGCAGCCTTGTTACAATTTTATCAAGTGTTGTTAAGTAGAACTGTGTCGAGGGTTGTGTTCTATTGCATCATTATGTCCATTGGATAGTATATAATGAATCTTTATTACTAACTTTCTATCACTGGAGTGAAAACAATTTTTCTTCTTGGACAATTGTTTCTTTCGCTCAAGTGGTGTCGTTTTCTTTTCCAGTGTCCTGAAATTATCACCGAACCATGTGTAATTTGAAACTTTAATACTAAATTACTATCTCAGTATATGACATGATCGAAAGTCCATTTCCAACTTTACATGACATGTTACTGATCATTGTCTCATTTTGGTATTGTGAAGAGAAAATGTGTTGCTGCTATATATACATATATTGAGATTCATTTTTTTTTTTTTTTTTTGTTTCGGTGTTATTGCTATGGTGGAGCTTGCGTTTAATTTTATTTGAATAGAATTGGAAGGATATTATGCTTGATACTTCCATGTGTGTATGTTGAATGTCGGTCTCTGTTATTGTTTGTTTCACTATAGTTCCAATATTGGCAATATGATCCTTAACCACCTTCGAGAATCCTTAGTAGGTATCGGTTGGCGAAGTTTGAGGTAATGCATCTTCTTGTCGGGATGAGTTGATCGCGGCTTGTATTCTAAGTAGAAAGATGTATTTTATGTCTTAGTAGGTATCGGTTGGACTGAATTGACGATTATTGATATATTTTGTATTTGAGTTTTGTTTGATATCTTTGATCTAAATGCTAATCCGGTGCTTATGCCTTTTATTTACAGACTAGAGGGCGTGCCCATGAAGATGGCGCGAATTGAGAAAATGTTGTTGCGACCTTTCTTTGATAAAGAAATTTGAATGATGGCCCTTTATTTCCTCTATCAATACACTATAATACTTGATGTTGAATTTCATTCTCTTTTCGCCAAACCTCTTTTTATCGATGTATTTGTATCTCAAGAAGTAAATCTTTATAAGCATTCGTGTTTTATGCGGTTGTATTTTTGAAGCGCCGAAGCAGGTGTTTGTTTTTCATAACTGTTGGATACTACGGGTTTTGTGTAATCGAGATAAGAGAAGCATTTGTAGATATATTAAACATAGCCGTATGTATACAACCTTTGTGTCTCGAGAGAAGAGAGCGAGAGCAAGGATTTATCTCTTTATGAGCTTTCATTTATCACACCGAAAAGTATCTTCAAGGAGTGTATCAACTAACTCTGCAAATACCAAAACTGCCGGCCCAAAACTGCGGAATGATTATTACAAATCAACTCTACAAAATTCGACGGATCATCAAAATTTCTAATGAGGCTGGCTGAATCGCTGCTGCGGGGCTTACGCCAAGAGCTTTAACAAATGATTTGAACACGCCCAACAAAAGTTGTAATCAAACTCCATCTTCAACAAAATGAGCGAGCTGCCAAGGTCTAAAATATAGTCCGTCCTTTATCAAAGCCAACGTTGCCTACAATTATGTAGGGGAGTGATATTCTCTATCCAGCACGCGCCTAACATGGTGGAAATGACACATCGACCTATGGATCCAGGTCGCATCCATGAGCTAGTAGAACGCTACAGACAGATCGCAGTATCACGCGAACTACGCTAGGAAGTGACACAGATACCCTTTCCAGAAGCAATCATGACTAAAGGTGTACTTGCACATATCTTTGCCGTCATCCACTGGTCACGGCCGCAAGCTACTTATACAGACTGACACTCCACATCATTACAGCAGACCTATGAGGACAGTTCTCACATGTTACCCTGATCTCCACCCCTCGTTTGGGACACCCTTTACACGTGGTGGGCAAGGATACACTCTCGATATCTATAAATACCTCCCCTATGAACTACGCCAGACCTGATTCTACTCTTCCCCACAAAAACCAAGAGCAAGATACGTAGGCAGTTCGCTCTCAAGTCGAACTCGGTCCATCCAACAACCTATTCCAGTCCCCCATTGACTGTTTGTAAGGGAAAGCCAAATCACACCTTTACATTGGCGCCGTCTGTGGTCAAGATTACTTGAGAAACCAAACCATTTCCAAACAAATCCGTAGCCAAAACTCTCAAGCCCACGAAGCATGGCAAGCCTCGAAGCTCAACTCCACATTTTAGCAGGACAACTAGGGACAGTGAACGAGCAAATAGCTAAGCTCAAGCAAGAAAACGTCACACTACGTGCACAAGTGGATACACAGAACCTACTAGGTGTCACCGCAGAGGACGACGTCATCAACGTCAGTCAACAGATCAACGAGCTGAGCCAAAGGCTCGACAAAAACGTGGTAAAGAAAGAGTCCACCCAGATAGTGCAAAAGATGCTGAAAACCTACCGCACATCTCCATTTGCTGCTGAGTTACTCCACAAAGTCTCTCCTCCAGATTTCGTCCAACCACGGTTCCTAATGTACGACGGCCGCACATGCCCAGGCCAGCATATAGCCCGGTATGTTCAAAGTCTAGCACTCTACAGTGCACCAGAGTTCGACCACCTTCATTGCAGACTGTTTCCGGCTAGTCTAAAAGATGGCCCACTTGACTGGTTCTTCTCCCTCGAGGAAGCGGACTTCGATAAAAGCTTCGAACAGACTCACCGACTGTTCGGCAGCCAATATCGTCCATAATAGACGTAAGAAGGGCGATCTCAATTCACTATTTCAGCTTGCTCTCGGTAAGGAGGAAACCTTCTGCTCCTTCTTAAGTTGGTTCAAAACAGAACTTTTAGACATGGAAAGTGGCCTCAAAGAGTCATTTCTTTGCGGTGGCTTTCACAAATGCCCGCCGCGACCGCAACATTGCACTCACCGGATCGCTCCCCGAAAGAACGACCCGAACGCGTTGGCGGTATGCGCTTTCGAGTTGATAGGTACATCAAGTTACAAGAAGGTTTGAAAACTCAGAACCAAGAAGAAGAAGAAACAGAAGAAGGAGAGGTTTACGAGGTAACATCATCCTCTAAAAAACGACCCCGACAACAAGGGCAGCCCTCCAAACCCAAACCAAGCAATGACCGAGAATTCGCCGTACTCACCAGATCTCCTAGTTACATACTAGAGAAGATCAAACGAGCTGCCTACTACCGACCTGAGATAAGGCAGCCAGCAGATCGCCCCGACCAGCCCTATTGTGCGTTCCACCGAGCTAAGTGCCATGAGACCGACGTGTGCTGGGGGCTCAAGCATTATTTACAGGATCTCGTCGAAGCCGGACACATCAAGCAATACACCAACATACCCGACGGTGACCTGCGCCACAAGTTCATGGCCCGCAGAATACGAAGCAGATCCCCACCCCGACGTAGCGATCAGAGGTCCTAAGGTCGTTCTCACAGCAGAAGACGTTCCAGAGACCGCTCCCGTCAAGATTGCCGCTAGCCATCAACAGGTCGCGAGTATGACATAACCATCCACATGATCACACTTCAGGATGATTCTGTGAATGCTCAAAAAATAAAGCCAAGAGGGTACAACTATAATATATATCTAAATTGATTTATGACCGTAGGATCATCCCAAAACTGCTTTCTCTCTGACTACTCGATATAACAGCATAAAAAACCAAGCTGGTTATATTAGATTTATATAGATATTCAGATATAATTTAATATATTATATATATATATATATATATATATATATATATATATGAGGATTAATATCAATGGAATCAAGACGTAGACGTACTAAAAGATAAAAGATAAAATTGTTTTTTTCCTTTATAATAGCTTATTCCTCTTTAATTTAGTTTAGAGTAAGTAAGACTCTTAAAATAATTTATTTATAACCGTAGGATCATCCCAAAACTGATTTCTCTCCGACTGCTCGATATAACAACATAAAAAACCAAGCTGTTTTTTTAGATAGACTAGAATTTAACTTGTGGCGATGCCACTCGATTACCATTATAGACTAATTTAGTGAAACTAAACATATGTACAAATTTAATATCTTACACCAAATTCTTTGGAAAATTTTGCCCGAGTTTCCCCTGTTTTTGATATTTCAATTGACACATGTTTGCGTCATAAATAACTTTATATGGAAAAATGCCAGCTTAGTTGTTTATAATCTACAAAAATGTATTTGGCATATAATGAATAAAATGTCCAATAAAATTAAATAAAACTTAACTAACATGAAACATTGTGCAACTTAACAAAAGAAATTTTGAAGAATTACCGCATTATAATTGTAAGCGATAGACATATAAAATTCAATTCAAAACAATCTTCTCGTCAATGAAATACGATTTTAAATTATATTTTGAAGGAGTACACTAATAGAGCACACCTAGAGGTAGACTCAAGAAAAATAAGAGGTAATACATACATTATGTATTACATGCTTGGCAAAATGATAAATATGAATAAGCTACTTGAATAATGCTCCTACTAGTTGGCCGTATAATACACATATAATTTAGTTGTTTTCTGGTATTGTATTATCCTAATAGGAATATGAATTTTGAAAAATCATATTAGACCCATAAAGGGGTACACTTCCATCAACATGCATGAGGTTCATGGTTTGTCAGCCACCCTGTACAATAACTGCAAAATAAAGATTAAAAAAAGTTGACGTTATAAAAGTTTCAAATTCCAATTCCCAAGTGTTCGATGTTTTATTGGTGTTTATTTATTTCTTTTGTTATCAATGAAGAAACTTTTGATTGCTAGTATCATCCCATTGTTATATGTCTTTTTCGTATGCAAAACAGATTTGTGAAGTAAGGGGAGTCAAAGTATCAACGTATGTATCTAATATTACAATTAAATGCATGTCGATCAATCCCGCATCAATCCCGCGTAACTTTCTATTAACAATTGAATACTTATATTTATATTACACTGAAAAACGAAAGAAGATAACCAATCCTATTAAGCACTATAGAAAGAGTATCACTAAAGTTATATGGTTTTTACCATATTTGTTTAATATTTAAAGCAGTGTCAGTCTAGAACTGAGAAGAATGAGTTCTTAGGTATATGTTGTCTTCAGCAGTTTGAACAAATGAACCAAGACAATTCCCAAAACAGTAAACTACAATTCATTGAATTACACAGGATTAAACAAAAAGAATTGAAAAAAATATTTGAAGATCAAAGAACCACAAAGAGAGTACCCGTTATCTCCACCATTTGAAGAAGTGTTGAAAGAGTTGAATTTGGAGTGTTTTTTTAGGAGTGCTTTTGTTTTTGGCGTGAAGAAAAGGAAAAACAGGGTATTTTTTTTAGCGTGGAGAAAAGGAAAATTAGGGTTGGGCGGACTTTTTCTTTTTTATTAACCGTTTTTCTTTTGGGAATTTTTAAAAAGTGGGACTCTTAAAAGAAAGTGATTCATGGCCGTAGGATCTCCCAAAACTGTTTTCTCCCTAACAACTTGATATAAATACATAAAAGACCAAGATGCTTTATTATAGGGTGATCTTGGACATACCCAACAAAACACTCCCATACCCCATAACTAACATAAATTTTTGTCATACCCCAATAACTGCCTAAATCCAATAATATCTCCCATATATTTTTGGGGTATTTTCCATAAGGGCAAAAAATTAAAAAAAAAATAAAAACAAAATAAGGACATGTCTATTTGTACCCTTTTATTATTGAGCATGTCTTCAGTGCGCGTGATGTATGGCTACACACAATTCCTGACCACATATTTTCCAACCCGTAACCGGTAGCCGAAGTGCCCACCTAAGGGTAGCGTTGGCATTTCACATATTTTCATTCATCCCCAATTTATCGTATTTTCTATTCTTCTCAATTAGATTGCGCGCTGAAATCTTCTCACCCCTTTCACCTCTTCTTAAATTCATGGTTAATCATTTACTTCTTTCACTCTAAAGTTTACAGCAAGGAAGTAGAGCAAAAAAGAGTGACAACAACCAACAACACTACACGGCTTGAATACGTTCGAACATTGAGGTTAGTTTATCATCCAATCACTGAAGTCGATTTAATCTTTCCTCTTCTCTTTAAGGTACATTAGAATTTTTCATACTTAGGTCGTTTGTACTAAAAAAAAGTTTTCTTTATTTAGGTAGGCGCTCCTATGACGAATCGAATAAGGCTCGATGATGACGAAGAGTTTCTTAGAAGTCTATGTTTCAAAAGTTTTGGGTATGATGAAAGTGATTCTCTGGATGTGGAATCAACTATTTCCCTGATGGAGAATGAAAATATTGACAGTAGTGATAGCGATGCTGAAGAGTCTGATACATATAGGGCTTATATAGAAGACAAAGCAACATTTTTATCTATGCAGTTCAAGACCTCGGACGAGGCCTACACTATTTATAATGAGTATGCCAAATCAGTTGGCTTCAGTGTTCGTAAAGATGTTTATAGAATTCATCCAAATGGAGTTGCTATTAAGCGGAGATTTGTGTGTTCATCCCAAGGTTAACGACATGCAGATAAACTCCAATTGATGACACCCAAAAGAACACCCGACAGGCCACTAGGTTCAATTGTAAAGGCTGCATTGTTGTTGTTTTTGATTCTGAAGCAAAGTTTTGGACTGTGAAAGAGTTTATTGGGGAACACACACATCCACTTATACGGTATCCGAGTTCAATGTTTCTTCGGTCACATAAAAATGTGAGTCGAGAAGCGTTGGAATTTGCTACGTGCCTAAATGATGTCGGTGTTCGTAAATGCCAAGTGATGGGTCACTATGCACATATAGCTGGAGATTTCCTTAATGTTGGTTTTACGAAAAAAGACTTGTATAACAAAATGGGAAAAGAGAGGAGAAGTTGCTGTATTGATGGCGACGCCAACACACTGCTTGCCAACTTAGAGGACAAGGTGAAGTTAGATCCTTTATTTCATTACAACTATGAGTTAAATGCGAGTGGGCAGTTGGCTGGGCTGTTTTGGGCGGATTCCACCTCCCACCTGGATTACTGTAGCTTTGGTGATGTGTTGTTATTTGATTCAATGTACAGGAGCAATCAGTTCCAGATGCCGATCGTTGTGTTTGCTGGAATCAACAACCACCTACAGACTATAGTTTTTGGTTTTGCTCTGATCATAAGTGAGTGCGACGACACTTATAAGTGGGTATTGAAATCATTTATTGACGCAATGTGTGGTGAACACCCTAAATCAGTCATTACTGATGGTGACCACAATGATTAAGTAAAGCTTTGAAATCTATTCTTCCAGATTCGAAACACCGGCTGTGCTCTTGGCACGTATTGAAAAATTGCATCACCAATATCAAAATCCCTGGATTTGCAACAGAGTTAAGCTCTATTATGTTTATGAAATGTTCTCAGGGAGAGTTCGAAGAAAGGTGGAGACAGCTAGTGGAAAAATACAAAGTTAGTCATAACACATGGGTGATGAAGGTACAGAAGAAACGGGCGAGGTGGGCAGAATCGTATCTTCATGGTGAGTTCTTTGGCGGTTGCAGAAGCAACCAACGTTGCGAGTCTATTAACTCTGTTGTAAGACATCATGTTAAGCCCGGGATGTGGCTGTTTGAGCTATTTGGGAAAATGGAATTGGCAGTTGCAAATATCCGTCACCGAGAGCACGAAGAAGAGGTAAGGACTGCAACGACGAAGCCTTTCATTGGTAGCCACTTGATTGAATATGCAAAGTAGGCAGAATCCATCTATACTCGAACTGCTTTTCTTGCTTTTATGAAGCGATTCTGAGGAGGAATCGATGTACACTGTAGAAGATAAACGTGATGTGGGTGACAATATTTGTGTATACACCATCAGCCGTCATCTGAACAGGCAAAAAATGACGAGTGTGGAATACAACCTTTTAGAGCAGGATGCTAGATGTTCATGTGGGCTATTTCAGTCGTTTGGATTTCCATGTAGACATATTATTTCAGTTTACAAACACGAGGACCTTCGTGAGATACCCTAGAGCTGTTTTTTAAGGAGATGGACATGAGTTGCTAAATCTGTCATTCCAAATAACGATCCAAGTTTTTCTTCGCAGGCTACTTCCATTATTCGTCACAGTGAGCTTATAGGGAAATGCAAGAAGATATGTTTGTGGGCCTCTCAAACAGCAAAAAACAGTGAAGTTTTTAAATCCATGTTATCATCTTTTTCTAGAGCTTCTGAAGGCAGTCCACAAGTTCCCTTTGAAATGCCTTATATTCCACCAGAAAGTGGTACAATGGATGGCATTCCGTATTTTAAAGGCACCGCCGAGGTAGAGATGCCTTTCACCCCACCTAAAACCACCCATCGTCCATTTGTTAATGATCCACCACACGTAAAATCGAAGGGTAGGCCGCATAAACGTAGTAGATTGAAAGGTCAGAATGAGACAAGAAAAAAGAAGTGTGACCACTGTGGTATCGTCGGGCACACAAGGCCCACATGTCCACTTTTGCATCCAAACGATGGGGGTAAGTTTCTTATTCCGTTGCCATATTTCAATTGTCTGTTAACATTAAATAGTTACAAAAGTTTGTTGATTCTGATTTGTATTCGTCAATATCTTTCTTATGGTGCACTGTTTTACAGGTCCAAGTGCTGTTTAACTATGTCGCGTCTTTGCCGCAGGAGTTACCCGATGTGAGTGAGGATGATGACGGGTTAAATAGAATCTTGGATGTAAGTGATAATTTTGCGCGCGTTATCTTCTTTTTATAAAAGCAAGAAAATGTTTCTTGTTTGTTATTTTCATGGGGTTCAAAGTAATGTTGCTTGTTTGGTGGGCGTAGTGGAAGTTGGTAATGAAGCAGGAGGATCTCAAAAGACCAAGCAATGTAGCAAGTGTCGATCTACGGAGCACACAAAGTGTAGGTGTCCTGATTTGGAAGGTATGACACAATTTTTACCGACGTAATTTTTCTAGTAGGGAGTAAACTAAACTTAGATTGTACCATTAGAGTGACTATTTTTCTCCTGTTGAACTTATAGCGTTTCCTGTGGATGAGGTTGGGAGGAAGGTTTCGGAGAAATTCAATGTTGGAAGGTTTTATAGTGACGACGGGAGAGTCTTTTTCCGTATTACGGATGGTTGACGTTAAGAAAGAGGAGTACAATGCTGCTAAGCTTTAGAGTAGTTGTTGCTAATCCTCTAACAAGATTTTTGTAAGCATTTTTGTAATATCGCACAATGGTGAAGATTTCAAGATTGGCTTCTAAATTATTTTGTAGCGGTATCTATGGTGTTATTTTCTCTGGTTTAATCAATGAAATAGAGCAATATTCTATACGCTATATTGACAAACATTGTTTGTATATTATGTTGTTTCTTATTGTTGGGATGTTGGGGTTGTCCCTCACCATGAGACAAGACCATCAGCAGACATATGTCAGTTCATAAATGGATCATTTCGTTCTACAAAGGTGCGAGCAGAGGAATATGCCATAAACAAGATAACATAACATTTACGGTATGACAAATATAGTGTCATATCTATCGTGATTGTAGTATACTACCAAACGTATATATATTATAAAAAGTCACATAACATTCGAAAGTATGACATATATAGTGTCATATCTATCAGTGAGTATCTAAAATTATATGACATAACTCCTAGGAGGTCAGAAGATCTAAAATTATTGTGAATATACCTGCTGGTTCCTCCTCGTATGATGAGGACTTGCCTGATTAGTACTAATTACAGTAATGAGATTAAGAAACCAATTCTTGATTGTAATGCGTGGGGAGAAAGGGACTAGGAACATCTCATTATTCATAGCTACCGAACTATGAACAATTCTACTTTCGGTATGTTTTCAGATATCGTATGCAGTACGTACTGAACAATCAATGTTCATAGTCATGAGCTATGAATATTCTTTGTTCATACTACAATTCGACTATGAACAATGATTGTTCATAGTTCGGTAGCTATGAACAGTGATTGTTCATAGTTCGATAGCTATGAACACTCAATGCTATGAACAATGAGTGTTGAGCTATGAACAATGAGTGTTCATACCACAATTGACTATGAACATTCTTTGTTCATACCACAATTGGACTATGAACATAACAGAAGGTTGGAGCGCTTGCAGAGGAATATGTCATATGTTAACATAACATTCTAGTATGACAAATATAGTGTTATATCTATATGTGATTCTTATGATATACTACCAAATGAATATATTATAAAAAGTGACATAACATTCGAGTATGACATATATAGTGTCATATCTATCAGTGATTCACATAACATTTGAGTATGACATATAGTATCATATATATCAGTGATTGTAGCGCTTATGACACACTACCAACTGTATAAAACTCATACTAGCATATATTATAAAAAGTAACATAATATTCGAGTATGACATATATCTAATTGTGATTGCTACGCTTATGAGACCCAACGTATAAAACTCTTATTGACATAGCTTATAAAAAGTGACATAACATTTGAGTATGACATATAGTCATATATATCAGTGATTGTAGCACTTATGACATACTACTACCAAACGTATAAAACTCTTATTGACATACTATCCTCTTAAACAATTGTTTTATTGTACCATCCATAAAGTATGATATACTAGTTGAATGTTCTTAGAATTTGTTGTTCTGTGCCAAAATTTTATAACTGGTCGAAATATATTTTATACCCTTATCTTATCTTCACTCTCTTATCTTATCTTCAATGCTACTCTATTGTCCTCCATACTACATAGTGGACTTTAAGTGTTCATACTCCTAGTGGCTCAAACAGGGGGGTATCTCAAATTGACCCATGAACATCCAGTGTTCATACTCCTAGTAGACTATGAACATTGAATGTTCATACTCTTGTTGGACTATGAACATTCAGTGTTCATACCATTGAATTATGAACAGTGAATGTTCATACTCTTGTTGGACTATGAACAATGAATGTTCATACTCTTGTCGGACTATGAACAACGAATGTTCATACTCTTGTTGGACAGCTTATACATTGTCGTATATAAACTTTCTTTGTTATATAGTGTTGTGCATAGCTTATTTATTATTGTCGTCCATATAATGTCGTATATAAGCTCTCTGAGTAGATATGACACTATAAACTGTCATACTTATATGTTATGTCACTTCTTACAAAATCGATTTGGTCGGTATGTCACTTACTTTAAGTGACATACTTTATAAAGGTAAAAACTCCAATCGTTGACATCTCCTTTGCATATGTCGCGATGCTTCCACAATACCATTTCTAGTTGCATATATTTGGCATAAAGTATGATATACTTTCTGTTTATAAAACTATCCTTAATTCTTATGTACCGAGTAGTAGACCATTACTTTCACGTACTCTATGAAATTTTGCATAACATACTATACTATGTATGTTAATTAAAAGCAGATTTACAATTATTTTTACATAATACATTAGGTACGGCGTTGGGTATGTACTTTGTTATGTATGACGGTATGCTATGATATTTTCCATGACATACTATACTATGTATGTTATTTATAATCACATACATCGTTATTTTTACATAGTACCTTCGTAAGGTGTTACTTATGACATACTTTCTTGGCTATGGACTATTAGGATGACATACTATCATCAACATAATTATATAGACAATTATTTGTTTATACTAATTTTTAGTGAAGCGTTTTTAATGACATACTTTACTATATGAGCTAGGATTTTTGGTGAACACGGTTTACTGTCGATAAAGTTTCAGCAGCTATTTTTATTGGGGAAGAAGTTGGGTTAGCATTACAAATAAGGATTCTTTGGAACCATCATTATGGTTTGACTAGAAAGATGCCTAAAGAAGGTGATGCAAGCCGCCGTGCTTAAATATTTTATGCGAGAAGAGTGCGAGAATCCCCGGTTTTACTACGCTATTGATCTAGATCAAAATGGGACTGCGATAAACTTTTTACGGGTTGATGGGAGGTCTCGAGTGCGATATGAGTATTTCGGGGATGTTGTCTCTTTTGATACCACATAACGTCACGAATGCATACTCTATGCCTTTTGCCCTTTTTATCGAGTCAATCAAACATGCGATCCATTCAGTTATTTGGTTCTTGTATTTGTTACTTGATGAGACGAAGATACATTCATATGGTTGTTTAAGGCGGCTTGCAGCCATGGGTGGTCGTCGCCAACTGCAATCATCACTTACCGGGATAGAGCGATGGCTGCATCCATTGCAAAAGTGTTCCACGATACTTCGTCATCGATTCTTGTCTTTGGCATATTATGCAGAAATTTCAAGAGAAGCTATCCTTTACTAAAATTGAGACAACGGTGGCCGACTGAATAACACTATTTCTCTCCTCGTATTTTTTTTTTTGCTAAAAAGGGTAATTGTATTAGATAGCAAAGAAAAAATAGTATACATTTTGTGAGGGGCCACGGGTAGACCACTCCAACATACATTTCCTAAATTTTTAAGAAATAAATCTGAAATAAGTAGAGTGTTGATTCTCTAACCTATAAACAAAATTGGGTCTATTCTCCCACCATTGCTTCTGGCCTTTTGCTAGGGTCTCTCCTCGTATAAGATTGCTGGTTTTGAAAGAAGATGGTGTACAATAATAGAGAAGAATGAGTTAATGCGCAAATCCTTGGTTTGAGAAATGTATAATATGCGGGAGAAATGGGTTCCTTGTTATCTCAGTGACACATTTTTTGCTGGTATGCATCTGCTGGGAGGAGTGAATCGATGAATTCTCGTTACGACCAATTTGTAAATTCGAGCACTATGCTGATGGAGTTTGTACATGGTAATGAGAGATCTTTGGCTTTGATTACTAGGAATGAAAGAGATCTTTGATTACATGATTTGAGCATAGTTCACGAATTGTGGGTAAAGATGCTTTCCTCCTTATGCATCTTTGCGAAGGTCTATCGATTAATGCATTCAATATATTTAAGGAGCAATTAGAAGGCAAAGATGGAGTACAAAATTGATGGGGCGAGATTGTCAACAATGGAACCGGAAGCTACATGGTGAAATTCAAAGACCCTTGAGAAGAAGTCCGTTTGGAAAGTGAGTTTCAATAGAAGAACCTTAGAGGCTGTGAATGTAAGTATTTTCAGTTTATAGGGTTACTTTGTGGTTACATGTTAAAGATTTTTATTCTGAAATCGAAGAGATTCAAGGCATTTTTCTTTTGAGGCGGTGGATGCAAAAGGCAAACATTATAGAAGCGGAGTTTCATCTTGGATTAGTGGCCGGCCATGAAAACCATGAACTTTTGAGAGTGGCTCATTGTGTCAAGGTTGCTTCTCAAGTGGCTTACGATCGCGGGGAGTAGTGTTGAGGCTTATTCATATTTTATAGAAAAGATGGATGAAATGGCTAAGCATGTCTCAACATTGAATATAGCTTGAGCGAAGGAGAGGCGAAGATAATGAAGTTGAAGAGTCTTTCTTTGATACCCTCACAGGTTATGATTGTGATATTAATGTTTAATTTGATATAGGTTTAGTGTTTAATGTTATTTGATTTATTATAATGTTTAATTTGATAATATATATATATATATATATATATATATATATATATATAATATTTTGACTTCCAAATCTTTATTTCAGATATTGATTTTGAATACCAACATTTCTCAAACAAAAGGGAGGAAGAAGAAAGAGAGAGATGGAAATCCCAGGAGAAATAGCCCTAAACAATCCAAGAAGAATGTGTAGAAACCGTGGAAAATAAGACTAGAAATTGTCCAAGAGAAAAATAAGGCGTAATTTGTGAAATGTAAGTATTTTTGGTTGCTAGGTTGCTTGGTTTGTAGGTTAATACATAATCTATGATATGTTAGAAGGGTGCACATGCTTTGTGCATTTTGGTATTTTTGACCCTCTACTTGATATATGAAAGTGATTATCTTTGTGGTTGTTCATACCTATTTGGGGTATGAACAATCAACTATTCAAACCCCAATATGAGCTATGAACACTCATTGTTCATATCTTAACATGACCTATGAACACTCATTATTCATGTGCCAATTACTGTTTTCTTTTGAATTTAGGATTTAGGGAATGTCGCGGGAATTGTTGGGAATTTTGGATTAAGTGGGCCGGAGTTTGTGATATGTGGGCATGTAATGATTTAAGTTTTGGGAACCACGAAACGCGTTTTGATTGTCTAGAGATGTTTGGGCAGTTGAGGGGTTTCTGAATTTTTAGAAAGAAGCTTTTTGTTTGTTCACTTTTTCAACTAAAAGGAAAGAATAATCCAGTGAAAGAAAAGGAAAAAGAAAGAAAGAAGAAAAAAAAAAAACTTCTTGTACTTTTTGGATCAGGTTCGTCTTTCAACTTTAAAACTTAGAGCTTTCTTTCTTTCTTTGATTGTGCAATGTCTATGACTAGTGATAGTTTGAGTGGTGAGGCTGAAGTTAATGAATGGAGAGAGAAGCTGTAAGTGAAGAAGTTGAGGAGAGGGTTTGTAGTGGTGATGAGGCTTAGTCGTCTTCCACGTTGGAGATGATAGATGAGAGGAAGTCTAAGTCGGTGAATTGTTATACCGCTTTGAGGAGGGAGTTTGGTTGGGTGAAATCCGACTGGTTATGTCTGATCTGGTGGGGAAAAGAATTTGTATACTAACGACTACGTTCCTTGGGGTGGAGGAGTAGTTGTTTGTTATGGGCGTAGAGAAATTTTGGGATGAGGTTGCCCTTTTCCCGTCTCACTTTGTGGAGGTTTTGAACTTTTGAGGAAGCCCCCGTCATTTCGTGGGTAGCGGTTGGAGGGTTCTCCATGTGTTGGACTTGTTGAATGATGGGTTCTGACATCGGTCACCAGCGATGTGATTGAGCACTTTGTTTTTAGGAGGTCGGGTGCTATGAACTTTAGTTTTCATGTTTTTAAGGAGAAGTCTTCTATTATTGTGGGTGTGAGCAAGGAGGACTGGAATCATAGGCCGTTGCTGGCTGTGGGTAGATATTGTCTTCCTGGTTTGGAGATTGATAAACGTGTTGTACAACCTCGTGGTAGGTCGTTTGTTGTAGGTCGTAAGTTGTGTGTTTTGAATTGTAATTTGAACGTTCTGATTTATTTGGGTTTTCATTTGCAGATGTTTCTATCCCTTCTCGTACGATGAACGGTGTGATTTAAAGGTTTGCTTGTTTGAGTTTGGAGGATAAGCAGGCTTTGTTGGGGGAGGTTGCGCATTACTTTAAGAGGCGTGGAGGGAAGAAAATCAACCGTAAGAGGCTGGAGCAGAAGGCTAGGGCTCGCAAGGTGGTGGTTGAACTTTCTGATTCTAGCTCGAAATCTGCCATGGAGAGGGAGAGTCACAAGAAAGTACCTGTTCATAGAATGAAAAGGAGTGGAGGTGCTGGTGACAGCCGTTCTGGTGGAGCTAGAATGTCTGGTGGGGTGAGGACGGTTGGAGGAGTGACGCCATCCAGACGATCTGAGCTGGGTGACGCAAATCTGCTGTCATCTCAATTCTCAACGTTCGGAGTTGGGTGACGTAAATCGTTCGCTATCCCCACTTTCTGAGTTGGGTGATGCAAATTGTTTGGCACCCCGATGTTCTGAGCTGGGGGATGGAGGGTGCTCTGCGTCCAACCGCTTCTCCTCTGGTAATGCCGATCGTTCAGCATCCAACTGCCTTTCCTCTGGAGATGTGGGTCTTTGGTGTAGCTGCGGTGGCGATCTTTGGTTGGGAGGGTGATGCTCCCATTTTGTTCCGGAAGCCTAATCTGAAAAGGTGTTCCGAAATGGTTACATCAGAGGGGGCTAAGAAGGTCTGAACTGAGTCTGGAGACCGATCTGGTGTTGTTGTAGGTCGTTCGTCTTCTGGTCGGGCTCCTCTGCAGAGGATGTGCCTTATTGATTTGGCTGCTGATGTTGGGGTGGTTGAGGCCCAAGGAAAGGAGAAAGTTGGTGATGTTGAGCACATTCTTGGCGGGAGCGGGGGGTCGAGAAATACTGGACAAGTCTTTGTCCTTGGTAGACTAGTTACTTATGAGGACCCTTATATTTTTTTGTCACCTAGTTTGTTGTGAATGGTGACTGTAGCTTCAAGTCCCCTATGGTTGGTGCGGCGTTGTTGGATAGTATTAAACTTTGGGGATAGGCAAAATTTGGATGGTAAGATGCACGGGCGTGAACTTTGTGGAGATGGAAAGGTCGTTGTGCTTTGTGAGTATTCTTCTGTTATGAGCTTACTCCTTTTGGGTTTTGTTGTATTTGATCGGTTCTTAATGTCTATTTTTGTTATCTCGTTTGCTAGGTTCTGGCAATGTATAGGAAGCTGAAGGATATGACGTCTATCTCCGAACGTTATAAGAAGGAGTTGGATGACAGCAAACAAGTTTATAGCGGTGGTGGGTGAGCGACAAGTGGAAAGAACGGAGGTTGCGGTTTGAGGGAACAAGTGCAATAGCTTGGTGGTAAAGTGGCACTGTGGCAACCCGCTCTGGACTCTGTAAAGGTGGAGGTTAAATGAATGGGTCGCATTTGAGTGTAAGAGATTTTGCGCTCCGATTCTTTGAAGCAGCGGATATTTACTTCTAACGGCGTGGTGGACGATGTGGAGAGTGGCAATGTATGCGTCTTTGTTGGATGATTATTATGAGGAGTTGGATAAGTATAATTGCCTTAAGATGGCTTTTGAAAGTGGGACTGCCACAGTGTCTGCTGCAGATGCTGGTGTAGGTTTCTAGTAGACCATCGATCGCCATCGACCAAGTCGTTGTGCCACCGGCTGCTCCATTTGTTTCTTACATTGTTTCGATTTGGATGTTTCTTAAGTTGTTGTTGATCGGGCTACGACCGGTGTTGTAGAGGCGCGTGATCCGGACCCTTTGAATGTGCATACTCTCTTTTTGTGAATTGTTTACGAGCGTCTTGTGCTTTGTGATTGTCTTGTTGTTGGGATGTATTGAACAATATTTAAGCAATTTGTTTGTTCTTCATCTTGATACAATATTATTTTGATGGGGATCCGGAGGTCGTTTTCTTGGGATAGCACAGGGGGCCTCGATATCGACCGATTTTGTAAGTAGAAATATTTAAATTACTTGTTGAAGTCGTCTTGAAGTATGCATTTGATGGCTTTTGTTTTGGTGAATTGTTGTTTGGCGACACGTACTCGTAGCACTAGTCACGATGGACTGCTTGACTTTGCTAGGTCGTCCTTTATCCGCAGTCGTAGAGCTCTTGATGACGACTGGTTCATTTCGTAGTTGGCATCTAGGCCGTCTTGTCCCTACTTTACACCATGATTTGTCCCTTTTGGAGGAACCCGATATAATTGGCTTTTGAGTGGCCATTATATTTGAGTCGACTTAAACCCTCTGTGAGGAGGTAAAAGTAAGTTGACTTGGGGTCCCTAGATTGAATTTGTCGATAATTAGCCTTTGAGTGGCAATTCTGGTTGAACCATACCTAACCACGGCGTTGGTGTTAGGTTGGTTTAAGGTCCTTTAGGGGACCTTGATTTGAATTGATTGAACTTAACCAGCTGCGTGGCTATTTGTTGTTTAGTCGTTTTGAACTCCATCTTTGGTATCCGACTGACATTGTGATGTCTTAAGCGGGCTAGCGTAGTGTGAAATGCAAGGTGCTCATGTAAAGAAAAAAAAAATGATAGTTGCACATAAAATGTTGATGAGATTTCATTCATATCGACTTATGTACTTGGAGAAAAACTTATTGATAAAAGCGTTTGAGGAGAGCTGTATTCCAAGGTCGGGAAGCCTATCACCGAAGCTGGGTTTTGATCAATATCGCCATTTCGAGCGACTTTGTCAACAATGTAGGGGTCCTCCCATGTTGGGTCGAGCTTGGCTGGTGCTAAAGTGTTTTGAGGAATAGGTCGCCAGACTTGGAAAGATCTTGGGGCGACCCTCTTGTTGTAAGAACATTGGATCGTTTGGTGGTACCGAGCTAGGGATATTGCGGCAGTTCATACCTATTGTAAAGTATGAACAATGATTGTTCATACCCTCGATACCTACTAGAGTATGAACAAAGCGTGTTCATCCCCATTGGAGCTATGAACAATGGATGTTCATATCTCATGACTCTGAACAATCCTTGTTCATAATTCAATTGTGGTATGAGCGTAGAATATTCATAGCTCATGACTATGAACATTGATTGTTCATAATGCGGTATGGACTATGAACAATCACGTTCATAGTCGATTAGCGATATGAACAAAGAATGTTCATAGCTGATGACTATGAACAATCATTGTTCGAGTCCAATTGTTCTAGAGTTTGGTCGATCGGTTGATTATCATATCAAAGACTAAAAATCTGTTTTGATTATCATAATATCGAAACACGGTAACAAACTAACAAACCTGTTTTTGGAGATTGTTCATAATATCAAAATCTGTTTTGATTATCAAATATTGTTAAGAAAAATAGATTAATATTATGGACAAGATTGAATACAAATCTAGTTATTAGTTACATCACAAACCACACGAAAATGGAGTGTAATCTTTGAGCTGTATTAGTATAAATCAAGTGTTGCGGGGCTCAAGAGAATTAGAGTGATGAAAATTCGTGATGTTGCAAGTTGGGTCCCAATGAAGGGCTTGAAGTACCTAGAGTTTATTGCTCAAGTTTTTCTTTTGGCCATGGATATTGAAACATGTTAATGGACTAGGCAGTAGTAAATACAAAATGAGTAACAGAGTTGGTTGTTCAAAGAATTGAAGGTGGAAGTTGTAGTTGCAGAGAATGGTAGATATGCACTTATTATGCTACTCTTTGTTTCTTCTAAGAAAGTAGGCACTAGGAAACAAAATATTCTAACAAAATATCATGGGATACTGTTGTAAACCTCTCTCCACACCCCATTGTAATTCAAACGAGCTCTTCACCGTACTTACTACTCCACGAACACTCCTACCACTCATGCTCTCTGAAATTTCTCCCCCTCCCTCTGTTGTTCTCTTAGGTTAGTCTTGAGTCACCCACAAAATTGTTGTTATTCCCACCAAATTTTCACTTTAAGAATGGACTCATGTGCTGGAAGCAACGTTCAAGATAAATTCTCCCGCCAAAATCAAAATGATAACTTTGATTAGTGTTAAAAGTGACATGGAGTCAGCTTTAACACTCTCTGCAATCAAATTATTATTCCGATGATGAACTTTACAACAATGTTGAAATTAGCTATCCCGATATGACCGAATCATTTACAACAATTGAGGTAATAATGTAATTTGAAAGCTTGTATTTTTTATTTATTTTATCAATAACTTAGCAAAACAATTTTAAGTCAATAGTATCTAAGATCAAGGGGTTTACCTGCGGGTCTTGAAGATCGTCACTTTCGTTGATCCGATGGTGTTCGGCGGTTGGTATGACTATTGGAGTTGTGGTTGTGATATCAAGGTCTGATAATTCGGGACTTGAAGAAGACCTAGAGTTTTCTTGAGTTGCGAAAGGTGGAAAATTTAGACCATCCGTAAAGCCGAAAATATTGAACAAAAACCAAAGAATATAAGCAATCGGTTAGAAGAAATGTGGTACATCCATTTGTGTTGAAAAGGGGAATTCTGAAGCGAAGGTGGATGGATCTTGAGTGTTATGTGTGGAACTCATAATCATACTATTGGGGAGCATCTTATAGTTCGTGCATTAAGTAGGAAGGTTAAAAGTTGAAGAAAAATTGATTGTTCAGATTTGTCTTTGAGTGGTGTTAAACCGCGTGAAATGTTCATAGTCCATCATGCGTTACTCTGAACAATCAATGTTCATAGTCATGAGCTATGAATATTCTTTGTTCATACCACAATTGACTATGAACAATGATTGTTCATAGTTGCGTAGCTATGAGCGATGATGGATTCATAGTCGGTAGCTATGAACACTCAATGCTATGAACAATGAGTGTTCATACCACAATTGATTGTTGACGACTATGAACAATGATTGTTCATAGTCATGAGCTATGAACATTCTTTGTTTATACCACAATTGGACTATGAACATAACAGAAGGTTAAAGCTTGCAGAGGAATATGTCATATGTTAACATAACATTCTAGTATGACAAATATAGTGTTATATTTATTTGTGATTCTTATGATATACTACCAAAGCGAATATATTATAAAAGTGACATAACATTCGAAAGTATGACATATATAGTGTCATATCTATCAGCCGATTCTAAGCTAATAATACTACCAAAAGTATAAAACTCTTATTAACATATATAATAAAAGTGACATAACATTTGAGTATGATATATATAGTGTCATATATATGTGATTCAACTATAAATGCGTATAAATCTCTAATTCACATATATTATAAAAGAGACATAACATTTGAGTATGACATATAGCCAACGTATATCATTGAATTATGTTATAAAAGTGACATAACATTAGAGTATGACATATATAGTGTGATATATATCATATAAAACTCTTACTAGCATATATTATAATATCATATATTATAGTAACATAATATTCGAGTTATGACATATATAGTGTCATATCTATCTGTGATTAGACCCAACATATAAAACTCTTATTGACATATCTTATAAAAAGTGAAAAAACATTCGAGTATGACATTTATGAGTATAGTCATATTAGTGATTGTAAGCTTATGACATACTACCAAACGTAAAACTCTTATTGAATTAAACCATTGGACCACCCATAAAGTATGATATACTTTCTATTTATAGAACTATTAATTACATACTATAGCCTATATGACATTTTTTATAACATATATCCATGCTTTTTACAATGCAATACCGGGTAGTAGGTCACGTACTCTGTACTCTATGAAATATTAACTTATGAGTAATACTTCGTCACACCCGATTGTCTCTCTACACACCACGACAAGTTTATTCCAAAAAAAATGTGGGTACATCTATTTGTGTTGAAAGGGAATTACTGAAACAACGAAGGTGGATGGATCTTGAGTGTTATGTGTGGAACTCATAATCATACTATTGGGAAGCATCTTATAGGTCGTGCAGCACATCAGGAGGAACATCGAGACAAAGGCCAAAAACATTTGAGATTTTTTTTTGAGTATGAACAATTTATGTTTATGTTTGAAAGCAGTGATAACAGCTCGTCTTGAAGTTGAGTACTTGGAACACACGTTGTTTTAAACTTGAGTAACGGAGATCATTATGGTGTTGTGGAATACATAGAAACCGGTGGCTTTGAAGTACAAAGAAAGGTTTGTCTCGGCTTTGATAGATCTCCATATGCATTTTGGTACTTGACGATAACCCAATTGAAAGTATGCATTCCTCTTTGAAGAGGCATTTGCGTTCTAGCAATAATGGTAACTTCTGCGAAACTTTAATTTGATTAATAATCTCGACAAACCAAGTGAGGAAATTGAAAGTTCTTTTAATAGGAGCTTGAATCCTGGGATCATCGTTACAAACAAAACAGATATGTGCAACTTAGAGGGTACATTTCTAGAGATGCATTGGATTTGATAGCAAAAGAGCTAATAAGGTCTGTTAGAGTTGGGACAGATGAAATTCGTTGTCGTTGTGTTTACAAGAGTATGTATGGGCTTCCTTGTGCGCATGAGTTATGTGAAATTGTTCTAATTGGTAGGGGAAGCATCCCCTTATCTTTGATACACCCTAGGTGGAGACAGCTTAGTAGCACTCCGATTGATCTTCCTAATGGGTCCTTTGATATTCAGCCCGAGCTTGCACATATTCAGAAGAAGTTTCAGTCGCTCTCAGATGAACAAAAGGTTTTGATCTTTGAAAAATTGTGTAGAACTAGGTAATCCAAAGGCAACTTTGAGGCGAGAGCCTCGGGTCAACACCAATGTGAGGGTAGGCCACCTGGAATAAAAATTGGTGTGAAGACTTGTAAAGATAAAAGGGACACAAAGAGAGCCGCTTGACTTTTCGAAAGTATGCACAAGCGGTTGAGGAACAAATTGTAACTCAAGAAAGCAAGAATAGTAAAGCCAAAAAGTTGGTACCATGCAAAAGAAAACCAAGAAGAACTCATATTCAAGTGTTTGTAGATTTACCTGAAATTGGGTCTAATTGGGATGATGGGCTCGTGACTTAAATCCATTGATCTGAGAGACTTCATTGTGGATTGGTAAGATGTTGAACCGAATGGACATTGTGGATTTAAGCGCGATTACCACGATGCTTAGGGTCTAATGGAGGTGATGCATGGATTCTTGTGAGGGCTCTTATGTTGACGAGTTGATTTCCATGAGGCAGATTATACTTCAATGATGGGTGGAGAAGAGCGAAAAGAAGCGATCAAGACAAATCTACGATGTACAGTTCCATATCGATGAACCCCAAAGAATGGTTTGAACTTCCTCAATGGGATTTTTAGCGCTAATACTTTTCATTGTGTCCTTGTCGTCATTGGAGAGAAAGAATGTATGTCATACTTTCCTTTGTGGGTTGCTCTGATCCAACTTCGTGTCAGATAGCGGCAATAGGCCACATTGGAGGAGGCACACATTTTGTGAAACTTCGTGCTTGAAGATGATAGTCCTATTCCGCCACTTGCTCCAAGGTGGGAGTCATTTGCATGAATGTGAAGCTTGGGATTGGGCAACTATAATGGAACCAAGGATCGTGAAGTGGTATAAAAGGTTCCAAAAATGTTATGGATTTAGACTTTTAAGTAACTATCCTTATCTTGTGAGGGTTTTGGCTTTAATATCTATTTTGTGTATGTGTATATCTTGTCATAAATTGCGAGAATGTATTAGAATATGTCGAGAAATGGTATTAACTAGTTTTTGTTAAGTGCTCTGTAAATAGCATTAAAATGCAAGAATATGGTAAGTGCTTTGTCGGTTTAAGGTAGGAACCAAAGGCGTATCGAGCTTGGTGGAGCTTTATCACTTGTGTTGTGACAAAAGAACACCGGTTGCCTTTACAACACAAAGTGAGCGAGGGTGATGGGTTCTAGAACAAGCTATCTTAATTAAGTAATAAGAATTGAGGAATTTGGAGTGAACTAGCAAGGATATTCTGTCATCGATGAAATGCAAAGAGATTTTTTTTTTTTCTCTTGTAAACATAAGTCAGTATATGTTTATGATGCTCTGCGATTGTACTCTGAATCCTGTTTTTATAGCTAATTTTGGCACTTGTTTGAACTTGCATTAATTTAGTGAATTGGCAATGGAGCGAAAGCAACCAGAGTCCAATACAAATCTTAATCTCGACAAATGTTTCTTAATCCGCGTTTTGCACAAACTTTTGTTTTTCAAACATTCTCTTATAACATTTTTATAAAGTTTGGGATATCAGTATGTAGCAATGACTTCATGGAGATTACAATTATCATTAAATCCTAACTATCAATGTTCTAAACCGTCATTTTAAACATGCCTCCACGAACTTCGAGGAGGATCAAGCACCCAAACCCGAAAAGAAAATGTAGCGAAGTGCCACCAATTCCATTGTTGACAACTCCTCCACTATTAATTGTGAAATCTTTGATGTATGGGGCATCGACTTAGATGGGTCCATTTCAAATTCACATGGCTTCCTATACATTCTAGTATGGAGTTGACTATGTATCAAAATGGATTGAGGCATTGGCATGTGGTTATGCGATCATAAAATAGTCGTTTGTTAAGTAAAATAAAATATTTTCTCGATTTGGTGTTCCAAAGCTATAATTAGTGATGGGGAAAACATTTTACGCCAATAAAATTTTTTGAATCATTAGTAAAGAAATATGGAGTCACACACAAAGTGGAAACTCCCATATCATCCTCAAACTAGTGGTCAAGTAGAAGTCTCTAATAAGAGATCAAATCCATTTTGGAAAAATCGTCAATCCATCTAGAAAAGATGGTCTTTACGTTATCGTGCCTTGTGGGCATACAGAATGACTTTAAGACACCTCCAGGGATGTCTCTTATCGCCTCGATTTTTGGAAAACCTTGTCATCTGCCGGTTGAACTTGAGCACCGCGCTCATGGGCCATCAAAGCTTAATTATATTATAATGCGGGTGTGGGCGGCAAAAAGAAAATTGCAGTTAAATGAGCTTGAGAAAATTAGGATTGATGCCATGATCTCAAAATCTATAAAACCAACATGAAAAGAGTGCATGACAAGCACATATTGAGAAAAGAATTCAAATTGGGTCAAAAGTTTTGTTGCACAAATCAAGATTACACATTTTTCGGGGAAAATTAAAGACTCGATGGTTACAGTCCTTTCACCGTCTCTTTTGTACAACCCTTATGGAGCTATTTCTTTGAAAACGTAAATGATGACGGCGAATTTCAAAGTAAATGGCCAGCGTTTTTAAACATTATCATGAGCTCTCCGGATGTCGAAGAGACTCTTCCAATGACCCAATCTATATAAACTAATAGATTCGATGGTGTACTTCTTTCCATGTGTTTAAACAGAGAAAAGCGCCATTTGGGTAGCCACCCCTCTTCTATTTTTCTTTTCTAAAATCCTGATGAGTGTGTGGTTGCAAGCGGAACCATAGTCCATAAAACTCTACTTCAGAACCGAGTATAAATGTCTTCGATAATCGAAAGCAAGCGTGCCTCCTGAAAAATAATGGGTACCAAAAAATTTCAACTCATTCTTTTCTCCTCCCTTTTCTCTTCCTCGCGAACTCCAACTCATCATTTGGTCCAAATCTCACCCATCTCGAATAGGTAATGGTTGTAGTACTTTTGCTCAGCGGCGGGCTTAAAAGGATGGGGTGGTGTATGAGTATCAAACTCCTCTTCGTCCGGTCTTGATCTTCTATCCGAGATTGAGCGGTATAAAAGGTATATTATTAATCGACACCATTTCAGCAAGATAAACTTCTGCCGTCATCGTCCGTTGTTCCCGCGGGTTGGGATTCGTCTTGAGGATCGACATTAAAGACTCACATTCATCTTGAGGATCGGCGTTAAAAGACTCACATTCATCTTGAGGGATCGGCGTTAAAAGACTCAACATGTATATAATCGTTTTTCCCTTAGCACCAAGCATGGTGCCCAAAGAGAGTCGTGATATGCAACATCGACATTTCCTAGTTCGTATGGGCAATGGATTCCACCGTGCCAACCCGATCCGGTTTTTCTATGTGGATCAAGGCGGTTTGAGGCTATACCATATGTACTAAAGGGTAATATTATTACTAGACCATTGCACATTGGTCGGGGGGATGATACCGCCTGAACCCTAGGCCCCCATAACATAAAAGTTAAGCCACAGTCTGGCTGGATTGGGTTTGCCCCAGAGCTTACATGAAAGTTGTATGAGTTAAGCTGTTGTGATGTGTTGTTTTATTTGGACTTCCGGTGTTGTTGACACATTCCTTTCGTCTTGTACATTTGTATATAATGTGTAAATAAATAAAATCGAAAAAAAAAAAATTGAGTTTGAATGTGATTATGTCATATTCCAGTGGATGAAATTTTTAATACCGATCGTTTTGATATATCATTGGTTCAATTTGGAGTTAAAGCGAATCCGAAATTCCAAGTTTGAAATTCCGAACAATTAGGGACATAAGTGGAATTTGGGAAATCATTTGGGCATGGGCAAAAATTGGACCTAACCAAAATCATTGACCCGACTACAAAAACCCACCCGCGTGGAGGGGGCACCCACATCCAACCCTCTCATTTCTTCCCCTAAAAAATCCGGATCTTGGTCTCCTCCGCCTCCCCACCGGCGCGACTCTACAATGATGAATTCACGCCGCGACGAAGGCCAAACTCCACCAAATTAAAATCCTTCCTCAGCACCATCTCCTCCACCAATCCTAGCTATTTCAACCCTCAAAATATCATCTACACCGCTATGGCAAGACGTAAGGAGAATCACACTTGAGAGAAATTTGAAAATCTCTACAATTCGGGATGTTTCACCCATTTTTCGATGAAATTGCTAGTAAGAGTGGGAATATCTATTGCATCGAATTCAGCTCCATTACTCCGAAGATTTAGTGTTGAAATTTTTCCAACAATGGAGGTTTCGGGGTGATGAATTTTGGATTACGGCCGGATGGGTTAGAACGTGAACTCTGTATTGGAGTTAATATCGAATACAACACAGATTCCGATAAACTCTGATAGTCCGACCCTGTTATTGTCAGAGTATCCGACTACGAGGGATTTGATGTTTGACACGCTTCTTGAGGGAGAGTACAATGATGGCTCGAACTGCGTGTACCAGAACTCGCTCAGACGAAACCAACTAGCCGTCACTCAATAGCTGGCTTGCAACGTCATTGGAACTTCAAAGACATCTAACGTGAACAAGACATTCTTGCACCTGCTGTGGATCCTCCAGGAGAAGAAGCACACTTTCTGTATGGTCCATTTTCTGGGCCATATTCTTACGACCGCGTCAAACAGGTCAGCTCCTCTTGCTATACTTGTTACTCAGCTTATGCTTAATTTAGGGTTCCAGTCCGCTATTCCTTTCATTCCAACAAGGTCTTTCGAGAATTTCGGAATTTTTGAGACTTTGTGTTACCGGACCACTTTGGGACCCAGTAGCTAGAGATGACATTGAGCGTGATAACGTACCTCCTCCTCCCCCTTCACCACCTGACTGTTTTAATGAGGCTACCATGCATCGAATAAACACTCCCATGGAAGCCTTGAGACACATGAACACTAGTATGCGCAGGATGTTTCTTCGTCAGGAAGAGATGATTACTTCCCAAAATGACTTCCAAAGAAGAAATGCTAAATCGCCAAGGCCGTTTCCAGAGAATGATGATGGCAAATCGGCTTCAATTCCAAGATCAATTGCTTTCACTGATCTATAGGCCACATTCCGACCGGTCCGCCTCGGCCGGAAGTTTCGTGGGTGAATTTTAGCGTAGAAACCAGTGTTCATCTTACGCTAACCCGCAGGATTCCCGGTAAGAGCTGTTTATTTCCCTTATGCATTGCATTTTTAGTTTTCTTGTGATAAAAATATTATATATCGGTTGATTTCTCATAATTTTGTATCTCCACGGTTTGAATGAAATTATTTATGTTATGCAATTATTGTAATTCCTACTATATTAGTTGTCCTTGATGCATTGGGCCTATTCTCAAAGCCCAACAAATGTAACCAAACGGATTTGATTCCAACGGTCGAAATCAAGTTATAAATACAACTCTCCTTTTCCACTTTCACTCATTCTCTTCTTTCCCTCTTCACAAATTCTTCTTCACAAATTCTCAATTTCTTGAACATAATGAATCAAATAGAGCGATGGGAAAAGGAGCAACGCGAATGGGCTATCCACAAGTATTTGTGATAACAATGTTTATCATTATTCTCTCATCACTCATGAATAACATGATCCGAGAACATCTAGATCTATGTAACCATCTTTTTTTTTTCTGATTTTCATTTTGTATATTAGTATGGTGTGTTAAATAATTCTCACACATTTGTGCAGTTCATTATTAAATGGAGAAGTTCCGTATTAAATATTTGTGTATATTAGTTGTCTTTTCCTCTCTAAAAAAATAAATAATAAATAAATAATAAATAAATAATAAATAATAAATAATAATAATAATAATAATAATAATAATAAAATAAATAAGTAAATAAATAAACAAACCATAACAAAGAAAGGCCATCCAAAACTCACCAAAATAATTAATTGATAGATATGGTGTTCAGAGAAGATCGCCAAGACGCTACAAGGTAATGCGATAACACTTGTCACACATGTTTCGATTATTCTATTACCGAGTTATGATCATCATTTTGAAATTACGTGTGCTAAAGTCTAACTACCCTGTGAAACTTTCCTCCGTATTTTCTAACATTGAACCATCTCATTAATTGTATTTGGATGTCGACATGACAAGACTTACTATGGATCCCCATTGATGTTGTTCATAATCACATGGGTCATTAACTACACTTGGAATCCAGATTGGTACGAGGACTCATAGATTGGCTATAAATCTTTTTTCTTTTCAGCTATTCTTATTCAAACAATTTTCACTATCCTTCCCTCAAGAATAATACCAATGGATCAACCAAGAAAAATAACGGCAGAGAAAGACTACACGAAAACTTTTAGAAGATGGCGGTTTTATCCTTATTTGACACGAAATCATAATCGTCGGATGGATGCCTCTTCTATATCATTCAGCCGGTTGGTTATTCGAGAATTGGTTTTGATGTTCTACTAATTTAGCGGATCTGAAAATGGAAAATTCTACTTCAATGCCTATGGACAACGATCGGAATTGACTAAGAAAAATGATCTCGACATACTTCAAATCCCAATGAATACCTGTGAGTCCTTTTTCAAGAGTCATCATTTGATTCCACCAAAACTTTACTACGAGCTACCGTGATCTCATGATGAAGTCGAAATACACATCACATTATTCTTCAACGCTCTTTGAAAGGAGAATCAGCGTGTTGTGCTCCAATTTGGGGACACAATGTGGTAGGTACATCACACCAATCGAAGTCACAAAGCCTCAACTTCACCTACTTTGGATTTTGCGGACTCAAAGAGATGACTTTTGTCTAATCCAACACCTACGGAGCGTAATCACCAAGAAAACAAGAAGGTCGGACCCTACCCACTTTAGTAATGCAAATTATGATGCATTGGGGTTATCCAAGTAATTTCTCCGGAGACACCCCTTCAAAGAGCACAAATAAAAGTACTCCAAACAAATTACTCCATTGGTTTTGGACTCGATACTCGATGAGGAACAGAGCGACCACTCCAAGCTCAAATTGACCATTTATTTGATGAAAATGTCATGTTGAACATTATTAATCCCATGGAAGGCATTAAACTTCTTCATCATGGTTTGAGGGAACTACACGCTCGTCCGAATATCATCATCACAACTCTTGAGGAGATTTTCAAGATCGCCAAGCAATGCATGATGTTGAGCAGGAGGAGATCTTGGAAAATCATTCTCAGTCCTTGCAAAATCACGCTCTCCTAATGAAAAATCAAACGTGCTCTCTGCGCGCCCAAGGGGACATTCAGATGCAACTCGCCAACAAATGGAAGAATTAAGCGACCGTGTGCGATATGCATCTCCAAGATCAACATAACAATCCATAATTTTCTAATATTACTAAGTCAATAAATAAATACTCATTATATGTTATTACATTTTTTACGTGATATGAATTTTGTCTTACCTTTGTGTCTTATTTTGTATGAAATGCTTAATAGGATTGTCATCATTTATGCGTTGTGACTAATATAATTTAACATGTGCTTACAGGAGGGTCTATTCTCTTACATACTCATTTATCCATCCAGTTGCCTTTGTCGTTACCTATTTCTTTACTTCATCCACTATGACATCTTCATCAAACATGGTACCTCCCAAACTCATTCCTGAGCAATCCTTTCAGTCTATGATGGATTCCAATACCTATGGCCATCTCTTTTCGTGACTACATTACAAACATCGGATGGTCTTCCCTAATTCTTCAACTCGACCAAACTTATTCTTCGAGTTTGGCTGCATACTTTTTATGCTAATATGGAAGACACACCAACATTCAACCATGCGCATGGTTTCTACTTAGCGGGTTCACAATCCAAGTTGGTGACACACCTCATATCTTTTTCTGAACAACAATTTGTACTAACTTTGGATCTTCCATATCACGAACACATTTGCGATCATGGCATTACATCTATCATAATTCTTACCGTGCCTTTCGGTGGCAAGTGTTTGGTGAAACTTACGGTGATGGTCTTGAGATTAAGCGAGAAGGAAATGGCCATGTGGCATGGCATGGCGTCACCATTCCCTTAGCAAGCATGACCATGAACATGAGGACTACGATGTTATTTGTACTCTGAACATTATAGGAGATTGGCATTTTTTTCGCCAATGAAATTTCAGTTAGCGTTGTATTGATTGCACTAGCTCAAAGGTCATACATTATTTAACATCATAGGTTGTGTTATCTCCAACCTGAAACGAGCTCGCACTTTTAAGGATCAGTATATATACTTTTACCGGTCACGCTTGCCGAATCATGAAGACACATTTCCCAGGTTTGCAGCTACTTTTCATGATTGGGTCAAGATAGATTCTATGAGCCCAAAGAGAATCGTAATCATTCGTTCATTAAGGTTTTCGGCAATGGAAGGCGTCCTTTCGATTTGACGAGGGCATGTTCGTTGTTACCCGAAGGATGAAAATATGAAGAAACATTTGAGGAAATCGGAAGCGAAGAATGGGCGAAATTTGGCGGAACTATTATCTTTTTGTAGCGATGCTAAGGAAATGCATTTTTCAAGAGAACGCCGTAACTTCACATCTATTTGGATGGTAAACTTGAGTTTGCCATTGTCACATACATCTAGCTAAACCTTATGTTGGGTATGCTATTGTTTTATTTCGTGTTCTATGTTTAGTGTGATATTGAACATTTTCTTGTTCTTTCGGAATAATATATTATGTTCTCCAACCTTGTTCGTTCCAAAGAATCTAGCCTTAATTTTGCTCCGCGGTTCTCGTGTACTTTCTCTCTTTAATTATTGATATGCCGAGGACTAAGCATCATTACGTTGGGGTGCTTTAACCCTCGTAGCAAATATTAGGCAAATTGTAACATGTATATAGTTTTTATTTTCATGTTAATAATTGTACTTAGTGACAAAGTCTTGTTTCCTTTTCAATGATGAAAATTGTCTAGAAATCTCACATTAGTATCTGAATTAGGATTTGTTTTAAGAAACTTAAGATAATATGTATGCAATAGTTTATACATCTTTTCATGAACATTCATGTAACCGAAGTATCATCGATTATACATAGCAAGAAGTTTCGAACCAACAGTTAGTTACTTAAACTATAAAATCTGTGAGAATCTAACAAAAAACCTTGACATGAGTGATTTGTGTGTGATGACACAGAGGAGTAGTTTTCCCGATTAGAGAAAATCACGCATCTACTTACTTGATCACCACCCGAACCCTAGGCGAGAATTTAGGCCATCTTTGGATCGACATAGCTAAAAATTCTTACCTGTTACAAATTTTACCACTAGTCACTTGATAAGAGCCCAAAACTGTAGTTTTAACCCCTTAATAATCATACTGTTAGACCAATTATGTGAATAATAAGTAAGAGTTAATACTGATTAAGTGTTTTTATGCATTTCGGGCTTCAAAGTCCATTATGTTGAGAAATGTGCCACTTTAGCGAGATAAGGGAGCAAAAGTCAGTGAGAACTTCGAATGCCATATCTTTGGACTCAGACCCTGGATTGAGGCCTACCTTATGTCAAAACGACCGGCTCGAAAGAGCTTTGCAATGGTCCAAGCCTTGACCCAATCAGAGGAGCAGAAGTGGACGAAAAGTTTGTGGAAGCCAACTGCAGCTGAAGAGGCCTTTTTGGACTGAAAGAATTAGGTTTTGGGCCAGAGAATCTGGCCCAAACCATGGCTCCAAGCCCATGCACGATTTTTGGATCTGAAAGTATAAAAACAAGAGCATGACTCTTTGTTAATGGGAGATAGTTAGACCTAGATTAGTTAGCCTCCATTAATTAGTTTTAGAATTTCAATTAGTTAATTAATTAGTTTTCATATCTTGTTTTAGAACTAGTTCATGTTTAATTAATTAGTTTAGAATAAAGTAGATTATTAATTTAGTATTTGAATCATTGTTTTATTATTCATTAGATTAATAAAATAGTGTTCTTGGTAATCTAGTTCCAGTTTCCATTTACTTATTTAGTTCAATTCTTAGATTCAATTATTTGTCATTATTAGTTTAATTCAATTATTGCATGAGTAGTTTGGAATTGAGTTTAAACAGGTAAAGTTCAAATCTTTATATCATGTCTTGTTTGAATTCCATTGGGAATGATAATAATGATGATTCTCGGCTAAACCTCCATTAGAGGGGTTGAGAAGCCTTGATGAAAGCTTGATTCGATTATCGTAGAGTCGTCATAATTTTCTTTCCACTCTAGAAATGATTAGTTGACCATGAGAATGGGTGTTATCGTTCATATGCTAGTTATGAATTGATAGAAATGCCATGTGTAATTAGGGATTAGGAGTAACAGTTATTCGAAGGCGATTCAATTCGGATTTGACGATTAAATGGATTAGTAGGATTTAGTCGAGTTAAGGTGGAATCAATCCCCCTCTAACTCCTTATCATAGAATCGGCGTAGCATTCCCATGGTTGTTCTAATAGTCTACTAGTTGCATCTTGTGGGTAGTTGCGCCATTAGTCTAGTTGCCATTTAAGTAAATCTCTCATTAGACTTTAGAGTTAAGTTTACTTATCGTAGAGAACACAAACATCTTGAAAAGGACTAGGAGTGGAGCGAATCACTCTACTCCACTATATCTCATAGGATTGAGAGTAGACAACTTTGATAATTATAGGCTCGTAAATAGATTTAGTTTACTTGCATTTTGAGTTTCATCGTTCATTTCAGAGTAAACTTTATCATTTTTATCTTTTTATCACAAGGATAGAAAGTCGTAAAATGCCAAAATCGGGCCCGCCCATGGACACACTAAGTGGACCCACTCTCGGGCCCAAAGGCATGACGAAGTCGGCATAGGCAGGTGGCAAGTGATGGGTTCAATTTGGTGCCACCTTGCAAGAAGAAAGACGTGATAATTCAATGTTTGAATTGAATTGGGCTAAAAGGCGAAAACAAAACATAAAAGGATCGAAAACTTAATAAGTAAAAAGACAAAAGTTATTCTAGATGAAAACAAAACTTTGATTTTCAAAGTTTTGAACAATTCAATTAGCTAACTAACAAAACTCGATTAAGGCTTCACAAGACATCCTCCTATATTTATATGGGGGTCGCCTTCATTATTTCCCCTTGGCATTTTCATGCTTTAGCATCCACTTAGCTTTAGGCGTTTTCTTTTCAAGACTTACATTTTGTCATTTTCATTCTAGCGGCTTAAAATCTTCGTAAGTTATTTTACCCTTAATAACAGTCATTTCTTTTCTAGTTTAATTCATGTCTGCATATATTTACTTAATGTATACAAACATGTTTTATTATTCCTTCTATGACCACGAAGCTAATCCCCCCGTGGGAGGGTTATCTTTGCTTCGTGTGAAAATCGGATTGACTCTTTAATATTCTAGAATCACTACTTAGGATTTAGGCATAGATTAGACATCCGGTCCCAAAATGGCGAGGCGTACCAATTTGGAGGCCGATGCTCCGAAACGCAGCGTCGTCGCCACCCAAAATGTCTCCCGCGACTCTTTGGTATCGACGACTCTCCAATTTGTCCGGTGATGTGAAATCGAGCCGGGAGCTGAAATAATATACCGGAGATGAGATATTAGTTAAACTCCTTATGCTAGTGCAATGCGGCCTAGAGATGGGGGTATGCTTAGGGATCAATACTTTCGGCGCGTCGTCTCGAACACCGAGGCGAATTAGAGATGTAGTGATGTGGTAGTAAATTGTTGAAAAACATTTCTTGCATGAGCATGATTAACTCTCTCCCTGTTTCTCCATCTTTATTTACCTACATCAAAATCACCGTAGTAATTTACATTAATTGCATTACCGTAAAATTAATTAAACCAACTAAAAAAACCTAAAAATCCTACTCACCCAAAAGTTGTAATTCGGTTGTGAACCTTTTCCGAGCCTAAGGTTTGGGCGATCCCTTACTCGACCTATCCTACCAAACCCACATGAGTAAAGGTAACTTGACTAAAAACGCGTCACGACTATCACGGACTTTGGACTTGGAACTTTGGTCTTTGGACTTGGACTTCGGATTTGTGGACCTCGGACTTAATTAATCAAGAAAACCAATAAGCGTGAAATAAAATCGTGTTTAATCAAATGGCGCTGCGGAAGGACTCTGGACTTAACGTAATAACTGGAATACATCCATAAAACCCCCCCCCCTACCTCCTCATCTTTTTTAATTTTCATTTACATTTACAATACTAACGAAGTTACGTAACTCTTTACCCAAACTTTTTCTACTAACAAATATATGTGAACCAAGTTTTGTTTATTTTCATTAGCACGATCTAAGTACTCCATAGGAATTTGAAGTATTGAAGCGGACAAAGAGTCTCGGACGAGATTTTGAATTAGTAGCACGTGAGAGACTAACACGGAGTATCAACACTCCGGTTTTTCGGTATAGGCCACTTTCCTTTCGATTACTCTTTTTGGACTCTCGGTCCTTTTTTCTAGTAAGTATAAGCTCGGGGAGTTAGTCGATCGCTATATCGAGGAATCAGCGGGGCCGGGTTTCAAACTCTTAAACTCCTCAAACTTTGTCGAGGATATTATTTGCTATAACCTGTTTTACCCTCGTATATGTGTATGTTGGCATGAGAACTCCTTGTATGTAAAGGTGGTTTCGTCATTACATATTCACGTTAACACAATTAATATGATTCAAATATATTTGGATATCTGCGTAGCTTCAAACCACCTTGCTTAGAATATTTTTGTATGTGTATGTTACATCAATTCGCGTCGCGGTATTCAATTGCATGAGTTAGTTCTCGACATTCCCTAGCTCACATATAACTTACATATAGTTGCATTATAAGTAATATAGATTTGTATGTGTAGACTTTTCTGCGTAAACTAGTATATGTTAGTTAGTTTCTATTTTGGCATCTATCGTTTTTAATTGCATATTTCATAATCACGTCTCCATAATACATTAATTCGTAAACGTAAACAAAAAAAAAAAAAAAAAATCATAGTAATTAAAAATTTTATCTTAATAATCTTAATAATACCCCCGCATAATACACCATCATAAATCATCATCCTATTCCATCGATTGTCTAGGAAACTTCGAAAGATTGAGGTTGTCTAATTAAGGAGCGTCTAGCACGGACAACCTCCCTCAATCCTCTCTCGGTGACACGGCTGCTGGAATATTCACACGCTATGCTAGCTTACCTACTCGAAGTTAAACAATTTCGTGAAGCGTGCTTCACCTCCCTCCTTCCTAAATTTAAAACCTCCGGTCATTATTCGTTTCCTTATGAGCCTTAAATTAAAATTTATATTTGTATGAGACTACGGTTGCGGTAAACATAAGGAATTAGAACTTACATATCGTCGTCGAAAATACAAGAAACAACTGTTTATGTTATCTCCTAGACATAGTTCCTCCTCCGTAAATCAACCTCGTCAAACATCTCGTTGCCATTATCTCCTTTAATTATGGCTGAGGAAAATCTCACTGATCGAGAAACCCTTTCGGTTCTATCTTGCCCTTACGGGGAAGGACACGCTTCTGCATTAAACTCGATCGCGATTGTAGGTGATTTTCGCATTCCGCCAAACATTTTCGGTTTGTTAATTTTACCATGGTTTACACCATGAAAAACCGTACAATCATCTTCGTCCGGATGCAACAAGTAGTCACCACTTTCCTCCATCCAACCGTTACCCGGCGAACAAGTCTTGCTTTAGGTTGTTTCCCTTCACCTTAGCCGATAAAGCTTCAATTTGGCTCGCCCGGACAAAGCGCCGCAATCCATTGACACATGGGCCAAACTTCGCACAAGCATTCATGATAAAGTTCTATACTTATTTAAGAAAACTATAGAAATGCTTCAAAAGATTGATTCTTTTCGCCCGGCACCCGGGAATCCTTTTCGGAAGCATGGAGCAGATTTCTTGATCGCGCTTCCCGAATGTCCCCATCATCAACTTCGACACGCTTTATTAGTCCGTTCATTCTTTAATGGTCTCTCGACCATCAAAAGGAAACATTAGATATCATGAGCGGCGGTTGTTTTATGGACAAGGGCGCCATTGAAGCATACACTTTTCTTGAGAAACGGGCTTCCACGAAGCACCCGTTGGGGAAACACCGATTCTTCTAGATCTTCTAAAGACACTCCGCCAAAGTTACGTCTAAGTTCGGGGGTCAAACCCGATCGAATTAAAAACTCTAATCGAGTCCCTAAAACAAAAGGTCGATGCTATTTCGGGTACAAGTAAATGAACAAAACCCAAACAGGTCATGGTCGCCAAACGCTTCCACATGCCCTCTTTGCTTAAGTCCCGAAAGCACGCGATTCTTATTGTCCTTTGGTATACGAGTGCCCTCCCTAATCTTTGAAGAGGCTTGTGCTTTCAACATCCCTAATGCACCTTGGCGAAAACATCCGAATTTAGCTTGGGCACCCTCGCCCAACAACAAGCTCCTCCGGTGTCAACAACGCGTTCTGTCACGACCACCCGTGAACTACAATTCCTATCATCAAAGGAAATCCTCCGCCAATTCCAGCAAGGGCAAAGTAATTTTCCCAACAACGCAAATATAGGCTACCAAAACAACGCAACCTTGTTCCCATTAATCAAGGATATGGCTACCAAAATCAACCTGAATGAATAATAACCGTGTGAACTAGTTCCTGCTTTGCTCCTCCGGTACAATCCACACCGATAAAATGGGTGAAACTTTCCGACATACATGAATCAACATAATCAAATCCTAGCTTCTATCCAATGTCTCTTGTTAGTTAATTTCGGGATAAAAGTCAAAAAGCGGCGTGTTCCCGGCCAAGCGGTTCAAACCCTAAGCCTACAAACACCGCCTTTGAACTCAACAATGCACCAAGATCTAGTAATCCAAGCCAGGGTGAGGTAAATGGCATTACCACTCTCGCTTACGGCGAACCATCGACAATAATATCATTATGCGGACGAGGAATCGGCGAAAAGCCACGACCGATGTCCTTCCAACTCCTACCTGCGAACCTATAGCGGACAAAGTTGTACCTTCCAAATCTACACCCACGCCCCTAGGAAAGATACCAGCGATCCTTATATCGGCGATTCGCCTAAAAGCTCCGTTCCGCCCTGTTCGGTAAAGAACAAACATGACGAACATTTTGATGAGATCCGTGAAACCTTCAAAAATTTGACTATAAACTTACCTTTCCTAGATGCGCTAAAGCATTTGCCCAAGCATGCCAAGTTTTTTAAGGACATGTGCACCACCAAACGACGCATTTAATGTACCTCAACAAGCGTTCCTCACTAAGCAGTTTCCCTCGATTACCACTACCAATGGTGTGGTAAAGTACAAGGACCCAGGTCGACCAACTGTACCATGCACGTTGGGCAACAAGTATACCACTACTACACTTTTGGACCTAGGTGCCAGTGTTAACCTACTTCCCTACTACTTATTTAAGCAGTTAGGTCTTCATGAATTAAAACCTACAAATATGACTCTGCAACTAGCAGATCGCTCCATCAAGTACCCAAAGGGCATAGTAGAGAACGTTATAGTAAAGGTCCAAGATTTTTACTACCCAGTTGATTTTGTCATTCTAGATAATCTTTGAAGTAGCTTTGTGACTCCATCCCTATCATCTTGGGACGTCCTTTTCTTGCAACTGCCAATGCTCTCATAAATTGTCGGGACGGTTCAATGACATTGTCTTTCGGGAACCTTTCTGTCGAACTCAATGTGTTCAAATTAATGAAACAATTTCCCGATCCTATAATGGAGGGCGAGATTAGCTTGGTTGATAGTGCGGAACATGATTATTTCACAAACTCTTTTCCCGGACGAGATACACCAATTTCTTTCTTTTGATAATCCGGAGTTTGGCGATGACTTCGTACATAAAGGATGTACATGCATTATTAGAGTCGCATACCACTATTTGACCCTAATCTTTGTGTTGCAAACCGATTCGTAAGAACCGGATTCGCTCTTTTCCATTGAAGAGATGATCCCTCACGAATCCTTGATCCCCAATCCTCCAACTCGAATTTAAAACCTCTACCCCCTCGATTTGAAGTCGCGTGCATCTCGATATCGATGGTAGTCACCCTATAATAATTTCTGCTCCTTGACTACCGGCGAAGAGGCACGCGTTTGATTCATGTCATTTGTGAACACCGCTCCCGCTATCGGATGGTCCTTAGATGATATCAAGGGAATAGACCCTAGCATATGCGCATCACATACATCTTGATGGCGTCACAAAGACATCGCCAAGAACCCACAACGCCTTTAATCCCGCCATGAAGAAGAAGTGAGAGAGGAAGTTTTACGTTTACTTGATGCGGGTATCATATACCCTATCTCGATAGTGATTGGGTTAGTCCCATCCACGTTGTTCCAAAAAGTCCGGCATTCAAGTTGTACAAAATGAAAATGGTGAGTGCATCTCCACTCGCATTCCTTTGAAATGGAGAATTTGCATTGACTATCGCCAAACTTAATGCGGAACCCGTAAAGATCACTTCCCTCTCCCATTCATTGACCCGGATGCTAGAACGCGTTTAGTCGGTTATGCTTACTACTGTTTTCTTGATGGCTATTCGGATACTTCCAAATTGTCATCGATCAAACCGATCAAGAAAAGACAACTTTCACATGTCTTTTGGAACCTTTGCATACAAGCGAATGCCTTTTGGTCTTTGTAATGCCCCGGGCACTTTCCAACGCTGCATGCTTCACATTTTAGTGATATGGTGGAAGCGTTATATGGAGGTCTTCATGGACGACTTTTCCATTTACGGAAATTCCTTTGACGACTGCTTATCCAACCTTTCTAAAGTATTAACGCATTGCGAAGTGAAAAATTTGGTACTCAATTGGGAGAAGTGTCATTTCATGGTTACCAAGGGACTTGTTCTAGGTCATATTGTTCCAAAAGATGGGATAGAGGTCGATAAAGCTAAAATTGTTAAAATTGCTTCGCTACCTTTCCCACGTACAGTTCGTGATAATCGTGCCTTTTTAGGCCACACTCGGTTTTACAGGAGATTCATTTAGGATTTTCTAAAGTTGCTCGACCCTTAACCAATCTCCTGTTTAAGGATACAGTATTTGACTTCAATTTCAATTACAAACAAGCTTTTGATACTCTAAAAACCGCTCTGACTACCGCTCCTATCATTCAACCCCCTGATTGGTCTCAACCATTCGAACTAATGTGTGACGCTAGCGACTTTGCTATTGGCGCCGTACTAGGCCAACGGCGTGGACGACAAACCCATTGTCATTTACTACGATAGTAAAACTCTTAACGACGCTCAGCGTAATTATACCACAACCGGTGAAAGAGTTCCTAGCTATTGTCTATGCTTTGGATAAGTTTAAGCCCTACCTAGTTGGAACAACCCGACCATGCCGCAATTCGGTACTTACTGCGAAAAAGGATGCAAAACAACGATTGTTCCGCTAGATCCTTCTCTTACAAGAATTCACCACGGAAATCAAAGACAAGAAAGGAACCGAAAATGTCATAGCCAACCATTTATCAAGGCTGGTTGGTGACATCGATAGTGATTCAAAGCTATCGGTGATTCCTTCCTAGGCGAATACTTGTACTCTATTTTCTTATCTGCATGGTATGCAGATATCATTAACTACCTAGTTCTTGAGGAAGTCCCCTCTTTTTGGTCACGCGTCCGATCATAAAAGTTCTTATCCACTGTGAAATATTATTTCGGGATGAACCCTACCTCTTTAAGTATTGTTCCGACCAACTCATTCGTCATTTGCATTCCCGGTGGGAACACACCGATGTATTATCCTTTTGCCATGAACAATTTTTGGAGGTCATTTCAGTGGAAAGAAAAACTGCGGCCAAGGTGTTACAATGTGGTTTTCTTGGCCTACCCTTTTTCAGTAATGCACGAGAACATTGCATAGCTTGCATTCGTTGTCGACACCTAGGGTGAATTACCAAGCGAAATATGATGCCCCTAAATCCTATCTTGATTGTGGAAATTTTTTATGTTTGGGGCATTGATTTTATGGGCCCTACCCTATTTCTCAAGGTTTTCTATATATTTTAGTCGTTGTAGACTATGTGTCCAAATGGATTGAAGCACTCGCATGTTGCTCAAATGACCATAAGACTGTCGTGAGAATTGTAAAAGAAAATATTTTCTCTCGTTTTGGTGTTCCCAAAGCTATCATCAGTGATGGGGGTACACATTTTGGTAACAAAATTTTTGGGTTTTTAATGAAGAAATATGGAGTTACTCACAAGGTTGCTACTCCATACCACCCACAAATGAGTGGCCAAGTGGAAGTCTCCAACAGAGAGATAAAGTCTATTCTAGAGAAAACTGTCAACCCATCAAGAAAGGACTGGTCTCTCCGCTTATCGGATGCCTTGTGGGCATACTGAACAACATTTAAGACACCTATAGGGATGTCTCCTTACCGCATTGTTTTTGGAAAACCTTGTCATCTGCCAGTTGAACTTGAGCATCGTTCCCTTTGGGCCATCAAAAGCCTCAATTACAATATCATCGAGGCAGGCGAGAAGCGAAAACTACAATTAAATGAGCTGGAGGAGATTCGGAGTGATGCTTATGATCTCTCAAAATCCTACAAAGCTGATAACCCGTAAAAACTCAATTAGATTACTCTAACCTTATTCTTACGGTATCAATAATTTATTTCCTACTCTCACATGTATATTCATGCAATATATAGAGTACGGAATCGTTCCACTCTTAAACCTCAAGACTTAAACAAATTCAATTGAACAAACCCAAAGAACAATGGTGAGAGTGATGTGTTATATGAAATATCTATTCTATGATTATACTACGGATTCAATTTATACTAACAAGATATAATAATTAAACTACAGAAATACTAACTGGACTCTATGATAAGGAATTAGGGGGATTGATTCCACCTCGAATCCAACTTAACAACCTAGCGTAGAATGTTGTATCTCAATTCTCACGTTCTTACAGTGAGAATTTCGAGTTCTAATCCCTAGTGTTCGTGGCATTTCTACCGAATACTAACTAGCATGTGAGGTCGTCCACCCATTCTCATGGCTGAAAACACGACCTTCTAGAGTGGAATAGAATCTACAACCAATTCTATACTAACCACTAAGTTTTCATCAAGGCTTCATCAACCCTCTAATAGAGGTTTTAGCCTTGAAGTCATTAAACTATCATTTCTCATGAAACCTAAACAAAACATAATATAAAGATTTGAACTTTACTTGTTTAAACTCAATTCGAAACTACTCATGCAATAATTGAATTAAACTAATAATGACAAGTAATTGAATCTAAGGATTTAAGCTAATAAGTAAAGAAATTGAACAAGATTATCAAGAACACTAATTTATTTATCTAATGAAATCAATAACAATAATTTAATACTGAATTTAAGGCAAGAATAAAAACTAATTAATTAATCTAAAACTAGATCTAGAACTAAGGTTTAATGGCTACTTTTCTTATTCTAACCTAATTTATTTTCTAACCTAACTATCTACCATTAACAAAGAGCTAAGCTTTTGTTTTTATACATCCAGATCCAAAATTCGTGCATGGGCTTGGAGCCATGGTTTGGGCCAGAGAATCAGGCCCAAAACCCAATTCTTTCAGTCCAAAAAGGCCTCTTCAGCTGCAGTTGGCTTCCACAGACTTTTCGTCCACTTCTGCTCCTCTGATTGGGTCAAGGCTTGGACCATTGCAAAGCTCTTTCCGAGCCGGTCGTTTTGACATAAGGTAGGCCCAATTCCGAGGTCTGAGTCCAAAGATATGGCATTCGGAAGTTCTGCTGGCTTTTGCTCCTTTATCTCGCTAATGTGGCACATTTCTGCACATAATGGACTTTGAAGCCTGAAATGCATAAAACACGTGTCGGTATTAACTCTTACTTATTATTCACATAATTGGTCTAACGGTATGATTATTAAGGGGTTAAAACTACAGTTTTGGGCTCTTATCAAACCACCCCAAACAAAGCATTTTGCTTGTCCTCAAGCAAAGATGAGAAATTAGAATAAGTGACCAAAATGGAGTTCTAACTACTCTCGTTTATTTGAGTGCGATTGCATTGACCATATGCAACAAGGCCTTAAACCACTAGGAATTCCCTAGTGGGCCGAGTTATAGCCTCGTGAGAGTTTTCGATGAAGGTACTCACAAACTTCATCTATACTACAACGACTAAGAAATAAAACTATTGTTTTTTCTCATTCATGTCTCAACTATCTATCGTCTCACTAGCAAATACATAAGAATAACCAATGTCCGGAACCCTAAGCTAATATATGCATAATAATCAATCATCTAAAATAAACATATAACAATGAGTAATACTATGAAATGTAATAGCGTGTCGTTTTCGAAAACTTCGAATAGCGTCCTTAAGTAGGTCCTCACATAAATGTCAAGACAAAAACCACTCTGATTTTTCCACTCAAGTTTCGCTACTCCAGTGTGCAGTGGGCACACTTTACCTTACAATCTCAATGACAACAAGGAAGCCGGGGTCGATCAAACACATCTGCCACTTACTATCCCACTAACCTATTCCTAATTGAGCTAGAGGTCTTTATTAGGTGTTGCGGGGATTAGGAGATGGTTTAAGAAGGAAGGAAATGGATATTCAAAAAGGACAAGTCTGAGATAATAGAGTCTTCATATTATGTAACTAGAGAAAACCTTGTTATTTACTTTTGCTTCTACACTTTGTTTCCATCCTTAGCCATATTTTTCTTTTTCTTTTTCTTTGGCTTTTGACTCCTTTTATTCTATTTTTTTTTTGGAGTTTTTATTTTATTTTATTTTTTTTATTTTCTTTGGATGGAAACTTCTTTTCTTTATTTTCTGAAGCAATTAACTAACTTTTGTTTACACAGGTTTTTCTCTTCTTCTTTCTTCACTCATTCTATTCTCAGACTTATTCTAGATTGGGTAGGTTGATTTATTATATATTTTTTTATTTTGTTTTGTTTTTGTAACAGGGTAAAGGAATTGTGGTTTATGGAAGGCTAAAGAAAGGCTCAGAGGGGCGACTAGCGGACAATCATTCATAGGTTTGAATTTCTGGCTATATCGATCCAAAGAGGGCCTAAATTCTCGCTTAGGATATGGTTTAGTGATCAAGCAAGTGGACGTGTGATTTCTCTATCCGGATTTTACTTCTCCCTTGTGTCATTTCTCAAATGTTTCACTCATATAAGGCTTTAGGCTATATTCTCACAGGATTTGTAGAATAAGTACTCTAGCCTAGATTTCAGAAACTTACTGCCAAACAATCATAGATACTCATGTAATATATTTATAGATAGATGCAAAGATTATTACCTACATATTAACCTAAGTTCCTAACTATTATTCTAATGCAAAAGCTACGTGAGATTTCTAGATTGTTAAGAGCATAGAGAAAGAAAACAATACCAATATTCCTAAGTGTATAGCATACTTTTTATTTATATTTTTGAATTTTTGAAATTTTAACTAGAAAACAAGTGCACATTATACATATCTCTATCCTAACAGATGTCTTAATTACACGTGTTTCTATGCCCCCCCAAACAAAAAGCATGCTTTGTCCTCAAAGCATTTAAATAAAGAGGGTAGGAAAAATACCATTGAAAGCGTGAAATTCAGGAAACATCGCAAAACAATGTTAGAACATACTAATATAGGAAATAAAACCGACGCGAACTCTATAAGAGTTACACCCATTATGGGGTTAGCAGAATTAAATTGCTTGGGACATAAGCAGACACTAACTTAACTAAAACTTACCTGCACCCCAGCGTCTACTCGTCATCCTCCTCTTCTATAAAGAAGTGAGGTTTCTTCGCGTTCAGCCATGCCATGATAATTTGCCAAGCTTGCCGCCATTTATCATCTACGGATGCTAACCTGTTAAGCGCCACTTGGTCGGATGGGGTGTAAGGTGCAACCTGATGAGGTTGTATCCTCCACCCTTGCCAAGTCATTGCACGGAAAGATCGAATAATAGAATTGGTGGGTCTCACAATGTCGACTCCAACCCAGTCCGTGGAACGGGCACAAAAAATAGGGAAGAAACATAGTATAATACGACAAACTAATATAGGCATAAGAAGATACTTATGCCTCATGCTATGGGCTCGTGCTAAACTAGACATCAAGGTTCTGGGAAGGTCATGGCACATACGTCCTGTGGCTAAAGCAAGGAAGACGCTGCAAGTGGCATCATTCACGAAAAAAAAAAAAAACGACATTCCCCTAAAATGTTTAGCATGATCCAAAACATACAGTTCAATGTTCATGGACGAGGGCTACCAAGGGCGGACGTTATATTCCCTTGGTCCTCGATCACGGGAAAATGCCTGCCCTATAAGCCTCATGCAAAAGTCATAAGTGTAGATATGCATATTATCTACCCAATAGCATCATGGGTAATGTATTTATTGGGCATGGCAAGTCCAAGAACAAATGCTAGCAAGAACCATAAAGCGGTTCCCGGCCTACGTGTGTGATCACCTCGTGAAACCAAGCACCATAAGTAGTGCTTTGAAACAAATCTTGAAAGACTGTTCGGTATCAATGTAGGAGATGTCATCTCAAAATTACGCCTGGAATAGCTATGAATGATCCGAAACTACCCGAGAGAAAACCGGAATTTTTCTGGTCCAAGGAAGTCGAGCCGAGCGCTCGAGCTCTCGATAGCGGCGCGGGCTGAAATTTTTAGAATTCCAATGTTTTGCTGGTTGGCTTCGCTTTGAAGCGCTTCTAGGTCCGATAGATGAGGGTGGTCGCGCTTCGGCTTGAAGCGGCGTGGGCTCAAGTTTTAGAATTCAAAGTGTTTGGTGGTCGCCGGCAGGCTGGGGTAGCGCTCTAGGTCCAATAGATGAGGGCTGGTCGGCGCTTCGGTATGAGGGCGGTCGCTCGCCTCGACTAAATTTTCAAAAATGTGAAGAAAAGCGCTCTGAAAAGTGAAACGGAGTTTAGATGAAAAAGAAGGTAAAACTTGGAGTGCATGGTGCGGGATGATGGTGGAATGTATTGTGGTTTGTTAGTGTAGAAAGAAGGGAGTTTAAATAGGTTTTGAATTGTTAAAACGAATCGGTAGGTTGCCAAAAAGCTTTAAGGCAATTTCCGGAAACAACTCATATTCTTGATTCTATAACAACCCTAATATCTTTCATACTGGATTTAGACTAGTAACTTCTAAACTCTCTTAGATTTCATCCTACCACCACATCTAATTATAGGTATGCCAATTCACGACAATATTCTCAACCTTCACTCCAAAACAAACTCTAAAATGGAGGATCTTCTACAAATCATGATATAATAAATAATACCACCCCCAAACAATTCGGGAAGGTGGGATTAACAATAAAATCCATGCACAATTTGAAAAGAACCACATTATATTAAAATTGAAATTCAAACAACATTTAACTACCAAATTCAAAGTTAACTACGGAATTTAACAACGTAACATCCTATCTACTAAAAAATAATAAAAACAACATCAAAACAACAAACAAGAAGAAATCTAGCTACTCTTCAAAGGAGCGAGGTGGGGGTAAGATTAAGAATTTGAGTGATCAAGCATGGAAAAACCAAACACTTTTATTCCCCAAACAAATTTTTGAAAACAGGTTTGTAAAAATTTGTTTTAAAACGATCAGGTCTTTTAAAGTCAGATTCGAGACTTAATGTGGGGTCATTTTCGTCCGATTTCCTAGGCGTGCACACCCCAAACAAGCATGAAACTGGGGTGGCACAAAGTTGGTGGATGATCGTGGTCAACTATAAACAAATAGTCGGAAGAGTTGGGGGTCTAGCCATAAAACATGATACTAAATGCACCCCCCAAACGGAATAATGTTGTATAATTGGAAGCAAACATGTAATGAAGGAAGGAATGAAAACTTATGCATCCTATCAAAGAACATATGCAAACCATCATGTTGTAATTGTTTTAAATAGTTGGAATGACCAAAAAGATGAATTAGCGATACTTTAGGTGAGAAGGGAATGAAGTGTGGATCATGATGTCTTTCATGAAGCTCGGATAAGGAAAAATAAGACAAACTAGGTTTCTCACTACACTTTCGGTCGAGGAGCTTGTCTCTCAATTATCGGAATGGTGTGTACTCATGGGATTGTGTGCTAGGCAAACACTCTTCATTGTGAGGGTTGAAAAAATTATAGATGGTCTCTCGGAGGCAATTGGCTCAAAGGGCAAAATCGAGGTTCCTTTTAAATGGTGGGTGAATGGATGGCTTAGTTGTGGTAGATGGTTGGATTATAGGAGGTGGTAACTTCGGTGGATGGTGGTTGGTTGGTGGTTCATTGGGTGGTGGATCCTCACATTCTCTTAAGAACTCTACATCTGGCTTAGGTGAATCCACAAGGTTATGGTTTGTGGCTTTATCTTTAAGATTTTTCTCTATTTCTTCCATTGTTATTTCTCCGCCAAACTGAATTGAGATTCACATTGCTCTAAAGATGTAACTTCCTCGTTTTCTTGCACATTAACTTGTTCATGCCTTAGATTTGAATTGTTAATCTCCATGTCCTCACCCTTTTCCTCTAAAACACTACAAGTATCCTCAATGGCCTCATTCGAATGTGTCGAGACATCATCCCCGAGTCGCGGTTTGCAAACTCAAAGGCACGGACATGCTCAATGAGGAGGGTCCATATTACGGAATGCCAATAGTTATCAAATTCTTCCTTCGTCACATCTTTATAAATATCTTCTAAAGTGTAATCATTATATTTATCGTCGAGGTGGATCGATTGGGAAGTTCCTCGGAGACATCGCTTCAAGTTTGAGTGGTCATCCGAAACTAGTCCTAAAGAGTCGATCTACAAGAATTTCCTCATCCGGGTGGGGTGTGGAGTTAATATCATGGTTAATGGGAAGGTCTTTGGAAGGTAATGGTTCATGAAATGTAGGGTAGGTGTGAACTAGGTTGACTGGCTTAGTTATGGGAATAGTGTTGATCTCTGGGATGGTAGAAATGTCTGGCGCAGGTGAACCTAGTATCTTTAGGTTTCGGTTTATTTCTGAATTATTAATTTGTTTTGGGCCATCATTTCATCGAATGTTGTTAAATTTGAGGTGAAGCTTGGTGGTGTGGGTCTGGTTGGTATGGTGTTTGATAGTCATAGTTATTGGCGTTTGAGTGACTCTGGTTGATGTCGTCTTGTGATGGGTTAGGTTGAAATTTGAATGGTGGTTGATTGTTATTGGTGGAATTACATGAATAGTTTGGATGACTAGGAAACTTTTGATTGTATGAGTCACTATAAAATTTGAAAATTGAGGCTCATAATTATTATTATATCCTATAGTAGGCTCGGACTCTTGATATGATGGGCATTGAGAAGCCCAATGGTCAGGACTACCACAACATGAACATGGTGAAGGGTTCCCATAATAATTACAAGATTGCTCTTGATATGATGGGCATTGAGAAGTCCAATGATCAGGACTACCACAACATGAACATGGTGAAGGGTTCCCATAATAATTACAAGATTGCTCTTGATATGATGGGCATTGAGAAGCCCAATGGTCGGGGACTACCACAAAGTATGAACATGGTGAAGGGTTTGCATAATTATCATATGATTGTTGGTCTACATATTGATATGCCATATTGGTTTTTCAAATATATTATAGGGCAATTAATATGCAACCACAATTCTAAGCATACATTTCTAGATAGGCGTGTGGTATTTCGTTTTAAGAAAACAAGCCTGATTATACTAGAATTAAAACTCCTCGTGAAGAAACAAGGAGTGAAAGAAGGAGTACACGAATGCCTCCTTGCTTCTACGAATAATAGCGTCTTGTATCGCTGATTTGATTGTATTTAACAAGTTAGAAACACTAAATAACTTTAAGGAATAAAATATGCATTTACCTATGAAAATTGGGCTGTTCGGATGAATTTTCCTTGTAGGGTGCGGGTAGGGCGCGGGTTGGGCGGGCTCAAGGTAAGTTGAAATTTGATTGAATAAGGCATGGGGTCGCTCAACATGGGCGCGGGCGCCCTCCAGGGTTTTCAAGTTTTAGGCCTTTTATCGTACTCCAAAAAATCTGAAATTTTTACAGTAATTTGCTAAGACGTCTATCAAGTAGCCTGTAAAATTTCAGATCGATCGGAGCTGTGAAAGTCCCTCTACAGCCCTTCAAAGTTTGCGAAACGGTTTTTGGACACAATACAAACAACCGAATGGTTAACCCATCAAAACAAATCCAAAAATTTCCAAATTTTTACTGGAGACTCCTGACAGATTCTAGTTGTTCTTGTAAAAAATTTAGAGCAATTGGATGTCTACAACCTCTCTTTATTGGATGGTGTTCCAGATATTAAGTGTTTGCAACACTGCAGAAACACACTGGAAACACTCTACTATTTAGGAGGTCAAAACAAATCAAAAACTCATCAAAGTTTTACTACAAACTCCTGGATTAGGATAGATACTCCTGTAAAAATTATAGAATTTTTAGAACTCCCTAAGTAACCTTACTCGTCTGTTTTCAAGAACATACGGTGTGAAAACTGAAATGCAGCACTGTAAAGATCGTATTTGTTTTCACAAGGTAAACCAACTTTGAAAAATCTGAAAATATTCTAGTAAATCAACAACACATTAAATATTATGTATGAATATTTTCAGAATTTTCGAAAATTTAGAAATACCTTCACCGCAGTATTTTTCTCTGTGAATCCGCAGCCCCTATGCCTGAAACAGTGAACAGTTCCGAAAATTCAAGGAATAAGAATGAAAAATTAAAAGGGTGGGTGGGTAGAGAATGGGGGATTGCCCCTTAGATTCAAGCAATTGAATTCTTGTCTTGAACGAGATTAAGATGGCAGCGGCGCCATTTGATAACCCGTAAAAACTCAATTAGATTACTCTAACCTTATTCTTACGGTATCAATAATTTATTTCCTACTATCACATGTATATTCATGCAATATATAGAGTACGGAATCGTTCCACTCTTAAACCTCAAGACTTAAACAAATTCAATTGAACAAACCCAAAGAACAATGGTGAGAGTGATGTGTTATATGAAATATCTATTCTATGATTATACTAATGGATTCAATTTATACTAACAAGATATAATAATTAAACTACGTAAATACTAACTGGACTCTATGATAAGGAATTAGGGGGATTGATTCCACCTCGAATCCAACTTAACAACCTAGCGTAGAATGTTGTATCTCAATTCTCACGTTCTTTACAAAAGAATTTCGAAGTTCTAATCCCTAGTGTTCGTGGCATTTCTACCGAATACTAACTAGCATGTGAGGTCGTCCACCCATTCTCATGGCGAAACACGACCTTCTAGAGTGGAATAGAATCTACAACCAATTCTATACTAACCACTAAGTTTTCATCAAGGCTTCATCAACCCCTCTAATAGAGGTTTTAGCCTTGAGTCATTAAACTATCATTTCTCATGAAATCTAAACAAGACATAATATAAAGATTTGAACTTTACTTGTTTAAACTCAATTCGAAACTACTCATGCAATAATTGAATTAAACTAATAATGACAAGTAATTGAATCTAAGGATTTAAGCTAATAAGTAAAGAAATTGAACAAGATTATCAAGAACACTAATTTATTTATCTAATGAAATCAATAACAATAATTTAATACTGAATTTAAGGCAAAAATAAAAACTAATTAATTAATCTAAAACTAGATCTAGAACTAAGGTTTAATGGCTACTTTTCTTATTCTAACCTAATTTATTTTCTAACCTAACTATCTACCATTAACAAAGAGCTAAGCTTTTGTTTTATACATCCAGATCCAAAATTCGTGCATGGGCTTGGAGCCATGGTTTGGGCTGCAGAATGGGCCCAAAACCCAATTCTTTTCAAATTCAAAAGGCCTATTCAGCTGCAGTTGGCTTCCACAGATTTTTCGTCCACTTCTTCTCCTCTGATTGGGTCAAGGCTTGGACCATTGCAAAGATCTTTCCGAGCCGGTCGTTTTGACATAAGGTAGGCCCAATTCGAGGTCCGAGTCCAAAGATATGGCATTGGAAGTTCTGGCGGCTTTTGCTCCTTTATCTCGCTTAATGTGGCACATTTTCGCACATAATGGACTTTGAAGCCCGAAATGCATAAAACACGTAATCAGTATTAACTCTTACTTATTATTCACATAATTGGTCTAATAAAAGTAGGATTATTAAGGGGTTAAAACTACAGTTTTGGGCTCTTATCAAAAGCTAATATGAAAAGAGTGCACGACAAGCATATTTTGCGTAAGGATTTCAAAATTGGCCAAAAGTTTTTATTGTACAAACCCAGATTACACATCTTTCCCGGTAAATTGAAAACACGATGGTCCGGTTCTTTTTTCATCAGGTCATTTGTGAAACATTATGGGGCAATCTCTTTGCTTAATCCAAAAGATAATGGCAAATTTCAAGTCAATGGACAACGCTAAAAACATTACCACAATTACGCTCACGGATGTTGAAGCGGACTCTTCTTCGGGATCTAGTATACACAAACTAGATGTTTCATTTGGCACACTCAATCTTGTTTCTATAGAGGGTACGCCATTTTGGTAGCTGGGCCATCTTCTATCTTATGATCTCCAAAGTTCTTTGAAGTGTGTGGTTGCAAGCCGGAACCTTAGTCCACGAAAACTCTTTTCGAACCCGAGTATAAATGTCTTCTCGCAACACGAGAAAGCGTGCTTTTTTCGGTAAACGATGGGTACCTAAAATTTCACCTCCTTCCTTCTCTTTCTTTTTCTACTCTGCCTCCATGAACTTCAGCTAATCATTTGGTATAAGTCTCACTCATCACGAATAGGGAATGGTCGTAGTTCTTTTCTCAGTAACGGCGTGCGCTGGAAGGATGGGCTGGTGTATGCATTGCCAAACACCCTTCCGTCTAGGTCTTGACTTCCTATCGATACTAGCCGCTTTTAAGGTGTACTTTTGTCTAACACCCCGCAAGGGATAATCTTCGCCGCCGTGCGTTTCTCCCACGAGGTTGGGATTCGTCTTGAGAATCGGCGTTAACGATTTCGATTCGTCTTTAGGATCTGACGTTAAAAGACTCGATTCGTCTTGAGGATCTGAGGTTAAAAGACTCATCTTGTAGATATGTTTATATTGTTGCCTTTTCCCTTTGCATTAAGTTTTGCACATGAGATTCGTGTCCAACCTCGGATGTCGCATACTTGGAACATAAATGGGCAATGGATTCCACCAGACCAACCCTAGAATTGGTTACTTTGAGTTCCCTTGGGCGGTTTGAGGATAGCCGTATGTAATAAGGGCAATTTTATTAGACCGTAGCGCGCACGGTCCAGGATGGTACCATCCTGCCCCTAACCCCATAATACATAAAGGTAAAGCCACAGTTTGGCTGGATTGGGTTCACTCCAGAGCCGACATGACAGTTGTCTATGATTATAGATGGTGACTCTTTTGGACATCCAGTGTTCTTCACGTTTATCTCCTTTGTATATAAATAAAATCTTGGTTTATAAATAAAACACCCTCCTTCTTTTTAAAAACTCTTGTGACCTTTGAGGATGACTCATACAATTGGATAGCATTTTTTGTGCCAATCATTTCAATATCTCATTCGTCCAATTTGGAGTCCAAACGAGTCGTGGGTAAGCATTTAGATTTTTTTAGGCTTAAATCGGGCTTTAGGCTTGATTTGGGCTTGGGGAAAATTTTTGGCCCAACCAAAATATCGAATTCTCGGTCCATTTAAACACAAAAAACTGGAACACATGCGTCACATTTACATCATTCTTCTCCTTAAAAAACCGGATCTTGCCCCCTCTCGATTTAGTCTTGCACGAGACAGGCCCACACTAAAAGCAGGTCTCGCACGAGACCCTCACATCTCCGACCAAGATTTCCTTCCATCAGAACATCCCATTTCTCCCCCTCATCAGTAATCAATAGCCATCCTCTCCCTAACACCAGTAATGGCTGGAAACAGGCGGATTTGTGTGGAATTTTTTTTTTGAAATTTGTTTGAAAACGGGATGTTTGCTCCATTCTTTGATCATGAAATTCACTCTAGAGGATGGGAGAGTTTCTTATATGCCAATGGAGGGATTTATTCCAAGGATTTGGTGATGAAATTCTACGACAATGGGAGGTTTAATGGCGACCATTTTTGGGTCACCGTCGAGGGTGTGCGCCACGAAGTCACACATGTGTTGCTCTCCGGGATCACGGGCATTCCTCTGGTCGACCACGTACTGACTCAGCAGCAGTCCGTGTACCCACGGACTTACGACCTAACGCTCGACACCCTAATCGAGGGAGAGTACAACAGCCAATGTTCATGGTGAGCCAAAGATCGGTTTGGCTCGGGTGATGGATACTGCGGGTGATATCCGAGCGGTTAGCCTCCACGGGAGCTTATAATCGCATCGCGTCGCAGGGACTTCGGTTCTTCTTCTGCGGCCGCCCGAGGATTCTCGGCTACACACCGAGGATCATCGGTAGCTAGATTTATTTTTTCTGGTCTTGTATAATATTTATATCAGATATTTTATTTACGTGTTTACATTTTCCGGCTTTTAATAGTAGATTGTTTCCTAAAATTTCTATCTTGATATATTAGCTATATCTAATATTATAGTATATAGGTAGGAACATATATTGGTAATAATAAATTATATACATATATATAAATATATATTTTAAATTTCATACTTAAACAACAAATTTTAATGTAAACTAACGTTTTATAAAACGCGTTGAAAACGATAATGAAAACGCAAAAAACGGTCAGAAAACGGTCATGAACCACATCTAAAAAACGGTCAGAAAGCGGCAATTTTCTTTCTATAAATAAGTTCAACTCTTCCTCCATATTCACTCATTTCATATTCTTCCATCTACACTTCTTATTCTAAAAACGTTTTAGATCACTCCAAGTTTCAAGATTCATGGATGCACTAGAAAAGTTTGAGCAGCAGCAGATTGAATATGCTACTCAAGTCTTCATGCTCGGTTGTTTTATTATAGTCATGTTGTTAATGTGGCATATAGTTCTATCTAATATTTAGGTTTGTATTTAATTCCTCATATCATTATGTTGTGTTTCCATACCGTTGTACGTTCTTACATCTTATTGTGATAGTATATCTACATTTTCCTTATCCTTCTACTTACGCTATTAAAAAAAAAGGGCACTCCTTGTCACATGCCCCATTCTTCTCATCCACACTACATCCACTTTTGTGCATATCTTAGAAGATACACGTGGTCTAACTACCCTGTGACACCTCGAAACGTATCTTTTACATTTTTGGATGGGTGCCTATTTATAACAAGGATAGACACCTCAAAAATCTAACTTCCCTTTTTCCAAAATAATCTTTTTCTTCACCACTCCATCTTTAATGGCCCTCACTTTCGAAGTTTAGGTGCCCGAGCAAAATTTTATGGAAAATTTCCAAAATGGTCTTTTTCATCCTTTTTTTTAATGAAATATTACGTCGAGGATGGTACCCTTTTACACCATAAGCAAGCATTTTATTCCGAGAATTGGTCTTGTTATTTTATAAAAGCGGTTATTTCCAAAAGGACAATTCTTTGTCCGTGCTAACGGATCTGAGCATGAATTGACTATGGAAATCATCTCTGAGGTACTTCAAATTCCTATTACAAACCAAGGAGTACACCTTCAGGATTCACTTTTCGATAATATCGGCATCGATGTTTGCAACTATCCTTCACGGCTTAATACAAACGGAAAAACCGTATTGTTTATCGGCGATCTTTGCAAAAGAACCAATTTTTCGTGAACAACGGGTAGCTCATAATGTCCTCGCACGCCTAAGACTTCGAAATAACCAAACCCTCCTCCATTTACTCTGGGTCTTGCAGAGTAACTGCAATGATTTTGCATTATTAAATTTCTGCGGAATGCGATCGACGCGTGCGGAAAAAGGCAGCTCCTTTACCAACCATTCGACACTTATCATGATACGTTGGGGTTTTTCTAGTACTTCTCCTCATACACCTCTTGAACAGCTAACATTCTTACCATTCACTTTCAAGTATGTAGGAGCGGATTCGAACCCCGACGCGTTGCAAAGAACCGTGTCGGCAGTAAACCGAAACGAAGATTGTTCCCGCCCGACAACATCTTCGAAAATGCATTATGCAACGTATTTAATCCCATGGAAGGGCTTCGTTTAATGCAACAAGGATTGATGACATTATTCAAACGCGTCGAACATTATCATCACCGGTCTTCTTGAATTTCGGGGACGCAAACAATAAACGAAGAGGAACAAGCACAATTCTTGCACACCCACAACTGGTCTTGGCAAATCACACTCTCATAATGGAAAACCACGAGATTTTACCGCAGAAAGTTTAAATGTTGCAACGGGTTGTTGCAACGGATTGACGGCATAGAAAATCTTATAAATGGATCCCTCCCACAAAAGGATCCTCGCAGTTTCTTGGGCCCATGAAACCATTTAAATTTTGCAATTTTATATTATTTGTCATTTTCTTTTTAGTTTTAATTATAGTGAAATTTTTCGTATGGTAATTTGTTTTTACTTAATTATTCTCATCATACTCTAATATTTGTTTATCCTTGTCTAAACAGGTCACATTTTTTTTCACACATCTTCTACAATGGAAGCTCCAAAGATGATTCCAGAACAATCTTTCCATTCGTTCTTTGAATTCTCCGGCATATGGACATCTTTTCAAAGACTACATCACTCAAGTTGGTTGGAACTCCTTATTCTACACCCGGAGCGGACATACTACCCCCGAGGTTTGGCAATTTATTTTTATGATCACATGGAAGATCTACCGGTATCCGGGGTTTCCCTTTGAATGGTTTTACACTACATATTGGTAACACCCGACACGCTTTTTATGAGCTAACAGTGGCTATGGCTCTAGACCTTCCTCCTCTTCAGCCGGATCTCCCCATTCAATACATGATAGAGAATGACTTTAATGGCTATTCTAGGGAAGATTTTGCTGCCCAGTATGGCGATGGCCTTGCCCACGTCAAAGAACGTGTCGAAGCTGGCCGATGGCCGAACTTCACTATTCCACTAGCTAGTATGACCATGAATGTTGGAACTGCCATGTTATTTATTCTTCTGAACATCATGGGGGATTGGCATTTTTCCACTGCATCAAAGTCAGCGTGTAAGACATTCCATGCATTGGCCCAGCAACATACCTCCTTCGACATTACAGACCTAGTAATTGAGAATCTAAAGAAGGCTCAGTCTTTTCGGCAACATGATATAACAAATGATTGAATAGTTTACCTACGAAATGAACGATGAACTCAAAACGTAAGTAAACTAAAACTTAATTTAATTGCCTATATGTTTATCAAAGTTTCTACTCTCAATTCTATCGAGATAGAGTGGAGTAACAAATTGTTCCACTCCTAGTGCTCTAGCATGGAATGTTTTCTAGTCTAATTAGTCGGTCTTAAGTCTAATGAGAGCTTTACGAAGGGTGTTATACTACGATATAATATGAAATTGATTATTTGAATTTAACTATGAATGCTATGGAAATACGATTGTTTTTTAATCTAGATAAAGGATTAGAGGAGAATTGAATCCACCTCGAATCCAACTTAATAACCTAGTATAGATTCTTGTATCTCGATTTTCACGTTCTTACGGCAAGAATTCGAGTTCTAATCCCTAGTGTTCATGGCATTTCTACCTAATACTAACTAGCATGTGAGGTCGCCCACCCATTCTCATGGCTTAATCACGACCTTCTAGATTGGAATAGATTCTACAATGCTTCTACACTATACCACTAAGTTTTCATCAAGGCTTCATCAACCCCTCTAATGGAGGTTTTAGCCTTGAATCATTCCGCAACCATTCCCATATGAATCTAAACTAAACATATTATCAAAGATTCGAAATTTACTAATCTAAACTAAACGATAATTAAATTCTAATTAACAACTAAGAAATGGTAACCAACAATAATTAAAACTAGATCTAATAGATTGAAATAACACAATTCGAAATTGATAAAATAACTATTTTATTTATCTAATCAATCAAGAACAATGATTCAAAGACTTAATCTAAAACAAGAATTGAAAATGGAACTAAAACTTAATTTAATTAATTAAACTAGATCTAGAATTATCTATATTGTTTTAGGTCTAACTAACTACCATTAACAAAGAGCTAAGCTTGGGTTTTTATACTTTCAGATCCAAAATCGTGCATGGGCTTGGAGCCATGTTTTGGGCCGAGAATCGAGCCCAAAACCCAATTCTTCAAATCAAAAAAAGGCCTCTTCAGCTGCAGTTGGCTTCAACAGACTTTTCGTCCACTTCTGCTCCTCTGATTGGGTCAAGGCTTGAACCATTGGAAAGCTCTTTCCGAGCCGGTCCTTTTGACATAAGGTAGGCCCCATTCCGAGGTCTGAGTCCAAAGATACGGCCTTCGGAAGTTCTGCTGACTTGTGTACTGTTTCTGCCCGTGTCGACTTTTCAGCTTTTGACCGGGCTTAGGAAGGCTTTGTCTTCTTGAATCTTGGCCTTTAATCATGGAACTACTTAGTAACCGACCTTTGCTCCTTTATCTCGCTAAAGTGGCACATTTCTGTACATAATAGATTTTGAAACCTGAAATGCATAAAAACACGTAATCAGTGTTAACTCTTAATTATTACTCACATAATTGGTCTAAAAGTATGACTGTTACAGGGTTAAAACTACAGTTTTGGGCTCTTATCAAACCACCCCCAAACAGCATTTTGCTTGTCCTCAAGCAAAGATGAGAAATTAGAATAAGTGACCAAAATTAGAGTTTTATCTACTCTCGTTTCGCTGAGTGCGATTGCATTGACCATATGCAACAAGGCCTTAAACCACTAGGAATTCCCTAGGGGACGAGTTATAGCCTCGTGAGAGTTTTCCAGTGAAGGTACTCACAAACTTCAACTATACTACAACGACTAAGAAATAAAACTATTGTTTCCTCATTCATGTCCCAACTATCTATACATCTCACTAGCAACTGAATAAGAATAACCAAGTTAAAAACCTAAACTAATATATGCATAATAATCAATCATCTATGATACAAATATATATACTATGAGTAATACTATGAAATGCCTAGCAGGTTCATTTCTGAAAACTCGGAATAACGTCCTTAAGTAGGTCCTCACATAATTGTCAAGACAAAAACCACTCTGATTTTTCCGCTCAAGTTTAAGCTACTCCAATTGTGCAAGTGGGCACACTTTACCTTATAATCTCAATGACAAACAAGGAAGCCTGAGTCGATCAAACACATCCGCCACTTACTATCACACTAACCTAATCCTAATTGAGCTAGAGGTCTTTATTAGGTGTCATGGGATTAGGAGATGGTTTAAGAAGGAAGGAAATGGATATTCAAAAGGACAAGTCCGAGATAATAGAGTCCCTCATATTATGTAACTTAGAAAAAATCTTGTTATTTTCTTTTGCTTCTATACTTTGTTTCCATCCTTAGCCATATTTTTCTTTTTCTTTTCTTTGGCTTTTGACTCCCTTTTATTCTATTATTTTTATTTTTATTTTCGGAGTTTTTATTTTATTTCTATTTTTCTTTTTCTTTTCTTTAGATTGGAACTTCTTTTCTTTATTTTCTGAAGCAATTAACTAACTTTTGTTTACACCGGTTTTTCTCTTCTTCTCTCTTCCTCATTCTATTCTCAGACTTATTCTAGATTGGGTAGGTTGATTTTTTTATTTTGTTCTGTTTTTGTAACAGGGTAAAGGATTTGTGGTTTATGGAAGGCTAAAGAAAGGCTCAGAGGGGCGACTAGCGGAAAATAATTCATAGGTTTGAATTTATGGCTTTATCGATCCAAAGAGGGCCTAAATTCTCGCTTAGGATATGGCATAGTGATCAAGCAAGTGGACGTGTGATTTCTCTATCCAGATTTTACTTCTCCATTGTGTCATTTCTCAAATGTTTCGCTCATATAAGGCTTTAGGCTATATTCCTAATTGTATAGCATAAACTTATTTATTTATATTTTTAAAAAATTTCAACTTGAAAACAAATGCATATTATACATATCTATATCCTAACAGATGCCTTAATTACACGTGTTTCTATGCCCCCAAACAAGAAGCATGCTTTGTCCTCAAAGCATTTAAATAAATAGGGTAGAAAAATACCATGGAAACGCGTGAAATTCTGGCACATCTGCATAACAAGGTTAGAACATACTAATATAGGGAATTAAAAAAAAATTGACACAACTCTATAAGAGTTCCACCCATTATGGGGTTAACCGAATTAAATTGCTTGGGACATAAGCAGACACTAACAAAACTAAAAACTTAACTTATCTCCCGCTTAAGCATCCTCTTCTTCGTTAGTGAGACGAGGTTCCTTCGCATCCTGCCAGTCCATTGTAATTTGCCAAGCTTGTCGCCAGTTATCATCTACTAATGCTAACCTGTTAAGTGTTATCATGTCTGATGGGATGTACGGGGCAACCAAATGAGGCTGCACCTGCCATCCCGGCCAAGTCATTATTCGCAATGAGCGAACCACCCGATTGGTGGGTCTCATGACTTCAACCCTTTTCCAATCTGCGGAATTGTGCAACGAATACTGGTAAACAACTACGCATGATCGACTTACTAACACAAGCATAAGAAGATACTTACGTCTTATGGTTTGGGCTCTCTTAAGACTAGCGACTAATACTCGGGGAATGTCATATCGGTGACGTCCCTCAACTAAAGCGAGGAAAATGTCACCAGCAGTACTGTTTGCAGAAATGAACTGCCATTCCCCCAAAATATTCATCAAGATGAATAACATGGTGGTGCCTACGTTTAGGGAAAGGCTACCAAGGGCAATGCTATATCACCCCTGGTCCATTACTCGAAATACCCCTCCCCCATAATACTCATGGAAATATGTATAATCATAAAGATATGCATTATCGGTCATATATGCCCATGTGTGAACAGGATCAGGTATTGGTAATCTTGAAACTAAAGCGACCACATTTTTATCGAATTGATGTGTCGTGTCTTCGACTACAACAGAGAATTCTTGTTCTCCATCCTGATTACAATAGAATTTAACATGGTCGTAGAAATAAGCAAAGAAGTCGTGGTGAATATGAATCGTCATCACTTACCAAGTAGATGACGCCATCCTAATCTAGTAGGATTACGTGGCCGGAACCAATGTCCATAGGTCTCGGTGCACAACACATCTTCGAAGGACTGTTCAGGTATGACTATAGGAGATGTCATCACAATAACTCTTTGAATAGTTCCACAAAAATCCTGGAATGACCGTCTGAAAATTAGAATTTTTCGCGTACGAATATTTTGGCCGAGGTGCCACATAGGGCACGAAAGGCTCATGGGTTTTAGAATTACAAAGATGTTTTGGCTGGTCGCTCGACAAAATTTTGTGAAAATGTAGAGGGCGCAGGCGCGCTCGTAAGTGTTGAAACCGGAGTTTAGAGCAAAAAGAAAGAAAAACTTGGAGTGGAAGGTCCGGGATGATGGTGGGGTGTAGTGTGGTTTGTTAGTGTAGAAAGAAGGGAGTTTAAATAGGTTCTGAGCCACCAAAACGAATCGGTAAGTTCCTAATTTGTTTGAAGGCAATTTTCGGAAATAGAAAAATTTCAAACCCGAAAACGAAAACAACCCATTTCCATGATTTTCTATAAATCCTGGTATCTTTCATACTGGATTTAGAATAGTAACTTCTAAACTCTCCTAGATTTCATGCTACCACCACACAATTCATAGATTTGCCGATATCGGCCAAATTATCAACCTTTCCTCCAAGACAACTTTACAGCAGATGATCATATAACGACTTATGCTCGGTATAAATATTTCCACCCCCAAACAAGTCGGGAAGGTGGGATTAGTGATAAAACAAGCAGTACTCGAAAATAACCAATTATAATAAAAAGTAAAATTTAAATCCAAACAACATTAAATAAACACATTACTATTTAAATTTAACTCCATGAATTAAAATCCAACTAATAAAACAAAATTATGAAATAACAAAAAAACAACTGATGGTGAACACCTAGTTTTGTGATGATGATGGACCCGAGATGGAGATTGGCTTGAACCATCGTCCTTTGGCGACGACGCTCATGCCTGCCGGACTCGGCTGAAACAGAGTCCTCCACGGGTGCCGCGCGTCGTAGGATCTCTATTCGAACAAGCTACGGGCTTCCATCTCAATGATCGAGCATCGTGATACCGGGTTTGTTGATCTTTGGTGGATAGTCTCCATGTTAGACAAGATATCGCCCGAACCCCTTCGAAAGCATTTCAAATCTTGTCCGAAGGTTCCCTTGCTTCTTTTGAACTACAACTGTCTATCTCGGATATTTTCACAAATACCATCAACGCGCCAAGGCAGTTTGCAAAGACTTGCACGCGCGTTCTAAATTAGAATTACAATTATCTAATGCATCTTCATCCAGACATGTCATATCCTCCCTTTCATCGTCCGACTCAACCATTTTTTCTTCAGACAACGGCCAAGTCTCTTGGATGCAATCCGTATAGATACTTGCATTAGAATACAATTTGATCTTAATAGGAGCAGATCTTGCGACAGCTCTAAAGGAGAGCATGATCTTAGTGATCAATACGGGAAGAGGCGCCAAGCTCTTCCCCACTCCTCGAATCACATTAAACATTAAATCAATGATGCAGAAATTATACTTATTTGTTTGCAAAATCCAGAGAACGTGCAAACATTGCAGGCCGATATCACTGACTTTGTCTTTCCCGAGGACGTTCCTACCAATCCACTGAGCTACAGCCAGTTGATTGGTTCTCGTGGGGATGGCGGGACGAATGAGATGTCGGATTGTATTCACCCTCCACGACAGTATCCTTCATCAAAGCAGGAACTCCAGTATACTGGGATTCCTGAATTGTCGTTACCAGGTTGCTTTCAAGCGTAATTCCTAACAATTTAGCCAACAACTGTCTCGTTAGTTCCCTCCTCGCTCCCGCTACCTTTATGAAAATCCTATCCCCCTCAATTCTCGCTTCTTATAAAACTGTTCTACCAAATCATAGTGATAGAACTCCTCGGTCGAAAGTACCATAGTCCGTTCAATGCCTCCTAATCATCTCCCGTCGTAAAATGGTAAGGCTGTCGGAAGAAACGCGTGCTCGGCAAAATTCGGCCGTCAGAGCGCCATTGAAGTTTCGGAGACAACTAATGGTTTTGTAGACTGTGGGGGAGGCGAGTTTGAAGAAAAACTACTAAAACCGCGGTGTTGGCGGTGGTTACTTGAACTGGTGGCTGTTTTTTTCGGAGTTGGGGTGGTGGTGGTAATGGTTTAGAGAAGATTTAAGTTGGCTTTGATTATCTTGGTGTGGGTGTCGTTAGGTTCTCTATTTTTTTTTTTATTTTGGTTTTCAAAGTTTTATTTAAGCGGTAACTGGCGGGATTGAAAGGGAAACAACGTAGGCGTGCGGTTTGGGAAGGAAGGAGACGCGACGCCGTCGCGTCGCGGTTTGGGCCCGAAGCCCAATTTGAATTCGAAATTTTCCGATTTTTTGCGCTAATTTCAAATTCAATTTGCCGCCGTTCATCGGGCCTAATTTTGGCGAATGAGTTATGGAAATGATCAGTAGAGAATTTCCAATCCAATGATCCATAAAACACTCAATTCCAACCATGGGTGACGTATAAGAGGGTGGAAGAACGCCTCGAAGTGCGTGTGTGACGTAAGTTATGCGAACGAAGGAAATCTAAGTTTAGATTACGTCAACCCAATTGAACTACAAGTAATGGGCCTAAGCAACACCAATAGAAAGTTCGAGCAATCCCGATGGAAAGATCAACTGCCCACCCCCAAACAAAATTTTTAAACACAAAATTTGTTTAAAACGTGGGTCGTTTAAAGTCAGATTCCCAAGACTTGTTGGATTGCTATTTCTATGATTTTAAGAATATTTTTATTTTTTTTTTATTTTTTATTAGTTTATTATAAGAAACACGAAAAACAATAAATACATAATTCACCCCATAGATGTACATGACTCAAAACCGAGAAAACATGCAAAAGTGGAAAACGTGAATTATGTTAACCGTGGACTTAGGATCCAAGATTTACAGCACACACTCCATAAGGAGGGCCGGTTACTGAATGGTGCACTTATCAAGATATGGAAGTGAAAGTAAAGTACACCAAATGACAAGGGTCAGTCCTCATAGGCGTGGTCTGTAAAAGGACTTCCTCTACATCGAGGGGGACGAAGTTCGTGAAAATGTTTTAACCGTTGACCATTAACTTGAAAGGTACTTGTTGTCATTTGGATTTACCAAGGTGATTGCCCCGTAAAGGGGTGACTTCAAGAACGAGAAAAAGGGCCAGACCAACGGGTTTTTAGTTTCCCTGGGAAAACATGTAGACGGGAGTTGTAAAGCAAGACCTTTTGACCGACTACAAACTCTTTGCGCAAGATATGCTTATCATGAACACGTTTCATGTTAGCTTTATAGTCCTTCGCGAGATCGTACGAATCGCTACGGATTTCTTCAAGCTCATTCAATTGCAACTTGCGTTTGACACCTGCCTCATCAATATTGAAGTTAAGGCTTTTTATAGCCCACAGAGCACGGTGCTCTAATTCAACGGGCAAATGACATGGTTTCCCAAATACAAGTCTAAAGGGAGACAAACCTATAGGAGTTTTGAAAGCAGTTCTATACGCCCATAAGGCATCCGATAGACGCTTTGACCAGTCTTTTCTATCAGGGTTTACTGAGTTGTTTCTAAAATCTTTTGATTTCCCTATTAGAAACTTCTACTTGTCCGCTAGTTTGTGGATGATAAGGAGTTGCTACTTTGTGTGTAACTCCATACTTTTTCACTAGGGATGCAACAACTCGTTGCAAAATGTGTTCCACCATCACTAATGATGGCTTTAGGAATGCCAAACCATTTAAAATATATTCTTTAATAAAAATACAACGGTCTTATGGTCATTGCTACGGCAAGCTAGGGCCTCTATCCATTTAGACCCGTAGTCCACGCAACTAGAATATAAATGAAACCGTGGGAGGCGGGGGAAAGGACCCATGAAATCAATGCCCCAAACGTCCGAAAATTTCTACTATCAAGATTGGATTTAATGGCATCATATTACGCCGTGATTCGCCCAAGTTGTTGGCAACGAATACACGCCTTGCAATGCACTTGGGCATCCTTAAAAAGGGTAGGCCAATAAAATCCACATTGAAGAACTTTAGCGGCTGTTTCCATCCCACTAAAATGGCCACCACACTCTTTGTCATGGCGAACGATAGAACTTCATTGTATTCCCATCGGGAATACAACGACGAATAATCTGATCCATACAATACTTAAAAGGTATGGCTCATCCCAAGTAGTATAACTTAACTCGGCCAAGAACTTCTTACGTTCATTTCTTGACCAATTATAAGGCATAACATCAGCCGCTAAATAATTTACAATGTCAAAGATACCATGGTTTGAAAAATGGCATACGATGCTCATCGGGGAAAAGAGTTCGGTATGGACTCGGAATCATCGATCGTTGTTTGTGAGTCTAGATAAGTGGTCGGCAACACGTTTTCGACCCTCTTTTGTCCTTTATTTCTAATGTGAACTCTTGTAGGAGAAGGATCCATCGGATTAATCTCGCTTAGCATCCTTCTTTGCAAGAAGGTACTTAAGGGTGCATGGTCCGTGTAAACTAAAGTTTTAGAACCAACCAAATAAGGACCTAAACTTATCTAAAGCATAAATGGCGACTAAGAATTCTTTTTCTGTAGTTGAATAATTTCGTTGAGCATCGTTTAATGTTTTACTAGCATAGTAAATGACAGTGGATTTATTATCTAGTTTTTGTCCCAAGACTGCACCAACTGCATAGTCACTAGCATCACACATGAGTTCGAAAGGTTTAGACCAATCGGGAGGCTGTATAATTGGTGCAGAGGTTAGGGCGGCTTTTAAAGTTTCAAAAGCCTGCTTACAGTTAAAATTGAAATCAAAGATTGCATCTTTCAAAAGCAGATTAGTTAAAGGCCTAGCTATTTTCGAGAAGTCTTTAATAAACCGCCTATAAAAACCTGCATGGCCTAGAAAGGCTCTAATATCACGGACAGTCCGTGGTTTAGGTAGGGTCGCTATCTTATCTAGTTTGGCTTTATCTACTTCGATGCCATCACTAGATACGATGTGACCTAGTACTATGCCCTTTTTCACCATGAAATTACACTTTCCCAATTTAAAACGAGGCTCTTTTTTCTTCACACGTGTCAAAACCTTAGAGGCAAGTTAAACAAAAGCGATCGTGAAGGAGTCTCCATAGATAGAAAAATCATCCATGAAAACTTCCATAAAGCTTCTACCATGTCACTAAATATATGTAGCATACAATCATTTGGAAGGTACTAGGAGCATTACAAAGGCCAAAAGGCATTCGTTTATAGGCATACGCGCTCCAAAGGGACATGTGAAGGTAGTCTTTTCTTGGTCATCAATATCAATAATAATCTGAAAATGGCCGAGTAGCCATCCGAGAAAACAATAAAAGCATGACCAGCTAGGCGCTCGAAAGCATTTGATCTATAAAAGGTAAAGGGAAGTGATCCTTTTCATTATCATAGCATTTAAACGCCTCAGAATCAATACAGATCCTCCATTTCATAGGACCTTGTGTGACAACATAGTCACCCTTCCCATTTCGTACCATGGTAACTCCCGATTTCTTAGGAACTACATGAATGGGGCTTACCCATTCGATATCAGATATTGGGTATATGATACCCGCATCGAGTAATCGTAAGACTTCTTCCCTAACCACCTCTTTCATGGTGGGTTCAAGACGGCGAGGTTCGCGAGAAGTCTTCGGCGTTATCCTCCAAATGGATACGATGAGTGCAAATATTAGGGTCAATTCCTTAATGTCGGCTAGTGACCAACCAATCGCAGACCGATGTTCCCTAATCACCCGGATTAAACGTGTCTCTTCATTCTTAGATAACAGAGAAGATATAATTACCGGATGACTACCATCCGGATCAAGTTGAATATATTTTAACTCTGGTGGAAGGGGTTAAGCTAATCGGGTGGAAGGAAAATCAATAGATGTTTCGGTCGGGGGTCCTCATTTTACATAATGAATACTTGCTTAGGTAGGAAGTCTTCATACTCAATATGTGGAACAGCCGAAGGATCTACAATTGGTGTGGACTCAAGGATGGTGTTGACTTCCTCTAAGTAGGAGTCATTTACAAAATCTGAAGTTCCAAAAGAAAGGAATTTGTACATATTGTTTTCAAGAAACGTGTTGTTAAAATAATCTTGAGCTAAGCTCTCGATCATGCTAACCTCCCCATCTATGATTTAATATGGTAACTGTTTCATCATTTTAAAACATTTACCTCAACCGTAAGATGGCCAAAAGATAAGGACATCTTACCATCGCGCAATTTATAAGTCGCGTTGGCGGTTGCTAAGAATGGAAGCCCTAAGATGATCGGTGCAGTCGTTGGCGACTTACGTAGACGAGGATAACAAAATCAGCAGGATAGTAAAAATCCCGAACCTTAACAAGCACGTTTTCCACTACACCCTTAGGATACTTAATTGACACGTCCGCTAATTGCAGCGTTATTTTTGTAGGTTGCATTTCCTGTAGACCTATTTGTTTATACAAGTAATACGGAGTAAGTTAACACTCGCCCTCGGTCTAATAAAGCGGTCGCCGTGTAGGAATCTCCTAAGGTGCATTTTCTGAAGGGAGGGCGACCGTGGTCCTTGTACTTAACGATTCCATTATTTTCGGATAAAGTTGGGACCGTTTAGTTAAAAGGCATCTTTAGGTATGTTGGTCTTCGCCTAGTAGTGCACAACTCTTTAAGAAACTTAGCATGGTTAGGGAGCTTTTTAATAGCTTTGAGAAAAGGAAGGTTTATCGTTAGATTCTTGAAAACATTCCTAATCTCCTCAAAGTTTGTATCCTTAGTTAGCATGGCTAACTTCTGAGGGAATGGTGGTTTTGCTCTATATTTAGCATATGGCTCGACTTGATGTGTTACCCGGCTTCTGTTTCTTAGGTTGTGGTTTAACCGGTACCCGCGCAGTGGTAGGCTCTTGGTTTCTATTTCAAGATCTAATTCGATATCGGTGTAGGAGTATCGATGGGGTAACTATAGGCATAGTTACTTTTGTTATCAACCACTCTTCCGAATCCGGAGAGTGGTGATGGCATTCAGTGTCACCTACTATTGTCGTTTCCATACTAGTATTACCGTTTACCTCAAAGGTCGTGTTTGTTGTTTTAGGGTTGGGTATCGCTTGTCCCGAAACATGCCTTTTGGTTGGCTTTCTCTTGGGCTAACCTGTTGTATGCCCTTATTTATGGATTGTAAGATCTGTTGGTTTGATTGAAGTCATTGATTGGAAAAGTTGTTGGGTAACTTTGTATAAAGGCGTCTATAACGATCCGGATGTGATTGTGTAGTAGTCACGAATGTGTGGTGCAACCGAACTATCTCACGTTGATTATTTATGGGTGGGTTGTGATAGTTACTATTGTTAACCGGAACGATACCTCTATTGGTATTATAACTATTATAATTACCCTGACCTTGTGCTAAACCTTGTCGGTCAAGGCTTTGGTTGTTATAATTATTATAATTTCCCTGACTTAGTCCCTGGCCTTGCCTAGGTGGAGCTTGATTATAGTTGTTTGCTTGCCTAACATTTTGGTTATTAGACCCTGGAGGTGAAACTTGTTGATTGTTTCGCCAACTAAAGTTGGGATGTTGTCTCCATGGGGCATTAGGAATAGGATAGTTATTAATGGAGTAAACATTATCTTGCTCTAATTGTTGTTGTTCATAGGCGAGAGGACAATAGGAGTCAGGGTGCTCAGGACTCAAACAGACATTACATGGGTTGGAGTTAACATTCATGACGGGGATAGGCTTTTGTTGAATAGAAATAGCCTCAACCTTTTTAGTTAGAGATTCGATTAAATTTTTAAGTTCTAGATCGGGTTTCATCTCAAACATACCGGCGGCCTTAACTGTTGAAGAAGAACTAACTGCGCGGGGGATATCGTCACTACCCCCCCAATTGTTATTACGTTTAGTTTGATCTTCTAAAAATTTGTAAGCCTCCGAGGCTCCTTTACTTAGGAAACTACCCCCATTCATTATGTCTAGGACTTCTTTATGGTGATGTTGAAGTCCTTTGAAAAAGGCACGAACTAACGTGTCTTTTGCTAGGTTATGGTGTGGACACTCTATAAGCAGATCGGTGAAACGATTCCAAGCCTCAGAAAATGATTCATGAGGGTTCTGTTGGAAAAAAATGAATCTTGGAAAGCATCTCATCCGTCTTTAGGGGTGGGTAAAAATGTTCCATAAACAGCTAAACAAGTTTAGCCCACGAGTCCACCGAGTTAGGCGCTTGGGAAGTTAACCAAGACGCTGACTTATCAGCTAAGGTGAAAGGGAATTCCCTCAGTTTAATTTGTTCCGTACCAACCGTAGGATGATGGAATGTTGTAAGGACTTGTTCAATCCTACGCATGTGTTGATAAGGTTTTTCATGGTCTAAACCATGGAAAAACTGGTAACAAATTAAATATGTTTGGGGAATTCAAAATCCCCCCATTGGGTCCGCTAGAACAATGCAAGATTTAGAGCTATCGCCAATGCTTTGTAAAAGTCTGGGAGAGAGGAGTCTCTCTTTCTTTCACCCATTACGTCAGGTGTGGTTGGTGGGATAGTAGTTAGAGGTGTAGTGATTGGTATACTTCAATAGATTTGTTTGTTGACGTTGACGGTTAATTACGCTCGGTGTTTTTCTCCGACTGACCTTAATCTCATGCAAGTCTAAGTCTAAATAATGAAAACAATCCAAACAATCTTGATATATTAGTATGAACCTCTAACGGAGACGCGAGGTATGGAAGAAAGGAATACCGATAAAGCGTCCTTGCTTCGCTTTATGAATAGCGTCTTGTTTATGCGTGTTCAGTGTAAATAACAAGTTAGAACACTGAAAAACTTAAAAATCGAAGTTTGAAACAAACCTGTTGAAATCCGGGATTTTTGGCTTAGGGCGCAGGTGCGCTCGCATAGGGCGCGGTCGCGCTCCTTGTTCCAGTGACTTAGCGCGGGTCGCGCTCGTGGTCCAGTAACTTTGGGCGGGTCGTTCTCGGTCTGAGGGCGGGTCGCTCGTTGTTCGAACTACTATAGGGCAGTTGCGCTCCTTATATAGGTCGCCTTCAGTGTAATTTTGTCGCGGAATTTTTCGACGCTGAAGCGGATAACCACAGTATGAATCAAACAAGGGTGGGTGGGTTTAATGGGACTTAAAAATGACTAATTCTACTATGAAAACAATGCTAAAGTGCACTAAGATGGCAGCGGCGCCATTTGATAAAACAAATGATTGAATAGTTTACCTACGAAATGAACGATGAACTCAAAACGTAAGTAAACTAAAACTTAATTTAATTGCCTATATGTTTATCAAAGTTTCTACTCTCAATTCTATCGAGATAGAGTGGAGTAACAAATTCGTTCCACTCCTAGTGCTCTAGCATGGAATGTTTTCTAGTCTAAGTAGTCGGTCTTAAGTCTAATGAGAGCTTTACGAAGGGTGTTATACTATGATACAATATGAAATTGATTATTTGAATTTAACTACGAATGCTATGGAAATACGATTGTTTTTTAATCTAGATAAAGGATTAGAGGGGAATTGAATCCACCTCGAATCCAACTTAATAACCTAGTATAGATTCTTGTATCTCGATTCTCACGTTCTTACGGCAAGAATTCGAATTCTAATCCCTAGTGTTCATGGCATTTCTACCGAATACTAACTAGCATGTGAGGTCATCCACCCATTCTCATGGCTTAATCACGACCTTCTAGATTGGAATAGATTCTACAATGCTTCTACACTATACCACTAAGTTTTCATCAAGGCTTCATCAACCCCTCTAATGGAGGTTTTAGCCTTGAATCATTCCCAATCATTCCCATATGAATCTAAACTAAACATATTATCAAAGATTCAAATTTACTAATCTAAACTAAACGATAATTAAATTCTAATTAACAACTAAGAAATGGTAACCAACAATAATTAAAACTAGATCTAATAGATTGAAATAACACAATTCGAAATTGATAAAATAACTATTTTATTTATCTAATCAATCAAGAACAATGATTCAAAAACTTAATCTAAAACAAGAATTGAAAATGGAACTAAAACTTAATTTAATTAATTAAACTAGATCTAGAATTATCTATATTGTTTTAGGTCTAACTAACTACCATTAACAAAGAGCTAAGCTTGGGTTTTATACTTTCAGATCCAAAATCGTGCATGGGCTTGGAGCCATGTTTTGGGCGAGAATCGTGCCCAAAACCCAATCTCTTTCAAATCCAAAAAGGCCTCTTCAGCTGCAGTTGGCTTCAATAGACTTTTCGTCCACTTCTGCTCCTCTGATTGGGTTAAGGCTTGGACCATTGGAAAGCTCTTTCCGAGCCGGTCGTTTTAACATAAGGTAGGCCCCATTCCAGGAGGTCCGAGTCCAAAGATCTGACCTTCGGAAGTTTCACGCCGACTTGTGTCTTTGTTTTACGCCCGTGTCGACTTTTCAGCTTTTGACCGGGCTTAGGAAGGCTTTGTCTTCTTGAATCTTGGCCTTTAATCACGGAACTACTTAGTAACCGACCTTTGCTCCTTTATCTCGCTAAAGTGGCACATTTCTGCACATAATGGACTTTGAAACTGAAATGCATAAAACACGAATCGGTGTTAACTCTTAATTATTACTCACATAATCGGGTCTAAAAGTATGATCAGCATACGAGGTTAAAACTACAGTTTTGGGCTCTTATCACAACACTATATCACCCTGCCAGTTACAGCATGCAAGATAGTGAGGACGTACTTCCCTCAGTTTGCGGCCACCTTTCAGGACTGGGTAAAGGTCGACTCTATGTGTCCAACAAACAAGATAATTCGTTCTTTATGATTTAGGACATGGCGGCGCCCTGCAAGGTATCTTAAGAAAGTTTGTTCTTTCCCTAATGATGATAAAATGATAGCTCATCAAGACAATGCAAAGAAGAGGAAGTGGAGTGAAGTTTGGAAAGCTATGATAGATTGGCGGGATGCAAAGGAATGGCATTTCTACAAGGACGAGGCAAGGATGGACTATCCCCCAGTTCAAGGTTGGAGCAATGTTAGTTGATGCATGTACATATTTGTTTTACGTTTTGATGTGAAATAAATAAATAACCTAACGGTGTGCTACTTTAACGATTGCTTCTACTTTTTATGATATATATAGTGTCTTACAATAAATTTACGTGGAAGATGTCACCTATATTTTTTGCTCATAGCCTCTCAGGTATACTCTTTCTTCCTATTAACACTTTGAGGACACAGCGTCCGACTGTTTGGGGGTGGTGGGAACCTTTAGCAAAAATTAGGCATGCATAGTTGTATATAGTTTACTTGATATCTAAATAAACGATTTAGTGACAAATTCTCGTTTTCCTTTCTATGATGAAAAATATTTAGAAATCTCACCCTAGCATCAGAATTAGGACTTGTTCTTAGAAACTTAATTTAATACATATGCAATAGTTTTTACATCTTTTCATGAGCATTCATGCACTAACTATCATTTAATGTACATAGCAGTAAGTTTCTGGGACCCACGGTTAGACAACTTAGTTTCCATATCCTGTAAGAATCTAACCAAAAGCCTAAAAATGTGTGATATATGAATAATGACACGTAAGAGTAGTTCTTCCAAATAGAGAAGTTCACACGCCTACTTTACTTAATCACTACCCAAATCCTAGGCGAGAATTTAGGCATTCTTTGGATCGATATAGCCAAAAATTCACACGAAAAAGAAAAAAAAAAAAAAAAAAAAAACCGCTTAGTCGCCTAATGAACCTTTCATTAATCCTTTCTACTTCACCAAAAAATCATTACCCATCTAGTAACCACAAATAAATAAGCCTACCTAGATGATGAGTATGAGAAATAGGATGAAGTGCAGAAAAATGAAGAGAAAAACCTTGTCAACGAATCAAAATCAGTTACCTGTTTCAGAAGAAAAGAAAAAGAAAAAAGAAAATAGAAATATGTTTCCAAAAATCAAAAGAAATATCAAGGTTTGAATTCCCCCCAAAAATCAAATCAAAAGGGAATACAAAAGCTTGAAAAATCCAAGTATGGAAACCCATGTTAGAAGCAGGAAAGAAAATAAGGATTCTCTAGTATAAATATCTCGAAAACCTTATTCTCTCATACTTATCATTTTTTAATTTTCCATTCCAGTTTCTTTTACACTACCACCTATGCCCCATAACACCTAATAAAGACCTCTAGCTCAATTAGGAATAGGATAGTATGATAATAAGTAGTATTTGTGACTTCTCGACCTCGGCTCCTCTGACTGTCATTGAGTATGTGAGGAAACGGTGCCCACCGCAGACACCGGAGATAGCAAAGCTTGAGTGGAAAAATAAGAGAGAAATTATGTTTCGACACATATACGTGAGAACCTACTTAAGGGCGCTATCCAAAGGATCGAAACGCCCCCGCTTTCGTACATTTCATTATAAGATCTTTGCATGCATGCTCATACGTAGATGTTTTGATTATTGTATGTATATTAACTTGAAATTGAAAAAAAGAATTAAATCCTTGTTTCCCCAGCTAGTGAGATGTCTAGATACGAGATTAATTAAGGAAACAAGCCTTTGTTACTAAGTCGTTGTAGTATAAATGAAGTTTGTGAGTATCTTCTCTGGAAAACTCTCACGAGGTTATAACTCGGCCCACTAGGGAATTCCTAGTGGTTCAAGGCCTTGTTGCATCGGTCAATGCAACCACACTCTCTGAAATGAGATTTAGCTTAGGACAACATTTTTGACCACTTATCGTTTTAATGTCTCTTCTTTTGCTTGAGAACAAGCAAAGTGCTTTTTGGGGGTGGTGTGATAAGCACCCAAAACTGTAATATTAAAACCCCGAGAGACATAGCATTTTGGTCGATTATGTGTTTAATAATCATGTAATAATTATATTTTCGTACTTTTGCGGGTTTCCGCAATTAAAATGAATATAATGATAAAATATGCATCGGGCACGGGAATCTTTGGAATATTTGAAGTTTCCCACCCAACCCCGTGAAGCCCAACAAAAGCGACTAGAGCCGAAGTTTCCAAAAAGAACAAAACCAAAGTCTGAAGCGGGTCCATATATAAAGAAGCAAACAAACTTCGAAGCTCAAATCGGATAAATCTAGATGCCGACGTTGGCTAATCAAGCTGCCATAGCGATCCGGCGATTTTAACTCGTGCAAGGACGAAAGTCATAAAACGCCAAAATCGGGGTAGCCATCGATGGACACACTAAGTGGACCCACTCTGCGGGCCCAAAGGCATGACGAGTCAGCATAGGCAGGTGGCAAGTGATGGGTTCAATTTGGTGCCACCTTGCAAGATAAAAGACATGTACCAATTCAATGTTTGAATTGAATTGGGCTAAAAGACGAAAACAAAACATAAAAGGACGAAAACTTAATAAGTAAAAGACAAAAGTTATAACAGATGAAAACAAAACTTTGATTCTCAAAGTTTTGAACAATTCAATTAGCTAACGAACAAAACTCAATTAAGGCTTCACAAGACATCCGCCTATATATATGAGGGGGTCGCCTTCATTATTTCCCCTTCAGCATTTTCATGCTTTAGCATCCGCTTAGCTTTAGTTCGTTTTCTTTCAGTACTTACATTCTGTCATTTTCATTCCAGCAGCTTAAATACTGTAAGTTATTTTACCCTTAATAACAGTCATTTCTTTTCTAGTTTAATTCCTGTCCTGCATTTATTTACTTAATGTATACAGCAAGTTTTATTATTCCTTCTATGACCATGAGCTAATCCCCCCTCACGGGGAGGGTTATGCTGCTCGTGTGAAAATCCGGATTGACTCTTTAATATTCTAGAATCACTACTTAGGATTTAGGCATAGATTAGACATCCGGTCCCAAAATGACTGAGACTGTACCAATTTGGAGTGTTGATGCTCCAGAACAGTCTCGTGCGTGACCCAAAATGTCTCCCGCGCGACTCTCTGGTGTGAGACAGCTCTCCAATTTGTCCAGCTGATGTGAAATCGAGCCAGGAACTGAAATAATATACCAGAGATGAGATATTAGTTAAACTCCTTATGCTAGTGCAATGCGGCCTAAAGATGTGGGCATGCGCTAGGGATCAATACTCGACGTCGTCTCCGAACACGAGACGAATTAGAGATGTAGTGATGTGGTAGTAAACTGTTGAAAAACGATTCTTGCATGAGCATGATTAACTCTCTCCCTGTTTCTCTATCTTTGTTTACCTACATCGAAATCACCGTAGTAATTTACATTAATTGCATTATCATAAAATTAATTAAACCAACTAAAAAAAAACCTAAAAATCCTACTCACCAAAAGTTGTAATTCCAGTTGTGAACCTTTTCCGAGCCCTAAGGTTTGGACGATCCCTTACTTGACCTATCCTACCAAACCCACGTGAGTAAGGTAACTTGACGAAAACGTACGACTATACGGACTTTGGACTTGGAACTTTGGTCTTTGGACTTCGGACTTCGGACTGTGAACCTCGGACTTAATTAATCAAGAAAACCAATAAACGTGAAATAAAATGCGTGTTTAATCACAACACTATTTTTTTCATAAAAGCATCTTTCAAAATTCAGCACTAAAGATCAAACGTAAAAGATTACTCGTCTTTTGACGGCACGAATAATATCTAAATTTAATATTTGCAATTAAATCAAGCTTTGATCAATAACAATATATATTCAAATGACTAAGGATGCATGACATACAAAGTGAAAGAATAAACTACTATCAATCGTGAATATATTGAACGAAGATTAATCGGTTAATATCTAAGTGAAATCATCAAAACCCAAACTCAAAATAATAACATCAAGGCTAGGGCTTCATCTTAGCCCTAGCTAATAGTTTAGCAATTCATAATAATGGAACTGAAAATAAAGAAAAGGTTAGGAGAACTCATGTCGACAGTGAAATCTCCTTGGCTTTCCTTCGTCTCGTTCTCGATTTCCGTGTGTCTCCAATTCTTGCTCTTCGGCTCTCCGATGTTATGTTCTCCCCTCTCGATATTCTACTTCCTATTCTCCAGAGCCCCGTTCCCTTTGATTTTTACTTGTATATATAGAGGTTTCGGTTTGAGCAGTGTTTGATTTGGAATGGAATTAGAAGTATCTAATTCGGTAGCGAGATTTTGAATTCGATCAGTTTGATTTGAATAAGGATTTTCAGCCTTTGGTTTCTCTTTTTGTTTCTTTTCCTGAGCGATAGGAGAGTTGAGATTGTGTTCAAGTGCTCTTGGGAGTTGGGAGTATGAATAGGTAATAGGTTGTGTGGTTTGATTGGTTCGGGTGTTGATTTGGATCGCCGAAATTAGAGGGATCGGTTTCTGGGTTTCTTCTGTTCGTGAGAATGAATTGCTAACTCTTTGATTCGGTAGTCCAAGGTGCAACATAGTTAGAATATGGCTTGGTGGGTTATATGTTTGTATGGGCTTGGAAGTGTGGGCTTTGATGTTTAGTTATGGGTTGGTCTAATTAGTTGTACATGGTCCGGTCTTCAGCACCTCCTTTAGTCATGTGAGTTTAGACTTTAGATGTTGGCACATAGCTCACAAGCTTGTACTGTTCACGTGCTACTCAATATCCTTGAGCCAATATATTCAAGGCCCCATGTCCGCCAGTTCCCATAGACTAAGCCCTCTACTGATCTCGCACCATACACGTCCCATGCCAGTCCAACTAGAACCATTGTACTAACTCAATCAACGCCTACTCCCTGGAATTACTGCTGACAAAACTGTAGTTATGCATTAATATTTCCACGTTAACTCCAAGTCCTGCAAAGTCACTAGAAACACAAAAACTAAATCAAACAAATGAAATAAATGAACTAACTAATATAAAACTGGGTGTAAATATATGTAACATTTACGTTTTTATCACTTGGCCATGAGCTTAAAACTCTTATTGAATCCCCCACTAAAAAGATAGATCCCCTCTCTATTCATAAACAAGAAGCGATATCCACTCCAGTCATGAACATCAACTCTCCTCATTATAATTTCTATTTTTGTCTTGAGCATTCCGACTTTTACTGTCCTATTGCCTATGAACAACCACTACCATAGCCAGAAGATGTCTGCGCTTTTAACATCCCTAATGCACCTTGGAGACAAAATACCAACTTTAGTTGGAGAAATAACCACCATTAAGCCGCACCTTTAGGTTTTGGTAATCAAAATGTTAGGACCACCAACAACTACACCCAATTTCAACCAAGGTAAGGACAAGGGCAAGATAATTATAACACCAATAGAGGTATCGTCTCGATTAATAACAATTATCATAATCCACCAGTTAATAATTAACGTCAAATAGTTCCTGTTACACCACCCATGGCTGCTCAACCTTCCCAGCTTGATCGATTCGATGCGTACATGCAAGCTCAACAACAGATATTACAATCCATTCAGTAATCCATCCAACAGTTAGCCCAAGATAAGATCCAATCCAAAGGCGTGTTTCCAGGTCAAGCCATACCTAATCCTAAGTCAACAAACACAGCCTTCAAAGTAACCGGTAATCCTAGTAATGACAATCTAATCTAGGGTGAATTAATGGCAGCAACTACTCTTCATTTGGGGAGAGTGGTTAACAACAAAGTGATTATGCCTGATGATTCCCCACAAACTGAAAAAAACAATGGAGCCTTACTAGATACCGTAGTTGAAACTAAAGATCCTACAACTGTAAAAGTACCAGTTAAACCTCAACCTAGGGGGAAATCAGCAACAGCTAAAGAAAGGGGCAATACTCCTATTGACCCTTATACTAAGTATAGGGATAAATCACCATTTCCCCAGAGACTAGCCATGATAAAGAAAGATGATAATTTTGAAGAGATTAGAAAAGTTTTCAAAAATTTGACTATAAACCTACCTTTCCTCGATGCCATTAAACGTTTTCCAAAACACACTAAGCTTCCTAGAGATTTGTGCAGCACAAAGAGGAAAATGAACATACCTAAGGAAGCCTTTTTAACCGAACAGTTTCTCTCTTTATCTGAACATAACAGAATCATTAAGTACAAGAACCCTGGTCATCCTATTATACAATGCACCTTAGGCGATACTTTCACCACAACTACTCTTCTAGACCTTAGAGCGAGTGTTAACTGATAAGTACCTAAAATTGTGTTTTAAACCTCGTAGGGACATTACATTTGGGTCAATTATGTGTTTAATAAATGTAAATTAATTGTATTTTCATGTTTTCATAGGTTTCAATAGACAACGATAAAATACACACAAAACTAGCATTTTAGCACAAAATACAGCCGAATAAAGCTTGGACTTGAAATATTCAGTAATAGCTCAGTTAAAGCTCTAAACTACCAACAAAGCTCATAGACTCAGAGAACCACGAAACAAGTTGAAGAATCCAAACTTATGTCCCTAAGCTAGCTAAAGGAGAGATTTTCGAGTAAAAAACTTGGTCAAACTGACCTAAATCAGATCGGAAGACAGGAGAAAACTTCAAACAACGATAACTTCTGCCTTCTAACTCTGATTGAAGCATATAACCTGTCAAAATGATCAACACAGAAAACTCTAAGCAACGGTATATTGCTTATACAAAATGGACGTATGGTTTGAAATCAGAGATAAAGTCAAGCACATTACTATTCATCGAATACGACGTAGATATTTTAGATTTTTTATTATTTAACTTTTTGTAAAGTAAAAAGATAAATAGTTCCGAATAGTTTCAAATAGTGTTGAATAGTGATCAAATCTCAGTCGTTGGATAAGATTTATGAGATTCAATCACGACCATCCATTCAACTATAAATAGAAGGGGTCTAGTTTTAGTTTTTCTCATTTAATGGTTAGCATTCAATCATAGGATTTAGAGTAGTTTTACAATTTTTCTAGTGTAATGAAGAATTTAATTTCCAGTTTTTAATTAAAATGTTTTTAATTCAGCTTTATTTTCTATTAATTAGAATAACACCTTAGTTTTATGATCTCGGAGCAGAAACTTTGCTCGAGTGAGGATTATCTCCGTTAGAGAGGGTGTTTCGATAATTATAACGATTAGGAATTGAGTAAGTTCATCCAGAGATGGGGTTCTGAATCGATTCCACACACTAATAATGCTCGTTCAAAGATGAAGAGTCGTTATTAGGGATAAAAAATCGAGACTAACTCTTTTAATGAAGATATGATTCGTTCAAAAAGATTTTCTATCTCTGAAATCAAAGTCTATTTTCTTTTATTTTCATCATTTTCTCATCTAAATTCACTTTCACAAATTCACGTGATCAAATTTGTTTTGTTTATAAATAATGTTTTGCAATTTTATTGAAATGTGAACGAAATGACAAACCACACCGCTGTGTTACACACTGATCATTAACTTACTCCCATTTTATCTTTATAAACAACTACGTCTACATGAACTCAAACCAACCAAAATGACTTTGCAGTTAGCCGATCACTCTATTAAGTATCTCAAGGGCGTAGTTGAAAACATTCTTGTAAAAGTTCAAAACTTCTACTATTCAGCTGACTTCATTATTCTCGACACAGAAGTCGCTAATGACTCTTTCCAATCATTTTAGGGCGTCCCTTCTTGACAACTGCCAACACCTTTATTAACTGCCGTGATGGTTCGATGCCTATTTCCTTTGGAAACCTTACTGTTGAGGTGAATGTTTTTAAGATGATGCAACAGACACCAGACATGACTATCGATGGAGAGGTTAACATTATTGAAAGCCTTGCTCAAAACTATTTCAACAACACGTTTCCAGAAAACTAGATTCACCAATAACTTTCCTTCGACAGTATTGACTTTGATGATGATTCCTACATCCGGGAAGTACATGCCCTTTTAGAGTCCACTCCTATCCATAACCCCTCAGTGGATCATTCTCCAAAGTTTGAAGAACTATTTCCTGAACAAATTTGTGTTGTTGAGGAGGAAGAACCTCCGGAGACCCTCCTACCCACTACTCCCACCCCTGAGCTTAAACCACTTTCCGCTGAGTTAAAGTACATTCATCTTGATCTGGATGACAGTCATTCGGTTATCATATCATCTCAGTTATCTGCTACTGAAGTGGCAAGTTTGATTAGGATAATTCGTGAACATTGTTATGTGATTGGTTGGTCCCTAGACGATATTAAAGGGATTGATCCTAGTGTATGCACACATAGTATACATTTAGAGGACAATGCAAAGTTCTCACGTGAGTCACAGTGTCGTTTGAACCCTTCCATGAAAGAGGTGGTCAGGGAGGAAGTTTTGAGGTTACTCAATGCAGGTATTATATCCCATCTCTGATAGTGAATGGGTAAGCCCAATTTATGTAGTCCCTAAGAAATCGGGTGTTACAGTTATTCATAATGCAGATGGTGAGTTGGTTTCCACATGAGTTCCTTGAAAGTGGAGGATCTATATTGATTATAGGAGGCGGAATGCCATGACACATAAGGACCACTTTCCTTTATGTTTTGTAGATCAGATGCTTGAACGTCTAGCCGACCGTGCCTACTACTATTTTCTAGATGGCTACTCTAGCTATTTTCAGATTGTTATTGACCCTGATGACCAAGAGAAGACTACTTTCACCTATCCTTTTGGAACATAGATGAATATAAACGAATGCCCTTTGGCCTTTGTAATGTACCTAGTACTTTTCAGCGATGTATGCTTTATATTTTTAGTGACATGGTGGAGCAATTCATGGAAGTGTTTATGGATGTTTTTTCCATTTACGGTCATTCTTTTGAGGATTGTCTTTCAAACATATCCAAGGTTTTCAAACGGTGTCAGGAAAAGAACCTAGTCTTAAATTGGAAAAAATATCATTTTATGGTCACCAGAGGCATCATGTTAGGTTATATTGTATCTAAAGATGGCATAGAAGTAGACAAGGCTAAATTAGATAAGATAGCATCTTTACCTATACCACAAACTGTCCGTGACATCATGGTCATTTTAGGCCATGTAGGTTTTTATAGATGTTTCATAATAGATTTTTCAAAAATAGCTAGGCCTTTAACCAATTTGCTTATAAAAGATGCCGTTTTTTTATTTCAATTATGATTGTAAATAGGCTTTTGAGACTTTGAAAGCTGCCTTAACCTCTGCACCTACCATACAACCACCGGACTGGTCTAAGCCTTTCAAACTTATGTGTGATGCTAGCGATTATGTTGTTGGTACCGTACTAGGCCAAAAATTAGATGATAAGTCCACCGTCATTTTTTATGCAAGTAAAACATTAAATGATTCTCAGCATAATTACACTACTACGGAAAAAGAATTTCTAGTTGTTGTTTATGCCTTAGATAAGTTTTGCCCCTACTTAGTTGGTTCCACGACCATCGTCTATACAGACCATGTAGTGCTTAGGTACTTTCTCGTGAAGAATGATGCTAAACAGAGATTGATCCGTTAGATTCTTCTCCTGCAAGAGTTTACCTTAGAAATTAAGGATAAGAAAAGGGCAGAAAATGTAGTTGCAGATCATTTATCTAGGTTGACTAATGAGAATGACAGTGATTCAGAATCTATATTTGACTCTTTTCCGGATGAGCACCTTTATTCAATTTTTTCTGCACCATGTTATGTGGACATTGTTAATTTTTTAGTGTCCGAGATCATTCCTGATACATGGTCCAAGAGTGAACGCAAGAGATTTTTGGCCAAAGCTAAGTTTTACTACTAGGATGAACCTTACCTTTTTAAGTATTGTGCAGGTCAGATAATTCGTCGTTGTATTCCCCAGTGGGAGCACAAGGAAATCTTATCCTTCTTCCATAAACAATCATGTGGGGGTCATTTTAGTGGAAAGAAAACTACCGCCAAAGTTCTTCAGTGCGGTTTTTATTAGCCTACCCTTTTTCAAGATGCCCATGCACACTGCAAAGCATGTATTCATTGTCAACAACTTGGGCGTATCACTCAATATAATATGATGCCCCTAATTAAATCCCATTCTCGTAATGGAGATTTTTTATGTCTAGGGTATTGATTTTATAGGTCTGTTTCCCGTCTCGAATGGTTTTGTTTTTATCCTCATAGCTGTCAACTATGTTTCTAAATAGATTTAAACCATGGCTTGTTGTAGCAACGACCATAATACTGTAGTGTTTTTCATGAAGTAATATATTTTCTCTCGTTTCGGCGTCCCTAAAGCCATCATCAGTGATGGGGGAATTTTTTTTTGTAACAGAGTTGTTGAAGCTTTGGTTAAGAAATATGGAGTTACCCATAAGGTGGCGACTCCGTATCATCCGCAAACTAGTGGCCAAGTCGAGGTGTCTAATAGAGAAATCAAAAAGATTTTAGAGACGACAGTTAATCATGATAGAAAAGACTGGTCTAGACGCCTAACATATACTTTATGGGCATACATAACGGCTTTTAAGACACCTATTGGCATGTTACCCTACCGCTTGGTTTTTAAAAAACCTTGTCACTTGCCTGTTGAGTTGGAGTACTGTGCTCTGTAGGCTATGAAGAATCTCAATTTCAACATTGACGATGCTGGTGTCAAGCGCAAATTGCAATTAAATGAGATTGATGAACTTCGGAGTGATTCTTACGATCTCGGGAAGGATTATAAAGCTAGCATGAAATGTATTCATGATAAACACATTTTGCATAAAGAGTTTGAACTTGGCCAAAATGTTTTTCCCTACAACTCATGTTTGCATATTTTCCCTGGGAAATTAAAAACACGTTGGTCAAATCCTTTTTTAGTTATTGATGTCACCCCTCACGGGGCAATCACCTTGGTAAATCCCAAGGATAATAGTACCTTCCAAGTAAATGACCAACGTTTAAAACATTTCCACGAGTTACGGTCGCTAGCTATAGAAGAAACACTTCTACAAGACCCTGTCTATGAGAACTGACCCTCTATGATTGGTGTACTTCCTACCCGAATTCCAGATTCTAGGAGTGCACCAAAAAGGTAACTGGACCGTCCTTTCAGAGTGTGTGGTTGTAAGTGCCGGATCCTTAGTCCACGTTTCATGTAATTAACGCATTCTAATCTTGCACTTTTTCTTGTTTCTTTTTTAGTAGTGTTTCTCTATGGAGTGGGTTATATTTTTAGTTGCTTTGTTCTTTTATTTTCAAAAATCCAAATTCATAAAAACTAGAAAACTTTAGAACCCATAAAAATTAGATAAATTAGAAAGTCTAGGGAATTTGACTTTAAAAGACCCACATTTTCACCATAACATATTTTCATCTTATTCCAAAAAATTTGTTTGGGGGTCGGTAATCACCCCTCCTTGTTCACTTAACTTCCTATCTGATAATCCGTAAAAACTCAATTAGATTACTCTAACCTCATTCTTACGGTATCAACTATTTATTTCCTACTCTCACATATAAATTTATGCAATATATAGAGTACGGAATCGTTCCACTCTTTAACTAGCAAGACATAAGTGAATTCAATTAATCAAACACAAGGAACAATGTGAGAGTAATGTGTGATGTGAAATTTCTATTCTACAATTATACGATGGATTCAAATAAATCTAAATTAACTAAACTAATAAAAATAGGGTTTTTGATTACATAGAAAGTATAGAGAAGAGTAATCAATCCACCTAATAACTAGTTTCATGCAAGAATCGAATTATTCATTGAAAAGATATCATATTTAGGTTTTCACGCAACGATTCAACCCAAAGCCTAAACCTTTATCATCCCTAGCAACAACCTACATCTCTATAGTCATTATTACTAGAATGTAAGATTATTACAACCAAATCTCTCGACTTAATTACAACAATCCCTAGTTTAATTTATCATATGCTTATTTTGGAAGTCATACAATAAACTAAACTCATTGAAACACATACACAATGAAATAATTCTACAAATTAATCTATTCCTCATTAGGTTTCATAATCACTCTCTATAATGGGGGGGATTAGCCTAATATCATTGGATTAATTAAACTAAAATAATGAAAGGAAAACATAATGTAAATTAAACTAAACTTAATTAAACAACTAGAACAAGTCATTATTGAATAAGTATTAAACTCTATTAATCTATTTGAACAATAACAATAATGATTCAAAATGAATTAAAACTAAAATTAAAACTAATTAAGAACTAAGATTATTAATAACTACTTATCAAATTAAAACAAACTAATTAATTGAATGCAAAAACTAGATCTAAACTAAGTTTTTGGATCTAATTAATGGAGTCTAACCTAATTTTCTAATCTAGATCTAGGTAATCTTAAGAGTTAAGTCTTCTCTATACAAATGGAGGAGACCAGATCCACTTTTTAGTGCATGGGCTGAGGACCCATGTTTTGGGCCAAAAAATCGAGCCCAAATCCCAATTTCTTCAGTCCACAGAGGCATTTTCAGTTGTATTTGACTTCTATGGACATTTCACAAACTTTTTCTCCTCTGATTGGGTCAAGTCTTGGACCATTGGAAAGCTCTTTCCGAGCCGGTCGTTTTGACATAAGGTAGGCCCAATTCCAAGGTCTGAGTCCAAAGATACGGCCTTCGAAAGTTCTACTGACTTTTATGCGCTGTTTCTGCCCGCGTTGATTTTGACTTTTCAGCTTTGACCGGGCTTTAAAAAGGCTTTTTCTCCTTGAATCTTGGCCTTTTATCATAGAACTTCTTAGGAACCAACTCTTGCTCCTTTATCTTACAAAAGGGATGCATTTCTGTACATATTCGACTCCAATGCCTGAAATACACAAAAGCATGATAAACATAATTAGTCTAAAACAATATTGTTAAAAGGGTTAAAACTATAGTTTTGGGCTCTTATCAAACCACCCCCAACAACATTTTGCTTGTCCTCAAGCAATTATGAGAAATTAGAATAAGTGACCAAAAATGGAGTTATAACTAATCTCGTTTCGCCGAGTGCGATTGCATTGACCATATGTAACAAGGCCTTAAACCACTAGGAATTCCCTAGTGGACGAGTTATTACCTCGTGAGAGTTTTCCAGTGAAGGTACTTATAAACTTCATCTATACTACAACAACTAAGAAATAAAACTATTGTTTCCTTATTTATGTCTCAATGATCTATACATCTCACTAGTATTTAAACAAGAATGATCGTTCTAAAACTTAAACTAATACATGCATAATAATCAAATCATCTTAAGATAAACAACTATACAATGAACTATGATATGAAATGCAATGGCAGGTCCGTTTATGAAACTTTTGGGTAGCGTGCCTAAGTAGGTTCTCACAAGGAATGTGTCAGAACACATAACACTCTGATTTTTCCACTCAAGTTTGCTAACTCCAGTGTGCAGTGGGCACACATTTCCTCACAATCTCAATGACAATCCAAGAAAGCCGAGGTCGATCAAACACATCTACAACTTACTATCACACCAACATATTCATAATTGAGTTAGAGGTCTTTATTAGGTGATACGGGGCGTAGGTATTGGTTAAAGAAGAAAAGAAATGGATATTCAAAAAGACAAGTCTGAGAAAATAGGGTCTTTATATTATGTAACTAGAGAAAACCTTGTTCTTTTGCTTCTACACTTTATTTCCATCCTTAGCTTTTTTATTTTGGCTTTTTGACTCTTTTTATTCTATTTTTGGACTTTTTATTTTATTTCTATTTTTCTTTTTCTTTTCTTTTCTTTTCTTTGGTTGGAAACTTTTTTTCTTTTTCTTTTCTGAAGCAACTAACTAATTTTTGTTTAGACAAGTTTTTCTCTTTTATTTTCTTCACTCGTCCTATTTCTCATACTTATCCAAATAGGTAGGCTGATTTTATTTTTTATTTTGTTTTATTGGGTAAAGGATTTGTAGTTTGTGAACATTCTAATAAAAGGCTCAGTGGGGGGACTAGTGGATAATAAATTTCATATAGGTGTGAATTTCTGGCTATATCGATCCAAATAGGGCCTAAATTCTCGCTTAGGATATGGTGTGGTGATCAAGCAAGTGGATGTGTGATTTCTCTACTCATAATTGACTTCTCCCTTGTGTCATCACTCAGATATTTCACTTTTATGAGACTTTTAGGCTAGATGCTCACAGGATATGCATTAAGTACTTTAACCTAGATCTCAAAAAAATACTGCCAAGTACAATCAAAGATGCTCATGCAAGATGTTCATGAAAAGATGCAATGACTATTACTTATGTATTATTCTATGTTTCAAAAATTAAATCCTAATTCAAGTACTACGTGAGATTTCTAGACTAATATCATCATGGAGAAGGAAACAATACTATTATCACTAAGTGCCTAGTATAAACAATATTTATGATTTTTAATTTTTTATAAAGAAAAGTGCGTAATTTACATCCTAAAAGTGCCTAATATTTGCAAATGTTTCTATCCCACCCCCAAACAATCGAATGCTTTGTCCTCAAAGTGTAAAGAGATAAGGAAAGAATTTACCATAAAAACGTGGCAAAAATTGTCAGTACCTGTAACAGAAATATGGTAAAGATGATATGATAACATGAGGCACAATTAAATTGTTACGTACGAACTAACACAAACTTTACTGGAGTAAACATGACAGGCAAATGGTGGCAAAAAGATTTGAAATGAAATACCAAAATATGCCACCCCCAAACAAAATTGGAAAACTCTTTTTAAGTTTGAAAATGTTTGTTTGGCCTATACTCCAAAAAGGTGGTATGTTACAAAAAATTATATGGGTCTTTTTAAGTCAGATTCCCTAGACTTAATGTGATATATATGTATTAGCATGCAGTTTACCATACATCAATAATCTAAATAATTGTGGATCTTTCCATAAATAGTGAACACGTAATGCACCACCAAACAGAATTAAGCACCAAGATTTCCTATGGCATGGCTTAGTAGAATGGGAGTGAATTCTGATGGATCTAGAACCTAATCGAGCATAAAGTTTCTTCTTTTTCTTTGAACGAAAAGGTGTCCAAGTGAATGATCGTGAGAAAATGGATGGTTGTGGAAGATATGTAGGGTATGGATAAGTTTTAGATTGAAGGAATGGAAAAAATGAGTGCGTGTTTTTAGCATAAAACTTATTGGTGGCATGGGTTGGTATTATCACACATCTAAAAATGAAGGTATCAGGTGGCTCTTTAGGTAGTTCTTGAGAGGGTGGATAATCACAGGCTCTTAGAAACTCATCGAATTCCTTATCTAGGTTGTTCACATCCATATAATTATGATATTCATCTCCATCTTTGAGGAATTCATCTATCTCGTCTATTATGAGATTTACTACATCTCTCATAGGGTCGGAAGGTAGGGTGGAAAATTCTGTCTCTAATTCAATTTTGTTCAAGGAGTCAAAATTGTGATCTTTGTCTTCTTCCATAAAAGGGGTATCAACTAGTGTGGGGACGAGATCGTCGGAAACACTAATGTGATATACAAAACTCTCAATAGACTTAACTTCACCTTTTACAAGAAAACCTAGTTGTCTCTGCTTTTGTCTAAACATGTTAACTTCCACAGAAAGATTTCCAAAAGAAAAAGTCATTGAGCTATCCCGGCAATTGATTTGGGCATTGGCGGTTGCCAAGAAAAGACGCCCTAAAATGATGGGAATGGAATCATGAGCAACAACGTGTCGAGAATAACAAAGTCTATTTTGGATAGTAAAAATCCCTGAACTTTACTTGAGAATGTTTTCAACTACACCTTTGGGATACTTAATAGAACGAGTGGCTAACTGCAAAGTCATTTTGGTTGGTTGAAGTTTTGTTAGACCTAGTTTTTTATATAAATAAAAAGGGAGTAAGTTAACACTTGCTCCCAGGTCTAATAAAGCAGTTGTTGTGAAGGTATCACCTAAGGTGCATTGTACAATAGGACGACCAGGGTCCTTGTACTTAACAATTCTGTTATGTTCAGATAAAGAGGAATATTGTTCAGTTAAGAAGGCTTTATTGGGTATGTTGGTTTTCCACTTCTTGGTGCACAAATCTTTTAGAAACTTAGCGTGTCTAGGTAGACTTTTTATAGCATCTAGAAAAGGTAGGTTTATAGTCAAATTTTTAAACACTTCTCTAATCTCATCAAAATTCTCGTCCTTTTTAAACATAACTAGTCTCTGGGGATATGGTGGTTTATCGCTATATTTAGCAGAAGGGTGAAAAGTATTATTAGTCTTTGCTTTATCTCTAGCCATTTTCCATCTAGGTGTCCATATTGGAACCTCTATAGGTGTAGGGTCTTCAATTTCTATTATTGGGTCTTGTAGTGTTTTCCCTTTTGGTTGTGGTTTAACTGGTACTTCTACAGTTGCAGGGTCTTCAATTTCTATTATAGTATTTGGTATGATATCATTTTTAGTTTACGGGTGATCTTTAGGCATAGTCACTTGGTTATCAACTACTCGCCCTGAACGAAGGGTAGTGACTGCATGTAGGTCCCCTTGGTTTATATTACTATTACAGTGAATACTGTTTATTTCAAAGGCGGTGTTTGTTGACTTAGGATTAGGTACTGCTTGACCTGGAAACATGCCGGTTTGGTTATTATTTTGGCTAAGAGACATGTCAATAACCTTTTGGCACAAAGACTGTATCATTTGCATCGTTTGTTTCATCATATTAGAGTTTTGATCATGCTGATCTTTCATCAAGTTAGAGTTTTGTTCCATAATTTGATTTGATTTTTTTCCAACAAGGTTACTACTACTACTTCGTTTGTAGATGGTTGAACTGGAATTAAAACTTGTTGAATGTTCATGCTTTGATGTTGATAGTTCTGGGTCATGGGTACTAAACCTCTATTCTGATTACCTAAGTTTCCTTGTCCTTGATGTTGAGTTAACTGGTTGAAATTTGATGGTTATGGTGGTGGTTGTGCATAGACAAGAGGACAATAGAAGTCGGAATGCTCAAGACTAAAACAAACATTACAACGAGTAGATTTAATGTTCATGACTAGAGTGGGTTGTTGTTGAACAGAGATGGCATCTACCTTTTTAGTGAGGGCATCGATAAGAGTTTTAAGCTCGGAATCAAGTTTAACCTCAAAAGAAGAAGGAGTGGAGCGGGAAGAGTCGTTACCTCCCCAATTGTTGTTCCTCTTGGATTGATCTTCTAAAAATGTATAAGCCTCCAAGGCTCCTTTACTAAGAAAACTACCCCCAGTCATGATATCTAGAACCTCCTTATGACGATGTAAAAGCCCCTTGAAGAAGGCACGAACAAGCGAGTCCTTCGCAAGATTATGATGCGGGCATTCAATGAGAAGATCAGTGAAACGATTCCAGGCCTCTGAAAAGGATTCATGATGATTCTGGTGAAAGAAATGAATCTTTTGAAGCATTTCATCTGTCTTCAGTGGTGGGTAAAACTGTTCCATGAACAATTGAACAAGATTAGCCCATGAGTCCACAGAGTTTGGCGTTTGGGCAGTTAACCAAGACGCCGTCTTGTCGGCTAGGGTGAATGGAAACACCCTAAGCTTAACTTGATCCGGACTTACGCTAGGATGATGGAATGTAGTGAGAACTTGTTCTATCCTACGCATATGCTGGTAAGGCTTCTCATGGTCTAAACCATGAAAAACTGGTAACAAGTTAAATATATTAGGGGGAATTCGAAAATCCCCCACTAGGTCTGCAAGAACAATGCACGACTTAGGGCCATCCTTTAGGGCTTTATAAAAATCAGATAGAGGAGTCTCTTGTTCTTTAGCCATTGATGCAGGTGTAGTTTGTGAAATTCTAGATAGGCGTGTGGTATTTATGTCTATGAAAAACAAGCCTGATTATACTAGAATTAAAACTCCTCTGACAAAATAGGCGAGGACTAGAATAAGGAGTACCTGAATGCCTCCTTGTTACCCGTTTGAATAGCGTCTTGTATATGCAATCTCAGTATTTATATGTGTTAGAAACATTAAATAACTTGAAGAAATGAAAATTTGGATTGACCTGTGAAAATCGGGCTGCTCCAGAAGAGGGCGCGGGTCGGGCTCTTGTCTAACTCAAGTTCCAGGTGGTTGAGTGCGGGGCGCGCTTGGAAATAGGCTACCTAGGGCACGGGTCGTGCTCATGCTTGACACAATGTCCATGCAGTTGAGCGCAGGGCGCGTTTGGAAATAGGCAATCTAGGGCGTAGGGCTCGCTCGTGCTTGACACAATGTCCAGGCGGTTAAGCGCGGGGCGCGCTTGGAAATAGGCTATCTAAGGCGCGGGGTGCGCTCCAAAAACTTTGAAATTTTTACAGTAGTTTGCTAAGATGTCTATCAAGTAGCCAGTGAAAGTCCTTCTACTACCCTTCAAAGTTTGTGAAACAGTTTTCGAACACAATACAAATAACTGAATGGTTAACCAATCAAAACAGAGACAAAAATCGCCAAAATTGTACTGGAGACTCCTGACAGATCATGGGTATTTTTGTAAAAATTTTAGAGCAATTGGAGTTCAACAAACCCTCCTTATCGGCTGTTGTTCCAGAAATTAAGTGTTTGCAAAACTGCAGAAATACACTGGAAGCACTCCACTAGTTAGGAGGTCAAAACAAATCAAAAACTCTTCAAATCTTACAGAAAACTCCTGACTTAGGATAGATACTCCTGTAAAAAGTTTAGAATTTTTGGAACTGCCTAAGTAACCTTACTCGTCTGTTTTTCAAGAACTTACGGTTTGAAAACTGAAATGCAGCAATGCAAAGATCATATTTGTTCACAAGGTAAAATAATTAGGAAAATTTTGAAAATATTCCAATAAATCAATAACACCTTAAATATTATACCTAAAAAGTTTCGGAATTTTCGGAAATTTATTAATACCTTTACCGTAGTATTCTTCGCTGTGATTCCGCAGACACAAAGGAAGGGTGGCGTGCTTTGAACAAGGCAAAATGGAAGGCGTGCGCCCCTGTGCTTAAAACAGTGAACAATGACAAAAATTTGAGAAAAAAGAAAGAAAAATGAAAAGGGTGGGTAGGTAGAGAATGGGGGATTGCCCCTTGGATTCAAGCAATTTAATTCTTGTCTTGAACAAGATTAAGATGGCAGCGGCGCCATTTGATAACCCGTAAAAACTCAATTAGATTACTCTAACCTCATTCTTACGGTATCAATTATTTATTTTCTACTCTCACATATAGATTTATGCAATATATATAGTACGGAATCGTTCCACTCATAAACTAGCAAGACATAAGTGAATTCAATTAATCAAACACAAGGAACAATGGTGAGAGTAATTTGTGATGTGAAATTTCTATTCTACGATTATACGATGGATTCAAAAAAATCTAAATTAACTAAACTAATAAAAATAGGGTTTTTGATTACAGAAAAAGTATGGAGAAAAGTAATCAATCAACCTAATAACTAGTTTCATGCAAGAATCGAATTATTCATTAAAAATAGATCATATTTAGGTTTTCACGCAACGATTCAACCCAAAGCCTCAACCTTTATCATCCCTAGCAACAACCTACATCTTTATAGTCATTATTACTAGCATGTAGGATTATTACAACCAAGTCTCTCGACTTAATTACAACAATCCCTAGTTTAATTTATCATATGCTTATTTTGGAAGTCATACAGTAAACTAAACTCATTGAAACACATACACAATGAAATAATTCTACTAAGCAATCTATTCCTCATTAGGTTTCATAATCACTCTCTATAATGGGGATTAGCTTAATATCATTGGATTAATTAAACTAAAATAATGAAAGGAAAACATAATGTAAATTAAACTAAACTTGATTAAACAACTAGAACAAGTCATTATTGAATAAGTATTAAACTCTATTAATCTATTTGAACAATAACAATAATGATTCAAAATGAATTAAAACTCAAATTAAAACTAATTTAGAACTAAGGTTATGAATAACTACTTATCAAATTAAAACAAACTAATTAATTGAATGTAAAAACTAGATCTAAACTAAGTTCTTGGATCTAATTAATGGAGTCTAACCTAATTTTCTAATCTAGATCTAGGTAATCTTAAGAGTTCAGTCTTCTCCATACAAATGGAGGATACGAGATCCATTTTTTTGTCCATGGCCTGAGGAGCCATGTTTTGGGCTGGAAAATCGAGCCCAAAACCCAATTTATTCAATCCATAGAGGCCTTTTCAATTATATTTGACTTCTATGGACGTTTTGCCAACTTATGCTCCTCTGATTGGGTCAAGGCTTGGACCATTTGAAATGTCTTTCCGAGCCGGTCGTTTTAACATAAGGTAGGCCCAATTCTGAGGTCTGAGTCCAAAGATACGGCCTTCAGAAGTTCTGCTGACTTTTATGCGTTGTTTCTGCCCGCGTTGACTTTGACTCTTCAGCTTTAACCGGGCTTTAAAAAGACTTTTTCTCCTTGAATCTTGGTCGTTTATCATAGAACTTCTTAGCAACCAACTCTTGCTCCTTTATCTCGCTAAAGGGACGCATTTCTACACATATTCGACTCCAATGCCTGAAATACACAAAAACACAATAACAGTACTAATTTTTACTTATTAGTCACATAATTGGTCTAAAGCAATATTGTTAAAGTGGTTAAAACTACAGTTTTGGGCTCTTATCACTATCTTTGTTTATGCTGTCAATTAAGTCGTATAGATTTGTGTTGACACAATATAGTCATCTAGATTTTCTTCGCCTACATAACTTATGCCATTTATGCATTTCGAGGTATTTTTCCATCATCTCATGTGTCACCCACAATTATATTTGATCTTTTCGTAGATTTTTTAGATAACATTCTTCATGCTGATCATTTTCATAACTCATTCTCAAAAATCGGACTGCTAACGAATCGGAAATCTTAGTTTTAAGTTTTACGAAATAGCAGGACATGATGGGTATTTTAGGAAAGATTTGAGCTTGGGCCAAAAATTGATAATTCACAAAGCCCACATATGCACACCCTACCGACCATTCCACTTCACCTCGCGGCTCGCCCCTCTCTTTCCTCTCTACCTCACCAAACAAACTCATATATAAATCTCCTTGAGCGCAACCCGCCCCCTACAAAGGTAAAACCAGAGCGCTGCCACCGAACAATTTCAGTTTTCTGCCTCACCTTCCCCTCATCCTCCCCATTTTATTCCCCTACTCGTATTCCCATTTCAACCTCATGGCTCGACCAGCAAAAATCATGCTGGAATTCGCATTCAACGCGGGGCAATTCCAGCTATTCTATGGTACGAAGATGCGTGCTAGAGGGTGGGATAGGATATGGTAATCTACTTATGAGTACTACCATGAGGATTTTGTTTTGAAATTTTATCGGTTCAAGGTGAAAACTCCGGCAAGGAGGTTGTTTGTTAATTTGAACAGAGTTCAAAAGGATATGACGCACGAGTTGCTAGCATCCACCACAGGGATAGCAGCAAAACAGATCACCTTGACCTTCCAAGGATCTTAGTATGAATGAGTCCTTCCGTTGATGAGGGATACACTGCTCGAGGGCCGTTACAATGATCGTTCTCACTGTACGTGACAACAGTCACTACAGAGGAACCAGTTGGCTATGACGTAGTGGCAGGGAAAAATCGTCTGTGGTTCTTCTAAGCCCAGTGACATCAACATGTCTTTCCTACACGTCCTTTTGGATTCTGCAAAACAGGAGGTATGGTTTTTGCCTTATTGATTTTCTGTGTGAGGAGCTTATGGCTGTCGGTACATTTATTGCACCCCTACCTGTTTTAGTTACTAAGATCATGTTAATTTGGGGTTGTGTGCTGGAGTCGAATATAACTCATGTTAAGCCTCACTCAAATGCCAAGGTGTATAGTGAGTGCATCCAAAGGAACTGGACATTGCTTGAGAAGAAGGCTGCTGAGGTAGACCAGGAGGAAGAAGATGTATATCCTGTCTGTTTTGCTGAAGATGCTATGGAACGTGCTCTTTCGGACTTTGCACATTTTTCATTACTCCATAGTGGGATGCGTACGCTTTATGATAACCAGGGAACCCTACATGAGCTCTATGAATTGATTCATAAGCATCAGGGTTCCATTCAATGTCACCAGCGGTCCTTAGAGCAGAATGTCAAGCTCCTGAATGACAACCAGGGTGACTTGCTCAACTATATGGAGAATATGGATTTGGATCACCGACATCTCTTGGATGCACAGGCAGAGTTTCAGGCCGAGGTCTTGAGACGTTTGCCCCAGCCCGGAGGTTTGTCTTCTTCTGCTGACTCTGGGTGTGAGCCTCGTCGTCGTCAACCTAATGATGGTTCTGGACCTTCTACTTCTCAGGGATAGATCCCTTCTTGCTTTTGTTGTCGTGCACTTGTTTACATTTATCTTGTTTTGTAATAACTATTTCATTTTCGTACTTGTTTTATTTTTAGTACCCTAGTTTAATTTTTTGTTCATTGCATTTTTCGTTAAGTAGTTAGTATTTGTTTTTGTGATTTCTCACCTATGCACATAACATTACATTTAATGTAGGATTAATCACATATTTTAATTCCTTAGCATATAGTTTTTATTTACGTACCAGCATGTTTAGGTAGTTTTATTAAACTATTTCATGAACCCCCCTCTCTCAAATTGTTTGGGGGTAGTATATTTAATTTTAGCACAATGTATATGCACGTATGAAATTGCATGCCTAAATCGCATATATATAAGTCTTGGGCCAAAATATAACACTCCTTGGGCCTTGATTTATACACATGGGATCCATAATGTAATTTGGCACCTTAAATTTCGTGAAAATCCAATATTTTGCGGAATTTCAGAAGCTAATCCTACACAGAAATCCCATTATATATCACCCATGGGCCTTGTTTGATCCAATTAGGATCCATAATGTTTTAGGCACCCTAACTTCGTGAAATTTCAATGTTTCGCGGAATTTCAGACCTTAATCATATTGCCCAACAGAGTCCCCAAACGACTCAGCCATGTTGTTTAAGGCAAACACTCGATACTTTGGTCTCAAATGACATGCTCAGACCGCCTGAGTGTATACTCAAACAACCTTCATGAAGTCGATTGATCATAGTGATGTTTCGAGGTCGTCTGGGTCCCATTACACTTGTGGTTTTGGAGTTTTCAAGAACTTGAATTTTTTTTTTGACTTTGAAGGGTTTTTTTTGTAAGTGCATGCTAAGACATGCTAAGAATTATCAATAACGTACACATTCGATTTCAATTAAAAACATATTTCCATTTTCAATTTCAAAGGATTTGATATTTCAATTTCAAATTACTTCAACCAACTACATATAATTAAACAAGCAAGAACAACAATGATTACATTCTTCATCATTATGAAAATTTCATTTTTTTTTTTTTTTGCTCTTCTTCTCTAGCTCATCCACTTTATTTTGAAGCATTTGTTTACATTCCTCTTCAAGCTCAATGTTCCTCTCCAACACCTTATTTATTGCTTCCAAATGACTATTTAGCAATTCACCCTCATTCACAGTCTCCTAAATAGCCTTACCCTTACCTTTATTTATGTTTAAGTGCAAGGGTGTATCCACCCATTTAAAATAGTGATCATTTAAATTCGATACACATCCCTAATACTTTATACCCGGATTATTCTCACTTTTTGATGTCTTCAACACTATTTGATAAACACAATAACACATTTTGTTTGAGGTAGCCATTTTGGGGAAGAAGAACAATAGAGCTATGAGTTGTAATTTTGGGAAAGAAGAACAATTGGGTTCTAATTTGGGGGAAGAAAAACAATTGAGCTATGGGTTTATCCCTTTACACTCTTACTTAAATGGGTTTTCATAAATTTCAAAATTTGAAAGTGGAACAGTTTTAAAATTTTGTTAACCATAATAACAAAAATTTGAAAGTGGAGCCATTTTTAATATTTGAAATTTTGATACATTTCAAAAATGTGGAAATTTGAAAATTTCAAATAATTAAGTGAAATATGTTTGAATTTGAATTTATTATAATGGTACGAAATTTGTAAATCCTAAACTAGTTTATAATTCACAATTGAAAAAAAAAATAGAAAATAACAAGTTTAGATATAAAACAAAATATTATTTTAGATTTTGGCATGCTTGATTACATTGGTTCTTATTCAATTTGTTTATGTGAACCCTAACTTAGTCATACAGATACCATGTCATAACTAATAAGGAGTGCATGTAACGTATTGTGTATGTATTAGTGCATCTAATTATGTTGTTCCTAACCCAATTTTTTACATCGGAATTCAATTTTGCTAATTCAATTGGGGTGTGTTGATCACTTATAAACTTTCAAGACATTGTTCCTAACCCTAAATTTATTGAGTTGTAGACAGGTTCAAAACCCTAATCATTGTTTAAATCAATTATTGTACAATTATGGCCGAGTAATAATTTGTATTAATCAAATATTATACAATTATGTATTGTAAATTGAAATTATATTGTTATTAATCAATTTTACAATTTATAATGTTCAAACAACGTAAACCTGACTTTCAATTTCGAATTTCTAACAAAAATGGACACAAGTAATCCTAGTGCCGCATAGAAGGTATGAACCCGACTCAGTAATATCGGTCAATATAGCCTTGGACAACATAACGAGATTGGTTCGTAATACACCAAAACAACCTGACTACACTACTCCAAGGTAAAAACCCGAGAGTTTGGTCTCAAACGACGTGCTCAGATTGCTTTTTTTTACTTTGGTCAAAGCCTGAGACTTTGGTCTCAAATGACATGCGTAGACCATTTGCTTGGAAGCTAAATCGACCTTATAGTATCGTTTAGGTTTACCTTCTACGATATATTTGGGTCGTTTGGGACCAAAAATTTCCAATATTTGGGGTTTTTTTTTAATTATTATTATTTAACTTTCTTCATATCCAAATTCAATACATCAACTTCAAGTGAACTCAAAAATTGTAACCAAAGGAAAGCAATCAAATTCTAACAACTTACATAAAATAAAATTACACTTGTTCTAAATAATATCAAAACAATATTGAACAACTTAGTCGATAACACATATTATTGGGTCTTCAATGAGCCCGTCTTCCCATATTAGATTGGGAATGTTCAATGTCATTGCACTTGCCTTTCTGTTAATGCCAAATTATAACTTTATGCAATGTCATATTGAGCTCTAAGCCATTGCCGCATTGCTGGAGGAACCAGACAATCTTCAACAAGTTCGAAATTGACAAAATGATTTCTACCAACATATGCGCTACCCAACACTCTTTTCACTCTCTCAGGTGTTGCTTGGGTTCTTAGTGGGATGATAAGGAAGCACTGACGAAGTACTAAATGTAGGAGAACAACATTAAATCTTAAAGCAAATAGGTATATCTAACAAAGGGTATGCTCATCTACTTATTTAAGGGTGCGTAACCTTCTTCATGTGGAATTGTTTTCTTCACAAAAACAACCTCACTTTGACTGTACAAAGTACATTATAGGGGGAAGTGGTCAATAAGCTCTTGGTACAACTCCTTTCTTATTTGCGGTTAATCTTCCCGACTTCTTCTCATTGCAATGCACATAACTTTATACCTGCAGTTGCCATCGCCAATAAGGTCATCGGCTTTAACAATGTATTTGTGCATTTCTTTAGGAATATCCAACCTGTAATATTTTGGATCCCTCGGGATGCCAAGGTCTACCCATCTCTCACATTTTGGTCCTTCAACGGAGTCTTATTTAGTGCTTAAGGAGTTCTTGGAGAACTGATCTTTGGTGGTAAGGTGGTTTTAGAGAAGACTTGTCCGCTAGTGTCTTTGGTGTATTGTTTTTCCTTGATGTAGGTGTTTAACGAGAATGGGTGGATTAAGCAAAACATACATAGAAAATCATGACTATTTGAGGTTTTTAGAACACGTTTAGCCTGAGTATGAGATCCTTCGACTCTAGTGGTCGTTGTACTCCCAAAGTGAAGGTGTTGGTCTATTCAACAACATACAAATCGATCTCTGTAAGGCAACCAAGTCTCTCGGAGATAACTAACAAAATTGGGGTACTCAACCGACCAACACTTTTCCACAACATTAAATATACGTGATAAGAGCCCAAAACTGTAGTTTTAACCTCTTTAACAATATCGCTTTTGACCAATTATGTGATTAATAAGTAAGAGTTAGTACTGTTATCGTGCTTTTGTGTATTTCAGGTATTGGAGTCGAATATATGCAGAAATGCGTCCCTTTTGCGAGATAAAAGAGCAAGGGTTGGTTGCTAAGAAGTTCTATGATAAAAGGCCAAGATTCAAGGAGAAAAAGCCTTTTTAAATCCCGGTCAAAGCTGAAAAGTCAAAGTCAACGCGGGCAGAAACAGCGCATAAAAGTCAGCAGAACTTCCGTAGGCCGTATCTTTGGACTCAGACCTCGTAATTGGGCCTACCTTATGTCAAAATGACCGACTCGGAAAGAGCTTTCCAATGTTCTAAGCCTTGATCCAATCAGAGAAGCAAAAGTGGGCGAAAAGTCCGTGAAAGTCAAATCTAGCTGAAAAGGCCTTTGTGGACTGAATAAATTGGGTTTTGGGCTAAATTTTCCGGCCCAAAATATGGCTCCTGATAAGAGCCCAAAACTGTAGTTTTAACCCCTTAGCAGTCATACTTTTAGACCAATTATGTGAGTAATAAGTAAGAGTTAAGACTGATTACGTGTTTTTATGTATTTCAGGCTTCAAAGTCAATTATGTGCAGCAATGTGCCACTTTGATGAGATAAATGAGCAATGGTTGGTTACTAAGGAGTTCGGTGATTAAAGGCCAAGATTCAAGAAGACCAAGCCTTTGTAAAGCCTGGTCAAAAGATGAAAAGTCAAAGTCCACGCAGGCAGAAACAGTGCACAAAGTCAACAGAACTTCCGAAGACCATATCTTTAGACTCAGACCTCGGAATTGGGTCTACCTTATGTCAAAACGACCGGCTTGGAAAGAGCTTTCCAATGGTCCAAGCCTTGACCCAATCAGAGGAGCAGAAGTGGACGAAAAGTCTGTGAAAGCCAACTGCAGCTGAAGAGGCCTTTTTGGACTGAAAGAATTGGGTTTTGGGCCTGATTCTCTGGCCCAAAACGTGGCTCCAAGCCCATGCACAAATTTTAGATCTGGATGTATAAAAAACAAAAGCTTAGCTCTTTGTTAATGGTAGCTAGTTAGACCTAAATTAATATATAGAATTCTAGATCTGTTTTAATTAATTAATTAAGTTTTAGTTCCATTACAATTCTTGTTTTAGATTAAATTCATGAATGATTGTTCTTGATTGATTAGATAAATAAAATAGTATTATTCAATTTCGTTCTTGTCATTTCCATTCTAGATCTAATTTAAATTCTTGTTCTTATTCCATTACTGACCATTAAATTAGATTCATTATTGTTGAATTAAGTAAATCTCAATTTCTTACATTATGTTTAGTTTAGATTCAATGGAAAATGTTAGTTTGATGACTCAAGGCTAAAACCTCCATTAGAGGGGTTGATGAAGCCTTGATGAAAAAACTTAGTGGTTAGTATAGAATTGGTTGTAGAATCTATTCCACTCTAGAAGGTCGTGTTTAGCCATGAGAATGGGTGGGCGACCTCACATGCTAGTTAGTATCCGGTAGGAATGCCATGAACACTAGGGATTAGACTTCGAAATTCTTTGCCGTGAAAACATAAGAATCGAGATACGACAATCTATACTAGGTTATTAAGTTAGATTCGAGGTGGATTTAATTCCCCTCTATTTCTTTATCTAGAGTCAAACAATCGTATTTCCGTAGCTTTCATAGATTAACTTTAGTTTATATTATATCTTGTTATTTAAATTAACGCGTCTTGTTAGCATAACATTTCGTAAAGCTCTCATTAGATTTAAGACTGATTTCTTAGACTTAGAAAACAATCCATGCTAGGGTACTAGGAGTGGAACGAACTTCCTACTCCACTTAGTGCAATTCGCATCGAGAGTAGAAGATTTGATAATTGATTAGTAAAAGTCCAGTTTTAGTTTACTTACGTTGTGAATTCATCGTTCATTTCGTAGGTAGACTATTCATTTTACTTTTATCAGCTCCTCTGCCCATGCATGAAAAAGTGGATCTAGTCTCCTCCATTTGTATGGAGAAGACTTAGCTCTTAAGGATACCTAGATCTAGATTAGAAAATTAGGTTAGACTCTATTAATTAGTTAGCATAGCTTGTTTTAGATCTAATTTTTACCTTCAATTAATTAGTATTAGAACAAAGTAGATTATTATTTAAAATCACTATTAGTTTTATAATAAAGTATTAGTTTTCATTTCAATTTAGTTATTGATTACATTCTTATTTAGTTTTAGTTGTTTTAAATTCATAAATTAGGTTGTCTTCATTTTAATTCTTAGACTATTGTTAAAATTAGATTTATAAAGTTTAAATTAATTATTAAATTATGACTTGTTATTATTGTTCTTGTGTTGGAAATGATAGTATAATGATATTAGGCTAAAACCTCCATTAGAGGAGGTTAAGCCATGTGAGGATGATTGCTTGTTAGAATAGTTGTTATTTAGAATAGAAATTTCACATCTCATTACCCTCATCATTGTTCCTTGTATTTGATTAATTAAATTCATTTATGTCTTGCTAGATTAAGAGTGGAACGATTCCATACTATATATATTGAATGAATATATATGTGAGAGAAGGAAAAAATAATTGATGCCGTAAGAATGAAGTTAGAGTAATCTAAGTGAGTTTTTACGGGTTATCAAATGGCGTCGCTGCCATCTTAATCTCGTTCAAGACAAGAATTCAATTGCTTGAATTCAAGGGGCAATCCCCCATTCTCTACCCACCCACCCTTTTAATTTTCCATTCTTATTTCTTGAATTTGTGGAACTGTTCACTATTTTAGGCATAGGGGTTGCGGATTCACATAGGAAAACACTGCAGTAAAGGTATTTGTAAATTTTGAAAAATTCTGAAAATTTACAGGCATAATCCTTAAGGTGTTATTGATTTACTGTAATGTTGTCAGATTTGTCCTAGTTGCTTTACCTAGTGAACTAATACAATCATTACAGTGCTGCATTTCAGTTTTCAAACCGTAAGTTCTTAAAAAACAGACAAGTAAGGCTACTTAGGAAGTTCCAAAAATTCTAAACTTTTTACAAAAGTATCTATCCTAAGTCGGGAGTTTGCATTAAAAATTTGACGAGTTTTTTATTTGTTTTGACCACCTAACTAGTGAAGTGTTTCTAGTGTGTTTCTGCAGTTTTGCAAACACTTAATTTCTGGAACAACAGCCGATAAGGAGGGTCTGTAGAACTCTAATTACTCTAAAATTTTTACAAGAATACCCATGATCTGTCAGGAGTCTCCAATAAAATTTTGGCAATTTTTGTCTCTGTTTTGATTGGTTAACCATTCGGTTGTTTGTATTGTATCTGAAAACTGTTTCACAAACTTTGAAGAGCAATAGAAGGACTTTAATAGCTCCAATTGATCTAAAATTTTACAGGCTACTTGATAGACGTCTTAGCAAACTACTGTAAAAATTTCAAATTTTTTGGAGCCTGCCCCGTGCCCTAGATAGCCTATTTTCGAGCGCGACCCGCGCCTAAAACACTGGACATCATCCAAGGTTGAGCGCGCCCCGCGCCCAACCAAGGCAAAGTTCGAGCGCCCCCCATGCTCAAGTGCCTGGAACTCGAGTTTGACCTGAGCGCGACCCACGCCCACCCAAGGCTAATTTCGAGCACGACCCGCGCCTAAGTGCCTGTTCCTCGAGCAAGGTCGGAGCGCACCCCGCGCCCTACCCAAGCTAAAAGTGAGGGCGACCCGCGCCCTCTTCTGGAGCAGCCCGATTTTCACAGGTCAGTCCAAATTTTCATTTCTTCAAGTTATTCAGTGTTTCTAATATTATACAAACACTGAGATCGCGTATACAAGACGCTATTCAAACGCGTAGCAAGGAGGCATTCAGGTACTCCTTCTTCCACTCCTCGCCTCTTCTGTCAGAGGAGTTTAATTCTAGTATAATCAGACTTCTTTTTCGTAAACGTCAATGCACCTGCCTATCTAGAAATTTATAGTTAGAGTTTTGTTTGCATATTAATTGTCTTAGAATAAATTTTTAAAAAACCAATATGGCATATCAATATGTAGACGAACAATCATGTGATTATTATGTAAACCCTTCACCATGTTCATACTACGGTAGTCCTTACCATTGGGCTTCTCATTGCCCATCATACCAAGAGTTTGGACCTACTATAGAATATAATAATAATTATGAACCTCAATTTTCAAATTTTCATAGTAACCAATACAATCAAGAGTTTTCTAGTCATCCAAACAATACATGGAGTCAACCTAACCCAGCATAGTACGAAATCAACCAGAGTTACTCAAACGCCAATAACTATGACTATCAAACACCGTACCAATCAGAACCACACCACCAAGCTTTCCTTCCGCTAACAACATTTGATAAAATAATGGCCCAAAACAAAATAATACTTCAAAACCTAGAACGGACAAGATTGATGCTAACCTCACCTACGCTAGACCTTTCCACCATGCCAGAAATCACCCACCCATCTAGCTCGCCACCCTTCCCGGACCAAATTTCCCAACAAATAGCCAATAATGGAAAAACGTTTAGAGAACAAAATGCAAAAACCCAAACTATGCTTCAGAATCTAGCCAAAATGATTTCCATGATCCCCTCACCTAACACAGAACTTTCAACCTTGCCAGAGATCGACACACAAGATGAACCATTACCTTCCCATGACCCTCCCATTAACCATTATATTAACTCCACACACAACCTGGATGAGGAAATTCTTGAAGACGACTCTGTAGGACTTGTTTCGGATGACCATGATGCCATTGAGGAAACTTATATTGTTTTAGAGGACGAGAGTGAGGAAATAGAAATCAACAATTCTAATATAAGGCATGAACAAGGTAATGTGCAGGAATTAAAGGAAGTAACATCTTTAGATCGATATGAATCTAAATTTCGTTTGGCAGCTGAGGAAATAACAATGGAAAACATAGATGAAATTCTTACAGATAAAGTCACAAATCACAACTTTATAGATTCAGCTAAGCTAGATGAAGAATTCTATGATTTCTTAAGAGCATGTGAGGATCCACCAACTGATAAACCATCAACTGACCACCATCCACCTGAGTTACCACCTCCTACAATCTAACCATCTACCACAACTAAGCCATCCATTCACCCACCATTTCAGAAGAACTTCGAATTTGCACTTGAGCCTATTACCTCAGAGACCCTCTATAATTTTTTCAACCCTCACGGTGAAGAGTGTTTGCCTAGTACACAATCCCATGAGTACACCATTCCTGTAGTTGAGAGCCAAGCTTTGACCGAGTGTAGTGAGAAACTTAGTTTGTCTTATTTTTCCTCATCTAAGCCTCATGAAATACATCAAAATCCATACTTCATTCCTTTCTCACCTAAAATATCACTAATTCATCTTTTGGGTCATTCTAACTCTTTAAAATAGCAACAACATGATGGTTTGCATATATTTTTTGATGGGTTACATAAGTTTTCTTTCATTCTTCTACATATATTGTTTATACTAGGCACTCAGTGATAATGGAATTGTTCTCTTCTCCATGATGATATTAGTCTAGAAATCTCACGTAGTACTTAAATTAGGATTTAATTTTTGAAATATAGATTAATACGTAGGTAATAGTCATTGCATCTTTTCACGAACATCTTGCATGAGCATCTTTGATTGTACTTGGAAGTATTTTTCTGAGACCTAAGTTAGAGTACTTAATATATATCATGTGAGCATCTAGCCTAAAAGCCTTATAAGAGTGAAATATCTGAGTGATGACACAAGGGAGAAGTAAATTCCAAGTAGAGAAATCACACAATCACTTGCTTGATCACCACACCATATCCTAAGCGAGAATTTAGGCCCTCTTTGGATCGATGTAGCCATAAATTCACACCTATATGAAATTTATTATCCGCTAGTCGCCCCACTGAGCTTTTCATTAGCCTTTTCACAAACCACAAATCCTTTACCCAATAAAACAAAAGAAAAAATAGAATCAGCCTACCTATCTGGATAAGTCTGAGAAATGGGATGAGTAAGAAAAGAGAAGAGAAATGTAAACAAAAATTAGTTAGTTGTTTGAAAAAAAAAAAATATAAAAGAAAAGAAGTTTCCATCCAAAGAAAAGAAAAATAAAATAAAATAAAAACTCCAAAAATAGAATAAAATGAGTAAAAAAGCCAAAATAAAAAGGCTAAGGATGGAAACAAAGTGTAGAAGCAAAAGAACAAGGTTTTCTCTAGTTACATAATATAAAGACCCTACTTTCTCAAACTTGTCTTTTTGAATATCCACTTTCTTCCTTCTTTAACCAACACCTATGCCCCGTATCACATAATAAAGACCTCTAGCTCAATTAGGAATAGGTTGGTGTGATAGTAAGTGATAGATGTGTTTGATCGACCTTGGCTTCCTTGGAAACGTGTGTCTACTGCACACTGGAGTTAGCAAACTTGAGTGGAAAAATTATAGTGTTATGTGTTTTGACACATTCCTTGTGAGAACCTACTTAGGTACGCTACCCAAAACTTTCAGAAACGGACCTGCCATTGCATTTCATATCATAGTTCATTGTATAGTTGTTTTTCTTAAGATGATTTGATTGTTATGCATGTATTAGTTTAAGTTTTAAAATGATCATTCTTGTTTAAATACTAGTGAGATGTATAGATCATTGAGACATAAATAAGGAAACAATAGTTTTATTTCTTAGTCGTTGTAGTATAGATGAAGTTTGTGAGTACCTTCACTGGAAAACTCTCACGAGGCTATAACTCATCCACTAGGGAATTCCTAGTGGTTTAAGGCCTTGTTGCATATGGTAAATGCAATCGCGCTCGACGAAACGAGATTAGTTAGAACTCCATTTTTGGTCACTTATTCTAATTTCTCATATTTGCTTGAGGACAAGTAAAATGCTTTTAGGGGGTGGTTTGATAAGAGCCCAAAACTGTAGTTTTAACCCCTTTAACAATATCGCTTTTGACCAATTATGTGATTAATAAGTAAGAGTTAGTACTGTTATCGTGTTTTTGTGTATTTCAAGCATTGGAGTCGAATATGTGTAGAAATGCGTCCCTTTTGCGAGATAAAGGAGCAAGGGTTGGTTGCTAAGAAGTTATATGATAAAAGGCCAAGATTCAAGGAGAAAAAACCTTTTTAAAGCCCGGTCAAAGCTGAAAAGTCAAAGTCAACGCAGGCAGAAATAGCGCACAAAAGTCAGCAGAACTTCCGTAGGCCGTATCTTTGGACTCAGACCTCGTAATTGGGCCTACCTTATGTCAAAACGACCAACTCGGAAAGAGCTTTCCAATGGTCTAAGCCTTGACCCAATCAGAGAAGCAAAAGTGGGCGAAACGTCCGTGCACGAAAAAGTGGATCTAGTCTCCTCCATTTGTATGGAGAAGACTTAGCTCTTAAGGATACCTAGATCTAGATTAGAAAATTAGGTTAGACTCCATTAATTAGTTAGAATAGCTTGTTTTAGATCTAGTTTTTACCTTCAATTAATTAGAGTTAGAACAAAGTAGATTATTATTTAGAATCACTATTAGTTTTATAATAAAGTATTAGTTTTCATTTCAATTTAGTTATTGATTAAATTCTTATTTAGTTTTAGTTGTTTTAAATTCATAAATTAGGTTGTCTTCATTTTGATTCTTAGATTATTGTTAAAATTGGATTTATAAAGTTTAAATTAATTATTAAATTATGACTTGTTATTATTGTTCTTGTGTTGGGAATGATAATATAATGATATTAGGCTAAAACCTCCATTAGAGGAGGTTAAGGAAGTCATGTGAGGATGATTGCTTGTTAGAATAGTTGTTATTTCGAATAGAAATTTCATATCTCATTACTCTCACCATTGTTTTTGTGTTTGATTAATTGAATTCATTTATGTCTTGCTAGATTAAGAGTGGAACGATTCCGTACTCTATATATTGAATGAATATATATGTGAGAGAAGGAAAAAATAATTGATACCGTAAGAATGAAGTTAGAGTAATCTAAGTGAGTTTTTACGGGTTATCATAATGCTTGAATATATCCATAGTACTCGATTGTGCTACAGTGCTCCAGGAAAACTGACAATTCTCTACAAGTTCTGAGGTTGGGAACATATCAGTGCATTTTGCAAGGACGCACATAGTGATATGCCATCTACAAATATGCTTGTGTGCATTAAGAAACATTGTATCAGCGGCAATCATCAGGGCTAAGCCCCTGTCAGATATTATCACGGATGGACTTTCGTCACCCAACACACCACCAAACTGACGCAAAACCCACTCAGTCTATCGCTGTTTCGGACTGAAGCAGCACCTGACACACAATGAATGACTTCCAAGTTGAAGTCATCCCCATAAATTGTACGAAAGGCCACTGATACCTATTGGTTTTGTAGGTGATATCTAAGATGAAAACTTTTAGAAAAGTTCGAACCAATTTAACACCCTCCAGATGGGCCCATAACAACCCCGTTATCTCCTCGGTATTATGATCCTTTCTCAACTCCTCCAAATACCACTCTTCTGCTAACATCTCACGTAATCTCTGCATTTACGTGAGACCGTTCATATCCAATTTCCTCAGCTTTTGTCTCGCAATGTACACTTGATACATGTTGTATATGATTTTTGGATACATATGTTTGATGGACTTCAAAACTTCTTTAGGCTTTATTCCATTTTTAGTCATCTCTGATAAGTAGTTGAACGGTTAAATGAGTAGCAAATGCATATCATTCAAGAGTCTTCACGAGTTGATGGTTGTGAACACCATTAGAAACGTGTATTTTCCAACTATCGACAGTGCTGTGTTGGAAAACATATTTCAACTTAAATGGACATCCAAATTTTTTGTTTCCCGTCTTTCTCTTATTAGTTTTCTCTTCACTTTCCTTCTTGTGTGACCGATACACACCTGAACACTCGCAAGACAAATTTAGTCTTGGTGCTCGGTTCCCCGTAGCATAAGTAGAATTCTCAATTAACACAACCACATTCAATTATTTTCCTCTAGCGGTTGCTCAACTAATTGCCTCACTACGTGTATGAAAAACCTAAATACATGAAAAAAAAAAAAAACAAAATCAACAATCAATATAAAAATAAAGTTTCATTTACAAAATCAAATCTAATCAAATCAATATCTAATACGTATATCTTCCATGTAAACATTTCCGTTGAATCCCTTAAAATCGGTTCAACATCTTCGACGTCATTTGAGTTTGCAAAGGATTGGTTCTTGGATTGTGACAAATGATCCTACATAAATACAAATGTTTAGTGATTTATTATATTCCAATCGACCTCACGATGTCGTGCATTAACACGACCCTATATTTACCACATAAATACTCCAAACGACCTAGTCAGGTATGATTAACACTCTAAATGACCCAGGAAATCTGTTTGAGTATATGTCTAGACGAATTGATGGAGCCGTTTGGACAAAGTTCCATACAGTCTCATCAGATCGTTCCAAAGGCTTATGAGCGACCTCATGGGGTTGAAATTTAAGGGGTCAGGCAATTTGGTGGTGCCAATAACGAGTTCTATACACATTACAACTACTACAAGAACAAAAACATTAGCTATACACATTACAACTATCACAAACACAAAAATTGTCAACAATACACATAATGTAGTAGTAGATTTACCTCATTATTTTCTTATCTTCGTCGTCAATGGTTTTTCGGCACCTCCTTTGCATAACTAGTCGCATCATCAAATTCTTCACTTCCAATTACCATTTCTTCACTTCCATTGCAACTTCTTCACCTTCCATATCTCCTCTCATTCCCGTTTCAATTTCTCTAATTTCATATTTCATTTTCTCTTCTACCATTTCTCTAATCAGTTGTTGAATCTCATCTTCATATTCATGTTCTAAATAGTTGGGCCTTCCATTTAGTGTTTTGATTAAGATGTGGAGGGAAATTTTGATTAAGATGTGGAGGGAAATTTTGTTTGTAGGGGGTGTGTATGAGAATAAGATAGTTTGGAGAGTCTACGAGGGTTCAGGGTTACCTTCTTGATGTAATTGTGGACTTGGGGAGTGCCGCAACACAAAATTATGTAATGGCAAATTTGTAATAATTCAATTTTTTTTTTGGGAGTGTGCCCAAACACAAGGAGTACTTTAGATTTGGAGCTGGTCCGCACAGTAGGTAGGAAAGACTAAATTGAACAAACAAACATAGTTATCATCGCTACTCTTTTAATCGTCGGACCTTCCAAAGAAACAAAATTGAATGCCCCCCGCACTCTCTTTACTAGTATAGTATAAATAAACCCTGTCTCCAATTCTTGTTTTTCTTGCTGGCGTCCTCGTTTCTTTCCACTCTCCTCCGCAGAGCTACATCTATTCCAATGGCAACTGCGTCCACTGGATCACTATCCTTCACATCAACCGGATACAACCGGTCGTCCCTTCCGAAAATCTCCCAGTTCCGCCAATTCTCACCGTTTTCGCCTGTCACGATTTCTCAATCACAATGCAGCAGCAGATCAATTTATTCTTCTGGTAAACCTTTTTTTTTATTTATTTTTTTTATTACCGGTGTGGTAGATAGAATTTTATTGAGCTATAGAAATGTTTTTTTTTTATTTCAGGTGTAAAAGCGCAGGCGGTGGCGGCAGTTGAGCAGGGGAGCATTGAAGCAGCGCCAAAAAGTGTGGAGGCTCCAGTTGTTATTGTAACTGGTGCTTCTAGAGGTATTGGGAAGGCTGTTGCTCTGGCTTTGGGTAAAGCTGGTTGTAAGGTAGTGTTTATTATTAATTCCTTTAAACCAAATGAAGGAACTTAATATCTAAGATGTTCTCATTTTTACAAAATAATGAGTTCTAGAGTTTGTCCCAATTTATTGTTGACATTATATTTTCTTCTTCCCTTTAGGTCCTTGTGAATTATGCAAGATCCTCAAAGGAGGCTGAAGAAGTCTCAAAAGAGGTAATAGTTGCCTCTTTTACTAAGATTGTTCATGGCTACTCTCCAAATTTGCAAACAATGCTTATTTTGTTTTGATATATACATATATGTATTAATTTTCTTTACGTACCATGATTTAATTTTTTCTTTTTGCTGCCGTCAATTCATTTGCTATTGGAAATGCTGAGATTATGAAAACAACTTCATTAAGTTCCCTTAGTACAACCAATAGAAAAAGGCCCGTTATGGTGTGAGCTAATGACAATCAAGTCGTGGTAATTTTTTGTTTTCTCACGCTTGCTCAATTACGGTAAGCCATAAATGCATTGATTTCAAAATTTATCTTAGATAGAATCATCACATTCAGACCTTCATTTCTACTACAGTAAAGCCTATAAGCATGTTTTGCAGTGAGGAACAGAGAAACAAGTAGGTGATATATTCATCTTCTGTTTTACAAGAAGACCCAGCCATTGGGAATGCTCGTGCCTCTGTCTTAACTCTAAATAGCACTCTAAAGGAAAAGCAGAATTTTGCATGGAACAGAAGTCAGTCTCATACTTGAGCTGATTCACATTAAGCTCCAAAACTATGCCGGTATCCACAGCCAGCTGGTTACCCTGAGACAAACTATAGGATATTTTTTGCTGGTACCCCAATTTATAAACCAACCTCGTTTTGGTCTCTTTGCCCTAGGTTCGGAGCTAGTAGCACCTTTCTTCTATTACCTACATTTTATTGTATTTCATCTAAAATGCAGTGTTTTTGGGAAACATGCTGGGTTCACACCAACACAACGAAATTTAATACCATAATCTGTAGTACACTACCCTTGAGCATTCTTGCCTACAATACTTCAGATGTGGAAAATAAAAGAATTACATTGACAGGTACGTTGAAGGCTAATTAGTCAGATGTCCTATTAGGCTAGCAGCATCTTTAGAACATGTAAAATCTACGCTATCCAGTTCATTCTTTACAGATCAGATCCCAATCCAGTTGATAAATTCTGGATCAAATCCCATGAACCATGTCTGGGCTGTATGATGGGGCGCTCTCCTCTTTATTGATGATCTTGACTTTTTTGAGGGAGTGAGTTTTAGTTGATCGTTCTATCACATTGTTCCAATCATAGTTGTAGCCAATTGCTATGTCCTGCAGCTTCACAAATTTGATATTATCTTACACTTCCTCTGTGTACACTATCTCAAGCCGGCCCATCCTATCTTGTTAGAGTTTAGACCATCAAATGCTGCTCCTCTAATATTAGAGAGGGATCCATCATTAACAAAGTTGGAAGCTCTGCAGTGGCAAGTGCCAGTTATGGCTTGCTTAAGAGCAAAAGTTGCTTAGAGATGCAATCTTTTTTCGGAGAGTCTCAAGCTGATGCATCTGACTTTAATCTTTAGCGGTTTTCTTTTTATTCAAATTATCTTGTTGTATAGATTTTTGCGCCAAAAGAGTTCGCAGCTGAATATTTCATTGCATCATTCATCCCTAGTCTTAGTAATTAATTGTCAGCTGTATTAATTCTTGATCCAGCTGTGCTCTTTTTAATTTTAATCTCTCATGCTATCTGAGTGGTGCTGTTGTTTTTTGATAAGTGGTGCTATTGCTGCTTAGTCAGTACGAAGTTATGACCAGTCAGCTTACTTCCGTGCAGATTGAAGCAAATGGTGGTCAGGCTCTTACTTTCGGTGGAGATGTTTCCAAAGAAGAAGATGTTGCGTCAATGATTAAAACTGTGCGCACTAAGTTATTTGTACTGACTGATTAGAGCTAAGTTTTGACTATTTTTTTTAAATATCATAGTCTGGGAGATGATATGGTTTGTCTAACAGGCTGTTGATGCATGGGGAACAGTTGATATATTGATAAATAATGCAGGTCATTAAAAGTTAGCCTCCCTATTTCATGAGTAGCATTTGTTCCTTTTTTAGTAGTTGAATATGTATTTTGTTTCATCTCCTCACAATGCCACAATTTTTTCAGGAATCACCAGAGATACCTTGTTGATGAGAATGAAGAAATCTCAATGGCAAGATGTTATCGATTTGAATCTCACAGGTGTATTTCTCTGTACTCAGGTATGTATTGCCAAGTATACGACTATATTGATGGCTAAGCATTGGTTCAATTGTTTTTGACTGGCTTTTACTCTACGCAGGCAGCAGCTAAAATAATGATGAAGAAAAAAAAGGTAACTCTTAATTACATGTCAATCATGCATGTTTTGAGTTTTGTGCATGTAAAGCGTGTTGCCAACTTCTTCTAGTCAATAAACAGGAAAATCAGCAGTTGTAGAGTTGGCATTAATGATTGTGAATTCCAACCATCTTTCTTGTTAGATACCATGCTGTGTAGCTGTAGCCCATTTCTCTCTGTCATTTGGCATAATGGCATTATTTATGGTGCTTCTCACTCAATGATTACGTTGTTGCTAGCATTTATGACCGTTACTCTTAGGTGACTGATGGCCTCGCACTTCTGTATTAGCTTTATCGTGGTTTTACACTGCGCTACCTAGATGCATCTAAACAATAGAAACATGGCACATGTCTAAGGCTCTGTTTGGCTGTAAGAGATATTGTATTACTTAACTGTGATTAGGTGATACAAGTCATGAGATGAACTACTATTTGGTTACTATTTTGTTTTACTTGTCCAGTCACCCCTTTTCCTGTCACATGTTTTACTTGGCTACTATTTGGTTGACATTAACACCTATATACTCATTTTTGATATCATACAAAAAAAAAAACTAGAAAAAAAAATCATAAACAAAATTTGCAAATAAAAACTTAAAAACAAATAAAAACTCATAAACAAATAAAAGGAAAAAACTCTAATTAAATACTGAATACATAAGCACCCAATTGATTTATACAAAAAACATCCCCAAAAAAAGGAAAATCCCAATTTGATGAATAATGTGAAGATTTAAACACCACTTTTTGGAAAAAAAAAAATATGTTTTAATGTGAGAAAATAAATAAGGCGGAGAGAGAGAAAATACATAAGGTTATGGTTCCATTACTAGGATTCCCATGAAGGAGAGAGAGAGAGCATTCTTTATGTGTTTTTTTTTTTTTTATTATTATTTTTTTCTCTCTCATGGATTGAAAACACGTTTTAGCGAATCTGGGCTTTTCCTTTGGATTTGCTTATCCACACTTTTGTGTTCCCGCAATTCAAGGGGCTTACTAGAGTACCCACGTTTTAAACAGACCAAACACCTATATAAGGTAAACATGACTGCCACGTCACCAATTCCTTAATATGGACTCTCTATTCACACTGCCAAATAGAGCCTTAATTCCAACTAATATTTTAATGTGAGATAACCATGTCGTCAATAACACTGGCACAATCAACATATAGAGAGATACTTTGAGCTTTCCTTTTGCCTCAAATACCCTCTGGAAGGGACTGCCCTTTTTCATCTGTGATTGTAGTTCATCTAAATGATCTGGAAATAAGTACCTATGGTTATTGCATTATCAGGGTAATCTTTTGTGTATCTATCAAAGAAACCTTCATTTGTGATTTTCTTGCAACCCGCGTAATAGGTTTGACTTTTTAGTATGTTTGACAAATAATAGTCAAAAGTATCTGTGCTCATTAAGTTAGTAGATAGTAGAAACATTTTGTTCTTTCTATGCTTAACTATTCCTATTTTACCTTCATCCGACTGTTGCAGGGAAGAATAATCAATATAGCATCTGTTGTTGGTCTTGTTGGAAATGTTGGTCAGGCCAACTACAGTGCTGCGAAAGCAGGTGTTATTGGTTTCACTAAGACTGTTGCTAAGGAATATTCAAGCAGAAACATCAATGTGAGTGTCCCAGATATTAGTCTTACTTTTGTGTATTTAAAATTTAGATGTGGCCTAAAGATGCATCCCTTGTTAGTGGATGTCTATCAATTTTCTTCACAGAATTCGATGTGCAGGTTAATGCTATCGCTCCCGGATTCATTGCATCTGATATGACTGCCAAGCTTTCAGAAGATATTGAAAAGAAAATATTAGAGACCATCCCCTTGGGTAAGATTATATTAATGAATGTTTTGGCAAGCTTTACCTTGCCATCTTAATCATGTTCTCGACATAAGCACCTGCTATCATGTTCTCAACACAAGTACCTGGTTACTCAATAGTAATTTCAACAAACCTAGGATACAGATTTGGTTCATACTTCAGAGTAACGCATTAAGCATGGTATAGTTTGTTACTGGCCCTGGATATTTAATTTGTTTGTTTACGAAGATCATATGCAACTTGCGTTGGGGAATGTGAGGGAGGATAACACAATTGTTGTAGGATACAGTTATAAGTGTTGTTTACTCTCTGAACTGATCATCATCCATTGTTGTTGTTTTCAGGTAGGTATGGACAACCAGAGGAAGTTGCTGGATTAGTTGAATTTTTAGCCTTGAATCCCGCTGCTAGTTACATCACTGGGCAGGTATACCCCCCCTCCTTGATAATCCACGGGTATAGATAACAGAAATTGTTGCCCATTTCATATGCTTTAAGAATTTGAGCTTATAAAGGTCTCGACCCGGTTTCTTGCAGGTCCTCACCATTGATGGTGGGATGGTAATGTGATGTCGCATTTGAACCCCAAGAAGAAATCCAGGATTGAGTCTGTTTACAGGACACTTAAAGCGTTTCAGCATGAACTTCTTGAAATGCCAATGTAGTTTCGGATGGTATCATCAAATTTCGGGATGTAGCTTTAACAGAGTGAGCTTAAACATACGTATTATTATGTGCTAGTTTACAATAAGGGAGTGCGGCCTCTTATTCAGATGAAACATACTATATTATCTTACTAGCTGTTTTCTGCTAAGCAGTTATCACTTTAAAATTCCAAATAATTATTTTACTATCTTGTATATTGGAAATATTTCTTTAATTGTAGGCTGCGAGTTCCAAGAAAGTTGTTCTACATTACTAAAAAGTCAATAGTCCTCTTAATTAGCCTTTCTCAGTGAACAAGTTCCAACTTGTGATGCGAATCAAAGTAATCAAAGTGGTTGGACTTGCGAGTATATGGAAGATACAGGTCTAGCCCGTCAAAATCATTATTGCAATACACGTATTATTTTGAGAGTTGCATTAGCCTGTGTGCCAATTTTAATGCCGATCAGCCATTGCAACTGTATACATAAACAATAATTCTAAGGCGACATTATTTTTCAAGGAGTGACTCTCAAGGATACATTTTTATTTTTGTAACTCACAAGGACCAGGTAGATGAAAGGTCAAGTATACTCTTGATGCGAAATAAAAAACAGATCAGGTAGATGAAATGTCAAGTATACTCCTAGTCCAAAATAATTAACATCCCGGCCCAGACGAAACGACCCGGTGTATTTAGTATGAACATTGAATATTTATAGTCCTTGGGTATGAACATTCAATGTTTATAGTCTTTTGGGTATGAACATTGAATGTTCAATGTCCATACATGAACATTAAATGTTTATAGTCTTTGGGAATGTTTATAGTCTTTGGGTATGAACATTCAATGTTCATAGTCTTTGGGTATGAACATTGATTGGGTATAAATATTCATTGTTCATAGTCTTTTGGGTATGAACATTCGATGTTCATAGTGAACATTCAATATTCATAATCCTTGGGTATGAACATTGATTGGGTATGAACATTCAATGTTCATAGTCCTTTGTCCTTTGGGTATGAACATTGAATATTCATAGTCTTTTGGGTATGAATATTCAGTGTTCATACATCAATATATTGTAGAAGGTACATTTACCTATTTGGATATGAACAATCATTGTTCATACACCAGCAGAAGGTATGAACACTCATTGTTCATAGTAAAATGACAGAAAGGGTAAAATCGAAAAATATTTATTTTAAATCCGGACTATTTGTCTTTGAAGGTTATTTTTACGGAAGGATATAACTGACATTTAAAAAAATATAAAAAGGTGGGGCCAACTTATTTTGTCTTTGAGGATTACTAATTTTGAAATAGTAGGTTCGTGAGTTATTTTTTCTCAAAATTTGTCTTTGTGAGTTATTCACAAAAAACCGTGTCATCTAGACTTTATTTTTTCCAAAATTGGGCCTTGGGACCAATTTCTTGATTATTTTTAGCCTAGTTTAGTGACATGGATGATGTGGCTAGCTATTTTTTATTCTTTAACCTCTTTCTCACATGACAAAAAAATTAAAAAACCGAAAATAGCCCCTAATCCCTTCACTCCCAACTTTCCTTCTCTCTTCTACTAATGAACACTGAACAAGACCAATTTTTGGGTTTTTTTTTTAAAAAAAAAGAGAAAAGATAGTATCTTTATGTTTTGATTGGAGACAAAATCTCCTTACAAGTGCAAAACTTGTGAAAATATTTTTTCATTAATAATGTTTGGAATCATCTTTTCCAGCAAATCCAGTTCTCAAATAAAATTTTCTTCTAATTTTATGTTATTTAGTGATGAGAAATTTCAATTTACAGAGTCTAAAGGTATAAAACATTATTGCAAAATCTAACAGGTGCACTCTCACATATGGGCCACTCATCAGGCAAGGATGCGTGTGTATTGCTCCAAGATGTACTGCAATCAAGATACGAGATGACTGCGCACCCATATATCCCGTGTACTCTAAAAACTCTAAAACATTATTAAATGAGAAATTGAGAATAAGAAGGGTAGTAGAATAATTTTGTTTTCTTTGTTTGAGTAGTGGATTTGAGAGAGTAGTAGAAAATTGCAAGACATGTCAGCCAGTCACTAATACGGGCCAAAATGCCTGTCTCCATAGAATTACTCGTACATAAAAGGGCAGCGAAACTGCAAATGAACTCCTGCATGGTTTGCCAAAAGACCAGGCCACAAGGGTTTCCGTAGAAGATCCTTCTTAAATTAGTGTAAATCAGTCTTGGAGAGAGGCTCCAGTGGAAACTGGGTATGCTTCATGTGCATCACCAACCTTGGCATTGTTTTGTGCCAAACCCAATATGCCAAAGATAGAGCCAAATAGTGACTACTGAGAATTATTAATTAAGGGTTCAATCCAATCATTGTCACGAGGTTGCCGTTTGCAACACTGTAAACATTGCACTTGAAGGCATTACATGACACATTCCTTGACATGGGATGAAGTGGATTGTATAGGGATTGGGAGGTTCGAGGAATAGTGTGGATGTTTTGTATGCACTACGGAACCTTGCTTTAAGCTCGATACTACTTTAGAGATGTGCATAAAATTAATTGAACAGTAGCAGTTTGGAGAATAATATATGTATATGATAGTTAATTATTTAAAAACCCAAAATCCACTTTAATAAATAATATACGTATTAGATTTTGATTTAAAAGCCCAAAGTCTAGTAATGTATGTTCTGTAACCGCTGTACCAAAGGTTGTAGTCTATGAATGTATTGGTCTATTATTAATTTATCATTATTAGGGTGGAAATTATTGAAGTCATTTTTTTTTAAATACAACAAAAAACATGTATTAAAAAAAGTTAAAGAACAAAAGTTTTCAAGATTTTTTTTTTCAAAAGTCTTATTTTATACTCTTAAATAAATAATCGTCATGAAGCCATGAGCCCATAATAAAATTGAGCATGTTTTCAGTGCGCAGGTCGTATGGTGCGCAGGTAATATGGGCCTTTGGATTAGTACTTTTGCCATTAAATATACACGCACCCCTTGGTATGAGTGGCCGAGATGTAATGGCGCACCATACATCTCGCGCACCATAGATTTAGCTAATAAAATTACCAATTTCCAAGAAACAATTTTTACCTTCAATAATACTGGGCTTTATTGTGTGTGGATAATGTGAAGCCCAAATTGCACTAATCTATGTACTTTATTTTTTATATTATACAACCATTTCTACCGCATTAAACTAATTTTATTCTTAAAATCAATTTTCACATAAAAGATTTTCACTTAAACCTTTAGAGAAGAAATGATACCAACCAATCAAATACAAAACAATTTTTGATTTAATGATTGGAAAAAAATATAAATATGGAAAGAGAAAATTACTAAAACAGAAAAAGAAAAAATGAAAATAAGGTTAACTCATTTGAAGAGGATAACTCCACAATTTTTGTTTCTCATTCTTTAAGTTAGTTTTTTTTTAATTTGTTTATGATTTAATTGATTATCTCATTTTGAGAATGAGATAATGGTTTTTAAAATTCTCTACCAAACAAGATTTTTTATACTAAAAAACAATTATAATAACCATAATAGATTATTGTACTCGCTATGGGCACCTTCCATTTTGTGTTGGGCGGACCCCAATTTTTTTTTTTTTTGTGTTGGGCGGACCCCAAAAAAAAATTTATTACAAATTTACTATTGACCTAAAAGACATATTTTCTGGTCATCACCATCAGAGAAGAAGAGTTGAAATTGTATTTTGCATTCCACGCCACTTCAAGTAGCGCCGTTTGGGTTTTTACAAACCACACCATTTCAACTCGCGTGGAATGCATTCTCTATTCCTCAATAACACTCTCTATATATGGAGAGTTATATACAGATAGAGGGAAAAAACCACCGCCACTCCCTTCGCTTTTGAGGGAATGGGGAGCCATTGCACCCAGCCTAACTGGTTGCAAGCCATAACATAGAAATCGTATACACCAAGAAATCAAGGGAAACAATTTCCAATAAAAACTACTTAGTCCAATAATAGATGCATATAGATAGCCACCTCATGCCATGTCTAAGCTGTGCTTTCACGATGGAACTAAGCACACGGTAGAAAGGGTCCAATGCGGGTTGCGTACCGAAATTTGAGCGTGTTGCCATTAGTTGTAAAACTATGAGCAAGCTCAAGGAACTAAGCACACGGTAGAAAGCATTGAGAGTTCCACCCATGCCATTCCTAGATATTCAGAAAAACCTCTAAATAATTAGCAAACCACATAAAAACGAAATACATTGAGAGTTCTGTTGGACTCTCTTTGGTATATTTCAATCTACTTGTGTATGAGCAAAGTGGAGGAGAACTTTGTGAGTTCTCTCCACTTTAGTGCTTTGAAGATAGTCCCACATTGGTTATCCAGCACTAACTTAGTAAGTATATGAGGACTTCCTCTACCATAAGGTTGTGCCCTTAGGGTACAAAAGCTTTTGTGTTAGGAGGGAGGACTCACACTAAGCCACACACGCCTGCCCGCACTGCGTCAGGTCGGGTCTAGCTTACTGTGTGTGTGTCTTGTTAGTGGCTTAGCCAATTGCCTAAACTTGTTTTTGCTTCCAGCAGCAAGTTTTGGATTTCTATTCCCAGCTGGTTTTGTTTTTGCTTCTAGCAGCAAGTTTCGGATTTCTATTTCCAGCTGGTTTCCTATTCTTCTTTGGAAACTGACTGTGATCTATCACACCTCTATATAAACAGGACTGTGCATCCAGATCTAGAGACTAATACTCATGCAGAAAAACAAAACTCGTACACCATAAAACCCTAGCTACTGCTTCTTCTTATTCTTCTCATCTTACTATTAGCCGCCAGAGAGAGTTATATCACCGTTCTAGAGAGTAGCATGTTCTAGTGCAAGTTAGTCTACCATAACCATTGTATCCTATGAGGAGAAGACGTCACTGCTGCCTTTCTGCACCACTGGAAGGGGTAAAATCTTTCCTTAAGGACAGTGTAATCCACGCCTTGGTTGTCTCCTGTTACTTCTATCCTCGACTCTTTACTGTTTTCTTAATCTGGTTCTATCAATCCTAAGGAAAGAATCTCGATATATGCTACACCACCAGACATGCCAAACAAGGAAACAAGTTCTGGAGTCAAGGAGGTTACTTATAATATGAGGGATGTTGCACCTATACCATATGCTCGCAACCTACCTAATGTGTCGAAGATTGAATCCTTTAGCAGTTCTCACTTCAAGCGATGGAGAGAAAGGGTGTTCTCTGATAGGGTTATATACTAAAAGCATTACTTTTGTATTAACTCTAATTCTTTATATTTTGAATGAGAATCATATGGGCAAATGTTATGCGTATTATATATGTTATTAGTTATATGCATGCGTCTAATACTTTATGTTGTAGATGATATGGTGTGTGGTGACACACAGAAGATCATATCATCAGTACCTTATAACGTATAAGTAAACGTTCACAACCTAGATGGATTTGGACAAACCATTGGTAAGGTTGTAGTATAATCTGGTATTAGTCTATCTTGACTATATAATTACACTAGTACACTTTGTATGTATTGAACAGGACCAAGTGAGGTTATTTCTCTTTATATTGACTATATAAGAGAATAAACGCCTTTGTTATTATGGATGCTTGTCCTCTTAATCCGGATATAATAACGGGCACTTACGTGCATTGTACATTGCTTTAAATCATCAATGAGTGAGATTCATTTGTGAATCAACAAACTCGATGGATTGGACAATGACATTGTATGTAAGGTGTGCTGTTGATTATAGAAGGAATCTGTGACCCGCAGGAAGTCGGGTTGATGATGTCTCCTTGAGGAGCTCATAAGGATTGTCGTGTAAACCCTGCAGGTGGATTTAATCCGATATGACAATGAGGTTGAGTGGTACTACTCAAGGACATAAGAAGTTGATTAATGTAGTTGTCATGCAGTAACTTGACTTAATCAACGGGCATTCGATATCTTAAACACGGGGAGATCAACAAGCATATAATATGGAGCCCATAAACGTAACACGTAATTTGGGATTAGGGCGGTAGTGCAACAATGGCCTTTAGTGGAATAAGCCATTTGTTGACGGACTTGGGCCGTGTATTCTGGGCGAACATGGAAAGCCCAAGCCGACGGCCCAACCCTAATTTCTCCTCATGGTCCCTGTTGTAGCCTATAAATAGAAACTCTTCTCTCCTAGCTGAATTCACTATTCATTGATTGGAAAAAGAGAGACAAGGAAAAAGAGAAAGAAGAGGGTGGTAGATTGTTACCCACACAACGTCCATTCCATTAATAGGAATACAATAGAAAATCAAGAGGTTGATTCGAATTCATAGATCTTGGATTATGAGAGTTATCTTAGCTGATCTAAAAGGTATGATTTCTATCCAAAACCATGAGAACCCCTTATTCCGCTGCGCGTGGGTTTTCGCAGTTTGTAAACATTCGGTGAAACCATAACGGTTCCTACATTCTCAACCTTAGATGTACTCAACCATGAGAAGTATCTCACTGATATAGCACCCATGGAGGGTTCTATTGATTTCGAAAGAAATCAAGCTGCTTGGCTCAATGGGAATAAGGTATGTCGTCATGCAATTTTGAGTACCTTGTGTAATGAGATTTTTTATATTTATTGTTCATCTAAGAATGCACATGATATATGGGATAGTTTGAACAAAAAATACATAATTGAGGATGTTGGTACTTAAAAATATGTTGTAGGGAATTTTCTAAAGTTCCAGATGAGAGAGGATAAAGATGTAACGTCTCAAATCCATGATTTTCATGTGCTAGTTAATGATTTGAAAACTAAAGGTATTGATTTACTCGAGACCTTTATTGTTGGATGTTTAATTGAAAAACTCCCCAAGTCTTGGAAGCACTATAAGAATAGTATGAATCATAAATGCAAACAAATGACTCTTGAGGATGTGATCATTCACATTGACATAGAGGAAAAAAGCAAGACTCGGGATGATGTGTTGTCTAAGAAATTCAATTCCAAAGCCAATATAGTTGAAGGTAATCCCAGCAAGTATAACAAAAACTCTAAAAAGCAAAAAGTACACCAAGAATAATAATTTCAAGGTCAAAGACACTTCTTTTAAAAGGAGTGGTATTGGTAATGGAAATTGTTATGTTTGTGGTAAATCGGGACATAGAGCTTTTCAGTGCAGGCACAAGAAGGACATAGATGATCCTCCAAATGCTAATTTAGTTGAGGGAGATGATATAATCGTTGATGTAGTGTCACATGTTTTCATGTCCACTGGGAAGAAGAATTGGGTACTAGATTCTGGTGCCATCCGCCACATCTGTGGTGATGTTGAAGCCTTCTCAGATTACATACTAGTGAAAGATGAAAAGGTCTATATGGGTGACTCAAGGTCTGTTCCTATTGAGGGAACATGCAAGATTTTTCTGAAGTTAACTTCAGAGAAAACCCTTTCACTTAGTAATGTTCTCCATGTTCCTGAGTTTCGTCAGAATCTGATTTTTGTGTCATTACTGGGAAAAGCTGGTGTCAAGGTGACTTTTGAGAATGAGAGTTTTGTTCTGAGTGATAACTTCGTTTTGAGTAAGAATGAGAGTTTTGTTAGGAAATGTTATTGTAATAATAGTGGTCTTTTCATGTTGAATGCACTTGACAACATTATTAAGAATGAGAATAAATCTGTTTCTACTTACTTGCTTAACTCTTTTAATATATGGCATGGTAGATTAGGACATGTGAATGTTCAATATATGAAAAGGATGAAAGCATGTGGTTTATTGTCTGATATTTCTGATTTTTCTAATGATAAATGTGAAATATGTGCTGAGACTAAAGCCACAAAGAAACCTTGTAGAACTATTTCTAGAGATAAAACTGAATCACTTACCCTTATTCATACAGATTTGGGTGAATTTAGAAGTACCATGTCTAGAGGAGGGAAGTTTTATTATATTACATTCATAGATGACTTTTTTAGGTACACCATGGTATATTTATTTAGAAACAAGCATGAGGCAGGTGAGATGTTTCTCAAGTACAAAGCTGAAGTTGAAAACCAGCTTAACCGTAAGATTAAAAAACTTCGGTCTGATAAGGGTGGACAATATGAGTACAACCCCTTCCAAGACTTTTGTGATAAGAATGACATTATTCATGAGACTACTCCACCATTATCTCCTGAGTCTAATGGAGTAGTAGAAAGAAAAAATAGAACACTAAAAGAGATGATGAATGTTATGCTTGTAAGTTCTGGAGCTTCCCTGAACTTGTGGGGGGAAGCAATCCTATCTGCTTGCCATATACAGAATAGGGTACCCAACAAGAAAATAGGGAATAAGACACCATATGAATTATGGAAGGGTCATATACTTAACCTGAAATACTTCAAAATGTGGGGGTGTCTTGCAAAGGTTTTAGTGAAATAACCTAAAAAGAGAAAATTGGGACCTAGAATTATTGATTGTGTGTTCATTAGTTATGTATATAAATTTTTAGTAGTAAAATCTGATAATAACCTTGTTGATACTAACATTATTATAGAGAGTAAAAATGTTGATTTCTTTGAGAATGTGTTTCATTTGAAAATTGGCATTGAGAGATTGGTTGCTCTTAGTGAACAACAATCAACATATTCTGAAATTTCTGAACAAGAAATTAGGAAGAGTAAAAGAGATAGAAAATCCACTAATTTTGGTGATGAATTTTACACGTTTCTCATTGATGATGATCCTGTAACGTATGATGAGGTGCATTCAGTTCTAGAGTTGCACATTTCTGGAAAGATGCTATAAACTCATAAATAGATTAGATTATATCTAATTATACATGGGAGATAGTTGATCTACCTCCTGGGGTGAAACCAATACATTACAAGTGGATATTCAAAAAGAAAATGAAAACAGATGGTTCCATTAATAAATACAAGGCTAGACTAGTAGTCAAGGGATTCTCCCAGAAAAAAGGCATTGACTATTTTGAAACTTATGCTCCTGTAACTAGAGTTTCTTCTATAAGAGTTCTAATGGCTCTAGCTGCTATTCATAATTTATTTATTCATCAAATGGATGTAAAAACTGCATTTTTGAATGGTGATCTGATAATTGTAAAAACTATAGTTTACTCCTACTTAACTAATTAAACTTAAACAAAAGTAAAGCTATAATAATTTACTCTAAACTATCAAAGTTATCTACTCTCTTAAATCATGCAATAAATGGAGTAGAGAATTCGTTCCACTCCTATTCCTTTAAACGTAAGTTTCCGCTAGTTTAATCGATACTAACAAAACGAATGAGAGTAATGAATTAAATTATACTAATATGACAATTTAACTTAAATAAGATGTATTAACTTATACTATGATAATAGAATATTGAAATGTGAATATGGAGAAGGGATTAGGGAGATTTGAATCCACTTGATGTACTCCTAATATGCTAGTGTAGGCTATTGCAATCCTAATCAACTAAGATTAAGTGTTTGATTCCTAATTATTCATGGCAATCTTTGCCAACTAATAATTAGCATGTGAGGAAGTCCAACCCATTCTTATGGCGAATCAACTATCCTACTAGAGTGAAACTCTTAAAAACAATAATCCTAACTAACACATCAAATCTTCATCAAACCCCTCTAATGGAGGTTTAGCTAGAAGTCATTAGACTATCATAAACATATAAATAAGAATGAAACATAATGAATAACAAACTTTCTTTTATTAATCGAATGAATATTGAAGAACAATAACTTAACTTAAATTTAATCTAATAACTATGTCTAAATCCTAACTATGTAGCTCTAATTAATTATATCTATCTAAGTGTAAGTATATGGAGAGTTATGCCTTAGTCCGCTTTATATAAGAGAGGCTAGGTTTACAATTTTGTGCATGGGCTTTGGTGCCATGTTTTGGGCCCTTCAATCATGCCCAAAACCTGATTACATAAGTTTAAAAAGGGTTTCTCTACTAGAAATTACTGCAACAGCCTTTTTGTCAACTTTTGCTCCTCTGATTGGATCAAAGCATGGACTGTTAGAAATCTCTTTCTGAGCTGGTCGTTTTAACATATAATAGGCCCAATTCCGAGGTCTGAGTCCAAAGATATAGCCTGTGGAAGTTCTATTGACTTTTCAGCTTTGACTGGGCTTAAAAAGGCTTTTTCTCCTTGAATCTTGGCCTTTAATCATAGAACTTCTTAGCAACCAACCTTTGCTCCTGCATCTCGCAAAAGTGACATGTTTCTTCACATATTTGACTCCAATGCCTGAAATACATAAATGCACGTAAATAGTACTAACTCTTATTTATTATACACATAATTGGTCTAAATGTAATGATATTAAGGGGTTAAAACTATAGTTTTGGGCTCTTATCAAACCACCCCCAAACAACATTTTGCTTGTCCTCAAGCAAATATGAGAAATTAATATAAGTGACCAAAAATGAAGTTCTAACTAATCTCTTTTCGCCGAGTGCGATTGCATTAACCATATGCAACAAGGCCTTAAACCACTAGGAATTCCCTAGTGGACGAGTTATAATCTCGTGAGAGTTTTCTAGAGAAGGTACTCACAAACTTCATCTATACTACAACGACTAAGAAATAAAATTACTGTTTCATACTTTATTCTCAGATATCTATACATCTCACTAGCAATGAATACAAAATAATCAATTCGAAATCTAAACTAATACGTGCATAATAATTAATCATCTATGAATAAACATATATATAATGAACTATGCTATGAAATGCAATAACAGGTCCGTTTCTGAAACTTTGGAATAACGTCTTTAAGTAGGTCCTCACATATATGTCAAGACAAAAACCACTCTGATTTTTCCATTCAAGTTTCGCTCACTCCAGTGCACAGTGGGCACACTTTACCTTCTAATCTCAATGACATACAAGGAAGTCGAAGTCGATCAAACACATCTGCCACTTACTATCACACTAACCTATTCCTAATTGAGCTAAATGTCTTTATTAGGTGTTGCGGGGATTATGTGATGGTTTAAGAATGAAGGAAATGGATATTCAAAAAGAACAAGTCTAATATAATAGAGTCTTCATATTATATAACTAGAGAAAAACTTGTTCTTACTTTGCTTATACACTTTGTTTCCATCCTTAGCCATTTTTTCCTTTTTCTTTTGGCTTTTGACTCATTTGATTATGTTTTTGGAGTTCTACTTTTTATTTTCTTTTCTTTGGATAGAAACTTTCTTTTCTTATTTGAAGCAACTAACAAATTCTTGGTTTCAAAGGTCTTTCTCTTTCCTATTCTTCATTTCATCTCTATTCTCAAACTCATTCAAAGATGGGTAGGCTAATTTTTATTTTTATTTTATTTTGTAAAAGGGTCAAGGATTTGCGGTTTATGAAAGGCTAAAGAAAGGCTAAAGAAAGGCTCAGAGGGGTGACTAGCGGAAATAATTTCATATAGGTTTGAATTTCTAGCTATATCGATCCAAAGAAGGCCTAAATTCTCTCTTAGGATATGGTATAGTGATCAAGCAAGTGGACGTGTGATTTCTCTATTCGGAATTTACTTCTCCCTTGTGTCATTTCTCAAATATTTCACTCATATAAGGCTTTATGCTATATTTTCACAGGATTTGTAGAATCAGTACTCTAGCCTAGATTTCAGAAACTTACTGCCAAACAATCATAGGTATTCATGCAATATATTTATAGAAAGATGCAATGATTATTACCTACTTATTAACCTAAATTTATAAAAACTATTATAATATAAGAGCTAATGTGAAATATCTAGACTAATATCATCATGGAGAAAGAAACAATACCAATATTCCTAAGTGTATAGTATAAACTTTTTATTTATATTTATGATTTTTTTTTTTAATTTTTTTACTATAAAACAAGTGCATATTATACATATATTATCCTAATAGGTGCCTTAATTTACGTGTGTTTCTATGCCACCCCCAAACAAGAGCATGCTTTGTCCTCAAAGTGTTAAAATACGAAGGTTAGGAAATACCATGGAAATGCGTGAAAATTGAAGAACACCTGCAAAACAAATTTAAAACATACTAATATAGATAAATAAAAACTGACGCAACTCTATATGAGTTCCACCCGTTATGGGGTTAACAAGAAGTAAATTGCTTGGGACATAAGCAGACACGAACAAAAATAAAAACTTACCTCATATTCGCATTTACTCGTCGTCCTCCTCCTCAATAAAGAAGCAAGGTTCTTTTGCGTCTTGCCACGCCATGATAACTTGCCAAACCTTTCTCCTTGTATCATCAACCCGTGCTAATCTGTCAAGCGTTACTCGGTCTAATGGGGTGTAAGGAGCTACCCAATGAGGGTGTACCCTCCATCCCGGCCAACTCATAACACAAAACGAACGAACAATACAATTGGTGGGTCTCATAATTTCAACCCCAACCCAATCCGTAAAATGGGTACAAAAATCAGGTAAAAAGAAATGCATGATGCAGCAAACTAAAATGGGCATAAGAAGGTACTTATGCCTCATACTATGAGCTTTTGCTAGACTAGCCAGTAAAACCTGGGGAATGTCATATAGGAAACGTCCCTCAGCTAAAGAAAGGAAAACATCACCAGCGGCATGATTCACAGAAGAAAGCGGCCACTCCCCTAAAATATTCATCATAATAAAGAACATGGTAGTACCAACGTTCAGGGATAGGCTACCAAGGGCTACGTTATATTTCCCTTGGTCCTCTACACGGAAAATTCCTGCCCCATAAGCCTCATGCAAAAACTCATAAGTGTAGACATACATATTATCTACCCAATAGCCCCATAGGTCTTGAATTTTAGCAGGCATGGACAGTCCAAGAGCAAACGCAAATAAGAACACATGCTCTCCATCTGGTCTTTCAAAGAACATACAATGCTCATAAAAGTAAGTTATAAGTGTAGGAGAATATAGTTCATCAGAGCTTACCATTAGAGGCTGCCATCCTGCCTGTATGATCACATTGCGGAACCAAGATCCATACGTGCCACTCGCGAATAAATCTTCGAATGACATCTCCGGTATGATCTAAGGAGACTTCATATCATACAACATACTCTAGAACTGCTAGAAGCAGCCTAGGAAGAACTTACAAAAAATCAGAACTGGAAGTGGCTGCGGAAGTGAAGGGCGCGGGCGTGCTCTTACCTTGCTCGAAGTCCAGTGATTTTGGGGTGTGCGCACTCTAAGTATAGGCAAAACAGAGGGCGTGCGCGCTACGAGTATGAAAGGTGCTATGAAGTGAAAATTCAAAGGCAAAGTGAGAGATGCAAAGTGAGAGGTGTGATGTGAAGTTGAGAGTGCACCAATGATTTATAGAGAACTAGTTTCTAAGTTCCACAAGCTTCCCAACTAGTTAAGGCAACATGATGGAAAAAGATATTTCTAAAACCAAAATAGAACTAAACAAGAGACATGCTCCAAAACCAAACCAATAACTTTTTGGCTAGAATTAAAAATAGTAATAATCTAGTTATGACTCCTTGAGTTTGCAACAAACAACACTTACTAATTCTAGCGACACCAATTTAACAACATTCTTACATAATTCAATCATTATCAAGCAGATGATAATAATTCAACAAAAAATACGTGGATATGATTATAGGCAATTCTAAAGAAATAATTCCACCCCAAACAAGTTGAAAGGGTGGGATTCACGATACAACACATAGCATATGCCGGAACTAAAATAACTTCAAATTAGATTAAAATAAAATAACAATTATAGAATCCAAATATTAACTACTTAACTAACAATTCGGAAACAAAATCTACGAAAAACAAGAAAAGAAGTCTTAACATAACAAAAATACAAACAAAAACTAGCCACGTGACGATGATGGGCCAGGGTCATCCGTCCTGCACCAACGACGCTCATGCCTCCCAGAGGTATCCGAAGAAGAACCCTCATCAGGTGGCAAGCATCGTAAAACTTCTACTTAGAATCAGCATTGTTGGTCCATAAATGCATTCATGGTTCCCCAACGCTCATCCTCACGCTGGACGAGAGTCTCCTTGTTAGCTCGGATATCTCACTGACTATCACTGATCCTCTCAAAGTTCTCATGCATTGTAACTTGCCTAGTTTGAAGATCCTCACAGATGGTATTCAGAGAACGCATGCCACGATGCAATAGGGAGGCACGAGCTTCATCCGTAGTAGCCTTTTCCCAAACTCTGGCATCAAAACATGACGTCTCATCCTCATCTTCCTCATTCGACTCTGTCTCAACACCCCTATCCTAAGGCAATTTCCACTTCCTCTGAATACAGTCTTTATAAATCCGTGGATTTGCATGCAACTTCAACAAAATCCTATCAGTCTTCGAAACACAGTCCTAATGCATCTTAATCTTTGTAATTAAAGTAGGGAAGGGTGCATTATTAATACCGATGCATCGAATCTCAGCTAACAAAAAGTCGAGGATGCAAAAATCATACCTCTTCTCTTGCATAACCCAGAGAACGTTCAGACAGTTCGAATTAATGTCACTGACTTTCATAGTGCAAATGACATTCTGACCAATCCACTAAGCTACAGCCAGCTGGTTGGTTCTTAGAGACAATTGTTGAACACAGTGCAATTGCGTATTGTACTGCCCTTCCAATACCGTCTCTCTCATCAAAGCCTCGATTCCTCCGAATTGGGATTCTTGCACTGTCAGTGTGAGGCGTCATGCATCGATGCCAAGAATATTAGCCAACACACCTATACACAATTCCATTCTCTTCCCATTCACTCTCACAAAAAAATCTTCCTACCCTCAATCTCCCTCTTTTTATAAAAACTCAACACCAAATCGGTGTGATAAAAATCATTCACCGAATACCACAACCCTTTCCACCTCCTCCCAATCATCTCAGTATCATAAAAGGGTAAAAATTGTTTAGAAACAAAAGCTTGTTCTGGAAGAATTTTTCGGTTTTGGGTCGCCATTGGGGTTTGGAATTCGAATTTGGGTGGAATGCAAGGTGGGGAACGAGTTTGAATTGAAGCTCACTCGAGAATTTGGAGTGGTCGTGGTGGTTTTTTTTTGGATTTTTTTTTCCTTGGTTCGAATTGTTCTTGGAAGCGTGGAGAAGGTGAAGAACACGAAGGGGTTTAAACGCGTGGGGTTTAAACTTGTTAGGCCCAAGCTCAGAACAAATTTTGAAATACCCATTCCGTCCTATGCCGCATAAAATTAAAACTAAAATTTCCAATTCTTTAACAGTCCGATTTTTGCAAATAAGCTATAAAAACGATCATCAAAGAGAGTACAATCCAATGATCTATAAAAAACCTCAAATCTAAATGTGGTTGACATGTAAGAAAATGGAAAATACCTCGAAGTGCGTGTATGACATAAGTTATGTGAGCAAAAGGAATCTAAATTTATAGATATTGTCAACCTGAATCAAAATATTACTAAACAACATAAATAACAAGAATATGAAATTGAGCGAACAAGAATGGAAAGACCAACACCCCACCCCTAAACAAATTTTGAAAACAGGGTTTAGAAAATTTGTTTAAACACGTGGGTCTTTTAAAGTCAGATTCCCGAGACTTGCTAGATTACAATTTTTATGGTTTTCTTTTTATTTTTTTTTATTTTTTATGAATATGGATTAATATAAGGGAAAATAATAAAGAAATAAAGACATAATTCACACCATAGAGAAACATGACAAAAAAATCGAGAAAATATGTAAGAGTGGAAAACGTGAATTCTATTAAACGTGAACTTAGGATTCGGTACTTACAGCCGCACACTCCAAAGGGAGGGCCCGGTTATCTGAATGGTGCACTCACCAATTTATGGAAATGAAGTGAAGTACACCAACAACAAAGGTCAGTCCTCATAGATAGGGTCTTGTAAAAGAACATCTTTTACATTAGGGGACATTAACTTGTGAAAATGTTTTAATCGTTGGCTATTAATTTGAAAGGTAATGTTGTCCTTGAGATTTAACAAGGTGATTGCCCCGTAAGGGGTCACTTCAATAACCATAAAAGGACCAGACCAACGGGTTTTTAATTTCCTGGGGAAAATGTGCAAACGGGAGTTGTAAAGCATGACCTTTTGACCAACCACAAACTCCTTATACAAAATTTGTTTCTCATGAATACGTTTCATGTTAGCTTTATAATCTTTCGTGAGATCATAAGAATCGATACAGATTTCTTCAAGCTAATTTAATTGCAATTTGTGCCTGACACCTACCTCATCATAATTGAAGTTAAGGCTTTTTATTACCCACATAACACAATTCTCTAATTCAATGGGCAAGTGACAAGGTTTTCCAAACACAAGTCTAAATGGAGACATATCTATAGGAGTTTTAAAAGCAGTTCGATATGCCCATAAGGCATCAGTAAGACGCTTAGACCAATCTTTCCTATCAGGATTTACTGTTGTTTCTAATATTTTCTTTATTTCTCTATTAGAGACTTCTACCTGGCCACTAGTTTGTGGATGATAAGGAGTTGCCACCTTATGGGTAACTTCGTACTTTTTAACTAAAGAAGTAATAACTCTGTTGCAAAAATGTGTTCCCCCAACACTGATGATGGATTTAGGAATACCAGACCGACATAAAATGTATTCCTTAACAAAATACACAATTGTCTTATGGTCATTGCTACGTCAAGCCATGGCCTCTATACATTTGGAAACGTAGTCCACAGCAACAAGAATATAAACAAAACTGTGGGAAACAGGAAAAGGATCCATGAAATCAATGCCTCAGACATCAAAAATTTCTACCACCAAAATGGGATTTAATGGCATCATATTACGTTTAGTAATACGCCCAAGTTATTGGCAACGAACGCACGTTCTTGCAATGAACTTGGGCATCATTAAAGAGGGTAGGCTAATAAAATCCACATTGAAAAACTTTAGCAACCATTTTCATACCACTAAAATGGCCACCATACTCTTTGTCATGGCAGAAGGATAAAACCTCATAATATTCCCACTGGGGAATACAATGACGAATAATCTGATCCACACAATACTTAAAAATGTAGGGCTTATCCCAGTAGTATAACTTAACTCTGTCCAAAAATTTCTTACGTTCATTTCTGGACCAAATATCAGGAATAATACTAGAAGCTAAGTAGTTTACAATGTCGGCATACCATGGTGCAGAAAAAATAGCATAAAGATGCTCATCAGGAAAAGAGTCAGGTATGGACTCTGAATCACTATCACTGTCATTGGTAAGTCTAGATAAGTGATCTGCTACCACATTTTCTACCCCTCGTTTATCTTTAATTTATAAGGTAAACTCTTGCAGGAGAAGAATTCATCGGATCAATCTCTGTTTAGCATCCTTCTTGGCAAGAAGGTATCTACGAGCTGCATGGTCGGTGTAGACTAAGGTCTTAGAGCCAACCAAATAAGGGCGGAATTTATCTAAAGCATAAACCACAGCTAAAAATTCCTTTTCAGTAGTAGTGTAATTATGTTGAGCATCATTTAAAGTTTTGGTAGCATAATAAATTACATTCGACTTTTCATCTAGTTTTTGTCCTAACATAACACCAACAACATAATCGCTAGCATCGCACATAAGCTCAAAAGGTTTAGACCAATCGAGAGGCTGTATAATCGGTGCAGATGTTAAAGCGGCTTTTAAAGTTGCAAAAACCTGCTTGTAGTCAAAATTAAAATCAAAGATGGTATCCTTTAAAAGCAGATTAATTAAAGGCCTAGCTATTTTCGAAAAATTCTTGATAAAGTGCCTATAAAAACCTGCATGGCCTAAGAAGGCTCTAATGTCACAGACAGTCCGTGGTATAGGTTAAGACGCTATCTTATCCAATTTAGCATTATCTACTTCTATGTCGTCACTAGATACAATATGACCTAACACTATCCCTTTCTTTACCATAAAATAACACTTCTCCTAATTTAAAACTAGATTTTTCTTCTCACATTGTGTCAACACCTGAGAAAGGTTAGACATGCACTCACTAAAAGAGTCTCCATAGATAGAAAAATCATCCATGAAAACTTCTATAAAGCGCTCCACCATATCACTAAAAATATGAAGCATACACCGTTGGAAGGTACTAGGAGCATTACAGAGATCAAAAGGCATCCGTTTATATGCATATGTTCTAAAAAGACATGTGAAGGTAGTCTTCTCTTGGTCATCAGGATCAATAATGATCTGAAAATAGGCAGAATAGCCATCTAAAAAATAATAATAAGCATGACCAGCTATACGTTCGAGCATCTAATCTATAATGGGTAAACGAAAGTGATCCTTTCGTGTCATGGAGTTTAAGCGTCTGTAATCAATACATATCCTCCATTTCAAAGGAACACGCATGGAAACATATTCACCTGCAGCATTACGAACAATGGTAACCCCTGATTTCTTAGGGACTACTTGAATAAGACTTACCCATTCACTATCGAAAATAGGATATATGATCCCCGCATTGAGTAACCTCAAAATTTCCTCCCTAACCACCTCTTTCATGGCAGGGTTCAAGCGATGCTGAGGTTCATGTGAAATCTTTGCATTATCCTCCAAATGGATGCGATGCATGTATACACCAGGGTCAATCCCTTTAATGTCGTCTAGGGACCAACCGATCGCGGAACGATGTTCCCTAATCACCCTAATCAAACGTGCTTCTTCATCAGCAAATAACTAAGAAGATATGATCACCGGATGACTACCATCTGGATCAAGATGGATATATTTCAACTCAGTAGGAAGAGGTTTGAGCACAGGGGTGGGAGGAATTGGCAAAAAGGATTCCGGAGGATCCTCATCTTGTGTAGTGAAGACCTATTTAGGTAAGAGGTCCTCAAACTCGAAAGGTAGAACATCAGAAGGATCTAAAATAGGGGTAGACTCGAAAAGGGCACTGACTTCCTCTAAGTAGGAGTCATCGTCGAAGTTGAAACTCCCGAAGGAAAGGTACTGGTGCATCTGATTTTCCAAAAATATATTGTTGAAATAATCTTGAGCTAAGCTCTTGATCATGCTAACTTCCCCATCTATAGATGAATCAGGTAACTGTTTCATCATATTGAAAACATTTACCTGAATAGAAAGATGACCAAAGGACATGGACATCGAACCATCGTGGCAGTTTATGAGCGCGTTGGCAGTTGCCAAGAAAGGACGCCTTAAAATAATAGGAACAGAGTCGTTAGCGACTTATGTGTCTAGGATAACAAAGTCTGTTGGGTAGTAAAAATTTTGAACCTTAACCAGCACGTTTTCAACAACACCCTTAGGATACTTAATGAACCGATCAGCTAATTGCAACGTCATTTTAGTAGGTTGCATTTCCTAGAGACCTATTTATTTATATAAATAATAAGAGAGTAAGTTAACACTCGCCCTCGTGTCTAATAGCGTAGTCGTCATATGGGTATCCCCCAAGGTGCATTGTATAGTAGGATGACCAGGGTCCTTGTACTTAATGATTCCATTATATTCAGATAGAGTTGGGAACTGTTCAGTTAAAAATACGTCTTTTGGTATAGTGGTCTTCTGCCTAGTAGTGCACAACTCTTTTAGAAACTTAGCATGTTGTGGTAACTTTTAAATAGCGTCAAGAAAAGGTAGGTTAATCGTTAGATTTTTAAACACTTCCATAATCTCATCAAAGTTAGTATCCTTGTGTAACATGGCTAGTCTCTGGAGAAACAGTGGGTTCTCTCTATATTTAGCATATGGATCAATAGGAGTTTTAACCTTGGCAATTTCCTCTTAGGTTGAGGATTAACTGGTAACTTATATAGGAGTAGGATCATTAGTTACGACTTTGGTATCTATTAAAATATCAGGTGTAGGGACCACTGGTAGGCAGGCATTGTTACGGCATTATCAACCACTCTGCCAAAACGGAGAGTGGTGATGGCATTTAGCTCACCTACGTTGATATTTTCATTACTAGGATTACTGGTTACTTCAAAGGTTGTGTTTGGCATTTTAGGATTTGGTACGGCTTGACCTGGAAACACACCTTTTGGTGGCGTTTTCTCTTGGATTAACTGTTGGATGGAATGATTAATGGATTGTAAAACCTGTTGGTTAGATTAAGTCATGGATTGGAAAAGCTGTTGGCTAACCTGTATGAAGGCGTCGAGACGATCCAGTTGTGAAGGTGTAGTGGGCACAGGTGGTGTGACTAGAACTATCTCACGTTGATTATTAATGGGTGGGTTGTGATAGTTATTAGTAATCGGAACGATACCTTTATTAACATTATAATTATTATAATTACCTTGTCCTTGTCTCAGTAGAGCTTGATTGTAATTTGGCGCTTGCCTAACATTTTGATTATTAAACCCTGGAGGTGTAACATGATGATTAATTTTCCAACCGAAGTTGGGATGTTTTCTCCAAGGCGCGTTAGGTTCGCTATTAATGGAATAAACATTGTTCGGTTGAGCGGATGGTTATTCATAGACTAGAGGACAATAGGAGTCGGGATGCTCAAGGCTGTAACAGAAATTACATGGAAGAGTGTTTACATTTATGACCGGAGTATGTTGTTGTTGGACAGAAATGGCTTCTACCTTTTTAGTGAGAGATTCTATTAAAGTTTTAAGCCAAGATCAAATTTAACCTCAAATATACTAGCAACCTTAACTGTGGAAGAAGAATTACTAGAGCGGGGGATGTTATTACCCCCTTGATTATTCAAATGAAGCCATTTGATAATTGTAAAAACTCTAGTTTACTCCTACTTAAATAATTAAACTTAAACAGAAGTAAAGCTATAATAATTTACTCTAAACTATCAAAGTTATCTACTCTCTTGAATCATTCAATAAATGGAGTAGAGAATTCGTTCCACTCCTAGTCCTTTAAACGTAAGTTTTCGATAGTTTAATCGATACTAACAAAACGAATGAGAGTAATGAATTGAATTATACTAATATGGCAATTTAACTTAAATAAGATGTATTAACTTATACTATGATAATAGAATATTGAAATGTGAATATGGAGAAGAGATTAGGGAGATTTGAATCCACTTGATGTACTCCTAATATGCTAGTGTAGGTTATTGTAATCCTAATCAACTAAGATTAAGTGTTTGATCCCTAATTATTCATGACAATCTTTGCCAACTAATAACTAGCATGTGAGGAAGTCCAACCCATTCTCATGGAGAATCAACTATCCTACTAGAGTGGAACTCTTAAAAGCAATAATCCTAACTAACATATCAAGTCTTCATCAAGCTTCATCAAACCCCTCTAATGGAGGTTTAGCTAGAAGTCATTAGACTATCATAAACATATAAATAAAAATGAAACATAATGAAGAACAAACTTTCTTTTATTAATCGATTGAATACTGAAGAACAATAACTTAAATTTAATCTAATCACTAAGTCTAAATCCTAACTATGTAGCTCTAATTAATTATATCTATCTAAGTCTAAGTATATGGAGAGTTATGCCTTAGTCCTCTTTATATAAGAGAGGCTAGGGTTACAATTTTGTGCATGGGCTTTGGAGCCATGTTTTGGGCCCTTCAATCATGCCCAAAACCTAATTACATAAGTCCAGAAAGGGTTTATCTGCTGGAAATGACTAAAATAGCCTTTTTCTCCACTTCTTCTCCTCTGATTAGGTCAAGGCCTAGACCGTTAGAAATCTCTTTTCGAGACAGTCGTTTTGACATATAATAGGCCCAATTCCAAGGTATGAGTCCAAAGATACGGCCTATGGAAGTTCTATTGACTTTTATGCTCTATTTCTGCCCGCATTGACTTTGACTTTTCAGCTTTGATCGGCCTTTAAAAAGGTTTTTTCTCCTTGAATCTTGGCCTTTAATCATATAACTTCTTAGCAACCAACCTTTGCTCATTTATCTCGCAAAAGTGACATGTTTCTTCACATATTTGACTCCAGTGCCTGAAATACATAAACGCACGTAAACAGTACTAACTCTTATTTATTATATATACATAATTGGTCTAAATGTAATGATATTAAGGGGTTAAAACTACATTTTTGGGCTTTTATCATGATCTTGATGAAGAAATATATTTGATGCAGCCTGAGGGTATGATAAAAGCCTAAAACTGTAGTTTCAACCCCTTAATAATATTATATTTATGCTAATTATGTTTATAATAAATAAGAGTTAGTAATGTTTACGTGTTTTTTGTGTATTCTAGGTCTTGGAATCAATTATGTGAAGAAATACGTCACTTTTGCAAGAGAAATGAGTCAAATTGCTTGCTAAAGAAATTATATGATTAAAGCTCAAGTTTAAAAGAGAAAAAACCTTTTTAAAGTCTAGCCAAAACTGAAGAGTCAAAGTCAACGGGTAGAAAAAGAGTAGAAAAGTGAACAGAACTTCCACAGGTCGTATCTTTGGACTAAGACCTCAGAATTAGGCCTATTATATGTCAAAACGACCGAGTCGGAAAAAGCTTTCTAATGGTCTAAGTCGTGAGCCAATCAAAGTAGTAAAAGTGGACAAAAAGGGTGTTACAATATATTCCCTTTTTTAGACTTAAGTAATTAGGTTTTAGGCTTGGTTTAGTAGCCCAAAACACAGCTCCAAAGCCCATGCATGAAATTGTAAATCTAACCCTCTCCAATATAAAGAGGATGAAGACAAAACTCTATTATCTCTCTCCCATTAGTTAGAATAATTTAGATATTTTCCTTCCATTAGTTAGAATAATTTAGCTCTCTCTCTCCCCTTTCTTTAATTAGTTTAATATAGTTTAAGTAATTAGGGTTTATAATTTTAGCCTCCATAAAACCTTCATTAAAATACCTTCAAGTTATTATTATTATTCAATTCAATTGCTTATCTTTCTTTTATGTTTTCTTCTCATTCTTTTATTCATGATAGTCCCATGAATCAAAGCTAAACTCCCATTAGAGGGAGTTTGAATGAAGCTTTGAGAGGACTTGATTTGTTAGTATAGATTGTTGTTTAGGGTTTCAAGTTTATGTTTTTCTTGACTTAGAGATAAGAAGAGTTTAACTTAAACTAGAGAATAATGAGTTTGCCATAAGAATGAGAACAAGCTTTCTCTCATGCTAATTAGTTTATGACTAGAGATAGTATAAAGTAATTAGGGATCATTAAAGGTTTAATCTTTATATTTTAACCTTATGTGAGAATATCTATACTAGGGTTTTCTGTACAAATCTATGCTAGCATGTTAAGAAATTAAAAAGTAGATTTCAATGTCTCTCTTTTCTTCTCCATATTTTATTCAAGTCATATTCAATTGCTTTATTTAAATTAGTATAAGCTAAATTCATATATTTAGTTTCGTAGTATAAATTCACATCCATAAATATTGCTCTCACCATTGTTTCCTTGTGTTTGATTAGTTGAATTCGTTTAAGTCTAGAGAGTTAAGAGTGGAACGATTCTTTACTCTATATATTGTATGAATATATATGTGAGAGTAGAAAATAAATAATTGATAACGTAAGAATAAGTTAGAGAAATCTAATACTATTTTTATGGTTTATCAAGGTACTATAGTACCAGGGAATGAGAATAAGGTATGCAAATTAGTTAAGTCTTTATATAGGTTGAAACAAGCGCTAAAACAATGGCATGAAAAATTTGACAGTGTAATGATATCCAATGGATATCAAATTAATGATGCTGATAAATGTATTTACTTTAAATCTTTTGATGTGAATACATATGCGATTATCTGTCTATACATGGATGACATGTTAATCATGAGTTTTAGCCTTTATGTTGTAGGAAACACCAAGATGTTCTTATCCTCCCAATTTGAAATGAAGGATTTGGGAGAAGCTGATGTGATTCTTGGAATCAAAATTGTCAAAAATAGTAATGGATATACGCTTTCACAAAAGCATTATGTTGAGAAGTTTTTGAAAAAGTTAACTATTATGATAGTAAGCCTGTGTCGACACCTTATGAGAAAAATAGTGAACTTAAGAAAAATAATCAACATGGCGTCTGATAAGAGCCCAAAACTGTAGTTTTAACCCCTTACCAATAATACTTTTAAACCAATTATGCGAGTAATAAATAAGAGTTAATACTGATTACGTGCTTTTACGTATTTCAGGCATTGAAGTCAATTATGTGCAGAAATGTGCCACTTTGGAGAGATAATGGAGTAAGGGTTGGTTGCAAAGAAGTTCTATGATTAAAGGCCAAGATTCAAGGAGAAAAAGCCTTTGTAAAGCCCGGTCAAAAGCTGAAAAGTCAAAGTCAACGCGGGTAGAAACAGCACATAAAAGTCAGCAGAACTTCCGAAGATTGTATCTTTAGACTCAGGCCTCGAAATTGGGCGTACCTTATGTCAAAACGACCGGCTCGGAAAGATCCTTCCAATGGTCTAAACCTTGACGCAATCAGAGGAGCAGAAGTGGACGAAAAGTCTGTTAAAGTCAAAGCCAACTGAAAAGGGCCCTGTGGACTGAAGAAATTGGGCTTTGGGCTCGATTTTCCGGCCCAAAACATGGATCTTCAGCCCATGCACGAAAATGTGGATCTGGTCTCCTCCATTTCTACACACAAGACTTAGCTCTCAAGAATGACTTAGCTTAGGATAGAAAGTAGCCATTAGAGAATAATCTAGATTTAGTTTTGAGTTTTTGAATTAGTTAATTAATTAGTTTTCATTCCATTAATTAGTTTCATTTCTTGTTTTAGATTAGTTATTAGAATCATTGTTTATCATTCATTAGATAAATAAAATAGTTAGTTCTTGATAATTTCGATTTTGTTATTTAAAATTGCTTAGATCTAATTTCAATTCTTGTTTGTTAATGATTTCTTAGTTATTAATTTATATTTCAATTATTGTTTAGTTGAATTTAATAAAGTTAGAATATTTATATTATGTCTTATTCAATTTCGATTGGAAATGAGAGCATAATGATTCTAGGCTAAACCTCCATTAGAGGGGGTTGAAGAAGCCTTGATGAAGCTTGATCGTTGTTAACTTAGAAATCGTCGTGATAATCTATTCAATTCTAGAAAGTAATTAGTTCACCATGAGAATGGGTTTGGTTGCTTCACATGATAGTTATTAATTGGTAGAGATGCCATGTATAATTAGGGATTAGAATTACCATTTTGACATGCGAAGCATTGAAATTTGGATCACGACGAATCTTTGTTAGTTGATTAAGTCGAGTTAAGGTGGATTCAATCCCCCCTAATTCTTTATCTAGATTCAAACCTTAGTATTCCGTAGCATTTCGTAGTTGAATCATTATAGTTAGTATCTTGTTATTTGAATTTGCATCGTAGTATAATCCCACCATTACTTTCATTAGACTTTGGATAGATTCGCAATATTAGAAAACATTGAATGCTAAAGAACTAGGAGTGGAACGAATCTTTTATTCCAACTCTATTTCAATAGATTTGAGAGTAGAAATCTTTGATAAGAACTATTTCGTATAAAGTTTTAGTTTTACTTCCGTTTGATATTCATTATTTATTCGGAGTAGAATTATTCATTTTTTACGTTTATCAGTGTCTCTCAGTCTAAATATACCCAAATTATTGGTAATCTCATTACTGGATGAATTGCACTAGACCTGATATTGCTTATGCAGTTAGCATGTTAAGTAGATCACTCATTGTCCTAACAAGGAACATTGTAGTGCTTTAGAGAGACCAGCCAAGTACTTGAGAGGAACAATGAATTAACACATACGTTTTAGACAAACTCCACCTGTGATAGAGGGTTATTGTGATGCAAATTGGATATCTGATTCTCATGATATCAAGTCCACTAGTGGTTATATATTTACCCTTGGTGGAGGTGCAATCGCTTGGAAATCTTCTAAGTAGACCTTGATGGCTCGTTCAACCATGGAGTGCGAGCTTATAATTGCTTTAGATAAAGCATGTGCTAAGGCTGAGTGGCTTCGAAACCTCTTGGTAGATCTTCCTATTGGTTCAAAACCACCTCTAGCTGTACCTATGCATTGTGACTGTCAGCAAACTATACAATGCGAAAAGTAGGCATATACGTCTGAGACACAAGTCTATAAAGTGACTACTAGAATCTGGAGTTGTGGCTCTAAATTATGTGAGTTCAGAGTTAAATTTGGCTGATCCTCTGACAAAATCGCTTAGTAAGAGGCAAGTGGTTGAAACGTCGAGGGGGATGTGACTTTTGCCTAAGATATAGGGCGACACTGATAGTAACCCTACCTATGTGATTGGAGATCCCATGAAGTAGGTTCAAAGGGAAAAACAAATCACCTAGTCACTCTGATATACTATCGTCTTTTATTTTGAGATGTCCCACCCTATGACGAGATAGTAATTTTGTATACATTTTATAACTAGAATTGCAATGCGTAAGGATGAGTTATTTTACTCTTATTGAAATCCATAGTCCATTTTATTATGAAATAGTGTATTTTAACTGCAATGTACACTTGATGGAAATCCACCTATATGAATGGTAGAAGTGGGCTTGTATCCTAGAGCATTCGTGAAACACAGGTAGCGCAGGGCCAAAAAGTGCAACACAACAGAACTGACATATAATGGAAAAGTAGTGTGGGTGCATGTCATCTATTTTACTACAAGGGAATGTTGGTTCAATGATTTTATATCTACTACTTTCACATGAGATAAGACATGTTATCCTATGATTAGTTTAAGCCCGTAAGGCACCAGTATCTTAGGCATTGAATTTTCGCTTCTTTCTAGCATTTCGTAAACCCTTTTCTTTTGCAATATCCTATTCCAAAATAGTGGGGGACTATAAGTATTTTAAAATAGTGGGGGATTGTTGGAATCTATTTGGTATATTTTAATCTACTTGTGTATGAGCAAAGTGGAAGAGGAGAACTTTGTGAGTTCTCTTCACTTTAGTGCTTTGAAGATAGTCCCATATTGGTTATCCAACACTAACTTAGTAAGTATATGAGGATTTCCTCTACCTAAGCCACACGCGCGCGTGCGTGCCCGCACCACATCGAGCCGCATCGTATCGCGTCATGATGTGTTGGGTTTGGGTTCGGGCTTGGACTTGGGCTTACTGTGTGTGTGTCTGGTTAGTGGGTAGTAGCTTGGCCAATTGCCTAAACTTGTTTTTGCTTCCAGCAGCAAGTTTCAGATTTCTATTCCCAACTGGTTTCCTATTATGTTTTGGAAACTTATTGTGATCTATCTTACCTCTATATAAACAGGACTGTGCATCCAGATCTAGAGACTAATACTTATACAGAGAAAGAAAACTCGCATACTACAAAATCCTAGCTACTTCTTCTTTTTCTTCTTCTTCTCTTCTTATTGTTAGCCCGCCAAAGAGAGTTATATTGCCGTTCTAGAGAGTAGCTAGCCTATTCTAGTACAAGTCAGTCTACTGTAACCATTGTATCTTGTGAGGAGAAGACGCCAATGCTGACTTTCTACACCACTGGAAGGGTCGAAATCTTTCCTTAAGGATAGTGTAATCCACGCCTTGGTTGTCTCCTATTACTGCTGTCCTCAACTCTTTACTATTTTCTTAATCTGATTCTATCAAGTTCCACCCTTGCCATTCCAGGATATTCAGAAAAATCACTAAATCAGCAAACCACATAAAAACCAAATACATTTTGCAGTCATAGTAGCAATAAAGTCACGTTTGAAAAGGTCAAGCCAGCATTGTGCTTGGTGAGGTTTTGACTGGCAGTATCAAAGGAGGCATCAATGCCAAGCGTAAAAACTGTAAGAGTGTAAAACCCATGCCTTCATTCCAAGGTTTAAACTAAGTTACGACAAACTATGAGAACATGCTTTTTTGACATAGCACAACTCAATCATGCCGATTAAGATCATAATCTCCCCGATAGCAATTTTCTAATCGATAAACAATGAACAATACGTACTAATAACAAACAATGCATATTTTATCATTAAAGCAAGCAATTCAGAACCTAACAATACAACGATCTAAGTTTTACAACAATACTACAACTACTTGATCGAGTATTCAAGAATGATGGAAGCCTTAAATCAGATGTGTTATCTTCTTAATGATCCACAAAAAATAACTTAGCTTTTAAGTTCTTGTCAATGGGTAGTGTTAAAATATATGATATGTGGAACCTTGTCGATTGTGATTTAGCATATCTACATTCCTCTAAATTTTGTGTCTTAAATACTTCAGGTAGAATATAATATAACCATCCAAGTTTGCATATAATTGAATAGAAATCAATCAAAGAAAAATCAATATAGATCTTCAATTCCAAGTTCACTAAAGCCTGGCTCATTTAAGGGTACCTATGCAATAACTTTGAACCAAGATTCAAAATAACCATATTCTGGATTTGCAACCTTTCTTTTTCACATGATACTTGAAACAGTCAAACATATCACAGTACATTAACAAAAAATATAATGTCGTCAATATAGTCAAAAAGGGAATCATGCAGTCATGTATGGTTTACTCAAATCATTCGTCTTCAGATCATTTAATATTCGTGATTGACATTACCAAAGAGTACTAATTGTACTCATAGCTTATAGTCTATTGGGTGATATATGAAAGCGGGACCTCACTTTGTATTTACCAATGAAGCAATTATATAAAATATACAAAAATGATAGGTTGATGAATAATCTATGACAATTTAAGACGTGCATGTCAAAATTGTAGAGAACAGTTTCTGGTATGTTGGTCTGACGTCATGCATATTTTCTGACCTTTTTTTTTTTTCCTTTCCTGTAAAACAGAAAGGTTGTGGATCTACGAATCCTCTTTAAAACAAGGTATACTACATAAAAAATGGATCAGTATTGAATTAACTACAATATTTCTACGATGAACTATCAAAACTGGAAAATTAATGAATATATAATCTGAGTATTTTGTTCATAGTTGTAGGATGAGATTGATTTTAATGATTAATAATACATCTTCATCTTATTCTTTTAATCATCTCTATAATACATATATTTTGGTATTTAGTTAGAGATGTAAAAGAAAAAAAATAACAGCAGTGCTTTGATAACATGTTAGAAGTAAAGTAGAATATAAGAGATTGAGGAAGAGAGGAATTCTTACGTAAATACAAATTTGGTTACAATAATATAGATGTTGAAGACATGCTTTTTGATATAATAAATTAACAATATGGGAATCTGTATTCACACGGTTACACTGATGCAAGCTTCCTATTTGATTCCTACAAAGCTTTGTCTAAAAATGGTTATGTCTTTACAAATGGAAACGCAACTTTCTCATGGAGATCCAACAAGCAAAGCATGGTGGCTATTTCGTCAAATCATACCGAAATCATAGCATTCCATGAAGTAGCTCAAAAATGTTTCTAGATGAGATCACTTATAACACATATAATAAGCTCAAGTGGATTGCCAGCTCTTATAGACAAACCAACAATCATATATAAACACAATGCCGCTTGCATATTGAAGCTAAGTTAGTGTTGAGTCTTTCAAAGTGTTTTGAAGTGAGATTAACCATAGATTGTTTGGAGTTTGAATGGTTGGGAGTTTTAGAAGGAAGGAAGGTAGATTCTTTAGTTTAGAACTTGTATTAGTTAACTCTATTAGATTGAATAACTTTAAAGACTAAGTTGTTTAAATGATTAGAAATATAACTTGAAAGAAATAAAATGATTGATTGAAAGAAGAACAACAAAGAAATGAATTGATTGATTGATTGAAGAACAAAAAGTAAATGACTTGAATGAAAATTGAAGAACAAAAAGTAAATGTCTTGAATGAAAATGACTAGAAAATAAATCCTACATGACACTAGAATAACTCTAGGTGCATTCTCTCTCCCTAACTTTTGGTTCTTATACCCCTACTTTTTTACAAAAGACCGATTTACCCTTATCCATTACATTTGAGACACCTCACCATTTTCTTCATACTTTTGCTTTTAACTTTTGCTTTTTTATTTCTTCTTGATCAAGATAGGTTTTAGAGAAAGCCTTCTTTTGAGTTAAGGACATCTATCTCTGGTCTTCTGAGTTGAGGACTTGACTTTCAGCTATTTGGTTTTGAGTCTTTGACCTTTGACCTTTGACTTTGACTCTGACTTTTTAGCACTTTTTTTATAGCATCTTCTAGTCTTTATAATAAGCGTAATTAATGCTTCTTTTGGTGCTAAGATACAACTTTTATGATAAGTGGTCTGAATTGCTCTGTAACCTAAAAAAGACAATAAAAGCTATGAGTTGTCTTTTCATTATGCGTAAGAAGGGCTGTAATGCAGTAATGTAAGGATAATAAAATGCACATTTGGGAGCTGATCACCACCCCCAAATAGTATTTTGCTCGTCCTCAAGCAAAGATGAGAGAAAAACTAAGATCACAAATGAGTGATTTATTATTAATTATACTAATCTCGTTTTGCGGAGTGCAATTTCATTGACCATATGCAACAAGGCCTTAAACTACTAGGAATTCCCTAGTGGACAAGCTTTAAGCCTTGTGAGAGTTTTCCAGTGAAGATACTCACAAACTTTTTCTATCTAGTACAAAGGGTCATGTTTCCTTATTTATTCTTAGAAGTATATACATCTCATTAGCAGTGAATAAGGACAAGCTCTTTTGGACTTATAATAACATATGTACAGTAATTTAATCATCTAAAGATAAATATGCAAAACATGAGCAATGAAATGCAAAAGTAGAGTCGTTTCCGAGATTTTTGGAGAGTGTCCTTAATGTGGGTTCTCACAGGGGTGTGCTGCAATCACAACTCTCTGATAGATTCACTCAAGTTTCATTCTCTCAAGTGTAGTGAGCACTTATATTCCTCACATACTCAAATGACATCCAAAGAAACTGGGGTCGATTGATCACGCTTGTCACTTACTATCACACCATTCTATTCCTAATTGAGCTAGAGGTATATTTTATTAGGAGTTACGGGGCTAGGGTGATGGTTTAGAAAGAAAAAGGATGGGAAAAACAAAAATCTGATAAGTTGAGAAATTAGGTCTTCAAGATACTTGTAACTAGAGAAGAACCTCGTTTTGTTCTTTACTTCCGAATTATAATTCCTTAGCCCTTTGGCTTTGCGACTTCATATGCTTTTGAAATTTGAGAGTTCTAACTTTGCTTTTGTGTATTTTTTCTTCTGTTTATGATACCGTCTCTTTTTTATTTGAACTTTTGGGAGATTCGATTTTTGACTCCTTTGATTTTTTTGGAGTTTTGGTTTTTGTTGGGTCTTTCTTTTCTTTTTTTTATTTTCTTTTCGAAGAAACTAACTGATCTGTTTTTGTACAAGGTCTTCTCTTCTCTTTTTCTGATATCCATCCAATTCTCAACTCGTCAGCTGGGTAAACTTTTTATTGTGTGTGGTAACGGGTTAGGGATTTATGGTGAAGAAAAAAAAGGCTTTTAGAAAATAGTGAAGGCTCAAAAGGGGTAACTAGAGGAAAAACTATCTTTTTGGGGTTTTAACGTTTATTTGGCTATATCGATCCAAAAAAGACCTAAATTCTCTCCTAGGATATGGCGTGGTGATCAAGCAAGTGGACGTGTGGTCTTTCTATCCAAACATCCTTTGTGTCATCACTCAATAATCATTCAGATGAGGCTTTTGGCTAGATTCATAGAGGATATGGAACTTAATTGTTCTAACCTTGGTCTCGGAAACTCACTGCTATATACAATCAAATGCTTATGCATGCCATTCATGAAAATATGTAGAAACTATTGTATATATATTAGTCTAAGTTCAAAGAACGAATCTTTACTCTATTGCTATAATGAGACTTCTAAACTTTTTATTCATCATGGAAAAAGGAAACAAGACTTTTTATACTAAACAGAAAAATATTTTTGGTTTTTTTCGAAAAATGTTTTTAGAAAGGAATAAATGTACTATTATATCTACTATAGAAAATGCCTAGTTTTTGCATAATGTTACTATACCACCCCTAAATAGAAATATGTTTTGTCCTCAAAGTATGAAGAGATAAGGAAAGAGATTACCATAGAAACATGAGCAAAAACGGTGATACACCTGTATTATGTTCTTCATGATGAAAATACACCACCGCCAAATAAGTTTGATGTGTGGGTTATTTGATATAAAATGAAAAATACATGGTTTATTGTACTAAGGATTATTATTGTACTATGAATTTTTTTTTGGTTTTTCTATATTTGAAAACATATGAACTGCATGAAAGAAAAATGAATTTTTTTGGCATGATGTATTTGTATTACCTTCTACTCATATACCAAATTTCATAAGAAAAATAAATAAACAAGCATATAGAGAATATTATACTAACGTCATAAAAATAAAAAGAAAAATAAAACAACAAAAAATACAATAAAAAGAAAAATGTTCAACTATACGGACACTAGGGCACTTCCTAGTTAGAATCCATGCGTGACTCGTCACGACGTCGAGAAGATCCTTATCCTTGATGTCGAGTCCTAGCGTGTCTATCACTACGCGGGAGCGTGTCTTTAATGCTCTACAGTGTTCTACTGAAAGTGTGCTGAAAATGTCGCTCCTTCTCTCTGAGGGTCTACTGTGTCGCTAGAATGACTCCTTGTGTTTGCTTGAGCTAGTGGATGTGCTGGTGCTGAATGCTCCGGCCTCCATGGAGGAAATGAATGCAGTTCATGGGCTGAGTGAACTGTCAAGTGGAACCTTTAGCGAAGTAGTCTACTTGCTCGGTAGATTAAGCTTGCTCGGCGGCTCTGGCGGCAGGTGGATGCCAGACTTTCTAGATGCAGTGGGCATAGATAGGACCTATGGTAGCGTCCTTGACCGGCCTCCACTAGAGCGTCTGTAGCCTAGAACCCCCAGTGCTGCACGATCCTGGTGACCAACACTGGTAGAGGGGCAGTGGACCTCCTGGGTTTGTAGAGTTGCTCTTAAACAAAGGTGACGATGTATAAGCTATTCTTTTGCTCCTGGAGAATCCATAGGATGTGGAACATTTCCTTACCCATGTCAGAAGGCTTGGCTGAGCCTAGCAAGTTGTAGGTTGTCCACTGAGGTACTGCCAACTAATTCCTTCATAGTGAACTCTGAAACACGCAGTGCGACTTGGGGTTTTTTCACCCTCTTGAGAATCGTCTCTGCCATCATCATGTCGATGGTCTTGTTGTCTAGGGACTGTTTTGTCTGAACATTAGCTTTCAGAGGAATCCCCAAAACCTCACTCACCATCTCCTTGGTGAGCTTGAGTGTGTAACCATCATTTACAACCATCTTGCGGTCATCCTCCCCTCTAAGCATATGATTACGAAAACGAAAGAGTGTGAGAGGGAGAATAAGCCGCACCTTCCAACAAAACCAAAGAATCCCATCATTTTCTTCTAACCTCAGTTTTGAAGTGCACTTCAAATAGATCGGAATTACAGATGGGTTCAAACTTTTGCTCCGACATGATTTTTAGAACTCGAACCATTTGGAATAGGAATTGATAAAATTGGGGTTTTTAGTTGGAATGGGGGTTGAAAATGGAACAGGCTCTGAAAAATTAGAGTGGTGTTATATATGGTGGGCGGGCGGTCGCGAGCTGAAGGGGGGCGGTCGTGAGCTGATTTGGGCGGCTAGGGTTGGGAAATGTTTAAGGAAGATAATGGATGGTTGGGTGGTCGCGTGGGTTAAATAGGTTTGATGGTACGTGCCTTTTAAGTGAACGAATTTTTGGCCCAAGCCCAAATGAAATTAGGAAATTCCGATCATGTCCTCAGTGCCTTGCCAACTTCAAGAGCCGATCCACGCTTCATTACTCGCCCAATCTTGACCCTTGAGGTACCAAAATGATCAGCATCAAAAATCCTACACAACGTTATAAGGTACACTCATATCCAACAGTGGATGAAAAACAGATAAGGAAAGAAATGAAAATGAACTGTTTAGAAATATATACAAATGAAAGAAGAAAAATTTTAATTAATTTTTTTGGGTTTTGAATAAGAACTAAAATTTTAAAAAGGTGGATCACTTTAAGTCAGATTCCCAAGACTTAGAAGTTTGTGAAAACTTGAGTCAATTCCAACCAGATGGTTGGATTACTCTCCTCAACTGTGCTCGATGAGCAGGTGGCTGGCACATTAAAACCTTGAAAACTGAATTTTCACTATGAGGTTGAAGACTAAGACAAGTTAGTGTTTGACAGTTCGAGCACTAGCCTGCTCTAATAGCTCGTCTCTTACGTGCATATGAACTCTTACCCAAACGAGAAATGATTTTCGGTATATGTGTCCATATCTTCAGCTATAGTTCTCTAGGAAGTGCTTGCACTCGATCATTGAAACTTATCCATCTAGTCTTGGTAGGTGGAGGGTTTTTGTTCTTTACAGATGACATTTTTGAAAGTTTTTGAAAGTTTTTAGAAAGAGATAGATTGAGAAGGGGGAAAGATTTTTAAGAAATGAAGAATTTTTGAAAATTTTGTAAAAGTTTGAGTGTTTTAACGTCAGATTCTTGAGACAAATAGAGAGGTGGAGGCAAAAGGTAGAATTAAACAGAGAATAGTATCACTTTGGGTTACTCTATCTGTTTAATTATCGTTTGGAGACGCCTTGTTTATTTTTATTTTATTTTATTTTTAGTTGGTTTTATTTCTCTAGAAAAATATATCTCTAACCATATAGTGGTTTTGACAATAAGATAAAATTATACGTAAATCCGGTATCATTTTGGTTACTCCGGGGCGTATAACTTTCATTTTTATATCCTCTAGTTTTGAAAACTATGGAGAGATGTTTTAGGATACTCGTACTCAAAAGCTATGATGAAAAACAAACTATAACAGGAAATCTCAGGCAACTTTCATGTTGGGTCTGGGGTGAACCTAATTTAGATAGACAAAGCTTCAGCTACGCGAGTTGGGGGATTCACTGCACAAGACATGGAATGTCCTGACCCGTGCGAATAGCTCGGTGATATAAGTGACCCTTAGTAAGCAAAACTGATCCCAAACTGCCCCTAGATTGCGTTGTTCTAGGGGTTGGTCTGTGTAAAAGCCATTGCCCATTTTGTTTTTGGAAAATCACATAACTATTGATGTATCGAGAATCTAGCATTAATAGAATGAAGAAAACAATTGTTTTGAAAAAGAAATGTAAAATAAAGAAAAGGAAAATAGTATACTCACTCCACAGGTTCACATTTACTCAAAGGATAAGTAAAAAATGTTTTACAAAGAATATGCAAGATATACGTGGACTATGGCTCTACCACTTACAACCACACACTCCAAGTGGTGCGTCTGGTTACCTTATTGATGTATTCCATTTAAAGCAAAATATGGAATGAAATGGGAAAGGAATACATCGAGGAAAACTGGATTTAATCCTCGTAGATAGGATAATCATGAAAAAGTTTTTACCGCTCCAGCTTCGTTCACGTCACTTGTTGCTTCAAAGGCTGTGTTTGTTGGTTTAGGGTTTGGAATAGCTTATCTTGGGAACACACCTTTTTGGGTTTTATCTTGGGCTAACAAGTTTAAATATTGTTGCATGGATGCTAGGATTTAGGTTTGTTATTGCATGACGGATAACATTATTTCGGTAGGCTTATCTGTTTGGAATCTAGTTGATGGTGTAACTAGAACTAGGTCACTTTGGTTGTTGATAGGTAGATTTTGGTAGTTCTGGTTAAACTGGGATGGAACCGATGCTCTTCTGATTGTTATAGGTACCTTGTCCTTGTCCTTGTCTGAATGTATTTGGTGGTTTGTTGAAACCTGGAGGTGGTTAGTTTTGTGGAATATTTGTCCATGAAAAGTTTGGATGTTGTCTCCATGGTGCATTTGGTACATTGAAAGCACATACTTTTTTTGGCTGAACTGATGATAGGTTTGTGATCAAGGGACAGGTGGCATCTATATGATTTAAGCTTATACAAAAATTGCATGGTGAGGTATTTATGTTCATAACAGGTGGCATCTACCTTTTTTATGAGGGCTTCAATTAAAGTTTCGATTTCTGGATCGGATTTCACCTAAAAAATACCACTAGCCTTAGACGTACTGGGTTGAGCTATTCTGGAATTGTTTATGTCGCCCCAATGGGTACTTTTTTTAGCTTTGATTTCGAGAAAGGTTAAGGCTTCGGTTGCACCTCTATACAAAAAATTACCATTACTCATGATGTCGAGAGTTACTTTGTGTTCTTGGAGAAAACCTTTGAAGAAACATTGGACAAGAGTGGATTTTTCTAGTTTATGGTGATGACATGAATGGAGTAGGTCAGAGAATCTATCCCATGTTTCGGAAAATGTCTCACTTGGACTCTGTTTGAAAAATTGTATCTTACTTCTTATCAATTCTGTTTTCTTCGGCGGAAAGTACTTTTCATGAAGGAGAATACAATCTTTTTCCATTTATCGAAAGAATCGGGCTTCTGAGAAAGAAGCCCAAGCATGACTCTTACTAGCTAATGTGAAAGGAAACACTTATGGCTTCACTTGATCGTCGATGAAGCCCGAATTGAGTTTAGGACTATTTAGTACCACGAACTTTCGTTTTTTTTCCTAAATGGTACCCGAACTTTGTTTCTCGCCTATTCGTACCACGAAGTTTCAATTTAGTACATCAGTTAATTTTCCATCCAATTCCTTCCAATTTCACTAACGGCGTTAGCACTATTCACACAGCACTATTCATGTAAACATTGTTTTCACTATTCACGTGAACATTGTTTTTTAAAAGATTCTTTAAAATTAAATCTTTAATGAAAAACAATAAAAAACACTATTAATGTGAACAATGTTTTTACTCTTCACGTGAACAGTGTGTGTGTGTGTGTGTGTTTTTTTTTTAAATAATCTTTAATCAATCTTAAAAATTAGATAATCACCAAAAAAAAAAAACATTGTTCACGTGAATAGGAAAAACACTGTTTAAGTGAATAGTGTTTTTTTAATTGTTTTTCATTAAAGAATTAATTTTAAAGATTCTTAAAAAAAACACTGTTCACGGGAATAGTGCTAACGCCGTTAGTGAAATTGGACGGAATTGGATGGAAAATTAACTCCTCCCCCATTAGTTGATAATTCTAGGGGGTTACCTGGAATGAAAGAACAAAAATGGATTCATGAAGGTTTAATTACTGAATCACTTCCCAATGGTGCGTTTTTAGGGTTCGTTTAGATAATGAGGATCTGCTTCTAGGTTATGTTTTAGGTAGGATCCGGCGTAGTTTTATCACGGATATTGCGCGGACGATAGAGTTAAAATTGGCGTAAGTCGTTATGATTCAACCGGGGACACATAATTTATAGACTCCGCAACAAAGATTGAGCGATTAAGTTGCTTTTCAACATTCCTCCGATGCGCAGATACAATTGGAGGTTCCAAATTTCAAGAGACTTATTTTCTTTCAAGGAGTAGATTCGAATTAAGGTAAGGAATGACAAATATGAAAATAAGGGCCTCCGTTAAGTAAAATTTGTGAAAAATGTCGATTGATCCGTGGCGAGGGACGAATTATAGTAATTTGTTGCAACCCGAGGCATAAATAGAGACAAGGATAGTCTTTTTCTTAAAAGGGACTCTCCAAAGGACCCAATATACACAAATAAAGGATTTGTTTTGACATTAAATGGATATATCCGTATATCTTTGACTCATATTTATGAGATGATAAAAATGACAAAACCATATAAAAATTGGCTCGCGCGTAAGAATGGACGTCGAATACCAAAAGGAGTTATTCATGTTCAAGCAAGTTTCAACAATACCATTGTAACGGTTACGATATATCTGGTCGGGTGGTTTCGTGGTCCTCGGCCGGTTACTAAACCGTAGCAAATGCTATTCGCAGTAGTAGATCGGGGTATGCAACGGCGAAGTCATGATAAAGGGTCCCGGTCACCGGAAGAGATCTGACATTACGAGCCATTCGTAGAAGTGGTATACTATTAAGTTTTGTCAGAGACATAACCTCTATGCCACATAATGGATGTAGACCTCCTAAAAAAAGACGTGTATAGAAATAAGAATTTAACGGGTTTCAAGAGAAATAAATGATTCAATGGTCTGATCAAATAATATTACTATGCTTCGAGAGGAAGTAGCAATATCTACGCAGACACTACAGTGGAAGTGTGTTGAATCAAGAGCAGACAGCAAACGTCTTTGTTATGGTCGTTAAATTGAAACAAATTGAAACTTCGTGGTATGAATAGGCGAGAAACAAAGTTCGGGTACCATTTAGGAAAAAATGTGAAAGTTCGTGGTACTAAATAGTCATTATTTCTGCCCGAATTCTTTCGATACATACTTTATGTATCTAGTGTAGATGCTCTTATGGTAACTCATGTTCAAACCCGTGAAAATGGGTAGAAGGTTGAACACGTTTTGTGAAATGCGAAAGTCGCTCGTAAGCGGTGTGAGTCGTATACAAGATGGAGGCCCATCTTGCAACAGTGTGTAGAAGTTGGAGAGAGGCTTTTCAGCTTGTACTACTTCATCGACCATTTTAGTAGATGGAGGACTAGAAATAGGAGATTGTCTAGGATGACGTGCTGTCCTACGTGAGTAAGTTTTATTTTTTCTAATACCTGTAGTGCCTGAACGCATAATCATGCACGTTTAGCAAAATCGCAAAACTATCCTAACATGCGCAAACGATGCAAGGTATGTTCAAGAAATCGAAATTTGATTTTGCAAGTATGGAGTTTTGAAAACTTTGCTTAGTCTATAATTTACTATGCCCTATTCAAAGGAACAATTGGGTGCGAGACTAGGATGGTTCTACTATACGACTCAGAAGAGTAGGTAGTCACTTCACCAAGTGGTGTGATAAGCACCCAAAAGTGTAGTTTTGAACCTTTAATAGTATTACATTTAGGCCAATTTTGTTTATAATAAATAAGAGTTAGTATTGTTTATGTGTTTTTGTATTATTCAGGTCTTGAAGCTGTTTATGTGCTTAAAGACGCCATTCTGCATGAAAAATGAGTCAAGATGATTGCTAGAAGAGTTCTATGTTTAAAGCCCAAGAACCAAGAAGAAAAAACCTTTTTAAGCCCAGTCAAAACTGGGAAGTCAAAGTCAATTCAAGTAGAAAAAGAATAGAAAAATCAACAAAACTTCAAATGGGCGTATCTTTTGACTCGGGCCTCGGAATTGGACCAACTTTATGCCAAAATGACCAGATCGGAATAAGCTTCAAATGGACCAAGCCTTGCCCCAATAAAAGCTATAAAAATGGATGAAAAGAGCACCGAAGTAATTTCCAGCACCTATGGCCTCTTTAGACTTAACCTAAGGGACTTTGGGCTCACATTAGAGGCCAAAAATCCCTCTTTTTGGCCCATGCACGAAAATATAATCCTAACCCTCTCTTATATAAAGAGGGTTAAGGCTAAACCTAACTTGGCTACTCCCCTCTTTAGTTTAGTTGTAATTTAGGGTTCTCTTTCTCTCCCTTTCTTTAGTATAGTTTAGTTTAGGTTTAGAAGTAGTTTTATAATTGTAACCTAACGTGAGGATGATTTGTTAGTAGTTTAGTTATTTTTTTGCATAAGAACTTCAAGTTTTTCGTTGTGAGTGTCTAGAGATAGAGCTCATAATGGAGAACTAGAGTTTAGAGCCACCATCAAAGAGGTTTGTGGTGGAGCTAAACTCTCATACTAGTGAAACCTTAATCCGAGACGACTTGGTGTTCACTAGGGATCAAACAAGCGATTCGATAACTAACTAATAATCAATCGAATCGCGTGGTGGAATTTACCTTCTTTAATCCTTTTTATGATCATTATATCTACTATTTTAGCACTTATTTCTACCGTTTTCGTAAATCATATTACTCTCTCATTAGTTAATAGTAGTTTAGTCTCAATTCGTGCAAGCAAGAGTGGAGACCACGATTGCTCCTCTATATCAACATGTTTAGAGAGTATTATAATAACTTGATATGCATTATTTAGTACTATTTTAAGTACTGTTTTAACATAATCAAAGCTTAGTTATCAAATGGCGCCATTGCTGGGGTGCTTTGTTACTTATTACGTGTTTAGATTATAAACACTGTTTTTACTATTCTAAACACAACACTGAAAACATTGTTCGCAATTTCTTCAAATTTTTCTGCTACTGTTCGAGTGCATACGAGTTGCGCAACCAACTCCTTGCTTTCCCGTGACCTGAACCTAAAAGTTTCAACCCTAGTTATTCACCTGTGAGTGTGCATGCGCCTCACATTTGCCTTTAAAGAGCGCGCACCGTACTATGTTCCTTAGTCGCGACCCGCACCAAATATACTCTATTCAAAAGCATGTGCGCGCCCTAGGTTAATTATAGTAAATTAATTTTTTAATATTAATTGTAATATTATCTCAAGAGTACAGTACAGTACTCGTATGTTACCACCTACAAATTTTTTTTAAAAAAAAATAAAAAAAAATAATTTTTTCATTTTAAACGGTATCGAGCAAACTGAAAGAATTGGGGTTCTCTAACTAAGGAATGTGCACGCACGGACAACCTCCCTCAAATTCTTAAGTGACCTGGCCGTTGGTTTGATAGAAAAATACAACAAATTTTTAATTAATATTAGTTAAATTAGTAAGCCCACCCACTACCGAAGCCCATTTCATAGGCCTGACATCCAGGGCCAACACGAAGCCCATAGTAAAAAGCCTTACCCTAATTCTTAAAACTTTAGCACTAATAAGGTTAATATTTTTATAGGACTTCACAATCCACACCGTGTACCTAGACCAGTACTCGTATAATTGTTCAAGTAACACTAGACGTGCTTCAAGGCTATTGAAGATGCTATTTATACGCATAGCAAGGACGCTCCAGGTAACACCTCTTTACATCCTCAAATCTACTGTAAAAGGATTATATTTCTAATAATAATCAGGCTATTTTTGCATGCTCATTAGGAATTACCTATTAGAATTAGAACTTGCATGAGATTAAGATCTGGTACGCATAAACCTGCCAAATTAGTTTATCGTAGACGCAGAAATAATCGCCTATCTAGAAATTCACCAATAACCACACACACACCGCCTACACCCACCACAACTACATTTGTAGCAATGGGTGAAGAAATAGCAGAGAGACCCCTCTCTGATTTCTATAGGGCTTTAAACGATGGACCTGAGTCCTGCATATAATTCTTGCAGATACTATAGGACATTTTAGAATCCCCCCTAATATATTTAATATGCTATCTGTTTTCCATGGCTTAGACCATGAGAAGCCGTATAAACACTTACGTAGGATACAACAAGTTATTACTACATTCCATCATCCTAACATAACACCTGAACAAATAAAGCTAAGGGTGTTTCCTTTCAGCCTAGCTGATAAAGCAGCAACTTGGCTAACAGTACAAAAGCCAAACTCTGTCGACACATGGGAAAAATTAGTTGAATTATTTATGGAACAATTGTACCCACCACAAAAGACTGATGAGATGCTACAAAATATTCACTTCTTTCGCCAAAAGCCTTAAGAATAATTCTCTAAGGTTTGGAATCATTTCACTAATCTTCTAGTAGAATGTCCCCATCATAATCTTGGTAAAGACATACTAGTTCGTGCCTTCTTCCAAGGCCTATCCCAACACTATAAGGAGACTCTAGACATCATGAATGGAGGTAATTTCTTAAGTAAAGGAGCCACATATGCATATAACTTCTTAGATAATCAATCCAAGAAAAGTAACAACTGGGGAGGTAACGATTACTCCCGTTCCACCCCTTCTTCGTCTACAGTTAAGGCGGCCAATATGTTTGAGGTAAAACAAGATTCTGAACTTAGAACTTTAATTGAATCCCTCACTAAAAAGGTAGATTCCCTCTCCGTTTATAAACAAGAAGCGATACCCACTCCAGTCATGAAAATGAATTCCCCTCCATGTAATGTATGTTTTAATCCTAACCATACCAATTCCTTTTGTCCCTTCCTCTATGGTTCACCTCCACCACAACCCGTAGATAATTACGCTTTCACCAACCTTAACACACAATGGAGGCAAAACACTAATTATAATCAACAACAACAACCTACACCTCCATGTTTTAATAATCAAAATGTTAGGCCCTAACCAACATCTAGGACAAGGTGATTTAGGTGACCAGAACAGAAGTTTAGTGGTTGTGACCCAAAACGATAACCATCAAGACATGACCACGCACCAAGCCTTAGTTCTAGTCACTCCACCAGTTAAACCATCTACAGAGGACGTAGTAGTAACTTTGTTGCAACATCAAAATCAAATTATGCAACAAAACTCGAACTTGATGAAGGAACAAAATGAACAAAACTCCAACTTGATAAAGCAACAAAATGAACAAAACTCCAGATTTACGAAAGATCGGCAAGATCAAAACTCTAACATGTTACAACAAACGATGCAAATGATGTAGTTTTTGTGCCAAAAGGTACTTGAGCTGTCTCCTAACCAAAATAATAACCAACAAGGCTTGTTTCCAGGTCAAGTAGTGCCTAATCCTAAGTCAACAAACACTACCTTCGAAGTATACAGTATTCAATGTAATGGTAATATAAATAAAGGGGACCTACAGGCAGTTACTACCCTTCGTTCGGGTAGGGTAGTTGATAGCCAAGTGACTATGCCTAAAGATTGCCCGCAAACTAAGAATGAAACCATACCTAATAGTGTTATAGAAATTGAAGACCCAACAGCTGTAGAAGTTCCAGTCCAACCACAACCAAAAAGGAAAACCTGACAAGACCCAATAATAGAAATTGATGATCCTACACCTGTAGAGGTTCCAATATGGAAACCTAGTTGGAAAATGGCAAAAGAGAAAGACATGGTTAATACTACTGTTGACCCTTATGCTAAATATAGAGAAAAACCACCATTTCACTAGAGACTAGTTATGTCTAAAAAGGACGAGAATTTTGATGAGATTAGGGAAGTGTTTAAAAATTTGACTATAAACCTACCTTTTCTAGATGCTATAAAAAATCTATCTAGACAAGCTAAGTTTCTAAAAGAGTTGTGCACCACGAAGAGGAAAACCAACATACCCAAAGAAACATTCTTAAGTGAACAATATCCCTATTTATTTGAACATAATAGAATTATTAAGTACAAGGACCCTGGTCATGATCCTATTATACAATGCACCTTGAGAGATAACTTCATAACAACTGCACTATTAGACCTAGGGGCGAGTGTTAACTTACTCCCTTTATATTTATATAAACAACTAGGTCTCCACGAACTAAAACACTATTAGGTATGGGTCTTAGTTTGCGGGCAATATTAGTTTGCGGGCAATCTTACTAACGAAATCAGACTCTCCATGTAGCTGTTACATTAATCCATGATGCTTTCTCTCTAAGTAGCTTCCATTTTGTTCTTACTCTCCAATGCACTGTGTCCTCCTGGAAAGCTTTTACCACCGATGAAGAGTCTGATTTCACCCAAATATATCTCCATTCCCTATCCAATGCTTTCTGAATTCCTTCTATAATAGCAAATGTTTCTGCCATATAGTTGGTTGGTTACCCCCAGTCCTCCTGCTGCCGCCCCCAGAAAGTTACCCATGGAATCCCTGAGAACCATGCCCCAACCAGCCCTACCTTTGTTTCCTCGTGAACTTCCACCCACATTGATTTTTATGATGCCAGGAGGTGGTAGAAGCCAGTAGCATTCCATATTTATGGGGGCTCTTCTTAGCTTGTGATGGAGATTATATGTGGAAAGAATTTTCATATCTGTTATTGAATTGTTCTTGGTACCTGAAGATTTATGGTATGCTCTGATGATGGCTCTTAAAAATCAGAAAACAAATGTTATAGAAGCTGGAAGTCTTCTGATCATATAACACCCTATTTTTGTTCTTCCATAAGCTTACCAGAATTGTCAGAGAGCAAGCTTTCAACATGTCCAAAATTAAAGAGCTGTGATGTTTACCATGTTGCATAATGTCATTGAAGGATTCAATATGAGATTGGATGCTGAAAATGTGCCTTGCATGATTCCAGACATTCTTGGCCAACTCGCAATGATAGAGAATGTGATCCAGAGTTTCCTCTTCCTTTTTACATATACAACATCAAAAGGCCAGCTGTGTCTTCCTTTTTTGCATCATGTCATCCGTTCGAGAAGGCCCCTGATAAGAGCCCAAAACTGTAGTTTTAACCCCTTAATAATCATACTGTTAGACCAATTATGTGAATAATAAGTAAGAGTTAATACTGATTACGTGTTTTTATGCATTTCAGGCTTCAAAGTCCATTACGTGCAGAAATGTGCCACTTTAGCGAGATAAATGAGCAAAAGTCAGCAGAACTTCCGAAGGCCGTATCTTTGGACTCAGACCTTGGAATTGGGCCTACCTTATGTCAAAACGACCGGCTCGGAAAGAGCTTTCCAATGGTCTAAACCTTGACCCAATCAGAGGAGCATAAGTAGACGAAAAGTCTGTTGAAGTCAACTGCAGCTGAAGAGGCCATTTTGGACTAAAGAAATTGGGTTTTGGGCCCGATTTTCCGGCCCAAAACATGACTCCAAGTCCATGCACGATTTTTGGATCTGGAAGTATAAAAACAAAAGCTTGACTCTTTGTTAATGGCAGTTAGGTTAGGAAGCTAATGTTAATGGAGTTTAGGGTTAGAAAAAGTTAGATCTAGATTAGTTAATTACTTAGTTTTTACATTCATTCCATTAATTAGTTTCATTCTTTGTTTTAGATTAGTTATTTAAATCATTGAATATCATTCATTAGATAAATAAAATAGTTGTTATTCATTCAATCATGACTTGTTCTTATTGTTCTATTAGATAAATAAAGTTAATTAGTTTTCCATAATCTAGTTTCATTTTCATTTATTTATTAGCTTAAATTCTTAGATTTACTTATTTGTCATTATTAGTTTAATTCAATTAAATTGCATGAGTAGTTTCAAATTGAGTTTAAACAAATAAAGTTCAAATCTTTATATTATGTCTTGTTTAGATTCAATTGTTGGGAATGGTAGAATAGAAAATTCACATCAAATCATTACTCTCACCATTGTTTCTCTTGGGTTTGAGTAGTTGAATTCTATTAAGTCTTGATAGATTGAGAGTGGAACGAATTCCTTACTCATTATATTGCATGTTTTGTTTTGAGAGTAAGAAGAATTGATTTAAACGTAAGAATGGTAGGATTTTGTATTAGTGTTCTTAACATTAATATTAGTGTTCTATTATTTTTACGATTAGTGTTCATATCATTGTTATTTTTTATTAGATCAATAAAGTTAATTATCTTTATTCACAATCTTAGTTTTAAATTCAGTTTAATTTAATTATGTCTTATTGTTATTATTGTTCTTGTGTTGAGAATGGTAGTATAGAAATTTCACACACTACACTTGCATCAATGGCTAAAGAACAAGAGACTCCTCTCTCTGATTTTTATAAAGCCCTAAACGATGGCCCTAAGTCGTGCATCGTTCATGGCGCCGCTGCCATCTTAATCTCGTTCAAGACAAGAATTTAATTGCTTGAATCCAAGGGGCAATCCCCCATTCTCTACCCACCCACCCTTTTAATTTTTCATTCTTATTTCTTGATTTTTTTTCCTTTGTTTTAGGGCATAGGGGCTGCGGATTCACAGAGAAAAACACTGCGGTGAAGGTATTTCTAAATTTTCGAAAATTCTGAAAATATTCATACATAATATTTAATGTGTTGTTGATTTACTAGAATATTTTCAGATTTTTCAAAGTTGGTTTACCTTGTGAAAAAAATACGATCTTTACAGTGCTGCATTTCAGTTTTCACACCGTATGTTCTTGAAAAACAGACGAATAAGGTTACTTAGGGAGTTCTAAAATTCTATAATTTTTACAGGAGTATCTATCCTAATCCAAGAGTTTGTAGTAAAAATTTGATGAGTTTTTGATTTGTTTTGACCTCCTAAATAGTAGAGTGTTTCCAGTGTGTTTCTGCAGTGTTGCAAACACTTAATATCTGGAACACCATCCAATAAGGAGAGGTTGTAGACATCCAATTGCTCTAAATTTTTTACAGGAACAACTAGAATCTGTCAGGAGTCTCCAGTAAAAATTTGGAAATTTTTGGATTTGTTTTGATGGGTTAACCATTCGGTTGTTTGTATTGTGTCCGAAAACGGTTTCGCAAACTTTGGAGGGCTGTAGAGGGACTTTCACTGCTCCGATCGATCTGAAATTTTACAGGCTACTTGATAGACGTCTTAGCAAATTACTGTAAAAATTTCAGATTTTTTGGAGTACGATAAAAGGCCTAAAACTTGAAAACCCTGGAGCGCGCCCGCGCCCATGTTGAGCGCGACCCGCCCTTATTCACTGTAATTTCAACTTACCTTGACGCGCCCTGCGCCAACCCGCGCCCTACCCGCGCCCAACAAGGAAAATTCATCCGAACAGCCCAATTTTCATAGGTAAATGCATATTTTTATTCCTTAAAGTTATTAAGTGTTTCTAACTTGTTAAATACACTTAAATCGGCGTATACAAGACGCTTATTCAAACGCGTAGCAAGGAGGCATTCAGAACTCCTTCTTCCACTCCTCGCCTCTTACGTCGAGGAGGAGTTTTAATTCTAGTATAATCAGGCTTGTTTTTCATAGAAATAAATACAACACGCCTATCTAGAATTTCACACACTACACTTGCATCAATGGCTAAAGAACAAGAGACTCCTCTCTCTGATTTTTATAAAGCCCTAAACGATGGCCCTAAGTCGTGCATCGTTCATGCAAACCTAGTGGGGGATTTTCGAATCCCCCCTAATATATTTAACTTGTTACCGGTTTTTTATGGTTTAGACCACGAGAAGCCTTACCAGCATATGCGTAGGATAGACCAAGTTCTCACTACATTCCATCATCCTAGCGTAAGTCGGATCAAGTTAAACTTAGGGTGTTTCCTTTCACCCTAGCCGACAAAGGCGGCGTCTTGGTTAACTGCCCAAGCGCCAAACTCTGTGGACTCATGGGCTCAACTTGTTCAATTGTTCATGGAACAATTTTACCCACCACTGAAGGCGGATGAAATGCTTCACAAAATTCATTTCTTCAGCCATAATCCTCATGAATCCTTTTTAGAGGCCTGGAATCGTTTTCGATCTTCTCATTGAATGCCCGCATCATAATCTTGCGAAAGACACGCTTGTTCGTGCTTTCTTCAAAGGGCTTTCACATTATCATAAGGAGGTTCTAGATATCATGCGGGGGTAGTTTTCTTAGTAAAGGAGCCTTAGAGGCTTATACATTCTTAGAAGATCAATCTAAGAGGAACAACAATTGGGAGGTAACGATTCCTCCCGGCTCCTCTCCTTCTTTCGTGAGGTTAAACATGATCCCGAGCTTAAAACTCTTATCGATGCCCTCACTAAAAAGGTAGATGCCATCTCGTTCAACAACAACCCACTCCGGTCATGAACATTAACTCTACTTTCGTTGTAATGTGCATTTGTAGTCTTGAGCATTCCGACTTCTATTGTCCTCTTGTCTATGCACAAACACCACCACAACCATCACACTTCAACCAATTAACTCAACATCAAGGACAAGGGAACTTAGGTGACCAGAATAGAGGTTTAGTACCTATAACCTTAACTATCAACATCAAGACATGAACATTTCAACAAGCTTTAATTCCAATACAACCATCTACAGACAAAGTAGTAGTGACCTTGTTGGAGAAACAAAATCAAATTATGCAACAAAACTCCAACTTGATGAAAGATCAGCATGATCAAAACTCTAATATGATGAAACAAACGATGCAAATGATGCAGTCTTTATGCCAAAAGGTTATTGACATGTCTTCTAACCAAAATAATAACCAAACCGGCGTGTTTCCAGGTCAAGCAGTGCCTAATCCTAAGTCAACAAACACCGCCTTCGAAATAAAAAGTATTCAGTGTAACGGTAATATAAACCAAGGGGACCTACAGGCAGTCACTACCCTTCGTTCAGGGCGAGTAGTTGATAACCAAGTGACTATGCCTAAAGATTACCCGCAAACTAAAAATAATGCCATACCAAATACTATAATAGAAACTGAAGACCCTACAACTGTAGAAGTACCAGTTAAACCACAACCAAAAGGGAAAACATTACAAGACCCAATAATAGAAAGTGAAGACCCTACACCTGTAGAGGTTCCAATATGGACACCTAGTTGGAAAACGGCTAGAGATAAAGCAAAGACTAATAAAACTTTTATCCCTTCTGCTAAAAATAGCGATAAAGCACCATATCCCCAAAGACTAGTTGTGTTTAAAAAGGACGAGAATTTTGATGAGATTAGGGAAGTGTTTAAAAATTTGACTATAAACCTACCTTTTCTAGAAGCTATAAAAAGTCTACCTGGACCACGTTAAGTTTCTAAAAAGAGTTGTGCACCAAAAAAGAGGAAAACCAACATACCCCACGAAGCATTCTTAACTGAACAATATCCCTCTTTATCCGAACATAACGGAATTGTTAAGTACAAGGACCCTCGGTTAGATCCCTCTTGTCTACAATGCACCTTAGGTGATACCTTCATAACAACTGCTTTTATTAGCACGGGGGGTTAACTTACTCCCTTTTTATTTATATAAACAATTGGGTCTAACAAAACTTCAACCAACCAAAATGACTTTGCAGTTAGCCCGATCGTTCTATTAAGTATCCCAAAGGGTGTAGTTGAAAATATTTCGTTAAAGTTCAGGATTTTTACTATCCGGCCGACTTTGTTATTCTTGACACGAAGTTGCTCATGATTCCATTCCCATCATCTTAGGGTGCCCTTTCTTGGCAACCGCCAATGCCCAAATCAATTGTCGGGATGGCTCAATGACTCTTTCTTTTGGAAATCTTTACGTAGAAGTTAACATGTTTAGACAAAAACAGGGACAACTAGGTTTGCCTATAGAAGGAGAAGTGAAGTCCATTGAGAGTTTTGTACCTCACATTAGTCGCGGTGACACTTTAGTCCCCACACTAGTAGATACCCCTCTTATGGAAGAAGACAAGGATCACAATTTCTACTCCCTAGGCGTAGATAACATCGAGGAAGATTTCCTTCGACTCCTTGACTTCTCTCCTATTGACATCCATTCCTCTCTTGACGCCATGGCCGGAAGAAGAATTTTTAAGCCCTCTATCCCGATTGATTCTTCTTACCCACCTATTGAGGAATGTCTTGCATATCTCAAAGCCTCGATGATATAGACCTAAGAACACTAGTTGAACACCATTCACCCACCTCACATCCTCATGTCACTCATTCACCTTCCATCACGAATGTTTCTCGCCCTCTACCTTTTCAAAGAACCATTGAGTTTGTACTTGACCTTGGCGTTTCTCCTATGCTTCATAACTATCTAAAACCAACTGGTGAAGAAGTAACACCCAAGGACAAGCCACGACACTTTTTTTCATTCTTCCCACCCTTTCTTTCTAACACTTATCCACATTCCAAGTATTTTCCAAAACCATTCATTTACTCACGATCATTCACTTGGACACCTTCTTATTCAACTAAGTTGCGTCGTAGAAAGTTTTGGAGCTTGATTCTGTTTGGTGGTGCATTCCATGTTAATTATTTGTGGAAAGACCCACAACTTTTTAGATTATTGATATATGGGAAACTGCATGTAAATACATATATATCACTTTAAGTCTAGGGAATCTGACTTTAAAAGACCCACGTTTTAAAACAAATTTTTACAAACCTGTTTTCAAAAATTTGTTTTTGGGGATAATAAGTGTTTGGTTTTTCCATGCTTGATCACTAAACTTCCTATTCTTACCCCCCTTTCGCTCCAAAAAAAAAAAACGTTTTCCACTCCAAGTTTTACTTTCTTTTTCATCTAAACTCGGTTTCAGCCGCTTTAGAAGCGGCGCCAGCCATTACCATTCGAGCGAGCGCTGCGCCTTCACATTTTTGGAAAATTTAGTTAGCTGGCGCCAGCTTCAATTTGCGCGACCCTCATCATCTTTGGACCTAGAGCGCCCCACAAGCGAGTTGAGCGACCAGCTCAAACACTGGAATTCTAAAATTCAGAGCGACTTCGCTTCTATCTGAAGCCGCAGCGCATGCGCGACTTCCGTGGACCAGAAAAATTCCAGTTTTTCACGGGTAGTTTCGGATCATTCACGGCTATTCCAGGCGTAATTTTGAGATGACATCTCCTACACCGATACGGAACAATCTTTTCGAAGATTTGTTTCAAAGCACTACTTATGGTGCTTGGTTTGTGAGGTGATCACACACGTGCGTTCGGGACTGCTTATGGTTCTTGCAAGCATTTGTTCTTGGACTTGCCATGCCGGCTGAAATACAAGACCCATGATGCTATTGGGTAGATAATATTCATGTCTACACTTATGACTTTTTGCATGAGGCTTATGGGTCCGACAATTTCCGTGTAGAGGACCAAGGGACATATAATGTAGCCCTTGGTAACTTGTCCCTTAATGTGATACGGTAATGTTCTTTATCATGCTAAACATATTAGGGGAGTGACATTTTTCTTCTGCGAATAATGCCACTTGCGATGTTTTCCTTGCTTTAGGCGAGGAACGCTGCTATATGACCTTCCTAAGACCTTAATGTCTAGTTTAGCACGAGCCCATAGCATGAGGCATAAGTATCTTCTTATGCCTATATTAGTTTGCCGTATTATACTATGTTTCTTCCCTGTTTTTTTTTGTGCCCCTTTCACGGACTGGGTTGGGGTCGACATTATGAGACCCACCAATTCTATTATTCGATCTTTCCGTGCAATGACTTGGCAAGGGTGGAGGATACAACCTCATCAGGTTGCACCTTACACCCCATCCGACCAAGTGGCGCTTAACAGGCTAGGATCCGTAGATCATAAATGGCGGCAAGCTTGGCAAATTATAATGGCATGGCAGGATGCAAAGGAACCTCACTTCTTTATAGAAGAGGAGGATGACGAGTAAACGCTGGAGTGGAGGTAAGTTTTTAGTTTCAGTTAGTGTCTGCTTATGTCCCAAGCAATTTAATTCTGTTAACCCCATTATGGGTGGAACTCTTATAGAGTTGCGTCAGTTTTTTTTATTTCCTATATTAGTATATTCTAACCTTGTTTTGCAGATGTTCCAGAATTTCACGCATTTCCATGGTATTTTTCTACCCTCTTTATTTAAATGCTTTGAGGACAAAGCATGTTTCTTGTTTGGGGGCATAGAAACACGTGTAATTAAGACATCTGTTAGGATATAGATATGTATAATGTGCAATTGTTTTCTAGTTAAAATTTCAAAAATTCAAAAATATAAATAAAAAGTATGTTATACACTTAGGAATATTGGTATTGTTTTCTTTCTCCATGCTCTTAACAATCTAGAAGTCTCACGTAGCTGTTGCATCAGAATAATTGTTAGAAACTTAGGTTAATATGTAGATAATAATCTTTGCATCTATCTATAAATTTATTACATGAGTATCTATGATTGTTAGCGATAAGTTTCTGAAATTTAGGCTAGAGTACTTATTCTACAAATCCTGTGAGAATATAGCCTAAAAAGCCTTATATGAGCTAAACATTTGAGAAATGACACAAGGGAGAAGTAAAATCCGGATAGAGAAATCACACGCCCACTTGCTTGATCACTAAACCATATCCTAAGCGAGAATTTAGGCCCTCTTTGGATCGATATAGCCGAAATTCAAACCTATGAATTATTTTCCGCTAATTAAGCCCCTCGAGCCTTTCTTTAGCCTTCCATAAACCACAATTCCTTTACCCTGTTACAAAAACAAAACAAAATAAAAAATTAACCTACCCAATTTAGAATAAGTCTGAGAATAGAATGAGGAAGAAAGAAGAAGAGAAAAACCTATGTAAACAAAAATTAGTTAGTTGCTTCAGAAAATAAAGAAAAAAAGTTTCCATCCAAAGAGAAAAGAAAAAAAAAAAAAGAAAAGAAAAAAAAAAAAAAAAAAAAAAAAATAGAAATAAATAAAAACTCCAAAAAAAATAGAATAAAAGGGAGTCAAAGGCCAAAGAAAAGAAAAATATGGCTAAGGATGGAAACAAAGTGTAGAAGCAAAAGTAAATAACAAGGTTTTCTCTAGTTACATAATATGAAGACTCTATTATCTCAGACTTGTCCTCTAGAATATCCATTTCCTTCCTTCTTAAACCATCTCCTAATCCCAGAACACCTAATAAAGACCTCTAGCTCAATTAGGAATAGGTTAGTGTGATAGTAAGTGGCGGATGTGTTTGATCGACCCCGGCTTCCTTGTTGTCATTGAGATTGTAAGGTAAAGTGTGCCCTTGCTGCACCGGAGTAGATTAAACTTGAGTGGAAAAATCAGAGTGGTTTTGTCTTGACATTTATGTGAGGACCTACTTAAGGGCGCTTATTCGAAGTTTTTAAACGGACACGCTATTACATTTCATAGTATTACTCATTGTTATATGTTTATTTTAGATGATTGATTATTATGCATATATTAGCTTAGGGTTCATTTGGGTTATTCTTATGTAATTGCTAGAGAGATGTATAGATAGTTGAGCATGAATAAGGAAACAATAGTTTTATTTTCTTAGTCGTTGTAGTATAGATGAAGTTTGTGAGTACCTTCATCGAAAACTCTCCACGAGGCTATAACTCGTCCACTAGGGAATTCCTAGTGGTTTAAGGCCTTGTTGCATATGGTCAATGCAATCGCACTCAGTAAACGAGTAGTTAGAACTCCATTTTTGGTCACTTATTCTAATTTCTCATATTTGCTTGAGGACAAGCAAAATGCTATTTGGGGGTGGTTTGATAAGAGCCCAAAACTCTAGTTTTAACCCCTTAATAATCATACTGTTAGACCAATTATGTGAATAATAAGTAAGAGTTAATACTGATTACGTGTTTTTATGCATTTCAGGCTTCAAAGTCCATTACGTGCAGAAATGTGCCACTTTAGCGAGATAAAGGTGTAAAAGTCAGCAGAACTTCCGAAGGCCGTATCTTTGGACTCAGACCTTGGAATTGGGCCTACCTTATGTCAAAACGACCGGCTCGGAAAGAGCTTTCCAATGGTCTAAGCCTTGACCCAATCAAAGGAGCACAAGTAGATGAAAAGTCTGTTGAAGTCAACTGCAGCTGAAGAGGCCATTTTGGACTAAAGAAATTGGGTTTTGGGCCCGATTTTCCGGCCCAAAACATGACTCCAAGTCCATACACGATTTTTGGATCTGGAAGTATAAAAACAAAAGCTTGACTCTTTGTTAATGGCAGTTAGGTTAGGAAGCTAATGTTAATGGAGTTTAGGGTTAGAAAAAGTTAGATCTAGATTAGTTAATTACTTAGTTTTTACATTCATTCCATTAATTAGTTTCATTCTTTGTTTTAGATTAGTTATTTAAATCATTGAATATCATTCATTAGATAAATAAAATAGTTGTTATTCATTCAATCATGACTTGTTCTTATTGTTCTATTAGATAAATAAAGTTAATTAGTTCTCCATAATCTAGTTTCATTTTCATTTATTTATTAGCTTAAATCCTTAGATTTACTTATTTGTCATTATTAGTTTAATTCAATTAAATTGCATGAGTAGTTTCAAATTGAGTTTAAACAAATAAAGTTCAAATCTTTATATTATGTCTTGTTTAGATTCAATTGTTGGGAATGGTAGAATAGAAAATCACATCAAATCATTACTCTCACCATTGTTTCTCTTGGGTTTGAGTAGTTGAATTCTATTAAGTCTTGATATATTGAGAGTGGAACGAATTCCTTACTCATTATATTGCATGTTTTGTTTTGAGAGTAAGAAGAATTGATTTAAACGTAAGAATGGTAGGATTTTGTATTAGTGTTCTTAACATTAATATTAGTGTTCTATTATTTTTACGATTATCAGCCCCGAATTAGTTTCCATGTTATACCTTGTGTCTTGGGCAGAATTTTCGAGCTCCAGATGAATTGGCACCCTTTTTGCTTAGGTGCTTTTCTCCTTATGTCCTCATGCGCTGCTGAAACTGAGAATTGTCCTTTTACGCCTGACAACCAAGTTTTTTCATCCTCCTTTGTACTGTCTGGTCATTGCAGAGAAGTGGGATCTATACCGATCATTTGTAGAACCTGTGTAAAGTTGCTGGAAAAGTCCCAATGATTACCTTTGATGAATTCGCTAAGTCAACCTTGATGCTTTATGAAATCTTTGCTTTTTTCTTGAAAGAAATCACAAATCGGTTTTTAAAGAAACTAATTTTCTCTCCAAACATTTATTGATGTTCCATTTCCCACCACCCATCCATACATGTTATTCATTTCTTTTAGAGCCCATCTTATTCCCTTCCAAACTGTCGAGGTTTTGTACTCAGTCCATGTGCCTGACCTGTTTGTGTATTTGCCTCTCATAAAGGCAAACCAATCACTCTCCTCAGTGAGCATGCACCAAGCTTGTTTCATGAGCATTGAGAGGTTGATATCCTTAAGTCTCCTTATGCCCAGTCCTCCTTCCTCCAAATGTTTGCATGATTTTCCCAGGACACTGTAAAAGATTTCCGTTCCACCGGGTTGCCACTCCAGATGAAATTCCTGATAATGCTCTCACGTACATTCTTTTATCACTGAGTTAGGCCATTTGTAGATTGCCATATTGTGGACTGGTATGCTGTTAAGTACATGCCATGTTAATACTACTCTTCCTTCAAAGGATATCATTTTACCCGCCCAACCAACATCTCTTTTCCTGATCTTATCTACTAATGGTGCTAGTGCAACTTTCGTCACTCTGCCCATGATTAATGGAACCCCGAGCAACTTTTCTGGTAGCGTGCCTTCTTTTATGCCCATTCTCTCCTATATCAAAAGTTTTCTCTTATTATTCATTGGACTAAGAAAAAGTTTACACTTCTCCTTATTTATGAGTTGTCCAGAGGTGTCTTGATATCTATGGAGATGTTTGACAAGTTGCTTGATGCACCTCATATTTGCATTGCAGAAAAGGAAGATAACTTAAGTGATAAACCCACACCACTAATAAGTTTTGTGCTAAACCCACATTTTCATTTTTTTCATTCCTTCCTTCTAACATTTATCCACATTCCAAGTATTTTCCACAACCATTCTTTTCCTCATAATCATTTAATTGGAGACCCTTTTGTTAGAGGAAAAAAAAAAGAGTACATGCTCGATTAGGTTCTAGATCCATCAGATTTCCCTTTCATTCTGCTAAGCCACGTCGTAGAAAATCTTGGCACTTAATTTTTTTTGGGGGTGCTTTCTATGATAATTATTTATGGAAAGATCCACAACTATTTCGGTTGTTGATATATTGTAAATTGCATGTAAATACATATATTTTATATGAAGTCTCGAGTATCTGACTATACAAGACTCATCTTATTCTTTGGTGTACTCCATTTCATTTCATATTTTATGGGAATGCACATTCAATATAACTCACGCATTCATCTCTTGCACTTTTTCTTGTTATTTGAGTAGTGTTTCTCTATGGAGTGAGTTTCATTTTTATTTTTATTTTGTAATTTTGTTTTTCAAAAAAAATCAAACAAATAAAAAATAAAAATATAAAACACATAAAAATTAGATAAATTAGATAGACAGTCTAGGAAATCTAACTTTAAACGACCCATGTTTTTTGTAAAATACCACCTTAATAGAGTACAAGCCAAACAAAAATTTTCAAACTTAAAAAGGGTTTTCAAATTTTGTTTGGGGGTGGCGTATTTTGGTCTTTTTGCACCCTTTTGCCTATCGTGTTTTCTCCAATAGAGTCTAGGTCAGTTAGTTAAGTAACTTAATTGTGCTATTTCATGAACCCCCTTCTCCCAAATTGTTTGGGGGTGGTATATTTAATTTTAGCACAGTGTACGTTAATGTATTAAAATTGCATGTATAAATATCGAACCATAGAACCCATGATCTTTGTTGATTTAATGGGAATGCATTATATAATTAGGTACCTTAATTTCGTGAAATTTCACCATTTTGTGGAATTTTGGAACCTAATCTTATAGGAGCCACGATATTCACATGTTTGATTTGTGAATGTATGGTATTATTTTATTTCTGTTTGAATTTGCTTATGTCCCAAGCGCTAAGTATTATTTAATGTTATCCCCATAATAGGAGGAACTCATATAGGAGTTGCGTATATTATTTTTATTTCTTGATATCAGTATAGATTAACATTCTTTTTAAGGTGCTCCCATTTACAAGCATGTTTCTATGGTACTCTATATCATTTATTTTCATTCCATACTTTGGGGACAAAGCATGATTCTATTTGGGGGTGGTATAGAAACATGTTGTAAATTGTTAAAGCACATATTAGGTTGTATATTATGTATTATTTGTCGTATAAAAATTGGAAAAGTATAAAAATCAGAAAAATAGTTTATGCTATGCACTTAGTGATAATGATATTGTTCTATTCTCCATGATGATATTAGTCTAGAAATCTCACGTAGTACTTGAATTAGGATTTAATTTTTGAAACTTAGATTAATATGTACGTAATAGTCATTGTATTTTTTCATGAATTTTTTTTTTTTAAATGGCTAGGGGCTAAGGCTACCCCAACCTTTTATTAATCAAGTCAAGAGCGCAATTATATTTTCCTTCTTTATCTCCTTTAACCAATTCAAACATTCTTTGGTCTATTAGGGGGATATAAAATAAAATATAATTACATGAGGACTTGCTCAGTTTAGATAGATAGTCGACTACTTGATATCCTTCTCGAAAGATATGCTTAAAAGAGATTTCTTCAAACTTCAAAGGTTTGGCCCATATCTGTCCTACTAGATTCCTGCAATACCATGGAGGTGCCTCTTCCTTCATCAGTATCTGGACCACTCCCATAGAGTCGGATTGAACTTGGAGTCTAGTTAAGTTCATATCTATCGCACCTTCCAGCCCTTTTTGTACCCCAAGAAGTTCCTGGTGCAGCACCGAAAGTCTATTAGAGCTTCCACTGTATGTGATATTCACATCGCCATTGCAGTTTCTTATAACTCCTCCAAACCTCGCTCTCCCACCTTGAAGAGATCCGTCAGAGTTAAGAGTGGCTGTGTCCGACTTCTCCTATCGAACCCATTTTTCATCCTTGTTTTTGAACTTAGCTCTAACGCCCAGTTTGGACAAGCGAGTTCTCAGTAATCCATCCTCTTTAACTGTTTCCAGCATCTTCCCTAAGTATAACTTCATACTGTTGAGTACTTGAATACTGACTACATTGGCAGTTCTATACCGCTGTTTCTTGAGACTCCAGTTCCTTTCACTCCAAATGGCTTGGACAGCCGCACAAGTAAACACCTTTATCACATCTATTGTTGTTGAATTTATCTACAAATACGTATGATATGATACCACTCATCATGCGAGTTGCGAACCACTTATTTTATCCCCATTGCCTTTTTTATGCTTTGCCAGACTAATTTTGAAAAGGAACAATCAAAAAATAAATGGGCCGAGCTTTCCTCATGCAAATCACATAAACAACATCTTGATTGCCCAATCACCTTCTTCATTCGTAATCTATTCTGTGTGGGAAGGGCTCCTGAGAATAGCTGCCACATAGTGAAGGCATGTTTAGGGATCGAGAGCTTACCCCAAACTATCTTGTACCATTTCACTTTGCTGCGAACATTTTTTAGAGAGGCATAAGCTGATGAGATAGAGAACTCTCCCGAACTAGACGGTGTCCATACCACTTGGTCTGCTGTCAGCAATGTATTAATATCCGTTTCCATGATCCATTTCTTGACTTCAAACTTCGGCAAATCAGTAATGGTCCTCAACCATCCTCCATGTGAGATAACTATAGCTACTTTAGCATCCTGGGGTACAGAGTTGAGAAGAAGAGATTTAGCTTGGACATTAAGAATGAGTGGTCCTGAGCACCAAGGTTCATGCCAGAAACTCGTGTCATTACCATTTGCTACGATGTACCTCACAAACTGCCATGAGACTTTTCTATGCTCCAAAATGCCTCGCCAAACCCAGGAGCAGTCCTTTGCAACATTCATTGTCCAAAACTACTTTTGCTTGATATGTTGGTCCTGTGACCATTTAACCCATAAGCTCTCTGATTTATGAGCCAATTGAAACACTAGGCCGCAGTATGCCGCTTGATTCCACACCTTTGGGTCAATCAATCCCAGTCCTCCTTGTTCTTTGTCCAATCTCAGAGTAGTGTGACTCGAGTGGTGCATCTTTCTCGTCATATTCGGGCCTACCCATATGAATCTATTATATAACTTGCTCACCTTGTACAAGATAGTTTTTGGCAAAACAAAGGTCTTGGCCCAGTAAGTTTGAAAAGATGATAGGACTGATTTGACTAGCTGTACTCTTCCTACTCTATTCAAGTCTTTATTCTTCCAATCTGAGATACGTCTTGTTATCTTTTCAATGAGAGGGAGGCAGTCTCTAATACCCAGTCTCATTGCAGTAAGAGGCAAAACAAGATATGAGACTGGAGGAGTGACAAGCGAGATGTTCATCTCTGATGCTAAGGCTAATCCTTCTTCTCCAGACATGCTTCCTATTAATAGAGTGGTCTTTTCATTATTCAGTTGTAGCCCTGTAGCTTGCGAGAAGGAAGAGAGGATGTCTTTCATGAATATCTTGCATGAGCATCTATGATTGTACTTGCCAGTAATTTTCTGAGACCTAGGTTAGAGTACTTAATACATATCCTGTAAGCACCTAGCCTAAAAAGCCACATAAGAGTGAAATATTTGAGTGATGACACAAGGGAGAAGTAAATTCTGAGTAGAAAAATCACACATCCACTTACTTGATCGCCATACCATATCCTAAGTGAGAATTTAGGCCCTCTTTGGATCGATATAGCCTGAAATTTGGACCTAAGTATATTTTCTGCTAGTCGCCCCACTGAGCCTTTTCTCAAATCACAAATCCTTTACCCAATAAAACAAAATAAAAAAATAAAATCATGCAGCCTATCTATCTAGATAAGTCTGAGAAATAGGATGAGTGAAGAAAAGGGAAGAGAAAAACCTGTGTAAACAAAAATTAGTTAGTTGTTTCAATTAAGAAAAAAGAAAATAAAGTTTCCATCCAAAGAAAATAAAGATAAAATAGAAATAAAATAAAAAATTAAAACTCTAAAAATAGAATCAAAGGAGTCAAAAACCAAAACAAAAAGGGCTAAGGATGGAAACAAAGGGTAGAAGTAAAGTAAGAACAAGGTTTTCTCTAGTTATATATTTTGAAGACCTTATTATCTCAGACTTATCTTTTTGAATATCCATTTCCTTTCTTATTTAACCAACACCTACGCCCCGTAATAAAGACCTCTAGCTCAATTAGGAATAGATTGGTGTGATTGTAAGTGATAGATGTGTTTGATCGACCTCGGCTTCCTTAGATTGTCATTAAGATTGTGAGGAAACGTGTGCCCACTGCAAACTTGAGTGGAAAAATCAGAGTGTTATGTGTCTTGGCATATTCCTTTTGAGTACCTACTTAGGCACACTACCCAAAAGTTTCAGAAACGGACCTGCCATTGTATAGTTCATTGTATAGTTGTTTATCTTAAGATGATTTGATTATTATGCATATATTAATTTAAGAGTTAGATTGATAATACTTGTTTAAATAGTAGTGAGATGTATAGATTCTGAGATAAAATTAGATGACAATTACTTTTATTTCTTAGTCGTTGTAATATAAATGAAGTTTGTGATTATCTTCTCTGGAAAACTCTCATGAGGCTATAGCTCGTCCACTAGGGAATTCTGATAAGAGCCCAAAACTGTAGTTTTAACCCCTTAATAATCATACTTTTAGACCAATTATGCGAGTAATAAATAAGAGTTAATGCTGATTACGTGTTTTTATGTATTTCAGGCAGTAAAGTCAATTATGTGCAGAAATGTGCTACTTTGGCGAGATAAAGGAGCAAGGGTTGGTTGCTAAGAAGTTCTGTGATAACAGCCAAGATTCAAGGAGAAATAGTAGATTCTTGTTCATTTCGATTTTGTCATTTACAATTGTTTAGATCTAAATTCCTTTATTACTTGTTATTCATTTCCTAGTTATTACCTGAGATTTCAATTACTGTTTAGATAAATTGCATAAAGATAGAATTTTTATATGATGTCTAGTTTTAAATCAATGGGAAATGATAGTAGTATGAATCAAGGATAAACCTCCATTAGAGGGGTTGAAGAAGCCTTGATGAAGCTTGATCTTTGTTAAACTTAGAAATTGTCGTGATAGTTATTCCACTCTAGAGGTCGTTGATTCGCCATGAGAATGGGTGGATGACCTCACATGCTAGTTATTGATTGGTAGAGATGCCATGGATAATTAGGGATTAGAATTACTATTTTGATATGCGAAACATTCAATTTGGATCACGACTAGTCTTTGTTAGTTGATTAAGTCGAGTTAAGGTGGATTCAATTCCCTTTAATTCTTTGTCTAGATTCAAACCCTTAGCATTCTATCATTACTTTATTCGTAACTTGTTAAGTGAATTCACCTCGTAGTATAGAATTTCCCTCGTAAATCTCTCATTAGACTTTGGACTGATTAGTTAACACAAACCCATCGCATGCTAAAGAACTAGGAGTGGAACAAATCATCTACTCCATTATATCTCAATAGGATTGAGAGTAGAAACTTTGATAAAGCTTAATAGAAAACAGTTGTATTTTAGTTTTACTAGCGTTTAAAGTTCTCGCGAGCTTTATTCTTTAGTAAAACTAGCGATTTAGAGTATTATCAAATTTCTAATGGTTTAAGGCCTTATTGCATATGGTTAATGCAATTACACTCTGCGAAACGAGATTAGTTAGGACTGTATTTTTGGCTACTTATCTGTTTTTATTTCTCATCTTTGCTTGAGGACAAACAAAATTCTATTTGGGGGTGGTGTGATAAGCACCCAAAAGTGTAGTTTTGAACCCTTAATAGTATTATATTTAGGCCAATTATGTTTATAATAAATAAGAGTTAGTATTGTGTACGTGTTTTTGTGTATTTTAGGCCATGAAGCTGTTTATGTGCTTAAAGATGCCATTTTGCATGGAAAACAAGTCAAGATGATTGCTAGAAGAGTTCTATGTTTAAAGCCCAAGAATCAAGAAGAAAAAGCTTTTTGAAGCCCAGTTAAAGCTGGGAAGTCAAAATCAATTCGTGTAGAAAAAGAATAAAAAAGTCAACAAAACTTCAAATGGGCATATCTTTGGACTCGGGCCTCGGAATTATGCCTACTTTATGTCAAAATGACCGAATCAGAATAAGTTTTCCAATGGACCTAGCCTTGCTCCAATAAGACCTATAAAAGTTGACAAAAAAGGCACTAAAGTAATTTTCAACAGTTGTGACCTTTTTAGACTTAACCTAATGGACTTTGGGCTCACATTAGAGGGAAAAAATCCCTCATTTTGGCCCATGCTTGAAAATATAACCATAACCCTCTCCTATATAAAGAAGGTTAAGCCTAAACCTAACTTGGCTACTCTATTCTTTAGTTTAGTTGTAATTTAGGGTTCTTTCTCTCTCCCTTTCTTTAGTATAGTTTAGTTTATGTTTAGAAGTAGTTTTATAATTGTAGTCTTCAAACCTTAATTCAATTCAAGTTCTTTCTTATTAATGTCTTATTATTATTATTTTAGTTTAATTAATCCAATGACACAAGGCTAAAACCTCCATTAGAGGGGGTTAATGAAGCCACGTGAGGATGATTTGTTAGTAGTTTAGTTATTGTTTTGCATAAGAACTTAAAGTTCTTCGTTGTGAGTGTCTAGAGATAGAGCTCATAACGGAGAACTGACATTTAGAGCTATCAAAGAGATTTGTGGTGGAGCTAAACTCTCATGCTAGTGAAGCCTTGATCCGAGACGACTTGGTGTTCACTAGGGATCAAACAAGCGATTCAATGACTAACTAATAATCAATTGAATTACATGGTGGAATTTCCCTTCTCTAATCATTTTTATCATCATTATATCTAATGTTTTCATAAATCATATTACTCTCTCATTAGTTAATAGTTGTTTAGTCTAAATTCGTGTCAAGTACATGTAATCAAGAGTGGAGATCATGATTGCTCCTCTATATCAACATGTTTAGAGAGTATTATAATAAGTTGATAGAGTTTATGACTATTTAGTACCACGAACTTTCACTTTTTTTCCTAAATAGTACTTGTACTTTGTTTCTCGCCTATTCGTACCATGAACTTTCAATTTGTTTCAATTTAGTACCTCAGTTTCTTTTCCATCCAATTATGTCCAATTTCACTAACGATTTCGCTAACGCCGTTAGCGAGCTCACGTGAATAATGTTTTTTTTGTAATAATATTTAATCAATCTTTTTAAAAAAAAACACTATTCACATGAATAGTGTGTGTGTGTGTTTTTTTTATAAATAATCTTTAATCAATCTTAAAAATTAATTTAAAAAAAAACACTGTTCATGTGAATAGTGTGTGTGTTTTTTTTTGAAAATTGATTAAAGATTATTACAAAAAAAAAAAAAATTCACGTGAATAGTGTTTTTTAAAAAGACTGATTTAAGATTATTACAAAAAAAAAAAACCACTGTTCACGTGTATAGTGTGTGTGTGTTTTTTAAGATTGATTAAAGATTATTACAAAAAAAAAAAAAAACAACAACAACTATTCACGTGAGCTCGTTAATGGCGTTAGAGAAATCGTTAGTGAAATTGGACGGAATTGGATGGAAAAGAGACTGAGGTACTAAATTGAAACAAATTGAAAGTTCATGATATGAATAGGTGAGAAACAAAGTACAGGTACCATTTAGGAAAAAAAGTGAAAGTACGTGGTATTATATAGTCATAAACTCTAACTTGATATACATGATTCAGTACTATTTTAACTACTATTTTAACACTATCAAAGCTTAGTGTTGAGTCTTTCAAAGTGTTTTGAGGTGAGGTTCACCATAGATTGTTTGGTGTTTGAATGGTTGGGAGTTTTAGAAGGAATGAAGGTAAATTCTTTATTTTAGAACTTGTATTGGTTAACTCTACCGGATTGAATAACTTTAAAGACTAAATTGTTTAAATGGTTGGAAACATAACTTGAAATAAATGAAATGATTGATTGAAAGAAGAACAACAATGAAATGAAATGATTGATTGATTAAAGAACAAAAAGTAAATTAAATGACTTGAATGAAAATTGAAAAACAAAAAGTAAATGACTTGAATGAAAATGACAAGAAAATAAATCCTACATGACACTAGAATAAGTCTAGGTACATTCTCTCTCCCTAACTTTTGGTTATTATATCCCTACTTTTTACAACAGATTGATTTGCCCTTCTCCATTGCATTTGAGACATCTCACCATTTGCTTTATGCTTTATGCTTTTGCTTTTTCCTTTTACCTTTTGATTTCTTGTTGATCAAGATAGGTTTTAGAGAAAGACTTCTTTTGTGTTAAGGATATCTATCTCTGGTCTTCTGAGTTGAGGACTTGACTTTCAGCTCTTTGGTTCTGGGTCCTTGATCTTTGACTTAGACCTTTGACTTTGACTTTGACATTTTCAGCACTTTTTCATAGCAGCTTCGAGTCTTCATAATAAGCGTAATTAAGGGTCCTTTTGGTGCTAAGATGCAGCTTTTATGATAAGTGGTTTGAATTACTCTGTAACCTGAAAAATGCAATAAAAGCTATGAGTTGTCTTTTCATTATGCGTAAGAAGGGCTATAATGCAGTAATGTATGGGTAATAAAATGTATATTTGGGAGCTGATCACATATCTCAAATGAGAGAAGGCTACATCAAAGGTGATCATACAAAACACATTCTGGCACGGTTTTAATTAGGCAATATACTTAGAAATGGTGGACATCCACGAGGGAGTGTTATAATCTATGAGTCGACCTAATGTGGATACCCACTATGAGGTACGCATGTCACTATCTATGAAGAGAATATGTTACGTTACCTAATATAAGGAGGTTACATACGTTTCCTATTGCAACTTTATATCTTGGAAGAGGTTACCTCATCTATATAGAGGGCTTTCATCTCATATTTGTTTTTACCCCCTCTATTTCTAAATAGAAACCCTAAACTAACAAAAGGTTACATACGTTTCCTATTGTAATTTCATATCATGGAGGAGGTTACAGGTAAACCTCATTCCATTATCTGACTACTCATAATAAGAATTCTTTTTTTACTCTCATTTATTGAACTTCACTCATTTGCATCATTATTAAGCCACAACACTTTGGACATTAATAAAAATAGGATTGTTACAATTGTGACCAAACGACAAAAGCTACTTTCTATGGAGTCCTATGTCCATATTTTGTATTATACCAAAACATGTCCCATATAGGCAAGCTATAACAACCCCAATTTTTTTAAACAATGTAAATTACATTATTTATATTGAAAATGATTATTATAAATTCTAGTTTGTTTTAAAATTTGTTCTTCTTTAGTGAAACTTTTGTACTCTTGTCGTTGTTGATTTTATGAAGTAGATTATTTGAATTTGTTGCTAGAACTTTTATGGGTATTTTAAAAAAAAAATCAAATTGGGCTTGAAAACACTGTTAAAATGTGCCCATTCATATAAGTATGGACCTTGGGTGTTTCAAGACCTATAAACATGCGAATTTCCTCTGTAACAATCTTTTTATTCAAAAACAAAACCCTTACCTCTATAAAAAAGAAATGAAAATAAAAAGAAACTTGGTGATATGTTTGATTGAATTAAAGAGAATAAGATAAAGAATAAGGATTGGAGAAAAGGATGCATTGATAGCTAGAATTCAATTTCATGTGAGTAGACATATTTTTATTTAATGATATATAAATCTTTTTTCTATTATTTTTATTTTGTTTGCTTCATAAATGTTTCATTATTATTCTATAAAAGTTTAATATTTAATATGTATGTTTGTTATTTGTTTTGCAATTTTAATTGTCGTTTGGAATTATAGCATTTTTGTAGAATTCTGCACAAGTACTGACTTGTGACTTGATTTCGACTAATTAGACTATGTAACTAGGTTTTTTGTTGAACCAAACAAATTTAGTTCTCTAAGTCATCTTTCATTTCCAATTGGTCTTGACTAATTCCAATTTACACTCTATTTGATGCGATTTTTACAACAAACTACGCCATAAAATTGAATAGCAAAATTTAAGTTATTGGGTCTGATTCATCACAGATTTTAGGGATGATACTAAACAAATTGAATTTTAGTAATTTTTGTCTTTTTTTTTTGTTTAATTTTTAGAATAGTATTATTGATTCAAAAGTTTGATTATATAAATTATCTAGAATATTTAGAATGGACAAAGGTAAAGTTGTCCTAACCAATTTTGTTCTCATGCATTGAACAATATATGTAACTTATTAGCGTAGGTTTTAGGTGTAGAAGAAAAATGTATTGATCATGCAGTTTGTGTTGTATTAATGTTTCAAATAAATCCGTATTGATTGGAGGACTAATTATTTTATTTGTCTTGAAAGTTCTATTACATATATTATAATAAGGGTTGAATGCATAATAGTTTGATGAATATTGTATATAGAAAGTGTATATTGGTAGTTAATTAAAGATTTAAGTTTCTTCTTGTTTGATCTTGTAGACCTATTAGTAGAATTGATCTTATTTTGTTTTGCTTAGAATGCATTGCGTGTCTTTTAGTATTTATGTTATATAAAATTTTGCAATCTCGGGTGTAAGTACCTTATATCCATGACCAATGAATACAAGACACGTGGATAACACCCTGACCACACGAACTGACCAAGATCTAGTTCTATACAACAGGTCAAGGATCGATCATCTAGAAGACCTGGAACGTTCAACCTACATATGTTGCCAAAGACAAGAAGGAACATTTATTACAGAATGACCGTTACAAAAGAGGAGCAAATTAAATAATGACAACCTTCAAATAACAATTGGACATCCTGACCAAAAGTAAGGGTAGTCATTCAATACAACATTAATAGAAGAAGGCAAAAGGAATTGAGGTTACAAGAATCATTATAAATAGAGTAGAGGAACTACAATTGGCTTGATTCAAGTTTGCCTAAAAATGAGCTTGATACGTAGGCAACTTAATTAGAAACTGAGTGCATCCACTATAACCTTTCTCGTCGATCTATTTTCCTTATATTCAATATAGTAAAGTTTTAACCCTTTACATTAGCGCCGTTTGCAGTTCGATTTCTTGGAACAATCTACAAACACAAGTCTAGAATCTTCCAAGCCCATGAAGCATGGCAAGCCTCGAAGATCAATTTTCTAAACTCACCTCTACCATTAACACCATTCAACAAACAGTTTCCTCCATGGAAAAAGAGAACCAATCCCTCAGATCCTAGACACTCCTAACCGGTACTCTCGCTTTTGACATCAACAATATGGACTACAACACCAGCCTATTGATCAGACCCCAAATGTGTATTTTATTACCTTTACAATGCTTCAAATATGTCATTCTTATGCTTAATAAATAGATAACTCATATTTTTTGCTAACCTTTGTAGGTTATAGGCCTTTTCAGACAACTTATCATAAAAGATGCACTTTAGCACCAAAAGAAGCTCTATTAATGTTGCTTAGGAAGACTCGAGCTTATATGAGGAAGTGCAAAAAGTCAAAGTCAACGGTCAACGATCAAAGACCCAAACCCAGAAGACTGAAGCTTATGGCCTTGTCTCAAAACTAACCTTGCTTAAACAAAACTTGCTCAAGAAGAAAACTAAAAGCAAAAGAAAAAGCATAAAGTATAAAAGAAAAAAACAAACTCATGAGGTGTTTTGCATCTAGGAAAAAGCATAAAACAAACTCATGAGGTGGCTTGAATCCAAGGGAGAAGGGCAAATCTGTAACTCGTAAAAGGTGTAGTATATAAACTAAAAAGTGAGAGGAGAGAGAGCACCTAGATTTAATCTATGGTCATATAAGAGTAGTGCACAATTTTAATTCAAGTCATTTATTTTCCAAGTCATTTATTTGCTTTATTTCCCTTTTGTTGTTATCAAGTTCTTCAATCTAAATTGTTTATCAAGCTTTTCAATCTTGTTTCTCATTCTCTACAACTTTTTATTCATTTCAACTTTTCAATATTGTTTTCATTTACATGTTTTCAATCCAACCATTAAGTAAAGTAGAGTGACACTACAAAACTAAGAAACTATCTTCCCCTTTTCGTCAAAAACTCTCCATTCTTAAAACACAACTCTCCATGGTGAATCTTTACTTACCACCACTATCTTCATCTTCACATGTGCATCATTGAACTAACTAAGTGACTTGAAAAATCTACAGAGAATAAATAGCGAGCTAGAGCAAAAGATGCTCTATCTATGTGTTCTTCTAGTAAATCGATCTCTCGAGTTAGGATGTCATTGTTAGCTGCAGATTCAACCATTTCAGATAGAGTTGTGGTGACGGTGACCTCAGACGGTATCACTGCTTCTAGCCCAAAATAGAGTGAGAATGGTGACTCTCCTGTGCTTGCTCTTGTTATAGTCTGATTGGCCCATATGACATTTTCAAGGTGTTGGTGCCAGTTGTGTTTCACTTTGTCCAGTTTTTTCTTGAGATTTTCTTTGATTGCTTTATTGGAAGCTTCTGGCTATCCATTGCTCTGGGCATATTTTGAGGTTGAAAACTTTTGGACGATCCTATACTTTTGAAGAAAAGCAAGAACTATTTTACTTGTAAATTGTGTTCTATTGTCCATGACAAGAGTGTGGGGGAGGTTGAATCTGGTGATGATGTTGGTCTAGATGAAGTTTATGACATGTGATTCTTTAGCCTGGACAAGAGGTACTGCTTCTACCCATTTGGTGAAGTAGTCAGTAGCTACAAGAACGAACTTGTAACCTCACTTTTAGGGGATTAGTTGACCAATGATATCTAGACCCCACATGTGAAAATGCCATGGGCTAGATATATATATTAATCAACTCTCTTGGAGGATGGTGGATATCATGGCCATGCTTCTAACATTTGTGACAATGTAGGACATATTTTTTGGCGTCGATATGCATTCGAGGCCAAAAGTACCCTTGGGATATAGCCTAATGTGCTAAAGAACGACCTCTAGCATGGTTTCCTCCTTCTCCTTCATGTATTTCAGCTAGGATTAGCTTACCTTATTCGTGTGTGACGCAATGAAGGTAAGGTCCACTTGTCGATTTTCTGTAGAGGTTCCCATTAAAGATGGTGTACCTTCTAGCTTTGTACATGAGGTTCCTGGCTTTGCTTTCATTAGCTGGAGTGACTCCTTTGTGAAGAAATTCCAGAAGAGGATGCATCTAAGAATTGTTAACCTCTAAAGGTGATCGGGGGGATTAGGTCGTTTAGAGAGAGAATCTCATTGACCTGACTTGATATGCTGGTCGCTCAATGCAATCGACATAGATTGCCTTAGGTAAGGTCTCTTTTGACTTTGTGGCTAGATAAGCCAGGCTATCTGCGTGCCTATTTTCTTCTGTGGGAAAGTGCTCCAAAGAAAACGGACTGAAATCCTTAACCAAATCTTCTACAACTTTGAGGTATTTTATGAGATTAGGACAATTGGTGACATAGTCCTTAGTGATCTATTTAACTACCAGCTGGGAATCGCTGAAAATATTAATTAAGGAAACGAATAACTTACGAGCCATACTAAGACCTGCGATCAGTGCTTCATACTCTGCTTCATTATTGGATGTTTCGAACTCTATACGAACTGATTTTTTGAGCTGTACTATGCTCCTTCCGGTGAAATTAACAACTTATCATACTTATCCTGGAGAGCTAGATAATCTTCTGAAACACGGTAATAGCCACCATTCACCTGTTACACGAGCTGATTATAATGCGAGGTCAATGATTTCAGATTAGTAGACAACTCCTCACGGATCACTTCAAGCTTGGCATACTTCTCTTGATCAAGCTTCAGAACTTCAGTAACACTATTGACCTGGGAATCCGAGATAGCACGTTCAGCTTCCAACTCTTTAACTCGCTTAGTCAACTTCTCTATCTCAGCCCGATCCAAGTTTTGAATAGCTTGCAAATCGTTCAACCACTGCTTACGGGAGCACAAATCTTTCTCCGTCATCTCGTTTATCACCGCTAACTGCTTCAACTTTTGATAACCAGCCAAGACTTGTGAACAAACACCTGTTAGATCAACAAGTATAAAGTAAACCAGATAATGAAAAATTCATACAAATGGATACTCACAAAACACCGATTACGATCCATTTCCTTCACATTATCTTCCAAGTCCCTAACATCCAAGTAAATTCGATCACCATCCAAGATTATGCTATCAAGAAGACAGCCAGCAATAGAAGCCGACCTGAAGATACAATCAGATCGCTGAATTGAACCGTCTCTTTTCCACCAGATACCGGATTGGTGTAGGTCAAGTTCTAACTTAAAACCTCACTCACTCCTTTTCCTTTGCTTGAGCTCCCTTTTCCACCCTTGGACCTATGAGGAACAGGCTCCACACGGGGGCTGAGGGGCTCTGAAGCTACAATTCACCTAGTGACATCTCCAAAGTCTAACATCTACAAAGGTGGTCAAGAAGTGTTGCGAAGAACCCTTACCTCACTAGGCGACTCCTAAGTATTAGCCCTAGTACACTTCAAATCACCTTTCCGTTCTTGCACTTCACCGCGCCTTTTAGGAGCAATTACTTTAGGAACAAAGGAAATTTCACCTAAATTAGGAAGTGAGCCACTACCTTTCTCAGAACGAGTACGCAACCTAACTTCTTGGGCCCCTTTCCCTTCACGCTCAGATCGATTAACGACAACTCAACCCTCCACTCCTCCAGAACGACCATCACTGACAGATCGCAAAGACTCATCACCACCTCTACTAGCACTTATAGGACGTTTTCTCTACTCTCTGGTAACCCAACTTCCATCTTCATGCTCCATTACAAACTTAGCCTCACTAGCAGAACCCGAGCTCTCACTAGGCAACCCCCGAGCTTTCCGCTTCTGCATAACTTTCTTCTTGTTTATTTCCACATCACCCTTTTTACTAATATAGCTACACACCCAAAAGCCTTCTATTTTCAGGCTAACTTAGTCAAGCAAACCACTAAATAAAACCATGATCACTCCGCTGGGGAATATAAACCTTTGCAAAACAAAAACCAAAAGATAGTTAGCTCTATAACAACAACCCAAGAAACATTTCAGATCGCTACAACACGACCTACCATCATAGTGAATAGATCGAGTCTCTAGCTAAAATCCATGAATACAATAATTACCAATTACAAAAAAGGGCCATTTAGTCCAATCTTCGTTACTAACCCCAAAGATCAAGGGTGATTTCCCTTTGCACACTTAGAGACTAAAGTTCATAACTTCAGATCGCTTGATAGAGAAATGCTCTAAACCATCATCGAGTTGAATATCCCACCCTTCGTCATTCAACAAGTCAAGCAAATAGATGATTCTCCAACTGTTCCCAACGAACTAGCATGGAGCTTTCTTACAAAAGTTTAAGATGTCAAGAGTCAACTTCGAAAAAGGAAGGCGCATCCCCTCCCTCATTTGACCATAACAAATCACAATACAATAATCCCTAGGCACAAAACTATTAAAGAATAACCTAGCATCCTTTTTGAGTTCGTACATTTCCAAGTCAGGAATATCAATACCAAACATATATCTTTCATTTCCCTCAAGTTCTCAACACCAACCCTAATGATAACCCTATGAGGAACACCATGAGAAGACGACGAAGCCGTTGCAGAACTACCTACTTCTATTACATTCTCATCCCCTGACTGATCACTACGATCTAATTTAGTGGCAGAAGACGACATACAAAACAACAAAATAGTGATGCAAAAAGAGTACAAACAAGAAGGAAAATAGAAAAAGACGCACCTTTTCAGTTGCAACAAGGTCACTCAGAGCTCTCCAACGGAAAAACACACCCGTAGCAAACAAAGTGCACAAATGCATAACTCAACTTTATTTCATCAAGGTGATAAGTGCTCAAAAAGTGCATTTTAACCCTCGATTATTCCTCTTGTTTAGCAATCTTAGTGGACTAACCATGCTTGTAAGTCATGTTTTATGATTCTACAGGTGAAAAAGGGATTTTTGTAGAATATTAGAGAAAAAGGGGTAAAACAGAGCAATTCGGAGCATTAAGGAGCACATGGGAAACCCGTGGACAATCATGTAGAAGGCCAAGGAATTGAAGCTATGAAAGATGTGACTTGGACCTGTTTTAAAGCCTATTTGGAAGCCCAAGGCAAAATAATTTGTTGCTTGGACCAAAGCCTGCAAAAAAGAAAATAAGGATGGAGCAAAAGAGGAAAAAAAGACTCTTGCGTCAGGGATGCAAGGTCTATGCGTCCTGACGCGACCCTTGCATCTGGGATGCAAGGCCCGTGCGTCCAAACACATGAACTAACACTGTAGCCCACCTCTTTTACTGTTTCGGAAATGAAGTTGGACTCTGAAAGAAGTCGATTTGTAATAGGAAACAAGCCATGATTTGGGATGTTTTTAGAACTCATTGTAACCCCTATAAATAGAGGACCTAAGTGCCTCATGAAACTAGACAATTCACTTACATTCTTGTCTCCAGAACTTGAGGCAGAGAGAGATTAATATTAAAATATTTGGTTTTAACTAGTCGAGTCTTGATAAGTAGTCTTTCTAGTCTTATGTTCTTCGACTCTTCTTCTTCTCGTTCTTCGTATTCTTCCTTATTCATGGAAGGCTAATCTTCTCCTTCAAGGGAGAAAATGAAGTCGGTGCTTAGGATTCGGTGATTCTTCTGGTTCATGGTGTTATCCAATCAGGTTAGTTATTTATGTTTTTAGTTATTAGTTCCATTGCCCACACTAGGGGATGGAAGTATAGAATAGGGTTTATGTTTTGCAATATTAATATCATGCTAGTGTTCTATACTTTTCTTCTAGTAGTGTAGTTCTTTAGAGTTAGGAAAGTATTCTTTGTGTTGCCTTAGAAGGGGTAGCTCAGGGAGTGGCTGCCTAGGAGAAGTATTCTTTGTGTTTGCCTTAAGTGGTGATTCATTGAATGGCCGCCCTATTGGGAAGTACTCCTTGATGTTGCTCTCGGTAATACATCGAATGGCTGCCCGAGCTTACATAAAAGGAAAGAGGATATTAATAGCATAAACATAGGAATAATCTTAAGTGGAGTTAATTGTTAACCATATTTCATAGAAAAGGGCATTGGAACTCGCTCGATTGCCTAATTGTAGTCTACTCGTGAGAACAACCATGAAAGAAAAGGTCACAAATCAAAGGTAGCGGTGGATTCTAATATCTTGAATTCCCTCTCTTATAAATTCTCAATAGTTTAGTTTAGTTTAGTTAAGCAATTTACAATATCTGTAACATACACCCCTTTCCAGTCCTGTCCTTCATATAACATACACTTAAAAATGGAACGATATCCTACTCATCATTTACTCATTGAGGGATAATTAGGTTTTGATATGCTTTTGTTTTGTTCAACGACCATCATCCATCATCCATCTACACATTCTTTATACCATCTCATACACACAAAAGGAGCGCGTGTCACAAGGCACCAGTCTCGATAACCAAGAAATACATTATTACATACGACGTATCTGTTTCCCAAAGTATTTATGCAATGATTACGCAGCAATAATGAGGAACACGAATCCTGGATTCAAAGTACGCATTTAATTTTGCCAAACATGTGCTTCCGACATGCAACCAATTATTATTTCCAGGTCGCCCAACAACGTCCAGACAACATGAAAATAGGGGGCTATGTAAGTACCTTATATCCATGACCAATAAATACAAGACACGTGGATAACACCTTGACCACCCGAACCGACCAAGATCCAATTATGTACGACAGGTTGAGGATCGATCATATTGAAGACCTGGAACATTCGACCTGCATATGTCACCAAAGACAAGCAGGAGAATTTATTATAGATCGACCGTTACAAAAGAGGAGCAGATCATGACAACCTTTAAATAACAATCGAACATCCTCACCAAAAGTCAGGATAGTCATTCAATACAACATTAATAGAAGAAGATGAAAGGAATTGAGGTTATGAGAATCATTATAAATAGAGCGCCATGCTTAATTAAAGAAATATGCAACGTACTTAGGTCCTCTTAACACTTGTATCAACATACAATTTTTTTTAACAAACGTATCAATGCACTATGCCCGATTTCACAAAAATAGCAATCTGTTAGCACCCGAGTTAGTTAAGTGATGATGTGTTTGCCAGTTAAGTGACAACCACATCATCAATTAAGAGGACCTAAGTACATTGCATATTTTTGTAATTAAGCCTACATAGAGCTGAGGAACTACGATTGGCTTGATTCAAGTTCACCCAGAAACAAACTTGATACGTAGGCAACTCAATTAGAAACTGAGTGTAGTCACTATAACCATTCCCATAAATTTTCCTTATATTCAATAAAGTAGTGTTTTAACCCTTTACATTGGCTGAGTGGACATTTTTATTTATTTGTATTCACACTTATGAGTTTATACTTGTGATAATCAATCTCTCATGGTTTTTCAAGGTGATGGCTATACTAAATGTTCTTGGTATTGTTTGATATAATCTAATAGGTAGAAAATTAATATGGGTATATGGACGTTAGAAGCTTGTTGTTTAATTTATTGTGAGTTAGATTATGGTTTAAGTAGAAACACTTAGTTGTTGTTCTTATGAAGTTTATATATATGTAGATTGGATGTAGGAAGCTATTACTGAATTTATGGTTGTAAGTAAAGAAGATGAATAGTGATAAGCATCCAAAATTGTAGCTTTAAACCTTTAATAGTATTACATTTAGGCTAATTATGTTTATAATAAATAAGAGTTAGTATTGTTTACGTGTTTTTGTGTATTTCAGGTCTTGAAGTTGTTTAAGTGTTTAAAGATGCCATTTTGCATGGAAAACGAGTCAAGATGATTTCTAGAAGAGTTCTATGTTTAAAGCCCAATAATCAAGAAGATTTTTTTTTCAAGCCCAATCAAAGCTGGGCAGTCAAAGTCAATTCGGGTAGAAAAAGGACAAAAAACCATCATAAATTTAAAAGGGCGTATCTTTGGAATCAGACCTCGAAATTGGGTCTACTTTATGTCAAAACGACCGGCTTGGAACAAGATTTCCAATAGACCAGGACTTACCCTAATCACGGCCATAAAAGTGGATGAAAAAGGCACTAAATTATTTTGCAACATCATTGGCTCTTTTATACTTAACCTAATTGACTTTGGGCTCACATTAGAGGCCCAAAGTTTAACCTCCAGGCCTATGCACGAAAATGTAAACCTAATCCTCTTCTATATAAAGAGGATTAAGGCAAAAATTAATCTCTCTCATCTAGGCCCCCATTTTCTTTAGTTTAGTATAGTTTAGATTAGTTTAGGGTTAAGTAATTAGTTGTAGTATAGCCACCATTAAAACCCATTCAATAAAGCTTTAATTTTATATTCAATTCGAGTTATTTACTTATGATGTTTTTATTTCATTGCGTATTAATTATGAATCCGATGACACAATGCTAAACCTTCAAATAGAGGGGATTTATGAAGCCACGTGAGGATGATTGGTAGTTAACGTAGTTGTCGTTAGTTAAAGTGTTTCAAGTTCATTGTTGGGAGAGTTTAGATATAAATCTCACAACAGTGAACTAGAGATTAGAAATTGGGGGGGGGCTCATCTCTCGTGCTAGCAAGGCTATGATTATAGGTAATCATAGGTTTTCTAGGGATCAAAACAAGCAATTCGACGACTAATTTAATAGTCAATCGAATTGTGGGGTGGATTACTCCCCTCTATTATCTTTCTCATATCATAAATTCACTGTTTAGCATATTTAATTTACTATTTTTACCGCACAATATTACTCTCATCATTAGTGAATAGTTTAGTTTATTCTAGATTTACTATTAAGTACGTAAGGAACAAAAGTGGATTGAAAACGATTGCTTCCTTTATCACATGATTTAGAGTGTATTATAATATCTTGATAAACACTGTTTTAACTTTCTCCTCACATATATGTTATTTATTAGTCTACTGTTATCAAATGGTGCCACTGCCCATCTTGTTTGTTTACGTATAGCGTATTTAGATTGAAAAAAACTGTCATCGTTTTCAAAAACATTTACTATTTTTATTGTTCGTATTTTTTTGAAAAATGTCTGTTACTATCTGAGTGCATACGAGTTGAGAATCCAACTCCTTGCACCACAGTGACTGATAAGCACCCAAAAGTGTAGTCTAAGCCCCTTAATAGTATTCTACTTAGGCCAATTATGCTTATAATAAATGAGAGTTAGTACTGTTTACGTGTTTTTATGTATTTCAGGACTAAAAGCTAATTAGGTGACTAAAGACACTATTTTTGCATGAAAAACAAGTCCAGATGATTACTGAGGAAGTTCTACATTTAAAGTCCAATAATCAAGAAGAAAAACCTTATTTAAGCCCAGTCAAAGATGGGAAGTCAAAGTCAATTTGGGTAGAAAAATGAGAAAAAGCCATCACAACTTCAAATGGGCATATCTTTGGACTCGGGTCTCAGAATTGGGCCTACTTTATGTCAAAACGACCGGCTCGGAACTAGCTTTCCAATAGACATGGACTAGCCCTAATCATAGCTCTTAAAATAGACGAGTAGTCTACTGAAGTAATTTCTACTTGCATGGCCTCTTCAGACTTAACCTGATGGAATTTGGGCTCACATTAGAGGCCCAAAGTCCCTCTTTTTGGCCCATGCACGAAAAAGTAACCCTAACCCTCTCCTATATAAAGATGGTTAAGGCTAAACACTCACATGTTTAACATCCTTAACCTTTTAGTAGTTTAGTTTAAATTAGGTTTTCTTTCTTTAGTTTAGAATTAGGGCTAACATTGTAGCCTCCATTAAACCTTAGCAATAAAGCCTTTCTCAATTCAATTCAGATTCAAGTTCTTTTACATTATGTCTTATATTATTAGTGCAGTTAATATGAATCCAATGAAACAAGGCTAAACCTCCATTAAAGGGTTTATGAAGCCACGTGAGGATGATTAGTAGTTAGTTTTATGATTGTTTTTGCATAAGAACTTCAAGTTCTTCATTGTGAGTGTCTAGAGATAGAGCACATAACGGAGAACTAGAGATTAGAAACCTCATCAAAGAGATTTGTGGGGGGTGCTAATCTCTCTTGCAAGTCAAACAATGACTATAGAGATGTAGGTTGCTTACTATGGATCGAGAATGGTGATTCGATGACTAAACTAATAGCCAATCGAATCGTGTGGTGGATTAACCCCTCTCTAATCTCTTCTCATATCATCAATTCACTGTTTTCTACTATTAATTCTACTGTTTTGATATCTTAGTACTCTCATTAGTAAAATAGTTTAGCAATCTAAATATGCATTCAAATAGCTATTGTACAACTAGAATGGATCGAACACGGCTACTCCTCTATATCTCATGATTTAGCGAGTATTCAATTTACTATTTTTCCTTCTTTATATACTATTCAAGCATTATAAATCTACTGTCATCAATATAGTTTACAGTTTTTGAACTTATCAGTGACCTCACTGGAAAAAATCTAGCGTACTACAATTCTGTTAGACTGCGTGCGCCCCCTTAATTTGCCTATCACGAGCGCGCCCGGCGCTCCATCACCAAGGTGTGACCCGCGCCATTATTGCCCTATTTCAAGGCGCCCCCGCCCCTTAGTTCCCATAGAATAATTTAATCTTTTTACATAAATTGCAATATCTCCTCATGAGTACATGATTGTACTCGTATGCCCACCCACTATGGTATTTCATAATAAAATTTTCATACTATATAGTGTCTGGAAAACATAAAAGAATGGGGTTATTTAATTAAGGAATGTGCCCGCACGGACAACCTCCCTCAATTCTTAAGTGGCCTGGCCGTTGGTTTGAAAAGATTTTAGTTGTAAAATTAGTAAGGCCACCCACTACCAAAGCCCGTTTCACCATTCCACCATTGGCCTAACATCTAGGCCCAACACAAAGCCCACAACAAAAAGCTTGACCCTTGTTCTTAACCTCTAATACTGATCAGGTTAAGTTTTTTTACAGTACTTCACAATCTACCTCTTGGACATGGACCAATACTGGTATAAGTGTTTTAGTAGCGAAAGACGTGCTTCAAGGTTGTTGAAGGTGCTATTCATATACGTAGCAAGGACGCTCCAGGTTAAACCTCTTTACATCCTCGCATCTGCTGTAAGAGGATTAACTTTATGGTAATAATTAGGTTGTTTTGCATGCTTAATTAGGTTGATTGCATATTAGACTTAAAATTGTATGAGATTAAGATCTGGTATGCATAAACCTGCCTTATTTGTTTACATAGACGCAATACCACACGCCTATTTAGAAGTTCGCACACACCACATCTGTAGCAATGGCTCAAGAGACAGAGAGACCTCTCTCTAATTTTTACAAAGCTTTGAATGATGGACCTGAGTCCTGCATCGTTCTTGCAGATACAATAGGAGATTTCCGAATCCCTTCTAACATCTTTAACCTACTACCTATTTTTCTTGGGTTAGACCATGAGAAACCCTATCACCACTTACTTAGGATGCAATAAGTACTAACCACCTTCCATCATCCTTAAGTAGGTCCTGCACAAATAAAACTTAGGGTGTTTCCTTTCACCCTAGTTGACAAAGTGGCTGCTTCTTTAACAACCCAAAAACCTAACTCTGTGGACACATGGGCAAAGCTGGTAGAATTACTTATGCAACAATTCTACCCACAACAAAAGACTGATGAAATGCTTCAAATATTCACTTCTTTCGCCAAAAACGTTATGAATCTTTTTTATAGGCTTGGAGTCATTTTATGGATCTTCTAATAGAATGTCCCCACCACAACCTTCAGAAAGACACACTTGTTTGTGTTTTCTTCAAGGGTCTTTCGCATGCGGATTTCCTGGTTTTTCTTCTCTAACTTACAATACTTAATTTCATTATTTATTAGTTGCTATGACTACTCCAAAAATTATACCGGAACAGCCTTTTGAGGAACTATTTCTCAATATAACAAGTACGGTGCATACTTTGATGACATGATAATAGAGCACGATTGGTCCACCCTGCTGGTCAGACCTGATCAAACTTATTCTCCTACCCTTACTAAATATTATTATGAGCATGTTGAATTCTTTACACGCTCCTATGTAGAACTAGCTATAAGAGTAATGTTAGATGACGAACCCTTTGAATTAACTAAATACTTAATATCTTTTTCTTTAGGAATTCCTATCCCTACCTAGCACACCCATTTAATTATATAGATGATAATGACAACCATTATAGCAGGGTAAACTTCCACAAGACCTATGGTGCGGGTATATTTCTAGTAGAACACCAAGGCCAACGTAATGTTTCGTTAGTAAGCATGGCCCTAAATACGGGCCTTGCTATGCTTTCCATTAAGTTAAATGTCCTAAGAGATTGGCACTTCAAATATGCGGATTCCACCACATGCAACGCCTTCATTGCTTTAGCTGAGGGGCGTTGGTTTTATGATATATCCAAAACCATAGTAGCTGGCCTTGCTCGAACACAGACTGTAAAGCATAAGTACCTTCTTATGCTAGTCACAGTCACTCGTATCATGCTATTATTTTTCCCTGAATTATGTACACGTTTCACCGATAGGGTTAAGGTTGACACAATGCGCACAACCAATGCTATAGTTCGTTCTTTACGTGCTATGGTTTGGCATGGCTGGCGCATTCAACCTCACCTAATAGCCCCATATACCCTTTCCGACCAAATTGCACTAAATAGGTTGGCAAGGGTAGATGACAACAGAAGGAAGGCATGACAGATAGTCATAGATTGCCAATACTTGAAGGAGCCTCATTTTACAAGTGAGGAACAATGGGAGGATAATGCCTGATTAGTGCAACTATATATGGTAATAATATTTTAATTTCATGTTAGAATCCGTTTATGTCCCAAGCGATTATTAATTCCTGTTATCTCCATAATGGATGGAACTCATATAGGAGTTGTGTCTGCATTTTAATTCTTTATATTTGTATCATTTAACTTTCTTTTACAGGTGCTCCCATTTACAAGAACGTTTCTATAATACTCTCTATCATTTATTTTTATTCCATACTTTGGGGACAAATCATGATTCTATTTGGGGGTGGTATAGAAACACACTGTAAATGTTTAAGCACATATTAGGTTATATATTACGTATTAATTGTCATATAAAAAGTAGAAAAACATAAAAAACACAAAAATAATTTATACTATGCACTTAGGATAATGGTATTATTTCTTTTTCCATGATGATATTAGTCTAGAAATCTCAAGTAGCAATAGAATTAAGCATAGTTCTTAGAAACTTAGGTTAATATGTAGGTAATAGTTATTGCATCTTTTCATTAACATCTTGCATGAGTATGCATGAGTGTACTTGACAGTACTTTTCTGAGATCTAGGTTAGACTACTTAATTTTACATATCCTATGAGAATCTAGCCTAAAAGCCTCATATGAGTGAGTATCTGAGTGATGACACAAAGGAGAAGTATAATCTGAGTAGAGAAATCACACATCCACTTACTTGATCACCATATCATATCCAAAGCGATAATTTAGGCCATCTTTAGATCGATATACCTAAAAATTTATACCTATAAGTAATTATCCGCTAGTCGCCCTACTGAGCCTTTTCATTAGCCTTTTCACAACTACAAATCATTTACCCATCTTTAAAACCAATAAAAATAAAAATAAGCCTTCCCATCTTGAATGAGTATGAGAAGTAGGATGAAGTAAGGAAAATAAAGAGAAAGACCTGTGGAAAACCAAAATTAGTTTTTTTTTAATATAGCTGAGGGTTTTTTTTTTGCTATGAGGGGAATTGAGCGGGTGACCTTTTTTTTGCACGCAAGAAGGGATATTTTATTACTTATAACAAAGAATGTTACATCGAGTGGAAAGAGGTTACAATTGTATTATGACTTGGAAAAAACATCCAATCCTAGTTAAAATGATAATAAAACCTGTAAGGGCTTTCTAAAGTTTTAATATAGCTTGGTCTGATCGGGCTCTAAAGACCCTCTCCCTGGTTCATAGATGAACCTCTCTTCGCAACAACATCGGCTCCAAAATTTGCCTCACAGTAGATGTGTGTTAGTCTCCAGTGAACAAGTTTTTGGGTTGCTCATAGCCAACGAGCTTTAAAAACCTAAGGCATTCTATCCCCACTTAAAGCTTTGATTGCTGCAGTCGAGTCACTTTCAATCCATAAATACAACCAACCATTGAGCACTGCTAATTTCATTACTAATACAATTGCAAAGCACTCCACATCGAAATTAGTGGTGACCCCTAGGCCATATGCTTGAACTCCTATTGTTTGGGTAGAATGATCCCTAAAGATAATTCCAGCACCACCAATCCCTAGATTACCAATGGAGGAGTCATTAGTGTTTGCTTTAACAATTCCATTATCGGGGGGAATCTAACTAACCTCTATCATGCAGTTCTGACGTGGTCTCCCCTTGATGTTAAAAGAGTAAAGAACTTCCAAGTCATCAGGTGTGCTAAACATATACCTTGTACCTGCTTTACCCAAGGCCTTGACCCCTTTCATGAGTAGGTGACCAGTGGGGAGCAAACCTAAGGCCGGATCGGCTGTGTCATCTGTCATGACTACCAAAATTAGTTAGTTGCTTCAAAAAAGAAAAGAAGAGAATTTTCCATCCAAAGAAAAAAAAAATTAGAACTCCAAAAAAACATAATCAAAGGAGTAAAAAGCCAAAACAAAAGGGCTAAAGATGGAAACTAAGTGTAGAAGCAAAGTAAGAACAAGGTTTTCTCTAGTTACATGTAATTAAAGATCCTATTATCTTAGACTTGTTATTTGAATATCCATTCCATTCCTTCTTAAACCATCACCTCAGCCCTATATCACCTAATAAAGACCTCTAGCTCAATTAGGATTAATTTGGTGTGATAGTAAGTGGTAGATGTGATTGATCGACCTCGGCTCCTTTGGATGTCAATGAGATTGTGGGGAAATATATGCCCACTGCACACTAGAGTGAGCAAAACTTGAGTGGAAAAATCAAAGTATGTTTGTCTTGACACATTGTAAAGACATACTTAAGGACTCTATTCCAAAAGTTTCAGAAACGGATCTGCCATAAAATTTCATAGCATAATTTATTGCATGCATATTTATCTTAAGATGATTTGATTATTATGGGTGTATTAGCTTAGGTTTCAAAAGAATTGTTCTTATTATATTGTTATTGATATATATAGATATTTGAGATTAATTAGGAAATATTACTTTTATCTCTTAGTCGTTGTAGTATAAATGAAGTTTGTGAGTATATTCTTTGGAAAACTCTCACGAGGCTATAACTCGTTTAGTAGGGAATTCTTAGTGGTTTAGGGCATTACTGCATATGGTCAATGCAATCGCACTCCGCGAAATGAGATTAGTTAGGACCACATTTTTTGCCACTTATTTTTTATTTCTCATATTTGGTTGAGGACAAGTAAAATGCTATTTGGGGGTGGTGTGGTAAGCACCCAAAAGTGTAGTCTAAACCCCTTAATACTATTCTACTTAAGCTAATTATGTTTATAATAAATGAGAGTTAGTACTGTTTACGTGTTTTGGTGTATTTTAGGTCTATAAGCTGATTAGGTGACTAAAGACACCATTTTTGCATGGAAAACGAGTCAAGATGATTGCTGAGGAAGTTTTATATTTAAAGCCTAATAATCTTTAAGAAAAACCTTTTTCAAGCCCAGTCAAAGCTGGGAAGTCAAAGTCAATTCGGGTAGAAAAAGGACAAAAAGTCGTTAAAACTTCAAATAGGCGTATATTTGTACTCGGGCATACTTTATGTCAAAACGGTCGGCTCGGAACAAGCTTTTTAATGGACCTGACCTTGCCCCAATCAGAGCTGTTAATGTAGATGAAAATATTACTAAAGTAATTTTCAGTAGCTGTGGCCTCTTTAGACTTAACCTGATGGACTTTGGGCTCACGTTAGAGGCCCAAAGCCTCCCTTTTTGGCCCATGCACAAAAATATAACCCTAACCCTATCATATATAAAGAAGGTTAAGGCTAAACTCTCACATGCTTAACATCTTTAACCTTTTAGTAGTTTAGTTTTAATTAGGTTTTCTTTCTTTAGTTTAGAATTAGGGTTAGCATTGTAGCCTCCTTCAAGCCTTAGCAATTAAGCCTTTCTTAATTCAATTCAAATTAAAGTTCTTTTACATTATGACTTATATTATTAGTATAGTTAATATGAATCCAATGACACAAGGCTTAACCTCCATTAGAGGGGGTTTATGAAGCCACGTGAGGATGATTTGTAGTTAGTTTTATGATAGTGTTTGCATAAGAACTTCAAGTTGTTTGTTGTGAGGGTCTAGAGATAGAGCTTATAACGGAGAACTAGAAATTAGAAACTCCATCAAAGAGATTTGTGGGGGTGTTAATCTCTTTTACTAGTCAAGCAATGACTATAGAGATGTAGGTTGTTTATTAGGGATCGATCAAGAATGGCGATTCAATGACTAAACTAATAGCCAATCGAATCGTGTGGTTGATTAACGCCTCTCTAATCTCTTCTCATATCATCAATTCATTGTTTTCTACTAGTAAATCTACTATTTTGATATCTTGGTACTCTCATTAGTAAAATAGTTTAGCAATCTAAATATGAATTTAATTAGCTAACGCACAACCAGAGTGGATCGAGCACGACTACTCCTCAATATCTCATGATTTAGAGAGTATTCAATTTAAGGTTTTTCCTTCTTTATCTACTGTTCAAGTGTCATAAATCTACTGACATCAATATAGTTTATAGTTTTTCTACTTATCAGTGACGTCACTAGAAAAAATCCAGCCTACTGTAATTCTGTTAGAGTGCGCGCGCCCCCTTAATTTGCTTATCACTAGCGTGCCCCGCGCTCCATCATTAAGGCACGATCCACGCCATTATTGCCCTGTTTCAAGGCACGCCCGCCCCCTAGTTCCCGTAGAATAATTTAATTTTTTTACATAAATTTCAATATTTCCTCATGAGTATAGGACAATACTCATATGCCTACCCATAACAATATTTCATAATAAAAATTTCATACTATACGATGTCTAGAAAACTTAAAGGAATAGGGTTATTAATTAAGGAACGTGCCCACATGGACAACCTCCCACAATTCTTAAGTGGCCTGGCCGTTGGTTTGAAATAAGTTTAGTAGGAAAATTAGTAAGCCCCCACTACCAAAGCCGGTTTCACCATCCCACCACAAGCCTGACATCCAGGCCCAACATGAAGCCCACAGTAAAAAGCTTGGCCATTGTTCTTAACCTTTAATACTGATCATGTTAAGTTTTTTACAATAATTCACAATCCACCTCTTGAACCTGGACCAACAGTGGTATAAGTGTTCTAGTAGCAAAAGACGTGCTTCATGGCTGTTAAAGATGCTATTCATACGCGTATCTAGGATGCAAAAGGTAACACCTCTTTACATCTTCGCATCTATTGTAAGAGGATTAAATTTCTAGTAATAATCAGGCTGTTTTAAATTCTTAATTAGGTTGATTGGATATTAGACTTAAAATTGTATGAGATTAAGATCTGGTACGCATAAACCTGCCTTTTTTGTTTACATAGACGCAATACCACACGCCAATCTAGAAATTCGCACACACCATATCTATAACAATGGCTCAAGAGACAGAGAGACCTCTCTCTAATTTTTACAAAGCTTTGAATGATGGACCTGAGTCCTGCATCATTTTTGTAGATACAACAGGAGATTTCCGAATCCCATCTAACATCTTTAACCTACTACCTATTTTTCATGGGTTAAACCATGAGAAACCCTATCACTACTTACGTAGGATACAAGAAGTACTAACCACCTTCCATCATCTTGAAGTAGGTCCTGAACAAATAAAACTTAGGGTGTTTCCTTTCACCCTAGCTGACAAAGAGGCTGCTTGGTTAACAAACCAAAATCCTAACTCTGTGGACATATTGGCTAAGCTAGTAGAATTACTTATGGAACAATTCTACCTATCACAAAAGATTGAAGAAATGCTTCAAAATATTCACTTCTTTTGCCAAAAACCTCATGAATCTTTTTCAGTGGCTTGGAGTCGTTATACGGATCTTCTAATAGAATGTCCCCATCACAACACGCTTGTTTGTGTTTTCTTCCAAGGTCTTTCACAATACGAAAAGGAGACTCTAGACATCATGTGATAATCACCCAAAAGTGTAGTTTAAACCTATTAATAGTACTCTACTTAGGCTAATTATGTTTATAATAAATGAGAGTTACTACTGTTTACGTGTTTTTGTGCATTTCAGGACTTGAAGTTGATTAGGGGACTAAAAACACCACTTTTGCATGGAAAATGAGTCAAGATGATTGCCAAGGAAGTTTTACATTTAAAGACCAAGAATCATGGAGAAAAGCATTATTCAAGCCCAGTCAAAGCTAGGAAGTCAAAGTAAATCCTTGTAGAAAAGGGACAGAAAAGTCAATAGAACTTCAACAGGTTATATATTTTGACTCGAGCTTCGGAATTGGGTTTACTTTTTATGTCAAAACGACCGGCCCAGAATCAGATTTCCAATAGATTCGGCCTTGCACTAATCAGAGCTACAAAAGTGGTCAAAATTGGCAAGGATGTAATTTTCATCAGTTGTGGCCCTTTTAGACTTAACCTAATGAACTTTGGGCTCACTTTAGAGACCCAAAGTCCCCCTTTTTGGCCCATGCGTGGAAATGTAACTCTAACCCTCTCCTATATAAAGAGGGTTAAGGCTAAACTTAACTCTCCTCTTCTTGGAAGCCCTTACTTTAATTAGGTTTACTTTTCTTTTAGTTTAGAATTAGGATTAATTAGCAATTGTAGCCACCATTAGAACTAATTCAAATAAAAGCTTGTTTCATTCTCCATTCAATTTCTATAGTATTATGCCTTTATTTTACTATTTTGATATTGTTTATCTAATGAATCACGGCTAAACCTCCATTAGAAGAGGTTTATGAAGCCATGTGAGAATGAGTAGCTTGTAGTTTGTATTGTGTTTCATAAAAGAACGTCAAGTTCTTCATTATGAGTAACTAGAGATATAACTTATAACGGAGAACAAGAGTATAGAGCCACCACCAAATAGATTTTTGGTGGAGCTACACTCTCATGCAAGTGAAACCTCGATCTGAGAGGACTTGGTCTTCACTAGGGATAAATACAAGCGATTCAATACTAACTAATAGTTAAACCCTTTCTAAATCCATTAGTATTGAATCGCGTGGCGGATTAAACTCCTTCTAAAACTTTTATTCATTTTCCAAATTCATTGTTTTCACCTCATATCTACTATTTTGACTCTTATTAGTGAAACATACTTCTAATTTAAACTCGTATCCAAATAGTGTACAACTAGAGTTTAGTGAACACGACTACTCTCCTCTTTATCACATGATTTTGATAAGTTTTATCTATTATTTTTCACCTCTTTATCTACTGTTCAAGTATCTCTAATAGACTATTCATAAAAAGATAATAATTATACTATTATCAATGGCACCGCTTGCCATCTAGTTCATTTACATTACGCGTATTTAGTTTAGAAAACACTATTTTCACTATTCACAAAACACACACTAAAACATTGTTCGTACTTTTTTCGAACTTTTTTGCTACTGTTTGAGAGCATACGAGTTGCTCAGCCAACTCCCTGCTCTCCCATGACCTAACCCTAAAAATTTGAAACCCTAGTTTTCACTCACGAGTGCATGCGTGCGCCCTAAAATTGCATACACTGAGCACAACCCGCGCCCAAATTACCTTGTTAGTGCGCACACACCCTAGGTTAAATACAATAACTTAATTTTTAAATATTATTTCCAAAATTATCTCAAGAGTACAGTACAATACTCATATGCTAAAAATTACAAAATTTTAAAAAATTAATTTTCTTCATTCTAATCGATGTCTAGAAAACTGACATAATTTGGGGTTCTCTAATTAAGGAACGTGTACGCACGGACACCCTCCCTCAAATTCCTAAGTGACCTGGCCGTTAGTTTGATAGAAAAATACCAAAAAAAATTAATTAATTAATCATAGTTAAATTAGTAAACCCACCCACTACCAAGCCTTTTTCACAAGCCTGACATCCATGCCCAACACTAAGCCCATAGTAAAAAGCCTTTTCCTAAAATTTAAAAACTAATAAGGTTAATCTTTTTATAGGATTTCACAATCCACACCGTGTACCAGGACCAGTACTAGTATAATTGTTCAAGTAACGTAGATATGTTTCAAGGCTGTTGAAGATGCTATTTATACGCATAGCAAGGACGCTACAGGTAACACCTCTATACATCCTCGAAATTACTGTCAAAGGATTATATTTCTAGTAATAATCAGGCTATTCTTGCATGCTCGTTAGGAATTGCCTATTAGACTTAGAACTTGCATGAGATTAAGATCTGGTACGCATAAACCTGCCATATTAGTTTATCGTAGACACAAAAATAATTGCCTATCTAGAAATTCACCAATCACCACACACACACCACCTACACCCACCAACACTACATTTAGCAGAGAGACCTCTCTCTAATTTCTATAAAGCTTTAAACAATGGACCTGAGTCCTGCATAAATCTTGTAGATACTATGGGTGATTTTAGAATCCCCCCTAATATATTTAATCTGCTACCTGTTTTCCATGGCTTAGACCATGAGAAGCCTTATCAACACTTACGTAGAATACAACAAGTTCTTACTACATTTCATCATCCTAACATAATACCCGAAAAAATAAAGCTCAGGGTATTTCCTTTCACCCTAGCTAACAAAGCAGCTGCTTGGCTAACAACACAAAAGCCGAACTCTGTCGATACATGGGAAAAACTAATATAATTATTTATGGAACAATTTTAACCACCAGAAAAGACTGATGAGATGGTACAAAATATTCATTTCTTTCGCCAAAAGCCTCAAGAATCCTTTAATAGGCTTTGATTCGTTTCACTGATCTTCTAGTAGAATGTCTACATCATAATCTGGGTAAAAACACACTAGTTCGTGCCTTCTTCAAAGGCCTATTCCAACATCATAAAGAGACTTTTTTTTTTTGAAATAACTAGGGGTTAAGGATACCCTGACCTTTTTATTTAATGGCAACCTCTCAAGTACATTTTCCCTTCTTTATCCCCCATGATCAGTTCATCGAGTTTTTGATCCATAGGTGGGATATAGTACATTGTTTCATTACAACAGTCCCTACTTACTTTTGCTAGGTATTCGGCGGGTTGGTTACCCTCCCTAAACACATGCTTGAACTTAACGTCTTCAAACTTTGAGACCACCTTTTGTATATGCGCAACCACGTTCCTGCAGTACCAAGGTGGCTCTTCTTTGACACTCAAGATCTGGATGACTCTCATAGAATCCGATTGCACTTATAGTCGCTAGATATTCAAGTCTGCAATACCTTCCAAGCCTTTCGACACTCCAAGAAGCTCCTGATATAGCATAGACATTTTTGCCGAACTTCCACCAAAGGCCATCAGCGTATCACTATTTCAATCTCTCAACACGCCCCCATAGCTAGAACTTCTTGCCTGCACCGATCCATCTGCGTTTAGTGTTGGTATCTAATCCTCTGCCTTGTTCCACTTTACCCATGTCTCCTCTGCTCGCGTATAGTTTACTCCAATTCCTATCTTGTTCAGTATCCTCTTTGTTGCCTCATCCTCCTTCACTGATTCCATCGACTTCCCCAAATAGATTTTCATGTTATTCAATACCTTCAAGCTAACAAAGATCACCGGTCTCGAACCTCTGTTTCTTTGGTCTCGGTTTCTCTGTCTAGATTGCTGAAATCGCCGGCGCCAAATCATAGCCATTATGATCTCATTTGCCCATCGCGAGGTAACGGCAAATGTGCATTAGATAGTACCATTCATTGTGTGATGGTTTTACCATTTCTGGAAGCCCTATAGCTCTTTTGAAGTTTCTCCATATAAGCTGTGAATAATCACAATCAAAGAAGAGATGGCCCGAGCTTTCTTCATGACTGTCACACAGGCAGCATTTTGATGTTCCAATCACCTTCTTTTTCATCAGTCGATTCTGCGTAGGTAGCGTACCCGAGAACAGTTGCCAGATGGTAAAAGAGTGTTTAGGTACTGAAAGCTTCCCCTATACAATCTTGTACCATTTTACCTTGTTTCGCACATTTTTGAGAGCTACATATGCTGAAGAAATCGTGAATGCTCCTGTACTAGTTGGAGTACATGTGATCTGGTCTTTTTCAATATGAGAATTTATCTCTGTTTCCATTATCCATTTCTTTACTTCGCACTCTGGAAGATCATCTATAGTTCTCGCCCAACCCCCATCAGCTATCACTTCCGCGACCTTTGCATCTTCAGGTATTACATGTGCAAGGAGATTTCTCGCCTGTTCATTCTTGATAAGAGGCCCCGAGCACCATGGGTCGTGCCAGAAACTAGTCTCCTCTCCATTTGCTATACAGTACCTTACAAACTTCCAGGCAATTTCTCGATGCTTCATCACCACTCTCCAAACCTAAGAGCAGTCTCGAGGGGTCTTCATCGTCCAAAAGTGCTCATGTTTTATGTGATTATCCCATGACCATTTAACCCACAAGCACTCATGTTTCTTCATAATTTTGATAACCAACCCACAGTAAGCAGCTTTATTCAAGACCATTGGATCCAAAATCCCCAGTCCACCTTGATCTTTATCTAGTTTGAGCTTTCCATGACTAGCATGATGCATCTTTCTAGCTATATTTGAACCAGCCCAAATAAATCTATTACACAACTTGGCCACTTTATCAAGTACTGTCTGCGGAAGGACAAAATTTTGGGCCCAATAAGACAGGAAGGATGTGAGGACAGACTTAACAAATTGAACTCTACCTGCTCTGTTAAGATCTTTGTTCTTCCAGTTTGAAATCCGAGCTGTGATCTTTTCTATGAGGGGCAAGCATTTCGTATACCTAGTCTTGAGGCAGTGAGAGGTAGCCCTAGATAGGTAACAGGTGGAGTTACCAGAGAGATATTCATTGCTATAGCTAGCTCTAGTCCCTCTTCTTCAGACATACTTCCAGTAAGAATAGTAATCTTTTCATTGCTAAGATGTAATCCTGTTGCTTGAGAGAAAGTATACAAAATATCTTTGATAGCCATGACAGAGTCCATATTGCCTTTGCAGAATAAAAGTATGTCGTCTGCAAAGCAGAGGTGGGAAATGGCCAGCTTCTTGCACTTTGAATGAGCTTTTATCCTTTTCAACCGGAGCCCTTGACTTAAAGCAGCACTTAATACCTCCATGACAAGCACAAAGAGGTATGGTGAAATTGGGTCCCCCTGTCGAAACCCTCTTTTACCTTCAAAATACCCTTCCGGTGTCCCATTTACCATTACAGAGTACCAAGGAGATGCGTAACACATAAACAACCATTCAATGAACACAGGGGGGAACTTAAATTTTTGTAAAATGGCCTCAAGTGCTTGCTATAACACAGAATCATAGGCCTACTTTATGTCCAGCTTGATAGCACACCTCTTCTAGCCTTTCTTTCTCGCATAGCCCCTTAGCAGCTCATGAGCTAACAGCAGATTATCTTGGATGGTTCGTCCCGGAATAAACGCCGATTGGGTGCACAAAACCAATGAGGAGATACAAGTCTTCATTCTATTTGTTAATACTTTAGACACACATTTGTATATAATATTACAGCATGCGATAGGTCTAAAAGAAGCAACACTCAATGCATTTTTCAATTTAGGAATAAGACAGAGCAATATGGAGTTTATACCTCCTGTCATCCTTTTATGGAGAAAGATGTGTTTGATAGCCCTTTTGAAATCTTCTCTAACGGTAGACCAACTTTCCTTGAAGAAATAGGCATTAAACCTATCCGTCCCTGGTGCTTTATTGTCCTCCATTGCAAACAAGGCTTCTTTGATCTCAATATCAGAAGTTGGTGATGCCAAGAACCGACTCATGTCAAGAGAGATCTCTTCCATACTCAGACTATTAAGATAACCGACATCACATGAAGCAGAGGAAGTAACCCCAAGAAGCTCCGAATAATATTCCACAAAAGCCTCCGCTACTTGTTTTTTGCCTACTCTTCTTACACCCTGTGCATCAGTAATATCCCAAACATGTTCTTTGGTCATCCTCTCCTTTAAAGCATTAAAGAAGTATCCACTACATTTGTCACCAAAACATAACCACTCAATGTCAGTTTTGTGAAAAATATCTGCTTCCTCAAGCCTGATAAGAAAACATAGCTTCTCTCTTATTTCATATTCTTGGGCACTCAGAGAACAATCAAGCAAATTTTTATGCAGGTATTCTTGAACTGCCTTCAACATCTTTCTTGTCTCTTCCACCAGTCTATGGGTGTCACTGCAGCAATTCTTTGCCCAACCTTTCAGAACTGCCTTCAAGCTCTTAAGCTTTCTTGTTAACATGAAATCAGGGTTCCCATGGTCTGTTATTTCCCAGCACACTTTTAGCAAACTCTCAAAATCTTGAAGAAGCATCCAGAAGTTGCAGAATCTAAACAGTGGGTGGCTTCTGATAGAATTGAGGAAAGATATCACCATAGGGCAGTGATCAGATGATATCTAAAGAGACTTTAGATATCATGAATATAGGTAATTCCCTAGGTAAAGGAGCCACAGAGGCACTCCTAAGGTAGATGCCTTTTCTGTTAAAAAACGAGAAGAGAAACCAACTCCCTATATAAAGGGTATTTCTATTAGAAGTTGTTGCAAAGCCATAGCTCCAAAGCCCATTCATGAAATTGTAAAACTAGCCCTATCCTATATAAAGAAGACTAAGGCACAACTCTAACTCTCTCCTAATTACTTAGAATAAGAACCCTTTAGTTATTAAATTAAATAATAAAGTAGTTTTCTTCTTTAGTTAAACTCTAGTTATTGTTTTATTAGCTTAATCACCATTAATAAAGCCAAGTTATTTATATTGTTTCAATTATGTCTTATTCTTATTCTTATTTTTTTAATTAGGATAGTCTCATGATTCATAGTTAAACCTCCATTAGAGGGATTTGATTGAAACTTGATGAAGACTAGATGTGTTAATGTAGAATAAGTTGTAGTAATATCTGGGGATAGTAGACCTAAAGACATGGAATAATGCTGCCTACTGTGGCCGTGTTTTTAAGATTGCAAGCTATGAAGACTCTTTATGGGTTAAGTGGTCAGTTGAGCATCATGTCAGAAAACAACACTTATGGACTATGAAAAGTCCAGCTGATTGCTTGTGGGTCTGGAGGAATGTCTTAAAGCATCGAAAAGTTACTCAGAAGTTAGTAATACACCAGTAGAAAAAGGAGAGCAGACTTATGTATGGCCACCCTTGGTGCCATGACACTCCTTTACTACAGTGGCCTGAAGTAGTGCAACTCTTACAGGTACCGGAGAATGCGCTTGTTAGAGATCTTATTTTTGATGGGAGATGGAACCACCTAGTTACTAGTCTGCCTACTAGTGAACTAAAAAAGAGCATAGAGGATACTGAGTTGAACCCTATGCTACAGCAAGACCAGGTCATCTAGACTCCAATAGTCTCAAGAAGATTCACAGCCAAATCAGCATACATGGCACTCAGGTAGACTAGAATAAAAGTTAAATGGTATGGAGTGGTATGGGGTAAGCTAGTTGTACCTAAACACTCCTTCACTGGTTGGCAACTGTTTGCTAATTGTTTACCTCCTCAGGATAGATTGGTTAGGAAGAAAATTATTAACCAATCTACTTGTAGTCTCTGCAACTCTTCTAGGGAGCACTCAAAGCATCTATATTTTGATTGTCCATATACTAAAGGTGTCTGGGTGAGGGTGAAAAGATGGTTGGGCTGGAGAACTCAAGTTAAGTCATCAACTGTCGAGTGGTATAACATCATGAGGATTTGTAGAGATGCCATTATGGAATCTAAAATTGCTAGAGCTGTTGTCTGCACCACTATAAATGCCATCTGGGTTAAAAGGAATGTGAGGAAGTTTCAGCAGAAGCAGCATATTGAAGATCAAGTCGGTAAAAAAAGTTAAGAGGGAAATGAATTTATATCTGCAAACAGTGTTGAAAGAAGTCCCTGGCACGGTGGCAGCCATAATTTTTCTCGACAGGATGGGGATACAAGTTTCTTTCACACCACGTGTCCCAATCTGGTGCAAATGGTTTAAGCCTAAACCAGGTGAGTTAGTAGTAAGTATTGATGGATCAGTCACAAAAGATTTTAATGGGTTTGGAGGTGCGATAAAAGATAAAGCTGGGATTGTTCAGCTGGCGTATACTGGGAGTTCTACAAAGAGGTCAGTCATTACCCAAGAACTCTTGGCTGTTGAAGCGGGAATGAAGGGAGCAATTTGTATTGGAGCTAGAAGACTTACAGTTTGTTCAGACTCTAAATGTGTAGTAGGAGCGATAACTGGACTAGAGGAACCTCCTTGGTATTGTCTTAACATTATTGCTTCCATTCAGCTCTTGAAACAACAATTTGAACTGGTTGATTTTAAGCATGTGTATAGAGAAACAAATAGGGTAGCTGATTACTTATCTAAATTATGTAAGTCTCATGAGGATTTTGTTTTCTATTTTCTTCCTCCTTTAGACTATGCTCTAACTAATATTGTAATGGAGGATGCGCAAGGAAAGTGTACTTGAGATCTTGATTAATACAGGTTGGGGCTTCCTAACCCCTAGCTTCTTTAAAAAAAAAAAGTTGTAGTAATCTATTCCACTCTAGAAGGTAGTTAATTCACCATGACAATGAGTTTAAATTGCCTCACATGCTAATTATTAGTTGGTAGAGATTGCGATGAATAATTAGGGATTAAAAAGATCGAACCTTTATGTCAAAACATAAAAATTAGGATTACAAAAATTCTATGTTAGCCTATTAAGAATTAATCAAGTGGATTTCAAATCCCCCTAATACCCTTCTTCTTATTCACATCTTCTCATTTAAATTGCCATAGTATAGTCTAGAACATCTTAATTAGTTATTTCCACATATTAATTTTATTAAACCATTGCTCTTACGGATATAATAGAATTGTTTATTTAGAGAAATTATTACGTCTACGAAACTAGGAGTGGAATGAATTCTGACTCCCTTTTATTATAAGATAATCGAGAGTAGAACTTTGATAACAAACTAGAGTAAATCAACTAGCTTTTACCTATTCCTAGCATAATTAGTTAAGATTAGGTAAAACGATTAGTTTTTACTTTTATCAAATGGCGCTGGTGCCATCTTAGTTTTGTTAGATTAGTTTCCCATCGTGTTTTCAATTCTACACATAATCCCATTTCACCCACCCACCCGATTGTTTGGTTCTAACTGTGTTTGTTTTTTTTTCTTTAGAATTTTTTTTTTCTCAACATAGTACTCGGAGCGCGCCCACGCCCTCTTAACCCGATCATCTGAGCGTGCCCGCCCTCTTGTTACTGGAATTTTTTTTTCGAACAGTACCTTGAGCGTGCCTGCGCCCTTGTTTACTCTATAATATAGTGCGCCCGCGCCCTTCTGAAGAAAAGCCCGATTTCACAGGTTAGTCACCAGCTCTCGTTTTCTTCAAATTATTTTTACTATTCAGTGTTTTCAACTTCTTCAATACACTGAGATAGCGTATCGAAGACGCTATTCATACGCGTAGCAAGGAGGCATTCAGGTACTCCTTCTTTCACTCCTTGTCTCTACAGTCAAAGGAGTTTAATTCTAGTATATCAGGTTGTTTGACTGCTGCTAGTGGTTGTTTATTCATATTGGCCTTAGCCTTGCATAAGATAAAGGTCCGGTAATAGCAAACCATCTAACGTTATTTATCGTAAACGTCAACACACATGCCTATCTAGAATATCACACACTACACCTGCATTAATGGCTGACGAAATAGAAACTCCTTTCTCTGATTTTTACAAAGCCCTAAACGATAGCCCTAAGTCATGCATCGTTCTTGCAGACCTAGTGGGGGATTTTCAAATTCCCCCGAATATATTTAATTTGTTACTGGTTTTTCATGGGTTAGACCACGAGAAGCCTTATTAGCATATGTGTAGGATAGAACAAGTTCTTATCACATTTCATCATCCTACCGTAGGTTTGGAACAAATTAAACTAAGGGTGTTTCCTTTCACCCTAGCCGATAAGGCGGCGTCTTGGTTAACTGCCCAAACGCCTAATTCTGTGGACTCATGGGCCAAACTTGTTCAATTGTTCATGGAACAGTTTTACCCACCACTGAAGACAAATGAAATGCTTCAAAAGATTCATTTCTTCCGCCAGAATCCTCATGAATTATTTTCAGAGGCTTGGAATCGTTTCACTGATCTTCTCATCGAGTGTCCACATCATAACCTTGCGAAAGACACGCTTGTTCTTGCCGTTTTCAAAGGGCTTTTACATCATCATAAAGAGTTCCTTGATATAATGACTGGGGGTAGTTTCTTTAGTAAAGGAGCCTCATAGGCTTATAGGTTTTTAGAAGATCAATCTAACCATAATAATAACTGGGGGGTAATAACATTCCACGCTCCGCTAATTCTTCTTTTACAATTAAGGTTGCTAGTATGTTTCAGGTTAAATCTGATCCCGAGCTTAGAACTCTAATTGAATCTCTCACAAAAAAGGTAGAAGCTATTTTTATTCAACAAAAGCCTACTCCTGTCATGAACATCATCTCTCTTCCATGTAATTTATGTTACAGCCTTGAGCATACCAACTCCTATTGTCCTCTTGTCTATGAACAACTGTCACAACCACCATTATAACTAGATAATGTTTGCTCCATAAATAGTGAACCTAATGCACCTTGGAGACAAAACCCCAACTTCGGTTGGCAGAATAACCAAAAAGTTACACCTTCGAGGTTTTATAATCCTAATATTAGACCAGCAAACAACTACAATTACGTTCCATCAAGACAACGACAACGACAAGGGAATTATAATAATTATAATAAATATAACAATAACAATAGAGGTATCATACCGGTTAATAATAACTATCACAACCCACCCGTTAATAATCAACGTGAGATAGTTCCAGTCACACCACCTGTGGCCACTACACCTTCACAACCAGATCGTTTCGAAGTTTACATGCAAGCTAACCAATAGATTTTACAATCCATTAATCATTCCATACAACAGTTAACCCAAGAGAAAGCCCAACCGAAAGGCGTGTTTCCAGGTCAAGTTATACCTAATCCTAAAATGCCAAACACAGCCTTTGAAGTAATCGGTAATATTAGTAATGAAAACTTAAACTTAGGCGAGTTAAATGTCATCACCACTCTCTGTTCTAGCAGAGTGGTTGATAACGCCATAACTATGCCCATTAATACACCACCAGTGGTCGTTGAAAATGAAACATTACTAGATACCGATATAGAAATTGAAGATCCTACTCCTGTAGACATACTAGTTAAACCACAACTCAAGAGGAAAGCGACCAAGGTTAAAACTCCTATTGATCTATAGTACTGTTTACGTGTGTTTTTGTGCATTTCAGGACTTGAAGTTGATTAGGTGACTAAAAGCACCATTTTTGCATAGAAAATGAATCAAGATGATTGCTAAGGAAGTTCTACATTTAAAGCCCAAGAATCATGGAGAAAAGTCTTTTTCAAGGCCAGTCAAAGTCAATCTGGGTAGAAAAGGGATTGAAAAGTTAACAGAACTTTAATAGGCCGTATCTTTGGACTCAAGATTCAGAATTAGGCCTACTTTATATAAAAACGACCGACTCAGAATCAGCTTTCCAATGGATCTGGCTTTTCCATAATCAGAGCTGCAAAAGTTGATGAAATGGGTACGGAAGTAATTTCCAGAAGTTGTGGCCCTTTTAGACTTAACTTAATGGACTTTAAGCTCACTTTAGAAGCCAAAAGTCCCCCTTTTTGGGCCATGCACGAAAATATAACCCTAAGCCTCTCCTATATAAAGAGGGTTAAGGCTAAACTTAACTCCCCTCTTCTAGCAAACCCTTAGTTTAATTAGGTTTACTTTTCTTTTAGTTTATAATTAGGTTTAACAATTGTAGCCACCATTAGAACTACTTCAAATAAAAGCTTGTTTCATTCTCCATTAAATTTCTATAGTATTATGTCTTTATTTTACTATTTTGATATTGTTTATCCAATGAATCACGGCTAAACCTCCATTAGAGGAGGTTTATGAAGCTATGTGAGGATGAGTAGCTAGTAGTTTGTATTGTGTTGCATAAAAGAACGTCAAGTTCTTCGTTATGAGTAACTAGAGATATAGTTCATAACGGAGAACTAGAGTATAGAGCCACCACCAAAGAGATTTGTGGTGGAGCTACACTCTCATGCTAGTGAAACCTCTATCTGAGAGGACTTGGTCCTCACTAGTGTACAACTAGAGTTTGGTGAACACGACTACTCTCCTCTTTATCATATAATTTTGATGAGTTTTATCTATTGTTTTTCACCTCTTTATCTATTGTTCAAGCATCTCTAATAAACTGTTCATAAAAAGATAAAAATTATATTATTATTATCATGAAAGGAGGAAGTTTCTTAAGTAAACCCACATTTGATGCGTATATCTTCTTAGAAGATCAATCAACTAAGAGGAGCAACTGGGGAGGCAGTGAGTACTCCCTCTCTAATACTTGTTCATCAATAGCTAAGGCAACCAACATAGTTGAGGCTACACCCAACCCTGAGTTAATATCCCTCATTGAATCCCTTGCTCGAAAGGTCGATGCCCTCTCTGTTAACAAACAAGAACCGAAACCAAATCCGTTCTTGAACATAAACATTGGTCCATGCAATCGCTATTTCAATCCCAACCATACTCATTCCTTTTGTCCCTTACTCTACGGTTCACCTCCACCATAACTCGTAGATAATTACGCTTTCACAAACCCTAACACACAATGGAGGTAGAACACTAATTATAATCAACAACAACAACCTAGACATCAATGTTTTAATTATCAAAACATTAGGTCCACTACAAACTTCTACCAATTTAACCAATATCTAGGACAAGGAGATTTAGGTGACCAGAACAGAAGTTTAGTACATAATCAGTCCCTAAATGTGCATTTTATTACCTTTACAATACTTCAATTATGCCCTTCTTATGCTTAATGAACAAACAACTTATAACTTTTGCTACCATTTGCAGGATACAGGCTATTTAGGACGTATATTCCTTATACGTGCATTTTAACGCAAAAAGGATTGCTATTTACGCTGCTTGGGAATATTCGAGCTTAGGAGCAAAAGTGCTGGAAAGTCAAAGCCAACTGTCAAAGTCAAAGACTCAAAGCTGAAAGCTATGGACTCAGGGACATAAAGCCAAAATCAAGAATTCTATTGTATGGGCTTAGGTCAAAAGCCCACAAGGTTGTTTCTAGAAAAAAGGGAAAAGATGTAATTAGTGTCCTATATAAACCAAACTTGTAGAGAAAGAACATTACTCTAGAGCTAATCTTTGGTCATTAGGAGTCGATTAAATGTTTTAATTTAATAGTGTAATTTGTTATTTCCTTGTTTTCCATTTTTATGTTCTTCAAGCTTTAGTGTTAAACCAAGTTCTTAATATTTTCAATACAAGTTTTCATTACATCTTTTGAATACAAGTTTCATTACTTATCTCTAAGTTGATTCAATCCCACAAACACTTAATTTCACAAGTTCAAATGAGTATAACTTTGTGAGCAAGATAATCATCCAATCCATTTTCATACATATTTTTCTATTAAATCCATAAGTGTGTTTAAGATTTCAACAAGTCTAGATAATGAACTAGTGTTTCCACCATTAGATGTTAAGAACAAGAGTAAGAGAGACTAGAAAATAGTAGAGAGATATTTTTCCAACCATCCAACCATTCCTCCAATCTAAGAATTTAAGATGAACAACAACAAAACCCACACCACTATTCTAAACTCTTCAGTGAATGTACCTTAGTTCAATCAAAATCATAACATAAACACTTAACAAACCTTAGTCCCAGTCACCCCTCCTATTATCGCACAACCGGCTAACCCATAAAAAGATAACTTATTATTAACCATGATACAAAACCAACAACAACAAACTAATATGATGCAGGCATTATGCCAGAAGGTATTTGATCTGTCTCTTAACCACAATAATAACCAACAAGGTCTGTTTTCAGGTCAAGCAATGCCTAATCCTAAGTCAACAAACACCACCTTCGAAGTAAACAATATTCAGTGTAATGCTAATCTAAACCAGGGGGGACTGTAGGCTGTCACTACCCTTCGTTCGGGTACAATAGTTGATAACAAAGTGATTATACCTGTAGATCAACCGTAAATGGAGGTTGAAAAAGAAACCATACCTAATACTGTCAAAGGAACTAACGACCCTACAACTGTAGAAGTTCTAGTCCACCCAAACTAATAGGTAAAATCTTACAAAACCACATAATAGAAATTGATGATCCTACACCTGTAGAGGTTACAATATGGAAACCTAGTTGGAAAGCAGCAAAAGATAAAAACAAGGTTAATACAACTGTTGTCCCTTATGCTAAGTATAGAGATAAGCCACCGTATCCCCAGTGACTAGTTATGTCTAAAAAGGACGAGAATTTTGATGAGATTAGGAAAGTGTTTAAAAATTTGACTATAAACCTACCTTTTCTTTATGCTATAAAAAATCTACCTAAACACGCTAAGTTTCTAAAAAAGTTGTGCACCACGAAGAGGAAAACCAACATACTGAAAGAAGCCTTCTTAACTGAACAATATCCCTAATTATTTAAACATAACAGAATTGTTAAGTATAAGGACCCTGGTCGTCCTACTGTACAATGCACCTTGGGAGATTACTTCCTAACAACTACACTATTAGTCCTGGGCGTGAGTTAAAGTTCAGGATTTTTACTACCCAGCCGACTTTATTATTCTTGACACAGAAATTGCTCATGATTCTATTCCCATCATATTAGGGCGTCCTTTCTTGGCAACCGTTAATGCCCAAAATAATTGTCGGGATGGATCAATGACTCTTTCCTTTGGAAATCTTTCGGTAGAGGTTAACATGTTTAGACTCAAGCATGGAACACTAGGTTTGCCTGTAGAAGGAAAAGTGAAGTCCATTGAAAGTTTTGTATCTCATATTAGTGCGATCGACATTTTCATCCCCACACTAGTAGATACCCGTCTTATGGAAGAAGACAAAGATCACAATTTTGACTCCCTAGACGTAGATGAAATCGAGGAAGATTTCCTTTGACTATTTTGCAACCCTTCTTTGCCATCTCATGAGTCCCCTCCTATTAACATCCATTCATCCTTTGATGGAAGAAAAAAATTTAACTCTCTATCCCAGTGATTCTTTGACTAGCCTATTGAGGAATGTCTTACATATCTCAATTCCTTTGATGATATAGAGCTGAGAACAGTAGTTGAACACCATTCACCTTCTGTTACCAATGTTCTCCGCCTTCCACCTTTTCAAAGGAACCTTAAGTTTGCATTTGACCTTTTTTGTTTCTCCTATGCTTCATGATTTTCTAAACCCTCGTGATACTAAAATAATACTCAAGGACAAGCCACTTGACATCTTCCTTTTCAGATATAAGATAGTTTAGACTTACACCATGAATAAGTTTTGTGCTAAACCCACATTCTCATTCTTTCCACCTTCCCTTTAACACTTATCCACATTCTAAGTATTTTCTACAACCATCATTTTTCTCACGATTATTCACTTGGAGACCCTTTCGTTGGATAAAAAAAAAGAAGTTGCATGCTCAATTGGGTTCTAGATCCATCAGACTTCACTCCCACTCCGCTAAGGCACGTCGTAGAAAATCTTGGTGCGTAATTCTGTTTAGGGGTGTTTTCTATGATAATTATTTATGGAAAGACCCACAACTCTTTCGATTGTTGATATATGGTAAACTACATGTTAATATATATTAGATAAAGTCTCAAGTATCTGACTATAAAAGACTTATTGTATTATTCGGTATACTCCATTCTAATCTTCTATTATGGGAGTGCACCATTAAGGTAATCAGACCCTCCTTTTAGAGTGAGTGGTTGTAAGTTCTGGATTCTTAGTCCATGTTTCTTATGACTCACACATTCATCTCTTGCACTTTTTCTCATTATTTGAGTAGTGTTTCTCTATGTAGTGAGTTTCATTTTTATTTTTTCCTCGTATTTTTTTTCCAAAAATCAAACATATAAAAATTTTAAAATTTAAAATTTATTAATTAATTAATTAATTAAACATAAACATGTATTAGTAAGTTTAGGGTATCTGACTTTAAAAGACTCAAGTACTACCAAATTTTTGTCACGTTTCTATAGTATATTCTTTCTTTATCTCTTTACACTTTGAGAACAAAGCGTTCGGTTATTTGTGGGTGGGATAGAAACATTTGAATAAATTTTGCACTTTTAGGATGTATATTACGCACTTTTCTTTATATAATATTAAAAATCATAAATATAGTTTATACTATGCACTTAGTGATAATAGTATTGTTCCCTTCTCCATGCTGATATTAGTTTAGAAATTTCACATAGTACTTGAATTAGGATTTAATTTTTGAAACTTAGATTAATATGTAGGTAATAGTCATTACATCTTTTCATGAACATCTTGCATAAGCATCTAGGATTATACTTGATAGTATTTTTTTGAGACCTAGGATAGAGTACTTAATATATATCCTATGAGCATTGATAAACACACAAAAGTATAGTTTAAACCCCTTAATAGTATTCTACTTAGGTCAATTATATTTATAATAAACGAGAGTTAGTACTGTTTACGTGTTTTTGTATATTTTAGAACTCTTGAAGCTGATTAGGTGACTAGAGACATCATTTCTGCATGGAAAACGACTCAAGATAATTGCTGAGGAAGTTCTACATTTAAAGCCCAAGAATCATGAAGAAAAGCCTTTTTTCAAGCACAGTCAAAGTCAATTCGGGTAGAAAAAAAAATAAAAAGTCGTCAGAACTTCAAATGGGCATATGTTTGGACTCGGGCCTTAGAATTGGACATACTTTATGTCAAAACGACCGGCTCGGAACTAGCTTTCAAATGTACCTAGTATTTCCCCAATCAAAGCTATTAAAGTAGATGAAAAAGACATTGAATTAATTTCTAACAGTTGTGCCCTTTTAAGACTTAACTTAATTGACTTTGGGCTCACATTAAAAGCCCAAAGTCCCCCTTTTTGTCCCATGCACGAAAATATAACCCTAACTCTCTCCTATATAAAGAGGGTTAAGGCTAAATTTAAGCTCTCCTCTTTCCTCCCCTTAGTCTCTAATTAGTTTAGTTTAGGGTTAGAATTAGTTTTATAGTTATAGCTTCCATTAGAACCTATCAATAAAAAACTTTAGTTCTTCAATTAAATTCTTGTCTTTTACATTATGTCTTCTATTATTAATTTAGTTAGTTTCAATCCAATGATATTAAGCTAATCCCCCTATTAGAGGGAGTGATTATAAAACCTAATGAGGAATATATTGCTTAGCAAAATTATTTAATTGTTTATGTATTTCAATGAGTTTAGTTTATTGTATGATTTACAAAATAAGCATATAGTAAATTAAACTAGGGATTGTTATGATTAGGTCGAGAGATTTGGTTGTCATAATCCTACATGCTAGTAATAATTACTATAGAGATGTAGGTTATTGCTAGAAATGATAAAGCTTGAGGCTTTAGGTTGGATCATTGCAGGAAAACCTAAATAAGATTATTTTTCAATGAATAATTCAATTCTTGCATGAAACTAATCATTATGTGGATTTAGTACTTTCTCTATATCTTTCTCTCATATTTAATTCACTATTTTGACATCTTAGTTTACTGTTTTCATAACATATTATTACTCTCATTAGTGAATTAGTTTAGTTAGTCTATATTTGCATTCAAGTATGTACAAACAAGAGTGGATCAAGCACGACTACTCCTATATATCCACATACTTGAGAGTATTATTATATATTGATTAGTATGTTTTAGTATTGTAGAAACATTGTTTTCACATCTATTAAAACTTAGTTATCAAATGGCGCCGCTGGCCATCTTGTTTGCTTTTGTATCGCATGTTTAGAATACATTAAATTGTTTATTGTTTTCATACTAAAACACTGTTTTCACTGTTCACGATTTTCCAAATTATTTCTGCTACTGTTTGAGTGCATACGAGTTGAGAAACCAACTTCCTGCATCTCCACGACCTGACCCTAAAAGTTTGAACCTACTCTTTTTCTTCACGAGCGCATGCACGCCCTATATTATCCTTCACATAGCGCGCCCTGTGCTCTCTCTCCTAAGCGCGACCCGTGCCCTATTTGTTATATTTCAAAGCGCGCCCGCGCCCTACTTTAATTAGAAAAAATTAATTCTTTTTTCATTGAGTACAATATTACTTCAAGAGTACAGTACAGTACTCGTATGCCCAATAACTTTTAGTAATTAAAATTAATTTTTCATTCTATACGGTGTCTAGGAAACAGAAAGAATTGGGGTTCTCTAATTAAGGAATGTACATGCATGGACAACCTCCCTCAATTCTTAAGTGACCTGGCTGATCGTTTGATGCAAAAATATAAAAAAATTAATTAATATTAGTTAAATTAAGTAAGCCCACCCATTACCAAAGCCCGTTCCACAGGCCTAGCATCCAGGCCCAATACGAAGCCTATAGTAAAAGGCCTAAACCTTATTCTTAAAACTTTATCACTAATCAGGGTAAACTTTTTACAGGACTTCACTATCCACCTCGTGTACCCAAACCAGTACTTGTATAATTGTTAAAGTAAGATAGACGTACTTCAAGGCTGTTGAAGGTGTTATTTATACTCGTAGCAAGGACGCTCCAGGTAACACCTCTTTACATCCTCAAATCTACTGTCAGAGGATTCTATTTCTAGTAATAATCAAGCTATTTTGCATGCTCGTTAGAAATTGCCTATTAGACTTAAAAGTTGCATGAGATTAAGATCTAGTATGCATAAACCTGCCATATTAGTTTCTCATAGACGTAGAAATAATCGCCTATCTAGAAATTTACATATCACCACACACACAACACCTATAACCACCAACACTATATCTATAGCAATGGGTGAAGAAATAGCAAAGAGACCCCTCTCTGATTTTTGTAAGGATTTAAACAATGGACCTGAGTCTTGCATCATTCTTGCGGATACTATGGGAGATTTTAGAATCCCCCCCAATATATTTAATCTGTGCCCTGTTTTTCATGGCTTAGACCATGAGAAGCATTATCAACACTTACGTATGATACAACAAGTTCTTACGATATTTCATCATCCTAATGTAAGACCTGAACAGGTAAAGCTCAGGGTGTTTCTTTTCACCCTAGCTGACAAAGTGGCTGCTTGGCTAACAGCACAAAAGTTGAACTCTGTTGACACATGGGAAAAACTAGTTGAGTTATTTATGGAACAATTTTACCCACCACAAAAGATTGATGAGATGCTATCACATATTCATTTATTCCGCCAAAAGCCTGAAGAATCATTTTCTAAGGCTTGGATTAGTTTCACTGATCTTCTAGTAGAATGTCCCCATCATAATCTTGGTAAAGACACACTAGTTTGTGACTTCTTCAAAGGCCTATCCCAACATTATAAAGATACTTTAGATATAAAGAACGGAGGTAATTTCTTAAATAAAGGAGCCACAGATGCTTATAACTTTCTAAATAATCAATCTAAGAAAAGTAACAACTGGGGAGCTAACGATTACTCCCACTCCATTTTTTCTTCTTCTACAGCCAAGGCAGCCAGTATGTTTGAGATTAGACCAGATCCTAAACTTAGAACTTTAATTGAATTCCTTACTAGTAAGGTAGATGCCTACTCTGTAAATATAAAAGAAGTGAAACCCACTCCAGTCATGAATGTAAACTCTCCTCGTTTTAATTTCTTCTTTAGTCTTGAGCATTTTGATCATTATTGTCCTATTGCCTATGAACAACGACCACCATAGCCAGAAAATGTATGCACTTTTAATATCCCTAACTCATATTGGAGACAAAATCCTAATTTTAGTTGGCATAATAATCACCATCAAGCAGCACCTCTAGGTTTTAATACTCAAAATGTTACGCCCACCAATAACTATAATCAATTTTAACCAAGGCAAGGACAAGGGCAAGGTAATTATAATAATAATAGAAGTCTAGTCCCGGTACATAACAACTATCAAAATCCACCCGTTAATAATTAACATGAGATAGTTCCTGTTACACAACCCGTGGCCACTCAACCATTCTAATCTGATAAATTCGACACATACATGCAAGCTCAACAATAGATTTTACTATCTATCCAACAGTTAGCCCAAAAGAAAACCCAACAAAAAGGCATGTTTCCAGTTCTACCCATCCCTAATCCAAAATCAACAAACACCACCTTCGAAGTAACCGATAATCCTAATAAAGAAAATTTAATCCAAAGAGAATTAATGGTCGTAACTACTCTTCGTTCAAGGAGAGTGGTTGACAACAAAGTAATAATGCCAGAAGATTCCCCACAAATTGAAAAAGATAATGGAACCTTACTAGATACCGTAGTCGAAACTGAAGATCCTACAACTGTAGAAGTACCAGTTAAACCATAACGTAAGGTGAAAATAACAAAAGTTAAAGAAAATGGCAACACTCTTATTGACCCTTACGCTAAATATAGGAAAAAACCCCCATTTCCCAAAGACTAGCCATGTTAAAGAAGGGCGACAATTTTGACGAGATTAGGAAAGTTTTCAAAAATTTAACTATAAACCTACCTTTTCTCGATGCCATAAAACGTCTTCCAAAACACGCTAAGTTTCTTAAAGATTTATGCACCACAAAGAGGAAAACAAATATATCTAAGGAAGCTTTTTTAACGGAACAGTTTCCCTCTTTATCTAAGCACAACGGAATCGTTAAGTACAAGGACCTTAGTCATCCCACTGTACAATGTACCTTAGGTGATACTTTCACCATAACTACTCTTCTAGATCTAGGAGCGAGTGTTAAGTTACTCCCATTTTATCTTTATAAACAAATAGGTATACATGATCTAAAACCAACTAAAATAACTTTGTTGTTAACCGATCATTAGATTAAGTATCCAAAAGGCAGAGTTGAAAATATTCTTGTTAAAGTTCAAGACTTCTATTATCCTGCCGACTTCATTATTCTCGACACAGAAGTCGCTCATGACTCTGTTCCTATCATCTTAGGGTGTCCTTTCTTGGCAACTGCCAATGCCCTTATTAATTACTGTGATGGTTTGATGTCCATTTCCTTTAGAAACCTTGCTGTTGAGATAAATGTTTTTAAGATGTTGCAACAGACAACAGACACCAGATTCGACTATATACGGAGAAGTTAGTAGGATTGAGAGCATTGCTCAACATTATTTCAATAAAGCATTTCTCGAAAACCAGATGCACCAATTTCTTTCCTTTGGCAGTACTGAGGATTCTCACATCCAAGAAGTACATGCTCTTTTAGAGTCTACTTTTATCCATGATATGATCTAGCTCATGAGTTTGAAGAACTCATTCCTGAACAAATCTGAGTTTTTGAGGTGGAAGATCCTCTTGAGTTCCTCATTCTCACTCCTCCCACCCATGAGCTTAAACTTCTTCCTGCTGAGTTAAAGTACATTCATCTTGATCCAGATGGCACCCATACGATTATTATCTCATCTCAGTTATCTGCTACTGAAGAGGCAAATTTGATTAGGGTGATTCGTGAACATTATTCTGCGATTAGTTAGTCTCTAGACAACATCAAAGGTATTAACCCTAATGTATGCAAACATCGCATACATTTGGAGGATAATCCGAAAACTTTCTGTGAGCCACAATGTTGTTTGAACCCAGCCATGAAAGAGGTAGTTAGAGCGGAAGTTTTGAGATTACTCGACGCTGGCATTATATACCCCATCTTAGATAGTGAATGGGTAAGCCCAGTTCACGTAGTCCCTAAGAAATCAGGTGTTAAGGTCATCCGTAATGAAGATGCTGAGTCAGTTTCCACCCGAGTTCCTATAACGTGGCGGATTTGTATCGATTATAGGAAGTTAAATTCCATGACACGTAAATACCATTTTTCTTTACCTTTTATAGACCAAATGCTTGAATGTCTAGCCGGCCATGTTTATTACTATTTTTTAAATAGCTATTTAGGCTATTTTCAGATTGTTATTGACCCTGACGACCAAGGAATTTCTAGCTGTTGTATATGCCTTAGATAAGTTTCGTCCCTACTTAGTGGTTCCACGGCCATCGTCTACACAGACCATGCAACACTTAGGTACCTTCTCGCGAAGACTGATGCTAAACAGAGATTGATCCATTGGATTCTTCTCCTGCAAGAGTTTACCTTATGACAATATGTAAAACGATAGTTTTACCTACGAATAAGTGATGAAACTCAAATGTAAGTAAAACTAAAACTATTTTCGTGCTCAAGTATCAAAGTTTTCTACTCTCGTTATCAATGCAATATGTTTAGAGTAGAGAATTTGTTCCACTCCTAGTCGTTTAGATGTGAAGGTTCCTATTTCGTGTAAGCTAACAAAGTCGTGAGAGTAATGGAATTGAATTTAACTACGATGGTGAATTAACTAATCAATATGTGATAAATCAAACTACAGAGATACTAAATTGACAATATGAGGAGGAATTAGGGGAATTTTATTCCACCTTAATTCGACTTAATAAACTAGCATAGAATGCATTGTAATCATAATCTTTACGTTTTCACGTAAAGGTTGGGTAATTCTAATCCCTAATTATTCATGGTAATCTCTACTAACTAATAACTAATATGTGAAGTAATCAAACTCATTCTTATGGTGAACTAATTACTTTTTATAGTAGAATAGAACATTACAACTATATCCATGCTAATCAAAACTCAAGTCATCATCAAGGCTTCCTCAAACCCCTCTAATGGAGGTTTTAGCCTTGAATCATTATACTATTATTTCTAAAATAAGAACAATAAAAACAAGTCATTATTGAATAGTAATTAAACTTTATAAATCTAATTGAACAATAGTCTAATGATTCGAAATGAATTAATATTGAATTAAAACTAATTTAGAACTTGAGTTTATGACTAAACTAATTATGAAATTAAGACAACTAAGGCTAACTAAGTATTGAATCATAAAACTAAGTTGAAATGAAAAACTAATTCTTTATTATAAAACTAAATCTGATTCTAAATAAAATTCATTCCTTTGTTCTAAAATTAATTATTGGAATGTAAAAAACTAATTTTATCAATTATCTAACTAAGTAAATAAGTAGCTTAAGAGCTAAGTCTTAGTTTTTTTATATAGAAGAGACTAGATCCACAATTTCGTGCATGGGCTTGGGAGCCATGTTTTGGGCTGGAAATTTGAGCCCAAAACATCATTACTTAACTCGACAAAGGGGTTTTCAGCTGGAAATGACTTCCAACAGCCTTTTCGTCTAATTCTGCTCATCATATTGGGTCATAGATTTGACCATTAGAAATCTCTTTTCGAGCCGGTCGTTTTGACATATGGTAAGTCCAATTCCGAAGTCTGATTCCAAAGATACGGCTTTCGGAAGTTCTGCTGACTTTTATGCACTATTTCTGCCCGCGTTGACTTTGACTTTTCAGCTTTGACCGGGCTTTAAAAAAGCTTTTTCTCCTTGAATCTTGGCCTTTAATTATAGAACTTCTTAGCAACTAACCTTTGCTCCTTTATCTCGCAAAAGGGACGCCTTTCTTCACATATTCGACTCCAATGCCTGAAATACACAAAAGCACGATAATAGTACTAACTTTTACTTATTAATTACATAATTGGTCTAAAAGCAATATTGTTAAGGGGTTAAAACTACAATTTTGGGCTCTTATCAAACCACCCCCAAACAGCATTTTGCTTGTCTTCAAGCAAATATGAGAAATTAGAATAAGTGACCAAAAATTGAGTTTTAACTAATCTCGTTTTGCCGAGTGCGATTGCATTGACCATATGCAACAAGGCTTTAAACCACTAGGAGTTCCCTAGTGGACGAGTTATAGCCTTGTGAGAGTTTTCCAGTGAAGGTATTCACAAACTTCATCTATACTACAACGACTAATAAATAAAACTATTGTTTCCTTATTTATTCTCAAATATCTATACATCTCACTAGCAATTAATACAGAATAATCAAGTCGAAACCTAAGCTAATATATGCATAATAATCAATCATCTACGAATAAACATATGTATAATGAGCAACGCTATGAAATGCAGTAACATGTCCGTTTCTGAAACTTTGGAATAACGTCGTTAAGTAGGTCCTCACATAAATGTCAAGACAAAAACACTCTGATTTTTCCACTCAAATTTCAATACTTCAGTGTGCAGTGGGCACACTTTACCTTATAATCTCAATGACACACAAGGAAGCCGAAGTCGATCAAACACATATGCCACTTAGTATCACACTAACTTATTCCTAATTGAGCTAGAGGTCTTTATTAGGTATTACAGAGAATAGGTGATGGTTTAAGAATGAAGGAAATAGATATTAAAAAAGAACCAGTTTGAGATAATAGAGTCTTCATATTATGTACATAGAGAAAACTTTGTTCTTACTTTGCTTCCACACTTTGTTTCCATCCTTAGCCATTTTTTTTTTTTTTCTTTGGTTTTTGACTCCCTTGATTCTGTTTTTGGAGTTCTAACTTTTTTTTTTTTTTTTTCTTTGGATGGAAACTTTCTTTTCTTATTTGAAGTAACTAACAAATTCTTGATTTCGAAGGTCTTTCTCTTTTCTATTCTTCATCTCTATTCTCAAACTCATTCAAGGAATGGGTTGGGCTGATTTTTATTTTTATTTTGTTTTGAAAAAGGGTAAAGCATTTGCGGTTTACGAAAGGCTAAAGAAAGGCTCAGAGGGGCGACTAGCGGAAAATAATTTTATAAGGTTCGAATTTCTGGCTTTATCGATCCAAAAGGGGCCTAAATTCTCGCTTAGGATATGGTATAGTGATCAAGCAAGTGGACGTGTGATTTCTCTATACATAATTTACTTCTCCCTTATGTCATTTCTCAAATTATTTCACTTATATAAGGCCTTATGCTATATTCTCATAGGATTTGTAGAATAAGTACTCTTGCCTAGATTTCAGAAACTTACTGTCAATACAAACATAGATACTCATGCAATATATTTATAGGAAGATGCAAAGATTATTACCTACATATTAACCTAAATTTCTAAAAACTATTCTAATGCAAAAACGAACGTGAAACTTCTTGATTATTAAGAGCATAGAAGGAAAACAATACAAATATTCATAAGTGTATAACATAAACTTTTTATTTATATTTTTGAATTTTTTTACTATAAACAAGTGCATATTATATTATCTATATCCTAACAGATGTTTTAAATTACACGTGTTTCTATGCCACCCCCAAACAAAAACATGCTTTGTCCTCAAAGTACTGAAATAAAAAGGGTAGAAAAATACCATGGAAACGCGTGAAATTATGGACATCTGCAAAATAAAGTTAAAACATACTAATATAGATAAATAAAAACAGACGCAACTCTATATGAGTTCCACCCATTATGGGGTAACAAAAAGTAAATTGCTTGGGACATAAAAAGACACGAACAAAAATAAAAACTTACCTCCTATCTAGCATTTAGGCGTCATCATCCTCGTCTACATAGAAACGAGGTTATTTTGCGTCTTGCCACGCCATGATAGCTTGCCAAGCCTCTCTCCATGTATCATCAACCCGTGCCAACCTATTAAGTGTTACTCGGTCCGATGGGGTGTAAAGAGCAACCCATTGAGGTTGTACCCTCTATCCCGGCCAAGTCATAACACGAAACGAACAAACAATGCAATTGGTGGGTTTCATAATTTCAACCCCAACCCAATCCGTGTAGTGGGTATAGAAATCAGGGAAAAAATAGCACATGATACAACAAACCAAAATAGGCATAAGAAGGTACTTATACCTCATACTATGGCCTCTAGCTAGACTAGGCACTAAAACCTTGGGAATATCATATAGGAAACATCCTTCAGCTAAAGCAAGGAAAACATCACCAGCGGTACTATGTGCAGAAGTAAACTGTCAATCCCCTAAAATATTCATCATAATGAAAAACATGGTAAGGCCTACGTTCAGGGACAGGCTACCAAGGGGTATGTTATACTTCCCTCGGTACATTAGACGAGAAACTCCTCCCCCATAGGTCTCGTGAAAGTACTCATAGTTGTAAAGGTATGCATTATTAGTTAGATATCCCCATGAGTTTGTAGGAACTGGCATAGGCAGTCCCACAACAAAAGCAGCCAAAAACTTACTGAAATCCATAGTCGTACCATTAACTTCAACAGAGAAAATTTGTTCTCCATCTGGTTGACAAAAGAACCTTAAATTATTATAAAAGTATTCAGTAAGTTGAGGGGAATACGAGTCATCAGGACTTACCTATAGATGTGTCTATTTTGACTGAACGATTCTATCACAGAACCATCCTCCATAGGTGTTACTTTAGAACAAATCTTCAAAAGACTGCTCCGGTATGATATGAGGCGGTGTCATCTTCACAAATACACTCTAGAAGTGTTGCAAACAACCCTGGAAAAAATCACAAAAAATTAGAAATTTGAGTGGCTGTGAAGGTCAGGGCACGGGGTGGGCTCCGAATCGGCCTGTGAAGAGCGTGGGGTGCGCTCTTGCGTAACTCAATTTCCAGGCACTTCAGTGCAGGGTGCGCTCCGTATACTTTGAGTGATCTACAGTTGAAAACTAAGAGAAATAAATGAGAGTGAAATGTGAGAGGTGTGGGTTGTGAGTGAACAATGAATCAAGTATTTATAGGGTTTTAGTTTCTAAAACGAATATCCACAAGTTGCCAAAAATTTTAAGGCAATTGCCGGAAACAAAATATACTAAAAACCAAAACGGAAACAAGTTAGGTGCATATTCCAAATACGAACCAATAGCTTTTTTGTTGAATTCAAAATAGCAACTTCCTTATTCTATTCATTGAAATTCCATTATCACACAATATATGATCTTAGCCACACCAATATCGGGAACATTCCCAACAACTCATATTTCCACAATTAGCAAGATTTAACTTCTAAAACGGTGGATAAGATAAAAACAATGCAAAAAATAATAATACCACCCCCAAACAATTCGGGAAGGTGGGATTCATGGAAAATTCATCGCATGCTTGGACAAAACCCAAATTAAATTAAAAATTCAACTAACGATCAAATATTCGAAAACGATTACATAATCCAAATCTAACTAATAAACTAAACAACTTGAAATAAAATTCTACAAAAATAGGGAAATTTCCTAAATCCAAAACAACTACACTACTCACCATGAGACGAGGAAGGGCCATGAGATGAGGAAGGGCCATGAGATGAAGATGGGCCAGAGTCATTCATCCTTCTGGGACGACGCTCATGCCTCACAAACTCATCTGAAGAAGAACCCTCATGGGGTGGCATGTGCTGTAGAACTTCCACTCAGAACCTGTGTTGTGCCTCCATAAATGCCTTCATCTCTACCCAACGGTCATCCTCGCGCTGGGCGTTTGTCTCCACACTCTTCTGCAGGTTAACATTTTCATCATGAATGGCAACCTGCCTATTCCACAAGTCTTCACAAATATGGTTCAGGGAACGCAAACCAAGATGCAGCATTGACATGCGTTCTATATCGGAATTACACTTCTCCAAGGCATTTGCATCAAAACATGCCGTGTCCTCCTCCTCCTCATCCAAATTAACATTTTCCACAACCTTATCTCCAAGCAATCTCCACATCTTTTGAATACAGTCTGCATAAGAAATTACATTTGCATGCAACTTCAACATAATGCGCTCAGTTTTTGGTTTCTCACCAAAAGACATCATGATCTTAGTAATCAGAACAGGGAAGGGTGCGGTAGTTGCTCCAACTCCTCTAATCATATTTAATAAGAAGTCGATTATACAAAAATCATACCTCTTTTGCTGTAATATCCAGAGTATGCTTAGACAGTTCAGACTGATGTCACTGAACTTCTCTTTCCCAATAACATTATTACCAACCCACTGAGCTACAACCAGCTGGTTGGTTCTTAGAGACAACTGTCGAACGCAATGCGATTTCACATTGTACTGTCCCTCCAACACAATCTCTCTCATCAACGCCTCTAGCCCCCCATATTGGGATTCCTGCACTGTGGCTACAAGGTAGCGGTTTGGCATAATGTCCAGAACACGAGTCAACATCGAAGCACCCACTTCTTTCTTCACACCATTTAACTTCACAAAAATCTTCCTACCCTCGATTTCCCGCTTCTTGTAAAAATTCAAAACTAAATCCTCATGGTAAAAATCATCCTTCATATACCACAACTTTGATAGGGTTATATACTAAAAGCATTACTTTTGTATTAACTCTAATTCTTTATATTTTGAATGAGAATCGTATGGGCAACTATTATGCATATTATATATGTTATTAGTTATATGCATGTGTCTAATACTTTATATTGTAGATGATATGGTGTGAACACACAGAAGATCATATCATCGATACCTTATAAAGTATAAGTATTCGTTCACAACCTAGATGGATTTGGACAAACCATTGGTACGGTTGTAGTATAATCTGGTGTTAGTCTATGTTGACTATAGGATTATACTAGTACACTTTGTGTGTATTGAACAGGACCAAGTGAGGTTCTTTCTCTTTATACTGACTATATAAGAGAACAAACGCCTCTGTTATTATGGATGCTTGTCCTCTTAATCCGGATATACTAACGGGCACTTCCATGCATTGTACATTGATTTAAATCATCAATGAGTGAGATTCATTTGTGAATCAACAAACTCGATGGATTGGGTAATGACATTGTATGTAAGGTGTGCTGTTGATTATAGAAGGAATCCGTGACCCGCAGGAAGTCAGGTTGATGATGTCCCCTTGAGGAGCTCAAAAAGATTGTCATGTAAACCCTGCAGGTGAATTTATTCCGACATGACAATGAGGTTGAGTGGTACTACTCAAGGACATAAGAAGTTGATTAATGTGGTTGTCAGTAACTTGACTTAATCAACGGACATTCGATATCTTAAACATGGGGAGATCAACGAGCATATAATATGGAGCCCATAAATGCTGACACGTAATTTGGGATTAGGGAGGTAGTGCAACAATGGCCTTTAGTGGAATAAGTAATTTGTTGATAGACTTGGGCCGTGTGTTCTGGGCGAACATGGGAAGCCCAAACCCGTTAGGAGGCCCAACCCTAATTTCTCCTCATGGTCCCTATTGTATCCTATAAATAAAATCCCTTTTTCTTTTATCCGAAATTCACTATTCACTGGATTGAAAAGAGAGGCAAGGAAAGATAGATCCAAAATTGGATCTAGCTTTGTGAGAAAGAAGGGGGTTGGTAGATCGTTGCCCACACAACGTCCAATCTATTGAAAGGAATACAACAGAAGATCAAGGGGTTGATTGTTGATTCGGATTCATAGCTATTGGATTCTCAGAGTTATCAAGAAGCCGAATTTACAGGTATGTTTTCCTATCTAAAACCGTGAACCCCATTAATTCCGCTGTACGTGGTTTTTCGCGGTTTGTAGAAATTTGCATTCTGAAATAACAGTTCTTACAAACTTTTGCCAATCCCTATGTTTCATCTCGTCATTGTAAAACGGCGCAAAATGGTCCGATTTGAAAAATTGTTCCGGGAGGATTTTGCGTTTTTGGGCCATTTTTTGTTTTTGATTTCGAAAATGGGGTTCGGGTAAGGTGGAGGAGAGGTATTTAACAAAGAAATCAAAATTTAGGTTGACTGGTCGTTTGATTTGGATGATTTTTTTTTTAAACCAATTGTTGGAGAGAGAAGTGAAATGGAGGGGGCGAAATTTGGTGTGGGTGGGTTGATTTGAGTGGAGAAACTCGGTGGTGGTTAAATTCGGTGGTGGTTTTTCTTTTCTTTTTTTTTCCTTTTTTTTTCTTTAGGGTTTGGTTCGTTAATGGAGGCTGATGGCGGAGTGGAGAAGAACGCGATGCGATCTTGGGTTTTACTATGGACTTAGGCCAAGCCCAAACAATTTTGGAAATACCCATTTTGTTCTTATGCGCTAAAAATTAAAATTGAAATTCTTGACTCGTTACCGGTCTAATTTTTTGCGAATGAGATATGAAAACGATCAGGAGAGAATTTCCAATCCAATAATCCATAAAACACTCTATTCTAACCGTGGTTGACATATAAAAAGGTGGAAAATGCCTCGAAGTGCGTGAATGATGTAAGTTATGCGAACAAATGAAATCTAAATTCATAGATAATGTCAACCCAAATCAAAATACGATTTAACGGCATAAACAACAAAAATGGAAAGTTGAGCAATCAAGGATGGAAAGACCAACACCCCACCCCTAAACAAATTTTATAGAACAAAGTTTAGAAAATTTGTTTTAAATGTGGGTCTTTTAAAGTAAGATTCCTGAGACTTCCTAGATTACTATTTTTATGATTTTGAATATTTTTTTACTTTTTATGAATACAGATTAATATAAGGAAAAACAATAAAGCAATAGAGACATAATTCACACCATAGAGAAACATGACTCAAAAACCGAGAAAACATGCAAGAGTAGAAAACGTGAATTATGTTAAACTTGGACTTAGGATCCGGTACTTACAACCACACACTCCAATAGGAGGGCCCGGTTACCTGAATGATGCACTTGCCAAAATATAAGAGTGGAATTGAGTACACCGAAGAATTAAATGAGTCGTTTATAGTCAGATACTCGAGACTTTAACAAATACTAGATATATATACATACCCTGCAGTTTGCCATATATCAACAACCGAAATAGTTGTGGATCTTGCCATAAATAATTTTCAGATAAAACACATCCAAACATAATCAAGCACCATGATTTCCCATGTCATGGCGTAGCGGAATTAGAGTGAATGCAGATAGACCTAAAACCTAACCTAGCATGCAATGTTTTCTTTTTCCTCCAACGAAAGGGTGGCTAAGTGAATAATTGTGAAAAAATTGATGGTTGTGGAAGATATGGTGGATATGAATGAATTTTAGAAGTAAGAAATGAAGAAAATGAGAGAGTGGGGTTGTCATAATATTCATTGGTGGAGTGGGTTGGTATTATCACACATCTAAAAATGAAGGTCTCGGGTGGCACTTTAGGTACTAGTTTCGATCTTACTAAGAGAGTTTAGAAAATCATGAAGCATAGGAGAAATGAGAGGGTCAAGTGCAAACTCAAGGTTCCTTTGAAAAGGTGGAGGGCAGGGAACATTGATGGAAGGTGAATGAGTGACACGATAATGTGCGGTAAGTGAATGGTGCTCAGCTAGAGCTCTCAGGTCTATATCATCAAAAGTATTTAGATATGCAAGACATTCTCCAATAGGTGGGTTAGAAGGATCACTGGGATAGTGGGTAAAAAATTCTTCTTCTGTCATGGCGTCAATGTTGGAACTTCCAAAGAAAAGAAATTGGTGCATATGATTATTAGGAAATGTGTTGTCGAAATAATCTTGAGCTAAGCTCTCAATCATGCTAACCTCTCCATCCGAAGTCGTATATGTGAATTGTTTCGTCGTTTTAAAAACATTTACCTCAATAGAAAGATGGCCAAAAGACATGGATATCGAACCATTGCCGCAGTTGATGAGCGCATTGGTAGTAGCCAAGAAGGGGCGCTCTAGAATGATCGAAACAGAGTCATTAGGGACTTCTGTATCGAGGATAACAAAATCAGCAAGATAGTAGAAATCCTTAACCTTAACAAGCACGTTTTCAACCACACCCTTAGGATACTTAATAGACCGATCAACTAATTGCAACGTCATTTTAGTAGGTTGCATCTCCTGTAGACCTATTTGTTTATATAAATAATAAGGGAGTAAGTTAACACTCTCCCCCAGGTCTAATAGCATGGTCGTCATGTGGGAATCTCTTATGGTGCATTGTATAGTAGGACGACTAGCGTCCTTGTACTTAACAATTCCATTATGTTTGGATAAGGTTGGAAACTGTTCTGTTAAAAAGGTGTCTTTAGGAATATTTATCTTACGCCTAATAGTGAACAACTCTTTGAGAAACTTAGCATGGTGAGGTAACTTCAAGAAAGGGTAGGTTTATCATTAGATTTTTGAAAACGTCCCTAATCTCATTGAAAGTCAAATCCTTGGTTAACATGGCTAATATTTGGGGAAACGGTGGTTTCTCTCTATATTTAGCATATGGATCAACATGATGTCTAACCTGAATTTTTGTTTCTTAGGTTGTGGTTTAACTGGTACCTCTACAAGGGTAGGATCTTCAGTTAATACTTCGGTATCTAGTACAATATCCAGTATAGGGACTACTGTTGGGGTAACTACAGACATAGTTACGGTGTTATCAACCAGTATGCCAGAACAGAGAGTGGTTATGGCATTTAGCTCACCTACGTTTGCATTTTCATTACTAATAGTACTGTTTACCTCAAAGGCTGCGTTTGTTGTTTTAGGGTTAGGTATCGCTTGACCTGGCAATATACCTTTTGGTTGTACTTTCTCTTGTGTTAACTGTTGTAAGGAAAGTTGGATGGATTGTAAATCTCTGGTGTTGGGTTTGCATAAAGGCGTCGAAACGATCCAGTTGTGGAGGAGTGTTTGTTACATGTTGTGTGACAGGAACTATGTCACGATGATTATTATTGGGTGGGTTGTGATAATTATTATTTACTGGAACTATACCTCTATTAGCATTATAATTATTATAATTCCCTTGTCCTTGTCCTTGTCGTGGTGGAGCTTGATTGTAATTGTTCGCTGACCTAACATGTTGATTATTATATGTTGGAGGTGTAACTTGTTGATTACGTCTCCAACTGAAGTTGGGATTTTGTCTCTAAGGGGCGTTAGGAATAGGATAGCTATTAATGGAGCAAACATTATTTGGTTATGATTGTTGTTGTTCATAGGCGGAAAGACAATAGGAGTCAAGATGCTCTGGACTCAAATAAAAATTACATAGAATAGAGTTGACATTCATGACGGAGATAGGCTTTTGTTGAACAGAAATAGCTTCTACCTTTTTAGTGAGAGATTTGATTAAAGGTTTAATCTTAGGATCGGGTTTAATCTCAAATATACCGGTAGCCTTAACTGTTGAAGAAGAACTAGCAGAGTGGGGGATATCGTCACTACCCCAGTTATTATTACGCTTTATTTGATCTTCTAAAAACCTATAAGCCTATGAGGCTCCTTTACTAAGGAAACTATCCTCATTCATTATATCAATGACCTCTTTATGGTGGTGTAACAGTCCCTTGAAAAAGGCACAAACTAACGTGTCTTTCGCAAGGTTATGATGTGGACACTCGATAAGAATATCAGTGAAATGATTCCAAGCCTCTGAAAAGGATTCATGAGGATTCTGGCGGAAAAAATGAATCTAGGAAAGCATTTCATCTGTCTTCAGTGGTGGGTAAAAATGTTCCATAAACAATTGAACAAGTTTGGCCCAAGAATCCACAGAATTAGGCGCTTGGGCAGTTAAACAAAGACGCCGCCTTATCGGCTAAGGTGAAAGGAAACATTCTCAGTTTTATTTGTTCTGCACCTACTGTAGGATGATAGAATCTGGTAAGAACTTGTTCAATCCTATGCATATGCTGATAAGGTTTTTCATGGTCTAACGAAAAACTGGTAACAAATTAAATTTATTCGGGGGGATTCGGAAATCCTCCACTGAGTTTGCAAGAACGATGCAAGATTTTGGGATATTGTTCAGGGTTTTGTAAAAGTCATAGAGAGGAGACTCTCTTTCTTCAGCCATTATTTCAGGTGTAGTGTGTATACTAGATAGGTGTGTGTGTTGACGTTCATGATAGATTATGTTAGTCATTTTTTCTCTACCTGACCTTAATCTCATGTAAGGCTAAGTCCAATATTAAAAAAAACACGACAACAGTCAAAACAATCCTGATATGCTAGTATAAATATTCTAGCAGGAGATGCAAGGAGTGGAAGAAAGAAATACCTGAATGCTCCTTGCTTCGCTTATGAATAATGTTTTGTATATGCTTGCTCAGTGTATTTAACTAGTTAGAAACACTTAATAACTTGAAGAAATGGAAGTTTGTACTAACATGTGACAGTCGGGCTGTTCAGAAGAGGGCGCGTGGTGCGCTCAGAAATTACCTAGGTAAGGCGCGGGTCATGCTCTTGCCTGGCTCGAAGTCCAGGCACTTTAGCGCGGGGTGCACTTCGAATTTGCCTAACAATGGCGTGGGGTGCACTCTTGCCTTGGACAATGTCCATGCACTTTAAGCTTGAGGGTATTTGGGAAAAATAGGCCAATGAAATTTCGGTGTATTTACGTGAGAAAAAATTAAGTTCTGTAGCAAACAACCACAGGTAGAACCAAACAAGGGTGGGTGAGTTTAATGGGACTTTGGTAGGATTAACACTACTAAGGGAAATGTAACTAAACACAACTAAGATGGCAGCGGCGCCATTTGATAATATGTAAAACGTTAGTTTTACCTACGAATAAGTGATAAAACTCAAATGTAAGTAAAACTAGAACTATTTTCGTGCTCAAGTATCAAAGTTTTCTACTCTCGTTATCAATGCAATATGTTTAGAGTAGAGAATTCGTTCCACTCCTAGTTATTTAGATGTGAAGTTTCCTAGTTCGTGTAAGCTAACAAAGTCATGAGAGTAATGGAATTAAATTTAACTACGATGGTGAATTAACTAATCAATATGTGATAAATCAAACTACGGAGATACTAAATTGACAATATGAAGAGGAATTAGGGGAGTTTGATTCCACCTTGATTCGACTTAATAAACTAGCATAGAATGCGTTGTAATCCTAATCTTTACATTTTCACGTAAAGGTTGGGTATTTCTAATCCCTAATTATTCATGGTAATCTCTACCAACTAATAACTAGCATGTGAAGTAATTAAACTTATTCTCATGGTGAACTAATTACTTTCTAGAGTAGAATAGAGCATTACAACTATATCAATGCTAATTAAAACTCAAGTCATCATCAAGGCTTCCTCAAACCTCTCTAATGGAGGTTTTAGCCTTGAATCATTATACTATCTTTTCTAAAACAAGAACAATAAGAACAAGTCATTATTGAATAGTAATTAAACTTTATAAATCTAATTGAACAATAGTCTAATGATTCGAAATGAATTAATATTGAATTAAAACTAATTTAGAACTTGAGTTTATGACTAAACTAATTATGAAATTATGAGAACTAAAGGTAACTAAGTATTGAATCATAAAACTAAGTTGAAATGAAAAACTAATTCTTTATTATAAAACTAAATCTGATTCTAAATAAAATTCATTTCTTTGTTCTAAAATTAATTATTGGAATGTAAAAAACTAATTTTATCATTTATCTAATTAAGTAACTAAGTAGCTTAAGAGCTAAGTCTTAGTCTCTTTATATAGAAGAGACTAGATCCATAATTTCGTGCATGGGCTTGGGAGCCATATTTTGGGCCAAAAAATCGAACCCAAAACCTCATTACTTCAGTCCACAAAGGGGTTTTCAACTGAAAATAACTCCAGGTGCCTTTTTGTCTACTTCTGCTCCTCTGATTGGGTCAATCCTTGGACCATTAGAAAGTTCTTTCCGAGCTGGTCGTTTTGACATATGGTAGGCCCAATTCCAAGGTCTGAGTCCAAAGATACGACTTTCGGAAGTTCTATTGACTTTTATGAGCTATTTTTGCTCGAGTTGACTTTGAGTTTTCAACTTTGACTGAGCTTTAAAAAGGTTTTTTCTCCTTGAATCTTGGCCTTTAATCATAGAACTAGAAACCAACCTTTGCTCCTTTATCTCGTGACGCCTTTCTTCACATATTCGACTTTAATGCCTGAAATACACAAAAACACGATAACAGTACTAACTCTTACTTATTAATCACATAATTGGTCTAAAAGCAATGTTGTTAAGGGGTTAAAACTACAGTTTTGGGCTCTTATCACCTTAGAAATTAAGGATAAAAATGGGGCTAAAAATGTAATTGCAGATCATTTATCTTGGTTAAGTAATGAGGATGATAGTGATTCCAAATCTATATTTGACACTTTTTCAGATGAGCATCTTTATTCTATGTTTTCTACACCATGGTATGCGGACATTATTAATTTCTTAATGAACGCAAGAGATTTTTGGCCGAGATTATTCCTGATATATGGTCTAAAAATGAATGCAAGAGATTTTTGGCAAAAGTTAAATTTTACTACTGGGATGAGCCCTACTTTTTTAAATATTGTGCGGATAAGATAATTCGTCGTTGCATTCCCCAGTGAGAGAACAATGCATTCTTATCCTTCTGCCATGAACAATCATGTGGGGGTCATTTTGGTGGAAAGAAAACTGCCACCAAAGTTCTTCAATATGTTTTTTTTTTTGGCCTACTCTTTTTAATGATGCCCATGCACACTGCAGAACATGTAATAGTTGTCAACAACTTGGGCGTATTACTCAACGTAATATGATGCCCCTAAATCTCATTCTCATAGTGGAAACTTTTAATGTCTGGGGTATATATTTTATGGGTCCGTTTCCCGTCTCGCATGGTTTTATTTATATCCTTGTAGCTGTAGACTACATTTCTAAATGGATTGAAGCCATGGCTTGTCATAGCAATGACCATAAGACCATAGTATTTTTAATGAAGGAATATATTTTCTCCCATTTTGGCGTCCCTAAGGCCATCATAAGTGATAGGGGAAAACATTTTTGTAATAGAGTTATTGAAGCTTTAGTCAAGAAATATGGAGTTACATATAAGGTGGCGACTCCGTATCATCCTCAAACTAGTGGTCAAGTAGAGGTGTCCAATAGAGAAATTAAAAAGATATTAGAAACGACTATTAATCCAGATAAGAAAGACTAGTATAGACGCCTAACAGATGTTTTATGGGCTTATAGAATGGCTTTTGAAACACCTATTGGTATGTCACCTTACTGCTTACATTTTGGTAAACCTTGTCACTTGTTTGTTGAGTTGGAATATCGTGCCCTGTGGGCTATTAAATGTCTTAATTTAAACATTAACGCCACAGGTGTCAAGCACAAATTACATTTAAATGAGATGGAAGAAATATGGAGTGATTCTTATGATCTAGCAAAGGATTATAAAGCTAACATGAAACGTATTCATGATAAACATATTTTGCGTAAAGAGTTTGATCTTGGCCAAAACATTTTGCTATATAACTCACGTTTGTATATTTTTCCTAGGAAATTAAAAACACGTTGGACTGGCCCTTTTTTGGTTAATGATGTGACCCCTCAAGGGGCAATCACCTTGGTAAATCCCGAGGACAACAGTACCTTTCAAGTAAATGGTCATCACTTAAAACATTTCCACGAATTACGTTCGCTGAAGTAGACTAGTCTAGAGTATCTCAAAGTTTGTTTTTGATGTGGTTCACCATAGATTATTTAGAGGTTGAATGTTGGGTGTTGAAGAAAGGAAGGTAGACTTTTAGTTTAGGGCTTGTATTGGTTTACTATCTACGAAGAACATTGAAAGCTTAAGTTGTAGATGATTGAATAACACAAAACATTGAAAGAAAGGATTGAAATGAAAGATTGAAACAAGGAACAACAAAAGAAGATTGATTAATTGAAGTAATAATGCAAAATAACAAGATTGAAATGAAGAACAATAAAGTAAATGACTTGAATGAAAAAAACAATACTAGAAAATAAATCCTTCATGACACTAGAATAAGTCTAGGTGCATTCTATCTCCCTATTTTTGTTTATATACCCATATTTTATACAAATAACTGATTTGCCATTCTCTATTACATTTGAGACACCTTATCCTTTACTTTATGCTTTTGCTTTTTCCTTTTCTTCTTGATCAAGATAGGTTTTAGAGAAAGCCATTTTTTGAGTTGAAGATATCTATCTTTGGTCTTCTGAGTTGATGACTTTGACTTCTAGCTCTTTGGTTATGAGTCCTTGACCTTTGACTATTAACTTTGACCTTGACTTTTTCAGCACTTTTTCATAACAGATTCGGGTCTTCATAATAAGCGTAATTAAGGCTCCTTTTGGTGCTACGTCGCAGCTTTTATGATAAGTGGTCTGAATTTCTCTGTAACCTGAAAAAGGCAATAAAAGCTATGAGTTGTCTTTTTATATAAAGCGTAAGAAGGGTTGTAATACAATAATGTAAGGATAATAAAATGTACATTTGGGAGCTAATCACCACCCCCAAATAACATATTGCTTGTCCTCAAGCAAGAATGAGAGAAAAAAATTAAGATCACAAATGAGTGATTTATTATAAGTTACACTGATCACGTTTCGTGGAGTGTGATTGTATTGACCATATGCAACAAGACTTTAAACCACTAGGAATTCCTTAGTGGACGAGCTTTAAGCCTAGTGAGAGTTCTCTAGTGAAGGTACTCACAAACTTCTTCTATTTAGTACAAAGGGTATTGTTTCCTTATTTATTCTCAAAAGTCCATACATCTAATTAGCAGGGAATAAGGACAAGCTCCTTTGAACTTAAAATAACATATGTACAGTAATTTAATCATCTAAAGATAAATGCACAAAACATGTGTAATAAAATGCAAAATCAGAGTCATTTCTGAGACTTTTGGAAAGCGTCCTTAAGGTGGGTTCTCACAGGGGTGTGTTGCAATCAAAACTCTCTGATAGATTCACTCAAGTTTCATTTTCTCAAGTGCAGTGGACACTTATATTCCTCACATACTCAAATGACGTCCAAAGAAACTAGGGTCGACTGATGAAGCTTGCCACTTACTATCACACCATCTTATTCCTAATTGAGCTTTTATTAGGAGTTACAAGGCTAAGGTGATGGTTTAGAAAGAAAAAGGAAGGGAAAAACAAAATCTGATAAGTTGAGAAATTGGGTCTTCAACATACTTGTAACCAAAGAAGAACCTCGTTTTGTTTTTTGCTTCCGAATTGTGATTCTTTAGCCCTTTGGCTTTGTGACCCCATATGATTTTGAATTTTGGGAGTTCTAAGTTTGGCTTTGTTTCTTTTTGTTTCTAATATCATCTCCTTTTTTATTTTGAACTTTTGGGAGATTCGATTTTTGACTCCTTTGATTTTTTTGGAGTTTTGGTTTTTGATAGGTTTTTCTTTTATTCTCTTTCTTTTCTTTTCTTTCCGAAGCAACTAACTGATCTGTTTTTGTACAAGGTCTTCTCTTCTCTTTTTCTGATATCCATCTAATTCTCAACTCATCAGCTGGGTAAGCTTTTTATTGTGTGTTTTAACAGTTCAGGAACTTATGGATAAGAATAAACAGGCATTTTAGAAAATGGCGAAGGCTCAAGGGGGGTAACTAGAGGAAAAATATATTTTTGTTTTTAACGTTTATTTGGCTGTATCGATCCAGAAAGGGCCTAAATTCTATCCTAGGATATGGCGTGGTAATCAAGCAAGTGGACGTGTGGTTTTTCTATCTAGACATCCTTTGTGTCATCACTCAATAATCATTCAGATGAGGCTTTTGGTTAGATTCTCACAGGATGTGGAACTTAATTGTTCTAACCTTGGTCTCGGAAACTTACTGCTATATACAAACAAATGCTAATGCATGTCATTCATGAAAAGATATAGAAACTATTATACGTATATTAATCTAAGTTTGAAGAACAAATCATTACTCTATTACTTTAGTGACACTTCTAAACTTTTTATTCATCCTAGAAAAAGGAAACAAGACTTTTTAATACTAAAGAGAAAATTATTTTTGGTCATTTTTTTTTTTAGGAATGAAGAAATATACTATTATATCTACTATAGAAAATGTTACTATACCACCTCCAAATAGAAATATGTTTTTTCCTCAAAGTATGAAGAGATAAGGAAAGAGATTAGCATAGAAACATGAGCAAAACGGCGATACACCTGTATTCTGTTCTTCATGATAAAAATACGCCACCCCCAAATAAGTTTGGGGCGTGGGTTGTTTGATATAGAACGAGAAATACATGGTTTATTGTACTATGGACTATTATTCTACTATGAAATATCTTTTTGGTTTTTTATATTTTTTGAAAACATATAAAATGCAGAAAAATGGAAAATTTTGGCATGATATATTTGTATTACCTTCTACTCATATACCAAATTCCACAAGAAAACAAATAAAACAAGCATATAATATTAAGCATATAATTAAACTTATACTAAATGTCATACACGTAAGAAAGAAACATAAAAATAAATATATCCAACTATACGGACACTAGGGAATTTCCTAGTTAGAGTTCGTTCGTGACTCTTCTCGACATCGAGAAGATCCTTCTCCTTAATGTCGGTTCCTAGCGTGTCAATCACTACGCGGGAGCGCATCTCTAATGCTCTGCAGTATTCTAGTGACACTGTGCTGAAATCTTTGCTGCTCTTGCTGGAATGACCGCTACTCCTCTCTGAAGGTCTGTTGTTCCGCTATGATGACTCCCTTGTAGGAACCGTTATGGTTGAATCGAATGGTTTACAAACCGTGAAAACCCATGCGCAGTGGAATAAGGGTGTTCACGATTTGGTTAGGAATCATACCTTTGAACAGCTGTGATATCTTTGAGAATCCAAGCTCTACGAATCAGCAACCTCTTGATCTTCTATTGTATTCCTATCCTTGGAATGGACGTTGTGTGGGCAACGATCTACCAGCCCTTTATTTCTCTCTTTGCCTCTCTTGAGCAATCACTAAATCTTTTGGCCAAGAGAAAAATTGTTTCTTTATATAGGCTACAACAGGGACCATGAGGAGAAATTAGGGTAAGGTCTACTGACGGGCTTGGGCTTCCTATGTTCCCCAGAACACACGGCCCAAGTCCGTCAACAAATGGCTTATTCAACTAAAGGCCATTGTTGCACTACCGCCCTAATCCCAAATTATGTGTATTACGGTTATGGGCTCCATATTATATGCTCGTTGATCTCCCCATGTTAAGATATCAAATGCCCGCTGATGAAATCAAGTTACTGACAACTACATTAATCGACTTCTTATGTCCTTGAGTAGTGCCACTCAACCTCATTGTCATGTCAGATTAAATCCACCTGCAGGGTTTACATGACTATCCTTATGAGCTCCTCAAGGGGACATCATCAACCCGACTTCCTGCGGGTCACAGATTCCTTCTATAATCAACAGCACACCTTACATACAATGTCATTACCCAATCCATCGAGTTTGTTGATTCACAAATGAATCTCACTCAATGATGATTTAAAGCAATGTACAATGCACGTAAGTGTCCGTTATTATATCTGGATTAAAAGGACAAGCATCCATAATAACAGAGGTGTTTGTTATCTTATATAGTCAGTATAAAGAGAAACAACCTCACTTGGTCATGTTCAATACACACAAAGTGTACTAGTGTAATCCTGTAGTCAAGATAGACTAGTACCAGATTATACTACAACCATACCAATGGTTTGTCAAAATCCACTAGGTTGTGAAAGTTTACTTATACTTTATAAGGTACTGATGATATGATCTTTTGTGTGTCACCACACACCATATCATCTACAACATAAAGTATTAGATGCATGCATATAACTAATAACATATATAATATGCATAACATTTGCCAATATGATTCTCATTCAAAAAATAAAGAATTAGGACCTGTGGTAGCGTCCTTGACCTCCACTAGGGCGTCTGTAGCCTCGAACCCCCCCAATGATGCATGATCCTGGTGACCAGCACTAGTAGAGGAGTGGTGGACCTCTTGGGTTCGCAGAGTTGCTCCCAAATGAAGGCGACGATGCCGAAGTTGTTCTTCTGCTCCTAGAGAATCCACATAATATGGAGCATCGCTTTTCCGATGTCAGAAGGCTTGGCTGAGCCTAGCAGGTTGTAGGCTGTCCACTGAGATACTGCCAACTGATTCCTTTGCAGTGAACTCTGAAACGCTCAGTGAGACTTGGGGTTTTTCACCCCCTCAAGAAGAGTCTCTGTCATCATCACATCGATGGTTTTGTTGTCTGGGGACTGTTCCATCTGAACATAGACCTTCTATGGAATCCCCAAAACCTCACTCACCACCTCCTTGGTGAGCTCAAGCGAGCAACCATCCTTGATAACCGTGATGCGGTCATCCTCCCCTCTAAGCATGTGATTATAAAATGAAAGAGTAAGAGATAGAGAATAAGATGCACCTTCCAACAAAACCAAAGCTTCCCATCTTTTTCTTCTAATCTCAGCCTTGAAGTGCACTTCAAATAGATCGGAATTGAAGATGGGTTCAAAAACTTTCTCCGGCACGATTTTAAGAACTCGAGCCATTTGGAGTGTGAATTGATAAAATATGGGTTTTAAGTTGGAATGGGGGTTCAAAATGGAGGAGTCTATAAAAAAATTAGGTGGTGGTGTGTTTGGGTGAGCGGGCGATAGCGAGCTAGATGGGGGCGGTCGCGAGCTGGCTTGGGCGGCTAAGGTTTGGGATTTTTGTGAGGAAAAAGATAAATGTGGGGTGGTCACGTGGGCTTAATAGATTTGATGGCACGTGCCTTTTAAGTGAAATTGAAATTTTTGCCCAAGCCCAAATGAAATCAGGAAATTCCGATATTGTCCTTAGTGCCTTACCAACTTCAAGAGCCGATCTGTGCTTCGTTACTCATCCGATCTTAACCAGTGAGGTACCAAAACGATCGGCATTGAAAATACCACGCAAAGATATATGGTATACTCATATCCAATGGTGGATGAAAAATAGATGAAGGAAAGAAATGAAAAGGAACAGTTGCGAAATATGTACAAATGAAAGAAGGAAAAATTTTAATTAATCTTTTTTTGGGTTTTGAATAAGTACTGAAATTTTTAAAAAGGTGGGTCATTTTAAGTCAGATTCCCAAGAATTGAAGTTTTTGAAAATTTGAGTCAATCCCAACCAGATGGTTGGATTACTCTCCTCAGCTGTGCTCGATGAGTAGGTGGCTGGCAAATGAAAACCTCGAAAACTGAATTTTCACTATGAGGTTGAAGACCAGGACAAGTTGGTGTTGAATAATTCGAGCACCAGCCTTCCCTCATAGCTCTTCTCTTACGTGCGTATGAACTTCTACCTAAACAAGAAATGATTTTCGGTATATGTGTCCATATCTTTAGCTGCAGTTCCCTATGAAGTGTTTGCACACAATCATTAAAACTGATCCATCTAGTCTTGCTAGGTGGAAGGTTTTTGTTCTCTACATAAGACATTTTTGAAAGTTTGAATTTTTTTAGAAAGAGAGAGTTTTGAGAAGGGAAAAGATTTTTAGAAGAAAGGGGAAAGAATTTTAAGAAAGGAAGAACTTTTGAAAATTTTGTACAATTTTGAGTCTTTTAATGTCAGATTCTCTAGACAAATAGAGAGGTGGAGGCAAACGATAGAATTTAATAGAGAATAGTATCACTTTGGGTTACTCTATTTGTTTAATTCTCGTTTGGAGTCGCCTCGTTTTTTTTAGTTGGTTTTCTCAAGCAAAAGATATCTCTAACCATATAGAGGTTTTGACAAGAAGATAAAATTATACGTGAATCCGGTATCTTTTTGGTTACTCCGGGGCGTATAAATTTCATTTTTATATCCTCTAGTTTTGAAAACAATGAAGAGATGTTTTAAGATACTTGTACTCAAAAAGTTGTGATGAAAAACAAACCATAACAGGAAATCTCTGGCAACTTTCATGTCGGCTTTATGGCGAACCCAATCTAGACAAACAGAGCTTCAGCTACGCGAGTTGGGGGATTTATTGCGCAGGACATGGAATATATGTCTTGACCCAGGCGAATAACTCGATGATATAGGCGACCCTTAGTAAGCAAAGTTGATCTCAAACCGCCCTTAGATTGTGTTATTCTAGGGGTTGGTCTATGTAAAATCCATTGCCTGTTTTGTTTTTGAAAAAATCACATAACTATTGATGTATCGAGAATCTAGCATTAACAGAACAAAGAAAGCAACTATTTTTGTAAAATAAATGTAAAATAAAGAAAAAAAAATTGAATACTCGCTTCACAAGTTCACACTTACTCCAACAACGAGTAAATAGTGTTTTACAAAGAATATGTGAGATATACGTAGACTAAGGCTCTGACCCTTACAACCACACACTCAAAATGGAGGGTTCGGTTACTTTATTAATGTATTCCTTTTGAAGCAAAAGATGGAATGGAATGGAGAAAAGGAATACGTCATGGAAAAAAGGATGTAATCCTCATAGATAGCATGATCAGGAAAAAAAATTTAGCGCTCCAACTTCATTCACGTCACTTGTTGCTTCAAAGGTTGTGTTCGTTGGTTTAGGATTAGGAATAGCTTGACCTAGGAATAGACCTTTCTGGGTTTTGTCTTGGGCTAACAAGTTCAGAGATTGTTGCATGGATGCTAGGATTTGGGTTTGTTGGTGCATGACAGAAAACATTATTTCGGTGGGCTTATCTGTTTGGACGCTAGTTGATGGTGTAACTTGAACTAGGTCTCCTTGGTTATTGATAGGTTGGTTTTGGTAGTTCTGGTTAAACTGGGATGGAACTAATGTTCTATTCTGATTGTTATAGGTACCTTGTATTTGTCCTTATCTGAATGCATTTGGTGGTTTGTTGAAACCCGGGGGTGGTTGATTTTGTGGAATGTTAGTCCATGCGAAGTTTGGATGTTGTCTCCATGGTGCATTTGGTACATGGAAAGCACACACTTCTTCTGGCTGAAGTGATGATAGGTTTGTGATCAAGGGACAGGTGGCATCTATATGATTTAAGCTTACACAAAAATTGCATGGTAAGGTATTTATGTTCATGACAGGATGAGGGGTTTGGTCTTTTTGTTTGGTTGTGAGGGCATCTACTTTTTTTGTGAGGGCTTCAATTATAGTTTTGATCTCTGGATCATATTTCACCTCAAAAATATCACTAGCCTTAGATGTACTAGGTTGGGCTGTTCTGAAATTGTTTATGTCACCCCAATAGGTACTCTTTTCAGCTTGGTTTTCAAGAAAGGTTAAGGTTTTGATTGCACCTCTATCCAAAAAATTGCCATTACTCATGATGTTGAGGGTTACTTTGAGTTCTTGGAGAAGATGATAAACACCCAAAAGTATAGTTTAAACCCCTTAATAGTATTCTACTTAAGCCAATTGTGTTTATAATAAATGAGAGTTAGTACTGTTTACGTGTTTTTGTGCATTTCAGGACTTGAAGTTGATTAGGTGACTAAAGATACCACTTTTGCATGGAAAACGAGTCAAGATGATTGCTGAGAAAGTTCTATATTTAAAATCCCAAGAATCATGAAGAAAAGCCTTTTTCCAGCTCATTCAAAGCTGGGAAGTCAAAGTCAATCCGGATAGAAAAAGAATAGAAAAGTCAACAGAACTTCAACTGGTCGTATCTTTGGACTTGTGCCTTGGAATTGGGCCTACTTTATGTCAAAACGACCAGCTTAGAACCATCTCTTCCAATGGAATCGGCATTGCCCCAATCAGAGCTGTAAAAGTAAATAAAAAGTGCACGGACATAATTTCCAACAGTTGTGGCCTCTTTAGACTTAACCTAATAGACTTTGGGCTCACATTAGAGGCCCAAAGTCCCCTTTTTGACCCATGCACAAAAATGTAACTCTAACCCTCTCTTACATAAAGAAGGTTAAGGCTAAACTAAAACCCTCATCTTCTTTTCTCTCAAATCCTTTAGTATATCATTACTTTTAGTTTAGTTTAGGGTTATAATAGTTTTATAATTGTAGCCTCCATTAAACCTTCTTCAATAAATGCTTTAATTTTAATTTCAATTCTTGTTTTTATCATTATGTCTCTATTTAATTGTTTAGTTAATATGATTCCAATGACACAAGCTAAACCTCTATTAGATGAGGTTTATGAAGCCACGTGAGGATGATTAGCCACTAGTTTATTATTGTTTTGCATAAAGAACTTAAAGTTCTTCGTTTTGAGTGTCTAGAGATAGAGCTCATAACGGAGAACTAGAGTTTAGAGCCACCATCAAAGAGATTTGTGGGGGAGCTAAACTCTCAAGCTAGTGAAACCTTAATTCGAGATGACTTGGTGTTCACTAGGCATCAAACAAGCGATTCTATAACTAACTAATAGTCAATCAAATCGCGTGGCGGATTAACCTTCTCTGTATCTTCTCTTATAAATTAATTCACTATTTAATTACTATTTTCACATCGTATTACTCTCAGTAGTAAAAGCATTTAACTAATCTAGATTTGCATTGAAGTAACGTACGACTAGAGTAGATCGAACTCGGTTACTCCTCATTATTTCTACGATATTGAGAGTATTTTAATTACTTTTTTTCCATCATAAATCTACTGTTTAACATCTCTTCATTATTGTTTTGATAACATCAAAGATAAAATCTTATCAATGGCATCGATGGCCATCTAGTTCGTTTACATTACGCGTGTTTAGATTATAAAACACTATTTTTACTATTAAAAAACAACACTGAAAACACTGTTCACAATTTCTTCAAATATTTTTGCTACTGTCTAAGTGCATACGAGTTCCACAACCAACTCCCTACCTTCTCGTGACCTGAACCTAAAAATTTCAAACCCTAGTTTTAACTCACTAGCACACGTGTGCCCTTTATTTGCATTTACACAGCGTGACCCGCATTTTATTCTTAGCTGCGACCCTCGCCCAATTTGCCTTATTCCGAAGCGCGTACGCGCCCTAGGTTAGTTAGCGTAAATTAATTTTTTAATATTAATTGCAATATTATCTCACGAGTACAATACAATACTCGTATGTTACCACCTAAAAAATTTTAAAAATTAATTTTTTCATTCTAAACGGTGTCTAGAAAACTGAAAGAATTGGGGTTCTCTAATTAAGGAAGGTGCACGCACGGACAACCTCCCTCAATTCTTAAGTGATCTGGCCATTGGTTTGGTACAAAAATATAAAAAAAAAATTAATTAATATTAGTTAATTAGTAAGCCCACCCACTACCAAAGCCCGTTTCACAGGCCCAACACGAAGCTTATAGTAAAAAGCCTTACCCTAATTCTTAAAACTCTTAGACTAATAAGGTTAATTAATCTTTTTACAGGACTTCACAATCCACCTCGTGTACCCGTACCAATACTTGTATATATGTTCTAGTAACACTAGACGTGCTTCAAGGATGTTGAAAACGCTATTTATACGTGTAGCAAGGACGCTTATGGTAACACCTCTCTACATCATCGAATCTACTATAAGAGGATACTATTTCTAGTAATAATTAGGCTATTTTTGCATGCTTATTAGGAATTGCTTATTAGACTTAAAACTTGCATGAGATTAAGATCTGGTACGCATAAACCTACCATATTAGTTTATCGTAGACGCAGAAATAATTGCCTATATAGAAATTCACCAATCACCACACACACACCACCATTACATTTGTAGCAATGGGTGAAGAAATAATAGAGAGACCCCTCTTTGATTTTTATAAAGCTCTAAATGATAGACCTGAGTCCTGCATAATTCTTGCAGATACTACGGGAGATTTTAGAATCCCCCCCAATATATTTCATCTGCTACCAGTTTTCCATAGGTTTGACCATGCAAAGTCTTATCAACACTTATGTAGGATACAACAATTTCTTACTATATTTCATCATCCTAACGTAAGACCTGAACAAATAAAGCTCAGGGTATTTCCTTTCACCCTAGTTGACAAAGCGGCTTCTTGGCTAACAACAAAAAAGTCGAACTCTGTCGACACATGGGAAAAACTAGTTGAATTATTCATTAAACAATTTTACCCACCATAGAAGACTGATGAGATGCTATCACATATTCATTTCTTTCACCAAAAGTCTCAAGAATCCATTTCTTACGCTTGGAATCATTTCACTGATCTTCTAGTAGAATGTCCCCATCATAATATTGGTAAAGACACACTAGTTCATGCTTTCTTCAAAGGCCTATCCCAACACCATAAAGAGACTTTAGATATCATGAATGGAGGAAATTTCCAAGGTAAAGGAGCCACAGATGGTTATAACTTTCTAGATAATCAATTCAAGAAAAGTAACAACTGGGGAGGTAACGATTACTCCTGCGCCATTCCTTCTTCTTCTACAACTAAGGCAGCAAGTATGTTTGCGGTTAAACCAGATCCTGAACTTAGAACTTTAATTGAATCCCTCACTCGTAAGTTAGATGTACTTTTTGTAAATAAACAAGAAGAGAAACCCACTCCTGTCATGAATATAAACTCTCCTCGCTGTAATTTTTGTTTTAGTCTTGAGCATTCCGATCATTATTGTCCTCTTGGCTATGAACAACCACCACCACAGCCAGAAGATGTCTGTGCTTTTAATATACCTAAAACACCTTGGAGACAAAGTCCCAATTTTAGTTGGCGTAATAATCACCATCAAGCAACACCTATAGGTTTTAATAATCAAAACGTTAGGCCCACCAACAACTACAATCAATATCAAACAAAGCAAGGATAAGGGCAACATAATTATAATAATAATAATAGAAGTTTAGTCCCGGTAAATAACAACTATCAAAATCTACTTGTTAATAATCAACGTGAGATTGTTCTTGTTATACAACCCCTGCCAACTCAACCTTCCCGATCTTATAAATTCGATGCATACATATAAGCTCAACAATAGATAATACTAGCCATCCAATAATCCATCCAACATTTAGCCCAAGAAAAAACCTAACAAAAAAGCATATTTCTAGGTCAACCTGTACCTTATCCAAAATCAACAAACAGAGTCTTTGAATTAACCGGTAATCCTAGTAATGAAAATTTAATACAAGGAGAATTAAAGGCCATAACTACTCTCCTTTCAGGGAAAGGGAAAGTGGTTGACATCAAAGTAATAATGCCTGAGGATTCCCTGCAAACTGATAAAGATAAAGGAACCTTACTATATACCATAGTTGAAACTAAAAATTCTACCACTGTAGAAGATTGAAGAGGCAAATTTGATCAGGGTTATTCATGAACATCGTTCTGTGATTTGTTGGTCTCTAGATGACATTAAGGGTATTGACCCTAGCATATGCAAACATCGCATACATTTGGAGGATAATGCGAAAACCTCCCGTGAGCATCAACGTCGTTTGAACCCTGCCATAAAAGAGGTAGTTAGAGTAGAAGTTTTGAGACTATTCAATTCTGGAATTGTATACCCCATCTCAGATAGTGAATGGGTGAGCCCAGTTCATGTAGTCCCTAAGAAATCAGGTGTTACAGTCATATGTAATGCCGATAGAGAGTTGGTTTCCACCCGTATTCCAATAACATAGCGGATTTATATTGATTCTAGGAAGCTTAATGCTATGACACGTTACCTTTTGTTGACCAAATGCTTGAACGTCTAACCGGCCATGCTTACTATTGGTTTTTAGATGGATACTTTGGCTATTTCCAGATTATTATTGACCCTGATGACCAAAAAAAGACAATATTTACATATCCTTTTGGTATGTATGCATATAAATGAATGCCCTTTGGCCTTTGTAATGCACCTGGTGCTTTCTAGCGTTGTATACTACATATTTTTAGTGACATGGTGGAGAAATTCATGGAAATGTTCATGGATGATTTTTCTATTCATGGTCATTCCTTTGAAGATTGTCTTTCAAATCTTTCTAAAGTTTTGAAACGGTGTCAGAAAAAGAACTTAGTCTTAAACTGGGAAAAATATTGTTTTATAGTCACTAAAGGCATAGTTTTAGGTCATATTGTTTCTAAGAATGGAATGAAGTAGATAAAGCAAAAATAGATAAAATAACATATTTGCCTATACCACGGACTATCCGTGACATTAGGGCCTTTCTAGGCCATGTAGGTTTCTACAGACGTTTCATAAAAGATTTTTCAAAAATAACTAAGCCTTTAACAAAATTGCTTTTAAAAGATGTAATTTTTTACTTTAATCATGACTGCAAACAGGCTTTTGAAACTTTAAAAGCTCTTTTAACCTCTGCACCTATCATATAATCACCAGGCTAGTCAAAACCTTTTGATCTTATGTGTGATGCTAGTGATTATGTCGTTGGTGTTGTACGAGGATAGAAGTTAGATAATAAATCCACAGTTATTTTTTATGCTAGTAAAACCTTAAATGATGCTCAACGTAATTATAATGCTCAACGTAATTATACTACTACTGAAAAGGAATTGCTATCTGTTATCTATGATTTAGATAAGTTTTGTCCCTACTTGGTTGGTTCCACGACCATCGTCTATACAAACCATGATGCGCTTAGGTACCTTCTCGCGAAGAAGGATGCTAAATAGAGATTCATCTGTTGGATTCTTCTTCTAAATAAATTTACCTTAGAAATTAAGGATAAAAAAGGAGCTAAAAATGTAGTTGCAGATCACTTATCTAGGTTAACTAATGAGGTTGACAATGATTTCGAATCGATATCTGACTCTTTTCCAGATGAGCATCTTTATTTAATTTTTTTCTGCACCTTGGTATATAGATATTGTTAATTTTTTAGTGTCCGAGATCATTCCGGAAATATGGTCCAGGAATGAACGCAATAGATTTTTGGCCAAAGTTAAGTTTTACTATTGGATGAACCCTACCTTTTTAAGTATTGTGCGGATCAGATAACTCAATGAAATAGCCCCAGTGGGAGCACAATGAAATCTTATCCTTTCGCCATGAACAATTATGCTGGGTCATTTTAGTGGAAATAAAACTGCTGCCAAAGTTCTTCAATACGGTTTTTATTGGCTGGCCCTATTTCAAGATGCCCATGCACACTACAAAGCGTGTATTATATGTCAACAACTTAGGTGTATTACTCAACGTAATATGATGCCCCTAAATCCCATTCTCAAAGTGGATATTTTTTATGTTTAGGATATTGATTTCATGGGTCCGTTTCCCATCTCGCATGGTTTCATTTATATTCTTGTAGTTGTAGACTACATTTCTAAATGGATTAGAGCCATGGCTTGTCGTAGTAATGACCATAAAACTATAGTATTGTTTATGAAGGAGTATATCTTCTCATGTTTCAGCGTACCTAAGGCCATCATTAGTGATGGAGGCAAACATTTTTGTAATAAACTTATTGAATCTTTAGTCAAGAAATATGGAGTTACCCATAAGGTGGCGACTCCATATCACCCAAAAACTAGTGGTCAAATCGAGGTGTCCAATAGAGAAATTAAAAAGATATTAGAAACGACAGTTAATCCTGATTGGAAAGACTGGTCTAGATGCCTAACAAATGCTTTATGGGTATATAGAACAGATTTTAAAACACCTATTGGTATGTCACCTTACCGCTTAGTTTTTAGTAAACCTTGTCACTTGCCTATTGAGTTGGAATACCGTGCCTTGTGGGCTATTAAAAGTCTTAATTTCAATATTAATACCACTGGTGTCAAGCGCAAATTGCAATTAAATAAGCTTGAAGAAATTCATAGCAATTCTTACGATCTCGTCGAAGATTATAAAGCTTACATGAAACGTATTCGTGATAAACATATTTTGCATAAAGAGTTTGACCTTGGCCAAAAAGTTCTACTATATAACTCACATTTGCATATTTTTCCTTGTAAATTAAAAACACGTTGGTCCGGACCTTTTCTGGTTACTGATGTCACCCCTCAAAAGGTAATCACCTTGGTTAATCTTAAGGACAACAGTACCTTTCAAGTTAATGGCCAATGCTTAAAACATTTCCACAAATTACGTTAGCCAGCTGTAGAAGAAACCCTTATACAAGACTCTATTTGTGAGGACTGACCCTCTATGTTTGGTGTGTTTCCTATCCATATTCTATGTTTTGGAAGTGCTCCATTAAAGTAACCGGACCCTCCTTTCAGAGTGTGTGGTTGTAAGTGCCAGATTCTTAGTCCACGTTCATGTAATTCACGTATTCCTTTCTTGCACTTTTTCTCGTTTCTTTTGAGTAGTGTTTCTCTATGGAGTGATTTACATCTTTACTTGTTTATTCTTGTATTTTTCAAAAATCCTTTTCATAAAAATGAAAATAAAATATAAAACCCATAAATATTAGATAGATTAGAAAGTCTAGGGTATCTGACTTAAAAAGACCCACTTTTTCACCGCAACAAAAAAAAATTCATCATATTCTAAAATTTTGTTTAGGGGTGGGTAATCACCCCACCTTATTCTCTCAATTTCCTATCTTTGTTTATGCTTTCTTAAAGTCATATAGATTCGTGTGACACAATCTAGTCTTCTAGATTTTCCTTTGCCCTCATAACTTATGTTATTTACGTATTCCAAGGCATTCTTACATCACTTTATGAGTCACCCATGGTTATATTTGAGTTTTTCCTACATCATTAGATAGCATTCTTCATGCTAATCATTTTCATAGCTCATTCGCAAAAATCGGATCGCTAACGAATCGGGTATCTTTCTTTTAAGTTTTAGGAAGTAGCAAGACATGATGGGTATTTCAGAAAAGATTTGGGCTTGGGCCAAAAATTCATTTTCCACCCAAACCCATGACATTTCCACCCTACCGACCATCCCATTTAACCTTGCGCTCCATCTCAATTTCTTCATCTTCCCCAACCAAAATCGATCTGGTATAAATCGAGTACAGCGCGAGTTGCGCCTATCTAAACTTTAATTGAAGCGCGCCATGCACCTTCATCAAAACAGACCTTTTCAAGTTTTTTACAACACCTTACCCTCATCATCCCCTACTTATACCCCTATCCATATTCAAATTTCAACCTACCAATGGCCAGACCAGCAAAAATCATGTCAGAATTCACATTCAACGCAAAGCAATTCCAGCCATTTTACAGAACATATATAAATGCGTGCTAGAGGGTGGGATAGAATGTGGTACTCTACTGAGGATTTGGTTTTGAGATTTTATCATAATAAGAGGATAACACCTTCAAGGAGGCTATTTGTAGATTTGGACGGAGTTCAAATGGATGTAATGTATGATTTGCTAGCATCCATCACTGGGATACCCACGAAATAGGTCACCTTACCTTATAGAGATCCCAGTTTGATTGAGTACATCATTTTATGCTAGAAATGTTGCTCGTGAGTCGATACAATGATCGTTCTCACTGTGCCAGGCAATAGTCACTGAGGATTAACCAGATGGTTGTCACACAGTGGCTAGGCAAGAACCTCTGTAGCACCTCAAAGCAGAGTGAGATTAGCTTGTCATTCCTGTATGTCCTTTACGTTTTGCAGAACAGGAGGTATAGTTTTTGCCTCATTGATTTTCTGCGTGAAGAGCTTATGGCTGTAGGCCTAACCACTACACCCCTACCTGTTTTAGTTACTAAGATTATGTTATCTTGGGGTTGCATTCCTGAGTCACCTAGGACTCATATTAAGCTTCACTCAAACGTAAAGGCATATAGTGACTGCATTCAAAAGCATTGGACACTGCCTGAAGAGAGGGTTGATGGTATAGATCAAGATGAGGAAGAAGATGAATATCCTGCTTATTTTGCTGAGAATGTTATGGATCGTGCTTCTTCTGATTTTGCACGTTTTTCATAACTCCAAGCAGGATGCGTACTCTTTATGATCACCAGCGAACACTAATTGTGCTTTGTGAATTGATATAGAAGTGCCAGGGTTCCATTCAACGTCATCACGAAACTTTAGAGCACAACATCCAAACCCTGGATGACAACCAGGCTGACATGCTTAATATTCTAGAGAATATGGAACAGGAGCAACAACAACACCGAGATGCACAGGCAGCTTTTCAGGCCGAGGTCTTGAGACGTTTTCCCCATATCGGAGGTTCACCTTCTTCTTCTAACTCTAGACGTGAGCGTCTACGTCATCGTCCTTCTGATGGTTCTGGACCATCTTCTTCTCAGGGATAGATCCCTTCTATCTATTTTGTTGTGATGGATTTAATTTAGATTTATTTTTGTTTTGTAATAACTATTTAATTTCCGTATTTGTATTAATTTCAGTACCTTAGTTAATTATTTATTAATTGCATTTTCTTTAATTAAGTAGTTTATATTTGTTTATGTGATTGCTCTATGATAAAACATAAAATTGAATAGTTTACCTACGAAATAAACGATGAACTCAAAACGTAAGTAAACTAAAACTTTATTATGAGCCTATGTTTATCAAAGTTTCTACTCTCAGGTCTATCGAAATAAAGTGGAGTAACAAATTCGTTCCACTCCTAGTCCTTCCGCATGTTGTGTTTTCTACGTATAAGTATTCTTAACTCTAAAGTCTCATTGAGAGATTTACGAAGTGGCAACTAGACTACGATGCAACTAGTCGACTATTAGAACAACTATGGGAATGCTACATTGATTCTATGATAAGGAGTTAGAGGGGGATTGATTCCACCTTAACTTGACTTAATCCTACTAACGATTTAATCGTAAGTAATCGAATTGAACTGCTTTGCAGAACAATATGGTTACTCCTAATCCCTAATTACCCATGGCATTCCTACCAATTCATAACTAGTATGTGAACGATTAAACCCATTCTCATGGTGAACTAATCGTTTCTAGAGTGGAAAGGAAATTCGGACGACTCTACGATATAATCGAATCAAGCTTTCATCAAGGCTTCTCAACCCCTCAATGGAGGTTTAGCCGAGAATCATCACGCTTATCGTTCCCAGTTAAATTAAAACTAAACATACTATAAAGAATTGAAATTTACTAATCTAATTTAAACAATAATTAAAATCTAATTAATAATTAAGACATGATATCAACAAGAATTTAAACTAGATCTATAAATGTAAATGACAAGAATCGAAATTGACAAACTAGCTAATTTATTAATCAAACTAATTAAGAATAATGATTCTAAGAATTTAATCTAAAACAAGAATTGAAATGGAACTAAACTTAATTAATCTACTAAAAACTAGATCTAGAATTCTATATATTTTTAGGTCTAACTAGCTACCATTAACTATCTACCATCAACAAAGAGTTAAGCTTTGGTTTTTATACATTCAGATCCAAAAATCGTGCATGGGCTTGGAGCCATGTTTTGGGCGGAGAATCGGGCCCAAAAACCCAATTCTTCAAATTCAAAAAGGCCTCTTCAGCTGCAGTTGGCTTTAACCGACTTTTCGTCCACTTCTGCTCCTCTGATTGGGTCAAGGCTTGGACCATTGGAAAGCTCTTTCCGAGCCGGTCGTTTTTAAATAAGGTAGGCCCATTCCGAGGTCTGAGTCCAAAGATACGGCCTTCGGAAGTTCTGCTGACTTGGTGCTGTTTCTGCCAGCGTCGACTTTTCAGCTTTTTATCGAGCTTTAGAAAGGCTTTGTCTTCTTGAATCTTGGCCTTTATTCACGAAACTCCTTAGTAACCGACCTTTGCTCCTTTATCTCGCTAAAGTGGCACATTTCTGCACATAATGGACTTTGAAGCCTGAAATACATAAAAACACGTAATCAGTGTTAACTCTTAATTATTACTCACATAATTGGTCTAAAAGTATGACTATTACAGGGTTAAAACTACAGTTTTTGGCTCTTATCAAACCACCCCCAAACAGTATTTTGCTTGTCCTCAAGCAAAGATGAGAAATTAGAATAAGTGACCAAAAATGGAGTTCTAACTACTCTCGTTTCGCTGAGTGCGATTGCATTGACCATATGCAACAAGGCCTTAAGCCACTAGGAATTCCCTAGTGGACGAGTTATAGCCTCGTGAGAGTTTTCCAGTGAAGGTACTCACAAACTTTATCTATACTACAACGACTAAGAAATAAAACTATTGTTTCCTTATTCATGCTCTAAATTAACTATTCCTCTCACTAGCAATGCATATAGAGTAATCAAGTCGAAACCTAAGCTAATATATGCATAATAATCAATCATCTACAATAAACATATATACAATGAGTAATACTATGAAATGCCTAGCAGGTTCATTTTTGAAACTCGAAATAGCGTCCTTAAGTAGGTTCTCACAATAATAGTCAAGATACAACACTCTGATTTTTCCACTCAAGTTTCGCTACTCCAGTGTGGAGTGGGCACACTTTACCTTACAATCTCAATGACAACAAGGAAGCCGGAGTCGATCAAACACATCTGCCACTTACTATCACACTAACCTATTCCTAATTAAGCTAGAGGTCTTTATTAGGTGTTGCGGGGATTAGGAGATGGTTTAAGAAGGAGGGAAATGGATATTCAAAAAGGACAAGTCTGAGATAATAGAGTCTTCAGATTATGTAACTAGAGAAAACCTTGTTATTTACTTTTGCTTCTATACTTTGTTTCCATCCTTAGCCATATTTTTTTTTTCTTTTTCTTTTCTTTGGCTTTTGACTCCCTTTTATTCTATTTTTGGAGTTTTTATTTTATTTCTATTTTTATTTTTCTTTTCTTTGGATGGAAACTTCTTTTCTTTATTTTCTGAAGCCATTAACTAACTTTGTTTACACAAGTTTTTCTCTTCTTCTTTCTTCCTCATTCTATTTTCAGACTTATCTAAATTGGGTAGGTTGAATTTTTTATTTTGTTTTGTTTTTAACAGGGTAAAGGATTTGTGGTTTATGGAAGGCTAAAGAAAGGCTCAGCGGGGCGACTAGCGGAAAATAATTCATAGGTTTGAATTTTTGGCTATATTGATCCAAAGAGGGCCTAAATTCTCGCTTAGGATATGGCATAGTGATCAAGCAAGTGGACGTGTGATTTCTCTATCCGGATTTTACTTCTCCCTTGTGTCATTTCTCAATTGTTTCGCTCATATAAGGCTTTAGGCTATATTCTCACAGGCTTTATAGAATAAGTACTCTAGCCTAGAGTTCAGAAACTTACTGCTAACAATCATAGATACTCATGTAATATATTTATAGATAGATGCAAAGATTATTACCTACATATTAACCTAAGTTTCTAAAAATTAATCTAATGCAAAAAGCTCATTGAGACTTCTAGATTATTAAGAGCATAGAGAAGGAAAACAATACCACTATTCCTAAGTGTATAGCATGAACTTATTTATTTATATTTTTGAATTTTTGACATTTTAACTAGAAAACAAATGCATATTATACATATCTATATCCTAACAGATGCCTTAATTACACGTGTTTCTATGCCCCCCCCCCAAACAAGTAGCATGCTTTGTCCTCAAAGTATTGTAAATAAAGAGGGTAGGAAAAATACCATTGAAGCGCGTGAAATTCAGGAACATCTGCAAAACAAAGTTAGAACGTACTAATATAGGAAATAAAAACTGACTCAACTCTATAAGAGTTCTACCCATTATGGGGTTAACAAGAATGAAATTGTTTGGGACATAAGCAGACACTAAATAGAATGAAAACTTACCTTATCTCCCGCATTACTCATCATCTTCCTCATCCTCTTCTTCCATAAAGAAGTGAGGTTCCTTCGCATCCTGCCATGCCATGATAATTTGCCAGGCTTCCCGCCATTTATCATCTATTATTGCTAACCTATTAAGAGCCACTTGGTCTGACGAGGTGTAGGGTGCAACCTGATGAGGTTGTATCATCTACCCTTGCCAAGTCATTGCACGGAAAGATCGAATAATACTATTGGTGGGTCGTACAGTGTCGACCGTAATCCAATCCGTGAAATGTGTACAAAAAATAGGAAAGAAACATAGGATAATACGGGAAATTAGAACAGGCATAAGAAGGTACTTATGCCTCATGCTATGGGATCGAGCTAAACTAGACATCAAGATTCGGGGAAGGTCATGACACATACGTCCCGTGGCTAAAGCAAGGAAAACGCTGCAAGTGGCATCGTGAAGAAAAAACGCCATTCCCTAAAATATTTAGCATGATCCAAAACATAACAGTTCCTATGTTCATGGACAGGGGCTACCAAAGGCGACGTTATAGTCCCCTTGGTCCTCGATCTGGAAAATGCCGCCCCATAGGACTCATGCAAAAACTCATAAGTGTAGACATACATATTATCTACCCAATAGCACCATGGGTCTTGTATTTCAGCGGGCATAGCAAGTCCAAGAACAAATGCTAGCAAGAACCTGGTAATTTCCATTGGTTCATTATCAATGTTGATGGAGAACACTTGTTCTCCATCTGGTCTTTCAAAGAAAATGCAGTTATCGTAAAAATAAGATGCTAGTGTTGGAGAATAAAGTGCATCAGGTCTTACCATAAGCGGTTCCCAGCCTACATATGTGATCGCTTCGCGAAACCAAGCACCGTAAGTAGTGCTTTGGAACAAATCTTCGAAAGACTGTTCCGGTATCAATGTTGGAGATGTCATCTCAAAATTACGCTCTGGAATAGCTGCGAATGATCCGGAAACTACCCGCAGAAAACTAGAATTTTTAGGTCCAGTCGGGAGTCGAGCTTCGCGGCGTCTTCGAAGATTTTGAAATTCCAGTGTTTAAGCGCGGGTCACGCTCACCTTGGGCGCGAGTGCGCTTTGACAAAAAAAACCTGAAAAAATTGCAGAGCGCGAGTGCGCTCCTCTTGACAGCTTGCAGCGCTTTCGGAGAATCTTTGAAACTTCGGAAATTGAGACGAAACGTGGGAATCGAGGGAGTGCAAGGTGAGTGATGGAGGTTAGGTGTAGTGTGAGTTGTGAGTGTAGAATGTATGAAGTTTATATAGGTTTTAAATTGCTAAAACGGATCGGGAATTTGCCAAAAGGATTTTACGGCAGTTTCCGGAAATACCAAGATTTCCAAACCCGAAAACAGAAACAACTCATTTTCTTGATTCTAAAACAAACCTAGTATCTTTTAGGTTGAATTTATGATAGAATCTACCTATTTAATCGAGATTTCATCCTACCATGATACTTATTCATAGATATGCCTAAACGGCCATATTTTCACCTTGACTCCAATAAATTCTAAGGCGAGGGTCATATAAAAATCATCTTTGGAATAGATAAAACCACCCCTAAACAATTTGGGAAGGTGGGATCAATATTAAACAACCACGATAATGAAAATAACCAAGATTATATTAAAATTTTCATTCGGAGTACATTTCACTACAAAATTCAAATTACGAAAATAAAACTTACATTAAAATAAATGGCAATAATGAAACTACAAATAAAAATAGAAACATCAAACGATACTATCCCTAATCACTCCGGTACTGGTAGCGGAGGGCACACGGTCCGGGGATGGCTCCTGAGCTCCCGATGGGCCAGCACCATTCGTCTTTCAGCGACGACGCTCGTGCCTCGATGGTGTGTCCTCAGAAGGAGAATCCCCATGAGGTGGGAATCGTGCAAGCATGTCGGCCCGGAACTGGCGCTGAGCTCCTAGCTCGGCCCTCATCTGTTCCCACCTCTCATTCTCTCTCTGGGTACGGATCTCAAAGTTATGATGGATAGTTGCCTGTCGAGTCCAGAGGTCTTCGCAGATAGTGTTGAGCGAACGCATGCCACGATGAATTACGACTATGCGTTCTGCATCTGACCAACACCTCTCCAGGGAATCCGCATCAAAACAAGTCAAGTCCTCCTCATCCTCCGAGGCATTCTCATTTCCACCATCCTCCTCCGCGTTCTCGTTTCCCCCATCCTCCCTCGCCCCTCTACCCTATCCTCGAGGCAACCTCCAAACTCGTTGGACACACTCCTTATAGATGTGAGGATTTCGGTGTAGGGTGATGTAAGACCTATCAGACGCCTGAGCTGCTCTCAACTTCAGTATGATCTTGGTTATCAACATAGGGAGAGGCGCAACAGACTTCCCTACTCCCCTAATCATGCTAAGGAAAAACTCCAAGATACATAACTTCGTACTTACGCTCTGGAGTATCCATAAAATGTGGAGGCGATTCGGACCGATGTCGCCGACCTTCTCCCTTCCCGGGGCGTTAGACTAATCCTGGCGAGGCGCAGCTTAGTTGTTGGTTCTTAGGGATGCTGGCGAACACAATGCGATCTCGCATTGTAGTTCCCTTCGTGGAACTGTTATGTTCATCAACGGCTCTACCCCATTATATTGGGACTCTGTAGCGTGACATCGGATGGATTCTAGGCGGAATGCCTAGAATCTCAACCAACAACCCAAGATCTTACCTCCTTCCTCCTCTTCGCCACCATAACAAAATTCTAGTCCCTCCACCTCCTTTCGTGTTGTAAAACCGTCGAACTAAGTCTTCGTGGTAAAAGGCTTCAGTCGAGTACCACAAGCTATTCCGATCTCTACCGATCATTTCATCACCGTAAAAGCGGTATGAAAGTGGTCGCCAGTAAAAGCTTGCTCCGGCAAAATTTGACGTTGTTGAGCCATTTTAGTGTTTGGAATGTAGTGGGGGTTTAAATGGGATGTGGTGTTGGAATTTGAATCGACGGACTTAAACAAACTGTGGTGGTGGCGCGGCAGTTCAAAATTTGAAATTTTCGGTGGTTTTGGTTATTTAATTTGGTGGAGGTGGTGGTGGAAAGCTTTTAGATTAGATTGGAAGTAGATTTGAACTGTGGGCATGGGTTAATTTGGTTTTCTTTTTATTTTATTATTATTATTTTTTTTAGGTTTTTGGAGCTTTGGTGGGCGTTAATGGCGGTTTTGAGAAGATGAACGCAACTGTTGGGCGAAGGTAAGGGCACGGGCTAGGCCCAAGCCCAATTCGAAATTTTGAATTTTTCGATTTTTTGCGAAACTTCAAATCACAATTGCCGCTTCGTTACCGGTCTGATTTTTGCGAATGAGATATGGAAATGATCAGGAGAGAATTTCCAATCCAATAATCTATAAAACACTCTATTCCGACCATGTATGACATATAAGATAGTGGAAAATGCCTCGAAGTGCGTGCATGACGTACGTTATGCGAAGGCCTGAACTTTAAATTCATGATTATGTCAACCCGGATCGAAATACAATTAAACGGCCTAAGCAACTGTAATGGGACATAAACATTTTAGGACGGAAACACGAACACCCCACCCCCAAACAAATTTTTTTACAACGAAGCTTAGAAAATTTGTTTTTAGCAGTGGGTCTTTTAAAGTCAGATTACCGAGACTTCCTAGATTACTATGTTTATTTATATATATATATATATATATATATTTTACTTTTATAATGAAAAACAATAAACAAGAAAGACATAATTCACCTCATAGAGAAACATGACTTAAAAATCCGAGAAAACATGCAAGAGTGGAAAACGTGAATTATGTTAAACGTGGACTTAGGATCCGGTACTTACAGCCACACACTCCATAGGGAGGGCCTGGTTACCTTAATGGTGCACTCACCAATATATGGAAATGAAAGGAAATGCACCAAACACAAAAGTTGAGTCGTTTATAGTCAGATACTCGAGACTTTATCTAAACATATGTATGAACATGCAGTTTATCATATATCAACAACCAAAATAGTTGTGGATCATTCCATAAATAAAAATCACAGAAAACATATCCAAACATAATCAAGCACCAAGATTTCCTATGACACAACCTAGTGAAATGAAAGCGTAGTCGGATAACCCTATTACGTAACCTAGCATGCACCTTCTTTTTCATTTTTGAATGAGTGGGTGTTCTAGTAAATAAGTGTGGAAAAGTGAATGGTTGTGGAGAATATGGTGGATATGGATAAGTTGTAGAAGGAAAGCATGGAAAAATTGAGGATGTGGGTTTAGCACAAAACTCATTCATAGTGTAGGTAGGGACTGTCTCAAGTCTGAAAATGAAGGTGTCAAATGCTTTTGCCTTCTGAATTATTTGTTTACTAGGTGGATTTAAAAAATTATGAAGCACAGAAAAAACAAAAGGATCGAGTGCAAACTCGAGATTCCTTTGAAAGGGTGGAAGGAGGGGAGTCGAGGTGGATGTTGTGCAAAGTAGTTCTTGATAGGGTGAATCATCACCTCCTCTAAGAAACTCATCGAATTCCTTATCTAGATTGGTCATATCCACGTTACTATGATAGTCTTCTACATCTTTGAGAAAGTCATCTATCTCATCCTCATCCGTAATATGTGTATCGACTAGTGTAGGGATGAAAATGTTGTAGTCTGAACTTCCAAAGGAAAGAAATTTGGGCATATGATTATCATGGAACGTGTTGTTGAAATAATCTCGAGCAAAGCTCTCGATCATGCTAACCTCTCCATCCATAGACGAATCGGGTAACTGTGTCTTTGTTTTAAAAACATTGACTTCAACAGCAAGATGGCCAAAAGACATGGACATTGAACCATCACGGTAATTAATGAGTGCATTGGCAGTTGCCAGGAAAGGATGCCCTAAGATGATCGGGACAGAGTCGTTAATGACTTCTGTATCGAGGATGACAAAATCAGCGGATAGTAAAAATCACGAACTTTTACGTAACATTTTTCGACGACACCCTTAGGATACTTAATAGACCGATCAGCTAATTGCAACGCCTTTTTAGTGGGTTGCATCTCGCCTAGACCTATTTGTCTATACAAATAAAATGGGAGTAAGTTAACACTAGCACCCAAGTTTAATAACGATTCGTCAGTATAAGAATCTCCTAAGGTGCATTTATGCAATGGGGCGACCGGGGTCCTTGTACTTAACAATTCCATTATGTTTAGATAGAGTTGGGAATTGTTCTGTTAAAAGGTCTTTTGGTATATTGGTCTTACGCCTAGTAGTACACAACTCCTTAAGAAACTTAGCATGGTGTGGTAGCTTTTTAATAGCTTCGAGGAAAGGAAGGTTTATAGTTAGATTCTTGAAAACGTCCCTAATTTCCTCATAATTAGTATCCCTAGTTAACACGGCTAATTTTTGTGGAAACGGTGGTTTCTTTCTATATTTAGCAATAGTATCACCTGGATGTTTAACCGTGACTTTCTGTTTCTTAGGTTGTGTTGTAACTGGTACCTCTACAGTGGTAGGCTCTTCAGTTTCTATTTCGGTATCTAGTAAAATAGCAGGTGTAGGGGCTACTGGTAGGGTACCTATAGGCATAGTTACTTTGTTATCAACCACTCTGCCAGAACGGAGAGTGGTGATGGCCTTTAGCTCACCTACATTTTCATATTCATTACTAGTATTATCGGTTATCTCAAAGGCTGTACTTGTTGTTTTAAGATTAGGTATTTCGTGACCTAGAAACACACCTTTGGGTTAGGCTTTATCCTGAGCCAACTGTTGGGTTAAATTATTAACGGATTGTAGAAGCTGTTGGTTAGATTGAGCCATGGTTTGGAAAAGTTTTTTGCTCACTTGTATGAAGGTGTCAAGACGATCCGGTTGTGTGGACGTAGTAGTCACGGGTGGTGTGACTGGAACTATTTCACATGAATTATTTACGGGTGGATTTTGATAGTTATTATTTACCGGAACGATACCTCTATTAGCATTATAATTATTATAACTACCTTGACTTTGTGCTTGACCTTGTCGAGGTTGCACTTGGTTGTTATAATTATTAAAATTACCCCGACCCGTCCCGCGGTCGTGGTGGAGCTTGGTTAAAACTTTGTGTTGGCCTAACATATTGATTATTGTACCACGGAGGTGTGGACGTGTTGGTTATTTCTCCAACCGAAGTTGGGATTTTGTCTCCAAGGGGTTAGGTTCACTATTAATGGAACAAGCCTGTTCATAGGCTATATGAGTGGAAATCGGGATGCTCGGGGCTCAATGAAACTACATGGATTTGAATTTACATTCATGCGGGGATAGACTTTTGTTGAACCGAAATGGCCTCTACCTTTTTAGTGAGTGATTCAATTAGAGTTTTAAGCTCGGGATCGTGTTTAATTTCAAACATACCGGTGGCCTTAACTGTATTAGAAGAACAAGCGGAGCGGTGGATATCGTCACTACCCCCGGTTGTTATTTCGCTTTAGTTTGATCCTCTAAAAATTTATAAGCCTCCGAGGCTCCTTTGCTTAAGAAACTACCCCATTCATTATGTCTAGGACTTTTTATGATTGTGTAGAAGTCCTTTGAAAAAGGCACAAACTAACGTGTCTTTCGCTAAGTTATGATGTGGACACTCTATAAGGAGATCGGTGAAACGATTCCAAGCCTCTGAAAATGATCATGAGGATTTTGTCGAAAGAAATGAATCTTGGAAAGCATTTCATCTGTCTTTAGGGGTGGGTAAAAATGTTCCATAAACAATTTGAACAAGTTTAGCCCACGAGTCCACGAATTAGTGGCTTTGTTAGTTAACCAAGACGCCGCCTTATCGGCTAAGGTGAAAGGGAATACCCTTAGTTTAATTTGTTCTGCACCAACCGTAGGATGGTGGAATGTTGTTAGGACTTGTTCAATCCTACGCATGTGTTGATAAGGTTTTTCATGGTCTAAACCATGAAAAACGGGTAACAAATTAAAAATATTTGGGGGGATTCGGAAATCCCCCACTGGGTCTGCTAGAACGATGCAAGATTTGGGGCTATCGCTCAAGGCTTTATAAAAGTCCGAGAGAGGAGTTTCTACGAAATCCCCGGCATTTGATAAAGATAAAAATGATAGTTTACCTACGAAATGAACGATGAAACTCAAAACGTAAGTAAACTAAAACTTTAACGTGTCTATATTTATCAAGTTTTCTACTCTCAATTCTATCGAAATAGAGTGGAGTAACAAATTCGTTCCACTCCTAGTTCTCTAGCATGGAATGCGTTCGTAGTTAACTAATCGGTCTTAAGTCCAATGAGAGCTTTACGAAGGGTGTTATACTACGATATAATATGAAATTGATTATGTTGAACTTAAACTACGAATGCTATGGAAATATGATTGTTTTTTAATCTAGATAAAGGATTAGAGGGGAATTGAATCCACCTCGAATCTAACTTAATAACCTAGCATAGATTCTTGTATCTCGATTCTTACGTTCTCACGACAAGAATTTCGAGTTCTAATCCCTAGTGTTCATGTCATTTCTACCAAATACTAACTAGCATGTGAGGTCGTCCACCCATTCTCATGGTATTTAATCCGACCTTCTAGAGTGGAATAGATTCTACAACGCTTCTACACTATACCACTAAGTTTTCATCAAAGCTTCATCAACCCCTCTAATGGAGGTTTTAGCCATGAGTCATCAACCCATCATTTCCCATTGAATTATAACTACACATCATATTAAAATTCTAACTTAACTAATTTAACTATCAATGTTTCAATCTACTTAAACTACGAAATGATAATCAACAAGAATTAAAACTAGATCTATAAACTGAAATGAAAAAAATCAAAATTGACAAAATAACTATTTTATTTATCTAATCAATCAAGAACAATGATTCAAAGACTTAATCTAAAACAAGAATTGAAAATGGAACTAAAACTTAATTAATCTACTGAAAACTAGATCTAGAATTATCTATATGGTTTTAGGTCTAACTAGCTACCATTAACAAAGAGGTAAGCTTTTGTTTTTATATGTCCATATCCAAAAATCGTGCATGGGCTTGGAGCCATGTTTTGGGCCAGAGAATCAGGCCCAAAACCCAATTCTTTCAGTCCAAAAAGGCCGCTCCAGCTGCAGTTGGCTTCAACAGACTTTTCGTCCACTTCTGCTCCTCTGATTGGATCAAGGCTTAAACCATTGGAAAGCTCTTTCCGAGCCGGTCGTTTTGACATAAGGTAGGCCCCATTCCGAGGTCTGAGTCTAAAGATACGGCCTTCAGAAGTTCTACTAACTTGTGTGCTGTTTCAGCCCGCGTCCACTTTTCAGCTTTTGACCGGGCTTTAGAAAGGTTTTGTCTCCTTGAATCTTGGCCTTTAATCACGGAACTCCTTAGTAACCGACCTTAGCTTCTTTATCTCGCTAAAGTGGCATATTTCTGCACATAATGGACTTTGAAACCTGAAATGCATAAAAACACGTAATCAGTGTTAACTCTTAATTATTACTCACATAATTGGTCTAAAAGTATGTGCATTCTGAGGGTTAAAACTATAGTTTTGGGCTCTTATCAAACCACCCCAAACAGCATTTTGCTTGTCCTCAAGCAAAGATGAGAAATTAGAATAAGTGACCAAAATGGAGTTCTAACTACTCGTTCACTGAGAGTGCGATTGCATTGACCATATGCAACAAGGCCTTAAACCACTAGAAATTCCCTAGTAGACGAGTTATAGCCTCGTGAGAGTTTTCCAGTGAAGGTACTCACAAACTTCAACTATACTGCAACGACTAAGAAATAAAACTATTGTTTCCTCATTTATGTCCCAACTATCTATATATCTCACTAGCAAATGAATAAGAATAACCAAGTCAAAAACCTAAGTTAATGTATGCATAATAATCAATCATTTATGATACGAATATAAATACTATGAGTAATACTATGAAATGCCTAGCAGGTTCGTTTCTGAAAACTCGGAATAACGTCCTTAAGTAGGTCCTCACATAAATGTCAAGACGAAAACCACTCTGATTTTTCCACTCAAGTTTCGCTACTCCAGTGTGCAGTGGGCACACTTTACCTTACAATCTCAATGACAACAAGGAAGCCGGAGTCGATCAAACACATCTGCCACTTACTATCACACTAACCTATTCCTAATTGAGCTAGAGGTCTTTATTAGGTGTTGTGGGGATTAGGAGATGGTTTAAGAAGGAAAGAAATGGATATTCAAAAGGACAAGTCTGAGATAGTAGAGTCTTCATATTATGTAACTTAGAGAAAACCTTGTTATTTACTTTTGCTTCTACACTTTGTTTCCATCCTTAGCCAATTTTTTTTTTCTTTTTCTTTGGCTTTTAACTCCTTTTATTCTATTTTTTTGGAGATTTTATTTTATTTCTATTTTTATTTTTCTTTTCTTTGGATGGAAACTTCGTTTCTTTATTTTCTGAAGCAATTCACTAACTTTATTTTTGTTTACTTTTGTTTTACCTTTTTTCTCTTCTTCTTTCTTCCTCATTCTATTCTCAGACTTATTCTAGATTGGGTAGGTTGATTTAATTTTTATTTTGTTTTGTTTTTGTAACAGGGTAAAGGATTTGTGGGTTATGAAAGGCTAAAGAAAGGCTCAAAGGGGCGACTAGCGGAAAATAATTCATATGTTTGAATTTCTGGCTATATCGATCCAAAGAGGGCCTAAATTCTCGCTTAGGATATGGCATAGTGATCAAGCAAGTGGACGTGTAATTTCTCTATCCGGATTTTACTTCTCCCTTGTGTCATTTCTCAAATGTTTCGCTCATATAAGGCTTTAGGCTATATTCTCACAGGATTTGTAGAATAAGTACTCTAGCCTAGCTTTTAGAAACTTACTGCTAACAATCATAGATACTCATGTAATATATTTATAGATAGATGCAAAGATTATTACCTACATATTAACCTACGTTTCTAACAATTATTCGATGCAAAAGCCACATTGAGACTTCTAGATTGTTAAGAGCATAGAGAAAGAAAACAATACCAATATTCCTAAGTGTATAGCATAAACTTATTTATTTATGTTTTTGAAAAATTTTAACTTGAAAACAAATGCATATTATATATTTCTATATCCTAACAGATGCCTTAATTACACGTGTTTCTATGCCCCCCCAAACAAGAAACATGCTTTGTCCTCAAAGCATTTAAATAAAGAGGGTAGAAAAAACACCATGGAAACGCGTGAAATTCCCGGACATCTGCAAAACAAGGTTAGAACATACTAATATAGAAAATAAAAATACTGACGCAACTCTATAAGAGTTCCACCCATTATGGGGTTAACAGAATTAAATTTGCTTGGGACATAAGCAGACAATAACAAAACTAAAAACTTACCTTATCTCCCGCTTAAGCATCCTCATCCTCCTTAAAGAGATGAGGTTCCTTCGCATCCTGCCAGTCCATTATAACTTGCCAAGCTTGCCGCCATTTATCATCTACTAATGCTAACCTGTTAAGTGTTATTATGTCTGATGGGATGTACGGGGTGACCAAATGCGGCTGCACTTGCCATCCCGGCCAAGTCATTATTCGCAATGAGCGAACCACCCAATTGGTGGGTCTCATGACTTTTATAGATATGTATAAAAATTTTTTGGGGGCATAGAAACACGTGTAATTAAGGCATCTGTTAGGATATATATATGTATAATATACATTTGTTTTCTAGTTAAAATGTCAAAAATTCAAAAATTCAAAAATATAAATAAATAAGTTCATGCTATACACTTAGGAATAGTGGTATTGTTTTCCTTCTCTATGCTCTTAATAATCTAGAAGTCTCACGTAGCTTTTGCATTAGAATAATTTTTAGAAACTTAGGTTAATATGTAGGTAATAATCTTTGCATCTATCTATAAATATATTACATGAGTATCTATGATTGTTAGCAGTAAGTTTCTAAACTCTAGGCTAGAGTACTTATTCTACAAATCCTGTGAGAATATAGCCTAAAGCCTTTATATGAAATAAACAATTGAGAAATGACACAAGGGAGAAGTAAAAATCGAATAGAGAAATCACACGCCCACTTGCTTGATCACTATGCCATATCCTAAGCGAGAATTTAGGCCCTCTCGGATCGATATAGCCAGAAATTCAAACCTATGAATTATTTTCCGCTAGTCGCCATTGAGCCATTCTTTAGCCTTCCATAAACCACAAATCCTTTACCCCTCGTTACAAAACAAAAGAAAATAAAAAATTCAACCTACTAATTTAGATAAGTCTAAAAATAGAATGAGGAAGAAAGAAGAAGAGAAATACTTGTGTAAACAAAGTTAGTTAATGGCTTCAGAAAATAAAGAAAAGAAGTTTCCATCCAAAGAAAAGAAAAATAAAAATAGAAATAAAATAAAAACTCCAAAAATAGAATAAAAGGGAGTCAAAAGCCAAAGAAAAGAAAAAGAAAAAAAAATATATGGCTAAGGATGGAAACAAAGTGTAGAAGCAAAAGTAAATAACAAGGTTTTCTCTAGTTACATAATCTGAAGACTCTATTATCTCAAACTTGTTGTTTTTGAATATCCATTTCCTTCCTTCTTAAACCATCTCCTAATCCCCGCAACACCTAATAAAGACCTCTAGCTCAATTAGGAATAGGTTAGTGTGATAGTAAGTGGCGATGTGTTTGATCGACTCCGCTTCCTTGTTGTCATTGAGATTGTAAGGTAAAAGTGTACCCAACTGACACTAGAGTAGTTGAAACTTGAGTGGAAAAATCAGAGTGTTGTATATTGACTATTATTGTGAGAACCTACTTAAGGACGCTTATCCCGAAGTTTTAAAACTTAACTCGCTAAGCATTTCATAGTATTACTCATTGTATATATGTTTATTGTAGATGATTGATTATTATGCATATATTAGCTTAGGTTTCGACTTGATTACTCTATATGCATTGCTAGTGAGAGGAATAGTTAATTTAGAGCATGAATAAGGAAACAATAGTTTTATTTCTTAGATGGATTTTAGTAGTATAGATGAAGTTTGTGAGTACCTTCACTGGAAAACTCTCACGAGGCTATAACTCGTCCACTAGGGAATTCCTAATGGTTTAAGGGCTTGTTGCATATGGTCAATGCAATCGCACTCAGCGAAACGAGAGTAGTTAGAACTCCATTTTTGGTCACTTATTCTAATTTCTCATCTTTGCTTGAGGACAAGCAAAATGCTGTTTGGGGGTGGTTAGGCTTCCTGCCATTTATCACTTTTGGGGGTGTTTGGGGGTGGTTTGATAAGAGCCCAAAACTGTAGTTTTAACCCTGTAACAGTCATACTTTTAGACCAATTATGTGAGTAATAATTAAGAGTTAACACTAATTACGTGTTTTTATGCATTTCAGGCTTCAAAGTCCATTATGTGCAGAAATGTACCACTTTAGCGAGATAAAGGAGCAAAGGTCGGTTACTAAGGAGTTCCATGACTAAAGGCCAAGATTCAAGAAGACAAAGCCTTTCTAAAGCCCAATCAAAAGCTGAAAAGTCGACGCGGGCATAAACAACACACAAGTCAGTAGAACTTCCGAAGGCCGTATCTTTAAACTCAGACCTCGGAATGGGACCTACCTTATGTCAAAACGACCGGCTCGGAAAGAGCTTTCCAATGGTCCAAGCCTTGATCCAATCAGAGGAGCAGAAGTGAACAAAATGTCTGTTGAAGCCAACTACAGCTGAAGAGGCCTTTTTGGACTGAAAGAATTGGGTTTTGGGCCTGATTCTCTGGCCCAAAACATGGCTCCAAGCCCATGCACGATTTTTGGATCTGAATGTATAAAAACCAAAGCTTAACTCTTGGTTAATGGTAGATAGTTAATGGTAGCTAGTTAGACCTAAAAGTATATAGAATTCTAGATCTAGTTTTCAGTAGATTAATTAAGTTTAGTTCCATTTCAATTCTTGTTTTAGATTAAATTCTTAGAATCATTATTCTTAATTAGTTTGATTAATAAATTAGCTAGTTTGTCAATTTCGATTCTTGTCATTTACATTTATAGATCTAGTTTAAATTCTTATTGATATCATGTCTTAATTATTAATTAGATTTTAATTATTGTTTAAATTAGATTAGTAAATTTCAATTCTTTATAGTATGTTTAGTTTTAATTTAACTGGGAATGATAGCGTGATGATTCTCGGCTAAACCTCCATTGAGGGGGTTGAGAAGCCTTGATGAAAGCTTGATTCCAATTATCGTAGAGTCGTCGTAATTTCCTTTCCACTCTAGAAACAATTAGTTCACCATGAGAATGGGTTTAATCGTTCACATACTAGTTATGAATTGGTAGGAATGCCATGTGTAATTAGGGATTAGGAGTAACCATATTGTTCTACGAAGCAGTTCAATTCGGATTACGACGATTCGTCGTTAGTAGGATTAAGTCGAGTTAAGGTGGAATCAATCCCCCTCTAACTCCTTATCATAGAATCAACGTAGCATTCCCATAGTTGTTCTAATAGTCGACTAGCTGCATCTTGTGGGTAGTTGCATCATAGTCTAGTTGCCACTTCGTAAATCTCTCAATGAGACTTTAGAGTTAAGAATACTTAACGTAGAAAACACAACATGCGGAAGGACTAGGAGTGGAATGAATCACTCTACTCCACTATATCTCATAGGAACGAGAGTAGAAATCTTTGATAAAATATAGACACATATTTTAGTTTTAGTTTACTTACGTTTTGAGTGCATCGTTCATTTTGTAGGTAAACTATTCAATTTTATGTTTTATCAAATGGCGCCGCTGCCGTCTTAGTTTCACTTTCGTATTGTTTTTGTAGTGTAAGTACTTTTCTTAAAGTCCCATTTCACCCACCCACCCTTGTTTGATTCATACTGTGGTTGTCCATTTCAGCGTTGAAAAGTTCCGCAAAAATATACACGGAGCGCGACCGCGCCCTAACCGAGCGCACCTGCGCCCATAAGCCTGGAACACTGAGCGCGACCCGCCCCCATGTGGAGCGCGACCCACCCTAAATCACTGTAACTTGAAGTTAGACGGAGTGGAACCGCGCCCTATGCGAGCGCACCCGCGCCCTAAGCTAGATTTTTCCGGATTTCTACAGTTTTGATTCGAACTTTGATTTTTCAAGTTTTTCAGTGTTCTAACTTGTTATATACACTGAACACGCGTAAACAAGACGCTATTCATAAGTGAAGCAAGGACGCAATCAGGTATTCCTTTCTTCCACAGCTCACATCTCCTGTTAGAGGTTTATACTAGTATATCAGAATTGTTTGGAGTGTTGATGTGTTTAGCTAAGTTTGGTTTTAGCCTTGTATGAGATTAAGGTCTGGCCGAACAAAAACACCGAACGTAATTACACAACAACATCAACAAACAAGTCTATCTAGTATACCATCCACTACACCTCTAGCTACTATTTCACACACACCACCTGGCACAATGCCCGATGAAAGAGAAACTCCTCTCTCGGACTTTTTATAAAGCCTTGGCGATAGCCCCAAATCTTGCATCGTTTCTAGCGGAGGTGATTGGGGATTTCGAATCCCCAAATATTTTAATTTGTTACCCGTTTTTCATGGATTAGACCATGAAAAACCTTATCAACACATCGTAGGATTGAACAAGTCCTAACAACATTCCACCATCCTACGGTTAGTGCGGAACAAATTAAACTAAGGGTATTCCCTTTCACCTTAGCCGATAAGGCGTCTTGGTTAACTGCCCAAAGCCCTAATTTACAATGGACTCGTGGGCTAAACTTGTTCATTTGTTTATGGAACATTTTTACCTACCCCTAAAGACGGATGAGATGCTTTCCAAGATTCATTTCTTTCGACAAAATCCTCATGAATCATTTTCAGAGGCTTGGAATCGTTTCACCGATCTCCTTATAAAGTGTCCACATCATAACTTAGCGAAAGACATGTTAGTTCGTGCCTTTTTCAGAGGACTTCTACACCACCATAAAGAAGTCCTAGACATAATGAATGGGGGTAGTTTCTTAAGCAAAGGAGCCTCGGAGGCTTATAAATTTTTAGAGGATCAAACTAAGCGAAATAACAATGGGGCGGGGCAGGGGGGGTGACGATATCCACCGCTCCGCTAGTTCTTCTAATACAGTTAAGGTCGCCGGTATGTTTGAAATTAAACACGATCCCGAGCTTAAAACTCTAATTGAATCACTCACTAAAAAGGTAGAGGCCATTTCGATTCAACAAAAGCCTATCCCCGTCATGAATGTAAATTCAAATCCATGTAGTTTCTGTTAGAGCCCTGAGCATCCCGACTCCCACTGTCCTATAGCCTATGAACAGGCTTGTTCCATTAATAGTGAACCTAACGGCCCTTGGAGACAAAATCTCAACTTCGGTTGGAGAAATAACCAACATGTCACACCTCCAGGGTACAATAATCAATATGTTAGGCCAACACAAAGTTTTAACCAAGCTCCACCACGACACGGACAGGGTCAAGGTAATTTTAATAATTATAACAACCAAGTGCAACCTCGACAAGGTCAAGCACAAAGTTAAGGTAGTTATAATAATTATAATGCTAATAGAGGCATCATTCCGGTAAATAATAACTATCAAAATCTACCCATAAATAATTCACGTGAAATAGTTCCAGTCACACCACCCGTGACTACTACGCCCACACAACCGGATCGTCTTGACACCTTCATACAAGTGAGCCAAAAACTTTTCCAAACCATGGCTCAATCTAACCAACAACTTCTACAATCCGTTAATAATTTAACCCAACAGTTGGCTCAGGATAAAGCCCAACCCAAAGGTGTGTTTCCAGGTCACGAAATACCTAATCCTAAAATAACAAGTACAGCCTTTGAGGTAACCGATAATATACTAGTAATGAATATGAAAATGTAGGTGAGCTAAAGGCCATCACCGCTCTCCGTTCTGGCAGAGTGGTTGATAACAAAGTAACTATGCCTATAGGTACCCCACCAGTAGCCCCAACACCTGCTATTTTACTAGATACCGAAATAGAAACTGAAGAGCCTACCACTGTAGAGGTACCAATTACAATACAACCTAAGAAACAGAAAGTCACGGTTAAACATCCAGGTGATACTATTGCTAAATATAGAAAGAAACCACCGTTTCCACAAAAATTAGCCGTGTTAACTAGGGATACTAATTATGAGGAGATTAGGGACGTTTTCAAGAATCTAACTATAAACCTTCCTTTCCTCGAAGCTATTAAAAAGCTACCACACCATGCTAAGTTTCTTAAGGAGTTGTGTACTACTAGGCGTAAGACCAATATACCAAAAGACGCCTTTTTAACAGAACAATTCCCAACTCTATCTGAACATAATGGAATTGTTAAGTACAAGGACCCTGGTCGTCCTACTGTACAATGCACCTTAGGAGATTCTTATACGACGACCGCGTTATTAAACTTGGGGGCTAGTGTTAACTTACTCCCGTTTTATTTGTATAGACAAATAGGTCTAGACGAGATGCAACCCACTAAAATGGCGTTGCAATTAAGCGATCGGTCTATTAAGTATCCTAAGGGTGTCGTCGAAAATGTTCTGGTAAAAGTTCAGGATTTTTACTATCCGGCTGATTTTGTCATCCTCGATACTGAGTAAGTGGATTAACCACTGTCTCAATCATCTTAGGGCGCCCTTTCCCGGCAACCGCCAACGCTCATTAATTGCGCGATGGTTCAATGTCCATGTCTTTTGGCCATCTTGCTGTTGAAGTCAATGTTTTTAAAACGAAGACACAGTTACCCGATTCGTCTATGGATGGAGAGGTTAGCATGATCGAGAGCTTTGCTCGAGATTATTTCAACAACACATTCCATGATAATCATATGCCCAAATTTCTTTCCTTTGGAAGTTTAGACTCTAACATTTTCATCCCTACACTAGTCGATACACATATTACGGATGAGGATGAGATAGATGACTTTCTCAAAGATGTAGAGGACTATCATAGTAATGTGGATATGACCAATCTAGATAAGGAATTCGATGAGTTTCTTAGAGGAGGTGATGATTCACCCTATCAAGAACTACTTTGCACAACATCCACCTCGACTCCCCTCCTTCCACCCTTTCAAAGGAATCTCGAGTTTGCACTCGATCCTTTTGTTTCTTCTGTGCTTCATAATTTTTTAAATCCACCTAGTAAACAAATAATTCAGAAGACAAAAGCATTTGACACCTTCATTTTCAGACTTGAGACAGTTCCTACCTACACTATGAATGAGTTTTGTGCTAAACCCACATCCTCATTTTTTCCATGCTTTCCTTCTACAACTTATCCATATCCACCATATTCTCCACAACCATTCACTTTTCCACACTTATTTACTAGAACACCCACTCGTTCAAAAATGAAAAAGAAGGTGCATGCTAGGTTATGTAATAGGGTTATCCGACTTCGCTTTCATTTCACTAGGTTGCGTCATAGGAAATCTTGGTGCTTGATTGTGTTTGGATATGTTTTCTGTGATATTTATTTATGGAATGACCCACAACTATTTCGGTTGTTGATATATGATAAACTGCATGTTACTCCATTTGATAAAACATAAAATTGAATAGTTTACCTACGAAATGAACGATGAACTCAAAACGTAAGTAAACTAAAACTTTGTTATGAGCCTATGTTTAATAAAGTTTCTACTCTTAGGTCTATCGAAATAAAGTGGAGTAACAAATTCGTTCCACTCCTAGTCCTTCCGCATGTTGTGTTTTCTACGTATAAGTATTCTTAACTCTAAAGTCTCATTGAGAGATTTACGAAGTGGCAACTAGACTACGATGCAACTACCCACAAGATGCAACTAGTCGACTATTAGAACAACTATGGGAATGCTACGTTGATTCTATGATAAGGAGTTAGAGGGGGATTGATTCCACCTTAACTCGACTTAATCCTACTAACGATTTAATCGTAAGTAATCGAATTGAACTGCTTCGCAAAATAATATGGTTACTCCTAATCCCTAATTACACATGGCATTCCTACCAATTCATAACTAGTATATGAATGATTAAACCCATTCTCATGGTGAACTAATCGTTTCTAGAGTGGAAAGGAAATTACGACGACTCTACGATAATCGGAATCAAGCTTTCATCAAGGCTTCTCAACCCCCTCAATGGAGGTTGAGCCGAGAATCATCACGCTATCATTCCCAGTTAAATTAAAACTAAACATACTATAAAGAATTGAAATTTACTAATCTAATTTAAACAATAATTAAAATCTAATTAATAATTAAGACATGATATCAACAAGAATTTAAACTAGATCTATAAATGTAAATGACAAGAATCGAAATTGACAAACTAGCTAATTTATTAATCAAACTAATTAAGAATAATGATTCTAAGAATTTAATCTAAAACAAGAATTGAAATGGAACTAAACTTAATTAATCTACTGAAAACTAGATCTAGAATTCTATATACTTTTAGGTCTAACTAGCTACCATTAACTATCTACTATTAACCAAGAGTTAAGCTTTGGTTTTTATACATTCAGATCCAAAAATCGTGCATGGGCTTGGAGCCATGTTTTGGGCCAGAGAATCAGGCCCAAAACCCAATTCTTTCAAATTCAAAAGGCCTCTTCAGCTGCAGTTGGCTTCAACAAACTTTTGTCCACTTCTGCTCCTCTGATTGGGTCAAAGCTTGGACCATTGGAAGCTCTTTCCGAGTCGGTCGTTTTGACATAAGGTAGGCCCCATTCGAGGTCCGAGTCCAAAGATACGGCCTTCGAAGTTCTCACGACTTGTGTGTTATTTATGCCCGCGTCGACTTTTCAGCTTTTGATCGGGCTTTAGAAAGGCTTTGTCTTCTTGAATCTTGGCCTTTAGTCACGGAACTCCTTAGTAACCGACCTTTGCTCCTTTATCTCGCTAAAGTGGTACATTTCTGCACATAATGGACTTTAAAGCCTGAAATCCATAAAAACACGTAATCAGTGTTAACTCTTAATTATTACTCACATAATTGGTCTAAAAGTATGACTGTTACAGGGTTAAAACTATAGTTTTGGGCTCTTATCACTCTACGATGCACATATCGTTAAATTTAGTGTATGATTAATCACATATTCCTTACCATATAGTTTTTCAGCATGTTTAAGTATTTTACTGAACTATTGCATGAACCCCCCCATCTTAAATTGTTTGGGGGTGGTATATTTATTTATTTTTTCAAAAGTTTAGAGGTTATGGCAGACCTCAACCTTTATTAAAAGAAATTCTCAAGTATATAGTTCATTTTCTATCCTCTTCCACAATACTATGTAACTTAAGATCAAAAGGTGGAGTAAAAGAAATGACAAGCTCATCTCGAGATTTGTACAACTCTGAAAGATAATCAGCTGCCTGATTACCCTCTCTATATACATGCTTAAAAGTGCATTTGTCAAAATGCCCTCTTAAAGATGTAATCTGGGTCACAATGTTAGCACAGTACCATGAGCTTTGACCTGGATCCTGAATGATGTGAATAGCTCCTGTAGAGTCTGAGTTAACTTTAAGCTTGGTGATTCCTTGCTCTTTCACATGTTGAAGACCATTTGCTATCGCGAGAAGTTCCTGGTATATAACCGAAGGTTTTGGAGAACTGCCAGCATACGCCAGAGTAACATTCCCGAGAGTATCTCTGATGATCCCTCCAAAACCATTTCCATTGTCTTGGACTGAGTCGTCTGTATTGAGCATGAATGAGTCATCCTCTACTGGTGTCCATTTGATCTAGTTGGAGATTGGATCCTTGAAGTTTAGCTTCAGTCCCAATCTTGCTGCCAATATTCTAAGAGATCCAGATTCCTTCACATCAGTTAGATTTCGTTGGATATATAGCTGCATATTAGATAGGATCTTGATCGAAGCTTAACTGTAACGCCGAAACCTTTTGGTTCTTTTTCTTCCTTCTGTTTCGCTCACACAAGATTTCATGTACCGTAGCACCAATAAATGCCTTATAGATATCAACACTGGGGGAGTTGATTCTACAAAGTCTGAATATCATGTACCATTCTTCAGTAGATCCCTTTACATTCCCTCCTATCCCAAGTTTGCTCTTAACAAGTTCCCATACTTTCTTGGAGTATTGACAATCAAAGAATAAGTGCCTGGAGTGCTCTGTCGAAACATTACAGAGACTGCATTCAGAGTGTTGCAACATTTTCTTTTAGATCAACATGTCTTGTGTAGGAAGGCAATTTGAGAGTAATTGGCATAGAGTGAATGAGTGTTTTGGTACAGAGAGCTTCCCCCACCCCACTTTATACCATTTTACCTTTGTTCGCACTTTTCTTAGCACTGAGTATCCTAATTTCACTGTGAATTCCCCAGTGGTACTAGGGGCCCATACCACTTCATCCTTCTCAAGATATCCATTAACTTCAGTCCCCATAATCATATTCTTGATGTGTCCATCTGGGAGAGAGGTAATAGCTGAGGACCATACTCCTTGCTCCAAAACATCACTGACTTTTGCTGCCTCATTAAGATTGAAAAGATTTCTTGCTTCCGATATCTCCCACAGAGGTTTGATTGAGCACCATAGGTCATGCCAGAACCAAGTATTAGTGCCATCTACAATAATATATTTAATATGATTCCTGGCTATATCTCTGTGTTGTAGGATTCCTCGCCAAACCCAAGAGCAGCTGGAAGGAATTCTCATAGTTCAGAAGTAGTGCTTTTTGATATGCTGGCTCCATGTCCATTTTGCCCACAAAGAGTCCTCTTTCACTGCAATTCTAAAAACCAGTCCACAATATGCAGCCTTATTCCATGTTCGTGCATCAATCATGCCCAAACTACCCTGCTGCTTTGAGTATCTAAGAATCTCATGACTTGCATGATGCATTTTGTTTCTCATGCTAGGTCCAGACCAAAAGAATAGATTGCAGATCTTGGAAACCTTATCAAGCACTTTCTTAGGGAGGACAAATGTTTGGACCAATAAACTTGAAATGAAGACAGTACTGACTGAATGAGTTCAAGTCTACCTACTCTTGACAAAGTTTTATTCTTCCAATTTGAATTCTGGAAGTTAATTGTTCCACCAAAGGTAGACAATCTCTTATTCCAAGTCTTGATGATGTCAGGAGAAGACCAAGATAGGAGATAGGAGGTGATATGAGAGAGATACCCATTGTATTTGCTAAATCTTCACTAGCACCTGAAGACATAAACCAACAAGGAAAGTGGATTTTGCCGAGTTAATATTCAGTCCTATAACTTGAGAGAATTTCAGGAGTATCTCTTTCACAGCTAGAATGGAGACCATGTCTCCTTTGCCGAATAGTAGGGCATCATCCGCAAAAAACAGATGAGAGATACTTAGTTTTTTGCACTTAGAGTGGGGGTGAATCTGCCTAAAGCTGAGAGCTTGTCTTAGTAGTCCAGAGAGGATATCCATTACAAGAACAAATAAGTATGGTGAGATAGGGTCTCCTTGTCGCAAACCTTTTTCCCATTTCAAAGAAGCCTTCAGAAGTGTCATTTAACATAATGGAATATGATGGTGAGCAATAGCACATTGTAAGCTATTCTACGAAGAGTGGGGGAAACCAAAGTGTAGGAACCGTTATTTTCAGAATGCAAATTTCTACGAACCACGAAAACCCACCCACATCGGGGTATAGTTAGTGCCCGTTATTATATCGGGATTAAGAGGACAAACATCCATAATAACATAGGCGTTTGTTCTCTTATATAGTTAGTATAAAGAGAAACAACCTCACTTGGTCCTGTTTAATACACACAAAGTGTACTAGTATAATTCTATAGTCAAGATGGACTAATATCAGATTATACTACAACCGTACCAATGGTTTGTCCAAATCCATCTAGGTTGTGAACAATTACTTATACTTTATAAGGTACTGATGATATGATCTTCTGTGTGTTCACACCATATCATCTACAACATAAAGTATTAGACACATGCATATAACTAATAACATATATAATATGCATAACATTTGCCCATATGATTCTCATTCAAAATATAAAGAATTAGAGTTAATACAAAATTAATGCTTTTAGTATATAACCCTATCACAAAGCTGTGCAGAATCATTTCAATGGCCTTCCAATTAACTGAATCAAATGCTTTTCTAATATCAATCTTGATAGCACAATTTCTAGATCCATGTTTCCTTGAGTAACCTCGAATCAATTCATGTGCCAGAATGAGGTTATCTTGGATGTTTCTACCTGGTATAAAGGTAGACTGGGCTCCAGAGATTAAGAAAGTGATACAGTCCTTCACCCTGCTTGTATGAATCTTAGTAACACATTTATAAATAGTATTAAAACAAGCAATAGGTCTGAATTCATCAACCTTAGAAAGAGCAAGAGACTTTGGTATTAAGCATAGAAGAGTAGAGTTTGTACCTCTTTGGATGGATTTATGTGAAAAAATATGCTTAATTACAAGAATGAAATCATTACCCACAATGTCCCAGGATTTCTTGAAGAAGAAGGCATTAAACCCATCAGGACCAGGGGTTTTGTTGTCCTCCATAAAGAAAATTAGCTTCCTTGATTTCCAAGTCTGTGATATCATTCACCAGGTTGTTGGCCATATATGAGGTTAACCCAGGGAGGTCTAGCTACTCTAAGAACTGAAGAGAGCATGTAGATAGAGAGGCTTCACCCAAGAGATCAGAATAATAAGAAATAAATGTTTGGGCTACATTATCTTGTCCTTCCTGCATATCTCCTTATGAATCAATAATAGACCAAATGTTGTTTCTGGTATTCCTTTCTTTGACAGATGATAAGAGCCCAAAACTGTAGTTTTAACCCCTTAATAATCATACTGTTAGACCAATTATGTGAATAATAAGTAAGAGTTAATACTGATTACGTGTTTCTATGCATTTCAGGCTTCAAAGTCCATTATGTGCAGAAATGTGCCACTTTAGCGAGATAAAGGAGCAACAGTGATGTGAGAACTTCGAATGCCATATCTTTGGACTCAGACATCGGATTGAAGCCTACCTTATGTCAAAACGACCGGCTCGGGAAGAGCTTTCCAATGGTCTAAGCCTTGACCTAATCAGAGGAGCAGAAGTGGACGAAAAGTCTGTGGAAGCCAACTGCAGCTGAAGAGGCCTTTTGGATTTGAAGACTGGTTTTGGGCCTGATTCTCTGGCCCAAACCATGGCTCCAAGCCCATGCACGAATTTTGGATCTGGATGTATAAAAACAAAAGCTTAGCTCTTTGTTAATGGTAGCTAGTTAGACCTAAATTAAAATATAGAATTATAGATCTAGTTTTATTAATGAAATTAAGTTTTAGTTCCATTTAAATTCTTGTTTTAGATTAAATCTACGAATCATTGTTCTTGATTGATTAGATAAATAAAATAGATAGTTTGTCAATTTCGAATTTGTCATTTCCATTCTAGATCTAATTTCAATTCTTGTTCCTATTTCATTCCAGCCATTAAGTTAGATTCATTATTGTTCAAATTAAGTAAATCTAAATTTCTTACATTATGTTTAGTTTAGATTCAATGGGAAATGTTAGATTGATGATTCAAGGCTAAACCTCCATTAGAGGGGTTGATGAAGCCTTGATGAAAACTTAGTTGTTTAGTATAGAACGTTGTAGCATCTATTCCACTCTAGAAGGTCGTGTGTTTAGCCATGAGAATGGGTGGGCGACCTCACATGCTAGTTAGTACTTGGTAGAAATGCCATGAACACTAGGGATTAGACTCGGAATTCTTGCCGTGAAAACGTAAGAATCGAGATACCACAATCTGTACTAGGTCATTAAGTTGGATTCGAGGTGGATTCGATTCCCCTATAATTCCTTTATCTAGAGTCAAACAATAGTATTTCCATAGCATTTGTAGTTAATTTCTAGTAATCATCTTAATTAAGTATCGTAGTATAATATTTCGTAAAGCTCTCATTGACTTAAGAGCGACTAGTTAGACTTAGAAAACAATCCATGCTAGGGAACTAGGAGTGGAGCGAACCATTACTCCATTTAGTGCAATTCGCATTGAGAGTAGAAGATTTGATAATTGAGTATAAAAGAATAGTTTTAGTTTACTTACGTTTTGAATTCATAGTTCATTTCGTAGGTAAACTATTCATTTTACAGTTATCAAATGGCGCCGCTGCCATCTTAGTTGCACTTTAGCATTGTTTTCTTTGTAGAAGTAGTTATTTTTAAGTCCCATTAAACCCACCCACCCTTGTTTGATTCATACTGTGGTTGCCGTTTCAGTTTTGGAAAAATTCCACGAGAAAATATAATCGAAGCCGCCAGCAAAAGAGAGCGCCCCGCTATCTTCTTACCGAATTCTCGACATAAACCGAAGCGCCAGCAAAGAGAGCGACCAGCTATCTTCATGGAGGTCGACTTTGCCAGAGCGCCAGCAATAATGGCAAAGCGCCTTCACTGAAATTTCAGGATTTCCACAGTTTGATTCGAACTTCGAGTTGTCAAGCTTTTCGGTGTTCTAATCTCTTATATATACGAACACGCAGCATACACAAGACGCTATTCATAAAAGCGAAGCAAGGGACATTTATCAGGTATTCCTTTCTTCCATACCTCGCATTTTCCGGTTAGAGGTTTTCTACTAGTATATCGAGAATTGTTTGGAGTGTTGCATGTTTAGCTTTAACTTAGTCTTGCATGAGATTAAAGGTGCAGTCGAACAAAAACAACAAAGCGTAATTACACGGCAACAAACAAGTCTATCTAGTACACCACCCACGACACCTCTAGCTAATATCACACACACCATACCCGACATAATGGGTGAAGAAAGAGAGACTCCTCTCCGGGCTTCTACAAAGCTTTGAGCGATAGCCCTAAGTCTTGCATCGTTTCTAGCAGACCAACGGGATTTTGAATCCCCAAATATATTTAATATGTTACCCATTTTTCATGGGTTAGACCATGAAAACCCTATCGGCAGACATCGTAGGATTGAACAAGTCCTTACAACATTCCACCACCCTACGGTTGGTGCAGAACGAGATTAAACTAAGGGTATTTCCTTTCACATTAGCCCGATAAGGCGGCGTCTTGGTTAACTGCCCAAAGCGCCTAATTACGTGGACTTCGTGGGCTAAACTTGTTGTTGTTTATGGAACATTTTACCCCCCCTAAAGACGGATGAGATGCTTTCCAAGATTCATTTCTTCCGTAACCCTCATGAATCATTTTTCGAGGCATGGAATCGTTCACCGATCTCCTTATAGAGTGTCCACACCATAACCTAGCAAAAGACACGCTAGTTCATGCCTTTTTCAAAGGACTTCAACATCACCATAAAGAAGTCCTTGACATAATGAATGGGGGTAGTTTCCTAAGTAAAGGAGCCTCGGAGGCTTACAAATTTTTAGAAGACCAAACTAAACGGAATAATAATTGGGGGGGTAGTGATGATATCCCCCGCTCAGCTAGTTCTTCTTCAACAGTCAAGGCCACCGGTATGTTTGAGAATAAAACCGATCCAGAACTTAAAAATCTAATCGAATCTCTAACTAAAAAAGTAGAGGCTATTTCTGTTCAACAAAAGCCTATACCCGTCATGAATGTAAACTCCAACCCATGTAATTTCTGTTTGAGTCCAGAGCACCCTGACAATTATTGTCCCCTAGCTTATGAACAACAACCACCAGAGCAAGATAATGTTTACTCTATTAATAACTATCCTATTCCTAACCCCTGGAGACAACATCCCAACCCGGTTGGAGAAATAATCAACAAGTAACACCTCCGAGGTACAATAATCAAAACGTTAGGCAAGCAAACAATTATAACCAAGCTTCACTTAGACAAGGACAAGGACAAAGTCAAGGGAATTATAATAATTATAACAACCAAAGCTTAAACCTAGGCAAGGTCAAGCACAAGGTCAAAATAATTATAATAATTATAATACCAATAGAGGTATCGTTCCGGTTAATAATAATAACTATCACAACCCACCCATAAATAATCAACGAGAGATAGTTCCAGTCGCACCACCCGTGACTACTACACCTACACAACCGGATCGTATCGACGCCTTTATACAGGTTACCCAACAACTTTTCCAATCAATGACTAAATCAAACGAACAGATCTTACAATCAATAAATCAGGGCATACAACAGTTAGCCCAAGAGAAAGCCCAACCAAAAGGCGTGTTTCCAGGTCAAGCGATACCAAACCCTAAAACAGCAAACACAGCCTTTGAGGTAAACGGTAATTCTAGTACGGAAACTACAATCGTAGGTGACCTAAATGCCATCACCACTCTCCGTTCTGGAAGAGTGGTTGATAACAAAGTAACTGCGCCTATAGTTACCCCATCAGTACTCCCTACACCCGGATATCGAACTAGATGCGAAATAGAACCGAGGAGCCTACCACGGTAGAGGTACCGGTTAAATCACAACCAAAGAAACCGAAAAGCCAAGGTTACACGGCAAGTAGAGCCATATACGAAATATAGAAGCGAAACCACCGTTCCCTCAAAAATTAGCCATGCTAACCGGGGATACGAACTTTGAGGAAATTAGGAACGCGTTTTCAAGAATCTAACGATAAACCTTCCTTTTTCGAAGCTATTAAAAGCTTCCTAACCACGCTAAGTTTCTTAAAGAGTTGTGCACTACTAGGCGTAAGACTAACATACCCAAAGGCGCCTTTTAACCGAGCGGTTCCCAACTTTATCGAAAATAATGGAATTGTTAAGTACAAGGACCCTGGTCGCCCCATCGTAAAATGCACCTTAGGAGATTCCCACACGACGACCGCTTTATTAGACACGGGCGAGTGTTAACTTACTCCCGTATTACTTGTATAAACAAATGGGTCTACGGAAATGCAACCTACAAAAATAAGCGTTGCAATTAGCGGACGTGTCAATTAAGTATCCTAAAGGTGTAGTGGAAAACGTGCTTTGTTAAGGTTCAGATTTCTACTATCCCGCTGATTTTGTTATCCTCGATATAGTAAGTCGCTAATGACTCGATCCGATCATCTTAGGGCCTTTCTTCTGGCAGCGCCAACGCGCTTTATAAATTGTCGCGATGGAAAGATGTCCTTATCTTTTGGCCATCTTTTACGTCGAGGTAAATGTTTTAAAATGATGAAACAGTTACTGAGATTCGTCTATAGATGGGGGAGGTTAGCATGATCGATCGAGTTTAGCTCAAGATTATTTTAACAACACGTTTCACGAAAACAATATGTACAAATTCCTTTCTTTTGGAACTTCTGATTTTGTGAATGACTCCTACTTAGAGGAGGTCAACACCATCCCGGAATCCACACCAATTGTAGACCCGGTCCGGTTGCTCCATATATCGAGTATGAAGACTTGCTACCTAAGCAAGTATTCATTACGCAAGATAAGGACACTTATGAAACATCAAGCGGACGGTCAATCACACGGTGCTTAAACCTCTTCCCGGAGTTAAAATATATTCAACTTGATCCGGATGGTAGTCCCGATAATTATATCTTCTCACGTTAACTAAAGATGAAGAGACATCGTTAATAAAGGGTGATTAGGGAACATCGGTCTGCGATTGGTTGGTCCTTAGCCGACATTAAGGGCATTGACCCTAATGTGCGCACTCATCGTATACATTTGGAGGATAACGAAGACTTTCGCGAACCTCGTTGTCGCTTGAACCCCGCCATGAAAGAGGTGGTTAGGGAAGAAGTTTTTGCGACATTGGATGCGGGTATTATATACCCAATCTCCGATAGCGAATGGGTAAGTCCCATTCATGTAGTTCCTAAGAAATCGGGAATTACCATGGTGCGTAACGGGAAGGGTGACTATGTTGTCACTCAAGGTCCTATGAAATGGAGAATCAGTATTGATTCTGAGACGTTTAAATGCTATGACACGAAAGGATCACTTTCCTTACCATTTATAGATCGGATGCTAGAACGTCTAGCTGGTCATGCCTTTTATTGTTTTCTGGATGGCTACTCGGCTATTTTTCAGATTATTATTGATATTGATGACCAAGAAAAGACAACATTCACATGTCCGCCGAACATATGCCTATAAGCGAATGCCTTTTGGCCTTTGTAATGCTCCGGTACCTTCCGGTGATTGTATGCTTCATATATTTAGTGACATGGTAGAGCTTTATGGAAGTTTTCATGGATGATTTTTCTATCTATGGAGACTCCTTCGGAATTTGTTTGTCTAACTTTCGTCTAAAGGTTTTGACACGGTGTGAAGAAAAGAGCCTCGTTTTAAATTGGGAAAAGTGTCATTTCATGGTCAAAAAGGGCATAGTATTAGGTCATATTGTATCTAGTGATGGCATCGAAGTAGATAAAGCCAAACTAGATAAGATAGCGACCCTTACCTAAACCACGGATTTGTCCGTGAGATTAGAGCCTTTCTAGGCCATGCTTGAGGGGTTTATAGGCGGTTTATTAAAGATTTTTCGAAAATAGCTAGGCCTTTAACTAACTTGCTTTTGAAGGATGCAATCTTTGATTTTAATTTTAGCGTAAAAGAAAAGGCTTTTGACACCTTAAAAGCGCCCTAACCACTGCACCTATTATCTGACCTCCCGATTGGTCAAAACCTTCGAACTCATGTGTGATGCTAGTGACTATGCGGTTGGTGCTGTCTTGGGACGAGAAAATAGATAATAAGTCCCTTTGTTATTTATTATGCTAGTAAAACATTAAACGGCGCTCAACGGAATTACACAACTACTGAAAAGAATTCTTAGTCTGTCATTTATGCTTTAGATAAGTTTAGATCCTTATTTGGTTGGTTCTAAAACTTTAGTTTACACGGACCATGCAGCCTTTAGGTACCTTCTTGCAAAGAAGGATGCTAGCGAGATTAATCCGATGGATTCTTCTCCGCAAAGAGTTCACATTAGAAATAAAGGACAAAGAGGGGTCAGCGTAGTTGCCGACCACTTATCTAGACTTACAAATGACGATAGTAGTGATTCCGAGTCCATACGACTCTTTCCCGATGAGCATCGTATACTATTTTTTCATCACCATGGTATCGCGGACATCGTAAATTATTTAGCGGCGGATGTTATGCCTTATAATTGGTCAAGAAATGAGCGTAAGAAGTTTTTGGCCGAGTCAAGTTATACTATTGGGATGAGCCCTACCTTTTAAGTATTGTGCAGATCGGATCATTAGTTGTTGCATTCCCGGTGGGAATATAATGAAGTTCTATCGTTACGCCATGACAAAGAGTGTGGTGGCCACTTTAGTGGAATGAAAAAGCCGCTAAGGTTCTTCAATGTGGATTTTATTGGCCTACCCTTTTAAGGATGCCCAAGTGCATTGCAAGGCGTGTATTCGTTGCCAACAACTTGGCTTAGAATCACGGAAAGCGTAATATGATGCTATTAAATCCAATCTTAATAGTAGAAATTTTTGATGTTTGGGGTATTGATTTCATGGGCCCTTCCCCTGTTTCCCACGGGTTATATTTATATTCTAGTTGCCGTGGACTATGTGTCTAAATGGATAGAGGCCCTAGCTTGCGTGCTTAATGACCATAAGACCGTTGTATTTTTTATTAAAGAATACATTTTAAATAGGTTTGGCATTCCTAAAGCCATCATTAGTGATGGTGGAACACATTTTGCAACAGAGTTGTTGCATCCCTAGTTAAAAGTACGGAGTTACACACAAAATAGCAACTCCTTATCATCCACAAACTAGCGGACAAGTAGAAGTTTCTAATAGGGAAATCAAAAGATTTTAGAAACAACAAGTAAACCACGATAGGAAAGACGGGTCGAAGCGTCTATCGGATGCCTTATGGGCATATAGAACTGCTTTCAAAACTCCTATAAGTATGTCTCCCTTTAGACTTGTATTTGGGGAAACCATGTCATTTGCCCGTTGAATTAGAGCACCGTGCTCTATGGGCTATAAAAGCCTTAACTTCAATATTGATGAGGCGGGCGCCAAACGCCAAGTTACAATTAAATGAGCTTGAAGAAATCCGTGGCGATTCTTACGATCTCGCGAAGGATTATAAAGCCAACATGAAACGCGTGTTCATGATAAGCATATCTTCGTAAAAGAGTTTGTGGTCGGACAAAAGGTTTTGCTTTACAACTCCCGTCTACATATTTTCCCGGAAACTAAAACCCGTTGGCGGTCCTTTTTAAGTTATTGAAGTCACCCCACGGGGGCAATTACCTTGGTAAATCCCAAGGACAACAGTACCTTTCAAGTTAATGGTCAACGGTTAAAACATTTTCACGAACTTTTGTCCCCTGATGTGGAGGAAGTCCTTTTACAGGACCCTATCTATGAGGACTGACCTTGTCATTGGTGTACTTACTTTCATTTCCATATACTGATAAGTACACCATTCAGGTAACCGGCCCCCCCCGTGGAGTGTGTGGCTGTAAGTACCGGATCCTAAGTCCACAGTTCACACAATTCACGTTTTCCACTTTCGCATGTTTTCTCGATCTTTGAGTCATGTTCCTCTATGGAGTGAATTGTGTATTTATTGTTTTTCGTGTTTCTTAACAAATAAAATTAAAATTAAAATTCTTAAAATCATAGACATAGCAATCCAACAAGTCGCGGGAATCGACTTTAAACATGACGTTGTAAAACAAATTTTGTGTTTAAAAATTTGTTTGGGGTGGGCGATCGATCCTTGCATCGGATTGCTCGAACCTTCTTTTTGCGTTGCTTAGGTCCATTAGTATAGTTCATTGGGTTTGACGTCATCTAATTTAGTGTTCATTCGTTCGCATAACTTTACGTCACACACGCACTTCGAGGCGTCCTTCCACCCTCTCATACGTCACCCATGGTCGGAATCGAGTGTTGTATGGATCATTGGATTGGAAATTCTCTCCGATCATTTCCATATCTCATTCGAAAAGAATCGGACCGATAACGGCGGGAAATCTAGTTTGAAATTGCGCTAAAATCGACAAAAAGTCGAAAAATACGAATTGGGCTTGGGCTTGGGCCGACTACTCCCCGCCCGCGCCACCTTTCCAAAACCAAATCGCGATCTTCTTCTTTCTACAGCCGCTTGACACAAATTTTAATCCAAACCCTATCAACCAAAATAAAAAAAAATATATATATATATATAAAATAAAATAGAATACATCACAATAATGGACACCCACGCCCATTGTGAAACACCAATCTTCCACACAATCCAACCGTTTCCACCATTAAACCATCCACCAATTCAAGTTTTTCATACCCACCGTCAGACCTACCATAACCACCACTGTTGGTTTAGTTAGAGTTCATCAAACTCGCATCCACCACCATCTACAAACCCCAAATCAGTTCAAACTTCAATGGCGCAACGACGTAGAATTCTGCCGGAAAACGCGTTTGCTCCCGACAGTTTCGCGCCATTTTATGACGCGGAGATGTTTAAGAGACATTGGAACGGACTGTGGTATTCGACAGAGGATTTCTATCACTATGATTTGGTAGAACAGTTTTATAAGAAACGAGAAGTGGAGGGAAATAGGATTTTCATTAGGATAGCAGGAACGCGGAGGGAAGTTACGAGACAGTTGTTGACTGAGCTATTAGGAATCACCCCTGTAACCAACCTAGATCACGACCAAACAGGAATCCCAGTATACTGCAGTTCCTGTTTTGATGAAAGATACGGTCATAGAGGGTGAATACAATACGATATCTCATTGCGTTCGCCAGACGACCCTGAGAACCAATCAACTGGCTGTAGCTCAGTGGATTGGTAAGAACGTCCTCGGGAAAGACAAAGTCAGCGACATCGGACTTGATGTGACGCGTTCTCGGAATTTGCAAACGAAGGAGTATAATTTCTGCATCCTTGATTTAATTTTGAATGTGATTAGAGGAGTGGGAAAGAGCCTGGCGCCTCTTCCCGTATTGATCACTAAGATTATGCTCTCATTTAGAGCCGTCGCTAGATCTGCTCCTATTAAGATCAAATTGCCTTCTAATCCAAGTATTTATAAGGAATGCATTCAAAAGACTTGGCCGTTGTCTGCAGAGAAGGAAGTTGAGTCGGATAATGTAGGGGAAGATATGACATGGTTGGTTGAGGATAATTTTGATAGTCATACTTCTAATTTAGAACGATTGATAATGCTGCAAACTGGGTTGCGATGCAGTTATCATATCTGTGAAGATATTAGACATAGACAAATTGTACTTCGAAATAAGCAAACGAACCTTCAGACGATAGTTGAAATGCTCGTAAAGGGTCAGGACGATATCTTGTCTAACATGGAGGTTATCCACAATAATCACCAAGCCCAGTATGCCGTACTCAAGACTGAGATGGAAGCACAGCGCTTGTTCAGGATAGAGATGCTACGACGCATGCCACTCGTGGATGAGTCTGTCTCAGCTGAGTCTGAGAGGCATGAGCGTCGTCGCCGCAGGCCAGATGGCTCAAGCCATTCGTCACCACAGAGCCAGTCTCCATCTCAGGGACCATCTTCTTCACACGCCTAGGTGTTCACCATCAGTTGTGTCCTTTAATTACATTGTTTTTATTGTTTTCTTAGTGGAATTTTGTTTTGATGAGTTAGATTTGAGTATTAAGTTGTTTGTTTTAGATTGCTTGGATTTCATATTATTTTAATATAATTTATTTTTATCATCTTTCGTATAGTTGTCTTGGAAGTAAAAGTTGAAAATTAGGCCGATACCGGCATACCTATGATTTTTTGTAGTGGTAGCATGATATGTAGGAGAGTTTAGAAGTTACTGTTCTAAACCAAGTAAAAGATACCAGGGTTGTTAGGAAATCAAAACAATGGTTAGTTTCCGGTTTCGGGTTTGGCAGTTTTCTATTTCCGGAAATTGCCTTAAAACAATTTGGCAATTTGCCGATTCGTTTTGGAAACCAGAACCTATTTAAACTTCCATCATACTACACTCACAACCCACACTACACACCACAATCATCTTTCACTTTTCACTCCAACCTTTTTTCTTGTTTTTCTTAGAAACTCACTTTCTGCACCTACGAGCGCGCCCGCGCCCAAGCAGAGCGCGACTCGCCCTATTATACTGTAAATCGAAAAATCCCTAGAGCGCGCCCGCGCCCAACTAGAGCGCGACCCGCGCTCAAACACTGGAAATCGAAAAAAATCACTGGCGCGCCGCATACAAGTAAGCGACCCGCGCTAAAACACTGTAATTTCAAAAACCAAAGAGCGCGACTTCGCTTCTATCTGGCCAGCGCCAGCGCCCCTCTCGATAATCACAGAAATTTTCGATTTTCTCGAGGTTCTTCCGTGTTTTCGCAGCTATTCTACAAGTAGTGTTGAGATGACACCACCTATAGTGATTCCGATCTTTTGAAGACTTGATGGGAACCTATACCTATGGAGCATCGTTTCCGCGGCGGATCGTGCAATTAGGATAAGCGGCATCTTCGGTGAGTGATGGCGATTCTTTTCACCTAAGCTAACTGAATTCTTCTATAATAATATTACTTTTTTACCCAAGAAGGAGAACAAAAAATTTTCCCTTACTATTGATGAATACGACTATGGAATTCAATAAACACTTGATAGCTTTGGTTTTGGGATTGCCATTACCGACCCTATGCGTGTGGGGATATATGACGGATAACTCATACCTATATGAATATGCCTATTTCCATGAGTATTATGGGGAGGGTATTTCAGTATCATGGACCAAGACCAATATAACATCGCCTCTGAGTAGCCTATCACCGAATGTAGGCGCAACCATGTTGTTCATCATGATGAACATTCTAGGGAACGGCGGTTTATACGCCAATAATACCGGTGGCGTTTTCCTTGCTTTTAGCTTTAGGGACGTCGTAGGTATGACATTCGAAGTTTTAGTTGCTACTCGGCGAGCCCATACCTTGAGGCATAAGTACCTTCTTATGCCCGCCTTGGTTTGCCGCCTTACGCGCTTGCCTACCGTATTCTATACGATTACCACAGATTGGAAAAGGGTCGAAATCATGAGACCCACCAATCATGTGGTAAGATCATTCGAGCCATGACTTGGCGGGATGGCGGAATGCAACCACATTTGGTTGCTCCTTACACCCCATCGGACCAAATAACACTAGAGAGGTTAGCATTAGTTGATGATACACGGCGTGAAGTGGCAAGTTGTTATGGCATGGCGGGGATGCGAAGAACCTCATATAGAAGAGGAGGATGACGAGTAGATGTTGAGGTGCAGGTAAGTTTTAGTTAAGTTAGTGTCCGCTTATGTCCCAAGCAATTTAATTCTTTTAACCCCATAATGGGTGGAACTCTTATAGTGTTGTTGTCGGTTTTTATTTCCTATATTAGTACGCGTTAACATTGTTTTGCGGATGTTTCTGAATTTCCAGCGTTCAATGGTATTTTTCCTACCCTCTTTATTTAAACGCTTTGAGGACAAAGCATGCTTTTTTTGTTTTGGGGGCATAGAAACACGTGTAATTAAGACATCCTGATAGGATAGAGATATGTATAATGTGCACTTGTTTTCTAGTTAAAATTTTTAAAAAAAAAAAAAAAAAAAATTCAAAATATAAATAAAAAAGTATGCTATACACTTAGGAATATTAGTATTGTTTTTTTCTCCATGCTCTTAACAATCTAGAAGTCTCAATGAGCTGTTGCATCGAGAATAATTGTTAGAAACTTAGGTTAATATGTAGGTAATAATCTTTGCATCTATCTATAAATTTATTACATGAGTATCTATGATTGTTAGCAAGAAGTTTTTGAAATCTAGGCTAGAGTACTTATTCTACAAATCCTGGAGAATATAGCCTAAAGCCTTATATGAGCCAAAAACATGTGAGAAATGACACAAAGGGAGAAGTAAAACGGATAGAGAAATCACACGCCCACTTGCTTGATCACTAAACCATATCCTAAGCGAGAATTTAGGCGCTCTTTGGATCGATATAGCCAGAAATTCAAACCTATGAATTATTTTCCGCTAGTCGCCACTCGAGCCCTTTCTTTAGCCTTCCATAAACCACAATTCCTTTACCCCTGTTTACAAAAACAAAACAAAATAAAAAAAATCAACCTACCCAATTTAGAATAAAAGTCTGAGAATAGAATGAGGAAGAAAGAAGAAGAGAAAAACCTGTGTAAACAAAAATTAGTTAGTTGCTTCAAAAAATAAAGAAAAGAAGTTTCCAACAAAAAAAAAAAAAAACCCAAAAAAAAAAAAAAAAAAGGAATCAAAAGGCCAAAGAAAAGAAAAAGAAAAATATGGCTAAGGATGGAAACAAAGTGTAGAAGCAAAAGTAAATAACAAGGTTTTCTCTAGTTACATAATATGAAGACTCTATTATCTCAGACTTGTCCTCTAGAATATCCATTTTCTTCCTTCTTAAACCATCTCCTAATCCCCGTGAACACCTAATAAAGACCTCTAGCTCCAATTAGGAATAGGTTAGTGTGATAGTAAATTGGCGGATGTGTTTGATCGACCCGGCTTCCTTGTTTGTCATTGAGATTGTAAGGTAAAGTGTGCCCACTGCACTCAATCGGAGGCTTAAACTTGAGTGGAAAAATCGAGTGGTTTTGTCTTGACATTTATGTGAGGACCTACTGGACGCTTATTCGAAGTTTTTAAACGGACACGCTATTACATTTCATAGTATTACTCATTGTTAGATGTTTATTTTAGATGATTGATTATTACGCATATATTAGCTTAGGGTTCTCGACGGGTTATGCTTGTGTAATTGCTAGAGAGATGTATAGATAGTTGAACATGAATAAGGAAACAATAGTTTTATTTTCTTAGTCGCCAGTAGTATAGATGAAGTTTGTGAGTACCTTCACATGGAAAACTCTCACGAGGCTATAACTCGTCCGCTTAGGGAATTCCTAGTGGTTTTAAGGCCTTGTTGCATATGGTCAATGCAATCGCGACTCAAATAAACGAGAGTAGTTAGAACTCCATTTTTGGTCACTTATTCTAATTTCTCATCTTTGTTTGAGGACAAGCAAAATGCCGTTTGGGGTGGTTTGATAAGAGCCCAAAACTGTAGTTTTAACCCCTTAATAATCATCTTTGTTAGACCAATTATGTGAATAATAAGTAAGAGTTAATACTGATTACGTGTTTCTATGCATTTCAGGCTTCAAAGTCCATTATGTGCGAGAAATGTGCCACTTTAGCGAGATAAAGGAGCAACAAAAATAGAACTTCGAATGCCATATCTTTGGACTCAGACATCGGATTGAAGCCTACCTTATGTCAAAACGACTGCTCGGGAAGAGCTTTCCAATGGTCCAAGCCTTGACCCAATCAGAGGAGCAGAAGTGGACGAAAAAGTCTGTGGAAGCCAACTGCAGCTGAAGAGGCCTTTTAATTTGAAAAGAATTGGGTTTGGGCTGATTCTCTCGCCCAAACCATGGCTCCAAGCCCATGCACGAATTTTGGATCTGGATGTATAAAAACAAAAGCTTAGCTCTTTGTTAATGGTAGCTAGTTAGACCTAAATTAAAATATAGAATTATAGATCTAGTTTTATTAATGAAATTAAGTTTTAGTTCCATTTAAATTCTTGTTTTAGATTAAATCTCGAATCATTGTTCTTGATTGATTAGATAAATAAAATAGATAGTTTGTCAATTTGAATTTGTCATTTCCATTCTAGATCTAATTTCAATTCTTGTTCCTATTTCATTCCGGCCATTAAGTTAGATTCATTATTGTTCAAATTAAGTAAATCTAAATTTCTTACATTATGTTTAGTTTAGATTCAATGGAAATGTTAGATTGATGATTCAAGGCTAAACCTCCATTAGAGGGGTTGATGAAGCCTTGATGAAAACTTAGTTGTTTAGTATAAACGTTGTAGCATCTATTCCACTCTAGAAGGTCGGTTTTCGCCATGAGAATGGGTGGGCGACCTCACATGCTAGTTAAGTACTTGGTAGAAATGCCATGAACACTAGGGATTAGACTTCGAATTCTTGCCGGGAAAACGTAAGAATCGAGATACCACAATCTGTACTAGGTCATTAAGTTGGATTCGAGGTGGATTAGATTCCCTCTAATTCCTTTATCTAGAGTCAAACAATAGTATTTCCATAGCATTTGTAGTTAATTTCTAGTAATCATCTTAATTACGTATCGTAGTATAATATTTAAATAAAGCTCTCATTAACTTAAGAGCGACTAGTTAGACTTAGAAACAATCCATGCTGGGGGGAACTAGGAGTGGAACGAACCGTTACTCCATTTAGTGCAATTCACGCATTGAGAGTAGAAGATTTGATAATTGAGTATAAAAGAATAGTTTTAGTTTACTTACGTTTTGAATTCATAGTTCATTTCAGTAAACTATTCATTTTATAGTTTAACACCCTGCCATTTTACTAGATACCCCAACATAAACTCAAGAGCCTACCAATCGAGAGGTACCAATTACAATACAACCTAAAGTTTTAAAGTCAAGTTAAACATCCGTGTGATACTATTGCTAAATATAGAAAGAAACCACCGCTTTCCACAAAAATTAGCCGCAGCAACTAGGGATACTAATTACGAGAGGAGATTAGTGGACGTTTTCAAGAATCTAACTATAAACCTTCCTTTCCCTCGGTTATTAAAAAAAGCTACCACACCATGCTAAGTTTCTTAAGAGTTGTGTAATTACTAGGCGTAAAGACGAATATACCAAAAGACGCTTTTAACGGTAACAATTCCCAACCTCTATCCGAACATAATGGAATTGTTAAGTACAAATGACCTCGTCGTCCCTCTTGTCTAATGCACCTTAGAGATTCTTATACGGCGACCGCGTTATTAAACTTGGGCTAGTGTTAACTTACTCCGCTTTATTTGTATAGACAAATAGGTCTAGACGAGATGCAACCCACTAAAATGACGCCAGAATTAACCGGATCGGTCTATTAAGTATCCTAAGGGTGTGGTGTCATTAAAATGTTCCGGTAAAAGTTCAGGATTTTACTATCCTGGCCGATTTTTGTCATCCTCGACATGGATCGCACACGACTGCCTCCCAATCATCTTAGAGGCGCCCTTTCCCCGCAACCGCCAATGCACATTAATTAATTAGCGATGGTTCAATGTCCATGTCTTTTGGCCATCTTGCTGTTGGAAGTCAATGTTTTTAAAACGAAGACACGCTTACCCGATTAGCCTATGGATGGAGAGGTTAGCATGATCGGGAGCTTTGCTCGAGATTATTTCAACAACACATTCCATGATAATCATATGCCCAAATTTCTTTCCTTTGGAAGTTTAGACTCTAACATTTTCATCCCTACACTAGTCGACATACACATATTACGGATGAGGATGAGATAGATGACTTTCTCAAAGATGTAGAGGACTATCATAGTAATGTGGATATGACCAATCTAGATAAGGAATTCATGAGTTTCTTAGAGGAGGTGATGATTCACCCTATCAAGAACTACTTTGCACAACATCCACCTCGACTCCCTCCTTCCACCCTTTGAAAAGGAATCTCGAGTTTGCACTCGATCCTTTGTTTCTTCAGGCTTCATAATTTTTAAATCCACCTAGTAAACAAATAATTCAGAAGACAAAAAGCATTTGACACCTTCATTTTCAGACTTGAGACGGTTCCTACCTACACTATGAATGAGTTTTGTGCTAAACCCACATCCTCATTTTTTCCATGCTTTCCTTCTACAACTTATCCATATCCACTATATTCTCCACAACCATTCACTTTTCCACACTTATTTACTAGAACACCCACTCGCTCAAAAAATGAAAAAGAAGGTGCATGCTAGGTTATGTAATAGGTTATCCGACTTGCTTTTTTTCACTAGGTTAAGGCCATAGGAAATCTTGGTGCTTGATTGTGTTTGGATATGTTTTCTGTGATATTTATTTATGGAATGACCCACAACTATTTCGGTTGTTGATATATGATAAACTGCATGTTACTCCATTTGATAAAACATAAAATTGAATAGTTTACCTACGAAATGAACGATGAACTCAAAACGTAAGTAAACTAAAACTTTGTTATGAGCCTATGTTTAATAAAGTTTCTACTCTTAGGTCTATCGAAATAAAGTGGAGTAACAAATTCGTTCCACTCCTAGTCCTTCCGCATGTTGTGTTTTCTACGTATAAGTATTCTTAACTCTAAAGTCTCATTGAGAGATTTACGAAGTGGCAACTAGACTACGATGCAACTACCCACAAGATGCAACTAGTCGACTATTAGAACAACTATGGGAATGCTACGTTGATTCTATGATAAGGAGTTAGAGGGGATTGATTCCACCTTTAACTTCGACTTAATCCTACTAACGACGAATCGTCATGAATCCTAATCGAATGGGCTTCAAAAAATAATATGGTTACTCCTAATCCCTAATTAATTACACATGGCATTCCTACCAATTCATAACTAGTATATGAATGATTAAACCCATTCTCATGGTGAACTAATCGCTTCTAGAGTGGAAAGGAAATTACTTACGAATTTTACGATAATCGAATCAAGCTTTCATCAAGGCTTCTCAACCCCCAAAGGAGGTTGAGCCGAGAATCATCACGCTTATCATTCCCAGTTAAATTAAAACTAAACATACTATAAAGAATTGAAATTTACTAATCTAATTTAAAACAATAATTAAAATCTAATTAATAATTAAGACATGATATCAACAAGAATTTAAACTAGATCTATAAATGTAAATGACAAGAATCGAAATTGACAAACTAGCTAATTTATTAATCAAACTAATTAAGAATAATGATTCTAAGAATTTAATCTAAAACAAGAATTGAAATGGAACTAAACTTAATTAATCTACTGAAAACTAGATCTAGAATTCTATATACTTTTAGGTCTAACTAGCTACCATTAACTATCTACCATTAACCAAGAGTTAAGCTTTGGTTTTTATACATTCAGATCCAAAAATCGTGCATGGGCTTGGAGCCATGTTTTGGGCCAGAGAATCAGGCCCAAAACCCAATTCTTTCAGTCCAAAAAGGCCTCTTCAGCTGCAGTTGGCTTCAACAAACTTTTCGTCCACTTCTGCTCCTCTGATTGGGTCAAAGCTTGGACCATTGGAAAGCTCTTTCCGAGTCGGTCGTTTTGACATAAGGTAGGCCCCATTCCGAGGTCTGAGTCCAAAGATACGGCCTTCGGAAGTTCTGCTGACTTGTGTGTTATTTATGCCCGCGTCGACTTTTCAGCTTTTGATCGGGCTTTAGAAAGGCTTTGTCTTCTTGAATCTTGGCCTTTAGTCACGGAACTCCTTAGTAACCGACCTTTGCTCCTTTATCTCGCTAAAGTGGTACATTTCTGCACATAATGGACTTTAAAGCCTGAAATCCATAAAAACACGTAATCAGTGTTAACTCTTAATTATTACTCACATAATTGGTCTAAAAGTATGATCATACAGTGGTTAAAACTATAGTTTTGGGCTCTTATCACTCTACGATGCACATATCGTTAAATTTAGTGTATGATTAATCACATATTCCTTACCATATAGTTTTTCAGCATGTTTAAGTATTTTACTGAACTATTGCATGAACCCCCCCATCTTAAATTGTTTGGGGGTGGTATATTTATTTATTTTTTCAAAAGTTTAGAGGTTATGGCAGACCTCAACCTTTATTAAAAGAAATTCTCAAGTATATAGTTCATTTTCTATCCTCTTCCACAATACTATGTAACTTAAGATCAAAAGGTGGAGTAAAAGAAATGACAAGCTCATCTCGAGATTTGTACAACTCTGAAAGATAATCAGCTGCCTGATTACCCTCTCTATATACATGCTTAAAAGTGCATTTGTCAAAATGCCCTCTTAAAGATGTAATCTGGGTCACAATGTTAGCACAGTACCATGAGCTTTGACCTGGATCCTGAATGATGTGAATAGCTCCCGTAGAGTCCGAAAGTTAACTTTAAGCTTGGTGATTCCTTGCTCTTTCACATGTTGAAGACCATTTGCTATCGCTGAAAGTTCCTCGGTATATAACCGGTTTTTTGAGAACTCACCCGATACGCCAGAGTAAACATTTCCCGAGTATCTCTCGATGATCCCTCCAAAACCATTTCCATTGTCTTGACCGAAGTCGCCTCAGATTGAGCATGAATGAGTCATCCTCTACTGGTGTCCATTTGATCTAGTTGGAGATTGGATCCTTGAAGTTTAGCTTCAGTCCCAATCTTGCTGCCAATATTCTAAGAGATCCAGATTCCTTCACATCAGTTAGATTTCGTTGGATATATAGCTGCATATTAGATAGGATCTTGATCGAAGCTTAACTGTAACTCCGAAACCTTTTGGTTCTTTTTCTTCCTTCTGTTTCGCTCACACAAGATTTCATGTACCGTAGCACCAATAAATGCCTTATAGATATCAACACTGGGGGAGTTGATTCTACAAAGTCTGAATATCATGTACCATTCTTCAGTAGATCCCTTTACATTCCCTCCTATCCCAAGTTTGCTCTTAACAAGTTCCCATACTTTCTTGGAGTATTGACAATCAAAGAATAAGTGCCTCGGAGTGCTCAATAAAACATTACAGACTGCATTCAGAGTGTTGCAACATTTTCTTTTAGATCAACATGTCTTGTGTAGGAAGGCAATTTGAGAGTAATTGGCATAGAGTGAATGAGTGTTTTGGTACGCAGAGCTTCCCCACCCCACTTTATACCATTTTACCTTTGTTCGCTTTTTCTTAGCACCGAGTATCCTAATTTCACTCGTGAATTCCCGGTGGTACTAGGGGCCCATACCACTTCATCCTTCTCAAGATATCCATTAACTTCAGTCCCCATAATCATATTCTTGATGTGTCCATCCGGGAGAGAGGTAATAGCCGAGGACCATACTCCTTGCTCCAAAACATCACCGACTTTTTGTTTGCCTCATTAAGATTGAAAAGATTTCTTGCTTCCGATATCTCCCACAGAGGTTTGATTGAGCACCATAGGTCATGCCAGAACCAAGTATTAGTGCCATCTACAATAATATATTTAATATGATTCCTGGCTATATCTCTGTGTTGTAGGATTCCTCGCCAAACCCAAGAGCAGCTGGAAGGAATTCTCATAGTTCAGAAGTAGTGCTTTTTGATATGCTGGCTCCATGTCCATTTTGCCCACAAAGAGTCCTCTTTCACTGCAATTCTAAAAACCAGTCCACAATATGCAGCCTTATTCCATGTTCGTGCATCAATCATGCCCAAACTACCCTGCTGCTTTGAGTATCTAAGAATCTCATGACTTGCATGATGCATTTTGTTTCTCATGCTAGGTCCAGACCAAAAGAATAGATTGCAGATCTTGGAAACCTTATCAAGCACTTTCTTAGGGAGGACAAATGTTTGGACCAATAAACTTGAAATGAAGACAGTACTGACTGAATGAGTTCAAGTCTACCTACTCTTGACAAAGTTTTATTCTTCCAATTTGAATTCTGGAAGTTAATTGTTCCACCAAAGGTAGACAATCTCTTATTCCAAGTCTTGATGATGTCAGGAGAAGACCAAGATAGGAGATAGGAGGTGATATGAGAGAGATACCCATTGTATTTGCTAAATCTTCACTAGCACCTGAAGACATAAACCAACAAGGAAAGTGGATTTTGCCGAAGTTAATATTCAGTCCCCATAACTTGAGAGAATTTCGTGGAGTATTTCTTTCATTAGCTAGAATGGAGACCATGTCTCCTTTGGGAAATAGTAGGGGCATCATCCGCAAAAAACAGATGAGAGATACTTAGTTTTTGCACTTAGAGTGGGGTGAATCTGCCTAAAGGCGAGAGCTTGTCTTAGTAGTCCAGAGGATATCCATTACAAGAACAAATAAGTATGGTGAGATAGGGTCTCCTTGTCGCAAACCTTTTTCCCATTTCAAAGAAGCCTTCAGAAGTGTCATTTAACATAATGGAATATGATGGTGAGCAATAGCACATTGTAAGCTATTCTACGAAGAGTGGGGGAAACCAAAGTGTAGGAACCGCTATTTTCGTAATGCAAATTTCTACTGAACCACTTAAAACCCACCCACATCGGGTATAGTTAGTGCCCGCTATTATATCGGGATTAAGAGGACAAACATCCATAATAACATAGGCGCTTTGTTCTCTTATATAGTTAGTATAAAGAGAAACAACCTCACTTGGTCCTGTTTAATACACACAAAGTGTACTAGTATAATTCTATAGTCAAGATGGACTAATACCAGATTATACTACAACCGTACCAATGGTTTGCCCAAATCCATCTAGGTTGTGAACAATTACTTATACTTTATAAGGTATGCCGATGATATGATCTTCGCAGGTGTTCACACCATATCATCTACAACATAAAGTATTAGACACATGCATATAACTAATAACATATATAATATGCATAACATTTGCCCATATGATTCTCATTCAAAATATAAAGAATTAGAGTTAATACAAAATTAATGCTTTTAGTATATAACCCTATCACAAAGTCAAAAAGTAATCATTTCAATGGCCTTCCAATTAACTGAATCAAATGCTTTTCTAATATCAATCTTGATAGCACAATTTCTAGATCCATGTTTCCTTGAGTAACCTCGAATCAATTCATGTGCCAGAATGAGGTTATCTTGGATGTTTCTACCTGGTATAAAGGTAGACTGGGCTCCAGAGATTAAGAAAGTGATACAGTCCTTCATCCTGCTTGTATGAATCTTAGTAACACATTTATAAATAGTATTACAACAAGCAATAGGTCTGAATTCATCAACCTTAGAAAGAGCAAGAGACTTTGGTATTAAGCATAGAAGAGTAGAGTTTGTACCTCTTTGGATGGATTTATGTGAAAAAATATGCTTAATTACAAGAATGAAATCATTACCCACAATGTCCCAGGATTTCTTGAAGAAGAAGGCATTAAACCCATCGTGACCGTGGGTTTTGTTGTCCTCCATAAAGAAAATTAGCTTCCTTGATTTCCAAGTCTGTGATATCATTCACCAGGTTGTTGGCCATATATGAGGTTAACCCAGGGAGGTCTAGCTACTCTAAGAACTGAAGAGAGCATGTAGATAGAGAGGCTTCACCCAAGAGATCAGAATAATAAGAAATAAATGTTTGGGCTACATTATCTTGTCCTTCCTGCATATCTCCTTATGAATCAATAATAGACCAAATGTTGTTTCTGGTATTCCTTTCTTTGACAGATGATAAGAGCCCAAAACTGTAGTTTTAACCCCTTAATAATCATACTGTTAGACCAATTATGTGAATAATAAGTAAGAGTTAATACTGACATGTGTTTCTATGCATTTCAGGCTTCAAAGTCCATTATGTGCGTAAATGTGCCACTTTAGCGAGATAAAGGAGCAACAAATGCCAGAACTTCCTAATGCCATATCTTTGGACTCAGACATCGGATTGAGGCCTACCTTATGTCAAAACGACCGCTCGGGAAGAGCTTTCCAATGGTCTAAGCCTTGACCCAATCAGAGGAGCAGAAGTGGACGAAAAGTCTGTGGAAGCCAACTGCAGCTGAAGAGGCCTTTTGGATCGAAAGAATTGGGTTTTGGGCCCCATTCTCGCCCAAACCATGGCTCCAAGCCCATGCACGAATTTTGGATCTGATGTATAAAACAAAAGCTTAGCTCTTTGTTAATGGTAGCTAGTTAGACCTAAATTAAAATATAGAATTATAGATCTAGTTTTATTAATGAAATTAAGTTTTAGTTCCATTTAAATTTTTGTTTTAGATTAAATCTCCTAATCATTGTTCTTGATTGATTAGATAAATAAAATAGATAGTTTGTCAATTTCGAATTTGTCATTTCCATTCTAGATCTAATTTCAATTCTTGTTCCTATTTCATTCCAAAATGGCATTAAGTTAGATTCATTATTGTTCAAATTAAGTAAATCTAAATTTCTTACATTATGTTTAGTTTAGATTCAATGGGAAATGTTAGATTGATGATTCAAGGCTAAACCTCCATTAGAGGGGTTGATGAAGCCTTGATGAAAACTTAGTTGTTTAGTATAGAAACGTTGTAGCATCTATTCCACTCTAGAAGGTCGGTTTCGGCCATGAGAATGGGTGGGCTTACCTCACATGCTAGTTAGTACTTGGTAGAAATGCCATGAACACTAGGGATTAGACTCGGAATTCTTGCCGTGAAAACGTAAGAATCGAGATACCACAATCTGTACTAGGTCATTAAGTTGGATTCGAGGTGGATTCGATTCCCCTCTAATTCCTTTATCTAGAGTCAAACAATAGTATTTCCATAGCATTTGTAGTTAATTTCTAGTAATCATCTTAATTAAGTATCGTGAGTATAATATTTCGTAAAAGCTCTCATTGACTTAAGAGCGACTAGTTAGACTTAGAAAACAATCCATGCTAGGGAACTAGGAGTGGAAACGAACTTCATCCATTTAGTGCACCGCATTGAGAGTAGAAGATTTGATAATTGAGTATAAAAGAATAGTTTTAGTTTACTTACGCTTTGAATTCATAGTTCATTTCAGTAGGTAAACTATTCATTTTACAGTTATCAAATGGGCTGCCATCTTAGTTGCACTTTAGCATTGTTTTCTTTGTAGAAGTAGTTATTTTAAGTCCCATTAAACCCACCCACCCTTGTTTGATTCATACCGTGGTTGCCGCTTCAGTTTTGGAAAAATTCCACGAGAAAATACAATCGAAGGCCCCACGCTTCAAAAGAGAGCGCGACCCCGCTATCTTACCGAATTCTCGACATAACCGAAGCGCCACAAAAAGAAAGAGAGCGCGACCCGCGCTATCTTACCGAGGTCGATTTTACTTTTAGAGACATACCTTAATCGAAGCGCCAGCAGCTTCACCGAAATTTCGTGGATTTCAGTTTGATTCGAACTTCGAGTTGTCAAGCTTTTCAGTGTTCTAATCTCTTATATACACTGAACACGCGTACACAAGACGCTATTCATAAGCGAAGCAAGGACGCTATCAGGTATTCCTTTCTTCCATACCTCGCATTTTCCAGTTAGAGGTTTTCTACTAGTATATCAGAATTGTTTGGAGTGTTGCATGTTTAGTTAAGCTTAACTTAGTCTTGCATGAGATTAAGGTCTGGTCGAACAAAAACAACAAACGTAATTACACGGCAACAAACAAGTCTATCTAGTACACCACCCACGACACCTCTAGCTAATATCACACACACCATACCTGACATAATGGGTGAAGAAAGAGAGACTCCTCTCTCCGACTTCTACAAAGCTTTGAGCGATAGCCCTAAGTCTTGCATCGTTCTAGCAGACCCAACGGGGGATTTTCGAATCCCCCCAAATATATTTAATCTGTTACCCGTTTTTCATGGGTTAGACCATGAAAAACCCTATCAGCACATGCGTAGGATTGAACAAGTCCTTACAACATTCCACCACCCTACGGTTGGTACGGAACAGATTAAACTAAGGGTATTTCCTTTCACATTAGCCGATAAGGCGGCGTCTTGGTTAACTGCCCAAGCGCCTAATTCTGTGGACTCGTGGGCTAAACTTGTTCAGCTGTTTATGGAACATTTTTACCCACCCCTAAAGACGGATGAGATGCTTTCCAAGATTCATTTCTTCCCATGTAACCCCTCATGAATCATTTTCTCGAGGCATGGAATCGCTTCACCGATCTCCTTATAGAGTGTCCACACCATAACCTAGCAAAAAAGACACGCTTAGTTCATGCCTTTTCAAAGGACTTCAACATCACCATAAAGAAGTCCTTGACATAATGAATGGGGTAGTTTCCTAAGTAAAGGAGCCTCGAGGCTTACAAATTTTTAGAAGACCAAACTAAACGGAATAATAATTGGGGTAGTGATGATATCCCCCGCCAGCCTAGTTCTTCTTCAACACCAAGGCCACCGGTATGTTTGAGAATAAAACCCATCCGAACTTAAAAATCTAATCGAATCTCTAACTAAAAAAGTAGAGGCTATTTACGCTCAACAAAAGCCTATACCCGGCCATGAATGTAAACTCCAACCCATGTAATTTCTGTTTGAGTCCGTAGCACCCTCGACAATTATTGTCCCTAGCTTATGAACAACAACCACCACGAGAGCAAGATAATGTTTACTCTATTAATAACTATCCTATTCCTAACTTGAGACAACATCCCCCAACTTCAGTTGGAGAAATAATCAACAAGTAACACCTCCAGGGTACAATAATCAAAACGTTAGGCAAGCAAACAATTATAACCAAGCTTCACTTAGACAAGGACAAGGACAAAGTCAAGGGAATTATAATAATTATAACAACCAAGCGCAACCTAGGCAAGGTCAAGCACAAGGTCAAAATAATTATAATAATTATAATACCAATAGAGGTATCGTTCCGGTTAATAATAATAACTATCACAACCCACCCATAAATAATCAACGAGATAGTTCCAAATGCACCACCCGTGACTACTACACCTACACAACCGATCGTATCGACGCTTTATACAAGTTACCCAACAACTTTTCCAATCAATGACTAAATCAAACGAACAGATCTTACAATCAATAAATCAGGGCATACAACAGTTAGCCCAAGAGAAAGCCCAACCAAAAGGCGTGTTTCCAGGTCAAGCGATACCAAACCCTAAAACATCAAACACAGCCTTTGAGGTAAACGGTAATTCTAGTACGGAAACTACAATCGTAGGTGACCTAAATGCCATCACCACTCTCCGTTCTGGAAGAGTGGTTGATAACAAAGTAACTACGCCTATAGTTACCCCATCGAGATTCCCTACACCGATATCGAACTAGATACCGAAATAGAAACTGAGGAGCCTACCACGGTAGAGGTACCAGTTAAATCACAACCAAAGAAACCGAAAGCCAAGGTTACACAGCAAGTAGAGCCATATGCGAAATATAGAGCGAAACCACCGTTCCCTCAAAAATTAGCCATGCTAACCGTGGATACTTAACTTTGAGGAAATTAGGAACGTTTTCAAGAATCTAACGATAAACCTTCCTTTTCTCGAAGCTATTAAAAAGCTTCCTAACCACGCTAAGTTTCTTAAAGAGTTGTGCACTACTAGGCGTAGAAGATCTAACATACCCAAAGACGCTTTTTAACCGAACAGTTCCCCACTTTATCCGAAAATAATGGAATTGTTAAGTACAAGGACCCGGTCGCCCCATCAGAAAATGCACCTTAGGAGATTCCCACACGACGACCGCTTTATTAGACACGGGCGAAAGTGTTAACTTACTCCCCGTATTACTTGTATAAACAAATAGGTCTACGGGAAATGCAACCTACAAAAATAACGCTGCAATTAAGCGGACGTCAATTAAGTATCCTAAAGGTGTAGTGGAAAACGTGCTTGTTAAGGTTCGTGGATTTCTACTATCCTGCTGATTTTGTTATCCTCGATACAGGAAGTCGCTAATGACTCCGAACCGATCATCTTAGGCCGCCCTTCTTGGCAACTGCCAATGCGCTTATAAATTGTCGCGATGGAAAGATGTCCTTATCTTTTGGCCATCTTTCTGTCGAGGTAAATGTTTTTAAAATGATGAAACAGTTACCAGATTCGTCTATAGATGGGGAGGTTAGCATGATCGAGAGTTTAGCTCAAGATTATTTTAACAACACGTTTCCTGAAAACAATATGTACAAATTCCTTTCTTTTGGAACTTCGATTTTGTGAATGACTCCTACTTAGAGGAGGTCAACACCATCCCGGAATCCACACCAATTGTAGACCGCCCGGGTTGCTCCATATACTGAGTATGAAGACTTGCTACCTAAGCAAGTATTCATTACGCAAGATAAGGACACTTATGAAACATCAACGGACAGTTCTGTCCACACCGGTCTTAAACCTCTTCCCCCGGAGTTAAAATATATTCAACTTGATCCGGATGGTAGTCACCCGATAATTATATCTTCTCTGTTAACTAAAGATGAAGAGACATCGTTAATAAGGGTGATTAGGGAACATCGGTCTGCGATTGGTTGGTCCTTAGTCGACATTAAGGGCATTGACCCTAATGTCTGCGCACTCATCGTATACATTTGAGGGATAACGCCAAGACTTCTCGCGAACCTCGGCGCCGCTGAACCCTACCATGAAAGAGGTGGTTAGGGAAGAAGTTTTGCGATTACTGGATGCGGGTATTATATACCCAATCTCCGATAGCGAATGGGTAAGTCCCATTCATGTAGTTCCTAAGAAATCGGGAATTACCATGGTACGTAACGGGAAGGGTGACTATGTTGTCACTCAAGGTCCTATGAAATGGAGAATCAGATTGATTACGACGCGTTTAAATGCTATGACACGAAAAGGATCACTTTCCTTACCATTTATAGATCGATGCTAGAACGCGTCTAGCTGGTCATGCCTTTTATTGTTTCTGGATGGCTACTCTGCTATTTTCAGATTATTATTGATATTGATGACCAAGAAAAGACAACATTCACATGTCCCTTCTAACATATGCCTATAAACGAATGCCTTTTGGCCTTTGTAATGCTCCCGGTACCTTCCAAATGTGTATGCTTCATATATTTAGTGACATGGTAGAGCTTTATGGAAGTTTTCATGGATGATTTTTCTATCTATGGAGACTCCTTCACGATCGCTTGTCTAACCTTGCCTAAGGTTTTGACACGGTGTGAAGAAAAGAGCCTCGCTTTTAAATTGGGAAAAGTGTCATTTCATGGTCAAAAAGGGCATAGTATTAGGTCATATTGTATCTAGTGATGGCATCGAAGTAGATAAAGCCAAACTAGATAAGATAGCGAATTCTACCTAAAACCACGGACTTTGTCCGTGAGATTAGAGCCTTTCTAGGCCATGCAGGGTTTTATAGGCGGTTTATTAAAGATTTTTCAAAATAGCTAGGCCTTTAACTAACTTGGTTTTGAAGGATGCAATCTTTGATTTTAATTTTAATCAGTAAACAGGCTTTTGACACCTTAAAAGCCGCCCTAACCATCGCACCTATTATACACCTCCCCGATTGGTCAAAACCTTTCAACTCATGTGTGATGCTAGTGACTATGCAGTTGGTGTCGCCTTGGGACGAAAATAGATAATAAGTCCACTTTGTTATTTATTATGCTAGTAAAACATTAAACGACGCCAACGGAATTACACAACTACTCGAAAAAGAATTTAGTAGCTGTCATTTATGCTTTAGATAAGTTTCGGCCCTTATTTGGTTGGTTCTAAAACTTTAGTTTACACGGACCATGCAGCCGCTTTAGGTACCTTCTTGCAAAGAAGGATGCTAAGCGAGATTAATCCGATGGATTCTTCTCCCCGCAAGAGTTCACATTAGAAATAAAGGACAAAAGAGGGTCGAAAACGAAGTTGCCGACCACTTATCTAGACTTTACAAATGACGATAGTAGTGATTCCGAGTCCATACCCCACTCTTTTCCCGATGAGCATCCTATGCTATTTTTTCATCACCATGGTATCGCGGACATCGTAAAATTATTTAGCGGATGTTATGCCTTATAATTGGTCAAGAAATGAACGTAAGAAGTTTTGGCCGAGTCAAGTTATACTATTGGGATGAGCCCTACCTTTTTAAGTATTGTGCGATCGGATCATTCGTTGTTGCATTCCCGGTGGGGAATATAATGAAGTTCTATCGCTCTGCCATGACAAAGAGTGTGGTGGCCACTTTAGTGGAATGAAAACAGCCGCTAAAGGTTCTTCAATGTGGATTTTATTGGCCTACCCTTTTTAAGGATGCCCAAGTGCATTGCAAGACGGTATTCGTTGCCAACAACTTGGGCTTAATCACGGCGTAATATGATGCTATTAAATCCAATCTTAATAGTAGAAATTTTTGATGTTTGGGGTATTGATTTCATGGGCCCTTTCCCTGCTTCCCACGGTTATATTTATATTCTAGTTGCCGTGGACTATGTGTCTAAAATGGATAGAGGCCCTAGCTTCGTCGAGCAATGACCATAAGACCGTTGTATTTTTATTAAAGAATACATTTTCTGTCGGTTTGGCATTCCTAAAGCCATCATTAGTGATGGTGGAACACATTTTGCAAATGAGTTGTTGCATCCCTAGTTAAAAAGTACGGAGTTACACACAAAATAGCAACTCCTTATCATCCACAAACTAGCGGACAAGTAGAAGTTTCTAATAGGGAAATCAAAAAGATTTTAGAAACAACAAAACCCCGATAGGAAAGACTGGTCGGCGCCTATCGGATGCCTTATGGGCATATAGAACTGCTTTCAAAACTCCTATAGGTATGTCTCCCTTTAGACTTGTATTTGGGAAACCATGTCATTTGCCCGAATTAGAGCACCGCGGCTCGTGGGCTATAAAAGGCCTTAACTTCAATATTGATGAGGCGGGCGCCAAACGCAGTTACAATTAAATGAGCTTGAAGAAATCCGTGAGCGATTCTTACGATCTCGCCAGGATTATAAAGCCAACATGAAACGCGGTTCATGATAAGCATATCTTGCGAAAGAGTTTGTGGTCGGACAAAAGGTTTTGCTTTACAACTCCCGCCTACATATTTTCCTGTGGAAAAACTAAAACCCGCTGGTCCGGTCCTTTTCCTTATCAAGTCACCCCTTACGGGGCAATTACCTTGGTAAATCCCAAGGACAACAAGATACCTTTCAAGTTAATGGTCAACGGTTAAAACATTTTCACTTAACTTTTGTCCCCCTCGATGTGGAGGAAGTCCTTTTTACAGACCCCGCCTATGAGGATCGACCTTGTCATTGGTGTACTTACTTTCATTTCCATATACCGATAAGTACACCATTCAGGTAACCGGCCCTCCCCGTGGAGTGTGTGGCTGTAAGTACCGGATCCTAAGTCCACAGCACACAATTCACGCTTTTCCACTTTCGCGATGTTTTCTCGATCTTTGAGTCATGTTCCTCTATGGAGTGAATTGTGTATTTATTGTTTTTCGTGTTTCTTAACAAATAAAATTAAAATTAAAATTCTTAAAAATCATAGACATAGCAATCCAACAAGTCGGGGAATCGACTTTAAACGACCACGTTGTAAACAAATTTTGTGTTTTAAAATTTGTTTGGGGTGGGCAGTCGATCCTTGCATCCGGATTGCTCGAACCTTCCTTTTGCGCTGCTTTAGGTCCATTAGTATAGTTCATTGGGTTTGACGTCATCTAATTTAGTGTTCATTCGTTCGCGATAACTTACGCCACACACGCACGCCGAGGCGTCCTTCCACCCTCTCATACGTCACCCATGGTCGGAATCGAGTGTTGTATGGATCATTGGATTGGAAATTCTCTCCTGATCATTTCCATATCTCATTCGAAAAGAATCGGACCGATAACGGCGGAAATCTAGTTTGAAATTGTGCTAAAAATCGACAAAAGTCGAAAAAAATACGACTTGGGCTTGGGCTTGGGCACTCACCTACCTACCACCACCTTTCCAAAACCAAATCGCGATCTTCTTCTTCTACAGCCGCTTGACACAAATTTTAATCCAAACCCTATCAACCAAAATAAAAAAATATATATATATATATATATAATAAAAATAGAATACATCACAATAATCAGACACCCACGCCCATTGTGAAACACCAATCTTCCACACAATCCAACCGTTTCCACCATTAAACCATCCACCAATTCAAGTTTTCATACCCACCGTCGTACCTACCATAACCACCACTGTTGGTTTAGTTAGAGTTCATCAAACTCGCATCCACCACCATCTACAAACCCCAAATCAGTTCAAACTTCAATGGCGCAACGACGTAGAATTCTGCCGGAAAACGCGTTTGCTCCCGACAGTTTCGCCATTTTATGACGCGGAGATGTTTAAGAGACATTGAACGGACTGTGGTATTCGACGAGGATTTCTATCACTATGATTTGGTAGAACAGTTTTTATAAGAAACGAAAGTGGAGGGAAATAGGATTTTCATTAGGATAGCAGAACGCGGAGGGAAGTTACGAGACGGTTGTTGATCGAGCTATTAGGAATCACCCCTCAAACCAACCTAGATATTTACCAAACAGAATCCCAAGATAATCGCAGTTCCTGTTTTGATGAAAGATACTGGTCATAGAGGGTGAATACAATACGATATCTCATTATTCGCTTAAGCCAGACGACCGAGAACCAATCAACCGGGTCAGTAGCTCGATGGATTGGTAAGAACGCCCTCGAAAGACAAAGTCGGCGACATCGGACTTCAGTGTCCGCGCGACGCTCGAATTTGCAAACGAAGGAGTATAATTTCTGCATCCTTGATTTAATTTTGAATGTGATTAGAGGAGTGGGAAAGAGCCCGGCCTCTTCCCCGTATTGATCACTAAGATTATGCTCTCATTTAGAGCCGCCGCTAGATCTGCTCCTATTAAGATCAAATTGCCTTCTAATCCAAGTATTTATAAGGAATGCATTCAAAAGACTTGGCCGTTGTCTGCAGAGAAGGAAGTTGAGTCGGATAATGTAGGGGAAGATATGACATGGTTGGTTGAGGATAATTTTGATAGTCATACTTCTAATTTAGAACGATTGATAATGCTGCAAACTGGGTTGCGATGCAGTTATCATATCTGTGAAGATATTAGACATAGACAAATTGTACTTCGAAATAAGCAAACGAACCTTCAGACGATAGTTGAAATGCTCGTAAAGGGTCAGGACGATATCTTGTCTAACATGGAGGTTATCCACAATAATCACCAAGCCCAGTATGCCGTACTCAAGACTGAGATGGAAGCACAGCGCTTGTTCAGGATAGAGATGCTACGACGCATGCCACTCGTGGATGAGTCTGTCTCAGCTGAGTCTGAGAGGCATGAGCGTCGTCGCCCGCAGCCGATGGCTCAAGCCATTCGGTCACCACAGCCGCCTCCATCTCGGGGACCATCTTCTTCACACGCCCTAGGTGTTCACCATCATCGTTGTGTCCTTTAATTACATTGTTTTTATTGTTTTCTTAGTGGAATTTTGTTTCAAAGTAGTTAGATTTGAGTATTAAGTTGTTTGTTTTAGATTGCTTGGATTTCATATTATTTTAATATAATTTATTTTTATCATCTTTCGCTTAGTTGTCTTGGAAGTAAAAGTTGAAAATTAGGCCGATACCGCATACCTATGATTTTTTGTAGTGGTAGCATGATATGTAGGAGAGTTTAGAAGTTACTGTCTAAACCAAGTAAAAGATACCAGGGTTGTTAGGAAATCAAAACAATGGTTAGTTTCCGGTTTCGGGTTTGGCAGTTTTCTATTTCCTAAATTGCCTTAAAACAATTTGGCAATTTGTCGATTCGCTTTGGAAACCCGAACCTATTTAAACTTCCATCATACTACACTCACAACCCACACTACACACCACAATCATCTTTCACTTTTCACTCCAACCTTTTTTCTTGTTTTTCTTAGAAACTCACTTTCTGCACCCTCTACGAAGCCACCGCTTCAAGCAGAGCTTCACTTCTATTATACCGTATAAATCGAAAAATCCCTAGAAAAAGCGCCTAGCGCTTTAACTAGATGACCAGCGCCAAACACCGGAAATCGAAAAAAATCGAAAATCAAGCTTCAAGTAGAGAGCGACCAGCTTAAAACACCTCAGAATTTCAAAACCAAAGAGCGACGACGCTTCTATGAAGCGCCCGCGCCTCTCCAGTAATCACAGAAATTTTCGATTTTCTGAGGTTCTTCCAGGTTTTCGCAGCTATTCTACAAGTAGTGTTGAGATGACACCACCTATAGTGATTCCTGAACAGTCTTTTGAAGACTTGATGGGAACCTATACCTATGGAGCATCGTTCCGCGAGCGGATCGTGCAATTAGGATGGCGGCATCTTCTGGTGAGTGATGACGATTCTTTTTCACCTAAGCTAACTGAATTCTTCTATAATAATATTACTTTTTTTTGTACCCAAGAAGGAGAACAAAAATTTTCCCTTACTATTGATGGTACGACTATGGAATTCAATAAACACTTGATAGCTTTGGTTCCGGATTGCCATTACCTGACCCTATGCACACGTGGGGATATATGACAGATAACTCATACCTATATGAATATGCCTATTTCCATGAGTATTATGGGGAGGGTATTTCAGATCATGGACCAAGACCAATATAACATCGCCTGAAAGTAGCCTATCACCGAATGTAGGCACAACCATGTTGTTCATCATGATGAACATTCTAGGGGAACGGCAGTTTACTTCTGCCAATAATACCGCCGGTGACGCTTTTCCTTGCTTTTAGCCGAGGGACGCCGTCGTAGGTATGACATTCCCCGAAGTTTTAGTTGCTACTCGGCGAGCCCATACCTTGAGGCATAAGTACCTTCTTATGCCTGTCTTGGTTTGCCGCCTTATGCGCGCTTGCCTACCCGTATTCTGTACACAGTACACAGATTGGAAAAGGGTCGAAATCATGAGACCCACCAATCATGTGGTAAGATCATTCCGAGCCATGACTTGGCCGGGATGGCAGGTGCAACCACATTTGGTTGCTCCTTACACCCCATCAGACCAAATAACACTAGAGAGGTTAGCATTAGTTGATGATACACCCGTAAAGGCGTGGCAAGTTGTTATGGCATGGCAGGATGCGAAAAGAACCTCATATAGAAGAGGAGGATGACGAGTAGATGTTGAGGTGCAGGTAAGTTTTAGTTAAGTTAGTGTCTGCTTATGTCCCAAGCAATTTAATTCTGTTAACCCCATAATGGGTGGAACTCTTATAGTGTTGTGTCAGTTTTTATTTCCTATATTAGTACGTTCTAACATTGTTTTGCAGATGTTTCTGAATTTCCCGCGTTTCAATGGTATTTTTCCTACCCTCTTTATTTAAACGCTTTGAGGACAAAGCATGCTTTTTGTTTGGGGGGGGGGGGCATAGAAACACGTGTAATTAAGACATCTGTTAGGATAGAGATATGTATAATGTGCACTTGTTTTCTAGTTAAAATTTTTAAAAAAAAAAAAAAAAAAAAAATTCAAAAATATAAATAAAAAGTATGCTATACACTTAGGAATATTAGTATTGTTTTCTTTCTCCATGCTCTTAACAATCTAGAAGTCTCAATGAGTCTTTGCATCGTAATAATTGTTAGAAACTTAGGTTAATATGTAGGTAATAATCTTTGCATCTATCTATAAATTTATTACATGAGTATCTATGATTGTTAGCGGTAAGTTTTGAAATCTAGGCTAGAGTACTTATTCTACAAATCCTGAGAATATAGCCTAAAGCCTTATATGAGCGAAACATGTGAGAAATGACACAAGGGAGAAGTAAAATCCGGATAGAGAAATCACACGTCCCACTTGCTTGATCACTAAACCATATCCTAAGCGAGAATTTAGGCGCTCTTTGGATCGATATAGCCAGAAATTCAAACCTATGAATTATTTTCCGCTAGTCGCCACTCGAGCCCTTTCTTTAGCCTTCCATAAACCACAATTCCTTTACCCCATTACAAAAAAAAAACAAAATAAAAATCAACCTACCCAATTTAGAATAAGTCTGAGAATAGAATGAGGAAGAAAGAAGAAGAGAAAAACCTGTGTAAACAAAAATTAGTTAGTTGCTTCAGAAAATAAAGAAAAGAAGTTTCCATCCAAAAAAAAAAAAAAAAAAAAAAACTCCAAAAAAATAGAATAAAAGGGAGTCAAAGGCCAAAGAAAAGAAAAAGAAAAATATGGCTAAGGATTGAAACAAAGTGTAGAAGCAAAAGTAAATAACAAGGTTTTCTCTAGTTACATAATATGAAGACTCTATTATCTCAGACTTGTCCTCTAGAATATCCATTTCCTTCCTTCTTAAACCATCTCCTAATCCCCGTAACACCTAATAAAGACCTCTAGCTCAATTAGGAATAGGTTAGTGTGATAGTAAGTGGCAGATGTGTTTGATCGACCCCGGCTTCCTTGTTTGTCATTGAGATTGTAAGGTAAAGTGTGCCCACTGCACACTGGAGTGGCGAAACTTGAGTGGAAAAATCAGAGTGGTTTTTGTCTTGACATTTATGTGAGGACCTACTTAAGGACGCTTATTCCGAAGTTTTCAAACGGACCTGCTATTATTACATTTCATAGTATTACTCATTGTTAGATGTTTATTTTAGATGATTGATTATTACGCATATATTAGCTTAGGGTTCTGACTGGGTTATGCTTGTGTAATTGCTAGAGAGATGTATAGATAGTTGAACATGAATAAGGAAACAATAGTTTTATTTTCTTAGTCGTTGTAGTATAGATGAAGTTTGTGAGTACCTTCATCGAAAAACTCTCCACGAGGCTATAACTCGTCCGCTAGGGAATTCCTAGTGGTTTAAGGCCTTGTTGCATATGGTCAATGCAATCGCACTCAGCGAAACGAGAGTAGTTAGAACTCCATTTTTGGTCACTTATTCTAATTTCTCATCTTTGTTTGAGGACAAGCAAAATGTTTGTTTGGGGTGGTTTGATAAGAGCCCAAAACTGTAGTTTTAACCCCTTAATAATCATACTGTTAGACCAATTATGTGAATAATAAGTAAGAGTTAATACTGATTACGTGTTTCTATGCATTTCAGCTTCAAAGTCCATTATGTGCGTAAATGTGCCACTTTAGCGAGATAAAGGAGCAACAATCGTGAGAACTTCCGAATGCCATATCTTTGGACTCGGACATCGGATTGAAGCCTACCTTATGTCAAAACGACCGGCTCGGGAAGAGCTTTCCAATGGTCCAAGCCTTGACCCAATCAGAGGAGCAGAAGTGGACGAAAAGTCTGTGGAAGCCAACTGCAGCTGAAGATGCCTTTTTGGACTGAAAGAATTGGGTTTTGGGCCTGATTCTCTGGCCCAAACCATGGCTCCAAGCCCATGCACGAATTTTGGATCTGGATGTATAAAAACAAAAAGCTTAGCTCTTTGTTAATGGTAGCTAGTTAGACCTAAATTAAAATATAGAATTATAGATCTAGTTTTATTAATGAAATTAAGTTTTAGTTCCATTTAAATTCTTGTTTTAGATTAAATCTCTGAATCATTGTTCTTGATTGATTAGATAAATAAAATAGATAGTTTGTCAATTTCGAATTTGTCATTTCCATTCTAGATCTAATTTCAATTCTTGTTCCTATTTCATTCCAGCCATTAAGTTAGATTCATTATTGTTCAAATTAAGTAAATCTAAATTTCTTACATTATGTTTAGTTTAGATTCAATGGGAAATGTTAGATTGATGATTCAAGGCTAAACCTCCATTAGAGGGGTTGATGAAGCCTTGATGAAAACTTAGTTGTTTAGTATAGAAACGCGTTGTAGCATCTATTCCACTCTAGAAGGTCGGTGTTTAAGCCATGAGAATGGGTGGGCTTACCTCACATGCTAGTTAGTACTTGGTAGAAATGCCATGAACACTAGGGATTAGACTTCGAATTCTTGCCGAAAAACGTAAGAATCGAGATACCACAATCTGTACTAGGTCATTAAGTTGGATTCGAGGTGGATTCGATTCCCCTAATTCCTTTATCTAGAGTCAAACAATAGTATTTCCATAGCATTTGTAGTTAATTTCTAGTAATCATCTTAATTACATTATCGTAGTATAATATTTAAGTAAAGCTCTCATTGACTTAAGAGCGACTAGTTAGACTTAGAAAACAATCCATGCTAGGGAACTAGGAGTGGAAACGAACTTCAGACTCCATTTAGTGCAATTCGCATTGAGAGTAGAAGATTTGATAATTGAGTATAAAAGAATAGTTTTAGTTTACTTACGTTTTGAATTCATAGTTCATTTCGTAGGTAAACTATTCATTTTATAGTTATCAACAGAGTTATGAAAGAAAGGATTGCATTTGTCCCCAGAAGATAGCCAATCAGTGTGAGTTCTTTGCAAAAGATCATATTCTTCCATAAGTATGAGAGAACAGAGCTCTGACCTCTTTAATCTCTCCATATTGAATAGATGAATGTCTAGAGGTTTCAAATGCAGCCTCTTTTGAATATCTTCAAGATTTGATTTTGTAGTGTTCACCAAATTTTGAAGATTTGTAAAGGTAAGTCTCGGCTATCCTTTGAATGTAGCCTTTAGAAGCTTGAGCTTCTTAGAGAGCATGTAGGAGGGGTTTCCTTGATTTGGTATAGACCAACATTTACTAAGGGTATCCTTGAATAAAGGATTAACCATCCAGTAGTTGCAAAATCTAAAATGAGGTCTGCAAATAATCTTGTTAGAGAGAGTTAACACAATTGAAGTGTGATATGAGAGGCCCTGTGGTAAGAATACTCAACTCCAGAAAAGGGGAACATAGCTACCCACATAGGGTTAATCAGGCACCTGTCTATCTTAGACCACTTTCTAAATAAGCCATCTCCATTGTTAGACCAAGTAAAAAAACATCCACTCAAGTTGTGGTCATAAAGACTTACAATGTTTAGGCAGTGAGCAAAAGGAGTAGTTTCCCTAGGATGCACTCCAATTCTGAGCTGATCCTTTCATGAGAGTAAAGGACATTGTTAAAGTCACCCATCACACACCAAGGGCTAGTGACTGTTCCATCCAGATTGATGAGTTCTTGCCAAAATATCTGTCTCTCGGCTCTTTTATTGCTTGCATAGATACTTGTAAGATGAAACACTTGTGATGAAGCTAGTACCGTGACTTGAGCATGAATAAATTGAGCACTTTCTAAGATTTTGGAAACATATGGCTGGGAAGGATCCCAAGATATCCAAATACGACCAGAGAAGTCACTATAGTAATTGTTCTCAAAAGACCAAGCATGGCAGCAGACATTGCTTATACCTTGAAATTTTTCTATTTTAACTTTTGTTTCTAGGATGCTAAAACAGGATAGTTTATTTCGAGTTCTAAAAATATTTAGATCTCTTGCCTTTTTTAGATAATTTATTCCTTTAACATTATATATGCATATCTTCATAAAAATCTATCTTTTTTGTTTGTTTTTGTTACCAGAGCCCTTTGGCCTTCATCTACTTCTTTTGCTTGATTGTTACTGTCGTTGAAGTTGCGCTCTATTAGTAACTGATAAGAGCCCAAAACTGTAGTTTTAACCCCTTAATAATCATACTGTTAGACCAATTATGTGAATAATAAGTAAGAGTTAATACTGATTACGTGTTTTATGCATTTCAGGGCTTCAAAGTCCATTATGTGCGAAAATGTGCCACTTTAGCGAGATAAAGGAGCAAAAGTCAGTGAGAACTTCGAATGCCATATCTTTGGACTCGGACCTCTGGATTGAGGCCTACCTTATGTCAAAACGACCGGCTCGGAAAGAGCTTTGCAATGGTCCAAGCGTTGACCCAATCAGAGGAGCAGAAGTGGACGAAAAGTCTGTGGAAGCCAACTGCAGCTGAAGAGGCCTTTTTGGACTGAAAGAATTGGGTTTTGGGCCGATTTTCCAGCCCAAAACATGACTCCAAGCCCATGCACGATTTTTGGATCTGGATGTATAAAAACAAAAGCTTCATTCTTTGTTAATGGAATGAGGTTAGGTAGCAAAAGCAGGGAGGTTAGGAAGCTAATGTTAATGGAGTTTAGGGTTAGAAAAAGATAGTTAGATCTAGATTAGTTAATTACTTAGTTTTCATTCCATTAATTAGTTTCATTCCTTGTTTTAGATTAGTTATTTAAATCATTGAATATCATTCATTAGATAAATAAAATAGTTGTTATTCATTCAATAATATCATTGTTATTTTTTATTAGATCAATAAAGTTAATTATCTTTATTCACAATCTTAGTTTTAAATTCAGTTTAATTTAATTATGTCTTATTGTTATTATTGTTCTTGTGTTGAGAATGGTAGTATAGAAATTTCACACCAAACACATCACTCTCACCATTGTTCCTTGTGTTGGATCAATTGAATTCTATTTAAGTCTTGAGGGTTTAAGAGTGGAACGAAATCCTTACTCGTTGTATTGCATGAATATGTTTTGAGAGTAAGAAGAATTGATTTAAACGTAAGAACGGTAGGATTACGTATTAGTGTTCTTTTAGCATTAATATTTAGGATTCTATTGTTTTTAGGGTTATCAAATGGCGCCGCTGCCATCTTAATCTCGTTCAAGACAAGAATTCAATTGCTTGAATCCAAGGGGCAATCCCCCATTCTCTACCCACCCGCCCTTTTAATTTTTCATTTTTGTTTCTTGATTTTTGGAACTGTTCACTGTTTCAGGCATAGGGGCTGCGGATTCACAGAGAAAAACACTGCGGTGAAGGTATTTCTAAATTTTCGAAAATTCTGAAAATATTCATACATAATATTTAATGTGTTGTTGATTTACTAGAATATTTTCAGATTTTTCAAAGTTGGTTTACCTTGTGAAAAAAATACGATCTTTACAGTACTGCATTTCAGTTTTCACACCGTATGTTCTTGAAAAACAGACGAATAAGGTTACTTAGGGAGTTCTAAAAATTCTATAATTTTTACAGGAGTATCTACCCTAAGCCAGAAGTTTGTAGTAAAAATTTGATGAGTTTTTGATTTGTTTTGACCACCTAAATAGTAGAGTGTTTCCAGTGTGTTTCTGCAGTGTTGCAAACACTTAATATCTGGAACACCAGCCAATAAGGAGAGGTTGTAGAACTCTAATTGCTCTAAATGTTTTACAGGAACAACTAGGATCTGTTAGGAGTCTCCAGTAAAAATTTGGAAATTTTTGGATTTGTTTTGATGGGTTAACCATTCGGTTGTTTGTATTGTGTCCGAAAACGGTTTCGCAAACTTTGGAGGGCTGTAGAGGGACTTTCACAGCTCCGATCGATCTGAAATTTTACAAGCTACTTGATAGACGTCTTAGCAAATTACTGTAAAAATTTCAGATTTTTTGGAGTACGATAAAAGGCCTAAAACTTGAAAACCCTGGAGCGCGCCTGCGCCCATGTTGAGCGCGACCCGCCCTTATTCACTGTAATTTCAACTTACCTTGAGCGCGCCCGCGCCCAACCCGCGCCCTACCCGCGCCCAACAAGGAAAATTCATCCGAACAGCCCAATTTTCATAGGTAAATGCATATTTTTATTCCTTAAAGTTATTAAGTGTTTCTAACTTGTTAAATACACTTAAATCGCGTATACAAGACGCTATTCAAACGCGTAGCAAGGAGGCATTCAGGTACTCCTTCTTCCACTCCTCGCCTCTTCTGTCAGAGGAGTTTTAATTCTAGTATAATTAGGCTTGTTTTTCATAGAAATAAATACAACACGCCTATCTAGAATTTCACACACTACACTTGCATCAATGGCTAAAGAACAAGAGACTCCTCTCTCTGATTTTTATAAAGCCCTAAACGATGGCCCTAAGTCGTGCATCGTTCTTGCAAACCTAGTGGGGGATTTTCGAATCCCCCCTAATATATTTAACTTGTTACCGGTTTTTCATGGTTTAGACCACGAGAAGCCTTACCAGCACATGCGTAGGATAGACCAAGTTCTCACTACATTCCATCATCCTAGCGTAAGTCCAGATCAAGTTAAACTTAGGGTGTTTCCTTTCACCCTAGCCGACAAGGCGGCGTCTTGGTTAACTGCCCAAACGCCAAACTCTGTGGACTCATGGGCTCAACTTGTTCAATTGTTCATGGAACAATTTTACCCACCACTGAAGACAGATGAAATGCTTCACAAAATTCATTTCTTGACCATAATCCTCATGAATCCTTTTCGTGAGGCACGGAATCGTTCAATCGATCTTCTCATTGAATGCCCAAGATCATAATCTTGCGAAAGACACGCTTGTTCGTGCTTTCTTCAAGGGGCTTTCACATTATCATAAGGAGGTTCTAGATATCATGTCTGGGGGTAGTTTTCTTAGTAAAGGAGCCTTGGAGGCTTATACATTCTTAGAAGATCAATCTAAGAGGAACAACAATTGGGGAGGTAACGATTCCTCCCGCTCCTCTCCTTCTTCTCTTGAGGTTAAACATGATCCCGAGCTTAAAACTCTTATCGATTCCCTCACTAAAAAGGTAGATGCCATCTCTGTTCAACAACAACCCACTCCAGTCATGAACATTAACTCTACTCGTTGTAATGTCTGTTGTAGTCTTGAGCATTCCGACTTCTATTGTCCTCTTGTCTATGCACAAACACCACCACAACCATCACACTTTAACCAGTTAACTCAACATCAAGGACAAGAGAACTTAGAGGACCAGAATAGAGGTTTAGTACCCATAACCCGGAACTATCAACATCAAGACATGAACGCTCAACAAGCTTTAATTCCAATACAACCATCTACAGACAAAGTAGTAGTGACCTTGTTGGAGAAACAAAATCAAATTATGCAACAAAACTCCAACTTGATGAAAGATCAGCATGATCAAAACTCTAATATGATGAAACAAACGATGCAAATGATGCAATCTTTGTGCCAAAAGGTTATTGACATGTCTTCTAACCAAAATAATAACCAAACCGGCGTGTTTCCAAGTCAAGCAGTGCCTAATCCTAAGTCAACAAACACCGCCTTTGAAATTAACAGTATTTACTGTAATGGTAATATAAACCAAGGGGACCTACAGACAGTCACTACCCTTCGTTCAGGGCGAGTAGTTGATAACCAAGTGACTATGCCTAAAGATTACCCGCAAACTAAAAATGATACCATACCAAATACTATAATAGAAACTGAAGACCCTACAACTGTAGAAGTACCAGTTAAACCACAACCAAAAGGGAAAACATTACAAGACCCAATAATAGAAAGTGAAGACCCTACACCTGTAGAGGTTCCAATATGGACACCTAGTTGGAAAACGGCTAGAGATAAAGAAAAGACTAATAAAACTTTTATCCCTTCTGCTAAAAATAGCGATAAAGCACCATATCCCCAAAGACTAGTTATGTTTAAAAAGGACGAGAATTTTGATGAGATTAGGGAAGTGTTTAAAAATTTGACTATAAACCTACCTTTTCTAGAAGCTATAAAAAGTCTACCTGGACACGCTAAGTTTCTAAAAGAGTTGTGCACCAAGAAGAGGAAAACCAACATACCCCACGAAGCATTCTTAATTGAACAATATCCCTCTTTATCCAACATAACGGAATTGTTAAGTACAAGGACCCCCGGGTCGCCCCTCTATACAATGCACCTTAGGTGATACCTTCATAACAACCTGCTTTATTAGACACGGGGCGTGTTAACTTACTCCCTTTTTATTTATATAAACAACTGGGTCTAACAATACTTCAACCAACCAAAATGACTTTGCAGTTAGCCGATCGTCTATTAAAGTATCCCAAGGGTGTAGTTGAAAATATTCTTGTTAAAGTTCAGGATTTTTACTATCCTGCCGACTTTGTTATTCTCGACACGAAGTTGCTCATGATTCCATTCCCATCATCTTAGGCGCCTTTCTTGGCAACCGCCAATGCCCAAATCAATTGTCGGGATGGCTCAATGACTCTTTCTTTTGGAAATCTTTCTGTAGAAGTTAACATGTTTAGACAAAAAAAGGGACAACTAGGTTTGCCTATAGAAGGAGAAGTGAAGTCCATTGAGAGTTTTGTACCTCACATTAGTCGCGGTGACACTTTAGTCCCCACACTAGTAGATACCCCTCTTATGGAAGAAGACAAGGATCACAATTTCTACTCCCTAGACGTAGATAACATCAAGGAGGATTTCCTTCGACTCTTTTGCAACCCTTCTTTGCCGCCTCGCGAGTTCTCTCCTATTGACATCCATTCATCTCTTGACGCCATGACGGAAGAAGAATTTTTTGCCCTTTATCCCAGTGATTCTTCTTACCCACCTATTGAGGAATGTCTTGCATATCTCAAGGCCTCTGATGATATAGACCTAAGAACACTAGTTGAACACCATTCACCCACCTCACATCCTCATGTCACTCATTTACCTTCCATCACGCATGTCCCTCGCCCTCTACCTTTTCAAAGAACCATTGAGTTTGTACTTGACCTTGGCGTTTCTCCTATGCTTCATAACTATCTAAAACCAACTAGTGAAGAAGTAACACCCAAGGACAAGCCACCTGACACTTTTTCATTTTTTTCCATTTTTTCCTTCTCAAAATTATCCACATCCTAATTATCTTCCACAACCATCAATTTTCTCCGCGTTCATTTACTTGGCATCCCCTTCCGTGGAGGACAAAGAAGAAACTGTATGCTTCGATTAGGTTTTAGATCTATAAGGCTTTACTCTCATTCCACTAAGCTACGTCATAGGGAATCTTGGTGCTTAATTACGTTTGATGGTGCATTCCATGTTAATTATTTGTGGAAAGACCCACAACTTTTAGATTATTGATATATGGGAAACCGCATGTAAATACATATATATCACTTTAAGTCTAGGGAATCGACTTTAAAAGACCCGTTTTTAAAACAAATTTTTACAAACCTGTTTTCAAAAATTTGTTTGGGGGGGTGTTTGGTTTTTCCATGCTTGATCACTAAACTTCCTATTCTTACCCCCACCTCGCTCCCTTGTAAAAAAAAAAAAAACGTTTTCCACTCCAAGTTTTACTTTCTTTTTCATCTAAACTCCGTTTCCAGCCCCTTCAGCCGCCAGCCACGCTTCTATCGAGCGCCTCGCCTTCACATTTTGGAAAATTTAGTTAGAAGCGCCCCGCGCAAGCCAAGCCCCCATCTCATCTATCTTGGACTAGAGGACCGCCAGAGCTTCTTGAAGTTGAGCGACCAGCGCTCAAACACCGGAATTCTAAAATTTTTAGAGAGCGCCCAGCCTTATAATGACCACCACGCGCCAAACACCGAATTCCGTGGACCACTCGAAAAATTCCAGTTTTCCGTGGACCAGTAAAAATTCCGGTTTCTACGATCATTCACGCTATTCCAGGCGTAATTTTGAGATGACATCTCCTACATTGATACCGGAACAATCTTTTGAAGATTTGTTTCAAAGCACTACTTATGGTGCTTGGTTTTGCGAGGTGATCACACACGTAGGTGGGAACCGCTTATGGTTCTTGCTAGCATTTGTTCTTGGACTTGCCATGCCCGGCTGAAATACAAGACCCATGATGCTATTGGGTAGATAATATGCATGTCTACACTTATGACTTTTGCATGAGGCTTATGGGTCCGACAATTTCCGTGTAGAGGACCAAGGGACATATAATGTAGCCCTTGGTAACTTGTCCCTTAATGTGATACGGTAATGTTCTTTATCATGCTAAACATATTAGGGGAGTGACATTTTTCTTCTGTGAATGATGCCACTTGCGCCGCGTCTTCCTTGCTTTAGCCACGGGGGACGTATGTGCCATGACCTTCCCGAACTTTGATGTCTAGTTTAGCTCGAGCCCATAGCATGACGCATAAGTACCTTCTTATGCCTGTTTTAGTTTGCCGTATTATGCTATGTTTCTTCCCTATTTTTTGTGCCCGTTTCACGGATTGGGTTGGGGTCGAAATTGTGAGACCCACCAATTGTATTATCCGATCTTTCCGTCTGATGACTTGGCAAGGGTGGAGGATACAACCTCATCGGGTTGCACTTTACACCCCATCCGACCAAGTGGCTTTAATAGGTTAGCAATCATAGATGATAAATGGCGTGAAGCATGGCAAATTATCATGGCATGGCAGGGCCATAAAAGGAACCTCACTTCTTTATAGAAGGGAGGATGATGAGTAAACGGAGAGTGGAGGTAAGTTTTTTAGTTTCAGGTTAGTGTCCGCTTATGTCCCAAGCAATTTAATTCTGCTAACCCCATAATGGGTGGAACTCTTATAGAGTTAAGGTCGGTTTTTATTTCCTATATTAGTATATTCTAACCTTGTTTTGCGGATGTTCCGAATTTCACGCATTTCCATGGTATTTTTCTACCCTCTTTATTTAAATGCTTTGAGGACAAAGCATTCTTCTTGTTTGGGGGCATAGAAATACGTGTAATTAAGGCATCTGTTAGGATATAGATATGTATAATATGCATTTGTTTTCAAGTTAAAAATTTCAAAAATATAAATAAATAAGTTTATGCTATACACTTAGGAATATTGGTATTGTTTTCTTTCTCCATGCTCTTAACAATCTAGAAGTCTCACGTAGCTGTTGCATCAGAATAATTGTTAGAAACTTAGGTTAATATGTAGGTAATAATCTTTGCATCTATCTATAAATTTATTACATGAGTATCTATGATTGTTAGTAGTAAGTTTCTGAAATCTAGGCTAGAGTACTTATTCTACAAATCCTGTGAGAATATAGCCTAAAGCCTTATATGAGCGAAACATTTGAGAAATGACACAAGGGAGAAGTAAAATCCGGATAGAGAAATCACACGTCCACTTGCTTGATCACTATGCCATATCCTAAACGAGAATTTAGGCCCTCTTTGGATCGATATAGCCAGAAATTCAAACCTATGAATTATGTTCCGCTAGTAAGCCCCTCGAGCCTTTCTTTAGCCTTCCATAAACCACAATTCCTTTACCCCTTTACAAAAACAAAACAAAATAAAAATCAACCTACCCAATTTAGAATAAGTCCGAGAATAGAATGAGGAAGAAAGAAGAAGAGAAAACACGTGTAAACAAAAATTAGTTAGTTGCTTCCGAAAAATAAAGAAAAGAAGTTTCCATCCAAAAAAAAAAAAAAAAAAATAGAAATAAATAAAAACTCCAAAAAATAGAATAAAAGGGAGTCAAAGGCCAAAGAAAAGAAAAATATGGCTAAGGATGGAAACAAAGTGTAGAAGCAAAAGTAAATAACAAGGTTTTCTCTAGTTACATAATATGAAGACTCTATTATCTCAGACTTGTCCTCTAGAATATCCATTTCCTTCCTTCTTAAACCATCTCCTAATCCCCGCAACACCTAATAAAGACCTCTAGCTAAATTAGGAATAGGTTAGTGTGATTGTAAGTGGCAGATGTGTTTGATCGACTCCGGCTTCCTTGTGTGTCATTGAGATTGTAAGGTAAAGTGTGCCCACTGCATTAATTTGAGTAGCGAAACTTGAGCGAAAAAAATCGAGTGATTTTTGTCTTGACTTTTATGTGAGGACCTACTTAAGGACGCTATTCCGAAGTTTTCAAACGGACTGCTAAGCATTTCATAGCATTACTCATTGTATATATGTTTATTAAGTAGATGGTTGATTATTATGCATATATTAGCTTAGGTTTCGACATGATTATTCTGTATTCAATTGCTAGTGAGATGTATAGATAGTTGAGACATGAATAAGGAAACAATAGTTTTATTTCTTAGTCGTTGTAGTATAGATGAAGTTTGTGAGTACCTTCAATTTGGAAAACTCTCACGAGGCTATAACTTCGTCCCACTAGGGAATTCCTAGTGGTTTAATGCCTTGTTGCATATGGTCAATGCAATCGCACTCAAATAAATGAGAGTAGATAGAACTCCATTTTTGGTCACTTATTCTAATTTCTCATCTTTGCTTGAGGACAAGCAAAATGCTTTGTTTGGGGGGTTTGATAAGAGCCCAAAACTGTAGTTTTAACCCCTTAATAATCATACTTGTTAGACCAATTATGTGAATAATAAGTAAGAGTTAATACTGATTACGTGTTTTATGCATTTCAGGCTTCAAAGTCCATTATGTGCGAAAATGTGCCACTTTAGCGAGATAAAGGAGCAAAAGTCAGCAGAACTTCCGAATGCCATATCTTTGGACTCAGACCTCGGATTGAGGCCTACCTTATGTCAAAACGACCGGCTCGGAAAGAGCTTTGCAATGGTCCAAGCGTTGACCCAATCAGAGGAGCAGAAGTGGACGAAAAGTCTGTGGAAGCCAACTGCAGCTGAAGAGGCCTTTTTGGACTGAAAGAATTGGGTTTTGGGCCCGATTTTCCGGCCCAAAACATGACTCCAAGCCCATGCATGATTTTTGGATCTGGATGTATAAAAACAAAAGCTTCATTCTTTGTTAATGGAATAAGGTTAGGTAGCAAAAGCAGGGAGGTTAGGAAGCTAATGTTAATGGAGTTTAGGGTTAGAAAAAGATAGTTAGATCTAGATTAGTTAATTACTTAGTTTTCATTCCATTAATTAGTTTCATTCCTTGTTTTAGATTAGTTATTTAAATCATTGAATATCATTCATTAGATAAATAAAATAGTTGTTATTCATTCAATAATATCATTGTTATTTTTTATTAGATCAATAAAGTTAATTATCTTTATTCACAATCTTAGTTTTAAATTCAGTTTAATTTAATTATGTCTTATTGTTATTATTGTTCTTGTGTTGAGAATGGTAGTATAGAAATTTCACACCAAACACATCACTCTCACCATTGTTCCTTGTGTTGGATCAATTGAATTCTATTTAAGTCTTGAGGGTTTAAGAGTGGAACGAAATCCTTACTCGTTGTATTGCATGAATATGTTTTGAGAGTAAGAAGAATTGATTTAAACGTAAAAACGGTAGGATTACGTATTAGTGTTCTTGTAGCATTAATATTTAGGATTCTATTGTTTTTAGGGTTATCAGTAACCTGTGATGGCATATGTAGAGGTGTATCTAGAGTTGGTAACATATTCTGATCATCAAATGGTTCCTCTTACTGCTCAGAGATATCATCATCTGCTATGCCCTCTTCCTCAAGTACAAGGGCGGCATAAGTGTTATTCTCTAAATTGAAGTGGAATAACTCTTCTTCAGTTAAAATGTTATCATCAGTGCTTACTAGCTCATTTTGATCTCGAGTTGTATTATAAATCACAACTTCATTTCCCGGGATACCAGAATCCATATGTTTGTCTCTGCTAACATCTGGAGAATTTGAGGATGTTCTCAAGGCAACATAAGTGTTACCACGATAAGAGTTGAGCAGTGAGCCTCCAGAAGGCGGTGTGTTCCTTACCATAAGGCGGTGTCTCTGCTAACAGCGGCCTTCTACTACTGGGATTTGATGCTGCAGATCCATTTGTGGCACCATTACCATCCTCAGTAGCTAGTGCTGAGAAGGGGTTCACCAATTGTAAGCAGGGGCTAGCACTTGCTGGTGATGTATGATAAGTATTGGAGCTTGGAGCAAGTGAGGGAGTACTGTCAGAGTTTAATACTATAGTAGGAAATGCCCTCTCGTGAACACTGGCTGTTCGAGACCTGGGTTAGAGAAGATGGGCATTTAGTTGTAGCATGCCCAAACCGACTGCAGGAGGTTCAAGAGGGTGGCTTCCAAGGATACTCCACATCCAGATAAACATGCTTACCCCCAAGCTTAAGTTTTACAGATTTGGGAAAATCAAATGTTAGAGGAATAGTAACATAGACCTTTGCAAAATCTAGTCTTTTTTTATGAGATGTTGCGCTATCCATATAGAGAGGCTCACCTATCAAACTTGCCAAGTATGAAAGACCATTCTTTGTCCAAAGTCCTTTTGGGACGTTGAAGAGTTTGGCCCATATTGGTATTGTGTTTACATTGTTTCTCTGCGCTTCAACTTCTAGTAACCAGGACCGAACAACAAATATCTTCCCTGCAATGAAGATAGGACCACCTTCAAGCACCATCTGTTTGGCCTCAATCATAGAAAAGGTGATGAAAAATAGATCTTTGTCCACTGTTATCTCCATAGATCCCTTGAGCTTCCAAGTTTTTTCCAGAGTACTCTTGACAAAGGGATACCCCATTCTCTTATCTAGGAAATACCAAACCAAGGTGTCTTTCCATTCATTGATACCTTCATCAATAAGGTCTTGTGGCACAACTATAGTGCCATCTTCGATGATGGGAGAGCAATAATTTAACACCGTGGTAACTGAAGAAGCTGAGTTCGAGTTCTGGAACAGAGAACTCCATAAGAAAGGTGGAGGTGGGGTGGATTTGGATGAGGAGAATGAAGCCATATCTAAAAGCTTGACATAAAAGATTCGTACTCTACTTTTTAGTTGGTCTGAACAACCCAGAAAAGGAAAGAAATGAGATGAGCAAAGGATAGGATCTAAAAATCTATACTAAAAAGTGATATATTAGGAAATTGAGGTACACCAGATCGCTAAGTTAGGATAACCTTAAGTTACCCCTTTTCTCTCACTTAAGGTCCCCATTGTTAAATAACTTTGGTATATTTAAATTTAGCACAATGTATTTGCACATATGAAATTGCATGCCTTAATCATATTTTTATAAGTTTCGGGCCAAAATATAACAACCCTTGGGCCTTGTTTAAGTTAATTAGGATCCACAATGTAATTAGGTACCTGCTATTTCGAGAAATTTCAAAATTTCACAGAATTTCAGAAGTTAATCTAATAGAGAAAACCCAAAATATAACAACCCATGGGCCTTGTTTTATTCAATTGGGATCCATAATGTAATTAGGAACCTTAAATTTTGTGGAATATCAAATTTTCATGGAATTTTGGAAGCTAATCATATATAGAAATTCCCAAATCAAAAATAGAATTCATGTGTTAGAAACTATTCCTAAAATTATGTTTCTGCACATCTTTTTATACTCTTCCATAACTAAAATCCCTAAACACAACGCCGCATCTCAAAGTGCACACACGCCCTACCCAAGAGCAAATAGAGCGCGCACCGCCCTTATATAATTTGTATCAGCTACACTTAATTGTGCCCCACACCCTCCGAAGGCTTATCTCAAGTGCGCGCGTGCCCTCACCGTAACCTTCCAGGCACGGATTTCCAGGTTTTTCTTCTCTAACTTCCAGTACTTAATTTCATTACTAGGTTGCTATGACAACTCCAAAAATTATACCAAAACAGTCCTTTGAGGATCTATTTCTCAATAACAAGTACGGTGCATAGTTTGATGATATGGTAATAGAGCACGATTGGTACACCCTGCTGGTAAGACCTAATCAAACTTATTCTCCTACCCTTACTAAATATTTTTATGAGCATGTTGAATTCTTTACACGCTCCCATGGAGAAGGCGGACTCATAGTGACGTTAGATGACAAACCTTGTTTACTGACTCAATACTTAATTTCATGTGCATTTGAAATTCATGTCCCTACCCAACACACCTATATTAATTATATAGATGATAATGACAACAATTATGTCTAGGTAAACTTCCACGAGACCTACGGTGTGGGTATATTCCAAGTAGAACACCAAGGCCAACGTAAAGTATCCTTAGGAAGCATTACCCTTAATATGGGCCTTGTTATTCTTTTTCTTAAGTTAAATGTCCAAGGAGAATGGCACTTCAAATCTACAGATTCCCACGCATGCAACGCCTTCATTGCTTTAGCATAGGGGCATTGGCTTTATGATATATCCAAAACCATAGTGGAGGGTCTTGCCAGAGCACGGACTGTAAGGCATCAGTACCTTCTTATGCTAGTCACAATCACTTGTATAATGACCTTTGTTTTCCCGAAATATTGTGCATGTTTAACGATTGGGTTAAGGTTGACATAATGCGCACAACCAATGCTATAGTCCATTCTTTACGTGCTATGGTTTGGCCTGGCTGGCACATCCAACCTCACCTAATAGCCCCATTTACCCTGTCCGACCAAGTTGTACTAAATAGGTTGGCTATGGTAGATGAAAACAGAATGAAGGCATGGAAAGTAGTCATAGATAGTCAAGACTTAAAGGAACCTCATTTTACAAGTTAGGAGGAAAGGGAGGATAATGCTTTATTAGCACAACTATATATGGTAATAATTACAATTTCCCGTTAGTGTCCGCTTATGTCCCAAGTGATTTTGAATTCCTGTTATCTCCATAATGGATGGAACTCATATAGGAGTTGCATCTACAATTTATTTATTTATATTTGTTTCGTTTAACTTTCTATTACAGGTGCTCCCATTTACAATCATGTTTCTATGGTACACTCTATCCTTTATTTTCATTCCATACTTTAGGGACAAAGTATGATTCTATTTGGGGTTGGCATAGAAATGCACTGTAAATGTTTAAGCACATATTAGGTTGTATATTATGTATTATTTGTCGTATAAAAAGTATAAAATATAAAAAGTATAAAAATAGCTTATATTATGCACTTAGGATAATGGTTTTATTTCCTTTTCTATGATGATATTAGTTTAGAAATCTCAAATAGCAATAGAATTAAGCATAGTTCTTAGAAACTTAGGTTAATATGTAGGTAATAGTCATTGCATCTTTTCATTAACATCTTGCATGAGCATGTATGAGTGTATAGTACTTGGCAATATTTTTCTGAGATTGACCTAGGTTAGACTACTTAATTTTACATATCCTGTGAGAATCTAGCCTAAAAGCCTCATATGAGTAAGTATATGAGTGATGACACAAAGGAGAAGTATAATCTGAGTAGAGAAATCACACATCCACTTGCTTCATCACCATACCATATCCTAAGCGAGAATTTAGGCCCTCTTTAGATCGATATAGCTAAAAATTCATACCTATAAGTAATTATCCACTAGTCACCCTACTGAGCCTTTTTATTAGCATTTTCACAACCACAAATCCTTTACCTATCTTATAAACCAATAAAAATAAAAATAAGCCTACCTATCTTGAATGAGTCTGAGAAATAGGATGAGTAAAGGAAAATAAAAAGAAAGACCTGTGGAAAACCAAAATTAGTTAGTTGCTTCAGAAAAGAAAAAGAAAAGAAGTTTCCATCCAAAGAAAAGAAAAGAGAAATATAAATATAAATAAAACAAAAACAAAAACTCCAAAAAATAGAATAAAATGAGTCAAAAAGCCAAAATGATAAGGCTAAGGATGGAAACTAGGTGTAGAAGTAAAGTAAGAACAAGGTTTTCTTTAAGTTACATATTTTGAAGACCCTATTATCTCAGACTTGTTTATTTGAATATCCATTCCGTTTCTTCTTAAATCATCACTTCAACCCCATATCTCCTAATAAAGACATCTAGCTCAATTAGGATTAATTTGGTGTGATAGTAAGTGGTAGATGTGATTGATCGACCTCGACTCCTTTGGACGCCATTGAGATTGTGAGGAAATGTGTGCCTACTGCACACTGGAGTTAGTGACAATTAAATTGAAAAGTCAGAGTATTTTTGTCTTGACAAATTATAAGGACCAACTTAAGGACGTTATTCCAAAAGTTTCATAAACGGACCTGCCATTGCATTTCATAACATAGTTCATAGCATGCATGTGTATCTTTAAATGATTTGATTATTATGCATGTATTAGCATAGGTTTCAAAAGCATTGTTCTTATTATATCGTTATTGAGATGTATAGATATTTGAGATTAATTAGGAAATTTTACTTTTATCTCTTAATTGTTGTAGTATAAACGATGTTTGTGAGTATCTTCTCTAGAAAACTCTCATGAAGCTATAACTCGTCCACTAGAGAATTCCTAGTGGTTTAAGGCCTTATTACATATTGTCAATGCAATCGCACTATGCAAAACGAGATTAGTTAGAACCACATTTTTGGGCACTTATCTGTTTTTATTTCTCATCTTTGCTTGAGAACAAGCAAAATGCTGGTTGGGGCTGTGTAATAAGCACCCAAAAGTGTAGTTTAAACCCCTTAATAGTATTCTACTTAGGCCAATTATGTTTAAAATAAATGAGAGTTAGTATTGTTTACGTGTTTTTGTGCATTACAGGACTTGAAGTTGATTAGGTGACTAAAGGCACCATTTTTGCATGGAAAATGAGTCAAGATGATTGTTGAAGAAGTTCTACATTTAAAAGCCCAAGAATCAGAAAGAAAAGCCCTTTTCAAGCCCAGTCAAAGCTGGGAAGTCAAAGTCAATCCGGGTAGAAAAAGAACAGAAAAGTCAATAAAACTTTAACAGGTTATATCATTGGACTTGGACCTCAGAATTGGGTCTACTTTATCTCAAAATGACCAGCTCGAACCAGCTTTCCAATGGACCAATTCTAGCCCCAATCAAAGCTTTAAAAGTGGATGCAAAGGGCATGGAAGTAATTTCCAATAGTTATGGTCTCTTTAGACTTAACCTAATAGACTTTGGGCTCACATTAGAGGCCCAAAGTCCCCCTTTTTGACCCATACATGAAAATTTAGCCCTAACCTTTTCCTATATAAAGAGGGTTAAGGCTAAACTTAAGCCCTCCTCTTCCTTTCTCTCAAATCCCTTAGTCTATCATTAGTTTTAGTTTAGTTTAGGGTTAGAATAGTTTTATAATTATAGCCTCCATTAAACCTTCTTCAATAAATGCTTTAGTGTTAATTTCAATTCTTATTTTTATCTTTATGTCTCTATTTAATTGTTTAGTTAATATGATTCCAATGAAACAAGGCTAAACCTCCATAAGAGGAGGTTTATGAAGGCATGTGAGGATGATTAGCTATTACTTTATTATTGTTTTGCATAAAGAACTTCAAGTTCTTCGTTGTTAGTGTTTAGAGATAGAGCTCATAACGGAGAACTAGAGTTTAAAGCCACCATCAAAATGATTTGTGGGAGAGCTAAACTCTCAAGCTAATGAAACCTTGATCCGAGACGACTTGGTGTTCACTAGGGATTAAACAAGCGATTCGATAACTAACTAATAGTCAATCGAATCACGTGGCAGATTAACCTTCTCTATTTCTTCTCTTAAAAATTAATTCACTATTTTCAAATCGTATTACTCTCACTATTAAAAGAATTTAGCTAATCTAGATTTGCATTCAAGCAACGTATGAGTAGAGTGGATCGAACATGACTACTCCTCATTATTTCTATGATATTGAGAGTATTTTAATTACTATATATTTTTCCATCATAAATATACTGTTTAGCATCTCTTCATTACTGTTTTGATAACATCAAAGATAAAATCTTATCAGAAGACCTTTGAAGAAACATTGGACAAGAGTGGATTTTTCTAGTTCTTGGTGAGGACATGAATAAAGTAGGTCAGAGAATCTATCCCATGCTTCAGAAAATGTCTCACTTGGACTTTGTTTGAAGAATTGTATCTTGCTTCTTATCTCTTTTGTTTTCTTCAACGGAAAGTTTTTCTTCACCTTTTCCCATGTATTGAAAGAATCGGCCTTCTGCGAAAGAAGCCAAGCATGACTCTTACCAGCTAGAGTGAAAGGAAACACTCGTAGTATAACCTGATCGTTAGTGACGCCTATATGGTGGAAAGTATTGCACACTTCATGTATCCAGCGTAGATGCTCGTACGGTAACTCGTGTTCAAGCCTATGAAAGATGGGTAGAAGATTGAACACATTTGGTGCAATGCCAAAGTCGCTCGTGAGCGGTGTGAGTCATATACAAGATGGAGGCCTATCTTGCAACGGTGTGTAGAAGTTAGAGAGCGACTCTTCAGCTTGCACTACTTCGTCGGCCAACTTAGTAGATGGAGGACTAGAAATAAGATATTATCTAGGACGACGTGCTCTCTCCTACGTGAGTAAGTTTTATTCTTGCTAATACCTGTAGTGCCTGAACGTAGTATCATGCACTTCTAACAAGACAACAAAACTATCCTAACATGCACAAATGATGCAAAATATGCTCAAGCAATCGAAATTCATTTTTGCAAGTATGGAGTTTTGAAAACTTTGCTTGGTCTATAATTTTACTATACCCTGTTCAAAGGAACAATTGGGCGTGAGACTAGGATGGCTCTCCTACACGTCTCTGAAGAGTAGGCAGTCACTTCACCATATGGTGTGCTACCAAGAATCTCACTCATGATGAATCTGGGGGAGCAGAGTGAGGAAGGTAGTTGTCCACAGGAATCTGGTAACTAACTGATTAATCTACATCCTCGTGGCAATATTTTTCTCCTTTTCTGGAGAAGCGTGACTACTTTGGGCTCTAGTTAGTTATTTTCATTCATTTTTTTGGTCTAGGGATTATAGAATCAAGCATCATCCGATTTACCAACATTGGGGAATGACTTCCCAATGGTTGTTATGTGGGTCAGGTTCATCCCTGTGCGTGAATGTAAATTGCAGTGCGAAAATTAAATTTCAAACAATCACGTAAGCATGCTTGAACACACAAGGTATCCTCTTACGTGGGCTTTGAAGAGGTTTAGAATTTACCTCTCAAGTCGTGCTTACATGCTGCTTGAGGAGAAGGCCACGTCGGTTGGCACATGATCTGAGAATCAGGCCCAACCTTTTGAGCTTTTCCCTGTTTTAGGTTACAATAAAGGTCCACTTAAAAAGCCCACAAGTTGGGTTTTTGATAATTAAACAACTTTGCCTTCAATGGCCCAAAACATAAAACTAACTAATACTAAACTAATCTAATAGATTAACTAGTTTAGATAGATTATCTAGATTAACTAGAGCTAAACTTAGTTAGAGTGTTGATTACCAAGTTGATTCAAAGTGTGCGAACGTATGATTCACGACTCGCCTCGCACACTTGAACTTCTCAAGGAAATGAAAACTCTAATCTCTTGGTAAGTTTAGAACTTCAACCAAGTGTTCACCCAAGTTCATCCACATAACCAATCAAAACTCATATTTTCTATTTTGTTTTCATTTTTCTTTTTATCTCTAACTATTACAAACAAATTCCACTGATTTATACTACTCTATTACAAAATCTGGGTCTATAGTTCAACTACACATCAAAAACCAATTGAGACTAAAAAAGAACTGGGCAGCTGTACGTGGAGGTGACCGGATAGTCACCCACCAGCAAGGGCGCAGTATCCCGTCTTGTTCCTTTAGGAACCGTTATTTCAAAACGAATATTTCTACAAACCGCGAGAACCCACGCGCAGCGGAATCAATGGGGTTCTCACGATTTTGGATAGAGAACATACCTTTGAGAATCGGTTTAGATGTAATCTCTGAGAATCCAAGCTTTATGAAATCCGAAATCAACCCCTTTATCTTCTGTTGTATTCCTTTAGAATAGATTGGACATTGTGTGGACAACGATCTACCAATCCCCTTCTTTCTCACAAAGCTAGATCCAATTTTGGATCTATCTTTCCTTGCCTCTTTTTCTAATACAGTGAATATTGAAATTCGACCAGAGAGAGACTATTCTATTTATAGGCTACAACAGGGACCATGAGGAGAAATTAGGGTTGGGCTTCCTGACGGGCTTGGGCTTCCCATGTTCACCCAGAACACACAGCCCAAGTCCATCAACAAATGGCTTATTCCACTAAAGGCCATTGTTGCACTACCGTCCTAATCCCAAATTATGTGTCAGCATTTATGGGCTCCATATTATATGGTCATTGATCTCCTCGTGTTTAAGATATTGAATGTCTATTGATTGAGTCAAGTTACTGACAACTACATTAATCAACTTCTTATGTCCTTGAGTAGTACCACTCAACCTCATTGTCATGTCGGAATAAATTCACCTGTAGGGTTTACATGACAATCTTTTTGAGCTTCTCAAGGGGACATCATCAACCCAACTTCCTACGGGTCACGGATTCCTTTTATAATCAACAACAAACCTTACATACAATGTCATTACCCAATCCATCGAGTTTGTTGATTCACAAATAAATCTCACTCATTGATGATTTAAAGTAATGTACAATGCACGTAAGTGCCCATTATTATATCAGGATTAAGAGGATAAACATCCATAATAACAGAGGCGTTTGTTCTCTTACATAGTCAATATAAAGAGAAACAACCTCACTTAGTCCTGTTCAATACACACAAAGTGTACTAGTGTAATCCTATAGTCAAGATAGACTAATACCAGATTATACTACAACCGTACTAATGGTTTGTCCAAATCCATCTAGGTTGTGAACGATTACTTATACTTTATAAGGTACTGATGATATGATCTTCTATGTGTTCACACCATATCATCTACAACATATAGTATTAGACACATGCATATAACTAATAACATATATAATATACATAACATTTGCCAATATGATTCTCATTCAAAATATAAAAAATTATAGTTAATACAAAAGTAATGCTTTTAGTATATAACCCTATCAGTTCCGATAAACTTCCGTCAGTTTTCGACTACAGCTTCAACTCCTCTCCAACATGTTGATCCCAAACCCTGATTTGCAAAAAAGTAAGTCAGTAATGAAAAACAACAAAATAAAACAACGAAAAAAAAAAAAAAAAAAAAAAAAAAGTGAAAAGGTGAGAATGGTGCTTCCCTCCTTAGATGCTCAACCAAGCATTCTTACTCCTTCAATCCATAATGGCGGTGCCATTTGAAGTATACTAGCCTGGAGTATCTCAAAGTTTGTTTTTAATGTGGTTCACCAAAGATTGTTTAGAGATTGAATGTTGGGAGTTAAAGAAAGGATGGTAGACTCTTAGTTTAGGACTTGTATTGGTTTACTATCTATAAAGAACATTGAAAACTTAAGTTGTAGATGATTAAATAACACAAAACATTGAAAGAAAGGATTGAAATGAAAGATTGAAACAAAGAACAACAAAAGAAGATTGATTGATTAAAATAATAAAGCAAAATAACAAATTGAAATGAAGAACAATAAAGTAAATGACTTGAATGAAAAAAAACAAGACTAAAAAATAAATCATACATGGCACTAGAATAAGTCTAGGTGAATTCTCTCTCCCTAACTTTTAGTTTCTATACCCCTATTTTATATAAATGACTGATTTACCCTTCTCCATTACATTTGAGACACCTCATCCTTTACTTTATGCTTTTGTTTTTTCCTTTTCTTCTTGATCAAGATAGGTTTTAGGGAAAGCCATCTTTTGAGTTGAGAACATCTATCTCTGGTCTTCTGAGTTGAAGATTTTAAGTTCCAGCTTTTTGGTTATGAGTCCTTGACCTTTGACCTTGACTTTGACTTTAACTTTGACTTTTTTAGCACTTTTTCATAGTAGCTTTGGGTCTTCATAATAAGCATAATTAAAGATCCTTTTGGTGCTAAGATGCAGCTTTTAAGATAAGTGGTTTGAATTTCTCTATAACCTGAAAAAGACAATAAAAGCTATGAGTTGTCTTTTCATTAAGCGTAAGAAGAGTTGTAATACAGTAATGTAAGGGTAATAAAACGCTCATTTGGGAGCTAATCATTCGCCTGTTGTAGAAAAAACACTTCTACAATACCCTATTTATGAGGACTGGCCCTCTATGCTTGGTGTGCTTCCTATCCATATTTAATATTTTGGGAGTGCTCCATTAAGGTAACCGGACCCTCCTTTCGGAGTGTGTGGTTGTAAGTACATGATCCTTAGTCCATGTTCATGTAATTCACGTATTCCTCTCTTACACTTTTTCTCGTTTCTTTTGAGTAGTGTTTTTCTATTGAGTGATTTACATTATTACTTGCTTTATTCTTTGCTTTTCAAAAATTATTTTCATAAAAACTAGAAAACTTTAAAATCAATAAATATTAGATAGATTAGAAAGTTTAGGGTATCTGACTTTCAAAGACCCACATTTTCACCACAACAAAAAAAAAAATCATCCTATTTCAAAATTTTGTTTGGGGGTGGGTAATCACCCCACCATGTTCTCTCAATTTTCTATCTTTGTTTATGCTGTCATTTAGTCGTATAGATTCGTGTGATGCAATTTAGTCATCTAGATTTTCCTTCGCCCTCATAACTTATACCATTTATGAATTTCGAGGCATTCTTCCATCACTTTATGAGTCACCCACGGTTAGATTTGAGTGTTTCCTAGATCTTTAGTGTTTCCTAAATCCAAGTTCTTTATTTATGATGTTTTTATTTCATTATGTATTAATTATGAATCCGATGACACAAGGCTAAACCCTCAAATAGAGGGGGTTTATGAAGCCACGTGAGGATGATTGGTAGTTAACGTAGTTGTCATTAGTTAAAGTGATTCAAGTTCATCGTTGGGAGAGTTTAGTGATAAATCTCACAATGGTGAATTAGAGATTAGAAACCCTATCAAAGATATTTGTGGGGGTGCTAATCTCTCGTGCTAGCAAGGCTATGATTAGAGATAATCATAGGTTTGCTAGGGCTCAAAACAAGCAATTCGACGACTAAATTAATAGTCAATCGAATTGTGTGGTGGATTACCCCTCTCTATTATCTTTCTCATATCATAAATTCACTATTTAACATCTTTAATTTACTGTTTTCACCGCACAATATTACTCTCACCATTAGTGAATAGTTTAGTTTGTTCTAAATTTACTATTAAGTACATAAGGAACAAGAGTGGATCGAAAATGATTGCTCCCTCTATCACATGATTTAAAGAGTATTACAATATCTTGATAAACAATATTTAAACATTGTCCTCACATATATGTTATTTATTATTCTACTATTATCAAATAGTGGACAATAAACACTACTCATTAAACTGTTTTGCACAGTCTTTTCTTTTTGCCTAGATGGAGATCCTTCCGTACTCGGATGTCTCTCAAATTAATTTAATCCCAAGTTTCCAACTGCATTGTAGTCTGACATATTAGATTTTTATATCTATCCAACGGTTAAGTTTCTGTTGAGGCTTCAATTAGTGGGACTAGTCGTAGTAGAAACTACACCAGAAAACTACAGTATGCAGTCTTTTGCTTTTGATTAGATGGAGGTCGAGCTATTATTGGATTGATCTCAAATCTCATCTGTAACTTTATTGCACTAGGAAGTCTGACATGTTAGAGTTTCAGAGATATCCAATGGTTGGTTGTCAGTTGTGGCACATATTAACAAAGTACACTATAACAGAAGGGATCTGTTGCAACGCCTACTTTTTGTTGGTAAAGCATATCATTTGCAACGCCTAATGGCACTGCTCAAACATTTCCATCTTATTAGTAACACCTGATTGGGATATAACTGGTGTGACGCTAGCTGGCGTTGCAAAAGCATTTGTTTAAATTTTTTGTTTAAGTGAAATTTCATTTTTAATGAAAAAATTGAGCACCAGCTACGGCGTAGTGGCCGCAAAAAAGTATTTTGCCTTCGACAACGCCCTTGGCGTCTTTAATAAATTTAATATTACAATTTTTTTTTTCACCGAATTTCTATTTTTCTATACGATTGTAATTGGCAGCGCCATTGGTGTCACATAACAGTATTGGGCAGGATGATTTTAGGTGGGAATTGTTTTGGCAATCACCTTGTGCTAACAATTTGGGAAACCAATAGAAACCCTACCCGAGAAAAGAAACTACCACTACTCATAAAAAATAAGGATAAAAGCAAAAAAAAAAAAAAAAAAATACCATTCTTCATCGACTGAGGAGGCCGAGTGTACCACAAAAATTGTTTCTTCAAATTGTTAAAAGCCATTTCTTTGGTTACTGATTCTCGACTGGTACGTCCTTTAAATTTAGAAAATATATACTTCAAGTTCTGATTTTTGGTTTTGTATTTTTTGGAATTAAAGTTTGAAGCTTTGGTTATTACTTCAAACTCGAATCTTTGGTAATGTAGTATACTAGAATACGCTACTTCTAAAGAACTAGAAATTCAGAAAACAGATTTTTAGGATGCAGAAATAAGACCAAGGTAACCTACTTCCCATGAGTTGTTTCTCCAAAGAGCATAATAGTATCAGCACCTTCTCTCACTGCTATTGCAATGTCAGAAACTTCTGCCCTTGTAGGAGTTAGACAGCTTATCATGCTTTCCAACATGTTTGTTGCCACTATCACTAGTTTCTGCATGCTATGACACCTTATAATAATTTCCTCCTGTTTAGAAGATAAAATAATGATTAGTGGTGTTGTGACACAGATAATTTCTTGTTTCACCTTAACAGATTCAAATCACAATCAGGTATGACCCACTCTCAATCTTGCAGCCAACCTTAAGGTCCTTTTAGACCCTTTAAGTAAAACTAATAGTAACGAAATTAGGCCACTCGGATAGAGATAACCCAGGAAGCATCCTTTTGTGTTTCTGAACATTGGCATATGCTCTAAAACAAGACCAGCCAGGAAACCAAACAAGACTCACAGAACAAGATATCAAATTATCGTACTAAGCTACTGAAGTAGTAGAATTCATCTTATGGAAATAGATTTGACTAAACAAACCATAACCGTGGGAATTCCAATTTTCTAAGTCAATTCATCAATTGAATTGGACTATTTGATTGGGAGTTCTTTAACATGTACTAGCATACATCCTTCCATGATCAGCAAGATCCTTGACTTTTGGTGTTTGCAAAAATTATGATTTCATTTTTGGGACGATCACCGCAAGAAAAACTATCTCTGAATGAGGAAGACGTCTTCAGATTAACCGAAAATCAATACTAAATAAGATCATTTTCAAACAATATGCTCCATTCTCTGAGAAAATACTACTAGGTGATGTAGTATTTTCAAACATTATACTTCAAAGAGAAAATATACAGGAATATACTGCGGGAATTTCATATATACTCCATTCTCTCTTATCCCCTAGTCGTAATTTATAGTTAATTAGGCATTTAATTTATGGCTAAAATCTAAAATGGATATGGTTAATTAGGCGTTTAATTTGGGTGTTGGCATGATGGCACTATATGGTCAATATTTATACTTTTGTTATATTCTTACTATTGTGGAAAGATTGGCTTGGAATGAAAAGATATCTATATGTTTTTTTTTTTTATTGTAAATCATGTTTAAATATATGGAGAATTGGTTATGGCTAGTTATTGAATTTTGTTAGTGTATCTTGGAAATTTATTGTATTTGTGATAAACGCTGTGTGGAACTTGATTGTGCTCTTAAAAAGTATTGTTCCCCATTTGGGAGTGTATTTTAATTAAGGAAGTGTTTAATTAATGTGTTACTCATAATTGAAAATGTTGATATATATTATTTATATAATTGTTTGTGAGGCGAGTTGAATGGCTATTATGTTTGGAATGTTTTGTAATTATTCTATTACTTGAGAAGATGATTTCATGATGAAAGTATTACATTAATGAGAACTCTTGGGTGTTGAAACATGTTGTAAAAGTTTTGTGAAAATTTCATGTGTCGCCCACATCTTTAGATCTCTCAACGTCTCTTTGATTAAAAGAAAAGAAAATGAAATATTTATGACTAATGATGTCATGTAGAAAGCCACTCTAGAGAGGAACTAAGGATTTTTGCCTAGTGGGTTGGTGGTATTATAAGTGGGTATTCCTTAAGTGTACGGGAATGACCCGATAGTTTTGATTGCCCATAGAAAGCTTTGTTTTATGCGTATTGAAAGCCCAGGGATGGTTATGACTCACAAGTTACGAGCTTACAAGATGGAATATGTTCCTGGAGGCTATATGCCCGCTTGGGACATATATCTTATAAAGGCATTCGGGTGTGAAAGAAGCAAACATGTATGTGTGATTTGGCAAATGTGTGAAGTGCAAATTGTGGAGTAGTTACTAAAGGTTGGGCTGAGTCTATTAATAAATGAGTCAACGAGATAACTAATAGAAAAAAAAAATGCATATATGGGTAACGAACTATACACGAAATGAAACATTGGTGTATAAACTTTTTTTTAGCAAATTTGGGTAACAAAGTGTACCATGTTTTGCAACATTGGCCTCTGTTTCACTTCCGTCCAGTTTTTTCATACATGTCAAGTTCTTTTTCTTTTCTTTTTCTAATTATGTGTCACTTATTTTCCTATGTGGCTATCTAGTGGCAATCTGACATGTATGAAAAAAGTTGACACGTATGAAAAAATTGGACGGAAGTAAAACAGAAGCCAATATTGCAAAACATGGTACACTTTGTTACCCAAATTTGCTCAAAATAATGTTTATACACCAATATTTGATTTCGTGTATAGTTCGTTACCCATCTATGCATTTTTTTCTAATTAATAATTAAAGTGAAATATTGATTTTACGTATGAGTGAGTTATTGCACATGAATATTTATGTTTTATGATGCATATGATTTATTATAAAGGAATGTGTATGTGGTTTGTGTGAGTTGATACTCACGAGGGACCCTGGTTGTGATATCTTCTCATTGTCATAAGTAGACAAGTCGTTTTTAACTAAAAGATGTGTATCTAGCTTAGTATGAGTCGAGCTTGAGCTTAATTTAAAGCTCATTCTAGATAGCAAGTAGTTCAAGTTTGAGCTCGAGTAGCTTGTGAGCTTTATACACAACTATAATTTATAATTTATAGTAGTTTTAATGTTTTATATACATTTTTTTTCGAGTTTGAGTTCAAACAAGCATAATTAAACTTGAGCTCGAACTTGAGCTCGAAGTGTAAAATGAGTCGAGCCGAGTCGAGCTCGAGTTATTAGTAGAACTAGACGAGTCGAGCTTGAGCTTCAATATTAAGCTCAATTCGAGTTCTGCATGTGCGAGTCCAGCTCGAATATAGCAAAACTCGACTCGGGTAGCTCGATGACCAGCCCTAATCTAGTTTTTGTATTATGATGTATATGATTTATTAAAAAGGAATGTGCATGTGGTTTGTGTGAGTTGTTACTCACGAGGGGATGAATGTACTCTCTAGTTGTGATATATCCTCATTCTCATAAGTAGACAAGTGGTTTTTAAGTAAGATATATATATCTGGTTTGTGTGATATGATGTATGTGGTGGTGTGATATGAACATTGATATTTGTGATATCTTCAATCTGATTATGTATACCCATGGTGGTTACTGTGAGAGTGAAATAGATGTATACTTTAAAAGATTACATTTGGGAAATCTAACTTTGTTTTGCAGGAGGGTAAAACTTATTAACCTTTTATATATAGATGTTGTCCTACCTTGACATGACGTGATAGATTAAAGGTAAGGTATAATTTGTTTGTTAACTGATTTGAAATGTTGTATAATGAGCTTGCTTTGAAGAAACTACATGCCATTTTGGAAAACATAACTATCTTGTCTTCAAAATTGAAATGGTTGGTAATGTTATATTTATTTATTAGAAAATTAAATGTAATTATGTATATTTTATTTTAGTCTTACTTATACCAGCAAATTCAATTTGTTGACCCATGTTTGCTTTCTTTTGCAACGTAGGTGTGTTCTTAAGAACATAGATGGTGGAGTGCAGTGGATGAGGACGCTCGATTTGCATTCGCTCTTGGAGGCTCTCTGGTTTATGTTATTTTGAAGTGTATGGTTTTGATTTGGAGACATATGCAATAGAGTTGGTATATATATATATATACATATATAAAAGGTTTTGCTCTTATATGGATTGGTAACCTATGGACTGTCCGGACTCAAACTAAAAAAAAGGAATCTCACATGTGTCTCCTTTATTATTTATGTTTCTCTCGCACAAAAGAACTCAAGGCCTAAAAAAACATTTTTTTTAACTTTTTCATTTTATATCATTCTCTCTCTCCTATGTCATGTTCTCTTCCTCTTCTTAATGGTATAGAGAATTTTCCTCTACTGCACATTCTTGCCATTCACCCAGTCCTTTTGTTGATGTCTTCAATTGTACGTCTTTAATTAAATATCTTCATTACTTCGATGATTCGCTGATTGGACACATGCACAATCGAAACTAAAGACGATGAAGAGTGAAAATTAATGGTCCAAGTTATACTAAGTTGAATTTGTTTGAAACAAGTAGATTGCTTGAAAGTTGAAACCCATCCTCAGGAGTTTGGTCCTCAAGGTAGCCAAAACCATGATTAAGATATTGTTTTAAATCTGTAATTGGCCTGAGAAGCACATAAATTACATAAATGAATGCCAAATTCCATGGAAATATGCACCTAAGTAATCATCAAACTCCATTAACACTTGAAAGTAATCCATACAAAGTCCAAATCCACCATCCCCACTTTATGTATGCAAAAAATAGTAAACACTCCTCAAATTAAACCTCGATTAAAGAACCAATCTCGATGATACAACCATTGTTAACTACTGCTATTTGGTCAACATTCTTTATTGTTGAGAGCATGTGGCCGGTACACAAAACTGCTTACAAATAGTGTATTAAAAAAATTAAACACTGGAGATGGGATTACGCTACTCTGTTGGGGAGAAAAAAGAACATCTTATAAGTTTTCCAGGCCAGGAGAGGAGACAAAATGAATGAAAAGAGGAATAGGAGTAGATAAAAAATAGTAAGAGACAAGGAAAAAGTAGAGGATAGATTAAGTAGTTGGGTTGTGTTTTTGGTCAAACTCGCCTGATTCCTTTCGACTTGTGAGACTTGTGAGACCCAGTTTTTAGTTACATTGGTGAGAGACACCGAAATACTAAAGGAGACACACATGAGATTTCATTTTTCATATATATATATATATATTTGTTGAAATTTTATTAATAATGATAACGATTTTTACAAATAATTAGGGTAGGCGTGCAAAAAGTTGCGCTACAAGTCCTTTCTGAATAGCAAATCCCATCATTCTACAAACAAACTCATTAGAACCAGTTGTCATAATGTTATTGTCCATAATTTTTTGAAGTCTCTTGAGGAGCTTAACAGACTATTGTCCCAAGAACCCTAAAATGTTGAAACTGAACGGAATAAAACAATGTTGGTTAGCCTTACAAGCCTCCTCATGCTTCTCTATCTTCCCTGTTGTTGTTCTCTTAGCTGCTTCTCCCACTTCAAAGATATCATTCCCCAACCCTACCAACTGAGAGACTCCAGTTATATCAACATATGCATGTTTTCCCTCAGACCACCTACAAATCAAGACATCCGTAGGCCGCAGTGTTGATCTGCCCTCATTCGGATCAGTGAGAAAGTTAATAGGAGCTTTTTTTCTTTAGTTGTACCCCAGCCCTCCAAAATGCATATGATTGTACTTGGGAGTAATTTTCTGAGACCTAGGTTAGACTACTTAAATTTACAAATCCTGTGAGAATAATCTAGCCTAAAAACTTCATATGAGTGAAATATCTGAGTGATGCCACAAAGGAGTAGTCAAATCCATGTAGAGAAATAACACGTCCACTTGCTTGGTCACCACACCATATCCTAAGAAAGAATTTAGGCCCTCTTTGAATCGATATAGCCATAAATTCAAACTTATATTAAATTTTCCACTAGTCACCCCACTAAGCCTTTTTTAGCCTATTCATAAACCACAAATCCTTTACCATTTATAAAAATAAAAATCATCCTACCCAATTGTGAGTTTGAGAAATAGGATGAAGTGAAGAAAAGTGAAGAGAAAACCGGTGCAAAACCAAAATTAGTTAGTTGCTTCGAAAAAAAAGTCAAAAGGAAAAAAGGGCTAAGTATGGAACAAAAGTGTAGAAGCAAAGTAAGAATAAAGCTTTCTCTAGTTACATATTTTGAAGACCCTATTTTCTCTGGCTTCATTGTTTATTTGAAGACCCTACTTGTTCTCTATAAAAATAGTAGTTAACTTCAAGTCTAAATATCCATTGTATTATCCAACATTTGTTTAGTTTTTAGAGTTAGAATTAGAGTCAGCCACCATTATCATCTTTTTCCTTCACCATCAATAAAAATTCAACCTTTCTTGTTCCTTTAGTTCTATGCTTCAATTTTGTTATTACTATATTATTATTCCAATGAAGCTAGGCTAATCCTCCCATTAGAAGGAGTTATTATGAAGCCTAATCAGGAAAAAATTGCTTTAGTATAATTATTTCATTGTGTATGTATTTCAATGAATTTAATTTATTGTGTGATTTACAAAATAAACACATAGTAAATTAAACTAGGAATTATTATGATTAAATCTAAAGATTTAGTTGTAATTATCTTACATGCTAGTACTAATGACTATAGAGATGTAGGTTGTTGTTAGGGATGATAAAGTTGGAGGCTTTAGGTTAGATCATTGCAAAAAAACCTAAAGAAAACCACTTTTCAATAAATAATTTGATTCTTGCATAAAATAAATCATTAGGTGGATTATCATTTTCTCTATTATCTCATCATTCATTAAATTACTTATATTATTGCTTAGTTAAATTAGTTTAAATTCGTATTATAATCTTAGTAGTAAATCTCATATCACAAACATTACTCTCAGTATTGTTCTTTAGATTTAATTTGGTTGAATTCTATATTGTTTTATTGTTTAAGAGTGGATTCAAACATTTACTAGCTCTATATTACTTTATAGTATAGAAAGAGAGAGAGAGAGACGAGAGTATTAATCTAAACACGTGTTTGTTAGGTTAGATATTAGTATTTATGCATTAATATTTAGTTTAGTAAATTTGTGTTTATCATATGTGAGACAAACAATTGACTTTCTGTTTAAAGTGTGAAATTTTGTCTGAAAGACTATAGAAAATTTCCATCATGCTTAACTTTGTCCCCCAATTTTGACATCGGTTAGAATAATTAGCTTGTTTTGTTGGTTATATCATTGTTTCTTCAATTATCGAGTAACATATCTATATCTATTATCATGCATACCATTATAAGTCAGAAATCATCGATGGGAGTTGATTACAAATACACCAATTAAGTAGTCCCCGATTAAGAAGTTACAACATACAAATATTGTTGAAGCTTGAAGCTTATAGTAAAATTGTCTTCTCAACATTTCCTCATTTGCCTTCGAGAACAAATACTCACATGTAGCATTGACGTCAAGAAAGACTTCTTTATATTTTTGTTTCACCAAAATAAAACTATCTTGGAGCATCTTCATTTACAGCTATTTCCTTCAATCAAGTGTCTGCTCATTGTTATTGATCACTGCTTTTCCTTGCCACTTGATTCAAGCAACACCAATGGTATGGAAGCGCTTAACAATAAATGGTATGAAAACACCAAAAAACTAGCTTGCTTTTAATCTCCGTGACATGCTTGTGTGGGTCATTCCTTATTTCATCAAACTTTAGTAGATCTGGATGTTTGAATCCTCCTTGATGCTCTGCATTTTGTGTCATCAAAGAAAATTGCCCAACGACATCTTCATTTACGACTAAGTATTTCCAACGAGTTTTGGCTACATCAGTATTGCACACTATTTTGTGAATGATGTATTGAATTTGTTGCTTAGTGTATGCTACCTTGTAGCTTCGTGATTTTTTATGACTACCAAAGGAACTTCTTGGCGTTGTGTCTCATTTATTGGTCGCCCCTAGTTGTTGCTTAGATATAAAATCTGTTGGTTCCTTGGATTGCGAGACCTGAGTCTATAGTATGGGCTATACTGTCGAAATGGGGAGTAGTTTCTCTGATGAGGCTGGATTCTGGGCTTCCCTTCAGTAAGCATTCTATATCGGTTCTCTGTATTCAAACTATTGTGTTTAACTTTGTCGCCCCCAAATTTTGTGTTTTACAGAAAGTATTTGTAAAGCATGAACTTTATTGTAATACCAACTTCTCAATATGTTTCCAGTTTTCTTCAAGAATGACTTCTTGACCGTGTTTTTAATTTGATGGTAAGTTTAGGCAAATTGGAGTTTTATAATGTTTTATGCCATATTGTACAACTTCTTGTCATCGATTACTTACGGTCTCCCCCAGTTTTGCATTGTTGTCAAAGTGCTACCTCTAAGGTTGTCAACTTGTCTTTGAGACTAGGCCAGTTCTTGAGACTTTAGGACTTGGTGTGCCTTTTGAATAGGATAAATAATTCTTGATCCAGAGTAATTTAGACAATATTCTAAGCCTTGAAGAAAGAACATCATTTTGATACGGTTGAAACTTTATTGTAGCAGTGTCAGTTTGCCATGATTCATGCTTGTAACATCTTCGTTACGGTTGTTTCCTTCAAGCAAGTCTCTACTTCATTATTATTGGTCGTTGCTCATTTGTGTTATGTTTTTTAGTCTGCCGCTTGGTTTAGGCAATGCCACTGGTATGAAAACACTTAATAGGAAATGGAGAAACTCTTGAACGTTAAACGTACTGCAGTCACCCCTAATCGTGCATTGGATCTAGAGTCCTTTCATGTTATAGACAACGAGAACATATGCATTGTGGATGAGGATGTGTTAATATGCCTTCGATCACCTTGTTCGGTACCTAATGTTATCCATTAGAGTTTTCCAACTTTTGTTGCTCACTAGTGCTACCTAGAAGTGTTGCTCACTAGTGTTGCCCACGTTTGGTGTCCAAAAGTGTTGCCCAAAAGTTTGGTGCCTACGTGATGGTGTCATCTTCCTCCGTTGTTGTTATTCATTGTCTTGTATTTAGTCCATACTCTATAGTTTACATTAAATCTAATTGTACTATAGAAGTGATAGTGTTTATGTCATTGTATATCTTGTAGTTGTTTCATTTGGCTACAAACTTGCAATATTGTAGTGTCTCCTCTATAACAATACTATCAACTTGAGTGTAGTTATGTTTTCCATCATTAAAGCCATTGATGGAACTTGAAAGTAGTAGATATCTATTTCAGCTGATAGTTAAAACTTGAATGCTTGTTTAACTTCTTCATTATGTTTTCTGCCATGGTTGACTTATGTGTTCTTCTCTATAAGGGTGTGAAATCTAGTAACATCTTGGAGCACTTGTGGAAATTCTCTTGCGTTTTCACCATTGTTGATAGTTATACTAGCTTCCCTTTGTTTAGTTGCTTCTAGAAGTTGTCGTTAAGTTTTTTTGTTTTTCTGAGCCTTTCACGCATCACTTCCAAGGTCGGGTTTTCATCTCGCGAAATTGTGCTATTATGAGGAGAAAATACTAGCTAGTGAGACCATTAAAGTTTAGATCTACCAGACTTTTGTGGTATTTGAAGTTGCAAAGGTGCAGCCTCTTGGTATTATGGAACTTGATTGACTGGACGGACTGTTATGTTCTTACCTAGTTGCTTACTTGAGATCTTGTAGTTGTTGACATGACAAAATTATCGGGATATGTAATGTACTTTTCAAAATCCAAACTGTAGAACATTGTACTTTTTTAGTGACAAGAACATGCAACGTACTTTTAAAATTTGTATAATGACTACAATGAGTAATATTCTGTCCAAAATCTTTCACTAGATTCAAGTGAAGGGGTGACATGGCATACGATGTGGACTGGAGCTAATTGTAATGTGTGAAATAGTAACCAATTAAAACAAAAAAAAAACACACACACACATCAGCTAATTAAAAGCACGTGACCTCTCTTTCCCTCTTTTTTCTCCTCACATGACCTATTTTTCCTCCCCAAATTGTATCTCTTATAAACAACTCGCCTTTTTGATGGGTTAGGGTTTTGAGTGAAACAACCCCCAAAGAAATATGTCATCAAACTTGGTCAATATGTCATCATACTTAAACAATTCACAACTTTTGTGTATCAATGCGAAACCTTTGTGTAGTTATGGTGTTCTAGCACCTATTGCAGTGCCTAGAATAGAAAAAAAAAATCAAGGTATAAAAGGTTCTTCGGGTGCATTAATTTTAGAAATAGTCGCTACTGTCATTTTTTTTCCGTTGGATTGATCCACCTTCAAATGAGTTGGTTGAGGAGAATGCCCAACTCGTGCAAATGGTTGAAAAACTATTAATTAAAGACCAACGATGAGTTGCAAAAGAAGCTTAAAATAGGACAAGATAAGTTGTTAGTTATGAAGATGAAGTTGGACAATGTTCGAAAGCAAAAGAAATGGCTTTTGTTTTTCATTTTTTGTTACTTGATGTTGATAGGGTTATATACTAAAAGCATTACTTTTGTAATAACTCAAATTCTTTATATTTTGAATGAGAATCATATGGGCAAATGTTATACATATTATATATGTTATTAGTTATATACATGTGTCTAATACTTTATGTTGTAGATGATATGGTGTGTGGTGACACACAGAAGATCATATCATCAGTACCTTATAAAGTATAAGTAATCGTTCACAACCTAGATGGATTTGGACAAACCATTGGTACGGTTGTAGTATAATCTGGTATTAGTTTATCTTGACTATAGGATTACACTAATACACTTTGTGTGTATTGAACAGGACCAAGTGAGGTTGTTTCTCTTTATACTGACTATATAAGAGAACAAACGCCTCTGTTATTATGGATGTTTGTCCTCTTAATCCGGATATAAGAACGGGCACTTACGTGCATTGTACATTGCTTTAAATCATCAATGAGTGAGATTCATTTGTGAATCAACAAACTCGATGGATTGGGCAATGACATTGTATGTAAGGTGTGATGTTGATTATAGAAGGAATCAGTGTCCCGCAAGAAGTCGGGCTAATGATGTCCCCTTGAGGAGCTCATAAGGATTGTCATGTAAACCCTGCAGGTGGATTTATTCCGGCATGACAATGAGGTTGAGTGGTACTACTCAAGGACATAAGAAGTTGATTAATGTAGTTGTCAGTAACTTGACTTAATCAACGGGCATTTGATATCTTAAACACGGGGAGATCAATGAGCATATAATATGGATCCCATAAACCCTGACACGTAATTTGGGATTAGGGCGGTAGTGCAACAATGGCTTTTAATGGAATAAGCCATTTTTTGATGAACTTGGGCTGTGTGTTATGGGCGAACATGGGAAGCCCAAGCCCGTCAGGAGCCCCAACCCTAATTTCTCCTCATGGTCCCTGTTGTAGCCTATAAAAAGAAACCTCTTTCTCTGGCCGTTTTTTTCTCAGACATCACTCAAGCAAAAACATATCCAACTCGGTTCTAAGGTTGTGAAAGAGAGAGAGGCCAAGTGAGAAAGAAGAGGTTGGAAGATTGTTGCCCACACAACGTCCACTCTGTGCATAGGAATACAACAGAAGATCAAGAGGTTGCTGATTCTGGATTCTCAGAGTTATCACAGCTGATCTACAAGTATGATTTTCCATCCAAAATCGTAAGAACCAATTAATTCCACTGCGCATGGTTTTCACGGTTTGTAGAAATTTACATTCTGAAATAACAGTTCCTACAATTGGTATCGGAGCATGTAGATTTGTTGGTAGATGTAGAATTGTTCTAACATGGTTTTGCAGGCATCTAGACCAACTGTTATGGTCAGAATGATTTTCGAAAAGAAATGGATCGATTTTGATTTTAGAAAAGTGATCATTTTTACGGTTTTTTTTTATTGGTGGATGTAATTTAAACCACGGTATGTATTGTGTTGTTGTTTTTTATCCATGATGTAATCATATGTAAAGATCAAAAGATCAAGAATTGGATTGGTCGAAATCTGGATCTGAATTTTTATGCTAGAGCACGAGTTGCACTAATGCGACTGGAAGTCAATATAAGCTTGAGTGCGCCACGCGCCTTGTATAGGTAAAAATGGAGCGCGGGTCACGCTGATGCACCTGGAAGATGACCGTGCCACACGCCTTGTACAGGCAGAAAAGGAGCGCGGGTCGCTCCCTTAACGGCAGAAAGTGGAATTTTTTTTTACTGTTCGGGGGTCTATGCGGTGATTTCGTGAGGTTTCCAGTGAAGGAAACAGGTCACGATTTCTAAAAAATCAGGGCGCTGCCCCGAACCCGCCGGACTTTGAGAAGGCAACTAAAATAGTTCGGCGAATAGGATGGAGCAATGAATATGGGCCCTAACATTTGGAAATTTATTTTCCATTTTATTGTTCATATTTGCTTATTCTATATGCATGTTTTTATTTGTGGATGTTTGCTAAAAACTAAGCCCACATGAATACTAGATAACATGAACATAGGCCTGACCAGTAAACAGATAGATCCTCAGTTCTAAATAATGAAGTGGGAGCGGGAATTTAGTTTTGTATAAATTCTACGGTCTCCATTACTGGTTTGTTGGTAATGTAATTATACTTGCGCGTCGGTTTTAGTACCCTCCTCCATATCGGATGAGTCTAATTACGGATTACCAGAACAAACTTCTAAAGGACAACTATATGAAATTATCAATGTATGGATTCACTTCTCCATCTGAAGGGATTCATTACAAATAATGGACTTAGTGTTGAGTAATGGTATACACTTAGATACAAGTAATGGTATCCTCCCCATCGGAGTCACTGCTATTATTTGTAGGACCAAAGAAAGGTCAGCATTTTAGTTTTACTTGTCTAGATGGCATGTGTCCACTCTAACGAGCGGTGTGCTGTTAAGCTGACAAGAAGTAGAATTAATAGAAAAAACCTCTCTACACGAATGTAGATATGGTAAACGTCCACACTATCGTGGCTTACTACATCTCGGTGTGTAGGGTGCTGACGGGTTAATTAATTAATTTTTTAAGTTAACTCCAAAAGTATTTCCAAGAATGTAGAATGGTAAACATCCACACTATCGTGGCTTACTACTTCTCGGTGTGAAGGGTGCAAGTGATGGGTTGATTAATTAATTAAGTTTTGTTATTAACTCAAGAAGTTTTTGCCCTATATAATAGTTATTTTATGTGATTATCAGGTTTTCAAAATAGTTACTTTCAACCCACTAGCAACTATTCTTAAGGAAAACAAACTTATTGTCCCTTATAACATAGACTGGAAGAGAGATGGTCCTCTTCTCAAACCAGAGAATAATGGAGGTATGTCTCATGCACTAGTTGTTGAAACATATTTAGCGGTGTTATCTACCAATACCTGGTGTGTAGATACAGGAGCCACTGACCATGTATGCATTTCGATGCAAGGGTTCCAGGAAACTAGAAAACTAAGTGCTTGAGAGATTACCATATCTTTGGGGGATGCTACGAAAGTAATAGCTGTTGCAGTGGGAGATGTTTGTTTATCTTTTGGTAGAAATAAGACTATGGTGTTAAAGAATTGTCTTTATGTGCCTAATTTTAGAAAGAATTTAATTTCAGTTTCTATGGCAATTAAAGATGGATATTCTATTTCTTTTAATGACAAGGTAGTCATTAAGAAATGTAAACATTTTCTCTGTTCTGGTACATTAAAAGGCAATTTATACATCATTAATCATATTCCACCCACAGTGCATCAAATGGAAATTAATAACATATCTTCTAATTCAAATAAGAGAAAGGAACCTTCTCAAATGAACCAAACACATCTCTAGCATCTACGGTTAGGTCATATCAACTTGAGGAGGATTCAGAGATTGGTAGCCGATGGACCTTTGGGTTCATTGAAAGTGGAAACTTTTCCTATCTGTGAATCCTACTTGAAAGGTAAGATGATGAAAAGGCCTTTCACTGCCAAGGGGTATAGAGTCATAGATGTGTTGGAACTGGTTCATTCTGATTTATGTGGACCCATGACTCTCCAGGCTAGAGGTGGTTTTGAATACTTTGTTTCTTTCATTGACGATTATTCAAGATATGGGTACATTTATTTGATGCATCGTAATTCTGAGTGTTTTGAAAAATTCAAAATGTACAAGGCTGAGACGGAGAAACGTCATGGAAAATGTATCAAGTCACTATGATCAGATCGTGGTGGTGAATACCTCTTAGGAGAGTTTAGGGATTATTTATCAGAGGTTGGGATTAAATCTCAAATGTCTGCACCTAGGACTCCCCAACAGAATGGTGTAGCAGAGAGGAGAAACAGGACTCTTAAGGAAATAGTTAGATCAATGATGAGTTATTCAGATTTACCAATTTTGTTTTGGGGATATGCCTTGGAAATGGCAACTTACATTCTGAACCTGGTACCTTCTAAATCAGTACCTAAAACCCCAACAGAATTGTGGACTGGGCGTGAGCCTAGTATGAAATACATTCGGATTTGGGGTACCCCAGTACATGTGTTGGGAGATGCTGATAAGTTGGCATCTCGTACAGAAGTACGCTTGTTTGTAGGCTATCCTAGAGGAACGAAGGGTGGTTTATTTTATAGTCATAAGGATCAGAAGATCATTGTTAGCACCAACACTCGATTCTTAGAAGAAGACTATGTGATGAACCACAAGACCCCAAGTAGTATTATTCTAGAAGAATTAAGAAGAGAGACACCAACTCCTTCAGTACCAATAGTACAAGAACAGGAACAACAACGTGTCAATAATGACGTACAAGAACAAGAGGTGTTTCGTCATAGTGGGAGGGTTGTTAGACAACCTGACAGGTGGATTGGTTTGGGAATGTCTTCAAACATAACCATTGATAACCAAGATCCTGATCCCTGGACCTACAATGAAGCACTCCAAGGTAAAGATGTAGAATCTTGGCAAAAAGCAATGATTTTTGAGATAGAATCTATGGATTATAATCAGGTCTGGGAGCTTGTAGAGCCACCCAATAGTGTTAAAACCATTGGATGCAAGTGGGTCTATAAAAGAAAAAGAGGGGCAGACGATAAGGTTGAAACCTTCAAAGCAAGGCTGGTGGAAAAGGGCTTTACTCAGAGAGAAGGTATCGATTATGAGGAGACCTTTTCACCAGTAGCCATGCTTAAGTCTATCAGGATTCTTTTATCTATTGCAGCTCATTTTGATTATGAAATTTGGCAAATGGATGTCAAGACAGCTTTCCTTAATGGAAATCTTGAGGAAACCATCTATATGAAGCAACCAGAAGGATTCATTGAAAAAGGTCAAGAGCATCTTGTTTGTAAGCTTAAAAGACCCATTTATGGACTTAAACAAGCTTCTAGATCTTGGAACATTCATTTTGCTGAGGTAATCCAATCTTATGGATTTGATCAAAGCCCAAACGAATCTTGTGTGTACAAGAAATTTGATGGAAACATAGTGGTAATTCTTGTGCTTTATATAGATGACATCTTACTCATTAGAAATAATGTGAAAGTGTTGTCAGACATAAGGGTATGGTTACCAAAGCAATTTGATATGAAGGACTTGGGAGAAGCGGGTCACGTCCTTGGGATCAAAATTATAAGAGATCGCAAGAAAAGAATGTTGTGCTTATCCCAGGCTACCTATATTGATACTGTGTTAACTCGTTTTAGCATGCAAAACTCCAAGAAAGGTTTCTTGCCTTTCAGGCATGGAGTTCCTCTATCAAAGGATATGTGTCCCAAAACACCAAAAGAGATAGAGGACATGAAAGCAGTTCCTTATGCTTCGGCTGTAGGAAGCTTAATGTACGCCATGTTATGCACGAGGCTAGACATTTGCTTTGCCCTACATGGTTTGCAGATATCAGAAGAACCCAGGATAAGGGCACTGGACTGCGATAAAACATATTCTGAAGTACCTGAAAAGGACTAGGGTGTAGGAACTGTTATGGTTTCGCTGAATGATTTACTACGAACCGCAAAACATTGTAGGAACCATTATGGTTTCAATAATGATTTTCTCTGACAAATGAAACACCCACGCACGCCAAATGAAATAAGGGGTGTCACGGTTTGGTTAGAAATTTACCTTTTAGATCAGCTTCTTGATATCTATGAGAATTCAATAGCTATGAAATCCGAAATCAACCTCTTGATCTTCTGTTTTATTCCTATGCACAGAGTGGACGTTGTGTGAGCAACGATCTTCCAACCTCCTCTTTCTCTCTTGGCCTCTCTCACTCACAAAATTGGATCTGATTTCTAGATCTATTTTTCTTGAGCAAAACTTTGATTTTTCATGTTTAGAAACAGAGAAATAGGTTTCCTTTATATAGGCTACAACAGGGACCATAAGAACAAATTAGGATTGGGCCTCCTAACGGGCTTAGGCTTCCCATGTTCACCCAGAACACACTGATAGGGTTATATATTAAAAGCATTATTTTTGTAATAACTCTAATTCTTTATATTTTGAATGAGAATCATATGGGCAAATGTTATGCATATTATATATGTTATTAGTTACATGCATGTGTCTAATACTTTATGTTGTAGATGATATGGTGTGAACACACAGAAGATCATATCATCAGTACCTTATAAAGTATAAGTAATCGTTCACAACCTAGATGGATTTGGACAAACCATTGGTACGGTTGTAGTATAATCTGGTATTAGTCTATCTTGACTATAGGATTACACTAGTACACTTTGTGTGTATTGAACCGGACCAAGTGAGGTTGTTTCTCTTTATACTGATTATATAAGAGAACAAACGCCTCTGTTATTATGGATGCTTGTCCTCTTAATCCAGATATAATAACGTGCACTTACGTGCATTGTACATTGCGTTAAATCATCAATGAGTGGGATTCATTTGTGAATCAACAAACTCGATGGATTGGGTAATGACATTGTAAGTAAGGTGTGATGTTGATTATAGAAGGAATCCGTGTCCCGCAAGAAGTCAGGCTAATGATGTCCCCTTGAGGAGCTCATAAGGATTGTCATGTAAACCTTGCAAGTGGATTTGATCCGACATGACAATGAGGTTGAGTGGCACTACTCAAGGACATAAGAAGTTAATTTATTTAGTTGTCAGTAACTTGACTTAATCAATGGGCATTTGATATCTTAAACACGGGGAGATCAATGAGCATATAATATGGAGCCCATAAACGCTAACACGTAATTTTGGATTAGGGAGGTAGTGCAATAATGGCCTTTAGTGGAATAAGCCATTTGTTGACGGACTTAGGTCGTGTGTTCTGGGCGAACATGGGAAGCCCAAGCCCATCAGGAGGCCCAACACTAATTTCTCCTCATGGTCCATGTTGTAGCCTATAAATAGAAAGCTTTCTTCTTTGCCGAGATTCACTATTCATTTAGATTGAAAAGAGAGACAAGAAAAGATAGATCCAAATCGGTTCTAGCTTTGTGAGAAAGAAAGGGGTTGGTAAATCGTTGCCCACACAACGTCCAATCTATTGAAAGGAATACAACAGAAGATCAAGAGGTTGATTTCGGATTTCATAGCTATTGGATTCTCAGAGTTATCTCAACCGGATTTCCAGGTTTTTTCCAATCCAAAATCGTTAGAACCATTAATTACGCTGCGCGTGGTTTTCACGGTTTGTAGAAATATTCATTCTGAAATAACGGTTCCTACACACACAGCCGAAGTCCGTTAACAAATAGTTTATTCCAATAAAGGCCATTGTTGCACTACTGCCCTAATCCCAAATTACGTGTCAGCGTTTATGGGATCCATATTATATGCTCGCTGATATCCCCGTGTTTCAGATATCGAATGCCCGTTGATTAAGTCAAGTTACTGATAATTACTGATAAACGTAAAATTTGAGATAATTCTACTTACGAATAAATGACAAAATTCAAACGCAAGTAAAACTAAACTTTAGGAATACTATGTTTATCAAAGATTTCTATACTCTCGAATCTATTGAAATAAAGTTGGAATAGAAGATTCGTTCCACTCCTAGTTCTTTAGCATTCAATGTTTTTTAATATTGCGAATCTATCTAAAGTCTAATGAGAGTAATGGTGGGATTATACTACGATGCAAATTCAAATAACAAGATATGTTAATTCAACTACGGGAATGCTAAATTGATACTATATGATAAGGAATTAGGGGGGGATTGATTCCACCTTAACTCAACTTAATCAACTAACAAAGATTCGTCATGATCCAAATTTCCATTCTTCCGCATATCAAAATGGTATTTCTAATCCCTAATTATACATGGCAATCTCTACCAATTAATAACTAGCATGTGAAGCAACCAAACCCATTCTCAAGGTGAACTAATCACTTTCTAGAATTGAATAGATTATCACGACGATTTCTAAGTTAACAACGATCAAGCTTCATCAAGGCTTTTTCAACCCCCTCTAATGGAGGTTTAGTCTAGAATCATTATGCTCTCATTTCCAATCGAAATTGAATAAGACATAATATAAAGATTCTAACTTTATTAAATTCAACTAAATAATAATTGAAATCTAAATTAACAACTAAGAAATCATTAAATAACAAGAATTGAAATTAGATCTAAGCAATTTTAAATAACAAAATCAAAATTATCAAGAACTAACTATTTTATTTATCTAATGAATGATAAACAATGATTCCAATCACTAATCTAAAACAAGGAATGAAACTAATTAATTAACTAATTCAAAAACTCAAAACTATATCTAGATTATTTTCTAATGGCTACCTTCTATCTTAAGCTAACTATCCTTAAGAGCTAAGTCTTGTGTGTGAAAATGAAGGAGACCAGATCCACATTTTCGTGTATGGGCTGAGGATCCATGTTTTGGGCCAGAAAATCGAGCCCAAAGCCCAATTTCTTCAGTTTATAGGGCCCTTTTCAGCTGACTTTGACTTTAACAGACTTTTTGTCTACTTTTGCTCCTCTGATTGGGTCAAGGTTTGGACCATTAGAAAGCTCTTTCCGATCCGGTCGTTTTGACAAAAGGTACACCCAATTCCGAGGCCTGCGTCCAAAGATACAGTCTTCGGAAGTTCTGCTAACTTTTGTATGTTGTTTTTGCCCGCGTTGACTTTGACTTTTCAGCTTTTGACCGGGCTTTATGATAACCATGAAAATAGTAGAATCCTAAATATTAATGTTAACAACACTAATACGTAATTCTACCGTTCTTACGTTTAAATCAATTCTTCTTACTCTCAAAACATAATCATGCAATATAATGAGTAAGGATTCGTTCCACTCTTAACTGTCTAGACTTAAATTGAATTCAACTAATCAAACGAAAAGGAACAATGGTGAGAGTAATGATTTGATGTGAAATTTCTATACTACCATTCCCAACATAAGAACAATAATAAGAACAAGACATAATTAAATTAAACTGAAATTAAAACTAATTTAGAACTAAGATTGTGAATAACTAATTATGAATTTAAGACAACTAAATCCAAATAAAAATTTAAGCAATAATCTAAATTGAAATGAAGAACTAATACTTTATTCTAAAAACTAAATATGATTCTAAACTAACTAATTGAATGAATGTAAAAACTAGATCTAGATCTAAAAGCTAAGGTTTAATGGCTAGTTTTCTTATCCTAACCTAATTTATTTTCTAACCTAACTATCTCCCCTTAACAAAGAGCTAAGCTTTTGTTTTTATATGCTTTAGATCCAAAAATCGTGCATGGGCTTGGAGCCATGTTTTGGGCCAGAGAATCAAGCCCAAAACCCAATTCTTTTAGTCCAAAAAGGCCTCTTCAGCTATAGTTGGCTTCGACAGACTTTTTGTCCACTTTTGCTCCTCTGATTGGGCCAAGGCTTAGACCATTGGAAAGCTCTTTCTGATCCAGTCGTTTTGACATAAAGTAGACCCAATTCCGAGGTCTGAGTCCAAAGATACGGCCTTCGGAAGTTCTGCTGACTTGTGCACTATTTCTGCCCGTGTTGACTTTTCAGCTTTTGACCGGGCTTTACAAAGGCTTTGTCTCCTTGAATCTTGGCCTTTATTCACAGAACTCCTTAGCAACCGACCTTTGCTCCTTTATCTCGCTAAAGTGGCACATTTCTGCACATAATGGACTTTGAAGCCTGAAATGCATAAAAACACGTAATCAGTATTAACTCTTAATTATTACTCACATAATTGGTCTAAAAGTATGATGGTTAAGGGGTTAAAACTACAGTTTTGGGCTCTTATCACTTTACAAAGGCTTTTTCTCCTTGAATCTTGGCCTTTAATCGCAGAACTTCTTAGCAACCAACCCTTGCTCCTTTATCTCGCCAAAATGGCACATTTCTACACATAATTTACTTCAATGCCTGAAATACATAAAAGCAGTTAATCAGCATTAATTCTTATTTATTTCTCGCATAATTGGTCTAAAAGTATTATTGTTAAGGGGTTAAAACTATAGTTTTGGGCTCTTATCAAACCACCCCCAAACAGCATTTTGCTTGTCCTCAAGCAAATATGAGAAATTAACATAAGTGACAAAAAATGGAGTTCTAACTAATCTCGTTTTGCCGAGTGCGATTGCATTGACCATATGCAACAAGGCCTTAAACCACTAGGAATTCCCTAGTGGATGAGTTATAGCCTCGTTAGAGTTTTCCAGTGAAGGTACTCACAAACTTCATCTATACTACAATGACTAAGAAATAAAACTATTGTTTCCTAATTTATGCTCCCAATTATCTATATATCTCACTAGCAATGAATAAAGAATAATCAAGTCGAAACCTAAGCTAATATATGCATAATAATCAATCATCTACGAATAAACATATATACAATGAGTAATACTATGAAATGCACTAGCAGGTCCGTTTCTGAAAACTCGGAATAGCGTTCTTAAGTAGGTCCTCACATAAATGTCAAGACAAAATCCACTCTGATTTTTCCGCTCAAGTTTCGCTACTCCAGTATGCAGTGGGCACACTTTACCTTACAATCTCAATGACACACAAGGAACCCGAAGTCGATCAAACACATCTGCCACTTACTATCACACTAACCTATTCATAATTGAGCTAGAGGCCTTTATTAGGTGTTGCAGGGATTAGGAGATGGTTTAAGAAGGAAAGAAATGGATATTCAAAAAGGACAAGTCTGAGATAATAGAGTCTTCATATTATGTAACTAGAAAAAACCTTGTTCTTTACTTTTGTTTCTACACTTTGTTTCCATCCTTAGCCATATTTTTCTTTTTCTTTGGCTTTTAACTCCTTTCATTCTATTTTTGGAGTTCTAACTCTTTATTTTCTTTTATTTATTTATTTATTTATTTGGATGGAAACTTTCTTTTCTTATCTGAAGGGATTAACAAATTCTTTATTTCAAAGGTCTTTCTTTTTTCAATTCTTCATCTCTATTCTCAGACTCATTCAAAGGATGGGTAGGTTGATTTTTTTATTATTATTTTTTGTTTGTTTTGTAACAGGGTAAAGGACTTGCGGTTTATGAAAGGCTAAAGAAAGGCTTAGAGGGGCGACTAGCGGAAAATAATTCATAGGTTTGAATTTCTGGATATATCGATCCATAGAGGGCCTAAATTCTCGCTTAGGATATGGTATAGTGATCAAGCAAGTGGACATGTGATTTCTCTATCCGGATTTAACTTCTCCCTTGTGTCATTTCTCAAATGTTTCACTCATATAAGGCTCTAGGCTATATTCTCACAGGATTTGTAGAATAAGTACTCTAGCCTAGATTTCAGAAACTTACTGCCAACAATCATAGATACTCATGTAACATATTTATAAATAGATGCAAGGATTATTACCTACATATTAACCTAAGTTTCTAAAAACTATTCTAATGCAAAAACTACGTGAGATTTCTAGATTATCAAGGGCTTAGAGAAGGAAATCAATACCAATATTCCTAACTATACAGTATAAACTTTTTATTAATATTTTTAAAATTTTTTATTTTTTTTTAACTAGCGAACAAGTGCATACTGTACATATCTATATCCTAACAGATGCCTTAATTACACGTGTTTCTATTCCCCAAACAAAAAGCATGCTTTGTCATTTAAGTATTTAAATAAAGTGGGTAGAGAAATACCATGGAAACGCGTAAAATTCTGGAACATCTGCAAAACAAGGTTAAACATACTAATATAGAAAAGAAAAACTGGCGCAACTCTATAAGAGCTCCACCCGTTATGGGGTTAATGAGAAATAAATTGCTTAGGACAAAAGCAAACACTAACTGAAATAAAAACTAACCTTAACTCCCGTTTAATCATTTTCCTCCTCATCCTCAATAAAGAATGAGGTTCCTTCGCATCTTGCCACGCCATGGTAATTTTCCATGCTTCACGCTACTTATCATCTATTATAGCTAACCTGTCAAGCGCCACTTGGTCGGATGGGGTGTAAGGCGCAACCTGATGAGGTTGTATCCTCCACCCTTGCCAAGTCATTGCACGAAACGATCGAATAATACAATTGGTGGGTCTCACAATGTTGACCCCAACCCAATCCATGAAACGGGAACAAAAAATAGGGAAGAAACATAGCATTATATGGCAAATTAAAACAGGCATAAGAAGGTACTTATGCCTCTTGCTATGGGCTTAGGCTAAACTAGACATTAGGGTCTGGGAAATATCATAGAGTGTACATCCCCCAGCTAAAGCAAGGAAAATATAACAAGTTTCGTCATTCACAGAAGAATAACGCCATTCCTCTCTAATGTTTAGTATGATCCAAAACATAATAGTGCCCACGTTCATAGACAGGCTACCAAGGGCGACGTTATAATCCCCTTGGTTTTCTATCCTAAAGATTCCTGCCCCGTAATGCTCATCCAAATCCTTATAGTTATACATGTACATATTATCTACCAAATATGCCCATGAGTCTTGTATTTCGGCAGGCATAGCAAGTCCAAGCACAAAGGCTAACAAGAACTTGGAAATTTCCATCGGTTCATCCCCGAAGGTGATGGAGAACACTTGATCTCCATTTGGTCTATCAAAGAACTTACAATTATCATAAAAATATGATGTAAGTTCGAGAGAATAAAGTTCATCAGGACTTACCAATAGTGGCTCCCAGCCTGCTAGAATGATCACTTCGCGAAACCACGCACCATAGGTGTCACTTTGGAACAAGTCTTCAAAAGACTGTTCCGGTATGATACGAGGGAATATCAATCCCAATAAACTCGCTGGAATAGCTGCAAAGGATCCTAGAACAACCCACAAAAATTCGGATTTTTTCTTGCCCACGGGGGTCAGGGTGCATGGTGCGTTTAACCTATGCCTGGGATGGGCGTGAGTCGCACTCACAATGAAAACTGGAATTCCAGTGTTTTGGGCGCAGGTCGTGCTCAGCTCTGGACTTGGTAGGGCACGGGTCGTGCTCTGATAAAATTATGGTTGACAGTGCCTAGGGCGTAGGTGGCGCTCCACTGGGGCGCAGGCGCGCTCCGAGCTGCTAAGTTGCTAAAATGGAGAAGAAAAATGAGAAACGTGGGAGTAAAAGATGAGAGATGAATGTTAGGTATAGTGTGGATTGTGAGTGTAGAATGAATGAAGTTTTTATAGGTTTTAAGTTGCTAAAACGAAACGGGAAGTTGCCAAAAAGCTTTAAGGCAATTGCCGGAAACAAAAAATTTCCAAAACCGAAAATGGAAACAACCCATATTCTTGATTCTAAAACAACCCTAATATCTTTTAGATTTAATTTAGAATAGTAACTTCTAAACTCTTTTAGATTTCATCCTATCACAACATCTAATTATAGGTATGTCCATATCGGCAATATTCTCAACCATCACTCCAAAACAACTTATAAAATGGAGGATCATATAACAAATCATGCTAGAGTAAATAATACCACCCCCAAACAATTCGAGAAGGTAAGATTAACAATAAAATCAAAGCACAATTTGAAAAACCAAATTATATTAAAATTCAAATTCAAATACAATTAACTACCGAGTTTAAATTTAACTACTGAATTTAAAAAACTTAATATCCGAACTAATAAAAACAATAAAAACAACTAAATAACATCGAAACAAGATATTTTTAAAAAACCTAGCCACGTAATGAAGATGGACCCTAAGATGGAGATTGGGCCTGGGATGAAGATGGGGCCTAAGATGAAGAAGGGCCTGAGCCATTCGTCCTTTGACGATGACGCTCATGCCTGTCAGACTCATCTAAAACAGAAACCTCCATGGGTGGCATGCGTCATAGAATCTCTACTCGTAACAGGCGCTGTGCTTCCATCTCTACCTTCATCTCTGTATAATGCGCAACCTGACGCTGGAGGACTGTCTCCATGTTATAATGGAGATCCGACTGGCTCTTGTCGAGCATTTCAAAATTCGTCTGAAGGGTATTTTGTTTCGTTCGAATTTTAATCTGCCTATCTTGTGTATTCTTCACAAATAGCATAAATGCAACGCATGCCAGTATGCAACACTAACATGCATTCTGAATCAGACGTACACCTCTCTAAGGCATCGACATCAAAACATGTCGTGTCCTCTTCATCCTCTGAGTCATCCTCTTCAACTACCCTCTCTTCAGGCAACCTCCAAATTTTTTGGATACACTCCGTATAAATATGACGATTTCTGTGCTCTTTTAGGCAAATTCTATCAGACATTAGAGTCTCTCTCAAGGTCATCATGATATTCGTTATCAAAATAGGGAGAGGTGCAATAATCTTCCCAAGTCCCCTAATCATGTTACTCAAAAACTCCAAAATACAGAATTCATACTTCTACTCCTAGATTATCCATAGAACGTGAAGGCAGTTCAGACCGATGTCGCTGACTTTCTCCTTCCCTATGACATTCCTACCAATCTACTGAGCTACAGCCAGCTGGTTGGTTCTGAGAGATGACCGGCGAACACAATGCAAGCTCGCATTGTAGTTCCCTTCCAAAACAGTCGAGTTCATCAAAGGCTCGATCCCTTCCAAAACAGTCGGGTTCATCAAAGGCTCGATCCCAGTAAATTGGGATTCCTATAATATGGCATCGAGATGGCTTCTAGGTGGAATGCCTAAAATCTCAGCCAACAACCTAGTAGATACTTCTCTCCTCCTCCCAGCCACCTTAACAAAAGTTCTATTCCCATCCAACTCCTTCGTCCTATAAAATTGTCGGACCAAATCTTCGTGGTAAAAATCGTCTGTCGAGTACCACAAACCACTCCAATCTCTCCTAACCATCTCATCACTGTAAAACAGAGTGAAGTGGTCGGCAGTAAATGCGTGCTCCGACAAAATCCTACGTCTTTGAGCCATTGATATTTTGGAATGATTTGGGGGTTTAAATGGAATGTGGGGAATGAGTTTGAGACTCCCTCACTAATAGAACAATGGTGGTGGCGCGGCAGTTCAAACTTCTTTGAGTTTTTGGTGGTGGAAATTGTTGGGGGTGGTGGTGGGAATGGTTTGGAGAAGATTTGAGGTGGGCTTGTATTATGGGCGTGGGTGTACTTTGGTTTCTTTTTTTTTTTTATTTGGTTAGGTTTTTAAGCTTGTTAATGGTGGAATAAAACAACTCGCAACTGTTGATTTGAAGATGGAGACGCATGTGCATGGCACGTGCACACGAGATTGGGTCCAAGCCCAATTTGATTTTTCGATTTTTGTTGATTTTTCGCGCAACTTTAAACTAAAATTTCTGCTTCGTTACCAGTCCGATTTTTGTGAATGAGCTATGGAAATTATCAGGAGAGAATTTCCAATCCAATAATCTATAAAACACTCTATTCCACCTGTGGATGACATATAAGAAGATGGAAATGCCTCGAAGTGCGTGTATAATGTAAGTTATGCGAACGAATGAACTCTAATTCCATAGATAATGTCAACCCAAATCGAAATACAATTAAATGGCCTAAACAACACAACTGGAAAGTTGAACAATCCATGATGGAAACTAACACGCCACCCCCAAACAAATATTAGACAATAACGTTTAGAAAATTTGTTTTTAAAAGTGGGTCTTTTAAAGTCAGATTCCCGAGACTTCCTAAATTACTATGTTTGTGATTTTAACAATTTTTTTATTATTATTATTTTTTTTTTATAAATAAGATTTACTATAAGAAAAACAAAAAAGCAATAAAAACATAATTCACACCATAAAGGAACATGACTCAAAATCCGAGAAAATATGCAAGAGTGGAAAACGTGAATTATGTTTAATGTGGACTTAGGATCCGATACTTACAGCCACACACTCCATAGGGAGGGCCCGGTTACCTGAATGGTGCACTTACCAATATATGAAAATAAAAGGAAGTACACCAACGAAAAGGTCAGTCCTCATAGATAGGGTCCTGTAAAAAGACTTCCTCTACATCAGGGGACAAAAGCTCGTGGAAATGTTTTAACCGTTGGCCATTGACTTGAAAGGTACTGTTGTCCTTGGGATTTACCAAGGTGATTGCCCCGTGAGGGGTGACTTCAGTAACCAGAAAAGGACTAGACCAACGGGTTTTTAATTTCCCTAGAAAAATATGTAGACAGGTGTTGTAAAGTAAGACCTTTTGACCTAAAACAAAATCTTTCGCAAGATTTGCTTATCATGAACACGTTTCATGTTAGCTTTATAATCCTTCGCGAGATCATAAGAATCGCTATGGATTTCTTCAAGCTCATTCAATTCCAACTTGCGCTTCACACCCGCCTCATCAAAATTGAAGTTAAAGCTTTTTATAGCCCACAAAGCACGGTGCTCTAATTCAACAGGCAAATGACAAGGTTTTCCAAATACAAGTCTAAAGGAAGACATACCTATAGGAGTTTTGAAAGCAGTCATATATGCCCATAAGGCATCAGATAGACGCTTTGACCAGTCTTTCCTATCAGGGTTTACAGTTGTTTCTAAAATCTTTTTGATTTCCCTATTAGAAACTTCTACTTGTCCGCTAGTTTGTGGATGATACGGAGTTGCTACCTTATGTGTAACTCCATACTTTTTCACGAGAAATGCAACAACTCTGTTGCAAAAATATGTTCCACCATCACTAATGATGGCTTTGGGAATGCCAAAGTGATAGAAAATATACTCTTTAACAAAAAACACAATTGTTTTATGGTCATTGCTACGAGAAGCCATGGCCTCTATCCATTTAGACACGTAGTCCACGACAACTAGAATATAAATGAAACTGTGGGAAACTGGAAAGGGACCCATCAAATCAATGCCCCATACGTCAAAAATTTCTACCACCATGATTGGATTTAATGGCATCATATTACGCTTCATGATTCGCCCAAGTTGTTGGCAATGAATGCACGTCTTGCAATGCACTTGGGTATCTTTAAAGAAAGTAGGCCAATAAAACCCACATTGAAGAATTTTAGCAGCTATTTTCATACCACTAAAATGGCCACCACATTCTTTGTCATGGCAGAATGAGAGAACCTCATTATATTCCCATTGGGGAATACAACGACGAATAATCTGATCCGCACAATACTTGAAAAGGTAGGGCTCATCACAGTAGTATAGCTTAACTCTGGCCAAGAACATCTTACATTCATTTCTTGACCAATCATAAGGAATAACATCAGACGCTAAATAATTCATAATGTCAGCATACCATGGTGCTGAAAAAATATAATGCAGATGCTCATCAAGAAAAGAGTCCAGTATGGACTCAAAATCACTATCATCGTCGTTTGTAAGTCTAGACAAGTGGTCGGCAACTACATTTTCGACCCTCTTTTGTCCTTTATTTCTAATGTGAACTCTTGCAGGAGAAGAATGTAGGAACCGTTATTCAGAATGCAAATATTTCTACAAACCGCGAACACCACGCGCAGCGGAATCAATGGGTGTCCATGATTTGTGATAGAGAACATACCTTTTAGATCCGGTTTGATAACTCTGAGAATCCAAGCTTTATGAATCCTTTAGAATAGATTGGACGTTGTGTGGACAACGATCTACCAATCCCTTTCTTTCGCACAAAGCTAGATCCAATTTTGGATCTATCTTTCCTTACCTCTTTTTCTGTTCAGATGAATAGTGAATTTCGGCCAGAGAGAGAGTATTCTATTTATAGGCTACAACAGAGACCATGAGGAGAAATTAGGGTTGGGCCTCCTGACGGGCTTGGGCTTACCATGTTCGCCCAGAACACACGGCCCAACTCCGTCAACAAATGGTTTATTCCACTAAAGGCCATTGTTGCACTACCGCCCTAATCCCAAATTACGTGTCAGCGTTTATGGGCTCCATATTATATGCTCATTGATCTCCCCGTGTTTAAGATATCGAATGTCCGTTGATTAAGTCAAGTTACTGACAACTACATTAATCAACTTCTTATGTCCTTGAGTAGTACCACTCAACCTCATTGTCAAGTCAGAATAAATCCACCTGCAGGGTTTACATGACAATCTTTTTGAGCTCCTCAAGGGGACATCCTCAACCTGACTTCTTGCTGGACACAGATTCCTTCTATAATCAATAGCACACCTTACATACAATGTCATTACCCAATCCATCGAGTTTGTTGATTCACCAATGAATCTCACTCATTGATGATTTAAAGCAATGTACAATGCATGTAAGTGCCCGTTATTATATCCGGATTAGGAGGACAAGCATCCATAATAACAGAGGCGTTTGTTCTCTTACATAGTAAGTATAAGGAGAAACAACCTCACTTGGTCATGTTCAATACACACAAAGTGTACTAGTGTAATCCTATAGTCAAGATAGACTAATACCATATTATACTATAACTGTACTAATGGTTTGTCCAAATCCATCTAGGTTGTGAACGATTACTTATACTTTATAAGGTATTGATGATATGATCTTCTGTGTGTTCACACCATATCATCTACAGTATAAAGTATTAGACACATGCATATAACTAGTAACATATATAATATGCATAACATTTGCCCATATGATTCTCATTCAAAATATAAAGAATTAGAGTTAATACAAAAGTAATACTTTTAGTATATAACCCTATCAAAAAATCCATCGGATTAATCTCTGCTTAGCATCCTTCTTTGCGAGAAGGTACCTAAGGGCTACATGGTCCATTTTAACACTGTAACAGACATATTTTTAGACCAATTATGTGAGTAATAATTAAGAGTTAACACTGATTACGTGTTTTTATGCATTTCAGGCTTCAAAGTCCATTATGTGCAGAAATGTGTCACTTTAGCGAGATAAAGGAGCAAAGGTCGGTTACTAAGGAGTTCCGTGATTAAAGGCCAAGATTCAAGAAGACAAAGCCTTTCTAAAGCCCGGTCAAAAGCTGAAAAGTCAACGCGGGCAGAAACAGCACACAAAGTCAGCAAAACTTCCGAAGGCCATATCTTTGGACTCAGACCTCGGAACGGGGCCTACCTTATGTCAAAACGACAGGCTCGGAAAGAGCTTTCCAATGGTCTAAGCCGTGATCCAATCAGAGGAGTAGAAGTAGATGAAAATTCTTTTGAAGCCAACTGCAGCTGAAGAGGCCTTTTTAGACTGAAAGAATTGGGTTTTGGGCCTGATTCTCTGGCCCAAAACATGGCTCCAAGCCCATGAACGATTTTTGGATCTGAAAGTATAAAAACAAAAGCTTAGCTCTTTGTTAATGGTAGATTTTTTAGTAGAGAATAGTAGATTTTTAGGTTAGAAAATAAAGGAGCTTAGAATAGAAAGTAGCCATTATAATAGCTTCTAGATCTAGATTTAATTGTTTTAATTAAGTTTAATTTCAAATCCAATTCTTGTTTTAGATTAAACTATTAGAATCATTACTCTTAATTAGTTTGATTAATAAAATAGCTAGTTGTTAAATTTCGATTCTTGTCATTTATATTTGTGTTAGATCTGATTCATTTACTACTTGTTATTCAATTCTTAGTTATTAATTAGATTTTAATTATTGCTTAATTTAGATTAGTAAATTTCAATTCTTTATATCATGTTTAGTTTAACTTTAATCGAAAATGATGTAGTAATGATTCTCGGCTAAACCTCCATTAGAGGGGGTTGAGAAGCCTTGATGAGCTTGATTCCGACTATCGTAGAATCGCCGTAATTTCCTTTCCACTCTAGAAACGATTAGTTCACCATGAGAATGGGTTTAATCGCTCACATGCTAGTTATGAATTGGTAGGAATGCCATGTATAATTAGGGATTAGGAAGAACCAATTGTTCTCAAGCAATTCAATTCGATTCTGACGATTAATTGGCCGTTATAGGATTAAGTCGAAGTTAAGGTGGAATCAATCCCCTCTAACTCCTTATCATCGAATCAACGTAGCATTCCCTTAGTTATTTTGATAACCGACTAGTTGCATCTTGTGGGTAGTTGCATCGTAGTCTAGTTGCCTTTTCGTAAATCTCTCATTAGACCTTAAGTAGAGTAATTACACGTGATAACACAGCATGCGGAAGGACTAGGAGTGGAACGAATCACTCTACTCCACTATATCTCATAGGATTGAGAGTAGAAATCTTTGATAGAATAGGCATTATACACCTAGCATTTAGTTTTACTTACGTTTAGAGTTTCATCGTTCATTTCGTAGGTAAGCTATTCAATTTTATCTTTATCAAATGGCGCCGATGCCATCTTAGTTGCACTTTAGCATTGTTTTCATAATAGAATTAGTCATTTTTAAGTCTCATTAAACCCACCCACCCTTGTTTGATTCATACTGTGGTTATCCGTTTCAGCGTCGAAAAAATTCCGCGACAAAATTACACTGAGCGCGACCGCGCCTATAAGGAGCGCACCTGGGCCCTATAGTCTGGAACACGAGTGCGACCCTCCCTAAGTTACTAGACCATGAGCGCGACCCGCCCTCATATTGAAAGACGACCAGCTAAGTCATCGGAACAAGGAGCGACCATACTATATGCGAAAGCACCCGCTGCTAAGCCAAAAATCCCGGATTCCAACAGGTTTGTTTCAAATTTCGATTTTTAAGTTTTTCAGTGTTCTAACTTGTTATTTACACTGAACACGCGTAAACAAGACGCTATTCATAAGCGAAACAAGGACACTATCAGGTATTCCTTTCTTCCATACCTCGCATCTCCAGTTAGAGGTTCATACTAATATATCAAGATTGTTTGGATTGTTGTCGTGTTTAGACTTAGACTTGCATGAGATTAAGGTCTGGTCGGAGGAAAACACCGAACGTAATTAACCGTCAACGTCAACAAACAAATCTATTGAGTATACCAATCACTACACCTCTAACTACTATTCCACCAACCACACCCTCGACACAATAGTGAAGAAAGAGACTCCTCTCCCGACTTTTACAAAGCCTTGAGCGATAGCCCTAAATCTTGCATCGTTCTAGCAAACCCGGTGGGGATTTTGAATCCCCAAACATATTTAATTTGTTACCCGCTTTTCCATGGTTTAGGCCATGAAAAACCTTACCAACACATCGTAGGATTGAACAAGTCCTTACAACATTCCATCATCCTACGATTGGTGCGGAACAAATTAAACTGGTATTTCCTTCACCTTAGCCGATAAGGCGCGTCTTGGTTAACGCCCAAGCCTAACTCAGGGACTTCGTGGGCTAAACTTGTTCAGCTATTTATGGAACATTTTACCCACCCCTAAAGACGGATGAGATGCTTTCCAAGATTCATTTCTTTTGACAAAATCCTCATGAATCATTTTCAGAGGCTTGGAATCGTTTCACCGATCTCCTTATAGAGTGTCCATATCATAACTTAGCAAAAGACACGTTAGTTCGTGCCTTTTTCAAAAGACTTCTACACCACCATAAGGAAGTCCTAGACATAATGAATGGGGGTAGTTTCTTAAGCAAAGGAGCCTCTGAGGCTTATAAATTTTTAGAGGATCAAACTAAGCGAAATAACAACGGGGGTAGTGATGATATCCACCGCTCCGCTAGTTCATCAAATACAGTTAAGGCCGCCGGTATGTTTGAAATTAAACACGATTCCGAGCTTAAAACTCTAATCGAATCACTCACTAAAAAGGTAGAGGCCATTTCTGTTCAACAAAAGCCTATCCCCGTCATGAATGTAAATTCAAATCCATGTCTGTTGGAGCCCTGAGCATCCCGACTCCCACTGTCCTATAGCCTATGAACAGGCTTGTTCTATTAATAGTGAACCTAACGCCCCTTGGAGACAAAATCCCAACTTCGGTTGGAGAAATAACCAACACGTCACACCTCAAGGGTACAATAATCAATATGTTAGGCCTCACGCACGGCTTTAACCAAGCCCCACTACGACAAGGATGGTCGTCGGGGAATTTCAATAATTATAACAACCAAGTGCAACCTCGACAAGGTCAAGCACAAAGTCAAGGTAGTTATAATAATTATAATGCTAATAGAGGTATCGTTCCGGTAAATAATAACTATCAAAATCCACCCATAAATAATTCACGTGAAATAGTTCCAGTTACACCACCCGTGACTACTACACCCACTCAACTGGATCGTCTTGACACCTTCATACAAGTGAGCCAAAAACTTTTCCAAACCATGGCTCAATCTAACCAACAGCTTCTACAATCCGTTAATAATTTAACCCAACAGTTGGCTCAAGATAAAGCCCAACCCAAAGGTGTGTTTCCAGGTCACGCAATACTTAATACTAAAACAACAAATACAGTCTTTGAGGTAACCGATAATACTAGTAATGAATATGATAATGTAGGTGAGTTAAAGGCCATCACCACTCTCCGTTCTGGCAGAGTGGTTGATAACAAAGTAACTATGCCTATAGTTATCCTACCAAATTATCGCCCTACACCTTTATTTTACTAGATACCTAAATAGAAACTGAAGAGCCTACCACTGTAGAGGTACCCGTTCATAACACAACCTAAGAAACAAAGCCACGGTTAAACATCCAGGTGATACCATTGCTAAATATAAACAGAAACCGCCGTTTCCACAAAAATTAGCCATGTTAACTAGGGATACAAATTATGAAGAGATTATGGATGTTTTCAAGAATCTAACTATAAACCTTCCCTTCCTCGAAGCTATAAAAAAGTTACCACACCATGCTAAGTTTCTTAAGAAATTGTGTACTACTAGGCGTAAGACCAATATACCAAAAGACGCCTTTTTAACAGAACAATTCCCAACTTTATCTGAACAAAATGGAATTGTTAAGTACAAGGACCCTGATCGTCCTACTGTACAATGCACCTTAGGAGATTCTTATATGACGACCGCGTTATTAGACTTGGGGGCTAGCGTTAACTTACTCCCGTTTTATTTGTATAGACAAATAGGTCTAGACGAGATGCAACCCACTAAAATGACGTTGCAATTAGCTGATCGGTCTATTAAGTATCCTAAGGGTGTCGTCGAAAATGTTCTGGTAAAAATTCAGGATTTTTACTATTCGGCTGATTTTGTCATCCTCGACCACGAAAGTCGCTAACGACTCTGTCCGATCATCTTAGGGCGCCTTTCTTTCCAGCAACCGCCAATGCGCTCATTAATTGCCACGATGGTTCAATGTCCATGTCTTTTGGCCATCTTGATGTTGAAGTCAATGTTTTAAAACAAAGACACAAGTTACCCGATTAGCCTATGGATGGATGAGAGGTTAGCATGATTGAGAGCTTTGCTCAAGATTATTTCAACAACACGCTCCATGATAATCATATGCCCAAATTTCTTTCCTTTGGAAGTTCAGGACTCAACATTTTCATCCCTACACTAGTCGAACACATATTACGGATGAGGATGAGATAGATGACTTTCTCAAAGATGTAGAGGACTATCATAGTAATGTGGATATGACCAATCTAGATAAGGAATTCGATGAGTTTCTTAGAGGAGGTGATGATTCACCCTATCAAGAACTACTTTGCACAACATCCACCTCGACTCCCCTCCTTCCACCCTTTCAAAGGAATCTCGAGTTTGCACTCAATCCTGTTGTTTCTTCTGTGCTTCATAATTTTTTAAATTCACCTAGTAAACAAATACTTCAGTAAGACAAAAGCGTGTGACACCTTCATTTTCAGACTTGAGACAGTCCCTACCTACACTATGAATGAGTTTTGTGCTAAACCCACATCCTCATTTTTTCCATGCTTTCCTTCTACAACTTACCCATATCCACCATATTCTCCACAATCATTCACTCTTCCACACTTATTCACTAGGACACCCTCTCGTTCAAAAATGAAAAAAAAGGTGCATGCTAGGTTAAGTAATAGGGTTATCCGACTTCGCTTTCATATTACTAGGTTGCGTCATAGGAAATCTTGGTGCTTGATTGTGTTTGGATATGTTTTCTGTGATATTTATTTATGGAATGATCCACAACTATTTCGGTTGTTGATATATGATAAACTGCATGTTCATACATATGTTTAGATAAGTCTCGAGTATCTGACTATAAACGACTCAACTTTTGTGTTTGGTGCATTTCCTTTCATTTCCATATATTGGTGAGTGCACCATTAAGGTAACCGGGCCCTCCCTACGGAGTGTGTGGCTGTAAGTACCGGATCCTAAGTCCACGTTTAAAAAAAATTCATGTTTTCCACTCTTGCATGTTTTCTCGGATTTTTGAGTCATGTTTCTCTATGGGGTGAATTATGTCCTTCTTGTTTATTGTTTTCTTTTTAAAATTAAAAATAAATATAAATATATATATATATATATATATATATATATATATATTAAAGAATAAACATAGTAATATAGGAAGTCTCGGAAATCCGACTTTAAAAGACCCACTGCTAAAAACAAATTTTCTAAGCTCCGTTGTAAAAAATTTGTTTGGGGGGTGGGGTGTTCGTGTTTCCATCCTAGAATTTTTATGTCCCATTACAGTTGCTTAGGCCGTTTAATTGTATTACGATTCGGGTTGACATAATCCATGATTTTAGAGTCCAATTGTTCGCATAACGTACGTCATGCACGCACTTCGAGGCATTTTCCACTATCTTATATGTCATCCACGGTCGGAATAGAGTGTTTTATGGATCATTGGATTGGAAATTCTCTCCTGATCATTTCCATAACTCATTCACAAAAATCGGACCGGTAACGAAGCGGCAATTTTGATTTGAAGTTTCACGAAAAATCAAAAAAAGATCACAAATTTCGATTTGGGCTTGGGCCCAACCCGCCACCGACAAGACAAGGCCTCCTTCACTAACAGTCGTGATCATCTTCCACAATCCGCCATTAACGCCCAAAGCTTAAAACAAAACCTAAAAAAAAAATAATAATAAAAGAAAACCTAAATTAACCCACGCCCACAATCAATACCCAACCCAAATCGACTGCAAACGCGCCCTACCACCACCTCCACCAAATTAAATAAGCAAAAACCACCGGAAATTCCAAATTTTGTTGCTGCCGCACCACCACTCCACCACCACCACTGTTTGCTTCAGTTGGTCGATTAACAACCCACCACCACATCCCATTTAAACCCCCACTACATTCCAAACACCAATGGCTCAACAACGCCAAATTTTACCGGAGCAAGCTTTTATAGGCGACCACTTCGCCATTTTTACGGTGATTTAAATGATCGGTCGAGATCGAATAGCTTGTGGTACTTTCGACCGAAGCCTATTACCACGAGGACTTAGTCCGACGGTTCTACAAACAATCTGAGGGAGTTGGAAGGGGACGAGGATTTTTGTTGTGGCGGCGAAGAGGAGGAAGGAAGTGACGATCGGGTTGTTGGTCGAGATTCTAGGCATCCCGCCTAGAATCCATTTGATGTCACGCGTTGCAGGAGTCCCAACATAATAGGGTAGAGCCATTGATGAACGAGCGAGGCATTCTTGAAGGGAACTACAATGCGAGGTCGCGTTGTGTTCGTCGAGCTTCCGGAGGACCAACCGGGGCTGCAGCTCGGTGGATTGGTCGAAACGCCCCGGGAAGGAGAAGGTCGGCGACATCGGCTGAACTGCCTCCACATCTTATGGATACTCCAGGGCGAAGTATGAGTTCTGCATCTTAGAGTTTTTACTTAGCATGATTAGGGGAGTAGGGAAGTCTGTTGCCCTCTCCCTGTGTTGATAACCAAGATCATGTTGAAGTTGAGAGCAGCTCAGGCGACTGATAGGACTTACATCACCCTACACCGTAACCCTCGCATCTATAAGGAGTGTGTCCAACGAGTTTGGAGGTTGGCTGAGGATAGAGAAGAAGAAGAAGAGGATGGTGGAGATCAGAATGCCGAGGAGGCTGGGGGAAATCAGAATGCCTCGGAGGATGAGGAGGATTTGACTTGTTTTGATGCGGATGCCTTGGAGAGGTGTTGGTCGACGCGCGCGACGCATGGCTGTGATTCATCGTGGCATGCGTTCGCTCAACACCATCTGCAAAGACCTCCGGACTCGACAGGCAACGATGCATCATAACTTCGAGATCCGTACACAGAGAGAGTATGAGAGGTGGGAACAAATGAGGGCCGAGCTAGAACCTCAGCGCCAGTTTTGGGAAGAGATGCTTACACGATTCCCACCTCACGGGGACTCTCCTTCTGAGGACACACCATCGAGGCACGAGCGTCGTCGCCGAAGAACGAATGGTGCTGGCCCATCAGGAGCCCAGGAGCAGTCTCCGGACCGTGTGCCCTCCGCTACCAGTACCGGAGTAGTTAGGGATAGCATCGTTTGATGTTTTTATGTTTATTTGTAGTTTCATTATTGTTATTTATTTTAATGTAAGTTTTATTTCCGTAATTTGAATTTTGTAGTGAAATGTACTCCGAATGAAAATTTTAATATAATGCGGTTATTTTTATTATGCGTGGTTGTCTCATATTGATCCCACCTTCCCAAATTATTTGGGGGTGGTTTTATCTATTCCAGCATGATTTTTATATAACCCTCGTGTTAGAATTTATTGCAGAGTCAAGGTGAAAATATGGCCGTTTAGGCATATCCAGGAATAAGTATAAGGGTAGGATGAAATCTAGATTAAATAGGTAGATTCTATCATAAATTCAACCTAAAAGATACTAGGTTTGAATTAGAATCAAGATAATGAGTTGTTTCCGCTTTTGTTTGGAAATTTTAGGATTTCTAAACCGCCGTAATTAGTTTTGGCAACTTCCCGATCCGTTTTAGCAACTTAAAACCTATATAAACTTCATACATTCTACACTCACAACTCACACTACACCTAAACTCCATCACTCACCTTTCACTCCCACGATTCCCACGTTTCGGCTCATTATCCGAAGTTTCAAGAAACTCCGAAAGCATCTTCTTTTCTACAGATTCGCTCTTCTTACATATTTTTTTTTCTGAATTTTTGTCAGAGCGCACTCGCGCCCAAGCTGAGCACGACACGCGCTCAAACACTGGAAATTCCAACTATTCAGAGCGCACTCGCGCCCTGACTTCCGTGGACAGAAAAATTTCCAGTTTTCTGCGGGAAGTATCCGAATCATTCGCAGCTATTCCAGAGCGTAAGTTTGAGATGACATCTCCAACATTGATACCGGAACAGTCTTTCGAAGATTTGTTCCAAAGCACTACTTATGGTGCTTGGTTTCGCGAGGCGATCACATACGTTAGCTGGGAGCCGCTTATGGTAAGACCTGATGCACTTTATTCTCCAACACTAGCATCTTATTTTTACGATAACTGCATTTTCTTTGAAAGACCAGATGGAGAACAAGTGTTTTCCATCAACATTGATAATGAACCAATGGAAATTACCAGGTTCTTGCTAGCATTTGTTCTTGGACTTGCTATGCCCGCTGAAATACAAGACCCATGGTGCTATTGGGTAGATAATATGTATGTCTACACTTACGAGTTCTTGCATGAGTCGTATGGGGCAGTTTTCCGTATCGAGGACCAAGAGGACTATAACGTCGCTTTTGGTAGCCTGTCCATGAACATAAGAACTATTATGTTTTGGATCATGCTAAACATTTTAGGGAATGGCGTTTTTCTTACGTGAATGATGCCACTTGCGGCGTTTTCCTTGCTTTAGCCACTGGGGGCGTGTGTGTGACCTTCCCCAAACCTTGATGTCTAGTTTAGCTCGATCCCATAGCATGAGGCATAAGTTCCTTCTTATGCCCGCTCTAGTTTCCGTATTATGCTATGTTTCTTTCCTGTTTTTGTACACGCTTTCACGGATTGGATTACGGCCACCGCATTGCGACCCACCAATAGTATTATTCGATCCTTCCGTGCAATGACTTGGCAAGGGTGGAGGATACAACCTCATCAGGTTGCACCCTACACCCCATCAGACTAAGTGGCTCTTAATAGGTTAGCAATAATAGATGATAAATGGCGGGAAGCCTGGCAAATTATCATGGCATGGCAGGACGCAAAGGAACCTCACTTCTTTATGGAAGAAGAGGATGAGTAAGATGATGAGTAATGCGGGAGATAAGGTAAGTTTTCATTCTAGTTAGTGTCAATTTCATTCTTGTTAACCCCATAATGGGTAGAACTTCGTATATCTGATTCGTCGGTTTTATTTCCTATATTAGTGCGTTCTAACTTTGTTTTGCGATATCCCTGAATTTCACGCGTTTCAATGGTATTTTTCCTACCCTCTTTATTTAAATGCTTTGAGGACAACGCATGCTTCTTGTTTGGGGGGGGGGGGCATAGAAACACGTGTAATTAAGGCATCTGTTAGGATATAGATAGAGTTAATATGCATTTGTTTTCTCGTTAAAATTTTAAAAATTCAAAAATATAAATAAATAATTTCATGTTGTACACTTAGGAATAGTGGTATTGTTTTCCTTCTCTATGCTCTTAACAATCTAGAAATCTCAATGAAGCTTTTGCATCGTAATAATTTTTAGAAACATAGGTTAATATGTAGGTAATAATCTTTGCATCGATTTATAAATATATTACATGAGTATCGATGATTGTTAGCAGTAAGTTTCTGAAATCTAGGCTAGAGTACTTATTCTACAAATCCTGTGAGAATATAGCCTAAAGCCTTATCCGAAAAAACATTTGAGAAATGACACAAGGGAGAAGTAAAATCCGGATAGAGATATCACACGTCCACTTGCTTGATCACTAAACCATATCCTAAGCGAGAATTTAGGCCCTCTTTGGATCGATATAGACAGAAATTCAAACCTATGAATTATTTTCAGCTAGTCGCCCCTCTGAGCCTTTCTTTAGCCTTTCATAAACCACAAATCCTTTACCCTATTACAAAATAAAAAAAAAATAATAATAATATTCAACCTACCCAATTAAGATAAGTCTGAGAATAGAATGAGGAAGAAAGAAGAAGAGAAAAACCTGTGTAAACAAAAGTTAGTTAATTGCTTCAGAAAATAAAGAAAAGATGTTTCCATCCAAAGGAAAGAAAAATAAAAATAGAAATAAAATTAAAACTCCAAAAAAAAATAAAATAAAAGGGAGTCAAAAGCCAAAGTAAAGAAAAAGGAAAAAATATGGCTAAGGATGGAAACAAAGTATAGAAGCAAAAGAAAATAACAAGGTTTTCTCTAAGTTACATAATATGAAGACTCTATTATCTCAGACTTGTCCTTTTGAATATCCATTTCCTTCCTTCTTAAACCATCTCCTAATCCCCGCAACACCTAATAAAGACCTCTAGCTCAATTAGGAATAGGTTAGGAATAGGTTAGTGTGATAGTAAGTGGCAGATGTGTTTGATCGACTCCGGCTTCCTTGTTGTCATTGAGATTGTAAGGTAAAGTGTGCCCACTGCACACTAGAGTAGCGAAACTTGAGTGGAAAAATCAGAGTGTTGTATCTTGACTATTATTGTGAGAACCTACTTAAGGACGATATTCCGAGTTTCAGAAATGGACCTGCTATTGCATTTCATAGTATTACTCATTGTATATATGTTTATTGTAGATGATTAATTATTATGCATATATTAGCTTAGGTTTCGACTTGATTACTCTATATACATTGCTAATGAGAGGTATAGATAATTTGGAGCATGAATAAGGAAACAATAGTTTTAGTTCTTAGTCGTTGTAGTATAGATGAAGTTTGTGAGTACCTTCACTGGAAAACTCTCACGAGGCTATAACTCGTCCACTAGGGAATTCCTAGTGGTTTAAGGCCTTGTTGCATATGGTCAATGCAATCGCACTCAGCGAAACGAGAGTAGTTAGAACTCCATTTTGGTCACTTATTCTAATTTCTCATCTTTGCTTGAGGACAAGCAAAATGCTGTTTGGGGTGGTTTGATAAGAGCCCAAAACTGTAGTTTTAACCCTCAGAATGACATACTTTTTAGACCAATTATGTGAGTAATAATTAAGAGTTAACACCGATTACATGTTTTATGCATTTCAGGCTTCAAAGTCCATTATGTCCAGAAATGTGCCACTTTAGCGAGATAAAGGAGCAAAGGTCGGTTACTAAGGAGTTCCGTGATTAAAGGCCAAGATTCAAGAAGACAAAGCCTTTCTAAAGCCCGGTCAAAAGCTGAAAAGTCGACGCTTGCGTAAACAAAAGACACAAAGTCGTGAGAACTTCCGAAGGCCATATCTTTGGACTCAGGACCTCGAACGGGCCTACCTTATGTCAAAACGACCGGCTCGGAAAGAGATTTCCAATGGTCTAAGCTGTGATCCAATCAGAGGAGCAGAAGTGGATAAAAAGTCTATTGAAGCCAACTGCAGCTGAAGAGGCCTTTTTGGACTGAAAGAATTGGGTTTTGGGCCTGATTCTCCGCCCAAAACATAGCTCCAAGCCCATGCACGATTTTTGGATCTGAAAGTATAAAACAAAAGCTTAGCTCTTTGTTAATGGTAGATTTTTAGTAGAGAATAGTAGATTTTTAGGTTAGAAAATAAAAGGAGCTTAGAATAGAAAGTAGCCATTAGAATAGCTTCTAGATCTAGATTTAATTGTTTTAATTAAGTTTAATTTCAAATCCAATTCTTGTTTTAGATTAAACTATTAGAATCATTACTCTTAATTAGTTTGATTAATAAAATAGCTAGTTGTTAAATTTCGATTCTTGTCATTTACATTTGTGTTAGATCTGATTCATTTAATACTTGTTATTCAATTCTTAGTTATTAATTAGATTTTAATTATTGCTTAATTTAGATTAGTAAATTTCAATTCTTTATATCATGTTTAGTTTAACTTTAATCGGAAATGATTGCGTAATGATTCTCGGCCAAACCTCCATTAGAGGGGGTTGAGAAGCCTTGATGAAAGCTTGATTCCGACTATCGTAGAATCGTCGTAATTTCCTTTCCACTCTAGAAATGATTAGTTCACCATGAGAATGGATTTAATCGTTCACATGCTAGTTATGAATTGGTAGGAATGCCATGTGTAATTAGGGATTAGGAAGAACCAATTGTTCTGCTGGGCGATTCAATTCAGATTACGACGATTCATCGTTAATAGGATTAAGTCGAGTTAAGGTGGAATCAATCCCCCTCTAACTCCTTATCATCGAATCAACGTAGCATTCCCTTAGTTATTTTGATAACCGACTAGTTGCATCTTGTGGGTAGTTGCATCGTAGTCTAGTTGCCTTTTCGTAAATCTCTCATTAGACCTTAAGTAAAGTAATTACACGTGATAACACAGCATGCGGAAGGACTAGGAGTGGAACGAATGACTCTACTCCACTATATCTCATAGGATTGAGAGTAGAAATCTTTGATAGAATAGGCATCATACACCTAGCGTTTAGTTTTACTTACGTTTAGAGTTTCATCGCTTTATTTCGTAGGTAAAACTATTCATTTTATGTTTTATCAGTCCGTGTAAACTAGGGTCTTAGAACCAACCAAATAAGGGCAAAACTTATCTAAAGCATAAACAACCAGCTAAGAATTCTTTTTCAGTAGTTGTATAATTCCTTTGAGCATCGTTTAGAGTTTTACTAGCATAACAAATAACAGTGTACTTATTATCTAGTTTATGTCCCAAGACAGCACCAACTACATAATAACTAGCATCACACATGAGTTCGAAAGGTTTAGACCAATCGGGAGGCTGTATAAAACGTGCAGAAGTTAAGGCGGCTTTAAAAGTTTCAAAAGCCTATTTACAGTTAAAATTAAAATAAAAAATGACATCCTTTAAAAGCAGATTAGTTAACGGCCTAGCTATTTTCGAAAAATCTTTGATAAAGCACCTATAAAAACATGCATGGCCTAGAAAGGCTCTAATATCACGGACAGTCCGTGGTATTGGTAGAGTCACTATCTTATCTAGTTTGGCCTTATCTACTTCGATGTCATCACTAGATACAATGTGACCTAGTACTATGCCTTTTTCCACCATGTAATGACATTTTTCCCAATTTAAAACCAGACTCTTCTCTTCACATCGTGTCAAAACTTTAGGCAGGCAGTCAGTGAAAGAGTCTCTATAAATAGAAAAATCATCCATGAATACTTCCATGAAACGCTCTACCATGTCACTAAATATATGAAACATACACCGCTGGAAGGTACCAGGAGCATTACAAAGGCCAAAAGGCATTCGTTTATAGGAGTATGTTCCAAAAGGACATGTGAAGGTAGTCTTTTCTTGGTCATCTATATCAATAATAATTTGGAAATAGCCAGAGTAGCCATCCAAAAAGCAATAAAAAACCTGACCAGCTAGACGTTCAAGCATCTGGTCTATAAAGGGTAAAGGAAAATGATCCTTTCGTGTCATGGCATTTAAACGTCTGTAATCTATATAGATCCTCCATTTCATAGGACCATGCGTGGCAACATATTCACCCTTGGCATTACATACTGTTTGTGCATATTTTAGCAAATAGATATGTAACACGTGGCAGTATCTTCTTAAGGCTTGGATATAGTCTTGGTGTGGGTAGAAAGTACCAGAACATACCTAAAGTCCAAATCCTCTTACTTCCTAGGTTCGGAAGTGAGACAAAAAGAAGAGGTTCATGGGCTTTGAAACTAGTTGGAGTAGTGGGTTCGTATAACCAACTCCTAACTATGAACTCCAAATCCGAAACTTAACTACTAGGTTCGGAACAGGTTCGTAGGCTTTGGAACTAGTTGGAGTAGTAGGTTCGTATAACCAACTCCTAACTATGAACTCCAAATCCGAAACTCAACTACTAGGTTCGGAACAGGTTCGTAGGCTTTGGAACTAGTTGGAGTAGTAGGTTCGTATAACCAACTCCTAACTATGAACTCTAAATCCGGAGCTCAACTACTAGGCTCGGAGCTCTAACTACTACTCCGAACCTAAATATGTTTTTCTGTTGTTTAAGTCAATAAAGGAGACCTATTTGACTTGGGAAACATGGGGCTTCTAGAAGAGTCAAGATGAGACTTAACAAGAGACGGTCTCATAGTTAAACACTAATTAGGAAACCTCATCTATTCATCAAGATGATACTTAACAAGAGACGGTCTCATAGTTAAACACTAATTAGGAAACCTCATCTATTCATCAAGATGATACTTAACAAGAGACGGTCTCCTAGTTAAACACTAATTAGGAAACCTCATCTATTCTTATAAATAGAATAGTTGAACTACACTTTGAGTTTGATTCCTATACACAGGATACGTAGGTAGCCATTAAAGAACGTGGTTTAACTCATCATTTTCTAAATCTCTTCTTCTTATTGATTCAATACTTCTAGTTGTTCTTTGATCATCAACAAAATATTTATGTTTCTTTATTAGGAAAAATCATCACACAATTGGCGCCGTCTGTGGGAACACCATACAGAATTGATTTGATTTCTTGGTTGAAATTTTTTTGGTTCTAGGTTCTCCTACCCACCAATTTTTCTTGGGTTTGTTGTTCTTTAAAAAAATAATTCTTATCTTCACTTTGATTCAAAATCATAGTTACTACAAGAGCCAATGTGAATCAAAGTAACGAGGGGAATAACGAGATCAATAACCCACATGTTACTTCTCAAAGACAATCTGAACGTAGAGGAGATCATCGTTTTGGACAGGGTCGTGAAGAAGATGAGCCTAACAACGATACTCCCCAATCTGCCATAACCAACCAAACCATCATGGATGCTGTGATGGCCGAACGTGGTCGACAAGAGTCTCGTTTACGTTTTTTACAAGACTACTACCGTGAGTGTTGCCTCTTGATGGAAACTTCGAGGGGCCGGTTCGCCACCAAGTCTTGACCATAGTGAGGGTTACGCCCCTACTTTATATCCCTTTACTTGGGTATCATAGCGACCAACCAAATTCGGATTATAATCTGAAATTGGATCCAACCCGACACTCGAGTTCACACGAAACTGACTTCTCTTGGTATTCAAAGTTCTAGAGGTACGAGGGATGGACGTCCGAATTTGTTTTCCCGGAATCCACAACTATCAAGGTCACCCTCAGTACGAAGAAGACTTTCAGTTCTAAGGGAACCTTCATTGCCTCAGAATCCCTCAGTTCCCCGATCCAGTTTTGCAAACTCTTCCACTCGATCTTGGGATCCGGAACCATGTTATCATCGAGATGAGAACTACGAGAGTCCAGGTCCGAGGTATAACAACGAGAGAACTCAAATTCATTAACCGACTACTCTTACACGGCTTAAGGCAAAATCTTTCGGAGGAATTCATGAGGTTCAAACCAACTAAGATGGATGAGTCAGTTGTTCAGTCAACAATTGAGGGAGACATTGGAACTCCTTTTTCACGACATGTTATGAGTGGATACATCCCCCATTATTATAAACCACCGAAGTTCTCTAAATTTAATGGCAAAGGAGATCCGGTCTCTCACGTGCTCGTTTATCGTCAAGCGATGGTGGGTCTTTCTAAGAAAGATCATTATTTGTGCCGGTATTTTGCTTCAAGTTTGACGGACTTCGGCACTCATCTATCATACGAAGTTTCCCCAAGGGCAGCGATCCGAAGTTTAAGGTGTTATCCATCAATTTCATTGTGAAATTCAGTTGCAACCGACCCTACATTAAAACCGCTGATGCACTATTTGACATGAAGATCTGAAAGGACGAGCGTATTAGGGATTTCACCAAAAGATTTAACAAGGTGCAATTGCATATTGACAACGTCGATGAGACCCTCGCCATTGTGGCCTTTAGAAAGGGGTTAGATCCCACTTCTGGTCTATACATGTCCTTGAAGAAAGAGGAGCCTACGAACATGACAGAGTTGTATGCTCGGATCGATAAGTATGCAGAACTAGAAGAAGACCAATTGGATAGGGAATCTTCTTATAAAAGAGTGATAACCAGTGTCACCTCCGTTCCTGTTGGTAGGAGCTCTGCTAGTCATTATAATGATAGGAAGTTCGAGGAACCACAGTCGGAGCACAAGTTAGTCGACAGGAATTCCTATCAAGATAAGTCCAAGAGATAGAAGACTAGTGACACGTTCGAAGTAATAAATTACCCCCACATGATAGGGACTTTACCACTTTAACTTATCCTTATGAGGACATCTTTGAAGTTAACCAGGAACAAGATGTTCATGAAAGATCCTCCAACGGTGAATCTCGATGCTAACATGTACTGTTTCCAAGTAATGTTATACTACTCTTAGCTTCTAAGAGACAAAATTTTCACAAATTTGGATCTGCTTCCACTATACTGGGAGCATGATCTATGCCAATCAATGCTCAATAAAAGTTATATTTCTCTTTTCAGAGCATTATTTCTTTTATAATTTTTTGTTGGGATACTTTTTGGATGTTGGGTGAAAGATCCCATATGTTGGCCAAAGTTGTATCAGAACCTTTAGAAAGCTTTCTCGGGATAATGAGTGAAAGATCTCATGTGTTGTTCCTCGTGTGATGGAGAAAGTTTAACTTAGCTTGGATTTTATCCTCCTAAGAGCAATTCTAATGCCTTATGATTATAAGTGTCGGTTTATGCATTAGATACCATATCATTTAAGGACTTTATAGGAAATAGTACAGGGGCACACCCTACGTTCCTACAAAGTCTTATTTCTTAACAAAACTAAAGGTATTTACAGGAATTGACACAGGGGCAAACCCTATTTTCCTACAAAACCTTATTTTTCTAAGATTTGAAATACGAATTTGTATAAAATATAATTCACACTTTTGTCATTTTTCCTCAACAGTCGAATGTGCAACCGTCGTCTAAGATAAAAGTGGGGCATCTGTGTATACATGTTTATGCAAATAAGGAGAAAAAGACACCACTTCCTAGCTAGTCTGGAACTTCACGTTTGGAACTTGTCCAAGTTCGAAACTCCACTTCGTAGTTAGTTAGGAACTCCACGTTCGAAACTCTACTTCCTAGCAAGTCTGGAACTCCACGTTCGGAACTTGTCAAAGTTTGGAATTTCACTTCCTAGCTAGTCAGGAACTCCACATTCAGAACTTGTCCAAGTTCAGAACTCCACTTCCTAGCTAGTCATCAGCTCCATGTTCGAACTTGTCCAAGTTCGAAACTCCACTTCCTAGCCAGTTAGGAACTCTACGTTTGGAACTCCACTTCCTAGCTAGTCTGGAACTCCACGTACGAAACTTGTCCAAGTTCGGAACACCACTTCCTAGCTTGCTTGGAACTCCATATTCGGAACTTGCCTAAGTTTGGAACTCCACTTCCTAGCTAATAAAGAACACAGAAAGTCCAAGTTCGGTACTGCTCTGTCGAGTAACAAACCCAACATTGTTTTGTGGACTGAAGAATCTAGAACTGCATTGTCCAAAACTGAATCCGTAACTGCATTGCCCAATACTAAATTCGGAACTACCTCAACAATTTAGAACCCGAATCTGATTGGCAATGCAACCAAATTGGGAGGGCACAATCAATTGGTATAACCAAAATTGGTAGACCTTGTGATTGCCCATGAAATCACGACTCGGTTTCCAACGTCGGACATGAGTGTTTAGATCTGGAAGATGATAAAATGACCACTTCCAATGGAAAAGGCTAACTTGCTGGACAGCGACTTAACTTTAAAGGAATTGGAAAGGTAAAGTTCACTTTTAATCTAAGGTGAACAAACTTCTACCGTATCCTAAAGAGTTGATTCATGCAAACAACAAGTAATGAAGTAAAAGAATTTCGTTACTTCACATCTCCTGACCAAGTATTTCCAATTCCGGATAAGCTAGTTCTGGCTTCACCTCCTATCTCATGACCAAGTATAATTAATTCGGATGAGTGATAATGGGCTTATGGCATGTCCTAATCTGCCCAGTCCGCTCATGGCTCAGTCCAGTCATATGACAAATTGATGGTGATTTACTCACTTCCTTTTGAATCCAATATGGTGGCTAAAAAAAGGCTTCGAGATGCTTGTCAATGGCGATCTTAAAGCTTTCAAGAAAATATTCAGTGCTTGTTTTCTTTTTTTCGACTGAATCGATGAACGACGTGGAAATCAAGATGATTTCACGAACACCTTGACGTTTAAGTGGTGGCTGCAAGCAAGAATGCTTGTAAAAGATGAAAAGTAAGGTTTACTTTTTTAAGATATTGTCAACGAAAAAGCAAATTGTTGATTTACGTTGGTAATGGAGTCTATAACAGGAGATCTTTATTTTGTTTCCAATTAAACAATGACATACAAATAGAAAGAGAAAAGGAGTTCAGCAAGCAGGAAGCAAAAAGACTACTTGAACAAGTATAACTCAACTCCAGATGAGTGATACGGGGTTTGACATGGGCTGATTTGTCCAAGACTCCTAGTTTGATTCATGGCGAGACTTGTGAACTCCGGGTTTCAAATTGTTTATTAGTTCCTGATGGAGTGAATCCAACTCCGGATGAATGATATTGGGTGTAAATATAAAAGAAGCCGAAAGGTATAAGGAAAAGGAAATAAGACCAAGTCCAGATGGATTAACAAGACATGTATTGGGCTTTGAGTGATTTCTCAACTCCGGGTCAAGTTCCAGTTTTGCAAGGCCCAGTTCCGGGTTGCACTTCTGAGTCACGGTGACTTAGTAAAATCTACCTAAGTCCGGGCCATTTGGCCATATTTGGTCCCTTAGATATTCCAGGTCCGGGTAAACGCGAGGCATGACAGGTCCGGCTTTCACGAAGTTTAGTTCCGAAATGTAATCCCAAGTCCGGATCATCACAAGGCATGGCATGACCGGTTTTCACCAAGTTCGGCCTAATATACAAGGTTCGGGGCATGGTCACGGTAGATCCGAATTTATAGTTCCTTGCACAAAAGTAATGCAAAATTTTGCCAATATATTCCACAGAAAAAATCGAGGCGTAAGACGTCGCTTACATTTTTATCCAGCCTTTTTCCTTAAGGGTTTGATTCACAACCCATGAATAAAATAGGGGGGCATCTGTGTGTGCATATTTTAGCAAATAGATATGTAACACGTGGCAGTATCTTCTTAAGGCTTGGATATAGTCTTGGTGTGGGTAGAAAGTACCAGAACATACCTAAAGTCCAAATCCTCTTACTTCCTAGGTTCGGAAGTGAGACAAAAAGAAGAGGTTCGTGGGCTTTGAAACTAGTTGGAGTAGTGGGTTCATATAACCAACTCCTAACTATGAACTCCAAAATCGAAACTCAACTACTAGGTTCGGAATAGGTTCGTAGCCTTTGGAACTAGTTGGAGTAGTAGGTTCGTATAACCAACTCCTAACTATGAACTCCAAATCCGAAACTCAACTACTAGGTTCGTAACAGGTTCGTAGGCTTTGGAACTAGTTGGAGTAGTAGGTTCGTATAACCAACTCCTAACTATGAACTCCAAATCCGGAGCTCAACTACTAGGCTCGGAGCTCTAACTACTACTCCGAACCTAAACATGTTTTTCTGTTGTTTAAGTCAATAAAGGAGACCTATTTGACTTGGGAAACATGGGGCTTCTAGAAGAGTCAAGATGAGACTTAACAATAGACAGTCTCATAGTTAAACACTAATTGGGAAACCTCATCTATTCATCAAGATGATACTTAACAAGAGACGGTCTCCTAGTTAAACACTAATTGGGAAACCTCATCTATTCTTATAAATAGAATAGTTGAACTACGCTTTGAGTTTGATTCCTATACACAGGATACGTAGGCAGCCATTAAAGAACGTGGTTCAACTCATCATCTTCTAAATCTCTTCTTCTTATTGATTCAATACTTCTAGTTGTTCTTTGATCATCAACAAAATATTTGTGTTTCTTGATTAGGAAAAATCATCACACACGTACCATGGCAATCCCTGATTTCTTAGGAACTACATGAATTGGACTTACCCATTTGCTATCAGAGATTAGGTATATGATACCCGCATCGAGTAACCATAAGACCTCTTCCCTGAGCACCACTTTCATGGTAGGGTTCAAGCGATGCTGAGGTTCGCGAGAAGTCTTTTCGTTATCCTCCAAATGGATACGATGAGTGCATACATTAGGATCAATTCCCTTAATGTCTTCTAGGGACCAACCAATCGCAGAACGATGTTCCCTAATCACCCTGATCAAACGTGTCTCTTCCTCTTTAGATAATAGGGAAGATATTATTATCGGATGACTACAATCCGGATCAAGTTGAATATACTTTAACTCAGGAGGAAGAGGTTTAAGCACCGGGGTGGAAGGAATATCGATAAATGCTTCTTGGGGGTCCTCATCTTGAGTAATGAATACTTGCTTAGGCAACATGTCTTCAAACTCTGTAAATGGAGCAACAGAAGGGTCGACGATAGGTGTACACTCGAAAATGATGTTGACTTCCTCCAAGTAAGAGTCATTGGCGAAATCTGAACTTCCAAAAGATAGGAATTTATGCATTTGGTTTTCTGGAACCTGATAAGAGCCCAAAACTGTAGTTTTAACCCTGTAACAGACATACTTTTAGACCAATTATGTGAGTAATAATTAAGAGTTAACACTGATTACGTGTTTTTTATGCATTCCAGGCTTCAAAGTCCATTATGTGCAGAAATGTGCCACTTTAGCGAGATAAAGGAACAAAGGTCGGTTACAAAGGAGTTCCATGATTAAAGGCCAAGATTCAAGAAGACAAAGCCTTTCTAAAGCCCGGTGAAAAGCTGAAAAGTCGACGCGGGCAGAAACAGCACACAAAGTCAGCAGAACTTCCGAAAGCCACATCTTTGGACTCAGACCTCAGAACGGGGCCTACGTTATGTCAAAACGACCGGCTCGGAAAGAGCTTTCCAATGGTCTAAACTGTGATCCAATCAGAGGAGCAAAAGTGGATGAAAAGTCTGTTGAAGCCATGTGCAGCTGAAGAGGCCTTTTTGGACTGAAAGAATTGGGTTTTGGGCCTGATTCTCTGGCCCAAAACATGGCTCCAAGCCCATGCACGATTTTTGGATCTGAAAGTATAAAAACAAAAGCTTAGCTCTTTGTTAATGGTAGATTTTTTAGTAGAGAATAGTAGATTTTTAGGTTAGAAAATAAAGGAGCTTAGAATAGAAAGTAGCCATTAGAATAGATTCTAGATCTAGATTTAATTGTTTTAATTAAGTTTAATTTCAAATCCAATTCTTGTTTTAGATTAAACTATTAGAATCATTACTCTTAATTAGTTTGATTAATAAAATAGCTAGTTGTTAAATTTCGATTCTTGTCATTTACATTTGTGTTAGATCTGATTCATTTACTACTTGTTATTCAATTCTTAGTTATTAATTAGATTTTAATTATTGTTTAATTTAGATTAGTAAATTTCAATTCTTTATATCATGTTTAGTTTAACTTTAATCGAAATGATTACAGTAATGATTCTCGCTAAACCTCCATTAGAGGGGGTTGAGAAGCCTTGATGAAAGCTTGATTCCGACTATCGTAGAATCGTCATAATTTCCTTTCCACTCTAGAAACGATTAGTTCACCATGAGAATGGGTTTAATCGTTCACATGCTAGTTATGAATTGGTAGGAATGCCATGTGTAATTAGGGATTAGGAAGAACCAATTGTTCTGCTGAAGCCGATTCAATTCGATTACTTACGATTAAATGCCGTTAATAGGATTAAGTCGAGTTAAGGTGGAATCAACCCCCCTCTAACTCCCTATCATCGAATCAACGTAGCATTCCCTTAGTTATTTTGATAACCGACTAGTTGCATCTTGTGGGTAGTTGCATCGTAGTCTAGTTGCCTTTTCGTAAATCTTTCATTAGACTTTAGAGTTAGAATACTTATACTTAGAGAACATTAACATGCGGAAGGACTAGGAGTGGAACGAATTACTCTACTCCACTATATCTCATAGGATTGAGAGTAGAATCTTTGATAAAAATATAGAAACATAAAATAGTTTTAGTTTTACTTTCGTATAGAGTTTCATCACTTTATTTCGTAGGTAAAACTATTCAATTTTATCTTTATCAAATGGCGCCGCTGCCATTTTACGGTGACGAAATGATCAGTCGAGACTGGAATAGCTTGTGGTACTCGACTGAAGCCTATTACCACGAGGACTTAGTCCGACGGTTCTACAATACGAGGGAGTTGGAAGGGACGAGGATTTTTGTTGTGGTGGCGAAGAGGAGGAAGGAAGTGACGACTGGGTTGTTGGCTGAGATTCTAGGCATCCCGCCTAGAATCCATTTGGATGTCACGTTGTAGGAGTCCCAACATAATGGGGTAGAGCCATTGATGAACGAGACAGTTACTGAAGGGAACTACAATGCGAGGTCGCATTGTGTTCGTCAGGCTTCCCTTAGGACCAACCAAAATGGCCGCAGCTTCGATGGATTGGTCGAACGCCCCTGGGAAGTAGAAGGTCACGACATCGGCCTGAACTGCCTCCACATCTTATGGATACTCCGGGAGCGAAGTATGAGTTCCGCATCTTGGAGTTTTTACTTAGCATGATTAGGGGGTAGGGAGTCTGTTTGCCTCTCCCCGTGTTGATAACCAAGATCATGTTGAAGTTGAGAGAGCAGCTCGAGCGACGATAGGACTTACATCACCTTATACCGTAACCCTCGCATCTATAAGGAGTGTGTCCAACGAGTTTGGAGGTTGGCTGAGGATAGAGAAGAAGAAGAAAAGGATGGTGGAGATCAGAATGCCGAGGAGGCTGGTGGAAATCAGAATGCCTCGGAGGATGAGGATGATTTGACTTGTTTTGATGCGGATGCCTTGGAGAGGTGTTGGTCAGACGCAGAACGCATGGCTGTGATTCATCGTGGCATGCGTTCGCTCAACACCATCTGTGAAGACCTCCGGACTCGACAGGCAACGATGCATCATAACTTCAAGATCCGTACACAGAGAGAGTATGAGAGGTGGGAACAGATGAGGGCCGAGCTAGAAGCTCAGTTCCAGTTCCGGGAAGAGATGCTTACACGATTCCCACCTCACGGGGACTCTCCTTCTGAGGACACACCATCAAGGCACGAAAGCGTCGCCCGAAGGCGATCTAATGGTGGTCTTGGCCTATCAGGAGCCCAGGAGCAGTCTCCGGACCGTGTGCCCTCCGCTACCAGTACCGGAGTAGTTAGGGATAACATCGTTTGATGTTTTATGTTTATTTGTAGTTTCATTATTGTTATTTATTTTAATGTAAGTTTTATTTCCGTAATTTGAATTATGTAGTGAAATGTACTCCGAATGAATATAATGCGGTTATTTTTATTATGCGTGGTTGTCTCATATTGATCCCACCTTCCCAAATTGTTTGGGGGTGGTTTTATCTATTCCAGCATGATTTTTATATAACCCTCGTGTTAGAATTTATTGCGGAGTCAAGGTGAAAATATGGCCGTTTAGGCATATCCAGGAATAAGTATAAGGGTAGGATGAAATCTAGATTAAATAGGTAGATTCTATCATAAATTTAACCTAAAAGATACTAGATTTGAATTAGAATCAAGATAATGAGTTGTTTCCGTTTTCGGGTTTGGAAATTTTAGGATTTCCGGAAACTGCCGTAATTAGTTTTGGCAACTTCCCGATCCGTTTTAGCAACTTAAAACCAATATAAACTTCATACATTCTACACTCACAACTCACACTACACCTAAACTCCATCACTCACCTTTCACTCCCACGATTCCCACGTTTCGGCTCATTTTCCGAAGTTTCAAGAACTCCGAAATTTTTCTCGGGAGGCGCTGCATTTTTTTTTTTCAATTTTTGTCGAGAGCACTTTACCAAGCCGAAGCCACCGCGACCAAACAAACACACCGAAATTCCAACTATTCAGAGCGCACTCACGCCTTGACTTCCGTGGACAGAAAAATTTCCAGTGTTTTGCGGAAAGTATCCGGATCACTCGCAGCTATTCCAGAGCGTAAGTTTGAGATGACATCTCCAACATTATTACCGGAACTGTCTTTCGAAGATTTGTTCCAAAGCACTACTTATGGTGCTTGGTTTCGCGAGGCGATCACATACGTTGGCTGGGAGTCGCTTATGGTTCTTGCTAGCATTTGTTCTTGGACTTGCTATGCCCGCTGAAATACGAGACCCATGGTGCTATTGGGTAGATAATATGTATGTCTACACTTACGAGTTCTTGCATAAGTCGTACGGCGCAGGCATTTTCCGTATCGAGGACCAAGGGGATTATAACGTCGCCTTTGGTAGCCTGTCCATGAACATAGGAACTGTTATGTTTTGTATCATGCTAAACATTTTAGGGGAATGGCGTTTTTCTTCTATGAATGATGCCACTTGCTGCATTTTCCTTGCTTTAGCCACGAGACGTATGTGTCATGACCTTCCCCAAACCTTGATGTCTAGTTTAGCTCGATCCCATAGCATGAGGCATAAGTTCCTTCTTATGCCCGTTCTAGTTTCCCGTATTATGCTATGTTTCTTTCCTGTTTTTTGTACACATTTCACGGATTGGATTACGGTCGACACGGTACGACCCACCAATAGTATTATTCGATCCTTCCGTGCAATGACTTGGCAAGGGTGGAGGATACAACCTCATTAGGTTGCACCCTATACCCCATCAGACCAAGTGGCTCTTAATAGGTTAGCAATAATAGATGATAAATAGCGGGAAGCCTGGCAAATTATCATGGCATGGCAGGACGCAAAGGAACCTCACTTCTTTATGGAAGAAGAAGATGAATAAGATGATGAGTAATGCGGGAGATAAGGTAAGTTTTCATTCTAGTTAGTGTCTGCTTATGTCCCAAGCAATTTCATTCTTGTTAACCCCATAATAGGTAGAACTCGTATAGAGCTGCGTCAATTTTTCTTTCCTATATTAGTACGTTCTAACTTTGTTTTGCAGATATCCCTGAATTTCACGCGTTTCAATGGTATTTTTCCTACCCTTTTTATTTAAATGCTTTGAGGACAACGCATGCTTCTTGTTTTTGGGCATAGAAACACGCGTGTAATTAAGGCATCTGTTAGGATATAGATAGAGTTAATATGCATTTATTTTCTAGTTAAAATTTTAAAAAATTCAAAAATATAAATAAATAAGTTCATGCTATACACTTAGGAATAGTGGTATTGTTTTCCTTCTCTATGCTCTTAACAATCTAGAAATCTCAATGTAGCTTTTGCATCGAATAATTTTTAGAAATATAGGTTAATATGTAGGTAATAATCTTTGCATCTATTTATAAATATATTACATGAGTATCGATGATTGTTAGCGAAGAAAGTTCTGAAATCTAGGCTAGAGTAATCGATTCTACAAAATCCTATGAGAATATAGCCTAAAGCCTTATATGAGAGAAACATTTGAGAAATGACACAAGGGAGAAGTAAAATCCGGATAAAGATATCACACGTCCACTTGCTTGATCACTAAACCATATCCTAAAAGCGAGAATTTAGGCCCTCTTTGGATCGATATAGCCAGAAATTCAAACCTATGAATTATTTTCGCTAGTCGCCCCCCTCGAGCCTTTCTTTAGCCTTTCATAAACCACAAATCCTTTACCCCTCGTTACAAAATAAAAAAAAAAAATATATATATATATATATATATATATATATATATATATATATATATATATATATATATACAACCTACCCAATTAAGATAAGTCCGAGAATAGAATGAGGAAGAAAGAAGAAGAGAAAAACCATGTAAAACAAAAAAAGTAGTTAATTGCTTTTAAAATAAAGAAAAGAAGTTTCCATCCAAAGAAAAGAAAAATAAAAATAGAAATAAAATTAAAACTCCAAAAAAAAGAATAAAAGGGAGTCAAAAGCCAAAGTAAAGAAAAAGGAAAAAAATATGGCTAAGGATGGAAACAAAGTATAGAAGCAAAAGAAAATAACAAGGTTTTCTCTAAGTTACATAATATGAAGACTCTATTATCTCAGATTTGTCCTTTTGAATATCCATTTCCTTCCTTCTTAAACCATCTCTTAATCCCCGCAACACCTAATAAAGACCTCTAGCTCAATTAGGAATAGGTTAGTGTGATAGTACGTGGCAGATGTGTTTGATCGACTCCGGCTTCCTTGTTGTCATTGAGATTGTAAGGTAAAGTGTGCCCACTGCGCACTAGAGTAGCGAAACTTGAGTGGAAAAATCAGAGTGTTGTATCTTGACTATTATTGTGAGAACCTACTTAAGGACGCTATTCCGAGTTTCTAAAACGGACCTGCTATTGCATTCCATAGAATTACTCATTGTATATATGGTTATTGTAGATGATTGATTATTATGCATATATTAGCTTAGGTTTCGACTTGATTACTCTATATACATTGCTAATGAGAGGTATAGATAATTTGGAGCATGAATAAGGAAACAATAGTTTTATTTCTTAGTCATTGTAGTATAGATGAAGTTTGTGAGTACCTTCATCGAAAAACTCTCACGAGGGCTATAACTCGTCCACTAGGGGAATTCCTAGTGGTTTAAGGCCTTGTCATCACGGTCAATGCAATCGCGACTCAAATAAACGAGAGTAGTTAGAACTCCATTTTGGTCACTTATTCTAATTTCTCATCTTTGCTTGAGGACAAGCAAAATGCTGTTTGGGGTGGTTTGATAAGAGCCCAAAATTGTAGTTTTAACCCCTCAGAATGCACATACTTTTAGACCAATTATGTGAGTAATAATTAAGAGTTAACACCGACATTTGTTTTATGCATTTCAGGCTTCAAAGTCCATTATGTGCAGAAATATGCCACTTTAGCGAGATAAAGGAGCAAAGTTCGGTTACTAAGGAGTTCCGTGATTAAAGGCCAAGATTCAAGAAGACAAAGCCTTTCTAAAGCACGGTCAAAAGCTGAAAAGTCGACGCGGGCAGAAACAGCACACAAAGTCAGTAGAACTTCAGAAAGCCACATCTTTGGACTCAGACCTCGGAACAGGGTCTACCTTATGTCAAAACGACCGGCTCGGAAAGAGCTTTCCAATTGTCTAAACCGTGATCCAATAAGAGGAGCAAAAGTGGACGAAAAGTCTGTTGAAGCCAACTGCAGCTGAAGAGGCCTTTTTGGACTGAAAGAATTGGGTTTTGGGCCTGATTCTCTGGCCCAAAACATGGCTCCAAGCCCATGCACGATTTTTGGATCTGAAAGTATAAAAACAAAAGCTTAGCTCTTTGTTAATGGTAGATTTTTTAGTAGAGAATAGTAGATTTTTAGGTTAGAAAATAAAGGAGCTTAGAATAGAAAGTAGCCATTAGAATAGCTTCTAGATCTAGATTTAATTGTTTTAATTAAGTTTAATTTCAAATCCAATTCTTGTTTTAGATTAAACTATTAGAATCATTACTCTTAATTAGTTTGATTAATAAAATAGCTAGTTGTTAAATTTCGATTCTTGTCATTTACATTTGTGTTAGATCTGATTCATTTACTACTTGTTATTCAATTCTTAGTTATTAATTAGATTTTAATTATTGTTTAATTTAGATTAGTAAATTTTAATTCTTTATATCATGTTTAGTTTAACTTTAATCGGAAATGATTGCGTAATGATTCTCGGCTAAACCTCCATTAGAGGGGGTTGAGAAGCCTTGATGAAAGCTTGATTACGACAATCGTAGAATCGTCGTAATTTCCTTTCCACTCTAGAAATGATTAGTTCACCATGAGAATGGGTTTAATCGTTCACATGCTAGTTATGAATTGGTAGGAATGCCATGTGTAATTAGGGATTAGGAAGAACCAATTGTTCTGCAAAGCAGTTCAATTCGGATTACGACGATTCGTCGTTAATAGGATTAAGTCGAGTTAAGGTGGAATCAACCCCCCTCTAACTCCTTATCATCGAATCAACGTAGCATTCTCTTAGTTATTTTTATAACCGACTAGTTACATCTTGTGGGTAGTTGCATCGTAGTCTAGTTGCCTTTTCGTAAATCTCTCATTAGACTTTAGAGTTAGAATACTTATACTTAGAGAACATTAACATGCGGAAGGACTAGGAGTGGAACGAATCACTCTACTCCACTATATCTCATAGGATTGAGAGTAGAATCTTTGATAAAAATATAGGCACATAAAATAGTTTTAGTTTTACTTTCGTATAGAGTTTCATCGCTTTATTTCGTAGGTAAAACTATTCAATTTTATCTTTATCAGAACCGTGTTATTAAAATAATCTTGAGCTAAGCTCTCGATCATGCTAACCTCCCCATCTACGGACAAATCTGGTAACTATTTCATCATTTGAAAAACATTTACCTCAACAGAAAGATGGCCAAAAGACAAGGACATCGAACCATCGCGGTAGTTTATGAGCACATTGGCAGTTGCCAAGAAAGGACCCCCTAAAATGATTGGAATAGAGTCGTTAGCGACTTCTGTATCGAGGATAACAAAATCAGCAGAATAGTAGAAATCCTAGACCTTAACAAGCACATTTTCAACCACACCCTTAGGGTACTTAATAGATCGATCCGCTAATTGCAACGTCATTTAGTAGGTTGCATCTCTTGTAGACATATTTTTTTGTATAGGTAATACGGGAGTAAGTTAACACTTGCCCCCAGGTCTAGTAAAGCGGTCGTCGTGTGGGAATCCCCAAAAGTGCATTGTACCATAGGACGACCAGGGTCCTTGTACTTTACGATTCCATTATGTTCTGATAAAGTTGGAAACTATTCAGTTAGGAAGGCGTCTTTAGGAATATTAGTCTTACGCCTTTTAGTGCACAACTCTTTGAGAAACTTAGCATGGTGAGGTAATTTTTTAATTGCTTCGAGAAAGGGTAGGTTAATCGTTAGATTTTTTAAAACTTCCCTAATCTCATCAAAGTTTGTCTCTCTGGTTAACATAGCTAATTTCTGGGGAAACGGTGGTTTCTCTCTATATTTAACGTATGGATCAACTTGATGTCTAACCTTTGTTTTCTGTTTCTTAGGTTGTGGTTTAACTGGTACCTCTACAGGGGTAGGCTCTTCAGTTTCTATTACGGTATCTAGTTCAATCTCCGGTGTAGGGACAACTGGTGTGGTAACTATAAGCATAGTTACGTTTGCATTTTCCATACTAGTATTACCATTCACCTCAAAGGTTGTGTTTGTTGTTTTAGGATTAGCTATCGCTTGACCTGGAAATACACCTTTGGGTTGTACTTTCTCTTGAGCTAACTGCTGTAAGGAAAGTTGGATGGCTTGTAAAATCTTTTGTTGAGATTGCATAAAGGTATCAAAATGATCCGGTTGTGGAAGAGTGTTAGCTATAGGTTGTGTGACAGGAACTATGTCACGTTGATTATTAATGGATGGATTTTGATAATTATTTACCGGGACGATACCTCTATTAGAATTATAATTACCCTGACCTTGTGCTTGACCTTGCCGTGGTTGCGCTTGGTTGTTATAATTATTATAATGACCCTGACCTTGTCCTTGTCGTCGTGGAGCTTGGTTATAATTGTTTGCTTGCCTAACATTTTGATTATTAAACCCTGGAGGTATTACTTGTTGATTATTTCTCCAATTGAAGTTGGGGTGTTGTCTCCAAGGGGTGTTAGGAATAGGATAACTATTAATTGAGCAAACATTATCTTGTTGTAATGTTTGTTATTCGTAAACTAGAGGACAATAGGAGTCGGGATGCTCTGGACTCAAACATAAATTACATGGATTGGTGTTGACATTCATGACGGGAATAGGCTGTTGTTGAACAGAAATAGCCTCTACCTTTTTAGTAAGATATTCGATTAAATTTTTAAGTTCCAGATCGGGTTTCATCTCAAACATACCGGCGGCCTTAACTATTGGAGAAGAACTAGCGGAACGGGAGATATCGTCACTACCCCCAGTTATTATTATGCTTAGTTTGATCTTCTAAAAATTTATAAGCCTCTGAGGCTCCCTTACTGAAGAAACTACCCCCATTCATTATGTCAAGCATCTCATTGTGGTGGTGTAATAGTCCCTTGAAAATGGCACGAACTAGCGTGTCTTTCGCAAGGTTATGGTATGGACACTCTTTAAGTAGATCGGTGAAATGATTCGAAGCCTCTGGAAATGATTCATGAGGATTCTGCCGAAACAAATGAATCTTGGAAAGCATTTCATCGGTCTTCAGTGGTGGGTAAAAATGTTCCATAAACAGTTGAACAAGTTTAGCCCACGAGTCCACAGAATTAGGCGCTTGGGCAGTTAACCAAGACGCCACCTTGTCAGCTAAGGTGGAAGGAAACACCCTTAGTTTAATTTGTTCAGCACCAACCGTAGGATAGTGGAATGTAGTAAGGACTTGGTCAATCCTACGCATGTGCTGATAAGGTTTTTCATGGTCTAACCCATGAAAAATGGGTAACAAATTAAATATATTTGGGTGGATTCGGAAATCCCCCACTGGGTCTGATAGAATGATGCAAGATTTAAGGCTATCGTTCAAGGCTTTGTAAAAGTTAGAGAGATGAGACTTTCTTTCTTCAGCCATTATTTCAAGTGGTGTGTGTGGTATATTAGCTAAAGGTGTAGTGAGTGGTATACTAGAAAGGCGTGTTTGTTGACGTTGCCGGTTGATTACGTTAGGCATTTTTCTTCGGCCTGACCTTAATCTCATGCAAGGCTAAGCCAATCTTAACGAAACACAACAACACTCCAAACAATCCTGATATGCTAGTATGAACCTCTAACAGGAGATGCGAGGTGTGGAAGAAAAGAGTACCTAAATGCCTCCTTGCTTCGCTTACGAATAGCGTCTTGTTTACGCGTGCTCAGTGTGTATAACAAGTTAGAACACTGAAAACCTTGAAAGAAATGGAAGTTTGAAACAAACCTGTGAAAATTGGGCAATTTCAGCAGAGGGCGCAGGTCACGCTCAGAATAGGCCTAGGTAGGGCGCAGGTCGCGCTCAGGTCAAGCTGGAGTTCCAGGCGTTTGGGCGCGGGTCAAGCTCGAACTTAGCCTTGGTAGGGCGCGGGCTCACGCTTAGGGAAAAACTCAAGGTCCAGTGCTTCAGCGCGGATGGCTCTCGAGTTTTCCCTTCGCAAGGCGCGGGGTGCGCTTTAGCTAAAAACTGGAGTTCCAGGCATTTGGGCGCGGGTGGCGCTCTAATTTGGGCTGCCTAGGGCGCAGGTAGCGCTCCGTGTAATTCTGCGAGGAAAAATTTCAATGCTGAAATGGACAACCACAATTAGAATCAAACAAGGGTGGGTGGGTTTTGGGACTTTGGAAGACTAACAATACTAAAGGGAACTAAGATGGTAGCGGCGCCATTTGATAAACGTAAAATTTGATTAACTCTACTTACGAATAAATGTTAAAATTCAAACACAAGTAAAACTAAACTTTACGAATTCTATGTTTATCAAAGATTTCTATACTCTCAAATCTATTGAAATAGAGTTGGAATAGAAGATTCGTTCCAATCCTAGTTCTTTAGCATTCAATGTTTTCTAATATTGCAAATCTATCCAAAGTCTAATGAGAGTAATGGTGGGATTATACTATGATGCAAATTCAAATAACAAGATACGCTAATTAATTCAACTACGGGAATGCTAAATTGATACTATATGATAAGGAATTAGGGGGGGATTGATTCCACCTTAACTCGACTTAATCAGCTAACAAAGATTCGTCGTGATCTAAATTTTCATGCTTCCGCATATCAAAATGGTATTTCTAATCCTTAATTATACATGGCAATCTCTACCAATTAATAACTAGCATGTGAAGCAACCAAACCCATTCTCAAGGTGAACTAATCACTTTCTAGAATTGAATAGATTATCACGACGATTTCTAAGTTAACAACGATCAAGCTTCATCAAGGCTTCTTCAACCCACTCTAATGGAGGTTTAGCCTAGAATCATTATGAATCATTATGCTCTCATTTCCAATCGAAACTGAATAAGACATAATATAAAGATTCCAACTTTATTAAATTTAACTAAACAATAATTGAAATCTAAATTAACAACTAAGAAATCATTAAATAACAAGAATTGAAATTAGATCTAAGCAATTTTAAATAACAAAATCGAAATTATCAAGAACTAACTATTTTGTTTATCTAATGAATGATAAACAATTATTCCAATCACTAATCTAAAATAACGAATGAAACTAATAAATGGAATAAAAACTAATTAATTAACTAATTCAAAAACTTAAAACTAGATCTAGATTATTCTCTAATGGCTACTTTCTATCCTAAGCTAACTATCCTTAAGAGCTAAGTCTTGTGTGTGGAAATGGAGGAGACCAGATCCACATTTTCGTGCATAGGCTGAGAATCCATGTTTTGGGCCGGAAAATTGAGCCCAAAGCCCAATTTCTTCAGTCTATAGGGCCCTTTTCAGCTAGCTTTGACTTCAATAGACTTTTCGTCCACTTCTGCTCCTCTGATTGGGTCAAGGTTTGCACCATTGGAAAATTCTTTCCGAGTCGGTCGTCTTGACATAAGGTACGCCCAATTCCAAGGCCTGAGTCCAAAGATACGGTCTTCGGAAGTTCTACTGACTTTTGTGTGCTGTTTCTGCCCGCGTTGACTTTGACTTTTCAGCTTTTGACTGGGCTTTACAAAGGCTTTTTCTCCTTGATTCTTGGCCTTTATTCACAGAACTTCTTAGCAACCAACCCCCTCTCCTTTATCTCGCCAAAGTGGCACATTTCTGCACATAATTTACTTCAATGCCTGAAATACATAAAAGCACATAATCAGCATTAAATCTTATTTATTACTCGCATAATTGGTCTAAAAGTATTATTGTTAAGGGGTTAAAACTACAGTTTTGGGCTCTTATCAATTACATTAACCAACTTCTTATGTCATTGAGTAGTACTACTCAACCTCATTGTCATGTCGGATTAAATCCACCTGCTGGGTTTACATGACAATCCTTATGAGCTCCTTAAGGAGACATCATCCGCCCGACTTCTTGTGGGACACGGATTCCTTCTATAATTAATAGCATACCTTACATACAATGTCATTACCCAATCCATGGAGTTTGTTGATTCACAAATGAATCTCACTCATTGATGATTTAAAGCAATATACAATGCACGTTAGTGCCCGTTATTATATCCGGATTAAGAGGAAAAGCATCCATAATAACAGAGGTGTTTGTTCTCTTATATAGTTAGTATAAAGAGAAATAACCTCACTTGGTCCTGTTCAATACACACAAAGTGTACTAGTGTAATCCTATAGTCAAGATAGACTAATATCAGATTATTCTACAACCTTACCAATGGTTTGTCCAAATCCATCTAGGTTGTGAACGTTTACTTATACTTTATAAAGTACTGATGATATGATCTTTTGTGTGTCACCACACACCATATCATCTACAACATAAAATATCAGACACATGCATATAACTAATAACATATATAATATGCATAACATTTGCCCATATGATTCTCATTCAAAATATAAAGAATTAGAGTTAATACAAAAGTAATGCTTTTAGTATGTAACTTTGTATGTATTGAACAGGACCAAGTGAGGTTGTTTCTTTTTATACTGACTATATAAGAGAACAAACGCCTCTGTTATTATGGATGTTTGTCCTCTTAATCCGGATATAATAACGGGCACTTACGTGCATTATACATTGCTTTAAATCATCAATGAGTGGGATTCATTTGTGAATCAACAAACTTGATGGATTGGGTAATGACATTGTATGTAAGGTGTGCTATTGATTATAGAAGGAATCTGTGTCCCGTAAGAAGTTAGACTAATGATGTCCCCTTGAGGAGCTCATAAGGATTGTCATGTAAACCCTGCAGGTGGATTTGATCCGACATGACAATGAGGTTGAGTAGTACTACTCAAGGACATAAGAAGTTGATTAATGTAGTTGTCAGTAACTTGACTTAATCAACGGGCATTCGATATCTTAAACATGGGGAGATCAATGAGCTTATAATATGGAGCCAATAAACGTTGACACGTAATTTGGGATTAGGGCGGTAGTGCAATAATGGCCTTTAGTGAAATAAGCCATTTGTTGACGGACTTGGGCTGTGTGTTCTGGGCGAACATGGGAAGCCCAAGCCCGTCAGGAGGCCCAACCCTAATTTCTCCTCATGGTCCCTATTGTAGCCTATAAAAAGAAACTTTCTCTGGCCATTTCTTCTCAGACATCACTCAAGCAAAAACAGATCCAATTCGGTTCTAAGGTTGTGAGAAAGAGAGAGGTCAAGTGAGAAAGAAAAGTTTGGAAGATCGTTGCCCACACAACGTCCACTCTGTGCATAGGAATACAATAGAAGATCAAGAGGTTGTTGATTCTGGATTCTCAGAGTTATCACAGCTGATCTACAGGTATGATTTTCTATCCAAAAACGTGAGAACCCGTTAATTCCGCTGCGCATAGCTTTCACGGTTTGTAGAAATTTACATTCTGAAATAACGGTTCCTACATATGTATCAACTTTGTTACGTTTCTATGTAGTTCTATAGAAATTGTACATTGGCCTTCATGAATGACTGAAATTGTTTTGATTGATGCATAGTTTAGATAATAGTCTAATTAATTATATATTAAATAACTAACACAAACACAAGAGGACACAACTTGCAGACAAGAAGAAAAAACACAGAGCACAGCTTGCAGAAAATAAACATAACAGAATCCTAAACATGATAGTGTTACTACTCTTTAATCTTAGAGTCTTCCCCTTTGATAACCTTATTATTATCTTCTTTTTTTGTTTCCTTGAGATGGTGTAATGCCATTCCAATTGTCACATGTTCTCCAGCCTTGTGGTCCAAATACTGCTTGAGGATATTCTTGTCATAATTGTTGAAATTGTTGTTCCCAGGCCTTAGTAAGGCCTCGACATCGGTATTGCTGAAGATCGAGAACATTGTGATCAATGGGGATTGTAATAGAAGAAAATAATTGTTGAAGTGTGAAGAAATAAACTATATCTTGGGTGTTTATATTGCTGTTTGGGGTTAGGCTGGGTTAGTAGTCAAATTGTTGGAATCTGTAATATGTTTTGGAACCTGTTTACACCAATTTACACTGTGAGCAACCATTCCCACCACTACAGTCATTCAAATTCATTGTCTTGTTCCAATATATTCATAATTCATTAAAGACAAACATAATTCATTCTAGTACATTGAGCCATTCCCACAACTACATTGAATCATTGTCTAGTCATGAAGTAAAGATTACATCTGACCTAAATATTATAGACCAGAAGACACCAAAAAATGAACAATGTAAGTGGCCACAAACTGACACATTACACTATACCCTAAAAATGAACAATGCACAATGTGTCTAGCCATAAAATACAAATACCACACTACATAAAGTCAAAATTGAACAATGTACCACAAAATAAGACCAAAATCGGTTCCAATGTGACTGATTAATGCCAGGCCTTCGTTTTTGGCTTATGTTTTTTAGCTCGGCCACCAAGTTTAACCGGAGAGACTTGAGCAGGTTCAACTTGAGAGAATTGAGCAGGTTCAGTTATTTGAGAGTTTCCAGCTAGACCTTTAAGTTGAGATGTTTCTAAGACTCCACCTCTTCCTCTCGCAATTGCAACTGATGCTTCTGAGCATTGACTTGGAGCTTCAACTTGACTTGCTCCTGGTGTTTCACTCCTTCCTCTCCCTCTGGCTCTCCTACTTCTTCCTCTCCCAATTGCAGTTGATGCTTCTAAGCCTTGACTTGGAGCTTCAACTTGACTTGCTCCTAGTGTTTCACTTCTTCTTTTGGCTCTCCCACCTCTTCTTCTCCCAACTGCAACTGATGCTTGTGAGCCTTGAGTTGGAGCTTCCACATGACCTGATGGTTGTTCAACTTGACTTGGAGCTTCAATTTCACTTGGACTTGATGCTTCACTTCTTCCTCTGTTTCTCCCACCTCTCCCTCTCCCTCTTTCCATCTTTTCCACCTTTGTCATTAGCCCTTTTCCAGATAACTAATAAAACAAAACATTACTAAGACTAATATAAGACATAACTAAGATTAATAAAACAAAACAAAACAAAATAGACCTTACCCTCATATATTATTCTCCTGTCTCCGGTGATGTGTACACACTGCACCATAACCATGTGGAACTGACTCTCTCATATTTGGCCTTGATGAACTATCTACTTCTCCATATTTACTTTCTCATTATTTTCTTCCACATCTTGGTTCCTCTTTCTCTTCACCTATTGAATGTTTTGAACATGAGTATATAATAGACAATATCAATATGATAAGCTAAAGACACAAGTACTTACAAGGATTTTCTCCCTAGGCACATTACCCTTAGTAGGACATCTCTTCTTGTTGTGACTAGGTTGCTTGCATATTGATAATGTCGTCACCTTTCCTCTCCTACTAATTTCATTTGTACTTGTCTTTGGTTCCTCATTCACCTCTTGTCTCTGGTTCTTCTTTGGCCATGGCCTGCCAGGCATTCTTCTATTTGGGGGTGGTAAAAACTTTTCATTTTCTGTCTTAGGCCACTCCTTCTCTCCATTAATTGGTTGTAAGAAATATGAGTAAGTCTTCATGTTCATATAATTCTTCAACCAATGTGCAACATAATCATCAAGGTTTACTTTGGCATAAAATATTGCAGCAATTGCACGACAACATATGGTATCCCACTTAAGGACCACATGCACAAAAACCATCTTCCAAATAAGCTACATATTGTTATTTCCCAAGTGAGACTTCATATATACTTGTCTTTACCACAGTATTCTACTTCCCAGTATTTGTGTGTTTCTCTATTCTTTTCTAGGTTCTGTCTAACTCTAAGACTTAAATCATGTCATTCCATTTCTTTATTTCATCTACTTCTTGTTGTTTCTTTTTATGCACTTCTTTTTTATTTCCTCTAGCATGTATATAATTGGCTTTGCTCTAGCTAATTTGATGGTACTATTAAAGCACTCAAACATATTGTCCTCCACATTATCACAACAGGTTTCCAAAGATAAGAAAGCCATATATCATAAGCTTGGATGATGCTTGTTCATTTCCTCAGCAACTTCTGAACACACAGCTTTAACTTGATTCATCACCTCTTCAAACTGTGCATGAGTAAAACTTTTACTAGCTTCCCAAAATAGATTCTTCAGTTGTGTACTAGTAAACTTCTTCCTAAAGTTTACATATATATGCCTAGCACAAGACCTTTTCTCATAATTAGGAAATGGATCAACCATTGCTACCAACAATCCCTTTTGTACATCAGATATCATAGTCAAAATAGTAGTGTTATTCATCCCAATGTCTCTTACTAGCTAGTAACTCTAAGAACCACACCCAATTCTTTGTGTCTTCCACTGCAACAACTGCCCAGGCTATTGGGTACATATAGTTCTTTGCATCTTTCCTAATTGTAGCTAACAACTGACCCTTGCAAAAACCTTTCAAGAAAGCCCCATCTAACCCAATGACAGGCTTGCATGATTCCTTTGCAAATATGGAGTTTTGAAAACTTTGCTTTTGTTCTATATTTTACTATGCCCTGTTCAAGGGAACAATTGGGCAAGACTAGGATGGCTCTACTACACGTCTCAAAATAGTAGGCAGACACTTCACCAAGTGGTGTGCTACCAAAAATCTCACTCACAATGAATATGGGGGAAGTGAGTGAGGACGGTAGTTGGTCCACCGGAATCTGGTAACTAATTACTCTAAATCCTCGTGGCTATATTTTTGTCCTTTTTTGGAGGAGCGTGACTACTTTGGGCTCTAGTAGATTGATTTTAATTAATTTTTTTTTGTCTAGGGCTTCAAGAATCAAGCAACGTCCAATTTACCTACATTGGGGAATGACTTCCCAATGGTTAGTTGTTATGTAGCTCGGGTTCAGCCTTATGCGTAAATGTAAATTGCAGTGCGGAAATTAAATTTGAAATAATCATGTAAGCATGCTTGAACACACAAGGTATCCTCTTACTTGGGCTTTAAGGAGGTTTAGAATTTACCTCTCAAGCCATGCTAACACGCTGCTTGAGGAGAAGGCAACGTCAGTTGGCACGTGATCTGAGAATAAGTCCCAACCTTTCAAGCTTTACCCTGTTTTAAGTTACAATAAAAATAAAGGCCAACTTAAAAAGCCCAGAAGTTGGTTTTTTGATAATTAACAACTTTGCCTTCAAGGGCTTAAAACTTAAAACTAAACTAATATTATACTAATCTAGTAGATTGACTAGCTCAAGATTGATAATCTATATTAACTAGAGTCAAATGGACTTAGAGTGTTGATTACCAAATTGATTCAAAGTGTGTGAGCTATGGTTCACAACTTGTCTCACACACTTGAACTTCCCAAGGCAATTAAAACTTTAATCCCTTGGTAAGTATACAACTTTAACCAAGTTCAACTGATGTTTATCCACAAAAATCAATCAAAAACCAATTTTCCTAATTTTTTTTTGTTTTTCTTTTTAGCTTTAACTATTACAAACAAGTTCGACTGGTTTATCCTACTTTATTACAAAATCTGGGTTCGGTGTTCAACTTAACATCCAAAAACAATTGAACCCTCAAAAAACTAGATGGCGGTGTGCTAAGGTGGGCCCACGGTGGTTCTCATTGAAATATAAAAACAAGAACAAGATTGAATTGAAAAACAAGAAAGTAAAAAAAGACTTAAATTGAAAAACTAGACAAGAAAATTAAAAAAAAAAATCAAATTGTTTGGACCCTAAAGCAATGGATACCTTCTCTCTCCCTAACTTTTGGATTATATACTCCTACTTTTGTCGTTTACTGATTTGCCCTTCTCCATTACAAATGAGACACCTCACACTTCACTTTTGCTTTTACTTTTACTTTTTCTTTTTGATTTCTTCTTGACCAAGGTAGGTTATTAAGAATGTTATATTTTGAGATAAGGGCCTCCATCTCTAGTCTCCTACGTTGAGGGCTTTGACCTTTGACTTTGACAGTTGACTTTGACCGTTGACTTTGACTTTTTCAGCACTTTTCCATAGCAGTTTCTGGTCTTCATAATAAGCATGATTAAGGCTCCTTTTGGTGCTAAGACGCAGCTTTTATGATAAGTGGTCTAAAATTCTCTGTAACCTAAAAAATGCAATAAAAATTATTAATTGTCTTTTCATTAAACTTAAGAAAGGTTGTAATGCAGTAATATAAAGGTAATAAAATGCACATTTGGGAACTGATCATGCATAATCCCTCAATTTATTATAGTGTGCAACCAAAGAATTTTCAACTTGATTGAATGCTCTCTATTTTGCCCTTCTACATTGCACTTCAGCGACATAGAATTTGAAAGCATTCATCACTTCCTCCTTGAAGTCACTATTTTTCCAACAAGGATTTCCTATATAGTATCATGTTCATATACTTCCTACATAACCATTTGGAATTTGCAAGTTTAATCACATAAGATCTATTGCACTAGTGCTCAGCCCTTAAAGTCTTTATTTGGAAGCTTCTCTCATTTTGCATATAGGTGCCCCATAACCTCCATTTGCATCCTTCCACACATATAGCTTCCAAATAGGTACTTGCATTCCTTACAAATATTAGATTAAATCCACCAGCAATAGCATAATCTACCAGAAAATCCTTGAACTTATGAGAACCTGCAGACCTCATGCCACGGATAGGTTGAGCCTTAGAAGTATCAGTGTTAGGGTTAAAATGGGGAAACTTGGGCTTTCTAACCACAAAATCTTCTTCCTCTTCCTGACTACTCTCCTCAGGATTGTCATACCCATCAGACGGTGCATATTCACTCTCATTATCATTATCATCCCCCTCTACATCCACAAACATATCTAAAGCATTGAGTGTAAGGACAAGTCAGTGTTAGATGCACTTAGAGGACCCTTTGGTACTGGTATCCTTTGTTCTCTTTCCTCTACAGCCCTAGGATCACTTCTTACTATAAACTCATCAACTTGTGAATCATGCCTATGTGTTTGGGTCCTATCTAGCTTCAATCAACTCTTCATCCTCATTAGTAACATGGTCTAAGCTAGCACATTCAGACACATCATCATCTTTAGACTCAGAAAATTCACTAGAAGAATCACCACCCCCTTCTCTACTATGATGACCACTATCAACGTTGACTGCATTTTCCTCAACACAACAATCAACATAAATTGATATTTGTGTATAACCTCTTCTCAATCTTTCCAGTTCAATCACCATTTTATTAGTGTCTTCACCATGTGAAAGTAATGTAAGCCCCAAGTCTAATGACTTCCAAGGGTAGCAGTAATACAGTTTACTGAAACACTCATATCCAAATAATTTAACAATACTAACTATTTCAAAGTAAGATATTTTGACCCGATCCACATCATAAATATAATCAAATTTCCCAGTGTAATGTAATAAAGGCGTATTCTTAAACTCTCCCCCATGATGCACCTCAAAAGAAAAAATTTCATCTATTGTTAATAATTAAACAAGACATCACTAAAACAATAATAAACAATGAATAAATCATATATAAACAAGACATGTCTATAAAAAATTGAGTGGAAACATACTCGAGAAAAGTTCAATAAACAATTCACAACCTTCTTCACAACTCAATAAACAATTCAACAATCTTCAATAAACAATTCACATCCTTGAAACAACTCAATACATGATTTTATGTCTATTATAAACAAGACATGTCAATAAACAACTTTACATTTTGAGAAGACAAGAAAAACGAAACAAAATTTTAAACGTAAACATACTTGAACACGAAGCAAACACCAAATTCCAGTTATATCTTCAAATTAACACCAAAGTCCACTTTGATGGCCTGGTCAAATCTCTGATGGGGTTGGAATATTGTTTAATATGGGAAAAAACTAGGGTAAAATAATTGGAGATAAACAATTTGGGGGGAGGGAAAATAGATCACGTGAGGAGATTGAAAAGAGAGGAAAAGAGAGGTCGCATGCTTTTTAATTAGCTGATGTGTGTGTTTATTTGTTTTAATTGGTTACTATTTCACACGTTGCAATAAGTTGCAGTCCACATCATATGCCATGTCACCCTTCACTCACCTAAATCCGGTGAAAGATCGATTTTGGATGGAATAGTACTCGTAGTCATTGTACAAATTTCAAAACTACGTTGCATGCTCTTGTCACTAAAAAAGTACAATGTACTAAAGTTTAGATTTTGAAAAGTACATTGTATATCCCGGTAATTTTGTCTTGTCGCCATTAATGAAACTTGGAGGAGAAATCATGGAAGAGGGCCCGTTGATAAGGACCACAGACGGCGCCAATTATGTTTGGGCAATAATTCACCTAAATGAGAGGTGAATAAAATAAGCCTCTCCTGCGGGTGAAAGCAGTGGTTCTCCTCCTCGTTCTGCGCGAGAAGAAATAAAACGTACTAACCCAGATCTCTTCTCAAACCCTAGCCTCCCACATTCAAATCTCACCTCCTCCATAACCCAAACCTGAAACCTCGTAGATTATTTTAGATCTCTCAACTGGAAGTGATGAAGAAGAAGAAAAAAAAAAAAAAAAACTTCTCTTTTTTCGTCTTCTTTGTTTGTATGTAGGGGTTTCTCTAACCTATTGGAAGATCGGCACTGGTCCTGCTCTTCAGTTTCAAGAGATTTGGGTGTAGGTTATGAGGCTGTCTTTGAAGCCTTTTTTCCAAATTTTATAGTTCTGTTATTGTATGAAGACCGTGAATAAGTCAGATCTAGGTTTTTGTTGGTGCTCTGCTGGTGGTGTTTGGTTCAAGTTGGTTCTTCTAAGTCTAGCATCTCTGAATCGGCGTCAATGCCATGGGTTCATCCCCTTGAGTCTGAAATTCTGGTTTGGCTTTAAATTTTGTTTGTCCAAAGCCATGACTCTCTCCCTAAATCTACCCCCTCTCCAGATTGCTGGTTTGGGTACCTTGGTTAGGCCACCGCTCATTTATTGGGCTTATGGTGCAATGGGGCATTCTTTTTTGGAACTACCAATCTGCCGCCTTTGTCATGGAGTTTTATATTGTGCGATTTGAAAACTTTCGAGTCTTTACTCTGGGAGATCCAACACGATAGATGTACGAGCAAGTTTGAAGATAGTCCAGGAAAGAAGATGGGGTTTCCAATGTGGTTTTGTTGCTACTGTTGGGTGCTTGGATTTGGTGGAGTTTATGTTGAGAAGACAAGATATATAGTGCTCTTGTTTGTTCTAGTTGTATTTATTACCTCCTTGTTTTTCTTGCTTTCAACTTGTTGTTATGAATGTAATGTTTTTATCTTTGAATAAATACAATCAGGCAGTTATCGGAAAAAACCTAAACACACTAATTAAGTCATAAGGGGTGTTGATTGTGGTAGAGAAGTGACTGAACCGTACCCGTACCATGTGGCTGCCTAACTGCTGGACTAGGCCTAGTATTGGGCTAGATTTGTGGGATTAATGAGCCACAAAGTGGGGTCTATACATTCAGGAAATAGCAATCACATTAACATCATCAACTATAACAAATTGAATAAGCTCCTAGACCTAAAAAAACAACTATGCTTCTCATAGATTCTTCAATTTACAGTGTTTTAAAAACATTCAGAATAACAAATAAAAGTTCATTGTATTAATGTGACAACAACATTACAACAGTGCCGAGAAAATGAACAAGGACTATACAGTTTTTAAGTGTACATCTTCATCTGCTGCAGTGACAATCTGTTTGATTAGCTCATTATGCAAAAAAATAACACCAGACATTGCAAAATCTTCTCCATGAGATATTTCTTATCATACGGACATGCCCCTCCCGCCCTCGAATTTTGACCTCTATGTTTTACACAGTGGCATTTATGCACGCACAGCCCACACGCCTACACATACAAGAATACATGCCTACACTCACAGCACCACACAAGAATGTGTAAGGAATGCACCCATAGAGCGCCAACCAAATACAGAGAATATCATTAATCTGGTGCATTAGTTACCTAAAAAAGATTTGGTGCATTAATCTGGTGTCATAGATTTATTGTATATATATAGTAGATTTTTTTTTACCCTACATATCAAACTAGGTTTCAGCAGGTATCAAGTCTCAAAAATTCCAATGGAGCGCAACTTCAGCAATATGGCTTGCTTTCTTATAGTGCTGGTTGCACTATCGGGATGTTCAACTGCTTCTGGCTTCTTCTTTAGAAAAATACATGTGAACGTGATAAAAACGAGTTAGGAATGGGTGTACCATTGAACTTCCATTGCCAATCCAGGTCTGACGATCTTGGTGCACTCACACTCGCTTACAATCAAACGTTTATTTTTCACTTTTATACAAACTTTTAGGATACGACACTCTTTTAGTACTGATGTGGTTGCATAAAAAGATAATATTTCGTTAGAGTGGGAAGTAAAGGTTAAAGGTATTTTTTAGCATCTAATGAAATTTAATGTTGAGCATTTCTTATTTTTTATTTTTAATTTGACTTCCATAAACATTTTATACCTTCTGCATGCTACCATTAGGGTGTTGGATATCGATCAAGAAGTTGTGAACTACACATTACATCGATATTGAATTGTTTTTTTTTTATGGTACTCTAATACCAATGAAAGTATTACATTAACATGTTATTCGAGTTATAGAATATACCTCTTGTCCAGTGGAAGAAACCCGAAGTCAAAGAATGATAACCTTGAGAGTTGTTACTAGCCTTGTCTCTAGAGAAGGATTGTTACTATACTCAATCCCCTTTGTATCCACACCTTAAGCCCCACCCCCTTGGTGAATGGAGAAAGAAGAGAGTCGAGAATAATTTTCTTTTTTTTTTCTACTTGGTTTTTCTAATACCTACGTAAGGTATATAAAACTAACCAAGCAAATAGCTAACTCCCACGACTCTTGCGCAACAAGAGATTCATGATAGATTATATTCTATCCAGTAGGACTACGATCCTACGATCCAGGGAGTAGCTTAAATTAGGGATGGATCCTTGATCCATGTGGGCGGACCTAAGTGGTCCAACCCACTTACATCTCCCACTCGCCCACATAAAGCAAATCTCAATATCTCTATTACTCATCTTTGCATATAAGGAATAAGGTGTGCGACATCACGGCAAGAACAAAGAGCAACAGGAGCAATATTATTAAGTTGTCACCCAACTAATAAAAACACATCACCCAGAAGCATCTCATATATGTCTTAGACATTGTTGATTACACTGGAATCCACACTCTTAATCCCTCGTATAAAGCAGTGCTACATCCTCTCCTTGTTTTGGACTCATGACATATTAAAATATAGTCACAGGCCTGCTATAAGTCACAAAATAGATGTAATATCAAAATGTCTTCCCTAAACATTCATGCCATTTCAATTATATTCAGTCGCTTTCCTAGAAATGCCCCGTAATACGGTACATTTCGTCGTACTTAAGAAGCACACTAAAGTAGAGTCACCAAATATTCTCCTCATGACATAACCTTAGGTTAAGAAAGGCATAGAATGGAAAATTATTTTAATTATCCCAGTGGCTCACATAACAATGAAGAAGGGATTCATTCATTGTTATCACTATTGGTCGACAAAGCACATACAATATGTTATGTATGTTATGGTGTTATCCCATTAAAATGGGTATGTCACTTGCTAAACTGTAACACCATACGAATCTTAGTCAGTCACTAAACAAGCGCCTAACTTGAGTTTTATCCTAGTCACTCTCTAGTGCCTGTCAAGAAAAACACTCATATTCAGCTTAACTATAGGCTACATAAAATTGAGGACAAATTTTATGTTCGACCTTTAGTTTATAAGGTCTCATCTTAGTTCAACTAAGGCGACATTCAAGAATTTATAAATATATATTTATTCTTTTCGCTCTTTTAGCGCTAAGAATATAGATGTCTCATCTTGCTCGCTTTCCAAGCGCCAAGGTGAATCACCCATGTGAGTAGGTCGATTCAAGCCCAATGACAAAAACAAATCAAGAATGTGTAATTAAAAGAATATTCCAAAAAATCTGAAGTAATGAAATATATCAAAAACAATATCAATTACATAAAATATGTCCAAACATATCAAATCCTACGAAGTCCCATACTCCTAACATGAGATTTAAACGCATCTCGTGCAATAGGTTTAGTCATGGGATCAACCAACATGTTATGCGTGGAGATATGTTTCAAGACCGCTTCTCCTGTTGCAATCTTATCTCGAATGTAGTGAAAGAGAGTCTCTATGTGTTTGGCCTTCCCATGATACTTAGGATCCTTTTCAAATGCCAGAGCTGCAGTGCTATATATCACTATACAGTAATACTGCATCCTTTGCATGAGTTGTGATATCTAAGTGTATCAAGAATTTCCTTAGCCAAATAGCTTCTTGGACTGTAGCTGAGCAAGCAACATACTCTGACTCCATTGTAGACAAAGCAACACATTTTTGCTTCTGGCTACACCAAGTAATAATTCCACCTCCGTGCACAAAAGCATAACCCGAAGTGGACTTGCGCTCATCTTTATCACCAGCTTAGTCTGCATTGGTGTAACCTTTCAGTTTCAAGTCTCCACCATGGTAACTTAGGACAAAATCAGCAGTCCCTTGTAGATATCTGAGTATCCTTTTCACAACTTTCCAATAAGCTCGACCAGGATTACTCTGATAACGACTGACTAACCCGACTGCAAAGCTGATATCTGGTCGAGTACACATCATGGCATACATCAAACTACCAATTACAGCCGCATATGGCACATTGGTGATAAGAGCCCAAAACTGTAGTTTTAACCCCTTAATAATAATGCTTTTAGACCAATTATGCGAGTAATAAATAAGAGTTAATGCTAATTACGTGTTTTTATATATTTCAGGCATAGAACTCAATTATGTACAGAAATGTGCCACTTTGGCAATAAAGGAGCAAAGGGTTGGTTGCTAAGAAGTTATGGGATTAAAGGCCAAGACGGGCAGAAACATCACACAAAAATCAGCAGAACTTTTGAAGATCGTAACTTTGGACTCAGGCCTCGGAATTAGGCGAACCTTATGTCAAAACGACCGCTCGGAAAGAGCTTTCCAATGGTCTAAATCTTGACCTAATCAAAAGAGAAAAAGTAGACGAAAAGCCTATTGAAGTCAAAGCCAACTGAAAAGGGCCCTGTGGACTGAAGAAATTAGGCTTTGGGCTCGATTTTCCGGCCCAAAACATGGACCCTCAGCCCATGCACAAAAATGTGGATCTGGTCTCCTCCATTTCCACACATGATAAGAGCCCAAAACTGTAGTTTTAACCCCTTAATAATCATACTGTTAGACCAATTATGCGAATAATAAGTAAGAGTTAACACTGATTACGCGTTTTTATGCATTTCAGGCTTCAAAGTCCATTATGTGCAGAAATGTACCACTTTAGCGAGATAAAGGAGCAAAAGTCGAGAACTTCCAAAGCCGATCTTTGGACTCAGACCTCGGATTGAGGCCTACCTTATGTCAAAACGACTGGCGCGGAAAGAGCTTTGCAATGGTCCAAGTCTTGACCCAATCAGAGGAGCAGAAGTGGACGAAAAGTCTGTAGAAGCCAACTGCAGCTGAAGAGGCCTTTTGGATTTGAAGAATTGGGTTTTGGGCCCGATTCTCGCCCAAAACATGGCTCCAAGCCCATGCACGATTTTTGGATCTGGATGTATAAAACAAAAGCTTGACTCAGTGTTAATGGCAGTCAATGGCAGTTAGGTTAGGTAGATAGCTTAGAATAGAAAGTAGCCATTAAAATAGCTTCTAGATCTAGATTTAATTGTTTTATTTAATTAGTTTCAAATCCTTTATTAGATTAAACCTTTGGATCTTGTTCTTCATTTGATTAGATCAATAAAGTAGTGTCCTTTATCAATTTTGTTTTTGTCATTTACAATTTATTAGATCTAAATTCAATTCTTGTTACCATTCAATTCTTAGTTATTAATTAGATTCCATTATTGTTTAATTAAGTAAATTTCAATGCTTTATATTATGTTTAGTTTAAATTTAAATGGAAATGATTGCGGAATGATTCAAGGCTAAACCTCCATTAGAGGGGTTGAGAAGCCTTGATGAAAGCTTGATTCCGTTTAACGTAGAGTCGTCGTAATTTCTATTCCACGCCAGAAATAATTAGTTCACCATGAGAATGGGTTTAATTGTTCACATGCTAGTTATAAATTGGTAGAAATGCCACGTGTAATTAGGGATTAGGAAGAACCGATTGTTCTGTGTAGCAGTTCAATTCGATTACTTACGACTTCGTCGCTAGTGGATTAAGTTGAGTTAAGGTGGAATCAATCCCCCTCTAACTCCTTATCATCGAATCAACGTAGCATTCCCTTAGTATTCTGATAACCGACTAGTGCATTTTGTGGGTAGTTGAATCGTAGTCTAGTCCCCTTTTCGTAAAGCTCTCATTGACTTTAAGTAGAGTATTGAGACTAGAAAACAAGCATACGGAAGGACTAAGAGTGGAACGAATCACTCTACTCCACTATATCTCATAGGATTGAGAGTAGAAAATATCTTTGATAAACAAAGGCTCACAAGTCTAGTTGTTAGTTTACTTACGTTGTGAATTCATCACTCATTTCGTAGGTAGACTAATCATTTTTATCATTATCAAATGGCGCCGCTGCCATCTTAGTTTCACTTTCGTATTGTTTTCGTAGTGTTAGTACCGTTTTAAAGTCCCATTTCACCCACCCACCCTTGTTGAATCATACCGCGTGGTTGTCCATTTTATAGTTGAAAATTTTCGGCAAAATTTACCTTTACACCGAAGCTACAGCTCCTTGAGCCCACCCCTCTATGTTATCGATTACACTGAAATGACCCCGCCCCATATGGAGCGACCAGCCTAAAAACACTGTAATTTGAAAATTACTCGAGCGCGAAGGCCGCTTCTATGCAACGCCGAAGCGCCGTACTGCGTGTTAAATTTTTCGGATTTCGGCGGTTTGATTCGAACTTTGCTCTTTCATATTTTTCAGTGTTCTAACCTCGCTATATACACCTAACAAGCGTAAACAAGACGCTATTCATAAGCGAAAGCAAGGGCCGAATCGGTATTCCTTTCTTCCACACCTCGCATCTCCCCGTTAGAGTTTTATACTAGTATATCGAATTGTTTGGAGTGTTGCATGTTTAGTTAAGCTCGACTTAGTCTTGCATGAGATTAAGGTCCGGTAGAACAAAACACCAAACGTAAATACACAACAACAAGAACAAAAACAAGTCTATCTAGTATACCACACACTACACCTCTAGCTACTATTTCACACACACCCACCGATATAATGGGGAAGAAAGAGAGACTCCTCTCTCGACTTCTACAAAGCCTTGAGCGATAGCCCCAAATCTTGCATCGTTCTAGCGGACCCAAATGGGAGATTTCTTAATCCCTCCAAATATTTTAATTTGTTACCCGCTTTTCATGGTCAAAACCTTATCGGCACATCGCGTAGGGATTGAACAAGTCTTAACAACATTCCACCATCCTACGGTTGGTACCGAACAAATTAAATTAAGGGTATTCCCTTTCACCTTAGCCGATAAAGGCGGCGTCTTGGTTAACTGCCCAAAGCCTAATTCTCATGGACTCGTGGGCTAAACTTGTTCAGCTGTTTATGGAACATTTTTACCCACCCCTAAAGACGGATGAGATGCTTTCCAAGATTCATTTCTTTCGACAAAATCCTCATGAATCATTTTCAGAGGCTTGGAATCGTTTCACCGATCTGCTTATATAGAGTGTCCACACCATAACCTAGCAAAAGAAACGTTAGTTCGTGCCTTTTTCAAAGGACTTCAACATCACCATAAAGAAGTCCTTGACATTATGAATGGGGGTAGTTTCTTAAGTAAAGGAGCCTCGGAGGCTTATAAATTTTTAGAAGACCAAACTAAGCGAAATAATAATTGGGGGGGTAGTGATAATATCCCCCGCTCAGCTAGTTCTTCTTCAACAGTTAAGGCCGCCGGTATGTTTGAAATTAAACACGATTCCGAGCTTAAAACTCTAATCGAATCACTCACTAAAAAGGTAGAGGCCATTTCTGTACAACAAAAGCCTATCCCCGTCATGAATGTAAATTCAAACCCATGTAGTTTCTGTTGGAGTCCTGAGCATCCCCCGGACCATCGTCCTATAGCCTATGAACAGGCTTGTTCCATTAATAGTGAACCTAATGCCCCTTGGAGACAAAATCCCAACTTCGGTTGGAGGAATAACCAACAAGTCACACCTCAAGGGTACAATAATCAATATGTTAGGCCAACGCACAGCTTTAACCAAGCTCCACTACGACAAGGACAGAGTCAGGGTAATTTTAATAATTATAACAACCAAGTGCAACCTCGACAAGGTCAAGCACAAGGTCAAGGTAATTATAATAATTATAATGCTAATAGAGGTATCGTCCCGGTAAATAATAATTATCAAAATCCACCTATAAATAATTCACGTGAAATAGTTCCAGTCACACCACCCGTGACTACTACACCCACACAACCGGATCGCCTCGACACCTTCATACAAGTGAGCCAAAAACTTTTCCAAACCATGGCTCAATCTAACCAACAACTTTCTACAATCCGTTAATAATTTAACCCAACAGTTGGCTCAAGATAAAGCCCAAACCAAAGGTGTGTTGCCAAGTCACGCAATACATAATCCTAAAACAACAAACACAGCCTTTGAGGTAACGGATAATACTAGTAATGAATTTGAAAATGTAGGTGAGATAAATGCCATCACCACTCTCCGTTCTGGCAGAGTGGTTGATAACAAGGTAACTATGCCTATAGTTACCCCACCAGTAGCCCCTACACCTACTATTTTACTAGATACCGAAATAGAAACTGAAGAGCCTACCACTGTAGAGGTACCAGTTACAACACAACCTAAGAAACAGAAAGCCACGGTTAAACATCCAGCTGATACCATAGCTAAATATAGACAGAAACCACCGTTTCCACAAAAATTAGCCATGTTAACTAGGGATACAAATTACGAGGAGATTAGGGACGTTTTCAAGAATTTAACTATAAACCTTCCCTTCCTCGAAGCTATTAAAAAGCTACCACATCATGCTAAGTTTCTTAAGGAATTGTGTACTACTAGGTGTAAGACAAATATACCAAAAGATGCCTTTTTAACAGAACAATTCCCAACCTTATCTGAACATAATGGAATTGTTAAGTACAAGGACCCTGGTCGTCCTACTGTAAAATGCACCTTAGGAGATTCCTATACCGACGACAGCGTTATTAGACACGGGGCTAGTGTTAACTTACTCCCCATTTTATTTGTATAGACAAATAGGTCTAGACAAGATGCAACCCACTAAAATGACGCGTTGCAATTAGTCGATCGGTCTATTAAGTATCCTAAGGGTGTAGTCGAAAATGTGTTGGTAAAAGTTCGGATTTCTACTATCCGGCTGATTTTGTAGTCCTCGATACGTAAGTCGCTAACGACTCTGTCCGATCATTCTAGGGCGCCCTTTCCTCGGCAACCGCCAATGCGCTCATTAATTGCGTGATGGTTCAATGTCCATGTCTTTTGGCCATCTTGTTGTTGAAGTCAATGTTTTAAAACAAGGACACAGTTACCGATTAGCCTATGGATGGAGAGGTTAGCATGATCGAGAGCTTTGCTCGAGATTATTTCAACAACACGTTCCCTGATAGTCATATGCCCAAAATTCTTTCCTTTGGAAAGTCAGACTCCAACATTTTCATCCCTACACTAGTCGATACACGTATTATTGATGAGGAAGGGATAGAGGATTTTCTCAAAGATGTAAAGGACTACCATAGTAATGTGGATATGACCAATCTAGATGAGGAATTGGATGAGTTTCTTCGAGTAGGTGACAATTCACCCTATCAAGAACTAACTTGCACAACATCCACCTCGACTCCCCTCCTTCCACCCTTTCAAAGGAATCTCGAGTTTGCACTCGATCCTTTTGTTTCTCCCCGTGCTTCATAATTTTTAAATCCTCCTAGCAAACGAGATACTTGAAAGGACAAACTATTTGACACCTTCATTTTCAGAATTGAGACAGCAGTCCTACACACACAATGAATGAGTTCGGTGCTAAAACCACATCCTCATTGTGTACAAGCTGTCTTTCTACAACTTATCCATATCCACCATATTCTCCACACCCATTCACTTTTCCACACTTATTTACTAGAACACCCACTCATTCAAAAATTAAAAAGAAGGTGCATGATAGGTTACACAATAGGGTAATCCGACTTCCCTTTCATATCACTAGGTTGAGTCATAGGGAAAATTGGTGTTTGATTGTGTTTGGATATGTTTTCTGTGATATTTATTTATGGAATGATCCACAACTATTTCGGTTGTTGATATATGATCAATTGCATGTTCATACATATGTTTTAGATAAAGTCTCGAGTATCTGACTATAAACGACTCAATTTCTGTGTTTGGTGCACTTCCTTACACTTTAATATATTGGCGAGTGCACCATTAAGGTAACCGGGCCCTCCCTATGGAGTGTGTGGCTGTAAGTACCGGATCCTAAGTCCACGGTTCACATAGTTCACGTTTTCCACTTTTGCATGTTTTTCTCGGATTTTTGAGTCATGTTTCTCTATGGTGTGAATTATGTCTTTATTGCTTACTGTTTTTCTTTCTAAAAATAAATAAAAAATAAAAAATAAAAATAAACATAGTAATCTAGGAAGTCTCGGGAATCTGACTTTAAAAGACCCACTGCTAAAAACAAATTTTCTAAGCTTCGTTGTAAAAATTTGTTTGGGGGTGGGGTGTTCGTGTTTCCGTAATAAATGTTTTATGTCCCATTAGAGTTGCTTAGGCCGTTTTATTGTATTACGATTTGGATTGACATAATCTATTAATTTAGAGTTCATTCGTTCGCATAGCTTACGTCATGCACGCACTTCGAGGCATTTTCCACTATCTCGTATGTCATCTGAAGTCGGAATAGAGTGTTTTATGGATCATTGGATAGGAAATTCTCTCCTGATCATTTCCATATCTCATTCGCATAAATCGGACCGGTAACGAAGCGGGAATTTTGATTTGAAATTCGCGAAAAAATCGAAAAAATCAAAAATTTCGATTTTGGGCTTGGGGCCCAACCCGCCAACTTCACGACCAGCTCGAGGCCATCCTTACATTCTCAGCAACAGTTCATCGTTTTTTCCACTCCATTCCGCCATTAACAAAGCTTAAAACCCTAACAAAAATAAAAATTAAAAAGAAATACCATAAACTCACGCCAACCATCAAATTTCCAAGCCAAATCTCTTCTAAAACTAAAACCAAACCACCTCCACCAATTTAACCCAACAAAACCACCAAAATTCAAAATTTGGTCTTTGCCACCACCACCACACCACCACCACCACTGTTCTTTCAGTCGGTCAAGCTAAACCACCACCACCACATCATATTTAAACCCCTCACCCATTCCAAACACTAGATGGCTCAACGCCCGAATTATACCGAGCAAGTTTTTCATCGGCAGACCATTTCGCCCGCTTTTTTACGGTGACGAAATGGCTAGTAGAGACTGGAATAGTCTCGGTACTTTCGACCGAAGCCTTCTACCACGAAGACTTGGTCCGACGTTTCTACAACACCGGGGAGTTGGAGGGAGTAGGATTTTGTGATGGTAAGGAAGAAGAGAAGGGAGTTGACTCTTGGGTTTTGGTATGAGATTCTAGGCATTCCGCCTAGAATCCATCCTCGAGGCCACCTTTACAGAGCCCCAGTTTGACGGGTGGAGCCATTGATGGGCGCATCGTCATCAATGGGAGCTACAATACAAACTCCCATTGTGTTCGCCAGGCATCCCTCGGGACCAACCACCGGGCTGACCCCGATGGATTGGTCGGAATGTCCTAGGGAAGGACAAGGTCAGCGACATCGGTCTGACCTGCCTCCACGTCCTATGGATACTCCGAGAGCGTAGCACGATTTCTGTATCCCGGAGTTTTTGCTGAGCATGATTAGGGGGGTCGGAAGGTCTTTGGCACCTCTTCCTGTGTTAATCACAAAGATCATGCTGAAGATGAAAGCAGCTCCGCCATGCGAGAGGATTTACATTACCCTACACCGAACACGCCGTATCTATAGGAGAGTGTGTCCAACAAGTTTGGAGGAGGGCGGAGGATAGAGAGGAAGAAGAAGAGGATGGGCTGGGCTGGGAATGAAGAGGAGGAGGATGAGGATGCCTCCGAGGATGAGGAGGACGGACCTGCTTTGATGCAGATGCCTTCCGAGGTGTTGGTTCGATGCGAACGCATGGCTATGCTTCATAGGGGGCATGCGTTCACTAAACACTATCTGCCTGACACCTCCGGACTCGGACAGCGACTATTCATCACAACTTCGAGATCCGCGAGAGAGAGAGGATGAGAGATGGGAGCAGGCGAGGGCTGAGATGGAAGCCCAAATGGTTTAGAGTGGATATGCTTGCACGCTTCCCACCTCATACGACTCGCTTCGAGGACACACAGCATTTACGCAGGCATGAGCATCGTCGGCGAAGGGCGACTCTATGCTGCTGGACCTTCGAGCCCGGGAGCCACCACTAGAGAGTGTGCCCTCCGCCACCACCAATGGCGGCTGTTTAGAGAGTCCGAGGATTGATAGTGGTTGTTGTTTTATTTTACTTTTGTTGTTTTATTTACTTTTGTTGTTATTATTTACTTTTGTTGTTTTATTTACTTTTGTTGTTTTTATTGTAATGTAATTTTTATTTCCGTAATTTGAATATTGTAGTGGTACTCCAAATGAAATTTTAATATAAGGGCTTATTTTCATTATGCATGGTTGTTTCATATTGACCCCACCTTCCCAACTTGTTTGGGGGTGGTTTTATCAATTCAAGCATTATTTTTGTATAACCCTCGTATTAGAATTAATTGCGGAGTCAAGGTGAAAATATGGTTGTTTAGGCAGAAATATGATTAAGTATCATTGTCGGATGAAATCTAGATTAAATAGGTACATTCTATCATAAAATCAACCTAAAAGATACTGGGTTTGAATTAGAATCCAGGATATGAGTTGTTTCCGTTTTCGAGTTTGGAAATTTTAGGATTTCCGGAAACTGCCGTAATTAGTTTTGGCAACTTTCCGATCCTTTTTAGCAACTTTAAACCTATATAAACTTGATACAAACTATCCTCACAACTCACACTACACCTAAACTCCATCACTCACCTTTCACACCCGCCATTCCCACGCTTCGACTTCATTTTCGCAAAATCGCAACTCTTCGGGCCGGCGCCTCAGTAGCCGCCGCACCCTACACTTCGGCAAAAATTTTGTCGAGGCAAGCGCTTCAAGTCAAAGCGACTTCTTAAAACACTGGAATTCCAAAACTACTAATAGCGCCCGCTCCTCCTTGAAGCGACTTCGCCTCTACTACTTCGGAATTCCAAAACACAAAAGAGCGACTTCGCGCCTGGTTGAAGGCAGCTCGACGACTTCGTGGACCAGAAATTTTCCAGTTTTTCGCGTAGTATCCGGATCATTCGCAGCTATCCCAAAGCGTAATTTTGAGATGACATCTCCAACATTGATACCGAACAGTCTTTTCGAAGATTTGTTCCAAAGCACTACTTACGGTGCTTGGTTTTGGCGAGGTGATCACATATGTTGGTGGCTGGGGAACCTCTTATGGTAAGACCGGGCTGAACTTTATTCTCCAAGACTTGCATCTTATTTTTATAATAACTGCATTTTCTTTGAGAGACCGGATGGAGAACAAGTGTTCTCCATCAACATTGACGATGAACCAATGGAAATTACCGTGTTCTTGCTAGTATTTGTTCTTGGACTTGCTATGCCCGGCGAGATACAAGACCCATGGTGCTATTGGGTCGATAATATGCATGTCTACACTTATGAGTCTTTGCACGAGGCTTATGGGGCGGCATTTTCCGTATTGAGGACCAAGGGGACTATAACGCGTTGCTCTTGGTAGCCCGTCCATGAACATAGGAACTGTTATGTTTTGGATTATGCTAAACATTTTAGGGGAATGGCGTTTTTCTTGATGAATGACGCCACTTGCAGCGTTTTCCTTGCTTTTAGCCAATGGACGGGTTCTATGACCTTCCCGAACTTTGATGTCTAGTTTAGCACGAGCCTATACAATGAGACATAAGTACCTTCTTATGCCCGCTCTAATTTCAATGTATTATGCTATGTTTCTTTCCCCGTTTTTGTACACATTTCACGGATTGGATTAGGGTAGACACGGGTCACCCCACCAATAGTATTATTCGATCTTTCCGCGCAATGACTTGGCAAGGGTGGCGGATACAACCTCACCAAAGTTGCACCCTACACCCCATCAAACCAAGTGGCACTTAATAGGTTAGCAACCATAGATGATAAATGGCGTGAAGCCTGGCAAATTATCATAGCATGGCAGGACGCGAAGGAGCCTCACTTCTTTATAGAAGTAGAGGATGACGAAGATGACGAATAACAGCGGGAGTGGAGGTAAGTTTTAGTTTCTGCTAGTGTCTTCTTACGTCCCAAGCAATTTAATTCTGTTAACCCCATAATGGGTAGAACTCGTATAGAGTTGTGTCAGTTTTTATTTCCTATATTAGTACGTTCTAACCTTTTTTTACAGATGTTCTTGAATTTCACGCGCTTCAATGGTATTTTTCCTACCCTCTCTATTTAAATGCTTTGAGGACAAAGCATGCTTTTTTGTTTAGGGGGGGCATAGAAACTCGTGTAATTAAGACATCTGTTAGGATATAGATAGACATAATATGCATTGTTTTCTAGTTAAAATTTCATAAATTTAAAAATATAAATAAATAAGTCATGCTATACACTTAGGAATATTGGTATTGTTTCTTTCTCCATGCTCTTAACAATCTAGAAGTCTCACATAGCTTTTGCATCAGAATAATTGTTAGGAACTTAGGTTAATATGTAGGTAATAATCTTTGCATCTATCTATAAATATATTAAATGAGTATCTATGATCGTTTTGGCGAAAGTTTCTCAAATCTAGGCTAGAGTACTTATTCTACAAATCCTGTGAGAATATAGCCTAAAAGCCTTATATGAGCTAAACATTTGAGAAATGACACAAGGGAGAAGTAAAATCCGGATAGAGAAATCACACGCCCACTTGCTTGATCACTAAACCATATCCTAACCGAGAATTTAGGCCCTTTTGGATCGATATAGCCAGAAATTCAAACCCATGAATTATTTTCCGCTAGTCGCCCCGAGCCCTTTCATTAGCCCTTCCATAAACCACAATTCCTTTTACCCCTCGTTACAAAACAAAAAAAAAAAAAAAAAAAATATATATATATATATATATATATATATATATATATATATATATATATAATATAAATATCAAATCCTACCCAATGAAGATAAGTCCGAGAATAGAATGAGTGAAGAAAGAAGAAGAGAAAAACCGTGGTAAACAAAAATTAGTTAGTTGCTTCAGAAAAAGAAAAGAAGTTTCCATCCAAGGAAAAAGAAAAAAAAAATAGAAATAAATAAAAACTCCAAAAATAGAATAAAAGGGAGTCAAAAGCCAAAGAAAAAAAAAAAATATGGCTAAGGATGGAAACAAATTGTAGAAGCAAAAGTAAATAACAAGGTTTTCTCTAGTTACATAATATGAAGACTCTATTATCTCAGACTTGTCCTTTAGAATATCCATTTCTTTCCTTCTTAAACCATCTCCTAATCCCCGTAACACCTAATAAAGACCTCTAGCTCAATTAGGAATAGGTTAGTGTGATAGTAAGTGGCGATGTGTTTGATCGACTCCGCTTCTTCTGTGTGTCATTGAGATTGTAAGGTAAAGTGTGCCCACCGTATTAATCGGAGTAGCAAAACTTGAGTGAAAAATCAGAGTGTTGTTTCTTGACTATTATTGTGAGAACCTATTTAAGGACGCTATTCCGAGTTCTCAGAAACAAACCTGCTAAACATTTTATAGTACTACTCATTGTGTATATGTTTATTGTAGGTGCTAGATTATTATGCATATATTAGCTTAGGTTTTTGACTTGGTTATTCTTGTTCATAGCTAGTGAGATGTATAGATAATTTGGAGCATGAGTAAGGAACAATAGTTTTATTTTCTTAGTCGTTGTAGTATAGATGAAGTTTGTGAGTACCTTCAATCGGAAAACTCTCACGAGGCTATAACTTCGTCCACTAGGGAATTCCTAGTGGTTTAAGGCCTTGTTGCATATGGTCAATGCAATCGCACTCAGCTAAACGAGTAGTTAGAACTCCTTTTTGGTCACTTATTCTAATTTCTCATATTTGCTTGAGGACAAGCAAAATGCCGTTTGGGGTGGTTTGATAAGAGCCCAAAACTGTAGTTTTAACCCCTTAATAATCATAATGTTAGACCAATTATGCTAATAATAAGTAAGAGTTAACACCGATTCACGCGTTTTTATGCATTTCAGGCTTCAAAGTCCATTATGTGCAGAAATGTACCACTTTAGCGAGATAAAGGAGCAAAAGTCAGCAGAACTTCCGAAAGCCGTATCTTTGGAGTCAGACCTCAGATTGAGGCCTACCTTATGTCAAAACGACCGGCGCGGAAAGAGCTTTGCAATGGTCCAAGCCTTGACCCAATCAGAGGAGCAGAAGTGGACGAAAAGTCTGTGGAAGCCAACTGCAGCTGAAGAGGCCTTTTTGGACTGAAAGAATTGGGTTTTGGGCCTGATTCTCTGGTCCAAAACATGGCTCCAAGCCCATGCACGATTTTTGGATCTGGATGTATAAAAACAAAAGCTTGACTCAGTGTTAATGGCAGTCAATGGCAGTTAGGTTAGGTAGATAGCTTAGAATAGAAAGTAGCCATTAAAATAGCTTCTAGATCTAGATTTAATTGTTTTATTTAATTAGTTTCAAATCCTTTATTAGATTAAACCTTTGGATCTTGTTCTTCATTTGATTAGATCAATAAAGTAGTGTCCTTTATCAATTTCGTTTTTGTCATTTACAATTTATTAGATCTAAATTCAATTCTTGTTACCATTCAATTCTTAGTTATTAATTAGATTCCATTATTGTTTAATTAAGTAAATTTCAATGCTTTATATTATGTTTAGTTTAAATTTAAATGGAAATGATTATGAATGATTCAAGGCTAAACCTCCATTAGAGGGGTTGAGAAGCCTTGATGAAAGCTTGATTCCGTTTAACGTAGAGTCGCCGTAATTTCTATTCCACGCCCGAAATAATTAGTTCACCATGAGAATGGGTTTAATTGTTCACATGCTAGTTATAAATTGGTAGAAATGCCATGTGTAATTAGGGATTAGGAAGAACCGATTGTTCTGTAGCGGTTCAATTCGGATTACGACTTCGTGCCGCTAGTGGATTAAGTTGAGTTAAGGTGGAATCAATCCCCTCTAACTCCTTATCATCGAATCAACGTAGCATTCCCTTAGTATTCGATAACCGACTAGTGCATTTAGGTGGGTAGTTGCATCCTAGTCTAGTCCCCTTTTCGTAAAGCTCTCATTGACTTTAAGTAGAGTATTGAGACTAGAAAACAAGCATACGGAAGGACTAAGAGTGGAACGAATCACTCTACTCCACTATATCTCATAGGATTGAGAGTAGAAAATATCTTTGATAAACAAAGGCTCACAAGTCTAGTTGTTAGTTTACTTACTTTGTGAATTCATCACTCATTTCGTAGGTAGACTAATCATTTTTATCATTATCAACACACAAGACTTAGCTCTTAAGTATCAATTAGGTTAGGGTAGAAAGTAGCTATTGTATTAGCTATCAAACCTTAGTTCTAGATCTAGTCTTTGAGTTTTGAATTAGTTAATTAATTAGTTTCCATTTCATGTTTTAGTTTCATTCCTTGTTTTAGATTAAGTATTTGAATCATTATTTATCATTGATTAGATAAATAAAATAGTTAGTTCTTGTTAAATTCGATTTTGTTATTTAATATTATTTAGATCTAATTCCAATTCTTGTTATTCAGTAAATTCTTAGTTGTTAATTTAGATTTCAATTATTGTTTAGTTGAATTTAGTAAAGTTAGAATCTTTATATGATGTCTAGTTTTAATTCAATTGGAAATGATAGTTTGATGAATCAAGGCTAAACCTCTATTAGAGGGGTTTGGTGAAGCCTTGATGAAAACTTGATTGTGTAGCGTAGAATCGTTGTAAGAGACTATTCCACTCTAGAAGGAAGTTGATTCGCCATGAGAATGGGTGGACTTCCTCACATGCTAGTTATGAATTGGTAGAAATGCCATGTATAATTACGGATTAGAACGACCAATTCTTACTGTGAGAACATAAGAATTGGATTACAACAATCTATGCTAGTTTCTTAAGTTGGATTCAAGGTGGATTCAATTCCCCCCTAATTCTTATTCTAGATTCAAACTTTAGTATTTGGTAGCATTTCGTAGTTGAGTTATTCATATCATGTTAGTTAAATTTGCATCGTAGTATAATTCGTAATTCTTTCATTGACTTTGGTAGGATTGATAGTCATAGGAAACTTGAATGCTAAAGAACTAGGAGTGGAACGAATCTTCTATTCCAACTCTACTTTAATAGATTCGAGAGTAGAAAACAAATATCTTTGATAAGTCTAGTATAAGTGAAGTTTGTAGTTTTACTTGCGTTTAGAGTTTCATCGCTTTATTCATTAGTAAAACTATCTTTTTACGATATATCAAATGGCGCCACTACCAATTTAGTTGCCTTTAGCATTGTTTTCTTTATAATTGTTAATTTTCCAAAGTCCCATAACCCACCCACCCTTGTTTGATTCTCACTATGGTTGTCCATTTCAGCACTGAAAATTTTCCTCGAAAAATGACACGGAGCGCGACCCACACACTGGGTAGGCATAATTAGAGCGTGACCCGCGGCCAAGCACCTGGAACACCACTCTTTGGCTCAGTGACCACCAGCCTTTGCCAAGGCAAAACACCCCCTGCTAAAAAGCGCCCCTAGACCTCGAGGTTTTCACTGAGCGCTACCTATGCCCCACCAAGGCTAAATTGGAGCGCGCCCTGCGCCCAAGACCATGGAACTCCAGCTCGAACCTGACCACTACCTGCACCCTACTTAAGCCTATTATGAGTGCTACCTGCGCCCTCTGCTGAAACTGCCCGATTTCCACAGGTTTGTTTCAAATTTCCATTTCTTCATAGTTTTCAGTGTTTTAACTTATTATACACACTGAGCATGCGTAAACAAGACGCTATTTATAAGCGAAGCAAGGAGGCATTCAGGTACTCTTTTCTTCCACACCTCGCATCTCTGTTAGAGGTTCATACTAGCATATCAAGATTGTTTGGAGTGTTGTTGTGTTCGTTAAAGATTGTATTAGCCTTGCATGAGATTAAGGTCAGGCCGAAGAAAAACGCCTAACGTAATCAACCGGCAACATCGACAAACACGCCTTTCTAGTATACCATCGACTACACCTCTAACTAATATACCACACACACCACCTGAACTAATGGCTGAAGAAAGAGAGTCTCCTCTCTCTAACTTTTACAAAGCCTTGAACGATATCCCTAAATCTTGCATCGTTCTATCAGACCCAGTGGGGGATTTCCGAATCCCCCTAAATATATTTAATTTGTTAGCTGTTTTTCATGGGTTAGACCATGAAAAGCCTTATCAGCATATGCGTAGGATTGACCAAGTCCTTACTACATTCCACCATCCTACAGTTGGTGCTGAACAAATTAAACTGAGGGTATTTTTCCTTCACTTTAGCCCGATAAAGGCGTCTTTGGTTAATAAGCCTAAGCCAAATTCTCATGGACTCGTGGGCTAAACTTGTTCAACTATTTATGGAACATTTTTACCCACCACTGAAGACCGATGAAATGCTTTCCAAGATTCATTTCTTTTGACAGAATCCTCATGAATCATATTCAGAGGCTTGAAATCGTTTCACCGATCTTCTTATAGAGTGTCCACACCATAACCTTGCGAAAGACACGCTAGTTCGTGCCTTTTTCAAAGGACTGTTACACCACCACAAGGAGGTACTTGACATAATGAATGGGGGTAGTTTCCTAAGTAAGGGAGCCTCAGAGGCATATAAATTATTAGAAGATCAAACTAAGTGTAATAATAACTGGGGTGGTAATGACAATATCTCCCGTTCTGCTAGTTCTTCTACAATAGGTAAAGCCGCCGGTATGTTTGAGATGAAACCCGATCCGAAACTTAAAAATTTAATCGAATCTCTAACTAAAAAGGTAGAGGCTATTTTTGTTCAACAAACACCTATCCCCATCATGAATGTCAACTCCAATCCATGTAATTTATGTTTGAGTGCAGAGCATCCCAACTCCTATTGTCCTTTCGCCTATGACCAACAACAATCACAACAAGATAACGTTTGTTCCATTAATAGCAAACCTAACGCAGCTTGGCGACAAAACCCCAACTTTGGTTGGCAAAATAATCAACAACCTCCAAGGTTGTTTAACCCAAATGCTAGGCCAGGAAACAATTATAACCAAGGCCCACCACGACAAGGTCAAGGACAAGGTCAGAGTAATTATAATTATAACAACCAAGCTCAACCACGACAAGGACAAGGTCAGGGTAATTATAATAATTATAACAATAATAATTATAATACTAATAGAGGTATCGTTTTGGTAAATAATAACAACCAAAATCCACCCATTAATAATCAATGTCACATAGTTTCTGTCACACAACCAGTAGCAAATACTACTCCACAACCGAATCATTTTGATACCTTTATGCAATCTCAACAATAGATTTTACAAACTATCCAACTTTCCTTACAGTCGTTAGCTCAAGAGAAAGTACAACCCAAAGGTGTGTTTCCAGGACAAGCGATACCTAATCCTAAAACACCAAACACAGCCTGTGAGGTAAACGGTAATACTAGTAATGAAAATGCAAACGTAGGTGAGATAAATTCCATCACCACTCTCCGTTCAGGTAGAGTGGTGGATAACAAAGTAACTATGTCTATAGTTACCCCACCAGTAGTCCCTACACTAGATATTATACTAGATACCGAAACAGAAACTGAATATCCTACCCCTGTAGAGGTACCAGTTAAACCACAACCTAAGAAACAGAAAGCAAAGGTTAGACATCTAGTTGATCCATACGCTAAATATATAGAGAAACCATCGTTTCCTCAGAATTTAGCTATGTTAAACAAGGATACAAATTTTGATGAGATTAGGGAAGTTTTTAAAAATCTAACGATAAACTTACCTTTTCTTGAAGCGATTAAAAAGTTACCTCACCATGCTAAGTTTCTTAAAGAGGTGTGCACTACTAGGCGTAAGACAAAGATTCCTAAAGACGCCTTTTTAACGGAACAATTTCCAACTTTAACAGAACACAATAAAATAGTTAAGTACAAGGACCCTAGTCGTCCTACTGTACAATGCACCTTAGGGGATACTCACACGACCACTACTTTATTAGACCTCGGGGCAAGTGTTAATTTACTCTCTTATTATTTATATAAACAAATAGGTCTACATGTAATGCAACCTACAACAATGACGTTGCAACTAGCTGATAGGTTTATCAAGTATCCTAAGGGTGTAGTGGAAAACGTGATGGTTAAGGTTCAGGATTTCTACTATCCTGCGGATTTTATTATCCTCGATACAGAAGTTGCTAACGATTCTGTTCTAATCATTTTAGGACGCCCTTTCTTGGCAACTGCTAACGCGCTTATAAACTGTCGCGATGGTTCGATGTCCTTGTCTTTTGGCCATCTTTCCGTTGTAATTAACGTTTTTAAGACGATCAAACAGTTTCCTTATACGAATATCGATGGAGAGGTTAGCATGATCGAGAGCTTAGCTCATGATTATTTCAAAACCACGTTTCCGAATGACCAAATGCACAAATTCCTTTCCTTTGGAAGTTCCAACTTCAACAATTACTCCTTGGTCGTAGAGGAAATTGAGGAAGATTTCCTTCAACTCTTTTGCAACTCTTCCCTGCCACCTCGTGAGTCCCACCCTGCCAACATCCATTTATCCCTTGACGCTATGTCGGAAGATGAATTTTTCACCCTCTATCCTAGTGATTCTTTTGACCCAACTATTGAAGAATGTCTGGCATATCTCAAGGCTTCTAATTATCTAGACCTGAGAGCTCTAGCTGACACTCATTCATCTTCTCTCACCAATAATCCCCACCTTCCACCCTTTTAAAGGAACCTGGAGTTTGTGTTTGACCCTTTTGTTTCTTCTGTCCTTAATGATTTTCTAAATCCTCTTAATACAGAAATAATTCCCAAGGGAAAGGCACTTGACACCTTCATTTTCAGAATTGAGACAGTTCCCACCTACACCATGAATGAGTTTTGCGTCAAACCCACATTCTCATTTCTTCCATTCCTTAAGTCTAAAATTCATCCATATCTACCATATCTTCTACAAACATCCATTTTCTCACGATTATTCACTTGGACACCTTCTCGTTCAAAGGTGAAAAAGAAGGTGCATGCGCGGTTACATTCTAGATCCATCAGACTTCTTTTTCATTTCAATAAGTTGCGTCGTAAAGAATCTTGGTGCTTGATTCTGTTTGGGGGTGCATTCCATGTTATTTATTTATGGAAAGACCCCCAACTCTTTAGATTGTTGATATATGGAAAATTGAAGGGTATATATATATAAATATCCAGTTATTTGTTAAAGTCTCGAGTATCTGACTATAAACAGCTCATTTTGTTGTTTGGTGTACTTCCTTTCATTTCCATATATTGGTAAGTGCACCATTCAGATAACCGGGCCCTCCCTATGGAGTGTGTGGCTGTAAGTACCGGATCCTAAGTCTACATTAAACATAATTCACATTTTCCACTCTTGCATGTTTTCTCGGATTTTGAGTCATGTTCTTCTATGGTGTGACTTATGCATTATTGCTTTATTATTTTTCTTATATTAAATCTTATTCATAAAAAATAAAAATTATTAAAATCATAAAAATAGTAATTTAGGAAGTCTCGGGAATCTGACTTTAAAAGACCCACTGTTAAACCAAATTTTCAAACTCTGTTGTCAAAATTTTGTTTTGGGGTAGGATGTTCGTTTTTCCGTAATGGATTGTTCAACTTTTCATTTGTGTTGCTTAGACTGTTTAATCGTATTTCAATTCGTTGTGACATTATCTATGAATTTAGAGCTCATTCGTTCGTATGACTTACATCATGCACGGTTTGAGGCATTTTCCATCTTCTTATATGTCATCCACGGTCGGAATAGGGTGTTTTATGGATCATTGGATTGGAAATTCTCTCTTAATCATTTTCATAGCTCATTTGCAAAAATTGGACCGGTAACGAAGCGGCAATTTTAGTTTGAAGTTGGGTGAAAAAATGACAAAATCAAATTGGGCTTGGGCCCAATCTCGCGTCGCACGTGCCTTGCACGTGCGTCCCTTTCCTTCAACCCAACAGTCACGAGTTATTTCCCACCACCGCCATTAACAAGCTTTAAACCCTAACCAAATAAAAATTTTAAAAAAAAAAAAAGAAAAACCTAACTTAGCCACACCCAAAGTCATTCCCAAAACATATTTTCTTCTCCAAGCCATTCCACCACCAAAAACATTAGAAAAAAATTGAAGAATCAACAAAATTTGAACTGTCGCGCCACCCACGAGCCACCACCATTGTTATTTTTTGTAAGGTTATTTCACCTTGTTTCCTACACCTTCTACAAACCCTCAACTCCTTTCAAAACCTTCAATGGCTCTAAGACGAAGAATTCTGCCGGAACAAGCTATTACGGGCGACCACTTTGGGCCATTTTTTCGTGATGAGATGATTAGGAGGAATTGGAATAGGTTGTGGTACTCAACAAATGATTTCTACCACTCCGATTTAGTCGAACAATTCTATAAGAAGAGAGAGTTGGATGGTCGGAAAGTTTTCATGAAGATGGCTTGGGTTAGGAGAGAATTATCGAGAGAGAAGTTGGCTGAGATTTTAGGCATTATGCCTGATCGCCACCTCGACGCCACCGTACAGGAATCCCAGTATACTGGAGTTCTTGCATTGATGAACGACACTCTCATGGAAGGTCAATACAATACGACTTCTCATTGTGCTCGACAATCATCTCTGCGAACCAACCAACTGGCTGTAGCTCAGTGGATTGGTAAAAACGTCATTATGAAGGAGAAAGTGAGCGACATCGGTTTGACATGTCTGCACGTTATCTAGATATTGCAAGAGAAGAGGTATGAATTCTGTATCCTCGAGTTTTTGATAACTATGATTAGAGGAGTTGGGAAGAGTATTGCACCATTCCCTGCTTTAATTACGAAGATAATGCTGTCTTAGGGGGGGGGGCCAAGAACTGAGAGGACTATGTTGAAATTGCATTCAAACAAAATTATTTATACGGAGTGTATCCAAAAGACTTGGATGTTACCAGAGGACAGGATGGTTGATTTGGATGAGGAAAAGGAGGACATAACATGTTTGGATGAAGATGCCTTGGAGAGGTGTACGTCTGATTCAGAACGCATGTCAGTGTTGCATACTAGCGTGCGTTGCATTTATGATATTTGTGAAGATATACGAGATAGGCAGATTAAAATTCGAAGGAAACAAATTAACTTTCAGACGAATTTTAAAATGCTCGACAAGAGCCAGTCAGATCTCCATTATAACATGGAGACAGTCCTACAGCGCCAGGTTGCGCATTATATAGAGATGAAGGCAGAAATGGAAGCACAGCACTTGTTCCGAGTAGAGATTCTACGACACATGCCACCCTTGGAGGTTTCTCTTTCAGATGAGTCTGAGAGGCATGAGCGTCGTCGTCAAAGGATGGATGGCTCGGGCCCTTCTTCATCCCAAGCCCAATCTCCATCTCAAAGTCCATCTTTATCACGTGGCTAGGTTTTCTAAAAATATGTGGTTTTGATGTTATTTAGTTGTTTTTATTGTTTTTCTTAGTTCGGATATTAAGTTGTTTAAATTCAGTAGTTAAATTTAAATTCGGCAGTTAATTGTATTTGAATTTGAATTTTAATATAATTTGGCTCTTTTCAAATTGTCCATTGTTTTATCGTTAATTCCACCTTCCTGAATTGTTTGTGGGTGGTATTATTTATTCTAGCATGATTTGTTATAGGATCCTCCATTTTAGTTGTTGTGTTGGAGTGAGGGTTGAGAATATTGCTGATATGGGCATCATTATGAATAGATATTGTGATAGGATGAAATCTCGATGAATTAGGCAGTATCTATCCTAAATTCAACCTAAAAGATATTAGGTTTGTTTTGGAATAGAGAATATGGGTTGTTTCCATTTTCGATTTTGGAAATTTGTTGTTTTCGGCAATTGCCTTAAAACTTTTTGGTAACTTTCCAATTCGTTTTAGCAATTTAAAATCTATAAAAACTTCATTCATTCTACACTCACAACCCACACTACATCTCACTTTCATCTCTCACCTTTTACTTCCACGATTCCCATCTTCTTATCCATTTTAGCACCTTTAGCACCTCGGAGCGCACCTGCGCCCCAGTGACCTGCACCCTAGGCACCTTCTGACCGAATTTCATCAGAGCGTGACCTGCGCCCTACCAAGCCCTAAGCTGAGCGCGACCTGCGCCCACAACACTGGAATTCCAGTTTTCATCCTGAGCGCACCCCGCGCCCAACCCAGGCACAAAGTGAGCGTGACCTGCGCCCAAGTGCCTGGAACTCGGAAATCACCAAGGCGCACCCCGCGCCCTATCCAGGCATAGGTGGAGGGCACCTCGCGCACAGAACTCTGTGGGCAAGAAAAATTCAAATTTTCTGTGGGTTGTTCCAGGATCATTGCAGCTGTTCTAAACAGTAGGTTTGTGATGACTTCTCCTATAGTAATACCGGAGTAGTCTTTTGAACACTTGTTGGGAAGCGAGACTTATGGACATTGGTTCCGCGAAAGGATCATGCAGTTCGGATGGAGGCATCTTCTGGTAAGTGAAGACGACTTGTATTCACCTAAGCTTACTGAATTTTTTTACAATAATGTTAAGTTCTATTGTAACCAAGATGGAGAACAAGAATTCTCTATCACGGTTGATGACACACCACTTGAATTCAATAAGTATGTAGTAGCATTAGTTTCGGGAATACCAATACCTGATCCTATCCACACGTGGGGATATATGACCGATAATGCATACCTCTATGACTATACATATTTCCATGAGTATTATGGGGGAGGGGTAGTTCGTATAATGGACCAAGGGCGTTACAATATAGCCCTTGGTAGCCTGTCCCGAAATGTAGGCACCACTATGTTATTCATCCTAATGAATATTTTAAGGGATTGGAAGTTTAACTCTGCAAATAGTACCGCTGGTGACGTTTTCCTTGCTTTAGCTGAGGGACGTCACTAATATGACATTCTCCGAGTATTAGTGGCTAGTATTAAGAGAGCCCAAAGCATGCGACATAAGTATCTTCTTATGCCTGTTTTAGTTTGCCGCATCATGCTCAGTTGTCTACCTGAATTATGTACCCATTTCACGGATTGGAAAAGGGTTGAAGTCATGAGACCCACCAATTGGGTAGTTCGCTCATTTCGAGTAATGACTTGGCCGGGATGGCAGGTGCAACCACATTTGGTTGCTCCTTACACCCCATCAGACATAGTAACACTAGACAGGTTAGCACAAGTTGACGACACACGGCGGCGGGCTTGGCAAGTTATCATGGCATGGCAGGATGCGAAGGAACCTACTCTCTTTGGAGAAGGTGAGGAGGAAAATGCTTAAACGGGAGTTAAGGTTAGTTTTTATTTCAGTTAGTGTCTACTTATGTCCCAAACAATCTATTTCTCATTAACCCCATAACGGGTGGAACTCTTATAGAGTTGCATCAGTTTTTCTTTTCTATATTAGTATGTTTAACCTAATTTTGCAGATGCTCCGGAATTTCACGCGTTTCCATGGTATTTCTCTACCCTAGTTATTTAAATACTTTGAGGACAAAGCATGTTTTTTGTTTGGGGGGGGGGCATAGAAACACATGTAATTAAGGCATCTGTTAGGATATAGATATGTATAATATGCACTTGTTTTCTAGTTAAAAAATTCAAAAAAAATTTAAAAATATAAATAAAAAGTAAGCTATACATTTAGGAATATTGGTATTGTTTTCTTTCTCTATGCTCGCAATAATCTAGAATTTTCAAGTAGCTTTTGCATTAGAATAGTTTTTAGAAACTTAAGCTAATATGTAGGCTAGAGTAAGTTCTGAAATCTAGGCTAGAGTACTTATTCTACAAATCCTGTGAGAATATAGCCTAAAGCCTTATATGAGTGAACATTTGAGAAATGACACAAGGGAGAAGTAAAATCCAGATAGAGAAATCACACGTCAACTTGCTTGATTACTATATCATATCCTTAGCGAGAATTTAGGCCCTCTTTTGATCGATATAGCCAGAAATTCCAACCTATGAATTATTTTCCACTAGTCGCCCCTCTGAGTCTTTCTTTAGCCTTTCATAAACCACAAATCCTTTACCCTATTACAAAATAAAACAAAATAAAAAAATCAACCTATCCAATTCTTTGAATAAGTCTGAGAATATAGATGAAGAATAGAAAAGAGAAGAACCTTTGAAATCAAGAATTTGTTAGTCGCTTCAGAAGAGAAAAGTAAGTTTCCGTCCAAATAAAAATAAAAATAAAATAAAAGGAAATAAAGAGTTAGAACTCCAAAAATAGAATCAAGGAGTAAAAAGCCAAAGAAAAAGAAAAAAAAAATGGCTAAGGATGGAAACAAAGTGTAGAAGTGAAAGTAAAGAATATGATTCTCTAGTTACATAATATGAAGACTCTATTATCTCAGACTTGTCCTCTTTGAATATCCATTTTCTTCCTTCTTAAACCATCTCCTAATTCCCGCAACACCTAATAAAGACCTCTAGCTTAATTAGAAATAGGTTAGTGTGATTGTAAGTGGCAGATGTGTTTGATCGACTCCGGCTTCCTTGTGTGTCATTGAGATTATAAGGTAAATTGTGCCCACTGCACACTGGAGTAGTGAAACTTGAGCGAAAAAATTAGAGTGGTTTTTATCTTGACATTTATGTGAGGACCTACTTAAGGACGCTATTCCGAGTTTCCAGAAACGGACCTGCTAGTTCATCTCATAGTATTACTCATTGTATATATGTTTATTCGTAGATGATAGATTATTATGCATATATTAGCTTAGGTTTCGACTTGATTATTTTGTATTCATTGCTAGTGAGATGTATAGATAATTGAGACATAGATAAGGAAACAATAGTTTATTTCTATGTCATTGTATTATATAGATAAAGTTTGTGAGTACCTTCACTGGAAAACTCTCACGAGGCTATAACTCGTCCACTAAGGAATTCCTAGTGGTTTAAGGCCTTGTTGCATATGGTCAATGCAATCGCACTCGGCGAAACGAGATTAGTTGGAACTCCATTTTTTGGTCACTTATGCTAATTTCTCATATTTGCTTGAGGACAAGCAAAATGCTGTTTGGGGGTGGTTTGATAAGAGCTCAAAACTGTAGTTTTAACCCCCTTAATAATATTGTTTTTAGACCAATTATGCTAGTAATAAATAAGAGTTAATGCTACTTACGTGATTTTATGTATTTCAGGCATGGAACTCAATTATATGCAGAAATGTGCCACTTTGGCGATATAAAGGAGTAAAGGGTTGGTTGCTAAGAAGTTATGGGATTAAAGGCCAAGACGGGCAGAAACAGCACACAAAAGTCAACAGAACTTCCGAAGATCGTATATTTGGACTCAAGCCTCTGAATTGGGCGTAACTTATGTCAAAACGACTGGATCGGAAAGTGCTTTCCAATGGTCCAAACTTTGACCCAATCAGAGAAGCAGAAGTAGACGAAAAGCCTGTTGAAGTTGAAGCCAACTGAAACCTGTGGACTGAAGAAATTGGGCTTTGGGCTCGATTTTTCGGCCCAAAACATGGACCCTCAGCCCATGCACGAAAATTTGGATCTGGTCTCCTCCATTTCTACACACAAGACTTAGCTTTTAAGTATCAATTAGCTTAGGGTGGAAAGTAGCTATTGTAGTATCCATTAAACATTAGTTCTAGATCTAATCTTTGAGTTTTGAATTAGTTAATTAATTAGTTTCCATTTTATGTTATTGTTTCATTCCTTATTTTACATTAAGTATTTGAATCATTGTTTATCATTGATTAGATAAATAAAATAGTTAGTTCTTGTTAAATTCGATTTTGTTATTTAATATTATTTAGATCTAATTCCAATTCTTGTTATTCAGTTAATTCTTAGTTGTTAATTTAGATTTCAATTATTGTTTAGTTGAATTTAGTAAAGTTAGAATCTTTATATGATGTCTAGTTTTAATTCAATTGGAAATGATAGTTTGATGAATCAAGGCTAAACCTCCATTAGAGGAATTTGGTGAAGCCTTGATGAAAACTTGATTGTGTAGCGTAGAATCGTTATAAAAGACTATTCCACTCTAGAAGGAAGTTGATTCGCCATGAGAATGGGTGGACTTCCTCACATGCTAGTTATGAATTGATAGAAATGTCATGTATAATTAGGGATTAGAACGACCAATTCTTACCGTGAGAACGTAAGAATTGGATTACAACAATCTATGATAGTTTCTGAAGTTGGATTCCAGGTGGATTCAATTCCCCCCTAATTCTTATTCTAGATTCAAACTTTAGTATTCCGTAGCATTTCGTAGTTGAGTTATTCATATCTTGTTAGTTAAATTTGAATCGTAGTATAATTCGTAATTTTCTCATTGACTTTGGTAGGATTGATAGTCGTAGGAAACTTGAATGCTTAAGAACTAGGAGTGGAACGAATCTTCTATTCCAACTCTACTTCAATGGATTCGAGAGTAGAAAACAAATATCTTTGATAAGTCTAGTATAAGTGAAGTTTGTAGTTTTACTTGCGTTTAGAGTTTCATCGCTTTATTCATTAGTAAAACTATCATTTTTACGATTGATATGACCAAAGTGAAATGCTACAACTATAAGCAGATGGGACACTTCACTGGTGATTGCACTGAGCTGAAGCAGGTATCCATTTCCCCTGACTTGCATTACATAAGTGTATGTACACATGTTTTAGTTGCTGATTCTCTCCCTGAATAGATTGTAGATACAGGAGCAACCAGGCATGTAGCTCGAAAGCGAGTAGGGTTTGTAGATTATCGTTGAATTCCAGCAAACTCCCAGAAGCTTTATATGGGAAATGGCACTAGTGAAGATGCATTAGGAATTGGTACATACCAACTCTCATTATGCACTAGGCACGTACTTCTTCTACATGATGTGCTTTATGTTCCTGGAATTCAGCATAATTTGCTTTCTGTTTTAGCACTTCTTTCTTTTGGATATTCTTTTGATTTTAAGGCTGATAGGTTGGATATTAAGTTGGATGGTATTGTTTTTGGACATGGATTCCTTATGAATAATTTCTTTAAAGTTGAATTGAATGATTCTTTTTCTTTATTATCTTCCATGGCTAGTGCAAGTAAAAATATTGATTCTGTTACTTGGCATGTGATAAGAGCCCAAAACTGTAGTTTTAACCCCTTAACCATCATACTTTTAGACCAATTATGTGAGTAATAATTAAGAGTTAATACTGATTACGTGTTTTTATGCATTTCAGGCTTCAAAGTCCATTATGTGCAGAAATGTGCCACTTTAGCGAGATAAAGGAGAAAAGGTCGGTTGCTAAGGAGTTCTGTGAATAAAGGCCAAGATTCAAGGAGACAAAGCCTTTGTAAAGCCCGGTCAAAAGCTGAAAAGTCAACATGGGCAGAAACAATGCACAAGTCAGCAGAACTTCCGAAGGCCGTATCTTTGGACTCAGACCTCGGAATTGGGAGTATCTTATGTCAAAATGACCGACTCGGAAAGAGCTACCCAATCAGAGGAGCAAAAGTGGATGAAATATTTGTCGAAGCCAACTGCAACTAAAGAGCCCATTTTGGACTAAAGAAATTGGGTTTTGGGCCCGATTTTCTGACCCAAAACATGGCTCCAAGCCCATGCACGATTTTTGGATCTGAAAGTATAAAAACAAAAGCTTGACTCTTTGTTAATGGTATATAGTTAGGTTAGAAAATAAATTATGTTAGGATAAGAAAAGTAGCCATTAAACCTTAGTTCTAGATCTAGTTTTAGATTAATTAATTAGTTTATTTCTTGAGTATTGAATCATTGTTTTTATTGTTCATTAGATTAATAAGTAGTTGTTATTCATTCAATCATATCTTGTTCTTATTGTTCTATTAGATTTATAAAGTTAATTACTTATTTCATAATGACATGTTCTTATTATTATTCTTGTGTTGGGAATGGTAGTATAGAAATTTCACATCAAATCATTACTCTCACCATTGTTCCTTTTGGGTTTGATTAGTTGAATTCAATTTAAGTCTAGACAGTTAAGAGTGGAATGAATCCTTACTCATTATATTGCATGATTATGTTTTGAGAGTAAGAAGAATTGATTTAAACGTAAGAACGGTAGGATTACGTATTAGTGTTTTTAACATTAATATTTAGGATTCTATTATTTTTACGGTTATCAAATGGCGCCGCTGCCATCTTAATCTCGTTCAAGACAAGAATTCAATTGCTTGAATCCAAGGGGCAATCCCCCATTCTCTACCCACCCACTCTTTTAATTTTTCATTCTTATTTCTTGAATTTTCGGAACTGTTCACTGTTTTAGGCATAGGGGCTGCGGATTCACAGAGAAAAACACTGCAGTGAAGATATTTCTTAATTTTCGAAAATTCTGAAAATTTTCAGACATAATATTTAATATGTTGTTGATTTACTGGAATATTTTCAGATTTTTCAAAGTTGGTTTACCTTGTGAAAAAAATACGATCTTTACAGTGCTGCATTTCAGTTTTCACACCGTATGTTCTTGAAAAACAGACGAGTAAGGTTACTTAGGGAGTTCTAAAAATTCTATAATTTTTACAGGAGTATCTATCCTAAGTCAGGAGTTTGTAATAAAAATTTGACGAATTTTTTATTTGTTTTGACCTCCTAAATAGTAGAGTGTTTCCAGTGTGTTTCTGCAGTATTGCAAACACTTAATATCTGGAACACCAGCCAATAAGGAGAGGTTGTAGAACTCCAATTGCTCTAAATTTTTTACAGGAACAAGTAGGATCTGTCAGGAGTCTCCAGTAAAAATTTGGAAATTTTTGGCTTTCTTTTGATAGGTTAAACATTCGGTTGTTTGTATTGTGTCCGAAAACTGTTTTGAAAACTTTTCAGGGCAGTAGAGGGAATTTCATAGGTCCGATTGACCTGAAATTTTACAGGCTACTTTATAGACGTCTTAGCAAATTACTATAAAAATTTCAAATTTTTTGGAGTAAATTAAAAGGTCTAAAACTTGAAAACCCTTAAGCGCGACCTGCGCCCATACCGAGCGCGACCCGCGCTCAAAACACTGGACATCTGAAATTCCTGAAGCGCGACCCGCGCCCTAAGCAAGCACACCTGCGCTCAAAACACTGAAAGTTGAACGCGACCTGCGCCCATACTGAGCGTGACCCGCGCTCAAAACACTGGAACTCGAATTTGCACTGAGCTCACTGCCTAGTGAAGTGAAGCGCACTGCGCCTCTCCAATGATTTTGCCGGATTTCCGCAGGTTTGATTCAAATTTTCAATTTTCAAGTTTTTCAGTGTTCTAACTTGTTATATACACTGAACACGTGTGAACAAAACGCTATTTATAAGCGAAGCAAGGACGCAATCAGGTATTCCCTTCTTCCACTCCTCGTTTCTTTTGTTAGAGGAATTTTAATTCTAGTATAATCAGGCTTGTTTTTCGTAGACATAAATACCACACGCCTATCTAAGAATTTCACACACACCACCTGATATAATAGTTGAAGAAAGAGAGACTCATCTCTCTGACTTCTACAAAGCCTTGAGCGATAGCCCCAAATCTTGCATCGTTCTAGCGACCCGATGGGGGGATTCGAATCCCCAAATATTTTTAATTTGTTACCCGTTTTTCATGGTTTAGACCATGAAAAACCTTATCAGCACATGCGTAGGATTGAACAAGTCCTAACAACATTCCACCATCCCACGGTTGGTGCGAAACAAATTAAACTGAGGGTATTCCCTTTCACCTTAGCCGATAAGGCGGCGTCTTGGTTAACTGTCCAAACGCCAAACTATGTGGACTCATGGGCTCAACTTGTTCAATTGTTCATGGAACAGTTTTACCCACCACTGAAGACAGATGAAATGCTTCACAAGATTCATTTCTTCAGCCAAAATCCTCATGAATCCTTTTCAGAGGCCTGGAATCGTTTCACTAATCTTCTCATTGAATGCCCGCATCATAATCTTGCGAAAGACACGCTTGTTCGTGCTTTTTTCAAGGGGCTTTCACATTATCATAAGGAGGTTCTAGATATCATGACTGGGGGTAGTTTTCTTAGTAAAGGAGCCTTGGAGGCTTATAAATTCTTAGAAGATCAATCTAAGAAGAACAACAATTGGGAGGTAACGATTCCTCCCGGCCTCTCCTTTTCTCTTGAGGTTAAATATGATCCCGAACTTAAAACTTTTATCGATGCCCTCTAAAAGGTAGATGCCATCTCTGTTCAACAACAACCCACTCCAGTCATGAATATTAACTCTACTCGTTGTAATGTCTGTTTGTAGTCTTGAGCATTCCGACTTCTATTGTCCTCTTGTCTATGCACAAACACCACCACAACCATCACACTTCAACCAGTTAACTCAACATCAAGGACAAGGGAACTTAGGTGACCCGAGAATAGAGGTTTAATACCCATAACCCGAACTATCAACATCAAGACATGAACGCCAACAAGCTTTAATTCCAATACAACCATCTACGACAAAGTAGTAGTGACCTTGTTGGAGAAACAAAATCAAATTATGCAACAAAACTCCAACTTGATGAAAGATCAAAGATGATCAAAACTCTAATATGATGAAACAAACGATGCAAATGATGTAGTCTTTGTGCCAAAAGGTTATTGACATGTCTTATAACCAAAATAATAACCAAACCAACAGTTTCCAAGTCAAGCGATTACCTAATCCAAGTCAACAAACACCGCCTTTGAAATAAACGGTATTTACTTGTAATGGTAATACAAACCAGGGGGACTCTACAGGTGATCACTACCGCCCGTTCGGGCGGTAGTTGATAACCAAGTGACTATGCCTAAAGATTACCCGCAAACTAAAAATGATACCATACCAAATACTATAATAGAAACTGAAGACCCTATAACTGTAGAAGTACCAGTTAAACCACAACCAAAAGGGAAAACATTACAAGACCCAATAATAGAAAGTGAAGACCCTACACCTGTAGAGGTTCCAATATGGACACCTAGATGTAAAACAGCTAGAGATAAAGCAAAGACTAATAATACTTTTATCCCTTCTGCTAAAAATAGCGATAAAGCACCATCTCCCCAAAGACTAGTTGTGTTTAAAAAAGACGAGAATTTTGATAAGATTAGGGAAGTGTTTAAAAATTTGACTATAAACCTACCTTTTCTAGAAGCTGTAAAAAGTCTACCTGGACACGCTAAGTTTCTAAAAGAGTTGTGCACCAAGAAGAGGAAAACCAACATACCCCACGAAGCATTCTTAACTGAACAATATCCCTCTTTATCTGGACATAACAAAATTGTTAAGTACAAGGACCCTGGTCGCCCTACTGTACAATGCACCTTAGGTGATACCTTCATAACAACTGCTTTATTAGACACGGGAAAGTGTTAACTGACTCCTTTTATTTATATAAACAACTAGGTCTAACAAAACTTCAACCAACCAAAATGACTTTGTATTTAGCCGATCGTTCTATTAAGTATCCCAAGGGTGTAGTTGAAAATATTCTCATTAAAGTTCAGGATTTTTACTATCCAAAATTTACTTTGTTATTCTTGACACGAAGTTGCTCATGATTCCATTCCCATCATCTTAGGCCCTTTCTTGAAACCCCAATGCCCAAATCAATTGTCGGGATGGCTCAATGACTCTTTCTTTTGGAAATCTTTCTGTAGAAGTTAACATGTTTAAACAAAAACAGGGACAACTAGGTTTGCCTGTAGAAGGGGAAGTGAAGTCCATTGAGAGCTTTGTACCTCACATTAGTGCGGCTGACAATTTAGTCCCCACACTAGTAGATACCCCTCTTATGGAAGAAGACAAGGATCACAATTTCTACTCCCTAGACGTAGATAACATCAAGGAGGATTTCCTTCGACTCTTTTGCAACCCTTTCTTTGCCGCCTCGCATGAAGTTCTCTCCTATTGACATCCATTCATCTCTTGACCATGGCATGACGGAAGAAGAATTTTTCGCCCTATCCCAGTGATTCTTCTTACCCACCTATTGAGTAATGTCTTGCATATCTCAAGGCCTCTGATGATATAGAACTAAGAACACTAGTTGAACACCATTCACCCACCTCACATCCTCATGTCACTAATTCACCTTCCATCACGAATGTTCCTCGCCCTCTACCTTTTCAAAGAACCATTGAGTTTGTACTTGACCTTAGTGTTTCTCCTATGCTTCATAACTATCTAAAACCAACTGGTGAAGAAGTAACACCCAAGGACGAGCCACCTGACACTTTTTCATTTTTTCTATTTTTTCTATTTTTTCCTTCTCAAAATTATCCACATCCCACGTATCTTCCACAACCATCAATTTTCTCACGTTCATTTACTTGGGATCCCCTTCGTAGGAGGACAAAGAAGAAACTGTATACTCGATTAGGTGTTAGATCTATAAGGCTTTGCTCTCATTCCACTAAGCTACGTCATAGGAAATCTTGGTGCTTAATTCTGTTTGATGGTGCATTCCATGTTAATTATTTGTGGAAAGACCCACAACTTTTTCGATTGTTAATATATGGTAAACTGCATTTTAATACATATATATTAGTAAGTCTAGGGAATCTGACTTTAAAAAACCCAAGTTTTCATACAATACCAACTTTCTGGAGTATACGCCAAACAAAATTTTCAAACTTAAAAAGAGTTTTCCAATTTTGTTTGGGGGTGTGATTTTTGGTATTCATTTCAAATCATGTTGCCACCCTAAGCATGTCATGTTTACTCCAAAGAGAGTTTGTGTTTCTTTTAGCGATACCACTTTTAATTGTGCTTCATATTATCATATCATCTTTACAATATTTCATTCTACAGTGCACGCCAATTTTTGCCACGCTTCTATGGTAAATTCTTTCCTTATCTCTTTACACTTTGAGGACAAAGAGTTCGATTGTTTGGGGGTGGGATAGAAACATTTGCAAAAATTAGACACTTTTAGGATGTAAATTATGCACTTTTATTTATAAAATGTTAAAAAGTATAAAAATTAGTTAGTTACATAATTTAATTGTGCTATTGAATTGTTTCATGAACCCCCTTCTCCTAAATTGTTTGGGGGTGGTATAGAAACACGATGTAAATGTTAAGCACATATTAGGTTGTATATTATGTATTATTTGTCTTAAAAATAATAAAAATAAAAAGTTTATGCTATACACTTAGGAATATTGGTATTGTTTCTTTCTCTATGTTCTTAATAATCTAGAAGTCTCACGTAGCTTTTGCATTAGAATAGTTTTTAGAAACTTAGGTTAATATGTAGGTAATAATCTTTGCATCTATCTATAAATATGTTACATGAGTATCTATGATTGTTTGGCAGTAAGTTTCTGAAATCTAGGCTAGAGTACTTATTCTACAAATCCTGTGAGAATATAGCCTAAAGCCTTATATGAGTGAAACATTTGAGAAATGACACAAGGGAGAAGTATATTCCGAATAGAGAAATCACACGTCCACTTGCTTAACCACTATACCATGTCCTAAGAGAGAATTTAGGCCCTTTTTGGATCAATATAGTTAGAAATTCTGACCTAAGTATATTTTCCGGTAGTCGCCCCACTGAGCCTTTCATTAGCCCTTCCATAAACCACAATTCCTTTACCCTATTACAAAAACAAAACAAAATATAAAAAAAAAAAAAAAAAAAAAACCTACCCATTTTAGAATAAGTCTGAGAATAGGATGAGTGAAGAAAAGATAAGAGAAAAACCTGTGTAAACAGAAATTAGTTAGTTGCTTCAGAAAAGAAAAAGAAAAGAAGTTTCCATCCAAAGAAAATAAAATAAAAAGAAAAATAGAAATAAAATAAAAACTCCAAAAATAGAATAAAATGAGTCGAAAAGCCAAAAGAAAAAGGCTAAGGATGGAAACAAAGTGTAGAAGCAAAAGAACAAGGTTTTCTCTAGTTACGTAATATGAAGACCCTATTATCTCAGACTTGTCTTTTTGAATATCCGTTTTCTTCATTCTTAAACCATCTCCTAATCCCCGCAACACCTAATAAAGACCTCTAGCTCAATTAGAAATAGGTTAGTGGGATAGTAAGTGGCAGATGTGTTTGATCAACTTCGGCTTCCTTGTGTGTTATTGAGATTGTAAGGTAAAGTATGCCCACTGCACACTGGAGTAGCAAAACTTGAGTGGAAAAATCAGAGTGATTTTTGTCTTGACTTTTATGTGAGAACCTACTTAAGGACGCTATTCCAAAGTTTCAGAAACGGACCTGTTACTACATTTCATAGCATTACTCATTGTATATATGTTTATTCGTAGATGATTAATTATTATGCATATATTAGCTTAGGTTTCGACATGATTATTTTGTATTCATTGCTAGTGAGATGTATAGATAATTGAGACATAAATAAGGAAACAATAGTTTTATTTCTTAGTCGTTGTAGTATAGATGAAGTTTGTGAGTACCTTCACTGGAAAACTCTCACGAGGCTATAACTCATCCACTAGGGAATTCCTAGTGGTTTAAGGTCTTGTTGCATATAGTCAATGCAATCGCACTCAGGGAAACGAGAGTAGATAGAACTCCATTTTTGTCACTTATGCTAATTTCTCATCTTTGCTTGAGGACAAGCAAAATGCTGTTTGGGGGTGGTTTGATAAGAGCCCAAAACTGTAGTTTTAACCCCTTAACCATCATACTTCTAGACCAATTATGTGAGTAATAATTAAGAGTTAATACTGATTACGTGTTTTTATGCATTTCAGGCTTCAAAGTCCATTATGTGTAGAAATGTGCCACTTTAGCGAGATAAAGGAGAAAAGGTCGGTTGCTAAGGAGTTCTGTGAATAAAGGCCAAGATTCAAGGAGACAAAGCCTTTGTAAAGCCCGATCAAAAGCTGAAAAGTCAACACGGGCGAAAATTGATTGCACAAGTCGTGAGAACTTCCGGCGGCGTATCTTTAGACTCAGACCTCGGAATTGGGAGTATCTTATGTCAAAACGACCGACTTGGAAAGAGCTTTCCAATGGTCCAAGCCCTGACCCAATCAGAAGAGCAAAAGTGGACGAAATATCTGTCAAAGCCAACTGCATCTGAAAAGCCCATTTTGGACTAAAGAAATTGGGTTTTGGGCCCGATTTTCCGGCCCAAAACATGGCTCCAAGGCCATGCACGATTTTTGGATCTGAAAGTATAAAAACAAAAGCTTGACTCTTTGTTAATGGTAGATAGTTAGGTTAGAAAATATATTATGTTAGGATAAGAAAAGTAGCCATTAAACCTTAGTTCTAGATCTAGTTTTAGATTAATTAATTAGTTTATTTCTTGAGTATTGAATCATTGTTTTTATTGTTCATTAGATTAATAAGTAGTTGTTATTCATTCAATCATATCTTGTTCTTATTGTTCTATTAGATTTATAAAGTTAATTACTTATTCCATAATGACATGTTCTTATTATTGTTCTTGTGTTGGGAATGGTAGTATAGAAATTTCACATCAAATCATTACTCTCACCATTGTTCCTTTTGGGTTTGATTAGTTGAATTCAATTTAAGTCTAGACAGTTAAAAGTGGAATGAATCCTTACTCATTATATTGCATGATTATGTTTTGAGAGTAAGAAGAATTGATTTAAACATAAGAACGGTAAAATTACGTATTAGTGTTGTTAACATTAATATTTAGGATTCTATTATTTTTATGGTTATCAGCATGCTAGACTAGGTCATATAGGACAAGATAGGATGACCAGATTAGCAAGAGAAGGCCTTTTGGGCCCACTCGCTAAGGTTGACCTACCTATATGTGAACCATGTTTAGCTGGTAAAGCATGTAGAAAGCCTTTTTGAAAGGCAGTAAGAGCTACTCAGCCTCTTGAGCTAATCCACATAGATATTTGTGGGCCTATAAATGTTAAGGCACGTCATGGCGCCTCTTATTTTCTCGCTCTTATAGATGATTACTCATGATATGTTTATGTCTATCTGATAGCTCACCGCTATGAAGCTTTGAATTGTTTTAAACGCTTTATAGCAGAGGTTGAGACACAGAAAGAGAGGAGCTTAAAAACTCTTCGAACTGACTGAGGACGTGAATACTTATTTGATCAGTTCAAGGAACTATGTGAGAAAAAGGGGATATGCAGACAATTAACTATTCCTTATACTCCACAACAAAATGGTGTAGCGGAGAGAAGAAATAGAACTCTTTTAGATATGGTTAGATCAATGATGGCTCAAAGTAATCTCCCTATATCATTTTGGGGGGATGCACTTTTGACTGCTGCCTACATACTTAACCGAGTGCCTTCTCAGTCAGTTCCTTCAACACCTTATGAACTTTGGAAAGGCGAAAAGTCCCATTTGGAACATTTGCACCCATGGGGCAGCAGGTTTTGTTCACAACATCTCTCATAAGTATGGGAAACTAGGCCCTAGAGCTAGAAAGTGTATCTTTGTAAGGTATTCTGATAGCTCAAAAGGTTATGTTATGTATGGTGAACATCCTGATGGAGGAATGACAGAAATAGAGTCTCGCGATATAGACTTCATTGAGAATGATTTTCCTAGCATAAGTAACGCAAAGAAAGATCTTCACCTCTATGAGATAGAGGAGTACGAAAACATCCTACCATTTTCAAGCGACGGTGGGGAATTAATTTCTCATCTTGTAATCATTGAAGATAGTGGGAGTGGTTTTCAACCTAGTGGGAGTGTACCAGACAGTGGGAGTGTACCACTAGATCCTCCACAAGATCCTCAAGTGCATAAGAGTAAATGTGGAAATATTCCCCGTCGTCATTTCGAGATTGAAAGGGATATTTTTCTGTGTACTCCATTAGATGAGGAAGAACCTACTTCTTTCAAAGAAGCAATTTCTTCTCCTGCTAGAGACAAGTGGATGGTTGCTATGCAAGATAAGATGAGCTCAATGGGGAAAAACGAGGTTTGGGAGTTAGTTGATCTTTCGCCTGGGCGTAAAACTATTGAAAATAAATGGATTTTTAAAGTTAAACGCAAGGCAGATGGTTCAATTGACAAGCATAAAGCACGCCTTGTGGAGAAAGGTTATACCCAACAAGAGGGTATAGACTATGAAGAGACATTCTCCCCTGTGGTGAGATTTGCTTCAATTCGCCTCATTCTAGCTATTGTCGCACGACAGGATTTAGAACTTTTTCAAATGGATGTTAAAACTGCATTTCTCAATGGAGAATTAAAGGAAGAGATCTATATGGCTCAATGACACGCGCTCTTTTTTGTGTTTATGAGATGGTATATGGATGATGTAGATATATGATGGTCGTTGAACAAAATAGAAGCATACCAAAACCTAATTATCCCTCAATAAGTAAAGGATGAGTAAGGTATCATTCCACTTTTAAGTGTATGTTTATATGAAGGACTAGACTGGAAAGAGGGTTAGAGGGATTAAAAGCTATTATTATAGATATTGTAGATTCTAATGCTAAACTAAACTATACTAAATAAACTATTGAGAATTTATAAGAGAGGGAATTCAAGAGATTAGAATCCACCAATACTTTTGATCTGTGACCTTCTGCTTCATGGTTGTTCTCACAAGTAAATTACAATTAGGCAATCGAGCGAGTGTCGATGCCTTTTTGGACAAAATATCATAAACGAATAACTTTACTTAAAGTTGTTCCTATGTTCATATTACTAGTATCTTCTTTCCTTTTAGGTGAGCTTGGGCAGCTATTCAATGAATCACCATCTAAGGCAAACACAATAAATATTTCCCTTACTCTAAAACACTACACAACTAGAAGAAAAGTAGATAATAATAGTATAATATTCAATTACAATAAATAAAACCCTATTCTAGCATTATATTCAATTACAATAAATAAAAGCATGTCACTAGTAAATATTCAATTGCAATAAATAAAACCCTAAACTAGCATGATATTCAATTGTAATAAATAAAAACCTTAATCTATACTTCCATCCCCTAGTCTGGGCAATGGAACTAATAACTAAAATCATAAATAACTAACCTGATTAAAGAACACCATGAACCAAAAGAATCATCAAACCCTAAGCACCGGCTTCATCTTCTCCCTTGAAAGAGAAGATTAGCCTCCCATAAAGAAGGAAGAACATGAAGAATGAGAAGAAGAAGAGTCGAAGAACATAAGACTAGAAAGACTAATTTATTAAGACTCGGCTAGTTAAAACCGAATATTTTATTATTAATCTCTCTATGCCTCAAGTTCTAGAGACAAGAGTATAAGTGAATTGGCCAATTACATGAGGCACTTAGGTCCTCTATTTATAGGGGTTACAATGAGTTCTAGAAGCATTCCAAACCGCCATTTGTTTTCTAATACAAATCAACTTCTTTCAGAGTCCAACTTTGTCTCCAAAACTGGGAAGGAATTGGCTACAGTGTCGTTTCATGCGTCCAGACGTACGATCCATGCTTCTCAAATGCAAGAGTCGCATCTGGATGAACAATAGTCGCGTCTCAGACGCGAGACTCTATTTTTCCTATTTTGCTCCATCCTTTTTTCCTCTTTTGCGGACTTTGGTCCAACCAACGAATTCTTTTGCCTTGGGCTTCCAAATAGGCTTTAAAATAGGTCCAAGTCGCATCTTTAATAGTTTCAATTCCTTAGCCTTCTCCATAATTATCCACGGGCTTTCCATGTGATCCTTAATGCTCCAAATTGCTCTTTTTTACCCCTTTTTCTCTAATATTCTACAAAACTCTCTTTTTCACCTGTAGAATCATAAAACATAACTTACAAACACTATTAGTCCACTAAGATGGCTAAATAAGAGGCATAATTGAGGGTTAAATTGCACTTTTTGAGCACTTCTCACAACTCCCAACTAGCCTTTTGCTAGCCTCTTAGCAAATAAGATAAAAAAAATAGATAAGTGATCAAAATCACATCCTAATAGCAAAAAATAAAATCCTAACTCACTTTCACAGGCATCGGGATTGCATTTACCATATGCAACAAGGCTTTAAACCTTTAAGTTCCCAAAAAATGACGAGTTATAGTCTCATGATGGTTTTTAGGTGATATACCCACAAAATCAATCAATAACATGTTCAAGAATGATAGAATTTTTCAGAGAGAGAAATTCCTTACCCACTTAGTGCTTACTCCAACAGACGATCTTCATTGCTAACTACATTGCTGCAAAGACTCATAGATTATGATGGGAGATGGTAAAAATTGACAAAATTCTCAATCAAGACTTATATGTGTACTCAGTCAATCTCCTGTACTCTCCTATCCAAGAAACGGAATCCCTAGTTTACCTTTAGACAGATAATCTCGACTTTCAATCCCCACCGGTCATACTCTCATAAAAGAATCTCTCAGAATATGGTATACTATTTTACCTCATATATATGGGGAAAAGAATAATGAATACGAACATCCCAAATACTACCTTGAAATACAGACTTCTAGATGACAGTAGTCTCATGGAAAGAATGTCAATCACATATGAAGTGTTGGGTCCTTCACTTTAGCACCCTCTCACCTATTCTAGACTTCGTACTATATTGTAGTAATAAGTCATGGGTTGTAACTTGGCTTGGGAATTGGTTTATGAAGGAAAGGTAAAAAGGATTCAAAGGTTGTTTCTGAAAACACTAAAGATTTTGCTTTTTTCTTTGGAAGATTTCTTCAAATTCTGTATTGCAGAGAAAAATTTTCCTTTGTCTTAGATTTTCTATCCATTCTGTTCAACTTTTTTTTTTTCTTTAGCTTAGTGGTATATCTTTGATTAGTACTGGATATGCTTGTTTTCCACTAGCTTCTTTCACTTAGAACAGAATGATGGTCTTTATTGTATCTCTCTGGTATTTCCTTGTAATTTTCCTTTTGTGCTATTTCTTCCTCTTTGTGCCCCTCGTATTCTCAAAAACATATGGGTATGGCTGATAAAGATTATGGCTATACTCCTTGTCTAGAGTTGGGTAAAGGGTAAAGGGTTTTATGAAAGAAAATGGCTTATTGTAAGGCTCAAAAGGGTTTAACATGATGGTCCTACTAGGTGGGATAAAGGCTGAATGGGTTCACTACTTGACTTATCAGTATGATACTCTGTTTCGAATAGACTATAAGACCTAATGGCTATCTCCCCAGTTGATGCCACTTCGTGATTAACCAAATCAACGAATAATGAGACTATATTACAACAAAATAAAGAACTGAAAGAGGTTAAGTCACGCAAACTTGGATTTTTCGTAAGAACTCTCCAAAGAATGGGTATAAAGCTCAAGTCTCACGGGCTAAGTCTAAAAATTCTACTTCCTGTTTACTAGGGGTTTAAATATCTCTTCTAGCAAAAGTACACAAAACTGACCAAGTACTATGGTGGTGCCTTGATAAAGAATTCTATCAACAAGAACTATTTTCGATCTTAATAAATAGTCTAAGTGGTAATGAAATCAACAATATCAACTATCTATCAAACTCAACACTAAGCAGTATAAAATCTATATCCCAGACTCATCATTAAAATTCATTTTTCTCATGCTGCTGATATAGAAACAAAAATATTTTTGTTTTTGAAAACTAATTTTTGAAATTCATTTCTCAAGTACACCCTCCCCCAACTTAACATATGCATTGTCCTCAATGTATAGAAATTAAGTAAATGAAATGAATGAGAAAAGGGGAAGATGTTACTATTGATGTCGAATATCAAAATTAATCCCAAAAATAAGAACATTTCCTTTTACCAAGATTTTTTTTTTTTTTAGGTCTTTTTAAGTCAAATCCCTAAGACTATATATCATGCATTATCAATTTGGAGTGAGGAGATCATATTTTCTTACCCAAATCTGACGAATATTTGGAGGACGAGGAGGTCTCACCTTGTGGGTTGTCAAAAATACTCCTTGATATGCTGGTGAAGTTGCTTCTCTACCTTGAACTATTTCAAGTCTGATGATTATATGATAGGCCTTTTGGTTCCTCTGTGTAGAAGATTGACGAAAATCTTTCTTTCTAACAGGATAATAGTATCTGATGTGCCCTTTACTACCATAGTAATGATAATGGATGTCTGGCTGACTGCGCTCAAGGTGGGTGGTAGACTGGTTCACATACTTCTCTCATTTAGACAATAATGGTATAGAAGAAGCTTCAATAGTGCAATGCTTCTTATCAATATGGTCCACTTTCTTCTTTAGAAGACTCATTTCAGTTTCTAGATTCTGTTGTTTTTCTAAAACTTCTTTAAAAATGATTCTCTAGCAACCCGATTTTTTCGGTAGAAGTATGTTGTTCATCCTGAAATGTAGAGTTCATCTTCTCAAGATATGATACTCTCTCTGTTAATTTTCCATTCTGCTCACTTAAATCCTGAATTTTCTGCAGAGATTCCAAGAACGTGGCTAGCAATGCCTCTGTGGTGGGGTTCTCAGATTCATCACAGTTTTCTGTAGATTGAGCACTCTCAATTGTATCTTCGAATGGAACGAATTCTTGTATCATGCTATCAAGGAAGTACACCTCTCCACCTTCGGCGTCATTACAATCCTTATGCAACAGGTGAAAGATATTTATGTCCATGGACATCTTACCAAAGTTGATCTTCATTTTATCATTGTAATAATTTATCAAAGCTTTTGCGGTAGCGAGGAAAGGTCTGCCTAGAATAATTGGAATTTTATCAAAGGCCTCCTTGGTGTCTATCATAATGAAATCCACTGGATAGTAGAAATCAGCTACTTGAACAAGAACATCCTCAACTATGCCTCTGGGAATCTTGATAGAGCGGTCAGCTAACTTCAATTTGACTTGTGTAGGCTTTAGGTTCTCCAGGCCCAACGCTTGGTACACATGATATGGCAAGAGATTAACACTAGCACCAAGGTCTAAAAGAGCATTACCTGTGAATTTTTCTCCTATCTTGCATTATATTGTAGGACTTCCTGGATCTTTAAGCTTGACTGGAGCTTGCTGATGGATAACAGATGTTGTTTGTCCAAATTAGAAACGCGTTAAACTTTGGAACATGAGTACTTCTCTTTATGTTGCATGCATCCTTCAAGAATTTGGCATATGATGGCAACTGCTTGATCGCTTTGAGAAAGGGGATATTGATGTTATCTTTCTCAAATGCCTCCTTCATCTCTAAAAATTGCTTGTCCTTTTTGCTTTGAGCAAAAAACATAGGAAAAGGTTCTTTCAGTTCAAACACATCAACATGTGTCTGCTCTTCTCTCTCTTCGGCATTCATGCATATCTTGTATTGGTCATCTTGACAAATGGGAGTGGAAAGGATTTCCCCCACTTCCTTTTGAACTTCATTTGAAATCTTGACCGATTGCTCTATAGCAATGTCATCATGAGAAGGTAAGTCAACCTTGTTGTCTATCTTCAATCCTGATCTGAGAGTAGTAACTGGGTTGACATGATCATGGAGGTGATCAGTACTAGAAGTTGTCCCCAATGTGGCATACATCTTCACTCCTCAATATTAGTTCCAATAAGCTAAGTTGAGTGGCTTGTGTCTTTACAGACAAAGCAGTGGTGAGTTGGTCGACCTTAGCCTCGAGAGACTCCATTCTAGAATATTGACTTGCCTGAGATTGCTGGAGATTGAGCTGAGACTATGCAAGAAGCTCTAGAACACTTTCAAACTTCTGATTTTTCTGTGATAGCAAAGTAATAGCATTCTCCAGGTTGGAAGGTGCGGCATAATTTCTCCTAGGATCAGGCACTAACTCTCTACTTGTATTGGGAGCTGATAAGAGTAAAATTGTTGTTGAGGAACTAAATGTGAAGCTTGACTTGTCTATGGAATATAACTTTGATCTTGAGAACATGGGGGCCCAGCGTTCTGTCTCCAATAATTACCTTGAAAGTTATTACCACCTTGGTTGGGCCTCTGAAATGAGTTTATATTGTACTCTCCAACTGATCCATGTTGATAGTAACCAGGACATTTTAGAGTTGCATGAGAAGTGCCCGAACAGACTTCGCAGTATTGGCTAGCTTGCATGACTGGGAGAGATTTAGCTTGAGACTTGTTGATCTTAGAGGGATTCATGGAGAACTGGTTGAATTTCTTACTCAGAGTTTCAATGCTGGTGGCCAGGCTGGCCAATGTAGACTTCAGTTCTTGATCTACTTGTTCATGTGCTTGGTAACCAAATTGCTTTGGCTCCCCCTCCATGCTAGCGACATCCTCGTTGCTAGTAGTCCATTGTTGTGTTTCTTCAGCTAAATTCTCGAGAAAGTTGTAAGCTACCGCTCCATCCATTGATATAAACTTGCCTTTGTGTATTGACTGTATCATCTGCTTCTTCATCATCGAGAGTCCTCGATAGAAAAAATGAGCCAATGTGATCTTGTCGTATCCATGATGTGGACACGAGACTAGCAGATTGTTGAATCGCTCCCAACTATAATGATATTTTTCAGTCGCTTTTCCTTTGAAATTGCTGATAGCTTGCTGCATGGCATCAGTCTTCTAGGGTGGGTAGAACTTGTTCATAAACTTCGTTCTGAACTTCTCCCATTTGTCTATTGAATTGATCGGTTGTGCAATTAACCATTCGGAGGCTTTACCTTCGAGTGAGAGCGAAAAAAGAATCAACTTGATACTCTCATCTTTGATATTCTGGTTCTTGAAAGTTTTGAGGACTGATAGAAATTTGTTCATGTGAACATATGGCTGAACATTGTCTGAACCGTTAAACTTTGGAAGCATAGAGATTATTGATGCTCTAAGTTCAAATTGGTTAGACTATGTCTCTGGAAAAATAATACTGTTGGGTGGGTCTCCAATGATTGGCGAATAGAAATCGCTCAGCTTCTTCCTCTGATGTGCTTCCATGGGTGGGATAGCTTCAGGATTATTGGTGTCCATAACACCTCTATCATTGTGTGCAGCCATTATATCAATCTCGACTAGTATTCTTGCTATGCGAAGATGATGAAAAACTATCCTACTATGCTTGAATGCAATTAAACTAATATGCAACTATTCTAAATTATACTAATATGCAACTATTATAAATTATACTAATATGCAAAACTACTTTCCTTCAATTGGGTTAGGCTTTGCAGCTATTATCTCGCCCGTTGTCTAAAGCTGTCTTTTCTAGGGTTATGGTGAATCACTTGGATTACTTAAGTACCACGGCCCACAAACGATAGTCTGTTTGTCAAGATTCAGACAAGAAACACTAGAGTTTGATGTTTCGTTGTGTTGGCTTACAACTTCAATTGTTGAAAAGGTCCTAAATGCAATTATACTAGAAAGCAATAAAACTAAATTATGATGCAACTATACTAAGAATGAAATAAAAAGAAGGAAGATTCGACTAACCTGGATGGTAGATCTTGTCTTCAAGATGTTCTTCAAGCTTCTCTCTTTCTTAAAAGGATGGATGATGCTGCTAAAATTACCTCAAGATCAAAAGTTCTAATCTTGAAAGAAATCGTTAAACATAAACAACTTAACCTGGCAGCTGCGCCATTTGACACGCGCTCCTTTTTCTGTTTATGAGATGGTATATGGATGATGTAGATAGATGATGGTTGTTGAACAAAATAGAAGCATATCAAAACCTAATTATCCCTCAATAAGTAAAGGATGAGTAGGGTATCGTTCCACTTTTAAGTGTATGTTTATATGAAGGACGGGACTGGAAAGGGGGTTTGAGGGATTAAAAGCTATTATTATAGATATTGTAATCTAAATAAGAGGGAATTTATAAGATAATTTATAGGAGAGGAAATTCAAGAGATTAGAATCCACCAATACTTTTGATCTGTGACCTTCTGCTTCATGGTTGTTCTCACAAGTAGACTACGATTAGGCAATCGAGCGAGTATCGATGCCCTCTTGGACGAAACATCGTAAACGAATAACTCTACTTAAGGTTGCTCCTATGTTCATGTTACTAGTATCTTCTTTCCTTTTATGTGAGCTTGGGCAGCTATTCAATAAATCACCATGTAAGGCAAACACAATGAATACTTCCCTTACTCTAAAACACTACACAACTAGAAGAAAAGTAGAGAATAATAGTATAATATTCAATTACAATAAATAAAACCTTATTCTAGCATTATATTCAATTGCAATAAATAAAAGCATGTCACTAGCAAAAGAGGTTGTTTTCTAATATTCAATTGAAGAAGATCACTGCTTGTACACTAAATGATCCAGAAAGAGTTTTCTTATCCTTTCGTTGTATGTTGATGACATTCTTTTAGCTGGGAATGATATGGATTCCATTATTGCCACTAAGAAGTGGTTGTCCTCCAATTTTGAGATGAAGGATATGGGTGAAGCAGACTATGTGTTATAGGAGTTAAGATCACGAGAGATCGCAAAAAGAAATTTCTTGGTTTGTTTCAGCAGACTTACATTCAAAAGATTCTTAAGCGTTTCCGTATGCAAAACTCCAAACCAATAGACACCCCATTGGAAAAAAGATGTGTCTTAAGCCTTGATCAGTGTCCCAAAACTAATGAAGAAAAGAATCAAATGTCCAATGTGCCATATGCGGCTGCAGTTGGTAGTCTGATGTATGCCATGATGTGTACTCAACCAGATATCAGCTTTGCAGTTGGGTTAGTCAGTCGTTATCAGAGTAATCCTGGTCCAGCTCATTGAAAAGTTGTGAAAAGGATACTCATATATCTACAAGGGACTACTGATTTTGTCCTAAGTTACCATGGTGGAGACTTGAAACTGAAAGGTTACACCGATGCAGACTGGGCTGGTGATAAAGATGAGCGCAAGTCCATTTCGGATTATGCTTTTGTGCTCGGAGGTGGAATTATTACTTGGTGTAGCCAAAAGCAAAAATGTGTTGCTTTGTCTACAATGGAGTCAGAGTATGTTGCTTGCTCAGCTGTAGTCCAAGAAGCTATTTGGCTAAGGAAATTCTTGATACACTTAGATATCACAGCTCATGCAGAGGATGCGGTATTACTGTATAGTGATAGCACTGCAGCTCTGGCATTTGAAAAGGATCCTAAGTATCATAGGAAGGCCAAACACATAGAGACTCGTTTTCACTACATTCGAGATAAGATTGCAATAGGAGAAGCGGTCTTGAAACATATCTCCATGCATAACATGTTGGCTGATCCCATCACTAAATCTATTGCACAAGATGCGTTTAAATCTCATCTTAGGAGTATGGGACTTCGTAGGATTTGATATGTTTGGACATCTTTTATGTAATTGACATTGTTTTTTATATATTTCATTACTTCAGATTTTTTAGAATATTCTTTTAATTACACATTCTTGATTTGTTTTTATCACTGGGCTTGAATCGACCTACTCACATGGGTGATTCACCTTGGCGCTTGGAAAGCGAGCAAGATGAGACATCTATATTCGTAGCGCTAAAAGAGCGAAAAGAATAAATATATATTTTTAAATTCTTGAATGTCGCCTTAGTTGAACTAAGATGAGACCTTATAAAACAAAGGTCGAATATAAAATTTGTCCTCAATTTTATGTAGCATGTAGTTAAGCCAAATATGAGTGTTTTTCTTGACAGACGCTAGAGAGTGACTGGGATAAAACTCAAGTTAGGCGCTTGTTTAGCGACTGACTAAGATTCATATGGTGTTACAGTTTAGGAAGTGATATACCCATTTTAATGGATAACACCATAACATACATAATATATTGTATGTGCTTTGCCGACCAATAGTGAGAACAATGAATGAATCCCTTCTTCATTGTTATGTGAGCCCCTGGGATAATTAAAACATTTTCCTATTGTATGCCTTTCTTAACCTAAGGTTATGTCATGAAGAGAATATTTGGTGGCTTTTTTTAGTGTGCTTCTTAAGTCTGACGAGATTTTGTTGTAGATACGGGGCATTTCTAGGAAAGCGTCTGAATATAATTGAAATGGCATGAATGTTTAGGGAAGACTTTTTGATATTACATCTATTTTGTGACTCATAGCGGGCCCGCGACTATATTTTAATATGTCATGAGTACAAAACAAGGAGGGGATGTAGCACTGCTTTATACGAGGGATTAAGAGTGCTGATTCCAGTATAATCAACAATGTCTAAGGCATATACGAGATACTTATGGGTGATGTGTTTTTATTAGTTGGGTGAAAACTTAATAATATCGCTCATGTTGCTCTTTGTTCTTCTCATGAGGTCGCTCACCTTATTAGATTTTTTTTTTTTTTTTTTGGAAAAAACTAGGGGTTAAGGGTACCCCAACCTTTATTTGATCATGATCTCAAGTACAACTTACCCTCTTCATCCTCTTTGACCAAAATATGTAGCCTTTGGTCTAAAGGGATTGTAGCCTATATGCAAAGATGAGTAATAGAGATATTGAGATTTGCCCTATGTGGGCGAGTGGGAGATGTAAGTGGGTTGGACCACTTAGGTCCGCCTACATGGATCAAGGATCCATCCCCAATTTAAGCTACTCCCTGGATCGTAGTATTGTAGTCCTACTGGATAGAATATAATCTATCATGAATCTCTTGTTGCGCAACAGTCGTGGGAGTTAGCTATTTGCTTGGTTGGTTTTATATACCTTACGTAGGTATTAGAAGCAACAAAAAAAAAAAAACATTCTCGACTCTCTTCTTTCCATTCACCAAGGGGGTGGGGCTTAAGGTGTGGATACAAAGGGGATTGATTCTAGTAACAATTCTTCTCTAGAGACAAGGCTAGTAACAACTCTCAAGGTTATCATTCTTTGACTTCGGGTTTCTTCCGCTGGACAAGAGGTATGTTCTATAACTCGAATAGCATGTTAATGTAATACTTACAGTAAACATCGATATTGAATAGATGGTACGAGTTATGTGAAATCGATACAAGTTGTTTCCTGAAGACTTAAAGTTTTCCCACTCCCTGCTTACATTTAGAGCACATTTTATTACTTCATCATAACGTCATTATGCCCCAAAAATAATAGGGTACCCGAATAATATTCACTGAAACTAAGGTACATCGTTATACCCCTTAATTTTCACATCTCATCCAGTTGTATAGAGTGAGCTAGGTGTTTGATTTGCCACCCAAGTGAATTGTATGTAAAATGTTATATCTTGGTTTCAAGCACCTAGCTCACTTTACACAAATTAATTAACTAAGAAGATGCTATCCATAATTCCATATACATGTAATTAAATTACTAAAGCAGACCCTTTCTGATTTAATTGCAGAGTGCTTTGTCCAAGAAGTGCGAGCGGAGTTGCGGTGAAATCCTCACGCATAGAATTCTTGATTGAGTGGCTATCTAATGAATGAGTAGTCTTTTGCCCGGTGCCACGCGCCTATTCTTCTTTAGGATTACCAATAGTGTTTAGATAATTAGATCACTTTGTTTTGGGCTTGTAGAATCCCGAAGGCAAGACTGGAAGAAGAAAATAGAAAATCCTTATATTTGTGTGTGTTCGTTCCTACATACACTTCTTGTTATGGAATTAACTCAATTAAGTGTCATTAGTGATTTATTGTTGCACTGCATAACAATTACTTCTTAGAACATTCATGTTGCAACAACATGCTTCGTGAAATTTCAAAACAAAAGAAACATAGAGATCACCTAGGAGTTTTAAAGTCTAATAGTAGTAGAAATAAGAGACCACCGAGTTTGCCTTGTAGAATTCTAAGACAAAACTACAAAACGATATAGTGATATACATCGTAGTATCTTTTTTCTTCTGAATATTGTATTCCAATATCAATATACTTGCTCCACAACTTGCAGCTGGTATGAAACAGTTATTCAGTGCAGATCACAAGTAAGGTTTCCCTCGTGAAGTTTTTGAACTTGCATGGGTGGCAATACTCTAAACCACTTTGATTATACCTGAGAACGTTAATACTGCTTGCAGATATAGCAGGAGTAGGATCGCCCAAATGTACTCAACTCCTTCTGTGTTTTATGGTTGTCTTCTTTTTATTTTCTGAGATTAATACAAGAATTGGTTTAGAGCTTTTGTGTCTCAACCATGTATGGGACTCTGATTAAGTACCGTAAGTAAAAACACACAATCGGTTAAAACTCAGAAAAACACTATCAAACATACAACTCCTTGGGGAGTCCGGGTTTGTTGTCCTTCCACTTTCCAATGAACAAATGAAACTTAAGTGCGAGTCAAAACCACTTCTTTCCCACTCTTAGCAACTCACTCACACAAAGTCACCAACAAAAGACCAAACGAACACGATTCATAAACAAGGTAGTCCTGACATATACAAGGAGCAGGATAAAGAAAGGATGTATTTCCCATTTCCACTTGTTTTAGCGTCACTTTTACATTGCATATGGACTTGTCCGAAGTCAGAACCTGACACAAGATGACTCGTGCATTCACAATGTATTTTTGCTTAATAGTAGAATGTCATTTATCCGTGTGATCCTAACTTGTTAAGAATTGCAGTGCAAGCAAAGAGGATAGATAAATTGGAATTGGGTTAGGCTAATTCTCAAACATGCCTTCATCCAACAATCTAGAAGATTCAGTTCCATTCACAACAGGCTGATTTGATGAATTTACAACGGAATTACCTAGAATGCTGTAATCGAAATCATCGTCATCGTCATTGTTGTCATTTTTGTCTAAATCAATATCTTCTTCCTCAACTTCTTTGGCTGTCGTTCCTTGAGATTGGGCATCCCTTTGCATACGCTGCTTGATGGCATCTTCATAAGACATTTCATACCAGACAGTGCCCTTGCCAACAATAGATTTGTTGTGGGCATCTGTCATCCGCTCTTGTTTGCTCTTCTCTGAGTTCTTAGGTTCTCCCCAATAGTCATAACGATATAGAGAGCTTGATGGGTCATACTGGTCCTTCCCAAAATAACTGTCATCAACATACCTCCCTGGTTCTTCCTGCGGGAGACCAAGAGCCTGACGGCTGCAAAGACAGCATATATGTCAAACTATAATGGCTTTAAACATAAAAGAATTGACATTCAGCATACAGGAAGACGATTTCTGGTAGAGAAAAAATTAAGTCCAACAAATACCAGCTAATATCCCTGAGAAGGGCTTCCCTTTCTTCATATGATCGGCGCCAATGGATGAAGTCATAATCATCCATCTCAACGTTTCTTCTCAACTTTGACACTTTATATTCTTCCCCTCGTTCTTTTGCTTCCGTTTCTAATTTTTTGTTGAGCTGAGTCAATAGATTAAAATCAAATTTAATATAAATAACAGTAGAAAATCGAGTGCATGTGCTGACTTAAAAGGGGGATGCAAAGAAGCTGCCCCGCCTAGAAGACATTCAAAGGCAAGACACTTTACCAATCACCTGTATTATTTGCATTTGATACACAAACTTATAAAACTTCAATAGCCGTAAAAAGTGCTTCAATGGTTTTTACTATCAACCAAATGAGTAACAATTTTATAAGCCAATGAAACATCTTAGCTGTTTGTTTAACAAAGTTCAAAGACTATAAAAATTACAATTTTTCTGCAAAGAGTAATAATTCCCATATACCCCTACTCTCCAACCTTTTTATAATAGACTGTACGCAAAGTTGTGAGACTAAACAAGATTTTTATACTCCTAACAGATTGACAAAGAAGCATGAATTTTTCATTCACCAAGAACTGATGAACTAGCTCTTCCATAGTACCTTTGTATCTTTAGTATCGTTCCTATGAAATCTCAGCATCAAATTCTTTTAGTGCAGTAGGAGCTTGGGATAATTACTTTGACCGATGTGTGTTTGTGCACCTGCCAAATATCTGGGCTCTGAACATTAATACTTGGCACCTTACTGCTAACTTACTTTACAGTGCCTCTGCCATCTTCCACATACTTAACTATTTTGACCTTTATCAGTTCTCCTAGCAAGTGAATAGCACTAAGAATTATCGATATCAACTCTTCCGTAGGGTTGATTAGTCGATAGCTATCTATGGCACGTGTTACGTCACAGAGGTGCTAATTCTACGTGCTACTTATTCCAAATTCTGTCTTCATTGATACCCACTTTGAATTATGCTTTCAAAAGGTGAGAGAATGTAAACGTGGAACTACCCAGGATTCATTGATAAAGTTACAACTGATTAGTGTCAATAATAGTAAACAATCGTCAATTTTGAAAGTGGCGTTTCTCGATGGCCAAGGAAAAAGCAAAAAACACACAGATAATTGCCTGAGAAGTTGATAGAGAGGAGACATTTGTGATAGAAGAGCTGATCAAGAGAGAGTGGGTTAGGGAGAGTCTGGTCGATGAAAGGAGGAGTACGGCTTGTGGCTTCTTAATTTTTTGGGAAGAGAGCAAGCTACGGTTAGGGTGGTTAGTTTCTATACTTTTCTTTTACCAATTTACTCTCATAACTACAAGTCAAGCAATTAAATCTCATTAACCCTGAAAAAGCTCATTAAATCGACAATCCAAATCAAGTATATAGGGGAGACTAAATGGGGAGCGCACGATTTCAGGGCTGACGATTAGAGACCACCCTTCCTTATTACATAGATGTGTCATGTTGTCGAATCTTTCCATCCAAACCTTCGATGGGGTTGGCAACAATCTCTCAGGTTTATTTCAGACCAAGAGAAGATAGAGAGATCGCCGTGTGCCATATATAGCACATAGAATAGCGCCTGATATGTTCATTTGAAAGTACAATTATATCGCGTATCACCTACCAGCTTTAATGTAATTAAGGACATGACAATAAAAAAAAATTAACAGTTTACCTGATGCTCAGTGCGGGCAGCATCCATGTCGAGTTCTCTAATGTTTGTTTTCTGCCAAAACTCTTTATCAGACTCAATAACAGTGAAAGTAAGAATAAAAGTACAAAACTATCTATGATCAGGAAAATGCACTGAAGAACCCATTTTAAAGTTACAACGGAAGTGATAATCACCAGAATCATCTTGGGAATTAAAGTCTTCTTATAATAAGCTTTGGTGTATTCGACACAGTGTTCTTCATCGAACTCATCATAATTATTTAATTCCAAAGCTTTTTTGTTTTTGTATCTATCAGGATTAGCCTCCTCATCATCCAAAATCATTTGCTCAGCGACATGAAGCTGCCACAACTGCATAGAAAGCAAAAGATGCAAAAATAATCAGTATAAGAAGAATAATGCTGATTCGTGGCCTATAACATGCACCACATACCAATTGATTAATTGAAGAAGCTAAAAAGTAACTGAGAATGTCGTAGGTCATATAGGATTCAACCTCCTCCACAAGCCACATAATCTCAAGGGTATGATTTCAGAAAGAGGTCACGTAAGTTGGACCATGGCATACTGTATATAAGTCAAAACACATTTTACCAGGGTTACATGCTCTCAGACACCATTCACATGACACTTAAATTCAACATGTACAGCTTTAACCTCAACATTTTTGTACTGCTGAGAACTCATCAGCATGTGGTCAACTATATTTGCTAGCATGATACCTGTTTTCATTGTGGATATCACATAAATCCTTGAGAAACATAGAGGTAAGCAAACCTTATCAACGTAAGGATGATTCGACAATAAAGGTTCCTCTTCTATTTTATCTTTGGGATCTTTTCTAGGAACAGGAGGTCTTCCAGAATCCCGCTGCATAGATTAGAACAACGCAGTTAAAACCAATGATAAATCCAGTGGAAGGGATGTACATGCTTGTAACATAAATTAACCTATAAAAATCAAATAAGTGTTTATGCTGATTAGAAATATACTATGTTACATGGACACACCATATTTCAAAAATAATCTGTGTCGGATACGTATCCACGTGTCCGTATCACACACACATGGACACATATTGTGTGTGATATACCTTAGTTTTTTATATTTTGCCGTGTCAGACACTCCATATCGGTGTCAGATATGGACACACGTGTCCGTGTCAATGTAACTTAGGAAATATACAAGTATCAATATATTTGACATTCCGAACTATTTCTAAAGGGGGGAGGTTGACTTTGATCAAATCCAATCTTTTTAATATTCCAAACTATTATCTTTCACTTTACCTAGTTCGTTTGGGAGTTGTGAAACTCATAGAAAAGTTATTTAGAAGATTCTTATGGAGTAGTGAAGGTGACAAGTCGAAGATTCACTTTGTGAAATGGGATAGAGTGCCTTTCCAAAGAAGAGGGTGGTTTGTGTTGCAAACATATTTTGTTTACTCTAGCTTTTTTGGGCAAGTGGCTTTGGAGGTATGGGGAAGATGAGGATCATTTGTGGGGAAAAGTGGAGGTGGAGAAGTATGGAGGAGAGAAGAAGTGGTTGATAAAGGAGCCTAGAATCCCATTTGGCATCACTCTTTGGAGGGGTATCACTAGTGGATGGGATACATTTGCCATTTTCTCGCTTAAAGAAAGATTTGGTGGAATCTACATACTTGCCTCCAATAAAAAACAACACTTATTTCAAATTGCATGGAAAGAGGTACTTGTATGATTAGATTTCATGACCACTAAGCTCACATGTCTTGGGCTCCTTGATTCTTGTCGATTTGGGTTTTCCATATGATGGACTTGACCTTTTAGATTTAGTGGGGAAGAATGAACTTGAATCATGAGTGGCTGCACCATACTTGATTGCCTACGTACCCCTATTGGGGATCAAGCCACCGTAGTTCTTTTCTTTCCTCCCTCCTCTCGCTACCGCCTTCATCTCTTGTGGACTAGCCTCTCTTCTTGGAGAAGAAACCTTATTTCTTATGGGTTTTATACCCGTCCTTTGGTCTTTTCCTAGCCCTTGATCTCTTTTCCCCATCTCATGGTTCAAAAGTTACCCACTTGTCTCTCTCAGTCTCTCCACACATTTTGGGTTAAGTTCCTATGCTCCTATTTTATGTAAGTGTTATACTCTTGGGGATCTTATACATGTGATGTTAATGGTAATAGATATAGCTACTACATTACTAATGGCGTGGAATGGAACGTGATACTTAAAAGAAGACTACTTTGAAGAAGACTCAATGATTGGGAGATTGGAAGATATGAAGACCGTAATATGTGAAGTGGGTAGAAACTTTGGAGAAGCGGATAAGAGACTATGGGTGTGGGATGACAATGATTCCTTTATCATGAAATCCTTTTACCAACTTTTGGCTAAGGAATATTCATCGGTGGTGCTTGAGGAGAATATAAGGATCACCAATTTTCCATATAAGCGGATTTGGAAAAACTCTATCCCATATAAAGGTGCTTTCTTTTGTTGGGGTGCTTACTTGAGTAGGATTCAAACCATTGACAATCTGAATCAGAGGGGTATGAATCTTTCCAATTTGTGCATATATTGCAAGGGGGTGGAAGAAGATGTGGACCACCTTCTCCTCAAATGTCCCATCACTTTCGGAATTTGGGTATTATTCTATGCATCCTTCAATATGGCTTGGGTGCTACCATCAAATATCAAGGAGGCCTTGGGCAAGAGTATTATCATGGGTCCACTCTCTAATAAAACTAAATGGCTAGCGGATCATCTACCAAATGTCAATGTATGGACACTACGGAAAGAAAGGAACATAATGATTTTTGAACAAAAGGAAAGGGACATACATAAGTTGGTAGGGGAAATCAAGGAACTCTTATTTGATTGGAGGCGTGCTACTCCATTGTTTATGGGTGTAAAATTTGGGATGGGTTAGTGAGATGAGCGAGTTTGTAATTGTCTAATTGGGGTTTTGGGGAGGTTGAGTGTAGTTGAGTAGCTACTTGCTACTTAGACCCTTGAACATTGTAGCACTATTATCTTTATATGAATACAAAGTGAATTTTACCGATCATATATATATCTGACATTTATGAATGCTAACAAAATATCATATGAAGTAACAGGATGGGCTAGATATATGATTTTACTGTTCGTATGCGAGGATCTTTAGGTACCTTTTCCAACAACGCGAATAAAGGTATGTTAGAGTATGTGTATTCTCTGATGTGGTTATTATGTCATAGTGTAAGGCTTATTGTAATAGGTCCCTTATATGGGTGCCCTCGTTGTATTTCTCTCCTCTCTTCTAAGAAAACCCAAGTTTGATTTCAACTTGGTATCAGAGCTTTAGGGTTGGATCTCTTTCTTCTTCCCCATTCTTCTTTCTTTCCTTTTCTCTATCCTTAAAAAGAAAAAGTGGGAAAGCAACAACAACAAAAAAAAGGGTTTGTTTTTTAGTAAAAAGGTTCGGCTAGCTCACTATGGTCTAGAACTCGTCTCTTGATTTCCTCTTACTTGAAACTCGTATCTTGATTTAGTGGTTTCTCGGTGTGTTCTCAATCTAGTGTTGTTTGAAGCCTCAACTTTGAATGATTCTTGACTCTTTATTGGTGTTGGATTTCTTCTCTTTGTTACTAATTTATTGCTGGAACTTGTGAGGTGGTTTAGCATATGTTTGATGTTATGCCCTCATTTTACTGCTTGTGGATTTCTGCTTAATTTCTTGTGATATCATCATCCTATCGATCTAAATGTTGAATTTCTATGGCCCGTGAAGCTGACACCTCTATACCGCCACTTGCTATCCCACTGCCTAAGTCATTGCTTAGGGATGATGATTTACCCAAGTCTCTTACAGCTAAGAAACTAAATGACGCAAATTATTTAGCTTGGTGTAATGCAGTAAAAGTGTGTTTACGCGGAAAGAGGAAACTGAAATATCTTACTGATGATCCGCCAGATCCACAAGACGACAAATATGAAGATTGGCTGTGTGAAGATTCATTGGTTATGAGCTGTTTGTGGCATAGTATGGAGCCTCATATTGCCACTACTGTTGAGTTTTGTGAGTCCTCCAAGTCAATCTGGAACTCTTTAAGTGAGTCATTCTCTCAACAAAATAATGTTTCTCGTGTATTTGAGATATATGAAAAGATTTTCTCCATGAAGCAATCTAGTAGACCTCTCACCGAGTATTATAGCAATCTTAAGAATTTGTGGGAACAACTTTTACAGTACCGTCCTTTTATTACTGATCTTGAATTACAGAAGTGCTATTGGGAGGATTTTATTATCGCTAGCTTGATGAATGGTCTTGATCCTTCTTTCCACGGATTTAAAGACCAAATCCTTGCGAATGATACTTTGCCCACCGCTGCCAATGCCTATTCTTGACTGTTAAGGTCCTCACTGAGCAATACATCTCATGATACATCCAATGCATCATCAGCACTAGTCACTAGTAGCACCACTCGTGGTGAAGCCCGAGGTGGCTTTCGTGGTGGATGTGGAGGACGAGCTACTCATGGTGGACATAGTGGAGGACGTTCAGGTGGTAGGGGTGACAAAAAGTGTGATCACTGTCGGAGAACAAATCACACTGAGCCTTATTGTTAGGATAAGTGGGGCAAGCCGCAATATGTTCATTAGGTGGCTAATGGCTCTACCTTATCTAACTCTCATGATGCTTCAACTAATGATGCTCTCACTACTCAACTAAATGAGTTACTTCAGACCTTGAAACATACTGCTAGTCCCTCAACTTCCTCCACCGCTACTTTGGTAAATTCAGGTAATGTTGCATGTGTGGCCAAGTCCTCCCCATCATGGGTCATTGACTCTAGAGCTAGTTCCCATATCTCTGGTATTTCATCCTCCTTTTCTGATTTAAATTCTACTGAACACCATGTTATTTTAGCCGATGGATCCTCACGACCAGTTAAGGGAGCAGGTGTATTGCACCCTAGTCCCTCATTGTCTTTGCCCTCGAGCCTTTATGTCCCTGTTTTTCCCTTTAACTTGCTTTCTGTGAGTCAGTTAACCAAACCATTGAACTGTTCAGTCACCTTTTCTCCATCTTCTGGTGTGTTTCAGGACCTCTAGACGAAGACAACGATTGGTTTGGAGCATGAGAAGGATGCCTTATATTTTTTTGATACTAGTAGTGTTTCTCCATCATCATTTACTCTGAGTACTACTGTCACACCACTTCAGTGGCATTTTCGATTGGATCATCCATCTCTAAAGAAGTTGCAGTTTGCCATTCCTAGTTTGAGTCGTATATTGAGTTTAGAATGTGAGGCTTGTCAGTTAGACAAACATCACCGTGTCTTTTCCCAGTAGTGACCATAATCGTCAATCAGGATCTTTTGATGTAGTCCACTCTGACATATGGGGTCCATGTTGAACTAAAAGTACCAATGGATTATTTGTATTTTGTTATATTTGTGGATGACTTTTCTCGCATGACTTGGTTGTTTTTAATGAAAGATCGTTCTGAATTACCTCGTATCCACTTAGTCTTTTATAATGAAGCTTTTGTTCAATTTAATAAGCGTATTAAGATTTTTCGATCTGATAATGCATTGGAGTATAGTCAATCTATTATGCAGTCCGTTTGTGCTGATCGAGGCATTATTCATCAGACTACATGTGCCCACACCTCGCAACAAAATGGGGTGGCTGAGCGCAAACACCGCCATTTATTAGGTGTTGCACGTAGTTTGATGCTTAATATGCATGTGCCCAAAACCTTTTGGGCTGATGTTGTCCTTACTGCTTGTCACCTTATTAATCATATGCCATCTGTTGTTCTTGATAATAAGTCTCCATTCTCCTTGTTGTATCCCCACCTTTCTCCTTTTTCACTTATTCCCCGTGTCTTTGGTTGCGTTGCTTTTGTTCATGTCTTAGAGTCGGGTCAAGATAAATTATCTCCTCGTGCCCACAAATGTGTCTTTCGTGGTTACTCTCGTACTCAGAAGGGATATCATTGTTATAGTCCAGAAAACCGAAGATACTTTGTCAGTGCTGATGCTACCTTCTTTGAGTCTACTGCATTCTTTTTAGTTGAGGGTCGAAATGTTTCCGAAGAGAAGAGGGGGAGTTGACTGTACCCTCACCCTCACTGCCCATGCCTATTCCATTTCATTCTGATTCTACAACACACACTTCATCACCACCATTGTAGGTTTATCGACACACCACCAGAACTCGTGGAGTGGTTCCTTATGCTCCAAACCCTTCATCTTCGCAATCGGAGGCTCCTGATGCTTCTGTGCCAATATCTTCAGTTGCCCCTGTGCTTGATGATGCTTCTCTTGATCTACCTATAGCCTCGAGGAAAGGTAAACGTTCATGTACTCAACACCCTATTTCTAATTTTGTCTCTTATGATCGTCTTTCCTCTTTGTTCCATTCCTTTGCTTGTACCATGTCTTCGGTTTCCGTTCCTTCCTCCTTTAAGCAGGCACTCTCCTCTCCTGGTTGGACTAATGCAATGAATGATGAGATAAGTGCTTTACACAAGAACCACACATGGGAACTACTACCACTTCCACCTGGGAAGCAGATTGTGGATTGTCATTGGGTGTTTACCATTAAATATCTCCCTGATGGTTCTGTTGAGCGTCTCAAGGCGCGGTTGGTTGCTAAAGGGTACACACAAACATATGGAGTTGATTACTTCGAGACCTTTTCACCTGTAGCTCGTCTTAACTCTGTAAAAGTTCTTCTGTCTGTTGCTGTAAATCGATCATGGCCGCTATATCAACTTGATATCAAAAATGCATTCCTCCATGGTGATCTACAAGAGGAGGTGTATATGCAACAACCACCTGGTTATTTAGTCCCTAGTAGTGAGCACCTTGTGTGCAAATTGCAGAAGGCTTCATATGGCCTGAAGCAGTCTCCCCGTGCTTGGTTTGATCGTTTTAGTGCTGTGGTACTGGCCTATGGCTTTCAACGATCCCAATCTCTGTTTTTGTTCATCACTCATCAGCTGGTACTATTGTTTTGATTGTTTATGTGGATGATATAATTATCTCTGCTGATGATGCTATTGGGATTGCTGGCCTTAAACTACATTTGAGCAAGAAGTTTCATACCAAAGACTTGGGGCATCTTCGATATTTTCTTGGAATTGAGGTTGCTTGCTCTCGTCAAGGGTTAGATCTATCTCAACAAAAGTATGTCCTTGGTTTATTGTCTGAAACAGGGCTTTTGGGTTCTCGTCCCGCGGATACTACTATGGATTCCACTCTCAAGTTAGATGGCGAACAAGGGGAGCTATTTCCAGATACTGGTCGAGTGGTCGATACAGGAGGCTGGTTGGCAAGTTGATTTACCTCACTGTGACACGACCCGATACCACTTATGTTGTTGGTGTGGTGAGCAACTTTATGCATGCTCCTCGTCAACCACATTTTGATGCTATTTGTCGTATTCTTCGATACTTGAAGTGGACCCTGGCAAAGGATTGTTGTATAAATCTTCTACCATTCCTTTATCCATATCGGGCTATAGTGATGCTGACTGGGCTGGCAGCCATTCTGATCGGTGTTCCACATTTAGTTATTGTACCTTTGTTGGGGGTAATCTTGTTACTTGGCGTAGTAAGAAGCAAATGATTTGGGTTCGTTCTCTTTTGCGTGACATGGGTGTCAATGTTCCCATTCCGATGCTGATGCATTGTGATAACCAAGCCGCCATCTTTATTGCTAGTAACCCTGCCATTTTATCCGTGATCTTGTAATGCAGAAAACTATTGCCACTCCTTATGTTCGTTCTGGGAATCAATTGGCCGATATTTTGACAAAGCCCTTAGCTCGCAATGTCTTTCAGACACTCTTCCAAGCTGGGTATGTTTGACTTGTATGCTCCAACTTGAGGGGGAGTGTTAGAGTATGTGTATTCTCTGATGTGGTTATTATGTCATAGTGTAGGGCTTATTGTAATAGGTCCCTTATATGGGTGCCCTCGTTGTACTTCTCTCCTCTCTTCTAAGAAAACCCAAGCTTGATTTCAACTGGTTTGTCGACATGTGTAGTTCTGTAATTTTAATATATAATAAAAATTATAGAATACAACGTGGAGGCCAACATTTTGTGAGGGGACGGGCGGGCGGGGGGGGGGGGGGCCTAAAATACTAGTGTTATTAAAGGCCCACCGTGAATAAGGTACAAAATAGCCCAGCCATTTCAAAACGTCCTCTTTTATATTGATAGCTGATAGAAATACTTATACGGGCCCATTGTTTGCCTCTTACATTAATCACAGTTGGAACAATTAGGCCCTGTTTGGTACCCTGGATAAGGAGACCAGTAGACTGTATAAGAGGCATGATAGTGTATTTGTTGTTTGGTTATTTTTTTACGTGAAAAACGGGTGTAACTTAATGTATAGTGAAAGCACAAAATTGTGGTATAACCGGGACAATGGTATCTTTTGGGAGAGGTTGGATTTCGATCTACATCTTTAGTAAATAAAAAACAGATCGAGAAAAAAAAAAAAAACACCCTTCTCTTACTGTTCATAGCTGATCTCCACTTCTAGGTAAAAAAGCTGCACAATTTTCTTCCTTTTCCACCATCTTCTCTCTACACCCTTCTCTTATTTCAAGCAAAAAGGGAAATTGCAATTCCTCCAAAACAAAATCCACCATTTTCATCTCACAAAATCTCCAATTTCTGAAATTTGAACATCTCCCTACTCACAACTTCTCTTGATTACTCCAAATTAGATTAAACCCACTCGAATTTGGTGATTTCCGAATTGTTGCTATCAAAGAAGTTGATGTAATCTTTTTCTTTGTAAATTTCTTTGAAAGAAAATAGAAATATTTGTGGAGTTGTTTTGGTAAATTAATTTCGGATCTTGATCAGCAATCTATTTTCAGATTGAATTGCAATGAGATTTCAATTTCAAGCCTTTCAGATTATTTTGTGTGTAATTTTCCAGCTTTTTTTTCGTTGATAAGTAATTGGGGTGCAATATATTTTGAGGAAGAGCTATGCAAGAACCAAACACCTTCTTTTACTGATCATCTCTGGGACATGAACCACTAGAATTGGATACTCCAAACTTGGTTGAGTACCACATTATACAGCTTACATAGCTACTGCCAAACAGAGCCTTAGTAAATGGCTCATTACTTCAAAGATCCATATTCTATAATTTAGGAACATGGAATAGTAAGTGAATTTTATTCTGCAAACAGACGAAAGAAAGGAAGAACTTTTAAATGCCCATTAATTCATCATACGCGTGTTCATCCACTTTGATGTAGTTGTATACCTAGGACTCTGACACTCTCAAGTCTCACCAAATATCCTCTATCCTTTCTCTCCCAATTAAGTTTACGCTTGGTTTACAAAACAATCACAAATCTGTATCCTGTTGATGTCAGAATTTACTAAAACATTCACCTCATGGCACTTCTAGAATTCTGCCGTATCCTATATCCTGATGTATCTTACGGGTTTTAACTATATCTTTTAAAATATATTCATCAGTGAAAGATAATATACTGATATAAATTTAGCAAATACATCAACACCAAGAGTCATATCAACCTATTGTTCAAGGACCAAAACCCGACCCCACACCTAAGGGTTTACAACCCGTTATCATCCCTAAATTAGCTGCTACTATTAAAAAATTTAGGGATTTCGGAAATAAGGTTTGCTTAGTATTTTAGTATTTTAGGGTGTTTAAACTCATAGGCCTTTTCTATATTTATAGTATTTTTAATTACGAATTTAATGTTTCGAATTTGCTTAGAATTGCTTTTAGACTAGGTTCATATTTTCAAAGTTGTGTTAGCTTATAAATTGAGTTGTAGGCCTTTGGCCATAGTTAGAGTTGATGAATAATATAATTTGAGTTTAGAGAAAGTTTTCTCTTCGTAGATTCTTGTGTGGGAGTTTGTGTACTTACCGAAAGAAAAAGGTTGTCAAATCCAAAATCGACATACACGTGTCCATCATATCCATACAACCTAGCTTTTCAGGATGACAGGAGTTTTAACCTGTGAATTGTTTTATAAAAGATGGAAATGGAAAGTTCTTAACTGAACTTTAAAACAAGTGTCACTAGTGATAACTTTTAGTCAGTACGCATATAGTATTGCACACAACTTTCAAAGTCCTCCATATCCATACAACATAGCTTTACAGGATGACTGGAGTTTTTAATCTGTAAATTGGTTTGTAAAAGATGGAAATGGAAAGTTCTTAACTGAACTTTTAAAACAAGTGCCCTTATTAGTGAGAACTTCAGTACACAGAGTATCGCAAACAGCTTCCAAAGTCCTCCACTACGCATATATGCATATCAAAATAAGTACAAAAAGAAACCACGCTAAGACGACACAAAGAAATCATTTCAACATATGACTAGGAATGAATAAAACATACACGTAATTCGTCTGGATTAGTATTCTCTTCGTTGCGATGAAATATTGGTGGAAAGTCAAACCTGTTAAAGCTGTGGTGTTGAAGCAAAAGCACAAATCCAAAGTCAGCAACTAAGGACTGATAATTCTAAACAACAGCATATTTAAAGCATCAAGTAATGATGAAATATTTTAAGTATTACAGATAAATTTTTAGAACTAGAGAAACGTGTAAAAACACTGTTTAGAGCTAGAATACATACATGAGGTGATCGATATTAGGACTAACAAAACGCATTTCAATAGGAAAACGGAACCGATATGGATCTCGTTTGGCCTGCAAGATAGAAAAGAACCTTTGTAATTAACCCCATGCGAAATAAATAGAATAAATATTTGAAAGCTACAGAAGCAAAGATAAATAAGACAACTTGATAAGTAAACTGATTAATTTATAAGATTTCACCAAGGGTGTGTTTGATTGATCACATGAAAATCCCTTTTCTAAGAGTTCATTCTTTATAGCAATAATTTCCCATCAATCGGACACATTACAAGGGTATCCCCATCGATGGAAAATATTGCGGAAAAACCTATTCTGATCGATGGAACCACAACAGTATACTAATGGAATCAATGAAAGAACTTGAAATGGAATAAGAATGGTCAAAATCTGATACAGCAAAACAACAAACCAGAAGAAGAGTTTTGGTCAAGGACGCTCCTTAACCCATTGTTTGATTCAGAGATCACTCACAGGCTTTATATTAGTAACTGATTTTAGAAGAGTCCCTCTAGAACATTAGAAACTCAGCCCCACAGATACTTCCTGATGTGTTTTCAGTCATCAAACAATTGTTACTCCTAGTTTTCTGTGCGTGTGTTTTGCCTTAAAAGAGAAGGTTGCAAAATAAGATGCGCATATCGGTTGCATTGAGTCATCGGATAAGTCGCAGATTTTTGGTTTGATCCTATGTTACATGGACATGACATAGTTTGAAAGAAATCCGTGTCGGATGAGTATCCACGTGTCCGTGTCGGACACATTTTGTATGTGACTTACCTCAATATTTGATATTTCGCCGTGTCGGACATGGACACACCCATCCGAGTCAATGTAACTTAGGTTTGATCCATTTATGCTATAGATGATCTTTTTTTTTATCGAAACTATATGTTATATTCAAAATACAAGAAGTTCATTCCACTGAACAAAGTACGAAAATAGGTTTGGCTGTGACAATTAAATGCTGACTTACCAGAATTTCAACAATGACATGCATTCCAACTTTTATGTGTTGACGGATCCAGTACCAATCATTCCCTTTTATTGGGACCCACCTGAAAACATCATTTACTTAATAAAGGTAGCTTGCAAATTGAGTATGAGTTGAAAATTTTACAGCTCATGTTCTACATAAAGATGTACTTACGTTTTGAGGAGTGATAGGCTCAATTTATAAATTATTTTCCAGACATATGTGAGGTTCCGTTCAGAAATGTGTCTCACACCTTTGACTAAAAGATAAAAGCTAAAATTGCAGACTGAAAGTCACCCAAACTGATTTTTTTTGTGAATGGCCGCCAATGGGTAAGGAAATGTTAATTGTCTCACTGATGGAGTATGCCCGGGATAGGCTATCACAAAAATGGTTAATTTTCTATTTTTCTGTGATCCTGAGAATAATGTCTATAATTGTCCTCAACCAAATATCTTATTTTTTATGAAGACACACATTTTGATATGATTTAGGTATCATAACAATTAATTAGGCTATTTTCTTTTTAGGTTATTTCTAGCTACGAATTTCGGTTTGATTTTAGTTCATTTTCAATTAGTTTCTAAATTGTGAGCCTTCTAAGGTTATAAATAATCATGTAGGCCTTTGCCCATAGTAGTTTTTTGGATTGAATTGAATTGATTTTTAGTGGAGAATTTGTTGAATATTCGTTCTTGCAATTGCAAATGCATTACATTTACATGTTAATAAGGAGAGCTTGGCTCTGCAAAATATCAACCAAGGTGCATAATTGTGAACATATGAGAGAAGTTAAAGGAATCCAACTAGCAACCACACCAATTTAAGCACATACAAATGACAACTGAGACTTACCCATCGTAGACACCACCAATGTCAACAAATGCGCCCTGGTATAGGTGCAGAGTAGTCACTTTCCCTGCACAAATCTGCATAGAGAGGTCAGCTTTTCTTTTATCATGAAGTCATTTAGAGAATTAAACAAAATCAACTCATATATGTTATAGAAAAGTGGGAATAAATATCTTTGTTGTGTTTTATTTGTCTTAATTCTTTATCTAACAGTGAAGACTGATCCTCTTAATTAATTTTCCCTGATGTGAACTAACATTATGACCAACAAAGGTTTCTCATAGGAAATTGCAAATAAAATGGTTTCAATTCCAGGAATATGAAACTCGCTAAGATTATCGCCGGCTAAAGTTTTTCTGACAGGATTATTTATCAATCTAGCCAGCATGCAATAAAACCTCGACAATTCATCCGCCTAGTCACCTTTCAGATTGGGAGTGGCTAAAAACCAGGTAAATTGTCATGTACACCCACTCTTTTAGGAAGATGTCTATTAGGAACGATTCAAGATTTCCAAATAATAATAAGATCATCATTTTCTCAAGGAATATCAAATACAACAAATGATATGATAAGAGACGTTTATCGGTTTTTTGTGTTCATAAAACGATAAAAAATAGATAAAATATGAAGGAAACTATCTATAAACTCTTACATTTTCTATAGCGATACTATAATTGACAAATTTGGTGGTTTTAGTATCCTTTGCAACAACTAAAATAAAAACAATTTTATATACCAAATATAGGAGTTGGCTGAGCGAAGATTCAGTAATTTAACTGTTTTTTTTATTATTATTACATCTCCTAGTACATAGTAAATTAGGTTCCCATCTTTTTAGTTTGATTACATATTGACATATCGGATACTCAAAGTTTCTGACCATGCGAAAACACTGATAAACTTAGTGCGAGTGACTTACTTGTCCAGGATAATAAAATGGAAGCTCGAGCTGCATATGACAACAAAATTGGTTAAGAAGATCAATTTTGATATATATGATAAAATGAAATTTCAAAAAAGGAAAGGAAATGAAATGAAAAATGTAATACTGTACCATTTCCTCTTTGTAATCCTTGCCTCGCTTCCTTCTACCAGGATAGTAATCTTGGTCATACTGTATTGGAAATATAAGTTTTCATGTTAATCTCCCAGCAGAAGTAAAACAACTTGTTCAGCAGAATATTTATTAAGTCAGAGGCTAAAAAAAACCGTAGTAACTTGAACCTTTTCAAGTTTTAAATAATGATTTAACAACTTTCACAGGGTTTTTTTGTTTTTTACATAGAACATTATTGTCTGATGGATGGGGTTCTGCTTATATTGAAACAATCTTCTCAAACAAAGTAATAAATTCCAATTTGCACTCTTGCTCAATCCATAAAAGGCAAAGCTATAGATAGAGAAGATACTTTTTCTTTTTCTTTTTTTTTTTTTTGGTTTTTTTTTCGATAAAGCATAAAGAAGATAGTTGTATTACAATCAACACTTGGAAACAATGTAGACCACTAGCTTTCAAGTTTAAGCAATAACAATGAGATTCGTACAGCATCGAGTCAGAACATATTACGTACTTTCTTAACACTTTTTTATGCAATCTCCCATATCTACAAATTCTCATTCTGAGCAATAGACTCTTCCATGCATGGATTTCACCTGGATGAATCCATTAGTGCTTATGTCATGTCGTATGCGGTTTTTTTTCTGGGGTTGAGGCAGGCCCCTACTTGTATCATTAAAGTACTAAACCAAATAAAAAAACTTATAATCGTTATAGGAGGTTGAATTACAGCAATGACAACATACAACACATCCTAGAGGAATGTTTAGACCATAGTCCATACAACTAAAGGATGCAAATCATTTAATTAAACAACTGATTATTAGTGCAAGGAAATCAGTTTTCAGCGACAAGGATTCTTAACCTTGTGCTCCTGTTGTTTTAATCTACTTTAAGATAATAAGGGATGGTAAGGGGTATTAAAGCACAGTAACACTCTTTTGTGTGCTAGGTGTGACCTGCAACTAATTTTCAATACTTTTCAACTCAAATTCATAATTTCACTTTCAAAAAGTAACTTGTTAAGAAGAATCACTATAAACTTAAGCAGGTCAGAATCAGTGACCAGGGAAACGAGGAAAAATACACCCGAACACACAGTTGACTCAAATAAATAAAAAGGTCTCAGAATACTACAAGCCACCCAATACTTCAGAGAGGAGCATCCCATTTTAAGACAGAATACTGATTTTCCTTAAATTTATCGATATAAGATCTTATATTATTATAATAGATAGTCAGAAATTATGACATCAACACCAAGATCAATAACAGCTACTATTGTTCGGGGACCAAGCCTGAAACCCATGTCCCCACCTAGAAAAGGAAAGAAAATAACACAAAAAAACCAGAAAAAAAAAAAAAAAAAAAAAAAAACAGCAGAGGAAGAAAGGCCAAAAAACCAGAAATAGGGAAGAACCTAAGTACCACCACCAAGGTGGTAAGACCACAACAGCACAGTCCACAACTGAGCAACATCCACCCAGCTGCTACCCCTCCTCCACCAGGGAACCAGCAACAAAAAGTGGGTTTACATGACAATTTCACCCACAAGGAATGGAGATACTAGTCATGAAAATATTTAGAGTGGACAAATGCCATAACACGCCTAACAAGTAAGACCATAAAATCCAGTGGAAACCCTTTGGATGGTTAAGAACTAAATCCATTTACCTAATGAATTGCACTTAAGCTGGGTATTAGTAAGCTTATCCTCTTCTTTGATGATACATGAATTGGAAATGCTACTCCTGAAATGGAATTTTAGGACATTTACAATGTCGTTGCAACAAAAAGGCTCTTATTGCAGATTATGTTCGTCTGGAATCAATGGTGTTAAACAGGGTAATTCCTTTGAAATGATCTAGAACTTCGGCTTATAATTGCCTCTTACGGCTACATGACACAAAGTGTAGGCTTTGGGGAGACTGATTGAAGAAGATTGCTGATGGAAAAGAAAGGAAGATTCAAGCTGCGTCTGGTCACCTTATTTGGTACATCTTAGTTCCATACAGGCACCTGTTGTCCTGTTAGTTCCATATAGGTTTCTCTCTTGTTGTTTATGAAGTCATTTGCTTCATGGCTTAACAAAATGATTTTATATAGTTTCATAAAACCTGCTCTCAACACTCATTGTTCATCTCCTCTTTGGTGTACCCTTACAGAGTTTTCAACCGGTACACTCCTAAATAGAGTTGTTAATGGCCCATCCTGCACATGGCCATCCATCTCATGCTGATACCCTAAGTCTATGAAGTGTGTTTTCTCTCTTGTACTAAATGTAGATAATACCAGTAGAACTCTCACTCAAAAGTAGCGTAGTCAACTAAAAAGATGAAGTTATAAACTATCACATATGGTTTTCACCGTTACATAATGACGTGGTAATCAAACTAACACCTAAGATCTAATGCAAAGTATAATATATAAATCTTCCTATCTGTCTCAATTTATACGACACGAAGGGTTATGAATCCTATTGCTTGACATCATACCTTACGTTTTATATTAAGTAATACACATCAAACTTTTATAATAATAATAATAATAATAATAATAAAATAATTTTTAAAAAAAAAAAAAATCTAACCTTATATGACTCTTCCTCCAATCTATCCTTATTCGCAGCAACCCACTCTTGATACTGCTTCAAAAAAACCTTATACCTCTCCAAACACAAATCATCCGTATTCTGCCTGGATTCCTGAACCCCCGTCTCTAAATCCACCCTAACAGCCTGTAACTTATGTGCTTCTCTAATAAACTCCAACTCATTCTCATCAACAACCCAACCTCTAGGTGGCCAATCACGAGGCGCCAAATGTCTTAAAACTAATGGCCCACTCCAAGTAGTCTTTAAAGGTTCCATAATCTCACCTTGTATCTCAAACTGCTTAGCTATAAACTCATCTTCAGTCAACCCACTCTCTTCCATTTTCTTTTTCCTATAACTCGGACTTAACATTTTAAATGCTTCTATTGCTTCTGGACTTTTAAGTGGGACCTCTTCACCTTCGTTTAAACTCTTTCTTGCAAAGTCAGCTTCGGGTGTTAGTATTTCTTCCCATGGTGCCCAACCACGTTCCACCCAGTTTCGTTTACGTGCTTCGTCTTCGGATTCTTTCTCTTTGGGCCCGAAATTTTCGAGGAATGTTTCGTCCACGGGGAATTCGTCGGAATTGTTGAATGCTTTTGTTTTTGTCATGAGTGATGGGAATGGATGGTGACGTGGCGTTTGGAGATTGGAGGAGAGTTTTGTGGAGTGAAGGGTTTTAGGAGATGGGAAGACAAGGAGTGGAGGGGTTTTGAGGATGTCCATTCTTTGGATTGGGTTTTTGGTTGGGGGAAATGTTTTTTTTTATGGTGACTCAATCGGGCACTCATCAAATTGCATTGCATTGAATTGGGTAACCTCCCAATAAAATAAAAATATTACAAATTTGCCATTTCCTAGAAAAAAAAATATTTCCCGTCCAAGTCCAAGCCCAAGCCGAACAAACGGTATAACCGGTCTCGCCATGTTGAAACCACTTGGTCATTTGAGAACGGTCTCGCCATATCGTTTGAGTGTACACTTAAACGGTCTCGATGTGTCGTTGTAGTATATATCGTTTGAGTGTACACTCAAACGGTCTCGCCATGTCGTTTCAGTGTACACTCAAACGGTCTACGCATGTCGTTTGAGACAAAGCTCTCGGGTTTTTAGTTAGACGATATGGCTAGGTTGTTTGGGCAGTCTCCAGAATGACATGGCTGGGTCGTTTGGGAACTCTCTTGGACGACATGGCTGGGTCATTTGGACTAAAAACGATCAATTCCAAATACAATGTCAAACAAGTCAGTGGAGAGAACAATTCAACATCCTAAATAGATTTTAAAAAGGATGCTAGACGATAAACTAGCCCAACCAAAGTTCTTGTTCTTATAACAACAAAACATCAACTTAAATCCTATAGGATTCTACTGCGTCTTTCAGCACATTTTGTTGTTGACTACGAGGAATCTTATAAACAAGCTGCATACCACTATCCTCAAAGTGTCAAGGAATACAACAAAGATGTTGAAACCCATTTACAAGAAAGATGTTGAAATTCGAGTGTTGCAAATGGGTGAAGCCATTGGGTGAAGTCGCCAACTTCAATTCCCATTGTTGATTCACAACTCAACACTCGAAGTATGAACACGACAAAAAACTTTTTTTTTTTTTTTTGAGTTCAGTCTCGCGAGAGAGATGATACCGGCTAAAATGGTTTGAAAAAATAGTAGCCGGTATGCGTTGAGGGAGGGGGGGGGGGTGTATTGGGCTATTGTTGTTGGGCTTCGTTATTGGGCTTGGGCTGGAGGCTGCCCAATCAAATTTGGTGGTTGCCCAATACAGAACCCTTTTTTATTTACGTTTTACATGCGACTATCTGTTTATAGGAGTAAATTACTATGTAGGGCATCCAACTTTAGGCTAATTCATAAAGTGGCGGTGGTATTTACACCCCATAAAATAGGACTAGCACCCCTTTGGTTTGGTTAACTATTCCACATATGTCCCTTCTTCGTATGGGTTTACACCCTACACCAAGCACCCACCCTTTTTTTTTCCAAATAGGCACCCCAAGTTTAAAAAACAAAACTTTTTATTTCTAATTTCTCATTCTCATCTTACCACTTTCCGTCCATTCCTACAGTAACTACTCGTGCCATAGCGAAACCAAACTCCCGCCACTCTCCATTCCACCAAATTTTACTTCCTTCAAATATAAGTGATGAATATACAACGCTCACTTCCATAAACCCCACAATGAAAATCCTAATGAAATTGAAGAAGACTCAATGATTACAAATTTTACGTTTGGGATTTTGGAGAATTCGACGTATGATTTATTCGAGAATGACAATGATTCATGATGGGTTCTAGAGAGAGAAGCTCTGGCCTTGTCTCTCTACAAATTCCTTCTTTTAGTTATTCTTTTGGATAACCTTAATCTTTCAGACAAAGTTCCTTCTTTTTATTTCCTTTTTAAGTAAAAAAAGGATGGAAACTTCTCATCTCTCCTCCATTCGTTCTCTGTTTTTCTCTCCCTCCACCACTTTTCTCGCCTCTAGCTATTCTCTTCTTTATTTGTGTTCTTCACATCATGTCTTCTATCCCTCTTGATTTGGGATGTGGAAAAAAATCAAGTGTTCTTCACTGGTGAATTGTCGATACAAGGTGAGAGAAGAAACATGGGTGTCAATTTGATTCCTACTATTGAAGCTGCCTCCTACTCAGCAATCTCTAGAGAAAGGATGAGACATTCAGTAGATCTATCTAATCTCCCCATTCCATCTACAAAAGGGGGTAAAGCAGCCATCAAATACCTTTGAAAGTGGAAAAAGGTATTGGAGCATGTAAGCACACGTTGGTAGGACGATTGGATATGCAACTAGTAAACTAGAAGAATATCAACAAGTTGCCAAAAAAATTTAAGGTAATTGCCGAAAACAAAATATTCTAAAACCAAAATGGAAACAAGTTAGGTGCATATTCCGAATATAAACCAATAGCTTTTTGGTTAGTTTCAAAATAGCATTTTTCTAATTCTATTCATTGAAATTTCATTCTACAACAATATCTAATTTTAGCCACACCCATATCGGCGACATTCCCAACAACTCATATTTTCACGATTTGCAAGATTTAACTTCTAAAATGGTGGACAAGATAAAAACAATGCGAAAAACAATAATACCACCCCCAAACACTTCGAGAAGGTGGGATTCATTCAAAAATTACCGCATGCTTAGACAAGAACCAAATTAAATTCAAATAGAAATTCAAATAACAATTAACTACATGATTCAAATTTAACTACTAAATTTAACAACTCAATATCCAATCTACTAAAAACAATAAAAACAACATCAAAATAACAAATTTTTTAAACCACTAGCCACGAGATGAAGATGGGCCCGCATCATCCGTCTTTCGGCGACGACACTCATGCCTTACAGACTCCTCTAAGGAAAAACTCCCCACGAGTGGCATGCGTTCTAGAATTTCCACTCGGAACCGGCGTTGTGCCTCCATAAATGCCCTCATCTCTTCCCAATGCTCATCCTGGCGCTGGAAGTTCATCTCCACAGTCTTCTACAGGTTCACATGTTCATCATGAATGGAAACCTGCCTATTCCACAAGTCTTCACATATATGGTTTAGGGAATGCAAACCACGATGCAGCACTGGCATGCGTTCCATATCCGAATTACAGTTCTCCAAGGAATTAGCATCAAAACATGTCGTAACCTCCTCATCATCCGAATCACCCTCTTCCACAACCCTTTCTCTCAGCAATCTCCAAACTTTCTGAACACATCCCGTATAAGCAATTGCATTTGCATGCAACTCCAACATCGTCCGCTCAGTTTTGGGTTTCTCACCAAAAGACAACATAATTTTCATAATTAAAGCAGGAAAGGGTGCGGTACTTACTCCAACTCCTCTAATCATAGTTAACAAGAAGTCGATGATACAAAAATCATACCTCTGTTGCTGTAGTACCCAGAGTACGTGCAGACAGTTCAGACCAATATCACTGAAATTCTCTTTTCCAATCACATTCTTATCAACCCTCTTGAGCTCTGACCCGGTGGTTGGTCCTCGAGACGAATATCGGACGGACGAATCGATTTCGCGTGCATCCGCCCCTCCAAAATAGTATCTTTCATCAACGCCTCTAGCCCCCCATCTTGGGATTCTTGCACGGTGGCTACAGGCTGGCGTTTTGGCATAATACCCAGAATATGAGTCATCTCCGAAGCATGCACTTCTCTCCTCACACCATTCGACTTCACAAAAATCTTCCTCCCCTCGATTTCCCGCTTCTTATAAAAATTTAAAACCAAATCCTCATGGTAAAAATCATCCTCCGTATACCACAACCATTGCCAATTCTTACGTGTCATCTCGTCATCGTAAAACGGCGCAAACTGTTCCGTTTTGAAAACTTGTTCCGGAAGGATTTTGCTTTTTTGGGCCATTGAGTATTGGAATTCGAAATGTGAGTTTGAATAAGGTGGGGGAGAGGTATTGAAACTAGATATCAAACTTTGGTGTTCAATGGTCGTTTGATTTAGGAAAAATGTTTGAAAAAAATTTTGTTTTCGAACTGTTGGAGAGAGAATGAACTGGAGGGGGCGAAATTCGATGTGGGTGGGTTGTTTTGAGGTGGTTAAAATTGGTGGTGGTGGTGGTTTTTTTTTTTTTTTGGTTTTGGTCGTTAATGGAGCTTGGAGGCGTGAAGAGGAAGAAGAACGCGATGCGTTCTTGGGTTTTACTGTTGACTTGGGCCCAAGCCCAACAAATTCGGAAATACACATTTTGTCCCTATGCGCGCAAAATTAAAAATGAAATTCTAGACTCGTTACCGATCTGATTTTTGCGAATGAGATATGAAAATGATCAGGAGAGAATTTCCTATCTAATGATCCATAAAACATTCTATTCTAAACGAGATTGACATATAAAAAGATGAAAAATGTCTCAAAGTGTGTGAATGATGTAAGTTATTCGAACAACTGAAATCTAAATTCCTAGATAAAGTCAACCCGAATCAAATTACGATTAAACGGCATAAGCAAAAAAAATGAAAAGTCGAGCAATCACGGATGGAAATACCAACACCCCACCCCCAAACAAATTTTATAGAACAGAGTTTAGAAAATTCGTTTTAAACGTGGGTCTTTTAAAGTCAGATTCTCGAGACTTCCTAAATTACTATTTTTATGGTTTTGATATTTTTATGAACAGAATTAGTAGTAAAGACGTAAATCACTCCATAGATAAACATGACTCAAAAACCGAGAAAACATGCAAAAGTGGAAAACATGAATTACGTTAAACGTAGATTTAGGATCCGGTACTTACAGCCACACACTCCATAGGGAGGGTCCGGTTACCTGAATGGTGCACTTACCAAAATATAAGAATGGAATAAAGTACACCAAAGAATAAAATGAGTCGTTTATAGTCAGATACTTGATAACACGATAAAATTGAATATAATTCTACCTACGAATAAAAGATGAACTTCTAAACGGAAGTAAAACTAAAACTTTATACGCAACATTTCTTATCAAAGATTTCTACTCTCGATACTATTGAAGTAGAGTTGGAATAGAAGATTCGTTCCACTCCTAGTATTTTAGCATTCAAAGTTTTCTATGACTATGATCAATCCTACCAAAGTCAATGAGAGTTTTACGAATTATACTACGATGCAATTTATACTAACAAGATAATGGGATTCAACTACGAAATGCTACGGGTTGAATCTATGATAAGGAATTAGGGGGGATTGATTCCACCTTAACTCGACTTAATTTACTAACGATGAATCGTCGTAATTTGAATTGAACTGCTTTCGCAGAACAATTGGTTCTTCCTAATCCCTAGTTTTGCTTATCTGATTGGGTCAAGGTTTGGACCATTGGAAAGCTCTTTCCGAGCCGGTCATTTTGACATAAGGTATGCTCAATTCCGAGACCTGAGTCCAAGATACGGTCTTCGGACGTTCTGCTAACTTTTGTATGCTATTTCTGCCCGCATTGACTTTGACTTTTCAGCTTTTGATCGGGCTTTACAAAGGCTTCTTCTCCTTGAATCTTGGCCTTTAATCACAGAACTTCTTAGCAACCAACCCTTGCTCCTTTATATCGCCAAAGTGGCATATTTCTGCACATAATTGACTTCAATGCCTGAAATACATAAAAGCACATAATTAGCATTAACTCTTATTTATTACTCGCATAATTGGTCTAAAAGTATTATTGTTAAGGGGTTAAAACTACAGTTTTATGCTCTTATCAATACTCGAGACTTTAACAAATACTACATATATATATATATACCCTGCAATTTGCCATATATCAACAACCGAAATAGTTGTAGATCTTGCCATAAATAATTTTCAGATAAAACACATCCAAACATAATCAAGCACCATGATTTCCCATGACGTGGCGTAGCGGAATTAGAGTAAATGCAGATAGACCTATAACCTAACCTAGCATGCAAAGTCTTCTTTTTCCTCCAACGAAATGGTGGCCAAGTGAATGATTGTGAGAAAATTAATTGATGGTTGTGGAAGATATGGTGGATATAAATGAATTTTAAAAGTAAGAAATGGAGGAAATGAGAGAGTGGGTTTGTCATAATATTCATTGGTGGAGTGGGTTGGTATAATTAGACAATTGAAAATGAAAGTATCTAGTGGCTCTGTAGGTAGTAATGGCGTACAAAGAGAATTTAGAAATTCATGAAGCACGGGAGAAACAAGAGGGTCAAGTGCAAACTCAAGGTTCTTTTGAAAAGGTGGAGGGCAGGGAACATTAATCGAAGGTGAATGGGTGACAGGATAATGTGAGGTGGGTGAATGGTTCTCAGCTAGAGCTTTCAGGTCTATATCATTAGAAGTTTTTAGATATGCAAGACATTCTTCAATAGGTGAGTTAGAAAAATCACTGGGATAGTGGGTAAAAAATTCTTCTTCTGTCATGGCGTCAATGTTGGAACTTCCGAAGGTTAGAAATTGGTGCATCTGATTATCAGGAAACGTGTTATTAAAATAGTCTTGAGCTAAGCTCTCGATCATGCTAACCTCCCCATCTACAGACGAATCTGGTAACTGTTTCATCATTTTATAAACATTTACCTCAACAAAAAGATGGCAAAAAGACATGGACATCGAACCATTGCGGCAATTTATAAGCGCGTTGGCAGTTGCTAAGAACGGACGCCCTAAGATTATCAGAACAGAGTCATTAGCGACTTCTGTATCGAGATTAACAAAATCAGCAGGATAGTAGAAATCTTGAACCTTAACAAGCACGTTTTCAACCATGCGCTTAGGATACTTAATAGACCGATTCGCTAATTGCAACGTCATTTTAGTAGGTTGCATCTCCTGTAGACCTATTTGTTTATATAAATAATAAGGGAGTAAGTTAACATTTGCCCCAAGGTCTAATAACCCTAAGGTGTATTGTGCAGTAGGACGACCAGGGTCCTTGTACTTAACGATTCAATTATGTTCGGTTAAAGTTGGAAAATGTTCAGTTAAAAAGGCATTTTTAGGAATATTTGTCTTACGCTTAGTAGTGCACAACTCTTTAAGAAACTTAGCATGGTGAGATAACTTTTTAATCGCTTCCAGGAATGATAGGTTTATCGTTAGATTTTTGAAAACCTCCCTAATCTCATCGAAATTCGTATCCTTGGTTAACATGGCTAATCTCTGGGGAAATGGTGGTTTCTCTCTATATTTAGCATATAGGTCAACAGGATGTCTAACCTTGGCTTTTTGTTTCTTAGGTTGTGGTTTAACTGGTACCTCTACTAGGGTAGGATATTCAGTTATTACTTCGGTATCTAGTACAATATCCGGTGTAGGAACTACTAGTGGGGTAACTACAGGCATAGTTACGATGTTATCAACCACTCTGCCAGAATGGAGAGTGGTGATGGCCTTTAACTCACCTACGTTTCCATTTTCATTACTAGTATTACCGTTTACTTCAAAGGCTGTGTTTGTTGTTTTAGGATTAGGTATCGCTTGACCTGGAAACACACCTTTGGGTTGTACTTTCTCTTGGGCTAACTGCTGAAAGGAAAGTTGGATGGACTATAAAATTTGTTGTTAGGTTTTCATAAAGGCGTTAAAACGATCCGATTGTGGAGGAGTGTTTGTTACAGGTTGTGTGACAGGAACTATGTCACGTTGATTATTAACAGGAGGGTTGTGATAGTTATGATTAATCGGAACGATACCTCTATTAACATTATACAAGTGGGCGCACTCCGAGCTGCTGAGTTGTTAAAATGGAGAAGAAAAATGGGAAACGTGGGAGTGAAAGGTGACAGATGGAAGTGAGGTGTAGTGTGGGTTGTTAGTGTAGAATGAATGAAGTTTTTATAGGTTTTAAGTTACTAAAACGAATCGGGAAGTTGCCAAAAAGCTTTAAGGCAATTGCCGAAAACAAAAAAAAATTCCAAAACTGAAAACGGAAACAACTCATATTCTTGATTCTAAAACAATCCTAATATCTTTTAGATTGAATTTAGTATAGAAACTGCCTAACTTATCGAGATTTCATCCTATCACAATATCTATTCATAGCCATGCCCATATCGGCAATATTCTCAACTCTCACTCCAACACAAATTCTAAACTGGGGGATCATATTACAAATCAGGTTAGAGTAAATAATACCACCCCCAAACAATTCGGGAAGGTGGGATTAACGATAAAAACAATGCACAATTTGAAAAGAATCATATTATATTAAAACTGAAATTCAAACAATATTTAACAACCAATTTCAAATTTAACTATGGAATTCATAAATTAACATCCAAACTAAATAAAAAGCAAATACAAAAAAACATCAACTCATAATATTCCTAAACCACTCGCTGCTGGTAGTGGAAGGGACATGGGAAGGTGATGGCTCTCGAAGCTCTGATGGGCGAGCCATCCGATCTCCTAACGGCGCCGTGCCTCACAGACTGCTCCACAGAAGAAGCACCCCCCTGGGGTGGAAAACGTGAAAGCATATCGTCTCGGAACTTGCGCTGAGCTTCCATCTCAACCCTCGTATGTTCTGACCGCTCATTCTCGCACTGGGCACGAGTCTCAAAGTTATGATGCATGGTAGCCTGCCGAGTCCGGCGGTCTTCGCAAATAGTATTGAGAGAACGTATGCGACGATGAATCACAGTCATGCGTTCTGCATCCGACCTACACCTCTCCAAGGCATCGGCATCAAAACATGTCGTGTCCTCCTCATCCTCCAAGTCATCCTCTTCAACTACCCTCTCTTCAGGCAACCTCCAAACTCTTTGGATACACTCCGTATAAATATAAGGATTTCAGTGCTCTTTCAGGCAAATCCTATCAGACGTCAGAGTCGCTCTCAAGGTCATCATGATCTTCGTTATCAAAACAGGGAGAGGTGCAATACTCTTCCCAACTCCCCTAATCATGTTACTCAAAAACCCCAAAATACAGAACTCATACTTCTGCTCCTGGAGTATCCATAGAACGTGAAGGCAGTTCAAACTGATGTCGCTGACTTTCTCCTTCTCTATGACATTCCTACCAATCCACTGAGTTACAACCAGTTGGTTAGTTCTGAGAGATGAATGGCGAACACAATGCGAGCTCGCATTGTAGTTCCCTTCTGAAACAGTCGTGTTCATCAAAGGCTCGACCCCAATAAATTGGGAATCCTGTAATGTGCCATCGAGATGGCGTCTAGGCGGAATGCCTAAAATCTCAGCTAACAACCCAAGAGATATTTCTCTCCTCCTCCCGACCACCTTAACAAAAATTCTATTCCCATCCAACTCCCTCGTCCTATAAAACTGTCAGACCAAATCTTCGTGGTAAAAATCGTCTGTCGAGAACCACAAGCCACTCCAATCTCTCCTAACCATCTCGTCACCGTAAAACGGCGCGAAGTGGTCGGCAGTAAACGCGTGCTCCGGCAAAATCCGATGTCTTTGAGCCATTGATATTTTAGAACGATTTGGGGGTTTAAATGGAATGTGGGGATGGAGTTTGAGATTCCCTCACTAACAAAACAATGGTGGTGTCGCGGTGGTAGCGCGGCAGTTCCAAATTCTTTGAGTTTTTGGTGGTTTTCAGTGGTGGAAATTGTTGGGATTTGTGGAGGAATGTTTTGGAGAAGATTTGAAGTTGGAATTGTATTATGGGCGTGGGTGTATTGAGGTTTCTTTTTATTTTTATTTTTTATGTTAGGGTTTGAAGTTGTTAATGGCAGAAGTGGGAAGATGAAGAAGAAGAACGCGATGCGTTCTTGGGTTATACTGTGGGCTTGGGCCCAAGCCCAATTCGATCCAAAAAAAATTTCGATTTTTAGCGCAACTTCAAACTAAAATTGCCGCTTTGTTACCGGTCTGTTTTTTGCGAATGAGATATAGAAATGATCAGGAGAGAATTTCCAATCCAATGTGAACCATAAAACACTCTATTCTGACCGTGGATGACATATACGAAGATAAAAAATGCCTCATAGTACGTGCATAACGTAAGTTATACAAACGAATGAACTCTAATTTCATAGATAATGTCAACCCGAATCGAAATACAATTAAACGGCCTAAACACAACTAGAAAGTTGAACAATTCAGGACGGAAATGAACACCCCACCCCCAAACAAATTTTAGACACAGAGTTTAGAAAATTTGTTTTAAAGTGGGTCTTTTAAAGTCAGATTTCCGAGACTTTAAATATATATATATATATATATATATATATATATATATATATATATATATATATATATATATATATATATATATATATATATATATACCTTGCAATTTTCCATATATCAACAACCTAAAGAGTTGTGGATCTTTCCATAAATAAATAACATGTAATGCACCCCCAAACAGAATCAAACACCAAAATTTTCTACGACGCAACTTATTGAATGGAAAGTGAAGTCTGATGGATCTAGAACGTAACCGCGCATGCACCTTCTTTTTTGCCTTTGAACGAGAGGGTGTCCAAGTGAATGATCGTGAGAAAATATATGTTTGTGGAAGATATGTTGGATATTGATAAGTTTTAGAAGAAACGAATGGAAAAAATGAGAATGTGGGTACTGTCTCAATTCGGAAAATGAAGGTGTTAAGTGTCTTTCCCTTGGGAATTATTCTTGTATTAAGAGGATTTAGAAAATCATTAAGTACAAAAGAAACAAAAGGGTCAAGGGCAAACTCCAGGTTCCTTTGAAAAGGTAGAAGGTGGGGAATATTGGTGAGGGAAGATGAATGAGTGTCAGCTAGAGCTCTCAGGTCTAGATCATTAGAAGCCTTGAGATATGTTTGACATTCCTCAATAGGTGGGTCAAAAGAATCACTGGGATAGAGGGTGAAAAATTCATCTTCCGTCATAGCGTCAAGGGATAAATGGATGTTGGCAGGGGACTCGCGAGGTGGCAGGGAAGAGTTGCAAAAGAGTTGAAGGAAATCATCCTCAATTTCCTCTATGTCTAAGGAGTATTTGTCAAAGTTGGAACTTCCAAAGGAAAGGAATTTGTGCATCTGGTCATTCGAAAACGTGGTTTTGAAATAATCATGAGCTAAGCTCTCAATCATGCTAACCTCTCCATCGATATTCCTATAAGGCAACTGTTTGATCATTTTAAAAATGTTTACCTCAACGGAAAGATGGCTAAAAGACAAGGACATCGAACCATCGTGGTAGTTTATAAGTGCGTTGGTAGTTGCCAAGAAAGGGCGCCCTAAAATGATCAGAACAGAATTGTTAGCGACTTCTGTATCGAGGATAACAAAATCCGCAGGATAGTAGAAATCTTGAACCTTAACCAGCACGTTTTCCACTACACCCTTAAGATACTTGATAGACCTATCAGCTAATTGCAACGTCATTGTTGAAGATTGCATTTCCTGTAGACCTATTTGTTTATATAAATAATAATTGAGTAAGTTAACACTCACCCCGAGGTCTAATAAAGCAGTGTTTGTGTGAGTATCCCCTAAGGTGCATTATACAGTAGGACGACCAGGGTCCTTGTACTTAACGATTCCATTGTGTTCCATTAAAGTTGGAAACTATTCAGTTAAAAAGGAGTCTTTAAGAATCTTTGTCTTACGCCTAGTAGTACACAACTCATTAAGAAACTTAGCATGGTGAGGTAACTTTTTATTCGCTTCAAGAAAAGGTAAGTTTATCGTTAGTTTTTTAAAAACTTCCCTAATCTTGTCAAAATTTGTATCTTTGTTTAACATAGCTAATTTCTGAGGAAACGATAGTTTCTCTCTATATTTAGCATATGGATCAACAGGATGGTTAACCTTGTTTTTCTGTTTCTTCGGCTGTGGTTTAACTGGTACCTCTACAGGGGTAGGATCTTCAGTTTCTATTTCGGTATCTACTGTAATATCTAGTGTAGGGACTACTGGTGGGGTAACTATAGACATAGTTACTTTGTTATCCACCACTCTGCCTGAATGGAGAGTGGTGATGGAATTTATCTCATTTACATTTGCATTTTCGTTACTAGTATTACCGTTTACCTCAAAGGCTGTGTTTGGTGTTTTAGGATTAGGTATCGCTTGTCCTGGAAACACATCTTTGGGTTGTACTTTCTCTTGAGCTAACTACTGTAAGAAAAGTTAGATGGCTTGTAAAATCTGTTGTTGAGATTGCATAAAGGTATCAAAATGATCCGATTGTGGAGTAGGATTTGCTACTGGTTGTGTGATAAGAACTATGTCACGTTGATTATTAATGGGTGGATTTTGGTAGTTATTATTTCCCGAAACGATACCTCTATTAGTATTATAATTATTATAATTACCCTGACCTTGTCCCTGTCGTGGTTGAGCTTGGTTGTTATAATTATAATTACCCTGACCTTGTCCATGCCTTGGTGGACCTTGGTTGTAATTGTTTGTTAGCCTAACATTTGGGTTAAACAACCTTGGAGGTTGTTGATTATTTCGCCAACCGAAGTTGGGGTTTTGTCGCCAAGCTGTGTTAGGTTCGCTATTAATGGAACAAACATTATCTTATTGTGATTGTTGTTGTTTATAGGCGAGAGGACAATAGGAGTCGAGATGCTCTAGGACTTAAACAAAAATTACATGGAATGGAGTCGACATTCATGACGGGGATAGGCGTTTGTTGAACAGAAATAGCCTCTACCATTTTAGTTAGAGATTCGATCAAAATTTTAAGTTCCGGATCGGGTTTCATCTCAAACATACCGGCGACTTTAACTGTTGTAGAAGAACTAGCGGAACAGGAGAAATCGTCACTACCCCCCAGTTATTATTACGCTTAGTTTGATCTTCTAAGAATTTATAAGCCTCTGAGGCTCCTTTACTTAGGAAACTACCCCCATTCATTATGTCAAGGACTTTTTTATGGTGGTGTAGAAGTCCTTTGAAAAAGGCACGAACTAGCATGTCTTTCGCGAGGTTATGGTGTGGACACTCTATAAGAAGATCGGTGAAACGATTCCAAGCATCTGAAAATGATTCATGAGGATTCTGTCGAAAGAAATGAATCTTGGAAAGCATTTCATCGGTCTTCAGTGGTGGGTAAAAATGTTCCATAAATAGTTGAACAAGTTTAGCCCACGAGTCTACAGAATTAGGCGCTTGGGCAGTTAACTAAGACGCCGCCTTATCGGTTAAAGTGAAAGGAAATACCCTTAGTTTAATTTGTTCAGCACCAACCGTAGGATGGTGGAATGTAGTAAGGACTTGGTCAATCCTACGCATGTGCTGATAAGGTTTTTCATGGTCTAACCCATGAAAAACGGGTAACAAATTAAATATATTTGGGGATTCGGAAATCCCTCACTGGGTCTGATATAACGATGCAAGATTTAGGGATATCGTTCAAGGCTTTGTAAAAGTCAGAGAGAAGAGACTCTCTTTCTTCAGCCATTATTTCAGGTGGTGTGTGTTGTATATTTGCTAGAGGTGTAGTAAGTGTTATACTAGAAAGGCGTGTTTGTTGGCGTTCTTAGGTTGATTACGTTAAGCGCGTTTTTTCTTGGCGACCTTAATCTCATGCAAGGCTAAGCCAATCTTAATGAAACACAACAACACTCAAAACAATCCTGATATGCTAGTATGAACCTCTAATAGGAGATGCGAGGTGTGGAAGAAAAGAGTACCTGAATGCCTCCTTGCTTCGCTTATGAATAACGTCTTGTTTACGCGTGCTCAGTGTGTATAACAAGTTAGAACACTGAAAACTATGAAGAAATGGAAATTTGAAACAAACCTGTGGAAATCGAGCAGTTTTAGCAGTGGGCACAGGTCGCGCTCAGAATAGGCCTAAGTAGGGCACAGGTCGCGCTCATGTCAATCTAGAGTTCTAGGCGTTTGGGCGCGGGTCGCGCTCCAATTTAGCCTTGGTAGGGCACGGGTCGCGCTCAAGGAAAAACTCAAGGTCCAGGCACTTCAGCGCGGGGGGTGCTCGTGTTTTGCCTTGGCAAGGCGCGGGTCGCGCTCAGCCAAAAAGTGGAGTTCCAAGCGTTTGGGCGCGGGTGGCGCTCCAATTTAGCTTGCCCAGGGCGCGGGTTGCGCTCCTTGTAATTCTCATGAGGAAAATTTTTTCATCTTTGAAGCGGACAACTACTGATGAGAATCAAACAAGGGTGGGTGGGTTATGGGACTTTGGAAAACTAACAATTCTAAAGAAAACAATACTAAAGGGAACTAAGATGGCAGCGGCGCCATTTGATAACACGATAAAATTGAATAATTCTACCTACGAATAAAAGATGAACTTCTAAACGGAAGTAAAACTAAAACTTTATACGCAACAGTTCTTATCAAAGATTTTTACTCTCGATACTATTGAAGTAGAGTTGGAATAGAAGATTCGTTCCACTCCTAGTTCTTTAGCATTCAAAGTTTTCTACGACTATCAATCCTACCAAAGTCAATGAGAGTTTTACGAATTATACTATGATGCAATTTATACTAACAAGATAATGGGATTCAACTACGAAATGCTAAGGGTTGAATCTATGATAAGGAATTAGGGGGGTGATAAGAGCCCAAAACTGTAGTTTTAACCCTTTAACAGTCATACTTTTAGACCACTTATGTGAGTAATAATTAAGAGTTAACATCGATTACGTGTTTTATGCATTTCGGGCTTCAAAGTCCATTATGTGCAGAAATGTGCCACTTTAGTGAGATAAAGGAGAAAAAAGGTCGGTTACTAAGGAGTTCCGTGATTAAAGGCCAAGATTCAAGAAGATAAAGCCTTCCTAAAGCCCGTCAAAAAGCTGAAAAGTCGATTACCGGGTGAAATAAAGACACAAGTCAACAGAACTTCCGAAAGCCGTATCTTTGGACTCAGACCTCGGAATTGGGCCTACCTTATGTCAAAACGACCAATTCGGAAAGAGCTTTCCAATGGTCTAAGCCTTGACTCAATCAGAGGAGCAAAAGTGGACAAAAAGTCTGTGGAAGCTAACTGCAGCTGAAGAGGACTTTTTGAATTTGAAAAATGGGTTTTGGGCCTTCGATTCTGCGCCCAAAAACATGGCTCCAAGCCCATGCACGATTTTTGGATCTGAAAGTATAAAAACAAAAGTTTAGCTCTTTGTTAATGGTAGATCTTTTAGTAAAGAATAGTAGATTTTTAGGTTAGAAAATAAAGGTAGCTTAGAATAGAAAGTAGCCATTAAAATAGCTTCTAGATCTAGTTTTTCATGTAGATTAATTAAGTTTAGTTCCATTTCAATTATTGTATTAGATTAAACCTTTGAATCTTGTTCTTCATTTTGATTAGATCAATAAAGTAGTATTTTTATCAATTTCGATTTTGTCATTTCCATTTCTAGATCTAATTTCAATTCCTGTCCTTATTTCATTTGAGTCATTAAATTAGATTTCATTATTGTTTAATTAAGTAAATTTCAATTCTTTATATCATGTTTAGTTTAAAAGTAATCGGAAATGATTGCGTAATGATTCTCGGCTAAACCTCCATTAGAGGGGGTTGAGAAGCCTTGATGAAAGCTTGATTCCGAATATCGTAGATTCGTCGTAATTTCCTTTCCACTCTAGAAATGATTAGTTCACCATGAGAATGGGTTTAATCGTTCACATGCTAGTTATGAATTGGTAGGAATGCCATGTGTAATTAGGGATTAGGAAGAACCAATTGTTATGAAGCGATTCAATTCAGATTCTGACGATTAAATGGTTAATAGGATTAAGTCGAAGTTAAGGTGGAATCAATCCCCTCTAACTCCTTATCATCGAATCAACGTAGCATTCCCTTAGTTATTCCCATCGTCGACTAGTTGCATTTTAGGTGGGTAGTTGCATCGTAGTCTAGTTGCCTTTTTTTAAATCTCTCATTAGACTTTAAGTTTAGAGTACTTACACTTGAGAACATAGCATCTTGCGGAAGGACTAAGAGTGGAACGAATCACTCTACTCCACTTATATCTCATAGACTTGAGAGTAGAATCTTTGATAAACATAGCAACATAAGTTTAAGTTTAGTTTTACTTGCGTTTGTAAGTTTCATCGCTTTTTTTTTAAGTAGGTAAAACTATTCATTTCATAATATCAAATGGCACCGCCATCTTAGTTTCACTTTCGTATTGTTTTCGTGTAGTGTTAGTACTTGTTCTTAAAAGTCCCATTTCACCCACCCACCCTTGTTTGATTCATACGTGGTTGTCAATTTGAGTTGAAAAAAATTCGGGTAAAAATTACATCGGCCTTGCGACCAGGCTTTGAGCCATTCAACTTCAGCCTACCTCGATCGACCTCCAACCCTTCAACTCTCAACTCGAATTCTAAAATATACACCGACCATCACTATCTATGCGACCAGCTCTTAACAAAAAATTTTCGGTTTCGGCGGTTTTGATTTGAACTTTGATCTTTCATATTTTTCGTGTTTTTAACACGCTATATACACCAACAAAAGCGTAAACAAGACGCTATTCATAAAGCGAAGCAAGGGCGCAATCATGTATTCCTTTCTTCCACACCTCGCATCTCTGTTAGAGGTTTATACTAGTATATCGAGAATTGTTTGGAGTGTTGATGTGTTTAGCTAAGTTTGGTTTTAGCCTTGTATGAGATTAAGGTGCGGCGAACAAAAAACACCGAGCGTAATTACAAAACAACGTCAACAAACAAGTCTATCTAGTATACCACCCACTACACCTCTAGCTACTATTTCACACATCATCCGACCACAATGCCCGAAGAAGAAGAGGCCTCTCTCTAACTTCTACAAAGCCTTGGCGATAGCCCCAAATCTTGCATCGTTCTAGCGGACCAGTGGGGGATTTCGAATCCCTCAAATATTTTTAATTTGTTACCCGTTTTCATGGATTAGACCATGAAAAACCTTATCGGCTTATCGTGGGATTGAACAAGTCCTAACAACATTCCACCATCCTACGGTTGAGTGCGGAACAAATTAAATTAAGGGTATTCCCTTTTCACCTTAGCCGATAAAGGCGTCTTGGTTAACTGCCTTAGCGCCAAGCGCCCGATTACGTGGACTCGTGGGCTAAACTTGTTCACCATTTGTTTATGGAACATTTTTTACCCACCCCTAAAGGCGGATGAGATGCTTTCCAAGATTCATTTCTTTTCGACAAAATCCTCATGAAACATTTTCAGAGGCTTGGAATCGTTTCACCGATCTCCTTATAGAGTGTCCACATCATAACTTAGCGAAAGACACGTTAGTTAGGTGCCTTTTCAAAGGACTTCTACACCACCATAAAGAAGTCCTTGATATAATGAATGGGGGTAGTTTCTAAAGAAAAGGAGCTTGGGAGGCTTATAAATTTTTAGAGGACCAAACTAAAGCGAAATAACAACTGGGGGTAGTGGCGATTACTCCGCTTCTCTAGTTCTTCTTCAACGATTAAGGCTACCCGGTATGTTTGAGGTTAAATCAGATCCCGAGCTTAAAACTCTAATTGAATCCCTCACAAAAAGGTAGAGGCCATTTACGTACAACAAAAAAGCCAATCCCGTCATGAATGTAAATTCAAATCCATCGTAGTTTCTGTTTGAGCCCACGAGCATCCGACTCCCATCGTCCCTATAGCCTATGAACAGGCTTGTTCCATTAATAGTGAACCCTAACGCCCTTGGAGACAAAATCCCAACTTCGGTTGGAGAAATAACCAAAACGTCACACCTCGAGGGTACAATAACCAATATGTTAGGCTACATGCGGCTTTTAACCAAGCCCCACTCACGACAAGGGCGGTCGGGGAATTTTAATAATTATAACAACCAAGTGCAACCTCAACAAGGTCAAGCACAAGGTCAAAGTAGTTATAATAATTATAATGCTAGTAGAGGTATCGTTCGGTAAATAATAACTACCAAAATCCACCCATAAATAATTCACTTGAAATAGTTCGGTCCACACCACCCGGACTACTACACCCTTACAACCGGATCGTCTTGACACCTTCATACAAGTGAGCCAAAACTTTTCCAAACCATGGCTCAATCTAACCAACGGCTTCTACAATCGGTTAATAATTTAACCAAATAGTTGGCTCAAGATAAAGCCCAACCCAAAGGTGTGTTGCCGTGTCCGCGAAATACCTAATCCTAAAATAACAAATACAGCCTTTGAGGTAACCGATAATACTAGTAATGAATATGAAAATGTAGGTGAGCTAAAGGCCATCACCACTCTCGTTTGGTGGTTGATAACAAAGTAACTATGCCTATAGTTACCCCACCAATAACCCTACACTGCTATATTATTAGATACGAAATAGAAACTGAAGAGCCTACCACTTGTAGAGTACTAGTTACAACAAAACCTAAGAAACAGGAAGCCACGGTTAAACACCCAAGAATACCATTGCTAAATATAGCCGAAACCACCGTTTCCACAAAAATTAGCCATGTTAACTAGGGATACAAATTACGAGGAGATTAGAGATGTTTTTAAGAATCTAACTATAAACCTTCCTTCCTCGAAGCTATAAAAAGCTACCACACCATGCTAAGTTTCTTAAGGAATTGTGTACTACTAGGCGTAAGACCAATATACCAAAAGGCGCCTTTTTTTAACGAACAATTCCCAACTCTATCGAACATAATGGAATTGTTAAGAACAAAGACCACGGTAGATCCCTCTTGTACAATGCACCTTAGGAGATTCTATCACGATGACCGCGTTATTAGACTTGGGGGCTAGTGTAAACTTACTCCCGTTTTATTTGTATAGAAAATAGGTCTAGGCGAGATGTAACCCACTAGAATGGCGTTGCAATTAGGCTGATCGGTCTATTAACTATCCTAAGGGTGTCGTCGAAAATGTTCTCGTAAAAATTCAGGATTTTTACTATCCGGACTGATTTTGTCATCCTCGATCTGAGAAGTCGTTAATGACTCTGTCGATCATCTTAGGGTGACCTTTTCTCGCAACCGCCAATGCGCTTCATTAATTGCGCGATGGTTCAATGTCCATGTCTTTTGGCCATCTTGTTTGTTGAAGTCAATGTTTTTAAAACAAAGACATAGTTACCCGATTAGTCTATGGATGGAGAGGTTAGCATGATCGAGGCGTTGCTCGAGATTATTTCAACAACACACGTTCCCGATAATCATATGCCCAAATTTCTTTCCTTTGGAAGTTCAGGACTCCAACATTTCCATCCCTACACTAGTCGATACACATATTACGGATGAGGATGAGATAGATGACTTTCTCAAAGATGTAGAGGACTATCATAGTAACGAGGATATGACCAATCTAGATGAGCAATTCGATGAGTTTCTTCGAGAAGGTGATGAATCACCCTATCAAGAACTACTTAGCACAAGATCCACCTCGATTCCCCTCCTTCCACCCTTTCAAAGGAATCTCGAGTTTGCACTCGATCCTTTTGTTTCTCCCGTGCTCCATAATTTTTTAAATCCACCTAGTAAACAAATACTACAGAAGGACAAACCACTTGACACCTTCATTTTCAGAATTGAGACAGTCCCTACACACACAATGAATGAGTTTTGTGCTAAAACCACATCCTCATTGTTTTTAGGTACTTTTTCTACAACTTATCCATATCCACCATATTCTCCACAACCATTCACTTTTCCACACTTATTTACTAGAACACCCACTCATTCAAAAATGAAAAATAAGGTGCATGATAGGTTACATAATAGGGTTATCCGACTTCACTTTCATTTCACTAGGTTGAGTCATAGGAAATCTTGGTGCTTGATTGTGTTTGGATATGTTTTCTGTGATATTTATTTATGGAATGATCCACAATTATTTTGGTTGTTGATATATGATAAACTGCATGTTCATACATACGTCTAGATAAAGTCTCGAGTATCTGACTATAAACGACTCAACTTTTGTGTTTGGTGCATTTCCTTTTATTTCCATATATTGGTGAGTGCACCATTAAGGTAACCGGGCCCTCCCTATGGAGTATGTGGCTGTAAGTACCGGATCCTAAGTCCACGTTTAAACATAATTCACGTTTTCCACTCTTGCATGTTTTCTCGGATTTTTTGAGTCATGTTTCTCTATGGGGTGAATTATGTCTTTATTGTTTATTGTTTTTATTTTTAAAATTAAAATAAATATATATATATATATATATATATATATATATATATATATATATATATTAAAAAATAAGCATAGTAACCTAGGAAGTCTCGGGAATCTGACTTTAAAAGACCCACTGCTAAAAACAAATTTTCTAGGCTTCGTTGTAAAAAATTTGTTTGGGGGTGGGGTGTTCGTGTTGCCGTCCTAAAATGTTTTATGCCCCATTAGAGTTGCTTAGGCCGTTTTATTGTATTACGATTCGGGTTGACATAATCTAGGAATTTGGATTTCAATTGTTCGCATAACGTAAGTCATGCACGCACTTCGAGGCGTTTTCCACTATCTTATATGTCATCCACGGTCGGAATGGAGTGTTTTATGGATCATTGGATTGGAAATTCTCTCCTGATCATTTCCATATCTCATTCGCAAAAAATCGGACACCCGACGGCGGCAATTTTGATTTGAAGTTTCGCGAAAAATCGAAAAAAATCACAAATTTCGATTTTGGGCTTGGGTCCAACCCGCGCCCACCGACAGCGTGACCGCGCCCTTACCTTTAGCAGCACTCGCGATCTTCTTCTCCATTCTGCCATTAACGCCAAGCTCCAAAAACCTAAAAAAAAAAAAAAAAGAAAATCAAAATAAAAAGAAAACGAGAATTAACCCACGCCAAATCAAATCCCAACCCAAATCGACTCCAAACACCACCGACCACCACTCCCACCGATTTACATCACTAAAACCACCGAAAATTCAAAATTTTGGTGCTGCCCCCACCACTCCACCACCCACCATTGCTTCAACCAGGTCGATTAAAATCCCACCACTACATCACATTTAAACCCCCACTACATTCCAAACTTCCAATGGCTCAACAATGCCGAATTTTGCGAAGCAAGCTTTTACACGCCGACCACTTCGCCGTTTTCTGATGATGAGATGATCGGTCGAGATCGGAATAGCTTGTGGTACTCAACTGAAGCCTATTACCACGAGGGACTTAGTCCGGCGGTTCTACGATCTGAGGGAGTTGGAAGGGGACGAGGATTTTTTGTTGTTGTGGCGAAGAAGGAAGTGGAAGTGACGACTGGTTGTTGGTGAGATTCTAGGCATTCGCCTAGAATCCATCTAGATGTCACCACAGGAGTCCCAAAGATAATGGGGTAGAACCATTGATGCACGAGACAGTTATTGGAGGGACTACAATGCAAGATCGCGTTGTGTTCGACGAGCTTCCCTTAGGACCAACCAGTGGCTCTGATCCGGTGGATTGGTTGGAACGTCGTGGGAAGGGAAGGTCGGCGATATCGGCTGAATCGCCTCCATATCTTATGGATACTCCGGGAAGCGGAAGTATGATTTCTGCATCTTAGAGTTTTACCGAGCATGATTAGGGGAGTAGGGAGGTCCGTTGCCCTCTCCTTGTGTTGATAACAAAGATCATGCTCAAGTTGAGAGCAGCTTCGAGCGATGATCGGACATACATCACTCTCCACCGTAACCCTGCATCTATAAGGAGTGTGTCCAACGGGTTTGGAGATTGGCTGAGGATAGAGAAGAAGAAAAAGAGGATGGAGGAGCTGAGAATGCCGAGGGAGGCTGGGGGACATCGGGATGCTTCCGGAGGATGAGGAGGACTTGACCTGTTTTTGACGGATGCCTTGGAGAGGTCTTTGGACGGATGCGAACGCATGGCTGTGATCCATCGAGGCATCGTTAAACTTAACACTATCTGTGAAGACCTCCGGACTCGACAGCAGCAACGATGCATCACAACTTCGAGCTCCGTTACCCGAGAGAGGGCGAGAGGTGGGAACGGATGGCGCCGAGAGCTAGAAGCTTCGGCCCCGGTTCGGGGCGAGTTCGACCGCGATTCCCACCTCACGGGGACTCTCCTTCGAGAGGACACACCATCCGAACGGCGTCGTCGCGAAGGGCGAATGGTCTTGGCTCTTGAGAGCTTCGGGAGCGATCTCGGGAGCATGTTCCCTCCGCCACCCGAGTTCGGAGTAGCTAGGGATAGTATAGTTTGATGTTTTATGTTTTATTTGTAATTTCATTATTGTTATTTATTTTAATGCAAGTTTATTTCCGTAATTTGAATTTTGTAGTGTAATGTACTCCGAATGAAAATTTTAATATAAGGGGTTATTTTCAGTATGCGTGGTTGTTTCATATTGATCCCACCTTCCCAACTTGTTTGGGGGTGGTTTTATCAATTCAAGCATTATTTTGATAACCCTCGTGTTAGAATTTATTGCGGAGTCAAGGTGAAAATATGGCCGTTTAGGCACATCTATGATTGAGTATCATTGTAGGATGAAATCTAGATTAAATAGGTACATTCTATCATAAAATCAACCTAAAAGATCTTTGGGTTTGAATTAGAATCAAGGATATGAGTTGTTTCCGTTTTGGGGTTGGAAATTTTAGGATTTCAAAAACTGCCGTAATTAGTTTTGGCAACTTCCCCGATCCATTTTAGCAACTTTAAACCTATATAAACTTGATACAATCTATCCTCACAACTCACACTACACCTAAACTCCATCACTCACCTTTCACTCCCGCGATTCCCTCGTTTTGCTCATTTTCCGAAGTTTACGCAACTCCGAAAGCATTCTTTGCCCTCTGAGGAGCGCGCACTTTCGCTCTCTGTATATTTTTATGAGTTTTTGTCGAGGCCTTTCGCATGAAGATGGCGCGACCAGCTCAAACACTGGAAATTTCAATTTCTTCAGAGCGCTTCAGCGCCACTATCGAGCGCACTCATGCCCTGACTTCCATGGACCAGAAAATTTCCAGTTTTTCGCGCGTAGTATCCGGATCATTCGCAGCTATTCCAAAGCATAATTTTGAGATGACATCTCCAACATTGATACGGAACAGTCTTTTCGAAGATTTGTTCCAAAGCACTACTTATGGTGCTTGGTTTCGCGGCGATCACATTCGCTTGGCTATTCGTTGGCTTGGGGAGCGCTTATGGTAAGACCGGATGCACTTTATTCTCCGACTCTAGCATCTTATTTTTACGATAACTGCATTTTCTTTGAAAGACCAGATGGAGAACAAGTGTTCTCCATCAACATTGATAATGAACCAATGGAAATTACCAGGTTCTTGCTAGCATTTGTTCTTGGGTGGCTATGCCCATTTGAAATACAAGACCCATGGTGCTATTGGATTGATAATATGTATGTCTACACTTACGAGTTTTGCATGAGTCGTATGGTATGGCGGGCATTTTCCGTATTGAGGACCAAGGGGAATATAACGTCGCCTTTGGTAGCCTGTCCATGAACATAGGAACTGTTATGTTTTGGATCATGCTAAACATTTTAGGGGAATGGTGTTTTTCTTCTGTGAATGATGCCACTTGCAGCGTCTTCCTTGCTTTAGCCACGGGACGTATGTGTCATGACCTTCCCCGAACCTTGATGTCTAGTTTAGCTCGATCCCATAGCATGAGGCATAAGTACCTTCTTATGCCCGTTCTAGTTTCTCGTATTATGCTATGTTTCTTTCCTGTTTTTGTACCGCGCTTCCGCGGATTGGATTACGGTCGATTACGCATGCGACCACCAATAATATTATTATCGATCTTTCCGTGCAATGACTTGGCAAGGGTGGAGGATACAACCTCATCTGGTTTGCACCCTACACCCCGTCGGACCAAGTGGCTCTTAATAGATTAGCAATAATAGATGATAAATGGCGGGGAAGCACGGCAAATTATCATGGCATGGCAGGGCGTGAAGGAACCTCATTTCTTTATGGAAGAAGAGAATGAGGAAGATGACGAAATCGCGGGGGGATAAGGTAAGTTTCATTCTAGTTAGTGTCGCTTATGTCCCAAGCAATTTCATTCTTGTTAACCCCATAATGGGTAGAACTTCGTATAGAGTTGTGTCGAGTTTTATTTCCTATATTAGTATGCGTTCTAACCTTGTTTCTGGATGTTCCTGAATTTCACACGCTTCAATGGTATTTTTCCTACCCTCTTTATTTAATTGCTTTGAGGACAAAGCATGCTTTTTGTTTGGGGGGCATAGAAACACGTGTAATTAAGGCATCAGTTAGGATATAGATAGAGTTAATATGCATTTGTTTTCTAGTTAAAATTTTAAAAATTCAAAAATATAAATAAATAAGTTCATGCTATACACTTAGGAATAGTGGTATTGTTTTCCTTCTCTATGCTCTTAACAATCTAGAAGTCTCATGTAGCTTTTGCATTAGAATAATTGTTAGAAACTTAGGTTAATATATAGGTAATAATATTTGCATCTATCTATAAATATATTACATGAGTATCTATGATTGTTAGCGATGAAGTTTAAAAATCTAGGCTACAAAGTACTTATTCTACAAATCCTGTGAGAATATAGCCTAAAGCCTTATATGAAATGAAACATTTGAGAAATGACACAAGGGAGAAGTAAAAAATTCGGATAGAGAAATCACACGTCCACTTGCTTGATCACTATGCCATATCCTAAGCGAGAATTTAGGCCCTTTTTGATAGATATAGCCAAAAATTCAAACCTATGAATTATTTTCCGCTAGTTAAGCCCTCTGAGCCTTTCTTTAGCCTTCCATAAACCACAAAATCCTTTACCACTTTACAAAAACAAAACAAAATAAAAAAAAAAAAAAAAAAATTCAACCCACCCAATTTAGAATAAGTCCGAGAATAGAATGAGGAAGAAAGAAGAAGAGAAAAACACGTGGTAAACAAAAGTTAGTTAATTGCTTGAAAAATAAAGAAAAGAAGTTTCCATCCAAGGAAAAGAAAAATAAAAATAGAAATAAAATTAAAACTCCAAAAATAGAATAAAAGGGAGTCAAAAGCCAAAAAAAAAAAAAAAAAAAAAAGAAAAAAAAAAATATGGCTAAGGATGGAAACAAAGTGTAGAAGCAAAAGTAAATAACAAGGTTTTCTCTAGTTACATAATATGAAGACTCTATTATCTCAAACTTGTCCTTTTGAATATCCATTTCCTTCCTTCTTAAACCATCTCCTAATCCCCAAGAACACCTAATAAAGATCTCTAGCTCGATTAGGAATAGGCTAGTGTGATAGTAAGTGGCGGATGTGTTTGATCGACTCCGGCTTTCTTGTTGTCATTGAGATTGTAAGGTAAAGTGTGCCCATCACACTAGAGTAGCTAAACTTGAGTGGAAAAATCAGAGTGTTGTATCTTGACTATTATTGTGAGAACCTACTTAAGGATGCTATTCCGAGTTTCAGAAACGGACCTGCTAGACATTTCATAGTATTACTCATTGTATATATGTTTATTATAGATGATTGATTATTATGCATATATTAGCTTAGGTTTTTGACTTGGTTATTCTTGTTCATAGCTAGTGAGATGTATAGATAGTTTGGAGCATGAATGAGGAAAACAATAGTTTTATTTCTTAGTCGTTGTAGTATAGATGAAGTTTGTGAGTACCTTCACTGGAAAACTCTCATGAGGCTATAACTAGTCCACTAGGGAATTCCTAGTGGTTTAAGGCCTTGTTGCATATGGTCAATGCAATCGCACTCGGCGAAACGAGAAGTAGATAGAACTCCATTTTTGGTCACTTATGTTAATTTCTCATCTTTGCTTGAGGACAAGCAAAATGCTGTTTGGGGGTGGTTTGATAAGAGCCCAAAACTGTAGAAGGAGAGACTCCTCTCTTTGACTTCTACAAAGCCTTGAGCGATAGCCCCAAATCTTGCATCGTTCTAGCAGAGACCCGATTGGGGATTTCGAATCCCCAAATATTTTAATTTGTTACCCGCTTTTCATGGTTTAGACCATGAAAAACCTTATCGGCATTACGCGTAGGATTGAACAAGTCCTAACAACATTCCACCATCCTACGATTGGTGCGGAACAAATTAAACCGAGGGTATTCCCTTTCACCTTAGCCGATAAAGGCGGTGTCTTGTTAATTAACCAAGCCTAGCCTAATTCGTGGACTCGTGGGCTAAACTTGTTCACCGTTTATGGAACATTTTTACCCACCCCTAAAGACGGATGAGATGCTTTCCAAGATTCATTTCTTTCGACAAAATCCTCATGAATCATTTTCGTGAGGCTTGGAATCGTTTCACCGATCTCCTTATAGAGTGTCCACATCATAACCCAAATAAAGACACGTTAGTTAGGTGCCTTTTTCAAAGGACTTCTACACCACCATAAAAGAAGTCCTTGACATAATGAATGGGGCTAGTTTCTTAAGTAAAGGAGCCTCGGAGGCCTATAAATTTTAGAGGATCAAACTCAAATAAATAACAACAAGGGGGTAGTGACGATATCCACGCTCCGCTAGTTCTTCTAATATAGTTAAGGCCGCCGGTATGTTTGAAATTAAACACGATCCCAAGCTTAAAACTCTAATCGAATCACTCACTAAAAAGGTAGAGGCCATTTCTGTTCAACAAAAGCCTATCCCCGTCATGAATGTAAATTCAAATCCATGTAGTTTCTGTTGGAGTCCTGAGCATCCCGACTCCCACTATCCTATAGCCTATGAACAGGCTTGTTCCATTAATAGTGAACCTAATGCCTCTTGGAGACAAAATCCCAACTTCGGTTGGAGAAATAACCAACACGTCACACCTCCAGGGTATAATAATCAATATGTTAGGCCAACGCAAAGTTATAACCAAGCTCCACCACGACAAGGACAGGGTCAGGGTAATTATAATAATTATAACAACCAAGTGCAACCTCGACAAGGTCAAGCAGAAGGTCAAGGTAGTTATAATAATTATAATGCTAATAGAGGTATCGTTCCGGTAAATAATAACTATCAAAATCCGCCCATAAATAATTCACGCGAGATAGTTCCAGTCACACCACCCGTGACTACTACACCCACACAACCGGATCGTCTTGACACCTTCATACAAGTGAGCCAAAACTTTTCCAAACCATGGCTCAATCTAACCAACAACTTCTACAATTAATTTAATAATTTAAGCCAACAAATTGGCCCAAGATAAAGCCCAACCCAAAGGTGTGTTTCCAGGTCATGCAATACCTAATCCTAAAACAACAAACACAGCCTTTGAGGTAACCGATAATACTAGTAATGAATATGAAAATGTAGGTGAGTTAAATGCCATCACCACTTTCCGTTCTGGCAGAGTGGTTGATAACAAAGTAACTATGCCTATAGTTACCCCACCAGTAGCCCCTACACCTGCTATTTTACTAGATACCGAAATAGAAACCGAAGAGCCTACCAATGTAGAGGTACCGCCACAACACAACCTAAGAAACAGAAAGCCAAGGTTAAACATCCAGGTGATACATATGCTAAATATAGAGAGAAACCACCGTTTCCACAAAAATTAGCCATGTTAACTAGGGATACAAATTATGAGGAGATTAGGGACATTTTCAAGAATCTAACTATAAACCTTCCCTTCCTCGAAGCTATTAAAAAGCTACCACACCATGCTAAGTTTCTTAAGGAGTTGTGCACTACTAGGCGTAAGACCAATATACCAAAAGACGCCTTTTTAACAGAACAATTCCCAACTCTATCTGAACATAATGGAATTGTTAAGTAAAAGGACCCTGGTCGTCCTACTGTACAATGCACCTTAGGAGATTCCTATATGACGACCGCGTTATTAGACCTGGGGGCTAGTGTTAACTTACTCCCGTTTTATTTGTATAGACAAATAGGTCTAGACGAGATGCAACCCACTAAAATGACGTTGCAATTAGCTGATCGGTCTATTAAGTATCCTAAGGGTGTGGTCGAAAAATGTCTTTGGTAAAAGTTCGTGATTTCTACTATCCAACCGATTTTGTCATCCTCGATACGAAGTCGCTAACGACTCTGTCCCGATCATCTTAGGGCGCCCTTTCCGGCAACCGCCAATCGCGGCTCATTAATTGCCGCGATGGTTCGATGTCCATGTCTTTTGGCCATCTTATTTGTTGAGGTAAATGTTTTAAAACAAAGACACATTTACGATTAGCCTATGGATGGAGAGGTTAGCATGATCGAGAGCTTCGCCGAGATTATTTCAACAACACGTTCCTCGATAATCATATGCCCAAATTTCTTTCCTTTGGAAGTTCAGACTCCAACATTTTCATCCCTACACTAGTCGATACACATATTACGGATGAGGACGAGATAGATGACTTTCTCAAAGATATAGATGACTACCATAGTAATGTGGATATGACCAATCTAGATGAGGAATTCGATGAGTTTCTTAGAGCAGTTGATGATTCACCCTATCAAGAACTACTTTGCACAACATCCACCTCGACTCCCCTCCTTCCACCCTTTCAAAGGAATCTCGAGTTTGCACTCGATCCTTTTGTTTCTCCTGTGCTTCATAATTTTTTAAATCCACCTAGTAAACAAATACTTTAGAAGGACAAACCATTTGACACCTTCATTTTCAGACTTGAGACAGTTCCTACCTACACCATGAATGAGTTTTGTGCTAAACCCACATCCTCATTGTTTACATGCTTTCCTTCTACAACTTATCCATATCCACCATATCTTCCACAACCATTCACTTTTCCACACTTATTCACTAGGACACCCTCTCGTTCAAAGATGAAAAAGAAGGTGCATGCTAGGTTACGTTATAGGTCTATCCGACTTCGCTTTCAGTTCACTAGGTTGCGTCATAGGAAATCTTGGTGCTTGATTGTGTTTGGATATGTTTTCTGTGATATTTTTTTATGGAATGATCCACATCCACAACTATTTCGGTTGTTGATATATGATAAACTGCATGTTTATACATATGTTTAGATAAAGTCTCGAGTATCTGACTATAAATGACTCAATTTTTTGTGTTTGGAGCATTTCCTTTCATTTCTATATATTAGTGAGTGCACCATTAAGGTAACCGGGCCCTCCCTATGGAATGTGTGGCTGTAAGTACCGGATCCTAAGTCCACCTTTAACATAATTCACGTTTTCCACTATTGCATGTTTTCTCAGATTTTTTAGGCATGTTTCTCTATGGGGTGAATTATGTCCTTATTGCTTATTGTTTTTCCTTATAAAATTTTAAAAAAAAAAAAAAAAAAAAAAAAAAAAAAAATAAACTCTGTTGTAAAAAATCTGTTTGGGGGTAGGGTCTTCGTGTTTCCATCCTAGAATGTTTTAGGTCCCATTAGAGTTGCTTAGGCCGTTTAATTGTATTCCGATTCGGGTTGACATTATCTATGAATTTAGAGTTCATTCGTTCGCATAACTTACGTCATGCACGCACTCCGAGACATTTTCCACTATCTTATATGTCATACAAGGTCGGAATAGAGTGTTTTATGGATCATTGGATTGTAAATTCTCTCCTGATCATTTCCATATCTCATTCGCAAAAATTGGACCGGTAACGAAGCGGCAAATTTAGTTTGAAGTTGCGCTAAAAATCGACAAAAGTCAAAATATCGAAAATTGGGCTTGGGCTCAACTCAAGACTTCTCTTTGCTTGCCCACACCAACAAATGCGTGACTTCATCTTCTCAAACCGCCATTAACAAACAAAAACAAAAAAAAAAAATTCAAAACCTAAAACTAAAAATTAAAAAGGAACCTAATTAAACCCACGCCCACAGTTCAAATCAACTTCAAATCTTCTCTAAAATCTTTCCACCACCACCTCCACCAAGTTAAATCAACAAAAACCACCGAAAAATAAAGAAATTCATGCTGCCGCACCACCACACCACCACCACCATCGTTTTTTGTGAGGTTGTCCCTCATTGCTTCCCCACTACATTCCAAACACTCCAATGGCTCAACAACGTCGAATTTTGCCGGAGCAAGCATTTACTGGCGATCACTTCGCGCCGTTTTACGGTGACGAAATGGTTAGTAGAGATTGGAATAGCTTGTGGTACTCCACCAACGCCTTCTACCACGAAGAGTTAGTCCGACGGTTTTACAACACGAGGGAGTTGGATGAGAGTAGAATTTTTGTTACGGTGGCGAAGAAGAGGAAAAAAGTAACTACTGGGTTGTTGGCTGAGATTCTAGGCATTCCGCCTAGAATCCATCTGGATGCCACGTTACAGGAGTCCCAATATAATGGGGTAGAGCCTTTGATGAACGCGACTGTTACCAATGGGAGCTACAATACAAGCTCGCATTGTGTTCGCCAGGCATCCCTTAAAACCAACCAGCTGGCTGCTTCTCAGTAGATTGGTCGAAATGTCCTAGGGAAGGAGAAGGTCAGCGACATCGGTCTGAACTGCCTCCACATTCTATGGATACTCCAGGAGCAGAAGTATGAGTTCTGCATTTTGGAGTTTTTGCTTAGCATGATTAGGGGAGTGGGAAAGTCTATTGCACCTCTCCCTGTTTTGATAACCATGATCATGCTGAAGTTGAGAGCGACTCCGACGTCTGATAGGAATTACCTCACCCTATGATAATTGATAAAATGATTAGCTTACCTATGAAATAAACGATGAAATCAAAATGTAAGTAAACTAAACTATCTTATGTTGCTTATGTTATCAAAGTTTTCTACTCTCAATCCTATGAGATATAGTGGAGTAGAGTGATTCGTTCCACTCCTAGTCCTTCCGCATGCTGTGTTCTCGCGTGTAAGTAATCTCTACTTAAAGTCTAATGAGAGATTTACGAAAAAGGCAACTAGACTACGATGCAACTACCCAAGAAATGCAACTAGTCGACGATGGGAATAACTAAGGGAATGCTACGTTGATTCTATGATAAGGAGTTAGAGGGGGATTGATTCCACCTTAACTCGACTTAATCCTATTAACGACGAATAAATCGTCCGTAATCCGAATTGAATGGCCAGCGAGAACAATTGGTTCTTCCTAATCCCTAATTACACATGGCATTCCTACCAATTCATAACTAGCATGTGAACGATTAAACCCATTCTCATGGTGAACTAATTGTTTCTAGAGTGGAAAGGAAATTACGACGATTCTAATATATTCGAATCAAGCTTTCATCAAGGCTTCTCAACCCCTCTAATGGAGGTTTAGCCGAGAATCATTACGCTAATCATTTCGATTACATTTAAACTAAACATGATATAAAGAATTGAAATTTACTTAATTAAACAATAATGAAATCTAATTTAATGACTCAAATGAAATAAAGACAGGAATTGAAATTAGATCTAGAAATGGAAATGAGAAAATCGAAATTGATAAAAATACTACTTTATTGATCTAATCAAAATGAAGAACAAGATTCAAAGGTTTAATCTAATACAATAATTGAAATGGAACTAAACTTAATTAATCTACATGAAAAACTAGATCTAGAATTCATTAATGGAGGCTACTAATCTAATCTATTTCTAGGTCTAACTATCTACCATTAACAAAGAGCTAAGCTTTTGTTTTTATACATTCAGATCCAAAAATCGTGCATGGGCTTGGAGCCATGTTTTGGGCCAGAGAATCAGGCCCAAAACCCAAATCTTTCAGTCCAAAAAGGCCTCTTCAGCTGCAGTTGGCTTCAACAGAATTTCCATCCACTTTTGCTCCTCTGATTGGGTCAAGGCTTAGACCATTGGAAAGCTCTTTCCGAGCCGGTCGTTTTGACATAAGGTAGGCCCCATTCGAGGTCCGAGTCCAAAGATATGTCCTTCGAGTTTTTTGTTCTTTGACTTTGTGTCTTTTTTACGCCCAGCGTCGACTTTTCAGCTTTTGACCGGGCTTTAGAAAGGCTTTGTCTTCTTGAATCTTGCCCTTTAATCACGGAACTCCTTAGTAACCGACCTTTGCTCCTTTATCTCGCTAAAGTGGCACATTTCTACACATAATGGACTTTGAAGCCTGAAATGCATAAAAACACGTGATCAGTGTTAACTCTTAATTATTACTCACATAATTGGTCTAAAAGTATGACTATTAAAGGGTTAAAACTACAGTTTTGGGCTCTTATCACCCTACACCGAAATCCTTGGATTTATAAGGAGTGTATCCAACAAGTTTGGAGGTTGCCTGAGGATAGGGTAGTCGACGAGGAGGACGTCGGAAATGAGAATGACTCGGAGGACGAGGAGGACTTGACATGTTTTGATGCTGATGCCTTGGAGAGGTGTTGGTCAGATGCAGAATGCATGGCTGTGATTCATCGTGGCATGCGTTCACTCAATACTATCTGCGAAGACCTCCGGACTCGACAGGCTACTATCCACCATAACTTTGAGATTCGTACCCAGCGAGAGGATGAGCGGTGATAAGAGCCCAAAACTGTAGTTTTAACCCTGTAACAGACATACTTTTAGACCAATTATGTGAGTAATAATTAAGAGTTAACACTGATTACGTGTTTTTATGCATTTCAGGTTTCAAAGTCCATTAGGTGCAGAAATGTGCCACTTTAGCGAGATAAAGAAGCAAAGGTCGGTTACTAAGGAGTTCCGTGATTAAAGGCCAAGATTCAAGAAGACAAAGCCTTTCTAAAGCCCGGTCAAAAGCTGAAAAGTCGACGCCGCGTAAACAAAGACACAAAGTCGTGAAACTTCCGAAGGCCATATCTTTGGACTCAGACCTCAGAATGGGGCCTACCTTAAGTCAAAACTACCGGCTCGGAAAGAGCTTTCCAATGGTCTAAGCCTTGATCCAATCAGATGAGTAGAAGTGGACAAAACGTCTGTTGAAGCCAACTACAGCTGAAGAGGCCTTTTTGGACTGAAAGAATTGGGTTTTGGGCCTGATTCTCTGGCCCAAAACATGGCTCCAAGCCCATGCACGATTTTTGGATCTGAAAAGTATAAAAACAAAAGCTTAGCTCTTTGTTAATGGTAGATTTTTTTAGTAGAGAATAGTAGATTTTTAGGTTGGAAAATATAGGAGCTTAAAATAGAAAGTAGCCATTAGAATAGCTTCTAGATCTAGATTTAATTGTTTTAATTAAGTTAATTTCAAATCCAATTCTTGTTTTAGATTAAACTATTAGAATCATTACTCTTAATTAGTTTGATTAATAAAATAGCTAGTTGTTAAATTTCGATTCTTGTCATTTACATTTGTGTTAGATCTGATTCATTTATTACTTGTTATTCAATTCTTAGTTATTAATTAGATTTTAATTATTGTTTAATTTAGATTAGTAAATTTCAATTCTTTATATCATGTTTAGTTTAAATTTAATCGAAATGATTAAGCGTAATGATTCTCGACTAAACCTCCATTAGAGGGGTTGAGAAGCCTTGATGAAAGCTTGATTCCACTATCGTAGAATCGTCCGTAATTTCCTTTCCACTCTAGAAACGATTAGTTCACTATGAGAATGGGTTTAATCGCTCACATGCTAGTTATGAATTGGTAGGAATGCCATGTGTAATTAGGGATTAGAAGAACCAAATTGTTCTGTGCGCGCTTCAATTCGGATTACGACGATTCGTCGTTAATTAGATTAAGTCGAGTTGAGGTGGAATCAATCCCCTAAACTCCTTATCATCGAATCAACGTAGCATTCCCATAGTTGTTATGATAGTCGACTAGTGCATCTTGTGGGTAGTTGCATCGTAGTCTAGTTGCCTTTTCGTAAATCTCTCATTAGACTTTAGAGTTAGAATACTTATACTTAGAGAACATTAACATGCGGAAGGACTAGGAGTGGAACGAATCACTTTACTCCACTATATCTCATAGGATTGAGAGTAGAATCTTTGATAAAATATAGGCACGTAAGTTAGTGTGTAGTTTTACTTTCGTATAGAGTTTCATCGCTTTATTTCGTAGGTAAAACTAATCAATCATTTGTTTTATCAAGCGGTGGGAACAGATGAGGGTTGAGCTCAGCGCCAGTTCCTGGCCGATATGCTTGCACGCTTTCCACCTCACAGGGATTCTCCTTCCGAGGATACATCATCGAGGCACGAGCGTCGTCGCCGAAAGATGAATAGTGCTGGCCCATCGGGAGCTCGGGAGCCATCTCCTCGAAAGTGTGCCCCTCCACCGCACCAACGTGTTTAGGGATAGTATAGCTTGATGATTTTTATTTGTAATTTTATTATTGTTAGTTATTTTTAATGTCAGTTTTAATTCGGTAATTTGAATTTTGTAGTGAAATGTACTTTGAATGAAAAATTTAATATAATGCGGTTATTTTCATTGTGCGTGGTTGTTTAATATTGATCTCACCTTCCCAAATTGTTTGGGGGTGGTATTATCTATTCCAGCATGATTTTTATATGACCCTCATTTTTAGAAGTTATTTCGGAGTTAGGGTGAGAATATTGCCGATCTGGGCATATCTATGAATAAATATTGGTTAGGATGAAATCTCGATAAGTTAAGTAGTTTTATCCTAAATTCAATCTAAAAGATACTAGGGTTGTTTTAGAATCAAGAATATGAGTTGTTTCCGTTTCGGGTTTGAAAATTTTAGTATTTCCTAAACCGCCAGAAAAAAGCTTTTTGGCAACTTCCCGATTCGTTTTAGCAACTTAAAACCTATATAAACTTCATTCATTCTACACTCACAACCCACACTACACCTAACTTCCATCACTCACCTTTCACTCCCACGTTTCCCACGTTTCCCACGTTTCGTCTCATTTTTCAACCATCAGAACATCGGAGCGCTGCTAGAGGCGAGGAGCTTTTTCGCTACTACTCATTTTTCTGAAATTTTGCAGCAGGCTGCTTCAAGCTGAGCGCACCTGCGCCTAAAACACTGTAAGTCAAAAACCCTGAGGCGCACCTGTGCCCAAGTGGAGCGCACCTGCGCCCTGACTTCCGTGGACCAGAAAAATTCCAGTTTTCTGCGGGTTGTTCCCGGGTCATTCGCAGCTATTCCAGAGCGTAATTTTGAGATGACATCTCCTACATTAATACCGAACAATCTTTTCGAAGATTTGTTCCAAAGCACTACTTATGGTGCTTGGTTTCGCGAGGTGATCACATACGTTGGTGGGAACCGCTTATGGTAAGACCTCCGGCCAACTTTATTCTCCAACACTAGCATCTTATTTTTATGATAATTGCATTTTCTTTGAGAGACCAGATGGAGAACAAGTGTTCTCCATCAACATTGATGATGAACCAATGGAAATTACCAGGTTCTTGCTAACATTTGTTCTTGGACTTGCTATGCCCGCTGAAATACAAGACCCATGGTGCTATTGGGTAGATAATATGCATGTCTACACTTATGAGTTTTTGCATGAGTTGTATGGGGCAGGCATTTTCCGTATCGAAGACCAAGGGGAATATAACGTCGCCTTTGGTAGCCTGTCCATGAACATAGGAACTGTTATGTTTTGGATCATGCTAAACATTTTAGGGGAATGACGTTTTTCTTCTGTGAATGATGCCACTTGCAGCGTCTTCCTTGCTTTAGCCACGGGACGTATGTGCCATGACCTTCCCAGAACCTTGATGTCTAGTTTAGCTCGAGCCCATAGCATGATGCTTAAATACCTTCTTATGCTTGTTCTAATTTCCCGTATTATGCTATGTTTCTTTCCTATTTTTTGTACACGTTTCACGGATTGGATTACGGTCGACACTGTACGACCCACCAATAGTATTATTCAATCTTTTCGTGTAATGACTTGGCAAGGGTGGAGGATACAACCTCATCGGGTTGCACCCAACACCCGTCCGGACAAGTGGCTTAATAGGTTAGCAATAATAGATTATAAATGGCGGAAGCCCGGCAAATTATCATGGCATGGCGGGGACGCTAAGGAACCTCACTTCTTTATAGAAGAAGAGGATGATGAATAAAAAGGGGAGATAAGGTAAGTTTTAATTCTAGTTAGTGTCCGCTTATGTCCCAAGCAATTTAATTCTTGTTAACCCCATAATGGGTGGAACTCTTATAGAGTTCGTCGGTTTTATATTAGTAAGTTTTAACCTTGTTTTGCGGATGTTCCGAATTTCACGCCGCGTTTCCATGGTATTTTTTTCTACCCTTTTATTTAAATGCTTTGAGGACAAAGCATGCTTCTTGTTTGGGGGCATAGAAACACGTGTAATTAAGGCATCTGTTAGGATATAGATAGGTATAATGTGCACTTGTTTTCTAGTTAAAATTTCAAAAATTCAAAATATAAAATAAATAAGTTATGCTATACACTTTAGGAATATTGGTATTGTTTTCTTTCTCTATGCTCTTAATAATCTAGAAGTCTCCGTGTAGCTTTTGCATTAGAATAATTGTTAGAAACTTAGGTTAAGATGTAGGTAATAATCTTTGCATTTATCTATAAATATATTACATGACTATCTATGATTGTTAGCAGCAAGTTTCTGAACTCTAGGCTAGAGTACTTATTCTACAAATCCTGTAAGAATATAGCCTAAAGCCTTATATGAGTGGAACATTTGAGAAATGACACAAGGGAGAAGTAAAATCCGGATAGAGAAATCACACGTCCACTTGCTTGATCATTATGCCATATCCTAAGCGAGAATTTAGGCCCTCTTTGGATCGATATTGCTAGAAATTCAAACATATGAATTATTTTCCGCTAATCGCCCCTCTGAGCCTTTCTTTAGCCTTTCATAAACCACAAATCCTTTACCCTGTTACAAAACAAAACAAAATAAAAAATTCAACCTACCCAATTTAGATAAGTCTGAGAATAAAATGAGGAAGAAAGAAGAAGAGAAAAACTTGTGTAAACAAAAGTTTGTTAATTGCTTCAGAAAATAAAGAAAAGAAGTTTCCATCCAAAGAAAAGAAAAATAAAAATAGAAATAAAATAAAAACTCCAAAAAAATAGAATAAAAGGAGTCAAAAGCCAAAGAAAAAGAAAAAAAATATATGGCTAAGGATGGAAACAAAGTGTAGAAGCAAAAGTAAATAACAAGGTTTTCTCTAGTTAGATAATATGAAGACTCTATTATCTCAGACTTGTCCTTTTTGAATATCCATTTCCTTCCTTCTTAAACCATCTCCTAATCCCCGCAACACCTAATAAAGACCTCTAGCTCAGTTAGGAACAGGTTAGTGTGATAGCAAGTGGCAGATGTGTTTGATCGACTCCGGCTTCCTTGTTGTCATTGAGATTGTAAGGTAAAGTGTGCCCACTGCACACTTTGGAGTAAATAAACTTGAGTGGAAAAATCAGAGTGTTGTATCTTGACTATTATTGTGAGAACCTACTTAAGGGCGCTTATTCCGAAGTTTGAAAACGAACCTGCTAGGCATTTCATAGTATTACTCATTGTATATATGTTGATTGTAGATGATTGATTATTATGCATATATTAGCTTAGGTTTTAGACTTGATTACTCTATATGCATTGCTAGTGAGAGGTATATTAATTTAGAGCATGAATAAGAAAACAATAGTTTTATTTCTTAGTCGTTGTATATAGATGAAGTTTGTGAGTACCTTCAACTTTGGAAAACTCTAACGAGGCCATAACTCATCCACTAGGGAATTCCTAGTGGTTTAAGGCCATATCAGATATGGTCAATGCAATCCTTACTCAAATAAACGAGTAGATAGAACTCCATTTTTGGTCACTTATTCTAATTTCTCATCTTTGCTTGAGGACAAGCAAAATGCTGTTTGGGGTGGTTTGATAAGAGCCCAAAACTGTAGTTTTAACCCCTTAACCATCATACTTTTAGACCCGATTATGTGAGTAATAATTAAGAGTTAATCTTCGATTCGTGTTTTTTATGCATTTCAGGCTTCAAAGTCCATGATGTGCAGAAATGTGCCACTTTAGCGAGATAAAGGAGCAAAGGTCGGTTGCTAAGGAGTTCCGTGATTAAAGGGCAAGATTCAAGAAGACAAAGCCTTTGTAAAGCCCGGTCAAAAGCTGAAAAGTCGACGCGGGCAGAAACAACACACAAAGTCAGCAGAACTTCTGAAGGCCGTATCTTTGGACTCAGACCTCGGAATTGGGCCTACTTTATGTCAAAACGACCGGCTCGGAAAGAGCTTTCCAATGGTATAAGTCTTGACCCAATCAGAGGAGCAAAAGTGGACAAAAAGTCTGTTGAAGCCAAATCTAGCTGAAGATCCCTTTTCGGACTGAAAGAATTGGGTTTTGGGCCCGATTTTCCGGCCCAAAACATGGCTCCAAGCCCATGCACGATTTTTGAATCTGAAACATATAAAAACAAAAGCTTAGCTCTTTGTTAATGGTAGCTAGTTAGACATAAAAATATAGATAGTTACGTTAGAAAATAAATGAGTTTAGAATAGAAAGTATCCATTAAACCTTAGTTCTAGATCCAGTTTTAGATTAAATTAATTAGTTTTTATTCTTGTTTTAAATTCAGTATTACATTATTGTATTGATTTTTATTAGATTAATAAATTAGTGTTCTTGATAATCTAGTTCATTTCCTTTACTTAATTAGTTTAATTCTTAGATTCAATAGTTGTCTTAATTAGATTGAAATAATTCTTGCATGAGTAGTTGTTATTGAAGTTTTGATAAACGATAAAATTGAATAGTCTACCTACGAAATGAACGATGATCTCGAAACGTAAGTAAACTAAACTAATCTTATGATGCTCATATTTATCAAAGTTTTCTCTACTCTCAATCCTATGAGATATAGTGGAGTAGAAAGTTCGTTCCACTCCTAGTGCTCTAGCATGGAATGTTTTCTAATCTAATTAGTCGGTCTCAAGTCAATGAGAGCTTTACGAAGGTGATTACTACAATACTTACTGAATTTGATTACTTGACTTTTAAACTACTAATGCTATGGAAATATGATTGTTTTTTAATCTAGATAAATGATTAGAGGGAATTGAATCCACCTCGAATCCAACTTAATAACCTAACATAGATTCTTGTATCTCGATTCTTACGTTCTTACAGCAAGAAATTCGAGTTCTAATCCCTAGTGTTCATGGCATTTCTACCGAGTAATTAACTAGCATGTGAGGTCGTCCCACCCATTCTCATGGCTTAATCACGACCTTCTAGATTGGAATAGATTCTACAATGTTTCTACACTATACCACTAAGTTTTCATCAAGGCTTCATCAACCCCTCTAATGGAGGTTTTAGCCTTGAGTCATCAAACCATCATTTCCCATTTCATTATAACTACACATCATATTAAAATTCTAACTTAACTAAATTAACTAACAATGGTTCAATCTATTTAAACTACGGAATGATAATTAACAAGAATTAAAAATCAGATCTATAAATTGAAATAACACAATTCGAAATTGAGAAAACAACTATTTTATTTATCTAATTAATCAAGAACAATGATTCAAAGACTTAATCTAAAACAAGAATTGAAAATAGAACTAAAGCTTAATTTAATTAAATGAAAACAGATCTAGAATTATCTATAATATTTTAGGTCTAACTAGCTACCATTAACAAAGAGCTAAACTTTTGTTTTTATACTTTCAGATCCAAAAATCGTGCATGGGCTTGGAGCCATGTTTTGGGCCAGAGAATCAGGCCCAAAACCCAATTCTTTCAGTCCAAAAAGGCCTCTTCAGCTGCAGTTGGCTTTCACAAACTTTTCGTCCACTTCTGCTCCTCTGATTGGGTCAAGGCTTAGACCATTGGAAAGCTCTTTCCGAGCCGGTCATTTTGACATAAGGTAGGCCCAATTCCGAGGTATGAGTCCAAAGATATCTGGCTTTGGAAGTTCTGGCGACTTGTGTCTTTGTTTTTAGCCCGTGTCGACTTTTCAGCTTTTGACCGGGCTTTAGGAAGGCTTTATCTTCTTGAATCTTGGCCTTTAATCACGGAACTCCTTAGTAACCGACCTTTTCTCCTTTATCTCACTAAAGTGGCACATTTCTGCACATAATGGACTTTGAAGCCTAAAATGCATAAAAACACGTAATCAGTGTTAACTCTTAATTATTACTCACATAATTGGTCCAAAAGTATAACTGTTAAAGGGTTAAAACTACAGTTTTGGGCTCTTATCAAGTTTAAATTAAGCAAATTTCAATCTTTATATCATGTCTTGTTCGAATTTGATTGGGAATGATAGCGTGATGATTCTCGGCTAAACCTCCATTAGAGGGGGTTGCAAAGCCTTGATGAAGGCTTGATTCATGTTAATGTTGAATAGTCGTAATTTCCTTTCCACTCTAGAAATGATTAGTTCACCATGAGAATGGGTGTAATCGTTCACATACTAGTTATGAATTGGTAGAAATGCCATGTCTAATTAGGGATTAGGAATAACCGGTTGCTCTGCTTGAAGCGATTCATTCGGATTCTGACGATTAAATGGTTAGTGGATTAAGTTGAGCTAAGGTGGAATCAATCCCCCTCTAACTCCTTATCATAGAATCAACGTAGTATTCCCATAGTTGTTTAAATAGTCGACTAGTTGCATCTTGTGGGTAGTTGCATCGTAGTCTAGTTATCATTTCGTAAATCTCTCATTAGACTTAGAGTAGAGTAATTAGACTAGAAAACACAACATGCGGAAGGACTAGGAGTGGAACGAACTTCCTACTCCACTATATCTGTTCAATAGATCGAGAGTAGAACAATCTTTGATAAATTTAGGCACATAATTAAGTTTTAGTTTACTTACGTTTTGAGTTTTATCATTCATTTCGTAAGTAAACTTTATCTTTTTATGTTTATCAACAACCAGGGTCCTTGTACTTAATGATTCAATTATGTTTGGTTAAAGTTAGAAACTGCTCAGTCAAAAAGTCGTCTTTAGGAATATTTGTCTTACGCCTAGTAGTGCACAACTCTTTAAGAAACTTAGCATGGTGAGGTAACTTTTTAAAATCTTCCAGGAAGGATAGGTTTATCGTTAGATTTTTGAAAACCTTCCAAATCTCATCGAAATTCGTATCCTTGGTTAACATGGCTAATCTCTGGGGAAATGGTGGTTTCTCTTTATATTTAGCATATGGGTCAACAGGATGTCTAACCTTGGCTTTTTGTTTCTTAGGTTGTGGTTTAACTAGTACCTCTACTGGGGTAGGATCTTCAGTTATTACTTCGGTATCTAGTGCAATATCCGGTGTAGGAACTACTGGTGGGGTAACTACATGCATAGTTACGACGTTATCAACCACTCTGCCAGAACGGAGAGTGGTGATGGCCTTTAACTCACCTACATTTCCATTTTCATTACTAGTATTACTGTTTACTTCAAAGGCTGTGTTTGTTATTTTAGGATTAGGTATCGCTTGGCCTGGAAACACACCTTTGGGTTGTACTTTCTCTTGGGCTAACTACTGTAAGGAAAGTTGGATGGACTGTAAAAATATGTTTTTTGGGTTTGCATAAAGGCGTCGAAACAATCCGGTTGTGGAGGAGTGTTTGTTACAGGTTGTGTGACAGGAATTATGTCACATTGATTATTAACAGGTGGGTTGTGATAGTTATGATTAATCGGAACGATACCTCTATTATCATTATAATTATTATTGTTATAATTATTATAATTCCCTTGTCCTTGTCCTTGTCATGGTGGAGCTTGGTTGTAATTGTTTGCTTGCCTAACATTTTGATTATTATATCCTGGAGGTGTAACTTGTTGATTATTTCTCCAACTGAAGTTGGGATTTTGTCTCTAAGGGGCGTTAGGAATAGGATAGCTATTAATGGAGCAAACATTATTTGGTTGTAATGTTTGTTGTTCATAGGCGAGAGGACAATTGGAGTCGGGATGCTCAGGACTCAAACAGAAATTACATGGATTAGAGTTGACATTCATGATGGGGATAGGCTTTTGTTAAACAGAAATAGCTTCTACCTTTTTAGTGAGGAATTCAATTAGAGTTTTAAGCTCAGGATCAGATTTGACCTCAAACACACTGGTAGCCTTAACTGTTGAAGAAGAACCAGCAGAGCGGGGGATATCGTCACTACCCCCCAGTTATTGTTACGCTTTCACTACAAGAAACAGGGTCTTTGGCGACAAACAATTACGTCGCTGAATATTGCAAAAACGTTGCTAATTAGATTTAGCAACGTTTTTTGGAGCGTCAGCCGATCGTCGCTAAAGCTATAGTCGTTAAAGATACATAGCAACAATTTTACAACGTTGCAAAATATGATACCTTCACCGACGATAATAATCGTCTCCATTGCTTCAATTTTGTTGCTAAACTATTTTCTTATTCTTTATATAATAACGTCGCAAAAGATGTTTTTTGGATGACGTCTTTAAAATCGTCGCTATCAATACCTTATTAGCAACGTTTATATCGTCAGTAAAAGTCCAAAATATTTGAAAATTTTAACATTATTAGCGACGTTATAATCATCACTAAAAATTCAAACTATAAAAATGGTGTTATTAGCAACGTTTTTAATATCGCTAAAAATAAAAATAATTTTAAATTTTGTTGAAATAAACAACATTTCTATCGTCGTTAAAGGTCTAAACTATTTTAATTTTTTACTAATATCACCGCAAAATGTGAACCATTTGTACAAACATTTAGTCACGTCTTCCTTGTATCATTTTTATTTTTTGCTAACATTCAATTGAAACACAAAAAAACATCACATATTAACCCAAGACAAAAGTATTCATTTATTAAATATAAAAAATGAAAATTTACATCATTCTTTGACATGGTCAAAATATAGAAAAAATACTCTAACATCCTACAAGTAATTTTATTCAGTCTAAATCGCCTCTATAAAATGGTCAAACATCACATTACTGCCCAGATTGAACAACTGTCTTTTGTAAGTTGTAATAGCCAAACCAACCTTTAGTGGTTTCACACGTCCATCTGCAAAAAAACAAAAAATATATATAAATTCCTTTACAGACTCTAATATAGTTTGGTGCCAAAGACATCAAAAAATAAAAACCAAATATTAAGAACCAGTAAAGAATAACACAAACTAAGAGCTTGTAAGTTCATCATGCATAAATTATATAGTTAACCTAAAGGAAAAAAAAAAAACAATATGAGGAGATTCCATGGCTATGCAACACGAGATAGCTGAGAAACTGAAATACCTTCTTCCTTCCATGTCCCGTATTCCCAAATTTACTCTATCACTTTGGAAGCAGCATCTTTGGAGAGCAAGCCATTAATGTTAAGTCCAACTGCAGTATTTGAAGAATTGATAATAATTCCTTCTCTAGCATATGGTTCTTCAAAGTTATTGAAACTTTCATCATCCGGATTTACAACACAATTAATGAATTGGTATATCATATCTCATAGCAAACTCATGGTCATGAGAATCGTGGCGAGTGTACAACCATTATCGTTCTTGGTACCACCATAGCGCTGCGAATGTCGTGCGAAGATGGGAGTTCAGATAACTTGGAGAAAATGAGTATAGTCATTGCAAGTTTCACAAGTTTATCCTAATAGTCAATTACAATATTAAAGGAGACAACTATTGAACTAGGTTTTTCCTTAATTAAAAGATTAAATACAAGTTGCTTAATAAACATAGCACAAATCTGACATAAAGTTACTCGAAGCAAAAAAGAAATAGATGCAAGAGAATGAATATAAAAGACAGACCTTCCTAACACATAATCTGCAACCCATATTGGAATAGCTTCACCGCTAGCTGGATTTCTAGCATATGAACCACTGAAGACTCCTGTTTTTTCCTTATGAAGTTCAATCCTCTCGAGTTCACTTCTTCTTGATGCAAGCTCTCTATATTCCTCCACCTGCGTTTACAAATTAGTCCTCTCCTATTTGTCCACTATTAAAAAACGATTTTGGCCCAGTGGATATAGAAAACGACAAACATACGCATTTTCTGTGGGAGTCAGACAAAATTGACGACAACAATGGATGTTCAGGTGTGACAACTAGATACCTGAGGATCAAAAGATTGATAGGTCCTTTACTGCACATGCCATTGGAGACTTAAGGGTGGTAGAAAATAGAAATTAGTAAAACAAATTCTTGAAAACAAAAACCAATGTTACAGTTGGTAACATGAAAGGTGTAACTCATACGTTGCTCCAAATATGGTATCTGGTCTAGTGGTATAAACAGTGAGTTTTACACCCTTTTCATGTCCATCACGGTTAAGAATACAAAACTCTACTTCAGCTCCTTCTGACCTCCCTATCCAATTCCGCTGCATATCCTTTATGCTTTCAGGCAAGTCAAGGCCATCAAGATCTTCAAGAAGACGGTCAACATATGCAGTGATCTTTAGCATCCACTGATGCATCGGCTGTTAATTAAAAGTATGTGAAGAGAAAAAGAAAGAAAAAACATAAAAATATAACTGAACAAATAATATTTAACAAAGAAGATGAAGCAAAGCCACTACCTTTCTTATAACTGGATGACCACCACGTTCACTAACCCCGTTTATCACTTCTTCATTTGCCAAGACGGTTACCCGAGGCGAGCGGGGCACCAATTGGTAGCACTTCGGCCTGAAAAAGAACATAGTGGACCACGTGATGTGGATGCTTACTTAAACACTTGAATGCAATAAGAAAAAAGAAAGCAATAAATCCAACACCTGAAATGCAAGTCCTCTTTTAAAAAGCTGAAGAAATATCCACTGAGTCTATTTATAATATTGCGGTTCAGTGGTCGAAATTTCACGATCCCAATCATATGAGAAACCTAAAGATTTGAGCTGCAAAGAAAGAAAACAATTCAACAAAAAGAAAATCATTGTAATAAAAGGTGAGTTATATCACAAACAAGAAATAGAAGAGAAATAGACATTACATGACCTGGGACCTGAAGCGCTCAATGTTCCTCATTGTTGTGACTTTTGGATGTGTTCCTATCTGTTGCACATAAAAAACCATAGGACATGAACACATAAGTATTACTTAAAACATTATAAATATTATTACTTTAACCAAACCTGAATAGCATACTGCTCAGCGGGCAATCCAAATGCATCCCACCCCATTGGATGCAACACATTGAAACCTTGCATCCTTTTGTATCTGGCAAGAATATCTGTAGTTGTATATCCAAGGGGATGACCCACGTGTAAACCAGCTCCACTACATTGCTGTCAATCCACATACTCAAGGAAGAGTAGACTGTAGAGTGAACATATACATGTTGAAACAAACGACTACTTCACTTCTCAACAGATTGAAAAGAAAAATTGAAAAAAAAAAATGAATGAGAAAATATAAAGAAAATTCGGACCTTGCAGTAACACATCAAGAAATTGGAAGAATACCCCATGAATCAAAATTAAATACAGTAAGAAAAGGTAGCAAAAAAAGAAAGTAAAAAAAAAAAAAAAAAAAACTAGAGCGAAAACCTCAAAAATCAAAATTGAAACCCTAAGAGGAGAGAGAATAAAGAGTGATGGAGATGGATTGTATCGTAGGTGAAGGAGGTGTTAATCAGTGATGGAGATAAGAAGAAAGGCTGTTCTTTTTCTTTCGGAGGGAGAATGAGAGAGTGCGTGGGTAGCAAAGGTCATTCCATTCTTTTTCCTTTTTATTTTTCTTTCTCTCTTTGGTTCTTTTACCAAAAACTTAAGAACTTGGGTGGTAGAAATGAAAACAAAAAATGAAAAATAGGGGGAAAATGATGAAATTTTCAACAGGGCTAGAAATTGTTTTCGCCCCAAAAAGCTTTGTTCGTGGTGGAAATATTACATCCCTGTGACGCTAGTAACGTCCCAATTATGCTTATAATTTTTACTTCTAAACAATATGATTTGCCTACAATAAAAAATATTGCAAAAGACATAATATCTAGCGATGATTTTGTTAAACGTCGGAGATATATTATCATCACCCACAAATAATTCGTCAGTGATGATAAAAAGATATTTTCGACACTTTTTTCATCGCCAAATTTTTTCTTCTAATTTTAATATTTTAAAAAAATTTGAGTGTGGTTTTTAACAACATAAAAAGCGTCGCTAAAAGCTGATTTTTAATTGTAAGACAATGTAGATATGACGACGATAAGAACGTCGTTGAAAATGATCATTAGCTACGTTTTTCCATCGCCACTAAACATTTTGTAGCTAAAAAGTCAATCTGTTGTAGTGTTTATTTGATCTTCTAAAAACCTATAAGTCTCTAAGGCTCCTTTATTGAAGAAACTACCCTCATTCGTTATATCAAGGACCTCTTTATGGTGGTGTAAAAGTTCTTTGAAAAATGCATGAACTAACGTGCCTTTCGCAAGGTTATGATGTGGACACTCTATAAGAAGGTCAGTGAAACAATTACAAGCCTCTGAAAAGGATTCATGAGGATTCTGTCGGAAGAAATGAATCTTGAAAAATATTTCATCTGTCTTCAGTGGGGGATAAAAATGTTCCATAAATAGTTGAACAAATTTGGCCCATGAGTCCACAGAATTAGGCACTTGGGCAGTTAACCAAGACGCCGCCTTATCGGCTAGGGTGAAAGGAAACACCCTCAGTTTAATTTGTTCCGCACCTACCGTAGGATGATTAAATGTGGTAAGAACTTGTTCAATCCTACGCATATGCTGATAAGGTTTTTCATGGTCTAACCCATGAAAAACTGGTAACAAATTAAATATATTCAGGGGGATTCGTAAATCCCCCACTGGGTCTGCAAGAATGATGCAAGATTTAGGGCTATCATTCATGGCTTTGTAAAAGTAAGAGAGAGGAGACTCTCTTTCTTCAGCCATTATTTCAAGTGTAGCGTGTGTGGTATACTAGATAGGTGTGTGTGTTGATGTTCACGATAAATTACGTTAGTCGTTTTTTCTCTACCTGACCTTAATCTCATGCAAGGCTATGTCCAGAATTAAAGAAACACGACAACAGTCAAAACAACCCTGATATGCTAGTATAAATCCCCTAACAGGAGATGCGAGGAGTTGGAGAAAGAAGTACCTGAATGCCTCCTTGCTTCGCTTATGAATAGCGTCTTGTATACACGAGCTCAGTGTATTTAACAAGTTAGAAACACTAAATAACTTGAAGAAATGGAAATTTGGACTAACTTGTGGAAATCGGGCTATTCAGAGGAGGGCGCGGGGTGCGCTCAGATTTTGCCTTTCAAGGGTGCAGGGTGCGCTCGTGCCTTTGCTTATGTCCAGACAATAGAGCGCGGGGTGCACTCGTGCCTTGGCTGATGTCCAGATAATAGAGCGCGTGGTGCGCTCTAAATTTTCCTTGGAGGGCGCGCACTCAGTGTATCCCTGCGAAAAAAAATCAGTTCTGAAGCAAACAACCACAGTTAGAACCAAACAAGTGTGGGTGGGTTTAATGGGACTTTGGTAGGATTAACACTACTAAAGAATATGAAACTAAACACAACTAAGATGGCAGCGGCGCCATTTGATAAAAGGAAAAACGATAGTTTTACCTACAAATAAGCGATTAAACTCAAACGTAAGTAAAACTAAAACTATTTTCTTGCTTATTATATCAAAGTTTCTACTCTCGTTTCAATGCAATATGTTTACAGTAGAGAATTCGTTCCACTCCTAGTTTGTTTAGGTGTAACATTTCCTAGTTTGTGTAAGCTAATAAAGTCGTGAGAGTAATGGAATTGAAATTAACTACGATGGTAATTCAACTAATCAAGATGCGATAAATGAAAGGACAATAATTTAATACTAAATTGACAATATGAGGAGGAATTAGGGGAATTTGATTCCACCTTGATTCGATTCAATTAACTAATGAAGAATTTGTCGTAATCCGAATTAAAATGTTTTCGCATAACAATTGGGTCTATCTAATCCCTAATCATTCATGATAATCTTTACCAACTAACAATCAGCATGTGAAGCAATCAAACACATTCTCATGGAGAACTAATTACTTTCTAGAATGGAATAGATTACTACGACGATTTCTACGCTAATAAAATCAAGTTTTATCAAGGCTTCCTCAAACCCCTCTAATGGAGGTTTTAGCCTTGAATCATTATACTATCATTTCTAACACAAGAACAATAAGAACAAGTCATTTGATATAAGTAATTTAAACTTTATAATTCTAATTAAACAATAGTCTAAGATTTAAAATGAATTAAAAATGAATTTAAAACTAATTTAAAACTAAGATTTTGAATAACTAATTATCAATTTAAGTCAAACTAAATCTATGAATCAAATATTAAATTAGAAATTAAATATTGAAATATAACTAAGTATTTTATTCTAAAACTCAAATCTTGTTCTAACAACTAATTTGATGCTAATTAACTAGATAAAAACTAACTATTGGATTCTTCACTAAGTAAAAAATAAGTTCTTAAGAGCTAAGTCTTTGTCTCTTCATATGGAGGAGACCAGATCCACAATTTCATGCATGGGATGAGGAGCCATGTTTTGGGCCGGAAAATCGAGCCCAAAACCTCATTACTTCAGTCCACAAAGGGGTTTTTAGTTGGAAATGACTTCAACAGCCTTTACGTCCACTTCTGCTCCTCTAATTAGGTCAAGACTTGAACTATTAGAAAGCTCTTTCCGAGCTAGTCGTTTTGACATAAGGTAGGCCCAATTCCGAGGTCTGAGTCGAAAGATACGGCCTTTGGAAGTTCTGCTGACTTTTGTGCGCTATTTCTGCCCGTGTTGACTTTGACATTTCAGCTTTGACCGGGCTTTAAAAAGGCTTTTTGTCCTTGAATCTTGGCCTTTAATAGTAGAACTTCTTATCCCCCAACCTTTGCTCCTTTATCTCGCAAAAGGGACGCATTTCTACACATATTTGACTCCAATGCCTAAAATATATAAGAACACGATAACAGTACTAACTCTTACTTATTAATCACATAATTGGTCTTAAAGTAATATTGTTAAGGGGTTAAAGCTACAGTTTTAGGCTCTTATCAGGCAACTTATTTTTATGATCATATGGAGGATCTACCTGCTGTACATGTTTCGTGTTGAGCGGATTTGCAATCCTTATTGTTAACACCCAACACCCTTTTAAGGAGCCAGCAGTTGCTATGGCTTTGGACCTTCCTCCCCATCAGCCAGACATCCCCATTCAATACATGATACAAAACAACTTGCGTGAGTATTCTTGGGAAGATTTTGCCGCCCGTTATGGCGATGGCTTAGCCCAAGTCATTGAACGCGCAGAAGCTGGCCGATGGCCCGACATCACTATTCCACTAGCCAGTATGACCATGAATGTTGGGACTTCCATGTTGTTTATTCTTCTAAACATCATGGGGGATTAGCATTTTTCCACTGCCTCAAAATCAGCTTGTAAGACGTTCCATGCCCTGGCCTAGCAACATACCGCCTTCGACATCACAGACCTAGTAATTGAGAACCTTAAGAGGGCTCGGTCTTTTCAGCAGCACTATATCACTTTGCCAGTTACAGCATGCAGGATAATGAGGTCGTACTTCCCACAGTTTGCGGGCACTTTTCATTACTGGGTAAAGGTAGACTCTATGTGTCCAACAAACAAGATAATTTGTTCTTTGAGATTTCGGTTATGGCAGCGCCCTGCAAGGTATCTAAAGAAAGTTCGTTGCTTCCCTGATTACGATAAAATGATAGCTCGTCTAGACACTTCAAGGAAGAGGAAGTGGAGCAAAGTCTGGAAGGCTATGATAGATTGGTGTGACGCAAAGTAATGACATTTCTACAAAGATGAAGCAAGGATGGACCATCCCCCAGTTCGTAATTGGGGCAATGTGAGTTGATGTACATATTTGTTTTACGTTTTGATATAAAAAATAAATAACCTAACAGTGTGGTTTCACTTTTATGATGTATAATATATAGTGTGTTACAATAAATTTCTGTGGAAAATGTCAGCTATATTTTTGCTCAAAGCCTCTCATGTATATTTTTTCTTCCTTTTAACACTTTGAGGACACAGCGTCCGACTGTTTGGGGGTGGCAAGAACCTTTCGCAAAAATTAAGCATTTATAGTTGTATATAGTTTTATTTTATGTCTAAATAAATGTATTTAGTGACAAATTTTCATTTCTTTTCTGTGATGAAAAATATTTAGAAATCTCACCCTAGCATCAAAATTAGGACTTGTTCTTATAAACTTAATTTAATACGTATGCAATAGTTTTTACATCTTTTCATGAGCATTCATGCACTAACTATCATTAAATGTACACAGCAGTAAGTTTATGGAACCCACGGTTAGACAACTTAGTTTCCATATCCTATAATAATCTAACTAAAAAGCCTCAAAATGTGTGATATGTGAGTAATGACACAGAGGAGTAGTTATTCCGAATAGAGAAGTTCACACGTCTACTTACTTGATCACTACCCGGATCCTAGGTGAGAATTTAGGCCTTCTTTGGATCGATATAGCCAAAAATTCACACCTGTAAACAAATTTATCGCTAGTCCCCCCCACTGAACCTTTCATTAATCCTTTTTATTTCACCAAAAAACTTCATTACCCATCTATTAACCACAAATAAATAAGCCCACCTAGATGATGAGTATGAGAAATAGGATGAAGTACGGAAAAATGTAGAGAAAAACTTGTCACAAATCAAAATCAGTCACCTGCTTTAAAAGAAAAGAAAAGGAAAAATAGAAATATGTTTCCAAAAATCAAAAGAAATATCAAAGTTAGAATTTCCCCCAAAATCAAATCGAAAGGGAATACAAAAGCTTAAAAAAGCCAAGTATGGAAACCCATGTTAGAAGTAGGAAAGAAAATAATGATTTCTCTAGTATAAATATCTTGAAGACCTCATCATTTTTGAATTTTCTATTCCATTTTCTTCTACACTACTACCTACGCCCCATAAAACCTAATAAAGACCTCTAGCTCAATTATGAGTAGGATAGTGTGATAATAAGTAGTAGATGTGAATTCTTGACCTCAGCTACTTTGACTGTCATTGAGTATGTGAGGAAACGCGTGCCCACTGCACACTGGAGTTAGCAAAACTTGAGTGGAAAAATAAGAGATAAATTGTGTTCCGACACATACCTGTGAGAACCTACTTAAGGGTGCTATCCAAAGGATCCAGAAAAGGCCCGGACCGTATATTTCATTATAAAGATCACTGCATGCTGATAAATGTAAATAGAGAGTTTTACTCACAAATAAAGCAATGAAACTCTAAACGCAAGTAAAACTATAAACTGAACTGTTACTTATCAAAGATATTTTTTTTCTACTCTCGAATCTATTGACGTAGAGTTGGAATAGAAGATTCGTTCCACTCCTAGTCCTTTAGCATTCAAGTTTTCTACAATTGACGAGTCTATCCAAAGTCTAATGAGAGTAATGATGGAATTTATACTACGATGTGAATTCAAATAACAAGATACGAATAAGCGAAATGACAGGATGCTAAGGGTTTGAATCTAGATAAAGAATTAAAGGGAATTGAATCCACCTTAACTCGACTTAATCAACTAACAAAGACTCGTCGTGATCCAAATTGCAATGCTTCGAATATCAAAATGGTAGTTCTAATCCCTAATTATACATGGCATCTCTACCAATTAATAACTAGCATGTGAGGTTGTCCACCCATTCTCATGGCGAATCAACGATCTTCTAGAGTGGAATAAACTCTCACGACAATTTCTAAGTTAACAAAGATCAAGTTTCATCAAGGCTTCTTCAACCCCTCTAATGGAGATTTAGCCTTGATTCATCAAGCTATCATTTCCCATTGAATTAACACTAGACATAATATAATAATTTTGATTAAACAATACTTCAAATCTAATTAATAACTAAGAATTGAATAACAATAAGAATTGAAATTAGATCTACAAATTTAAATGACAAAATCGAAATGAACAAGAATAAACTATTTTATTTATCTAATCAATGAAGAACAATGATTCAAAGAATTAATTTAAAACAAGGAATGAAACTAATTAATTTAACTAATTGAATTCAAAAACTAGATCTACAAGCTATTTTAATGGCTACTTTCTATTCTAAGCTATCTAACTATCATTTTCTTAAGAGCTAAGTCTTGTTTTATGTAAAGGAGGAGACCAGATCCACAATTTCGTGCATGGGCTGGGGTCTTATGTTTTGGGCTGGAAAATCGAGCCCAAAGCCCAATTTCTTCAGTTCACAAAGCCCGTTTCAGCTGGCTTTGACTTCAGTAGACTTTTGGTCCACTTTTACTCCTCTGATTGGGTCAAGGCTTAGACCATTGGAAAGCTCTTTCTGAGCCGGTCGTTTTGACGAAAGGTAGGCCCAAATCTGAGGCCTGAGTCCAAAGATATGTTCTTCGGAAATTCTACTGACTTGTACACTATTTCTGTCCGTGTTGACTTTTCAGCTTTTGACCGGGATTCATAAAGGCTTGTCTCCTTGAATCTTAGACTTTATCACAGAACTTCTTAGCAACCAACCCTTTGCTCCTTTATATCGCCAAAGTGGCACATTTCTACACATAATTGAGTTATATGCTTGAAATACATAAAAGCACGTAATTAGTAATAACTCTTATTTATTACTCGTATAATTGGTCTAAAAGTAGTATTATTAAGGGGTTAAAACTACAGTTTTGGGCTCTTATCAAACCACCCCCAAACAGCATTTTGCTTGTCCTCAAGCAAATATGAGAAATTAGCATAAGTGACCAAAAATGGAGTTCTAACTAATCTCGTTTCGCCGAGTGCGATTGCATTGACCATATAACCACTAGGAATTCCCTAGTGGACGAGTTATAGCCTCGTGAGAGTTTTCCAGTGAAGGTACTCACAAACTTCATCTATACTACAACGACTCAGAAATAAAACTATTGTTTCCTTATCTATGTCTCAATTATCTATACATCTCACTAGCAATGAATACAGAATAACCAAGTCGAAACTTAAGCTAATATATGTATAATAATCTATCATCTACGAATAAATATATTTACAATGAGTAATACTATGAGGTAAACTAGCAAGTCTGTTTCTGAAAACTCGGAATAGTGTCCTTAAGTAGGTCCTCACATAAATGTCAAGATAAAAACCACTCTGATTTTTCCGCTCAAGTTTCGTTACTCCAGTGTGCAGTGGGCACACTTTACTTTACAAACTCAATGACACACAAGGAAGCCAGAGTCGATCAAACACATCTGTCACTTACTATCACACTAACATATTCCTAATTGAGCTAGAGGTCTTTATTAGGTGTTGCGGGGATTAGGAGATGGTTTAAGAAGGAAGAAAATGGATATTCAAAGAGAACAAGTCTAAGATAATAGAGTCTTCATATTATGTAACTAGAGAAAACCTTATTCTTTACCTTTTGCTTCTACACTTTGTTTCCATCCTTAACCATATTTTTCTTTTCTTTGGCTTTTGACTCCTTTGATTCTATTTTTTTTTTTGGAGTTCTAACTCTTTATTTTCTTTTATTTATTTATTTTTTTTTTATTTGGATGGAAACTTCCTTTTCTTATCTGAAGCGACTAACGAATTCTTGATTTCAAAAGTTCTTGTCTTTTCTATTCTTCATCTCTATTCTCAGACTTATTCAAAGAATTGGGTAGGTTGATTTTTTTTTATTTTGTTTTGTTTTGTAACAGGATAAAGGATTTGTGGTTTATGAAAGGCTAAAGAAAGGCTTAGAGGGGCGATTAGCAGAAAATAATTCATAGGTTTGAATTTCTGTCTATATCGATCCAAAGAGGGCCTAAATTCTCGCTTAGGATATAGATAAATACAAGGATTATTACCTATATATTATCCTAAGTTTCTAAAAACTATTATAATGCAAAAGCTACATGAGATTTCTAGATTATTGAGAGCATAGAGAAAGAAAACAATACCAATATTCCTAAGTGTATAGCATACTTTTTATTTATATTTTTTTTTAAATTTTTTGAATTTTTTTAGCTAGAAAACAAGTGCATATTATACATATCTATATCCTAACAGATGCCTTAATTACACGTGTTTCTATGCCCCCAAACAAGAAGCATGCTTTGTTCTCAAAGTATTTTAAATAAAGAGGGTAGGAAAATACCATTGAAACGCGTGAAATTCCAAAACATCTGCAAAACAAGGTTATAACATACTAATATAGAAAACTGACGCAACTCTATAAGAGTTCCACCCGTTACGGGGTTAATAAGAAACAAATTTGCTTGGGACATAAGCAGACACTAACTGAAATAAAACTTACCTATACTCCTGTTTAAACATTGTCCTCCTCATTTCCCTCTTCAAAGAGTTAAGGTTCCTTCGCATCCTGCCATGCCATGATAACTTGCTAAGCCTGCCGCCGTATGTCGTCAACTTGTGTTAACCTGTCTAGTGTTACTATGTCTGATGGGGTGTAAGGAGCAACCAAATGAGGTTGCACCTGCCATCCCGGCCAAGTCATTACTCGAAATGAGTGAACCACCCAATTGGTGGGTCTCATGACTTCAACCCTTTTCCAATCCGTGAACTGGGTACATAATTCAGGTAGACAACTGAGCATGATGCGGAAAACCAAAACAGGCATAAGAAGATACTTATGTCGCATACTTTGGGCTCTCTTAAGACTAGCCACTAATACTAAGGGAATGTCATATCGGTGATGTCCCTCAGCTAAAGCAAGGAAAACGTCACCAGCGGTACTATTTACAGAAGTAAACTGCCACTCCCCTAGAATATTCATCAAGATGAATAACATGGTGGTGCCTACATTTAGGGACAAGCTACCAAGGGCTATGTTGTAACGCCCTTGGTCCATTATACGAAATACCCCTCCCCCATAATACTCATGGAAATATGTATAGTCATAGAGGTATGAATTATCGGTCATATATCCCCACGTGTGAATAGGATCAGGTATTGGTATTCCCGAAACTAATGCTACCACATACTTATTGAATTCTAGGGGTGTGTCATCAACCGTGACGGAGAATTCTTGTTCTCCATCCTAGTTATAATAGAACTTAACATTACTGTAGAAAAATTCAGTAAGCTTAGGTGAATATGAGTCGTCTTCACTTACCAGAAGATGCCTCTATCCGAACTGCATGATCCTTTCGCGGAACCAATGTCCATAAGACTCGCTCCCTAACAAGTGTTCGAAAGACTGCTCCGGTATTACTATAGGAGAAGTCATCACAAAACTACTCTCTAGAACAACTGCAACTATCCTGGAACAACCCTCGGAAAACTTGAAATTTTTGGTGCCCACAAGGGTCAGGGAGTAGGTGCGCTCAAGGTATGCCTGGGATGGGCGCGGGTGGGCGCTCTATTGAGTTTCGAATTCCAGGCACTTGGGCGCAGGGTGCACTCACTTTTAGCATGGGATGGGCGTGGGGTGTGCTCAGGATAAAAACTGGAATTCCAGTGTTTTGGGCGCAGGTGGCACTTAGGTTTGTTCTGGAGAGGGCGCAGGTCGCGCTCAGGGTAGAATTTCTCTGACAGTGTTGAGGGCGCAAGTGGCGCTCCACTGGGGCGCAGGTGCGCTCGGGGAGCTGTGAGGCCGAAGTGCGAAGGAAAAATAAGGTAAAGAGGGAATGAAATGTGAGAGATGAATGTGAGATGTAGTCGGGGTTGTGAGTGTAGAATGAATGCAATTTTTATAGGATTTAAGTTGCTAAAACGAATTGGGAAGTTACCAAAAAGTTTTAAGGCAATTGCCGGAAATAATAAAATTTCCAAAACCGAAAATGGAAACAACCCATATTCTCTATTCCAAAACAAACCTAATATCTTTTAGGTTAGATACTGCCTAATTTATCGAGATTTCATCCTAACACAATATCTATTTATAGTGATGCCCATATCGGCAATATTTTCAACCCCTACTCCAAAACAACTTCTTAAAATAGATGATCATATAACGAATTATGCTCGGCTAAATAATACCACCCCCAAACAATTCGGGAAGGTGGGATTAATGATAAAAACAACGCATAATTCGAAATTAACCAACTTATATTAAAATTGAATTCAAATAACATACGACAACCAAATTCAAATTTAATTCTTGAACTAATCTTTTACATCCGTATTTAAATAAAAACAAATACAATAAAACAAATCAACTCATTAGATCCCTAAACCACTCGCCTGCTAGTAGTAGAATGCGCTCGAGAAGCGATGGCCCTTTGGGCTTCCGGATGGGCGAGCCATCCGTCTTCGCGGCGACGATGCTCGTGCCTCACGGATCGCTCCTCCGAAGAAGAACCCCCTAGGTGGTAAAGCGTGCAAACCGCGTCGAACTGGCGGCGAGAGCTTCCAACTCGGCCCTCGTCTGTTCCCACCGCTCATCCTCGTGCCGGACACGAGTCTGCCGAGTTCGGAGGTCTTCACAATTAGTATTGAGAGAACGCATGTCATGGTGAATCACAGCCATGCGTTCTTCATCCGACCTACACCTCGTCAAGGCATCGGCATCAAAACATGCCGTGTCATCCTCATCCTCCGAGTTAGTCTCCGCGACTACCCTCTCTTCAGGCAACCTCCAAACTATCTGGATACACTCTCTATAAATTTGATGATTTCGGTGCTCCTTCAGGCAAATCCTATTAGACCTCGGAGTCTCTCTCAAGGTTATCATGATCTTCGTTATCAAAACAGGGAGAGGTGCAATACTCTTTCCAACTCACATAATCATATTTAGCAAAAACTCGAGGATATAGAATTTATACCTCTTTTCTTGCAATATCCAAAGAACGTGCAGATATGTGAACCCGATGTCTCACACTTTCTCCTTCCCAATGACGTTCTTACCAATCCACTGAGCTACAGCTAGTTGGTTGGTTCGCAGAGATGACTGTCGAGCAAAATGAGAAGTCGTATTATATTGACCCTCCATAAGGGTGTCGTTCATCAATGCAGGAACTCTAGTATACTGGGACTCCTGCACTGTGGCTTTTGGGTTTCGTCCAGGCGTAATGCCTAAAATTTCAGCCAATTTCACTCTCGATAATTCTCTCCTAGTCCCAGCCACTTTCATGAACATTTTCTGACAGTCCAACTCTCGCTTCTTATAGAACTGCTCGACCAAATCGGGGTGGTAGAATTCATGTGTCGAGTACCACAATCGATTCCAACCCCTCTTAATCATCTCGTCACCGGAAACGGCGCGAAGCGGTCTGCCTTAAACGCTTGTTCCGGCAACAACCTTCGTTTTTGAGCCATGATATCTTAGAACGATTTGGGGATTTAACTGGTGAGAGTCTTAGAGTATAGATATCTTTAATGGGGACACTCTTAGGGGGGACTTGTTGTGAAATAACTTAACCTACTCTAGTGATCCAGTGCCCTCTTTTTTTTCCTAGAATAGAAAAAAACATTAGGTAGGGTTTTCTTATCCGTTTCTAGCTTCTTGTTTCTTTCCTTTTCTGGTAAAATCCTCCATTGCTGACAGTGTGACTTTAGAAAGGGAAACAAACAAGCATGGATCTTTATGCTTTTGAAAATCCATCCTTTTCTTCTGGTGAGGCAGGTCCCAGTAAGGTTCATGAATCTCCAGATATAGTGAAAGATGGGACTGGGGCTTCTAAAGCTTCATTTGTAGACAAAGTTAGAGGTGCTCAACCCCAACAGCTAAACGTAGCTGATCTTCCTGTCCCAGAGATGAAAGGTAGCACTCCTTCTATTAGACTGCCACAAAAAGCAGTTGAAAGAGGACTGCTTTACTGTAAATTCTACTTGATAGGGAGGTTAGAGTTCTAGAAGATAAAGCTAGAGGAAGTTAAAAGAATAGCTCAGGAGAAATGGCAACCGCAAGGGGATTGGAAAATCATTCCATTAGGCAAGGGGTTTTTCATGATGCGCCTAACTTGTGAAGAAGACTTGAGAAAGATTTGGGGTGGAGGCCCCTGGAAGTTTGGAGATCAAATTCTGCGACTTTCGAAATGGACTCCTGATTTTGATCCAGCAGTACATCGAACTTCCACAGCAGCAATTTGGGTGAAATTTCCAAAGCTTGGACAACAATACTGGGACTATGAAATTCTGATGTCCATAGCAAGAGGGCTTGGAAACCCAATAGGTGTTGATAAGCACACTTTAAACCGAGACTTCGGTTTCTTTGCGTTAGTTTTGGTTGAAATAGATCTTGCCAAGCCTATCCCTGGAAAAATCTTAGTGGAGGAGGGGGAAGGAAAATCTTTTCTCCAAGAGGTGGAGGTGGATAAATTGCTGAAATTCTGCCCTCACTGCAAAGTAGTAGGACATATCATGGCTGAATGTACGGTGATGAGAAGGATAAGGGATGGAGAAACAACGGTCAGGAGCATTGCATCCAAGCCAAATGAGCAATTGCCTGAGAGTACTAAAGGCAAGGAAGCACCAGTGCTTGATCAACCGGCATGGCAGAGGAAAAAATATAAAAGAAATATAAGGAAGAAAATTAATAATGCCCAAGTCCCGAGCGAGGAGTGGCGGCATGAAGGGCGCTTCGTGAGAGTTTGATAGAGGCTTACGCAACGTAACCGGGGATATCTTTCAGACTCTATTTCGAACCGAAGAGACCACTTAGACCACGGCTGATATATCGAGGTAGGGAAATAGTGGATGCTTTGTAAATAGTCCAAATCAAACTACCTAACTCTTGGCTCGTGGAGAATGCAAGGACTTTAATAGGGGTCTTTATACCGGTGATCAAGTTATTGTATTAGACGAAATAGAAGACCAAGTAGGTGGCACTCTTCATGAAGGAGAGCACAATCGGCTGTGGGATAAGCTCATATGATGATTCACACCGTTTACAAATGGTAGTTGCGAAGAGAATGACCCCATAGTGTCATTCAAGTCACCCATAAATACTCTCGAGCTCAAAAATGAAGCTTAACTTCGCTATTGGCATCGACTTTGTTGGGCACATGGATGAGGTGGCGTAAAGAGTCCGAGAGAGCTTGAAAAAAAAGACCATGGAGGACACAAAAGGAAGAAGGCAACAAAGTCCAAGTGGATGGAGCAAGATCTCTCACCTCCATCTACAAGGGCCGGCTCGCCTCGAACTCAACAATGAATATAAGCTATTGGAACGCCGTGGGAGTGAAACAAGATAAATCAATCACTTACCTGAAGGACGTCATAGCTAGTCATAAACCGATATTCTATGTTTGGTTGAACCTCTCATTTCTCCGCCTTCTAGGGCCTTTGAGTTTCTTTGCGGGTTGGGGTTCAATGAGGACTTTGTACACAATAATATTCCCAATAGGATAGGGAATATCCGGGTTTTGGAGGAAGGGAATTGTAATAAATCTTGTTGATATGTCACATCAGCAAATTACTATTAAAACTGGTGATCTTCTTATATCACTGGTTCATGCCAGATCACCTTATGTGCAAAGAAGAGCACTATGGGAAGAGTTGTCACAGCTGGGTTTGAATGCGGAAGCTTGGGCAGTGGCAGGGGACTTTAATGTAGTTACTTCGAATGTAGAAAGGAAAGGGGGGAGGCTTCCTTGTCAAACAGCAGTAAATGAGTTTGTTGAGTTTATAAATGGGAATGCTCTCATGGATACTACAAGTCTCGGCTTCCAGTTTTCATGGTCAAACAAAAGACGCGGAGATAGAAGAATGGTACATAAAATTGATCACATTTTGGTTAGTCAGAAATGGATAGATGCAGCCACAGGATGGCGAAGCAAAATCCTACAACGGAGATTTTCTGACCACTCCCCTATTGTAGGATGGTTCACCGCTATTCCGAAGCCTCATAATATTCCTTTTAGGTTCAAGAAGCATTGGATAAAGCACGAGAGCCTCAAAGAGGTCGTGAAACAGAGCTGGGAAGAATGCCTCAAGGACGTGCCCATCAGAAAAGTTATGAAAACACTCAAAAGGTTGAAGGAAGCTCTAAAAACATGGAGCTGGGAAACTTTCAGGGATTTGAGCAAAAAGAAAAAGAGTGCGACAGAGGATCTGGAATGGATAATGAAAGAGCAAGAGGAGGATCCTTTTAATGTTCAGCTTCAAGTAATGGAACGGAATAAAGAAGAGGAACTAAATGGCATTTTGGACATAGAAGCGGCACAATGGCGGCAGAAAGCTAGAGTTAGTGAGGCCTTTGAAGGGGACAGGAACACAGCTTATTTCCATGCTTTTCACAAGCTGCAAATGAATAAAGCCTTGATCCTGGAGATTTAGAAAAGTGATGGAACCATTCTTAAGTAGCAGCAAGACATCAAACAGCACATTGTCTCAGTGTTTGAAGCTAAGTACAAGCCGAAAATAGTCAGACCCAATGTTGGACTGATGGAGCTCATACCGAAGCTTGTGATTGATGACGATAATGCAACTATCTCAGCAATTCCTAACTTCACAGAGATAAGGCATGCAGTGTTTAACATGGACGCTAATAGCTCACCAGGGCCGGATGGATTTCAAAGAACTTTTTACCAAACTTTTTGGGACATAGTGGGACTGGATGTCAACAAAGCCATTATCTCTTTCTTCAAAGACAACAAGCTTCCGCAGGGTATGAACTCAAATTTTCTGGTGCTCCTACCAAAGGTAACAAATGCCAAATCTGTAAATCATTATAGACCGGTATGCCTGAGTAATTTCCTTTTTAAAATTATTACAAAAATCTTGTCTATAAGGGTTAAACTAATGGCAAACAAGTTGATTAGCAGTGAACAGCTCGGTTTTATCAAAGGCCAGAATAGCTCCACGGGCATCTGTTTAGCGTCAGAAATGATGAATGAGCTTGATCATAAAAGAAAGGGTGGTAACATTGGGCTGAAGCTGGACATAGCGCAGGCGTTTGATACTCTGAGCTGGGAGTTCCTTGCTGAGGTTATGAAGAGATTTGGCTTCTCCAAAAGGTGGTGTGATTGGATTGAGACTATTCTTAGCAGTGCAAAGCTTTTGGTTATGATAAATGGAGGACCATGTGGGTTCTTTGTGGCTGGAAGAGGATTGAGGCAGGGAGACCCTCTGTCACCATTCCTTTTCGACTTGGCTGAAGATGTTCTAAGTAGGAGAATTAATCACTGTTTTCAGGCTAGCCTTGTGAAGCAGATGGTGACCATCGGAGATACTCAGGGGCCTACTCATCTTCTATTTACAGATGATCTCTTTCTGTTTGCAAATGGTGACATCCGAGGGCTTAGACGACTGAAGTTGGCCCTTTGAGTACCCAACAAGCAAGTGGACAATTTTTAACACCACGAAAAGCAAAATTTTCCTGGGGAACATGACAGGTGTTAAGAAAAGGAAAGTAGAGGAGCTTTTGGATATTAAAGAAGGGGAGCTTCCGGAACAATATCTTGGAGTTCCACTTTTTAAAGGCAGAGTTACAAGTAGATGTATCCAACCTCTTGTCGCATTTAATCAAAAGGAAAGCTTCGGGTGGGGAAAAGGTGTTGTTATCTTTTCAAGGGCGAGTGGTCATGGCACAGGCTATCCTATCAAGTATACCGATACACAATATGTCGGTGTATAAATGGCCCAAGAAAAGCATTAAGGAAGGAGAAGCGGCCATAAGAAATTTTATATGGTCAGGGGATCCCACTAAGAGACGAATGATCACTCTTAAATGGGAAAGTGTTTGTAAACCCAAGGATGAAGGTGGGCTTGGAATATGAAGGTTGGAGGAACTGAACAAAGCTCTCCTCATCAAGTTAGCATGGTGCTTCTTAAATAAACAAAATGATTGGAGTATCTTCATGAATAGGAAATTCACAAAAAAGGATGGAAGCTTCCTCACTTACCACAAGCCCTCATCGGTTTGGTCAGGCCTTAGAGGTGCTTTGCATGATGTAAAACCTTTCACCAGATGGATCATAGGGAAAGACGACAAGGTGGATCTATGGAGAGATAATTGGGCAGGGCAATCGGTCATGGAGCTGCTCCCCGAGAGGAACTGGGTTGGTTTCAAGGCAAAGGTAGTAGATGTTATAGAAGACAAGAAATGGAAGTTCCCGGAGGCAATAGCTGAAGTGTTCAATCGTCTGGGAATAGACTTGTCTTCCATACCACAACCTAGTGGGGAAGAGGATATTCGGATCTGGAAACCAGAAACTGATGGAACATTCTCGGTTCAGTCTGCGTTTGAAGCTACTCGACAAAAGAAGAACAAGATCTCCTGGCATCGGAAGCTTTGGGCAGTGCATTTACACCCCAGAACAGCTTGTATCGCGTGGAAGCTTTTGCACAAGGCGGTACCAACAGATGACAGGGTGAAGCAGGTAGAGGTATCTCTTGCCTCACGTTGCCACTTCTGCCATCAAGAGGAGGAAAACGCAGATCACATGTTATGGGATTGCAGCAAGGTTCGAGATATTTGGGCATGGGCAGCAGCCCTGTTCGAACTAAATATTCTAGATCATAACTTTAAAGCTTTACAGCGAATTGTAAAAGGTAGAAGTTCTATTATTCAAGACTTGCGGAACGCTGCCATAGTCCATATTATGGTGCAGGTATGGAAAACTCGGAACCGCGAACACTTTGATGACATTCCTATCCGCTTGAGTTACATTGCGAGAGAAGTTCTGAAGGGGATCAAGGTTTCGGGCTGGCTGTCACAAGGCAAAAAACGCAATGACATGAAAGAATTTCGCATTCTTGATAGGCTTGATGTACATGTGAAAAGTGCACCAGCACAGTTGATCCAAGAAGTGCACTGGGTCGCTCCAGTGGGCAATGTCATCAAATGCAATACTGATGGATCAGCCCAAGGAGTTCCTAGTAATGGCGGAGCTGGTATGGTATGCCGGAATAAGGATTTAACTGTGGTTGGGGTTAAGGCGTGGTCCGGTCGGGTAGATAGTTATTATGCATGCAATGCCCATAGTCATGGCAGCCGAGAAAGCGGTGGAGATGAATTGGGGCTACATATGGATTGAAGCCGACTCAGAAGCTACTGTGAAGGCCTTCAATGGCGATGCAATTCCATGGCGGTTTAGAGCGAGATGGAAGCGAGCAATTGCACTATTACAACACTGGAAGCTCTCACATGTTTGGAGAGAAGGCAACTTCAGCGCGGATGCAGTAGCAAGAAAGGGATCCACCTTATTGCCTGACACTTCAATATGGTGCACTAGAAGACCAGACTTTGTCTCTAAGATAGAAAGCCCTTTTAGGACCTGATAACCGTAAAACAGTAAAATCCTAAATATTAATGCTACCAACACTAATACGTAATCCTACCGTTCTTACGTTTAAATCAATATTTCTTACTCTCAAAACAAAATCATGCAATACAACGAGTAAGGATTCGTTCCACTCTTAAACCTTCAAGACTTTAATAGAATTCAACTAATCAAACCAAAAGGAACAATGGTGAGAGTGATGTGTTTGGTGTGAAATTTCTATACTACCATTCCCAACACAAGAACAATAATAACAATAAGACATAATTAAATTAAACTGAAATTAAAACTTTATAAATCTAAATTTAACAATAGTCTAAGAATCAAAATGAAGACAACCTAATTTATGAATTTAATGAACAATAATCCAACCCAACATCAATAACTACGAAATGACTAACAACCAAGAAATGAAATTAGATCTAAGCAATAGATAAATGACAAAATTGAATTTGATCAATAATAAACTACTTTATTTATCTAATGAAGCAAGAACAATATTTTAATACTTTAAATTAAAACAAGGGAAATGAAAACTAATTAAAATAGAGATTTAATTCTAGATCTAAAAATTATTCTAACCCTAAACTCCATTAACATTAGCTTCCTAACCTAACTACTTTTGCTACCTAACCTAATTGCCATTAACAAAGAGTCAAGCTTTTGTTTTTATACTTCCAGATCCAAAAATCGTGCATGGGCTTGGAGCCATGTTTTGGGCCGGAAAATCGGGCCCAAAACCCAATTTCTTTAGTCCAAAATGGGCTCTTCAGCTACAGTTGGCTTCGACATATGTTTCGTCCACTTCTGCTCGTCTGATTGGGCCAAGGCTTGGACCATTGGAAAGCTCTTTTCGAGCCGGTCGTTTTGACATAAGCTACTCCCAATTCTGAGATCTGAGTCCAAAGATATGGCCTTCGGAAGTTCTGCTGACTTTGTGTGCTGTTTCTGCCCGCGTTGACCTTGACTTTTCAGCTTTTGACCGGGCTTTACAAAGGCTTTGTCTCCTTGAATCTTGGCCTTTATCACAGAACTTCTTAGCAACCAACTCTTGCTCCTTTATCTCATCAAAGTGGCACATTTCTGCACATAATTGACTTTGAAGCCTGAAATGCATAAAAACACGTAATCAGTATTAACTCTTACTTATTACTCACATAATTGGTCTAAAAGTATGATTGTTAAGGAGTTAAAACTACAGTTTTGGGCTCTTATCAGGACCTATTATCGATTTGGATGATAAAGCATGTAACTTGTATTGTCTTTGACAACTCCTTTCATTAATAAATTTCCTTACTTGCGTGCAAAAAAAAAGGGGATTTAACTGGAATGTGGGAATAGAGTTTGACACTCCCTCACTAACAAAATAGTAGTGGTGGTGCGGGGGTGGCGCGGCAGTTCCAAATTCTTTAAGGTTTTGGGTGTTTTTCGGTGGTGGGAATTTTTGGGATTGGTGGAGGAGTGTTTCAGAGAAGATTTGAATGTGGAATTGTATTGTGGGCGTGGTTGTATTAATGTTTCTTTTTCTTTTTTATTTTTGGTTAGGTTTTTAAATTTGGTAATGGCCGAAATGGAAAGAATCGCGATTCTGTTTGATTCGGAGGAAGGAGACGCACGTGCGTGCGTTGGGCCCAAGCCCAAATTGATTTTCCGATTTTTGTCGATTTTTTGCGCAACTTTAAACTAAAATTCCCGTTTCGTTACCGGTCCGATTTATGCGAATGAGATATGGAAATGATCATGAGAGAATTTCCAATCTAATGATCCATAAAACACTCTATTCCGACCGTGGGTGACATATAAGAAGATGAAAAATGCCTCGAAGTGTGTGCATGACGTAAGTTATGCGAACGAATGAAATCTAACTTAATAGAAAATGTCAACCCGAATTGTAATACAATTAAGCGGTCTAACCAACACAACTAGAGAGTTGAACAATCCAGGATGGAACGAACATCCCACCCCCAAACAAATTTTAGACAACGAGTTTAGAAAATTTGTTTTAAAAAGTGTCTTTTAAAGTCAGATTTTCGAGACTTCTTAACTTACTATGTTTGTAATTTTAACAATTTTTTATTATTTTTATTTTTTATGAATAAAATTTAATATAAGAAAAATAAGAAGGCAATAAATGCATAATACACATCATAGAGGAACATGACTCAAAAATCGAGAAAACATGCAAGAGTGGAAAACGTGAATTATGTTGACCGTGGACTTAGGATCCGGTACTTACAGCCACACATTCCATAGGGAGGGCCCGGTTACCTAAATGGTGCACTTATTAGTATACAGAAGTGATAGGAAATACAACAGACAACCAAATGAGTCGTTTATAGTCAGATACGCGAGACTTTAACAAATAACTAGATATATATATTAATACTCTGCAGTTTCCATATATCAACAACCTAAAGAGTTGTGGGTCTTTCCAGAAATAAATAACATGGAATGCACCCCCAAACATAATCAGGCACCAAGATTTAATACGGCACAACCAAGTGGAATGAAAACGAAGTCTGATAGACCTAGAACGTAACCGAGCATGCACCTTCTTATTCTTCTTTGAAGGAGAGGTTGTCCAAGTGAATGAGTGTGAAAAAATGGATGGTTGTGGAAGATATGGTGGATAAGGATAAGTATTAGAAGGAAAGAATGAGAATGTGGGTTTAGCACAAAACTCATTCATGGTGTAGGTAGGAACTGTCTCAATTCTGAAAATGTAGGTGTCATGTGCTTTTTCTTCGGGAATTATTTCTGTATTAAGAGGATTTATAAAATCATTAAGTACAAAAGAAACAAAAGGGTCAAGCGCAAACTCTAGGTTCTTTTGAAAGGGTGGAAGGTGGGGAATATTAGTGAGGGAAGATGAATGAGTGTCAGCTAGAGCTCTTAGGTCTAGATCATTAGAAGCCTTGAGATATGCCAGACATTTCTCAATAGGTGGGTCAAAAGAATCACTGGGATAGAGGGTGAAAAATTCATTTTCGGTCATAACGTCAAGGGATAAAGGGATGTTGGCAGGGTGGGACTCGCGAGGTGGCAGGGAAGAGTTGGAAAAGAGTTGAAGGAAATCTTCCTCAATTTCCTCTACATCCAAGGAGTATTTCTTGAAGTTGGAACTTCCAAAGGAAAGGAATTTGTGCATCTGGTCATTTGGAAACGTGGTTTTGAAATAATCATGAGCTAAACTCTCGATCATGCTAACCTCTCCATCAATATTTGTATAAGGCAACTATTTGATCGTCTTAAAAATGTTAACTGCAATGAAAAAATTGCCAAAAGACAAGGACATCGAACCATCGCGATAGTTTATAAGCGCGTTGGCAGTCGCCAAGAAAGGGCGGCCTAAAATGATTGGAACAGAATCATTAGCGATTTCTGTATTGAGGATAACAAAATCCGCAAGATAGTAGAAATCCTGAACCTTAACCAGCACGTTTTCCACTACACCCTTAGGATACTTGATAGACCTATCAGCTAGTTGCAACGTCATTGTTGTAGGTTGCATTTCATGTATACCTATTTGTTTATATAAATAATAAGGGAGTAAATTAACACTCACCCCGAGGTCTAATAAGGCAGTGGTCATGTGAGTATCCCCTAAGGTGCATTGTACAGTAGAACGACCAGGGTCCTTGTGCTTAACTATTCCATTGTGTTATGTTAAAGTTAGAAATTGTTCCGTTAAAAAGGTGTCTTTAGGAATCTTTGTCTTACGCCTAGTAGTGCACAACTCTTTAAGAAACTTAGCATGGTGAGGTAATTATTTAATCGCTTCAAGAAAAGGTAAGTTTATCGTTAGATTTTTAAAAACTTCCCTAATCTCGTCAAAATTTGTATCCTTGTTTAACATAGCTAATTTATGAGGAAACGATGGTTTCTTTCTATTTTTAGCGTATAAATCAACTGGATGTCTAACCTTTGCTTTCTGTTTCTTAGGTTGTAGTTTAACTGGTACCTCTACAGGGTAGGATCTTCAGTCTCTGTTTCGGTATCTAATATAATATCTAGTGTAGGGACTACTGGCGGGGTAACTATAGACATAGTTACTTTGTTATCCACCACTCTACTTGAACGGAGAGTGGTGGTGGAATTTATCTTCCCTACGTTTGTATTTTCGTTACTAGTATTACCGTTTACCTCAAAGGCTGTGTTTGGTGTTTTCGGATTAGGTATCGCTTGTCCTGGAAACACACCTTTGGGTTGCACTTTCTCTTGAGCTAACTGCTGTAAGAAAACTTGGATGGCTTGTAAAATCTGTTGTTGAGATTGCATAAAGGTATCAAAACAATCCGATTGTGGAGTAGTATTTGCTATTAGTTGTGTGACAGGAACTATGTCAAGTTGATTATTAATGGGTGGATTTTGGTAGTTATTATTTATCGGAACGATACCTCTATTAGCATTATAATTATTATTGTTATAATTATTATAATTACCCTGACCTTGTGCTTGACCTTGTCGTGGTTGCGCTTGGTTGTTATAATTATAATTACCCTAACCTTGTCCTTATCGTGGTTGAGCTTGGTTATAATTGTTTGTTTGCCTAACATTTGGGTTAAACAACCTTGGAGGTTGTTGATTATTCCGCCAACTGAAGTTGGGGTTTTGTCGCCAAGCTGCGTTAGGTTTGCTATTAATAGAACAAACGTTATTTTGTTGTGATTGTTGTTGCTCAAAAGCGAAAGGACAATAGGAGTCGGGATCCTCTGGACTCAAACAGAAATTACATGGATTGGAGTTGACATTCATGATGGGGATAGGCGTTTGTTGAACAAAAATAGCCTCTACCTTTTTATTTAGAGATTCGATTAAATTTTTAAGTTCCGGATCGGGTTTCATCTCAAACATACCGGCGGCCTTTACTGTTGTAGAAGAACTAGCGTTGTGGGAGATATTTCCACTACCCCCCATTATTATTACGCTTAGTCTGATCTTCTAAAAATTTATAAACCTCTGAGGCTCCTTTACTTAAGAAACTACCCCTATTCATTATGCCAAGGACTTCTTTATGGTGGTGTAGAAATCCCTTGAAAAAGGCATGAACTAACGTGTCTTTCACGAGGTTATGATGTGGATACTCTATAAGTAGATCGGTGAAACGATTCCAAGCCTCTGAAAATGATTCATGAGGATTCTGTCGAAAGAAATGAATCTTGGAAAGCATTTCATCGGTCTTCAGTGATGGGTAAAAATATTCCATGAATAGTTGAACAAGTTTAGCCAACGAGTCCACAGAATTAGGTGCTTGGGTAGTTAACCAAGAAGCCGCCTTATCAGCTAAAGTGAAAGGAAATACCCTCAGTTTAATTTGTTCAGCACCTACCGTAGGATGGTGGAATGTAGTAAGGACTTGGTCAATCCTACCGTACGAGTGGTATACTAGAAAGACTTGTTTGTTGCCGTTGTCGGTTAATTACGTTAGGTGTTTTTCTTCGGCCCGACCTTAATCTCATGCAAGCCTAAGACCAATCTTAATGAAACACAACAACACTCCAAACAATCCTGATGTGCTAGTATGAACCTCTAACAGAAGATGCGAGGTGTGGAAGAAAAGAGTACCTGAAAGCCTCTTTGCTTCGCTTATGAATAATGTCTTGTTTACGCGTGCTCAGTGTATATAACAAGTTAGAACACTGAAAACTTTGAAGAAATGGAAGTTCGAAACAAACCTGTGGAAATCGGGCAGTTTCAGGAGAGGGTGCGGGTGCGCTCATAATAGGCCTAGGCAGGGCGCAGGTCGCGCTCAGGCAAAAGTTAGGATTCTAGGCGTGTGGGCGCAGGTGGCGCTCCAAGTTGGCCTTGGTATGGCGCAAGTTGCGCTCAAGCAAAGTTGGAATTCCAGGCGTGTGAGCACAGGGTGCGCTCGTATTTTGCCTTGGCAGGGCGCCATTTGATAAACGTAAAAAGATAGTTTTACTCACAAATAAAGTGATGAAACTCTAAATGCAAGTAAAACTATAAACTAAACTGTTACTTATCAAAGATATTTGTTTTCTACTCTCGAATCTATTGACGTAGAGTTGGAATAGAAGATTCGTTCCACTCCTAGTCCTTTAACATTCAAGTTTTCTACAATTGACGAGTCTATCCAAAGTCTAATGAGAGTAATGATGGAATTTATACTACGATGTGAATTCAAATAATAAGATACGAATAAGCGAAATGACAGGATGCTAAGGGTTTGAATCTAGATAAAGAATTAAAGGAAGTTGAATCCACCTTAACTCGACTTAATCAACTAACAAAGACTCGTCGTGATCCAAATTGCAATGCTTCGAATATCAAAATGGTAGTTCTAATCCCTAATTATACATGGCATCTCTACCAATTAATAACTAGCATGTGAGGTCGTCCACCCATTCTCATGGCGAATCAACGACCTTCTAGAGTGGAATAAACTCTCACGGCGATTTCTAAGTTAACAAAGATCAAGTTTCATCAAGGCTTCTTCAACCCCTCTAATGGAGGTTTAGCCTTGATTCATCAAGCTATCATTTCCCATTGAATTAACACTATACATAATATAAAGATTTGAACTTTACTAATTTTGATTAAACAACACTTCAAATCTAATTAATAACTAAGAATTGAATAACAACAAGAATTGAAATTAGATCTACAAATTTAAATGACAAAATCGAAATGAACAAGAGTAAACTATTTTATTTATCTAATCAATGAAGAACAATGATTCAAAGAATTAATCTAAAACAAGAAATGAAACTAATTAATTTAACTAATTGAATTCAAAAACTAGATCTACAAGCTATTTTAAGGGATACTTTATATTCTAAGCTATCTAACTATCATTTTCTTAAGAGCTAAGTCTTGTTTTATGTAAAGGAGGAGACCAGATCCTCAATTTCGTGCATGGGCTGAGGTCTCATGTTTTAGGCCAGAAAATCCAGCCCAAAGCCCAATTTCTTCAGTCCACAGAGCCCGTTTCAGCTGGCTTTGACTTCAATAGACTTTTCGTCTACTTCTGCTACTCTGATTGGATCAAAGCTTAGACCATTGGAAAGCTCTTTCCGAGATGGTCATTTTGACGTAAGGTAGGCCCAAATCCGAGGCCTGAGTCCAAAGATATGGTCTTCGGAAATTCTGCTGACTTGTGCATTGTTTCTGCCAGTGTTAACTTTTCAGCTTTTGACCGGGCTTCATAAAGGCTTGTCTCCTTGAATCTTGGCCTTTATCACAGAACTTCTTAGCAACCAACCCTTTGCTCCTTTATATCGCCAAAGTGGCACATTTCTGCACATAATTGAGTTCCATGCCTGAAATACATAAAAGCACGTAATTAGTATTAACTCTTATTTATTACTCGCATAATTGGTCTAAAAGTAGTATTATTAAGGGGTTAAAACTACAATTTTGGGCTCTTATCACATGCATGCTTATATGTAGATGTTTTAATTATTGTATGTATATTAACTTAAATTTTGAAATAATTAATTATTGTTTCCCCCGCTAGTGAGATGTATAGATATCTTAGATTAATTAAGGAAATGGGCCTTTGTTACTGAGTCGTTGTAGTATAAATGATGTTTGTGAGTATCTTCTCTGGAAAACTCTCACGAGGCTATAACTCGTTTACTAGGGAATTCCTAGTGGTTCAAGGCCTTGTTGCATACGGTTAATGCAACCGCACTCTGCGAAATGAGACTTAGCTTAGGACAACATATTTTTGGTCACTTATCATTTTAATGTCTCTTCTTTGCTTGAGGACAAGCAAAGTGCTATTTGGGGGTGGTGTGATAAGCACAAAAAACTGTAATATTAAACCCCGAGAGACATAGCATTTTGGTCAATTATGTGTTTAATAATCATGTAATAATTATATTTTCGTACTTTTGCAGGTTTCCACAGTTAACATGAATAATATAATAAAACATGCATTGAAGTATGGGAATACTGGAATTCTTGAAGTCTCCCTATTAAGCCCCAGTGAAGCCCAACAAAGCCTGACTAGAGCCGAAGTTTCCAAAGGAACAAAACCAGTGTAGAACGGGTCCACATGTAAAGAAGTAACAAACTTTTGAAGCTTACATCTTTCAAACCTGGACACCGACTTCGGCTAGTGAACTGCCAGAGCAACTAGGGCGACGAACTCTACGCAAAGAAAGAAAGTTGTAAAAATGCCAAAATCGGCGCCGCCACTGGACACACCATGTGGACCCACTCTGCGGGCCCAAAAGGCATGACGAGTCAGCATAGGCAGGTGGCAAGTGATGGTCACAAATTTGTGCCACCTTGCAAAAGGAAAAGACACGTATCAATTCAATGTTTAAATTGAATTGGGCAAAAGGACAAAACAAAACATAAAGTTTGATTTGATATGGGACAAGAAGACAAAAACCAAATTAAAATAGTTCGAGACAAAACTTTGTATTTCAAAGTTTTGGAGGATTCAATTTGAGAAAAGGACGTGATAAGAGCCCAAAACTGTAGTTTTAACCCCTTAATAATCATACTGTTAGACCAATTATGTGAATAATAAGTAAGAGTTAATACTGATTACGTGTTTTTATGCATTTCAGGCTTCAAAGTCCATTATGTGCGAAAAATGTGCCACTTTAGCGAGATAAAGGAGCAAAAAAGTCGTGAGAACTTCCGAATGCCATATCTTTGGACTCAGACCTCGGAATTGGGCCTACCTTATGTCAAAACGACCGGCTCGGAAAGAGCTTTGCAATGGTCCAAGCCTTGACCCAATCAGAGGAGCAGAAGTGGACGAAAAGTCTGTTGAAGCCGAATCTAGTGAAGAGGCCTTTTTGAATTTGAAAAGAATTGGGTTTTGGGCCTGATTCTCTGGCCCAAAAACATGGCTCCAAGCCCATGCACGATTTTTGGATCTGGATGTATAAAAACAAAAGCTTGACTCATTGTTAATGGCAGTTAGGTTAGGAAGCTCATTGTTAATGGTAGATTATTTAGTAGATAATTAGGGTAGATAGCTTATATAGAAAGTAGCCATTAGAATAGCTTCTAGATCTAGATTTAATTGTTTTAATTAAGTTTAGTTCCATTTAAATTATTGTATTAGATTAAACCTTTGAATCTTGCTCTTCAATTTGATTAGATAAATAAAGTAGTATTCTTTATCAATTTCGATTTTGTCATTTCCAATTCTAGATCTAATTTCAATTTCTGTCCTTATTTCATTTTAGTCATTAAATTAGATTTCATTATTGTTTAAATTAAGTAAATTTCGAATCTTGATAGTATGTTTAGTTATAATAATATGGGAAATGATGTTTTGATGACTCAAGGCTAAAACCTCCATTAGGGGTTGATGAAGCCTTGATGAAGACTTAGTTGTTTAGTATAGAATTGGTTGTAGAATCTATTCCACTCTAGAAGGTCGTGTTTAAGCCATGAGAATGGGTGGACGCGACCTCACATGCTAGTTAGTATCCGGTAGGAATGCCATGAACACTAGGGATTAGAACTTCGAAATTCTCAGTGAAGAAGAATGAGAGAATTGAGATACAACATTCTACGCCAGGTTATTAAGTTGGAGTCGAGGTGGATTCAATTCCCTTCTAATTTCTTTATCTAGATTCAAACAATCATATTTCCATAGCATTAAGTAGTTTAAATTCAAATAATCAATTTCATATTGCATCGTGAGTATAATTCCCTTCCCAAAAGCTCTCATTGACTTAAGACGATTTCTTAGACTTAGAAAACAATCCATGCTAGGGAACTAGGAGTGGAACGAACTTCCTACTCCACTTAGTGCAATTCGCATTGAGAGTAGAAGCTTTGATAATTGAGACTATTAAGTCCAGTTTTAGTTTACTTACGTTTTGAATTCATCGTTCATTTCGTAGGTAAACTATTCATTTTACGGTTATCAGGACGAAACCAAATTAAAAGGCTTCACGAGAGGGACCAGCCTATATATATGTGAGGGGGTCTTCAATATTTCTACTTCAGCTTTTACGCTTTAGCTTTGGCTCATTAGTTAGTTAGTTTTAGTTTTTAGCAGATAGTTTAGCTTTCCATTATGCAGTTTCATTTCGTCAATTTCTCCTTCTAGTAGCTTATCAACTTTAGTACTGTAAGTTCTTTCTTCTTAATAAAAGTCATTTCTTTTCAAGTTTAATTCATGTTCTGCATTTACTTATTTATTATATACAACAAGTTTAATTATTCCTCCAATGACCATAAGCTAATCCCCCCGGGGAGGGTTATGCTGCTCGTGTGAGAATTCGGATTAATACTTTAATGTTCTAGAATAACTAATTAGGAATTAGGTGTAGATTATACATCCGATCAAAAAATGATTGAGACTGTACAAGTTTGGAGTGCTGATGCTCTAGAGCAGTCTCGCAAGAGACCCAAAATGTCTAGCGCGCGACTTTATGGTGTCAGACAACTCTCCAATTTGTCCAGCTGATGTAGAATCAAACTAGGAGCTGAAATGATATTTCAGAGATGAAATATTAGTTAAACTCCTTATGCTACTAAGATGCGCTCAGAGATGCGTGTATTTTGTTAGGGATCAATACTCGACGTCGTCTCGGGTTTGTCTATGAACTCGAGACGGATTAGAGCTGTACTGATGTGGTAGCATAAACTGTTGAAAATGATTCTTGCATGAGTACGATTAACCCTCTCCCTGTTTCTCTATCTTTGTTTATTTACGTCGAAATCATTGTTATTAATTTACGTTACTTGCATTACCGTTAATTTACTTAAACCAACTAAATAACCTAAAATCCTACTCACCAAAAGTTGTAAATCCAGTTGTAAACCTTTCTGAGCCCTAAGGTTTGGATGATTCCTTACTCGACCTATCCTACCAAAACCATGTGGGTAAGGTAATTTGACTAAACGGATGACCATACAGACTTTGGACTTTGGACTTTGGTTTTCGGACTTCGGACTATGGACCTCGGACTTAAGTAAAAACCAAACCGTGAATTTAACGTTTTATCATGGATCAATGAGTCTTTCCTTTGGAAATCTGTCTGTGGAGGTTAACATGTTTAGATTCAAGCATGGACAACTAGGTTTAGCTATAGAAGGAGAAGTGAAATCCATTAAGAGTTATGTATCTCAAATTAGTACAGCTAACGCTTTCGTCCCCACACTAGTAAATACCCCTCTTAGGGATGAAGACAAGGATCATAATTTTGACTCCCTGAACATAGATGAAATCTAGGAAGATTTCCTTCGACTCTTTTGCAACCTTTCTTTGCCACCTCGCGATTCCCCTCCTATTAACATCCATTCATTCCTTGACACCATGACGGAAGCAGAATTTTTCTGACCCATCTATTGAGGAATGTCTTGCATATCTCAAGGCCTCTAATGATATAGAACTAGGAACACTAGCTGAGCACCATTCACCCACCTCACATCCTCATTCACCTTCCATCCCCAATGTTCCCCGCCCTCCACATTTTCAAAAGAACCTTGAGTTTGCACTTGACCTTCTTGTTTCCCCTATGCTTCATGATTTTCTAAACCCATCTGGTAAAAAAATAATACCCAAGGACAAGCCACCCGATCCCTTCATTTTTCGATGTGAGACAGTACAACCATACCCTTTCAAAACTTATCAATATTCCAAGTATTTTTCATAACCATTCTTTTTCTCACGATCATTTACCAAGACACCCTTTCGTTGGAGGAAAAAAAAAGACTACATGCTCGATTAGGTTCTAGGTCCATCAGATCTCACTTTCATTCCACTAAGTTGCACCGTAGAAAGTCTTGGTGCTTGATTCTGTTTGGGGGTAGTTGGAAAGACCCACAACTATTTAGGTTGTTGATATATGGTAAACTGCATGTTAATATATTAGATAAAGTCTCGAGTATCTGACTATAAAAAACTCATCTTATTCTTTGGTCTACTCCATTTCATTTCATATTTTATGGGAATGCACCTTTAAAGTAACTCACGTATTCCTCTCTTACACTTTTTGTTGTTGTTTGAGTAATGTTTCTCTATGGAGTGAGTTTCATTTTTATTTCTTTCTTGTAATTTTGTTTTTCCAAAAATTAAACATATAAAAATTAAAAAAATTAAAAACATAAAAATATATAAGTAAGTCTAGGGAATCTGACTTTAAAAGACTCAAGGTTTGTACAATACCACATTTCTGGAGTATAGGCCACAAAAAATTTCAAACTTAAAAAGGGTTTTCAAATTTTATTTGGGGGTGTTGTATTTTGGTCTTTCATTTCAAAACTCTTTGCCACCCTTTGCCTGTCATGTTTACTCCAGTAGAGTCCAGGTTAGTTAGTTACGTAATTTAATTATGCTATTGAATTATTTCATGAACTCCCCTTCTCCAAAATTGTTGGGAGTGGTATATTTAATTTTAGCACATTGTATGTTCACGTATTAAAATTGCATGTATAAATATCGAAATATATAACCCATGGGCCTTGTTGATTTAATTGGGATGCATAATGTTATTAGATACCTTAATTTCATTAAATTTCACTATTTCTTAAAATTTCGGAAGCTAATCCTATAGGAACCACTATATGCGCATGCTTGATTTGTGAACTTATGGTATTATTTTATTTCTGTTAGAGTCTATGATAAGAGCCTAAAACTGTAGTTTAAACCCCTTAATATCATTTACATTTAGACCAATTATGTGTATAATAAATAAGAGTTAGTACTGTTTACATGCGTTTATGTATTTCAGGCATTGGAGTCAAATATGTGAAGAAACATATCACTTTTACGAGATAAAGGAGCAAAGGTTGGTTGATAAGAAGTTCTATGATTAAAAGCCAAGATTCAAGGAGAAAAAGCCTTTTTAAAGCCCGGTCAAAGCTGAAAAGTCAAAGTCAATGCAGGCAGAAATAGAGTGCAAAAGTCAACAAAACTTCCGCAGGCCGTATCTTTGGACTCAGACCTCGGAATTAGGCCTATTATATGTCAAAACGACTGGCTCGGAAAGAGATTTCTAACGGTCTAGGACTTGACCAAAGCAGAGGAGCAAAAGTGGACAAAAATGCTATTTCAGTAATTTCCAATAGAGAAACCTTTTTTGGACTTATGTAATTAGGTTTTAAACTTGATTTAAAGTCCCAAAACATGGCTCCAAAGCCCATGCACGAAAATGTAGACCTAGCCTCTCTTTTATAAAGAGGACTAAGGCATAACTCTAACAAGAAAATAGTCCAGAGGACTAATTTGGGGAAAAAGTAACTCTAGAGGACACTGTTTTTTGTGAGTAACTCACAAGGACAATTTTTGGGGAAAAGTAACTCAAGAACCCACTATTTCAAAATTAGGAACCCTCAAGGACAAAATAAGTTGGCCCGACCCTTTTACTTTTTTAAAATGCCAGTTGTACCCTTTCGTGAAAATAACCTTCAAGGACAAATGGCCCGGATTTAAAATAAATATTTTCCGATTTTACCCTTTATGACATTTTACTATGAACAATGAGTGTTCATATCCAAATAGGTGAATGTACCTTATACAATATATTGATGTATGAACATTGAATGTTCATACCAAAAGGACTATGAACATTCAATGTTCATACCCAATCAATGTTCATACCCAATCAATGTTCATACCAAAGGACTATGAACATTGAATGTTTATACCTAAAGGACTATGAAAATCGAATGTACATACCCAAGGACTATGAACATCGAATGGTCATACCCAAAGGACTCTGAACATTGAATGTTCATGTATGGATATTGAATGTTCATACCCAAAGGACTATGAACATTGAATGTTCATACCCAATCAATGTTCATACCCAAGGACTATGAACATTCAATGTTCATACTAAATACACCTGGTCGTTTCGTCTGGGCCGGGCCGTTAATTATTTCACGTCAGGGGTATACTTGAAATTTAATCTACCCGATCCATTTTTTATTTCGCGTCAAGAGTATACTTGACCTTTCACCTACCCGGTCCTTGTGAGTTACAAAAAAAAAAGGTGTCCTTAAGAGTTACTTTTTCGACAGTTTTGTCCTTGAGAGTCACTCCCTGTAACTCTAAATATACTTAGACTTAGATAGATATAATTAATTAGAGATTGATAATTAGATTTTAGGCTTAGTTATTAGTTAAAACCTTAGTTAATTATTGTTCTTTAGTATTCATTAAATTAATAAAAGTTCATTATTTATTCTTCATTATGTCTTCTTCTTATATATCTGTTTATGATAGTCTAATGACATCTAGCTAAACCTCCATTAGAGGGGTTTGATGAAGCTTGATGAAGACTTGATATGTTAGTTAGAATTATTGCTTGTAAAGAGTTTCACTCTAGAAGGATATATAGTTGATTCGCCATGATAATGGGTTGGATTTCCTCACATGCTAATTATTAGTTGGCAGAGATTGCCATTAGTAATTAGGGATCGACACTTAATCTTATTTAATTAGAACTTCAATAATCGACACTAGCATATTAGGAATACATCAAGTGGATTCGAATCTCCCTAATCCCTTCTCCATATTCACATTTCAATATTCTATTATCATAGTATAAGTTAAACAATCTTAGTTAAGTTCAATTGCCACCGTAGTATAATTTCAAATCATTACTCTCAACTGTTTTGTTAGTATCGACTAAGCTAGCGGAAACTTACATTTAAAGGACTAGGAGTGGAAAGAATTCTCTACTCCATTTATTGAATGATTCAAGAGAGTAGATAACTTTGATAATCTAGAATGCAATTACTATAGCATTTACTTCTGTTTAAGTTTAATTAGTTAAGTAGGAGTAAACAATAGTTTTTACTTTTATTAAATGGCGCCACTGCCATCTTAGTTCTATTTAAATTCGTTTCCTTTAGATTTTTCGTCCCTACCAAAATCCCATTAAAAGCCACCCACCCTTGTTTGGTTCTGACTGTGTTTGTTTGGCTCAGAAATTATTTTTTCAGAAATTTACACGGAGCGCGCTCGCGCCCATCGTAGGCTATCTCGAGAGCGCGTGCGCACTAAAAACACTAGACATTGGTTCAGGCAAGAGCGCGAACGCGCCTTTATACGCCTAGTTACAAGCGCGCCCGCGCCCACTTTTCGAATTTGCCCGATTTTCATAGGTTAGTTTCCAACTAATTTCATTTAAGTTATTCAATATTTCTAACTTCATGAATACACTGTGATCGCGTATACAAGATGCTATTCAAACGTGTAGCAAGGAGGCATTCAGGTACTCCTTCTTCCGCTCCTCGCCTCTCCTGTTAGAGGATTTTTTCTAGCATATCAGGGTTGTTTGACTATTTGTATGTAGTTTGCTTTATATTGGCCTTAGCCTTGTATGAGACTATGGTCCAGTACTAGTAAACCATCTTTGATTATTTATCGTAAACGTCAATGCACATGCTTATCTAGAATACCACACACTACACATGCACAAATGGCTGACGAAATAGAGACTCCTCTCCCTGATTTTTATAAAGCCCTGAACGATAGGCCTAAGTCTTACATCGTTCTTGCAGACCCAGTGGGGGATTTTCGAACCCCCCCCCCCCCGAATATATTTAATTTGTTACCAGTTTTTCATAGGTTAGACCATGAGAAGCCTTATCAGCATATGTGTAGGATATAACAAGTTCTTACCACATTTCATCATCCTACTGTTGGTTCGGAGCAAATTAAATTGAGGGTGTTTCCTTTCACCATCGCCGATAAGGCGGCATCTTGGTTAACTGCCCAAGCGCCTAATTCTGTTAACTCATGGGCCAAACTTGTTCAATTATTCATGGAACAGTTTTACCCACTGCTAAAGACAAATGAAATGTTTCAGAAGATTCATTTCTTCTGCCAAAATCCTCATGAATCCTTTTCAGAGGCTTGGAATTGGTTCACTGATTTTCTCATTGAGTGTCCACATCATAACCTTGCGAAAGACAAGCTTGTTCGTGCCTTTTCCAAAGGGCTTTTACATCACCATAAAGAGGTTCTTGACATAATAACTGGGGGTAGCTTCCTTAGTAAAGGTGCCTCTGAGGCTTATAGGTTTTTGGAAGATCAATCTAAATGTCAAAATAACTTGGGAGGTAATGACATTCCCCGCTCTAGGAATTCTTTTTCCACAGTTAAGGCTGCCAGTATGCTTGAGGTTAAATCTGATCCTGAGCTTAAAACTTTAATCGAATCTCTCACTAAAAAGGTGGAAGCCATTTCTATCCAACAACAACCTACTCTTGTCATGAACGTCAACACTCTTCCATGTAATTTCTGTTACAGCCTTGAGCATCCAGACTCCTATTGTCCTCTAGTCTATGACCAACCATCTGCTCAACCGGACAATGTTTATTCCATTAATAGAGAACCTAACACGCCTTGGAGACAACATCCTACTTTGGTTGGAAAAATAATCATCACGTTACACCTCCAGGGTTTAATAATCAAAATGTTAGGCAAGCGCTAAATTACAATCAAAATCCACCAAGACAAAGACAAGGACAAGATAATTATAATAATTATAATGCTAATAAAGGTATCGTTCTGGTTACTAATAACTATCGCAACCCACCTATTAATAATCAACATGAGATAGTTCTAGTCACACCACCAGTGACCACTACACCTTCACAACCAGATCATCTCGATGCCTTCATACAGGTTAGCCAACAGATTTTCCAATCCATGACTCAATCTAACCAACAAGTTTTACAATCTATTAATCATTTAACCCAACAATTAGCCCAAGAGAAAGCCCCACCAAAAGGTATGTTTCCAGGTCAAGCCGTACCTAATCCTAAAATGCCAAACACAGCCTTTGAAGTAACCGGTAATCCTAGTAATGAAAATATCATTGTAGGTGAGCTACATGTCATCACCATTCTCTGTTCTGACAGAGTGGTTGATAACGCCGTAACGATGCCTGTTGTTGGTTCCTACAACTGATATTTTACTAGATACCGAAGTAGTAACTGATGATCCTACTCCTGTAGAGGTACCAGTTAAACCTCAACCCAAGAGGAAAACGACCAAGGTTAAAACTCATATTGATCCATATGCTAAATATAGAAAGAACCCACCGTTTCCCCAGAGACTAGCCATGTTACACAAGGATACTAACTTTGATGATATTAGGGAAGTTTTTAAAAATCTAATGATTAACCTACCTTTTCTTGATGCTATTAAAAAGTTACCACAACATGCTAAGTTTCTAAAAGAGTTATGCACTACTAGTTTAGTTTAGTTAAGCAATTTACAATATCTATAATCATAGTTTTTAATCCCTCAAACCCCCTTTCCAGTCTTGTCTTTCATATAGCATACACTTAAAATTAGAATGATATCCTACTCATCCTTTACTCATTGAGGGATAATTAAGCTTTGATACGCTTCTGTTTTGTTCAACGACCATCATCCATCATCCATCTACACATCCATATACCATCTCATACACACAAAAAGAGCGCGTGTCATTACCTTAATAATGTATTTCTTTTTAGAAAAAGATGGAATGGGAAGGAAGGGAAAGGAATACATCATGAAAAAAAGGATTTAATCTTCGTAGACAGTATACTCATGAAAGTATTTTAAGCACTCCAACTTCTTTAACATCACTTGTTGCTTCAAAGGCCGTGTTTGCTTGTTTAGGATTTAGAATTGCTTGGCCTGGGAACTCACCTTTCTAGGTTTTGTCTTGAGCTAATAAGTTTAGAGATTGTTGCATAGATGCTAAGATTTGAGTTTGTTGTTGCATCACCGATAGCATTATCTCGGATGGCTTACCTGATTGGATACTAGTTGGTGGTGTAACTAGAATTAGGTCTCTTTGGTTGTTGATTGGTCAGTTTTGATAGTTCTGGTTAAAATAGGATGGAACCAATGCTCTGTTCTGATTGTTGTAGGTACCTTTTCCTTGTCTGAATGTATTTGGTGGTTTGACATGATTAGTGAACCCTAAAGGTGGTTGGTTTGTGGATTAGTACTACATCTATAATTTGGGTGTTGCCTCCATGGTACATTTAGTACATTGAAAGCACAAACTTCTTCTGGTTGAAGTGATGATATGTTGGTGAGCAAGGTACAATTGGTATCTATGTGATTTAAGCTGAGACAGAAGTTGCATGGTTAGGTATTTATGTTCATGATAGGATGAGGATTTTGGTATTTTTGTTTGGTTGTGAGGGCATCTATCTTTCTTGTGAGGGATTCAATTAATGTGCTACCAAGAAATTCACTCACGGCTCAGAAGAGTAAAATAATCACTTCACCAAGTGGTGTGCTACCAAGAAACTCACTCACGGTTATTATGGGGGAGGGGAGTGAGGAAGATAGTTGGTCCACCGGAATATGGTAATTATTTACTCTAAATCCTCGTGGCTATATTTTTGTCCTTTTTTTTTAGGAGCGTGACTACTTTAGGCTTTGTTGTTTGTCTGGGCCTCAAGTAACAAGCAGCGTCCGGTTATTACATTGGGTCATGACCCCCGACGTCCGGTTTAGCCTTATGTGCGTTAAAGTAAATACAATACGAAAGTTTAATACGGACTCACGCAAGCATGCTTTTGTAAACAACCAAGTATCCTCTGACTGGGAGTTGCGAGGAAGTTAAGAGCTTACCTCTCAACCATGCTTACACGCTACTTGAGGTGTAGTCGACGTTGGTTGGCGCGTGATATGAGAATCAAGCCCAACCATTCGAGTGTTTTGTTCGGTTACAAATTTTGACTAACTAAACCCATAAGTCGGGTTGAAATTAAAATGTGGCATAGCCAATAATTTACAACTTTGCCTTCGTAGGCTTAACTTAATACAAGGTAAATAAAAGACTAACTACTTAACTATATAACTACTTAACAAGATTAATGAAAAGAAAAATGTCAATGATTAGAAATTTAATCTTCTAGTTGATTTGAGATGCATGAGCATATTGTTACACTACTCACCTCACGCATCCAAATGGTCCAAGTTAATCAAATTTCTAACACTTGGTAAGTTATTAAACTTCAACCAAAAGACAAAACACTTTTCGCTTTAGGGTAAAGGTTGGTATTATCCTAAACCTTATCCTACTTTATCCTAAACCTTATCTAAGTTGATATTATCCTAATTTTTTTTATATATATTTTTCAAAAATAATAATGGTATGGTAAAAACATGATATTATCCTAAAACTATTATTTATCTAATACTGAAAATAAACTATTTTTTTTAATATTTATATATATATTTTTTATTTTTTTAAACATTTAACATTCAAAATCTAACTAGTTTCAAATGGCTAACAGTTTGATTAATCAAACCCTATGAAATTAATCTACTGGAAATGAAAAATAACTTGTACCTACAGAATCTGGTTCCGTTAAAGGGGAGGCGCGATCGCGGCAGTGGTGTTACGCGGACATGGGCGTGGCAAGAGGAGGCGCGGTCGCGACTGATGTTGCTCACTTTTATCCGTGTTTTGGACGACCTCTTCAGGGACTCCGCCATGTTCCAATGGTGGTCTCCGTTTGATTGAATCTACAGTAAAACAAGAAAACATGAATTAGTAAGTGATATAAAATAAAAAACTTGAAAAGAAATGAAAAAGAATGAAAAAAAAAGAGTTTAGAGTTGGTTGTTTGTATTCATCTTCTTCCCAAGCTCAGATCCATAACGGCGGTGCCATTTGACTGTTATTATATAAGAAAAAATTATTGATATGGGTATTGAACTATAGTGGATTTTACATTATGGGTACTGTATTATTTTTTTAGCAAAATAGGGTATCATAGATTTCAAATATTGCTAGTATGGGTACCGTATATTTATACTATGAAGTATATATACGTATTTGATGATTTGGCAGACATAATGTGTACATATGACAACTCAGTCTCCACGTAAGTAGCACATGCACCAAAACAAAGGCCTAAGCCCAAAAGTTAACTAAAGCCCACTGATAACAAATCAAACCAGCCCAAACTTTATAACACTCAAACTGGCCCAACCCAACTAACTTTTAACCCTATCTAGATCAAATAAAACTAGATGCACCTTTCTAACTTGTTGTGGGGAGCACGGTATCCTTATCACCTTCATCTCCCTTAACAGCACAAAACCTCCACCGATCAGCCACCATCAAACACCAATCTTTATCCACCCTAATCCCATCAATTTTAATCCAAATAAAAAACCTTATAACTTTTTTTTTTAAACAAATAAGCTAGGGGCTAGGCAGACCCCCACCTGTATTAAACTTAATGTTTCCTTACATAGATTTTTCCATTCGCACCCTCATTTACAATGGTTTGTAATTCGTAATCTAAGGGACTAGTAAAATGGACCATAGACAAAACCTTCTAGTATGCATCTCTACAAGACAAACCTACAAGATTATGTACAAGTCCTGCAAGATAGTCATCTACCCTAGTCAGTTCTCTAAAAACATGTGAAAAAGTAATATATCTAAACCTATCTTTTTTTCTCTCGATAGCCCGCCACCACATCTCTACAGTACCAGGGAGGTTTCTCTAACTTGTTAATGGCATTTATGGCTCTCATGGAATCAGACTCCACTTCTACCTCAGCAAAACCTTCTAGTATGCATCTCTCCAGACAAACCTCAATAGCCTTGAGTTCTTGGAATATAACTGATTAATGACCTCTAGTCCCACTAAAAGCTATAACAACTCTACCTTCCTTGTCCCTCATCACGCCTCCGTGACTTGCACTGCACCATTCTTGTTTAGAGCCCCATCTGCGTTAGCTTTAATCCTGGTGCCCATTGGATGATTCCATGCACAATTAATATTCACCTATTGCTTGAACTAGGTGGTGATGCTTAACCTGAGGAAGAGATTTCGAACCTTGACAGTATCTTTGACATCAGCTCGCAAAACTTGTATATAATTCCTCAAATCTCATTCCAGCTTGCTAAATAGTGCCTCTGAAGGTTTGGAGGTTTGCTGGAACCTTCTTTCATTCCTTTCTTTCTAGATACTATTCACCGATGCACAAATGAATATTTTGTACATCTCCCCTAATTCTGTGTCTCTACTCAATCTCATTAAGGAAGCCCATTCTCGATTTGCATTACTAGTATGGATAGAAATTCCCAACAACCTATTTACTCTTGAGAAGAAGTCCCTCGAGTAAGGACACTCAAAAAACAGGTGTGCAAAGAATTCTCTACTTTGATAACAGAGACAGCAGGAAGACTAATTAATAATTTTCTTGCGAACTAACATGTCTTGTGTGGGGATGCTGTTGGAGAAGAGCTACCAAGTAGTGAATGAATGCCTTGGCATCACCCAACTACCCCAGACCAATCAACTCCATCTTTTCTTATCTCGAACAGGAGACAAAGCTGCATAGGCACTGCTGGAAGAGAACATCCCACTATGATGTGGTGTCCACACTATGAAGTCCGAATCCAGATGTTTGTTTATGTCCACTGCCAATATGCTACCTTTCAAATTTTGAGATTGCAAGGTGTGTACTTCTGCATTCCAGCTTCTAGAAGTCATGATATCACTCACTTTAGCATTCATAGGAAAATCCCAAGCAGCCACTACCTCTTCATCTTGGATTAGGGGTGAACGAGAACACCACAAGTCATGCCATAGTAGAGTGTTTTCCCCATTTGCAATCTCATATTTGATGAATTTCTTTGCAATCTCTCTGGTATTCAAAATATTCTGCCAAGTCCATGAGCAATCTTTTGGGATACTCATGGTTCAAAAGAACTTCTCCTTAATGTGCTGCTTCCAAATTCGATCCACCCATATAGTGTCCTCTCTTGTCACCAACTTGAATATTATACCACAATAAGCTCCTGAGTTCCATCTTTGTAAATTCATAACTCCCAAGCCACCCTCATCTTTAGTGAGACATACTGTACTCCAACATGCCTGGTGGTGCCCTTTCTTCATTGTTGTACCTGACCATAAGAATTGTGCACATAACTTTTCCACTTGTTCCAGAACAATAATTAGAAGAATAAAGGTTCTCGACCAATAAGTGTGGAAAGAAATAAGAACTGAGTTGATCAATTGGAATTTACCTACATGCGAGAGCAACTTTGATTTCCAATTTGAAATTTTCTTAGTGATCTTCTCGACAAGGGGTTGACATTCCCTTATCCCCAATCTTGCCTAGATGAGAGGAAGGCCTAAGTATCTCACAGGAGGTTTAACCAGCTTCACACCCAGGAGAGTAGCCAAAGCTACAGCATCTTGGTGATTTAATCCGCCGGCTAACAAAGATGTTTTGTGCTTGTTGATACCCCATAGCATCTCCAAATATTTTTAAGCACTCTTTGATAGCATTCACAAAAGCACGATCACCCTTGCAGAACAAAAGAACGTCATCTGCGAGACAATCTCACTCTGCTATATTTTGAATGAAATGAGATGGCTTTGCTATTAATGTTTTACATAATAATAGAACTGAGAATTTCTATCACCAGAACAAACAGATAGGGGGATGCACATCTCTATCCATTTATACATAGATGGAGGAAAGTTAAAGACCTTGATCATAGCTAGGATAGCCTCCCAACTCACCGTGTCATAAGTTTTCCTTATATCCAGCTTGATTGAGCATCTAGGAGTGCCATACTTCCTATCATAACCTCTGAGGAGTTTATGAGAAAGTAAAATATTGTCCTGAATGGATCTGCCAGGAATAAACGCTGATTGATTTGCTTGGACAATGTCATTAATGACGAACTTTATCCTATTAGCCACAACCTTTGAAATACATTTATAGATGGTGTTACATAGCGCTATCAGTCTGAAATCCTCAACTTTTGAAGGATTGCTAACATTAGGTATGAGACATATGAAAGTAGTATTAATCCCTCGATGACATCTATAATATTTGAAAGCATTACTAATAGCTTTTGTAAAATCATCCCCAACTATATTCCAACAGCTCTTGAAAAAGAAAGGAGTGTAACCATCTGGCCCAGGTGTTGCATTCTCTTTCATCCCAAAAAGTGCTTCCTTTGTTTCCTTTTGCGAGATATTAGCTTCTAGAAGAATTTTCGTAGAGGGTGAAATGATGGCTTTGACATGAAGGCTGTCGAAAAACTCCTCTCCGCTAATCTCCGCTGCTTCAGAACCCAAAATCTCAGTGTAATACCCCACTATAGATTTTATAACCTCAACTTGACTCATTACAGTAACACCATCTGCATTCTGAATGCACCATATGCCACTCTTAGCTTTCTATTCCTCTAGCGATTTAAAGAAAAAAGCAGTGCATTTGTCTCCTTCTCTCGCCCAAACATCTTCTTGTTTACTCTTGATTTCAGCAGCTTCTATCTGACCAAGTCACTATACTTTCTGAGAGCTTCCTTTTCTCTTTGTCCCAACAACAAATCCTATGGTTTAGCTTGCAGCTGCCTTTGCACATCATATAGGACTTCCCTAGCTTGCTCCACTCGACCATGAATGTTTGGGAACTAAGATCTAGCCCATGGTTTGATTCTCGCCTTCAGAAGTTTCATTTTTTGCATAAGGACGTACATTGGGTTCAAAAACAATTGCACATCCCATACTTCTCACAGCATGTTTTGGAAATCCTGTTGTTCTACCCAATAGTCCTTGAACCTAAAAGATAAAGCTTTGCATTCATAATCATACCAAAAAAGCAAGACTGGTGAGTGATCTGATACTCCATGGGATAGAAATTCTACCTTAGAATATGGATATACATCAGTCCATAAACTATTAACTAAGCATCGGTCAATCTTAGTCATTATTCTCCCTTTTCCCTCCACCTTGTTATTCCAAGAGAAAAAAAAACCCATTAAAGCTCAAGTCAGACAGACCTGCTCTTTGTAAACATTCCACAAATTCCTCAGCTTCTCTAGGGTGCATTAGACTACCCCCCATCCTTTCCTCAGCTTTAGTCATGTTGTTGAAATCACCAACTGCAACCCAAGGAAGCATGATTGAACTTTGAATAGACATTTTATCCCTCCATAGTTTAGTTCTGAGAGCTTTGGAACTTCTAGCATAGACCACCGTGAGCATGAAGACTTCATTAGTAGGCTTGAAAGTAACTTGACAGTGAATAAACTTATTAGAGTCCTACAACTTCACAATGTTTATCATATAAGGATCCCAACAAATCCAAATTCTACCTGCTGGATCTTTTCCATAGTTATTCGTCTGTTCCCAGATAGGATAACAAATGTTTCTTCTGTACTCATACTTGTCTTACCGCACTTTGGTTTCGAGTAAACAAAAAACACTAAGCTAGTTATTCAATCTTACTTTATTTATCTCCCTAACTTTCTCAATGTCATTGGTGCCTTTGACATTCCAAAAACACATTGATGTAATCATCTATGATTTTTCTTCTTAGAGCCTCTTGTTCTGCCCCTTCCTTTTTAGCCACTACCTTGGTTCTTATCTGTTGCGGCTTGAGATTTGTTACTGGACTGTTGACTTGCGTTACAACACACTTTGCCAGATCATGTAACAACACTAGTTGGCACCATTGGTGTAGCAGGTTTAACTTCAACCCCTTCATTCTCTATGATTTGATCATTAAAAAACTCAGTCTCCTCTTGCATCTCATCCACCTCAAAATGTCCATCCTCTTCATCAATGTCTGCTAATAGGTGAAACCTGCTAGCCTCTATGTTAAATGCTAACGCCATTTCATGTTCCACTGCAACGTTGCTTAGTTCAAGAGCAAAGGGGACTAGAGATTGCTCCAACTCTATAGCACTTGTTGCTGTAGGATCTTTCTCCTTCCATACAACGATGTCAGAATTCCCATTTTGTGCTACCTCCCCTCGCGCTACCATATTGCAAGGAGATATATACAGATTTACAACTGCTTTTTCTTGCAAAATATTGTCAGAGGGGACCTGAAGGTTTATCTCAGGTTGTCTCACTTCTTCAGGACTTGTATGCATTTCCCTGCCTACTTCAAGATAAGGTTCTGCTTCATTAGTCGCTGTAGAAGGTACTAGTGGTCTCCATTCAGTGGCCTGCTGCCTTCGCTTTAGCCTTCTTCTTTGACTCTTAGATAGTCTAATATTATTTCGTTGTGGTTGTGCTTCTTGTGCCATCGGTTCTTTTCCTTTGTCTAGAGCTTGCGGCTGTGCTGTAGGATTATGATCCTACTGAGGTGTTGGTACTTGCTCACTATTTTTAGTTGCTTGCCTGCACTCTGACACTAAATGCCCAACTATCTTGAAGTGGTTATAGAACTTGTGCAAAGTACCTAGTTGGACCTTTTGCCACAACACAATACCTCATTCCGGCACTTCAACAGATATCTGATCTGGTATCGGTTTCGACAAATCAACATCAACAGTACGCTCACATAATAGCCATTTTTTCACTCCAAAGAATTCATGTCTACCCAAATAGGACTGCCAAAGCCTCTACCCATACTCATTAATATATCAACCTCCCAATACTTAAAAGGCAGTCCTGGGAATTTGATCGAAACAAAGCCAGTAGTTTGTCTATGAGATTCTATGTTAAAGTTAGGCGTCTACCTTATAAATCTTACAATCTGTCGTTGTAGATGCCAAGGCCCCCCAAAGAAGATTTTGTTAAAGTCCACCTCATTATCAAGGAGAGACACAACATATCCTTTTCCCAAAGGTGAAAGCTTTAAACTTCTTGTTAAACCCCAATCAGTGTTCACTATCGATCTGATAGTGTCTAAATTCAGGATCTTTGAATCCATTCGAGCAATGAGAGCAAACTTACATGCTTCTACTCCTCTTTCAAAAGAACTTAATTGCTGGTTTATCATATTTCTTGGATGGCATAGGAAGAGTTGAAACATCCACCGTTTGCTTCATTCTACCCTTCGCTATGTTCGCATAAGATTCCTTGGTTATGTTATCTTCAACTCTGTTTCTACTTTCCCCTTGTCTCGAAGATTCCACACCATTCCCTACTGGAAAACATGTTTGGCGTCTATCACTACTGAACCCAAATGGGATCGAAGCCATCTCACCAGAACAACAACCAAAAAAGAACAGCAGCACCCCAATAGAACAGAGGAAGATGCTTGTTTCCACTAAAGAACTCACATTGTTAACAGTGTAGGATTTTACCAATAGTGGAGATTATGATAGATTTCACCAAAAAACCTTATAACTTTAATTAAACCAAAATCAACAAATATCTAGAACAGAAGAACTCAACCCCGGAGATATTGAACGAGAATCAGCCAAGTGCAAACATCCTTTTAGCTGAAAGAGAAGCACTACAACACTCGTAATAGTATAGCGTGTGTAACTCTTTTAGGGCCTTCAATAACTCCAAAACTCTCACTAGCTAAATCAAATGAGAATATCATGTTCTTGTCAGTGTACTAATAAATTGTTCCGTCAATGTGAACACCATTTGTACGAAGGTTGCCACAACCATAGTACAAAATATCAGGATATGGGTATTTATCGATATTCAATTTTTAGATATATATCGTGGATATATCTCCCTCTTTGGGGATATTTGACATTATTTCACATGCAAATATCGTGGATATATCCAAAATATCATGGATTTTGTGGATATTTTTTGATATATCATAATATATTATTTATATTTATTTGAAATATAATGGTAAATACTTTTATTGTTATATACATAAAATATAGCCAAATATCTCAAAATATCGTAAAATATCTCTAAATATCACAAATATCGTTAAAATATCGTTGATATTTGCAGTTGTATATATCTCTGAACATATTGTGATATTTATATATCTTTCTATGAAATCTAGATAGATATCCCCAAATATCGTGATATATCAGGATATTTTGTACTATGGCCACAACCATGTTGGGGTGTATTCATTACTTTCCTCCATGAGTTGGATCCCAAAGTGTGGATGAAGCACTATGGAAAATTAGCATAACCCAAGACTTTATGTTTTTTTGACAATGGGTCAAACCCAAAATCGAAACCCGGCCAAATCCTTGCAAAAAGCTCTTTGTTCTCGAGTAAATGTACATCTTCTTGGGTAATTAGGTTCCACACACCAAAAGTATGTTCACCATTGTAACAGAACAAACCCTTACAGTGTTTAGGAATGTCGAGGACTTTAAGAGCAAGATATATGGATGTGAACTTATGATTTGCTATTCCAGTTTTCATATCAATAGAAGAAATAGATATCACCGACTTGGATTTTCGGAATGATTTGGGATCTTTACTAGGACCAGCTTTCACTCTGAAAATGGGTCGCACCGGTGATCGATCAAAATTATTAAAGAATTCTTAAGTATGGAAACTTTAATTGAAGAAGATGAGTGGATTTTGTTTTTGTTTCAGGCTTAGTTAGTTGGGCTGGGCCGAACATTTAATGTTTTAAGCAAAAAAAAACATAAAAGTGTGGGCTAGTAACTTAGTGGGCAGCGGCCATTCACTAATTGGGCCAAACTTTTAGTGTTTTGTGCTTATGTGGACACTGACTTGCTAGGTGTACGCATTCTGTTTGCCAAATCATCAAATACATATACATACTTCACAGTATAAATATACGGTACCTATATTAGCAATATTTGAAATCTACGATACCCTATTTTGCAAAAAAAATAATACAGTACCCATAATGTAAAATCCACTATAGTTCAGTACCCATATCAATAATTTTTTCTATTATATAGTGTAGTGGTTGTTTATTTTATGAGTTGAAGTTCATCCTAAATCTTAAGATGGGAAAAATGATTGATGACTAAAAACAAGAACTTCTTCAACTTTTCTTATTCATTATTCTAGATCTAAAAGGGTATTAAAAAACAAGTTGCTTATGAAAGGAAAAACATTGAAAACATTGAAGTTGGTATGGGATTAAAACATGAAGTGAAAAGAGAGGAAAGGTGATAACTTTGTCACCAAGTCACACTCATATGATGTCTTCAAATGAGTGTAACTTGTGTACTTGAGATTTAAATGACAAGAAAGGTTTAGAAACAAGTTTGATTGAAATGACAAGATTGAAAATAAGTATTGAATGCAGTGAAGAACTTGAAAACAAAAGAAAGCAAAAAGATTGAAATAAAAGAAATAACAAGACAAGAAAATAAATTGCAATAATGTAAATCTATCTAAGAAAGCATCATAAAATTTGATCTCAATTTTTGGGTTGTCAAACCAAAAATTGGATAATGCTTTCTCTCTCTACTTTTTGTTTTTATACTCTAACTTTTACAATGACTGATTTACCCTCTCCCTCTACAATTAAGACACCTCACACATTTGCTTTTTACTTTCCTTTTTCCTTTATACTTTTTCTTTTCTTCTTTCTTCTTGAGCAAGTTAGGGTTTAAGCAATGCTACTTTTGAGACAAGGCCATCCATATCCAGTCTTCTGAGTTAAGGACATAATCTTCAGTCTTCTGGGTTTGAGTCTTTAACCGTTGACTTTGACTTTTTAGCACTTTTTCATACAAGCTCGAGTCTTCATAAGAAGCGTTAATAGAGCTCCTTTTGGCGCTAAAATGCATCTTTTATGATAAGTGGTCTGAAATGACCTGTAACGTGTAAAGGGCAGTAAAAGTTATGAGTTGTCTGTTTATTAAGCGTATGAAAGGTTGTAATACAGTAATGTAAAGAGATAAATATGCACATTTGGGAGCTGATCACATATCTTTTTTTCGCTGGAGGTTGAAACTTCGTTCTTGCAAATGCCTCACTAGGCCTTTTCTTGTTTGGTCATGCATATTCTCGACTATCACCTCGGTCTTGAGGCTCTGTCTCTTTGCAAGTCTCTTCTGATACTTGTAGTACAGTTTGTATTGTTGCAGCCAAAATTCCTCCCTCCACACAAATGTCTTTTTCGGCTTTATTGTATAATTCTTGCAGAGTTTTTTACCTATTTCCGCAACAAGTAGTTATGCATATCCGATGCTGGTATCAAACCCATTTGAAATGCCATGATTGTCGTCATCTCAGACTCATCCAGCTTTTCGACCGACTGTGTCTTAGTTTTAAAATGTGCCAAGGAATCCTTAAGTGATTCCTTCTTCCCTTGCCTCAATTGAAACAAAACTGATACCTGCTTCGGTTTAACCCTTTGATGCCCATAGTTTGTCAGAAATTTCTCCTCTATCTCTCTAAAGCAAGAAATTGTCCTTTCATGCAAAGAACAGAACCACTTCAAAGCTTTCCTTCTGCGATTAGAGGAGTACTGATGTCGATATCTGAATAAATGATCCATTAGATCCGAGGTGCCATCGTACTGATTGTGTTTCTGCGTTTTAAACTTTGGAGGAAGAGGCATCCTTTCTACCTCTTTACTTAGAGGATTCCTACCGACATCATCAGCCAGCTTCCTCACTGATGTCGTTGCTTTCTCGTGTAGTTTATCACCAAATTGTTTCCGCACCATCTCTTTGATCAGTTCTTTTGTTATTGGTTGGGTGGCTTGTTTTACCTCCTCTTCATGTACCACTTTCTGTGCTGCCACAGATTGTGCTTTGATAAGCACCCAAAAGTGTATTATGAAACCCCATTGAGACATATAAATTTGGTTCATTATGTGTTTAATAATCATGAAATAAATATGTTTTCATACTTTTGCAGGTATTTGCAGTAAACATGGAAATATTGGTTAAACCTGCAATAAAGCACGAGGAACGGCGTATATATGAATTTTCTCAAATCCACGTAGAAGCATCATACTTCCAAAGCTCCTACCTCTCGAACCAGGACTCCGAATGCGACAAGAGAGCTGCTTTCGGACAATCGTATGATGAACTCTACGCGATAGGCGGAAGTTGTAAACCGCCCAAAATACCGGATCGCCATCGATCGCATTATGGACCCACTATCTGGGGGGCCACAAGATTGGATGAGTCATCAATCATGGAGCATGTCAAGACAAAAATATCAAATTATTGGTGCAAAGTTGACACCTTGCATGTAATAAATTAGATTAGGTGTTAATAGTGAGAAAAAGGCAAGGTGTCACTTTGTTTTAATGTGGTAGATAAAAATGAATCAATGTGGTTTGATAATTCACGTGGGAGGAAATGAGATTTCTCTCAAATGGAGAAGAAATTAGACAAAGGTGGGGGATACTCCATTTACTCCCTTGACTTATTTTCCTCACATGGCATTATTTTAGTTCCTTAGTGAAAATGAGAAGTTAGTTTTAGTTTTTATTTTGCAAAAAGCTTGTAATAGTTTTAATGGAGGAACACTTGTTCTTCTAGAGATATAATAGAAGTGAGTTTGGTTGTTGTTACTTCTTCTCTCTCTCTCTCTCTTTCTCTTTGGAGTTTTTATTAGTTCATAAGTCCTTGTCCCAAGGATCATGAGCTAACTTCCCTTTTGGGGAGTTAATCCAACTCATGTGAGGGAAAAACATTGGTTGTGAGTTTGGTAGGTTTTTAGGATGAACAACTAACACTACATCCTATCCCAAAATGATAGTTGGTGTAGTGTCTAGTTAGAAATCAAACAATGAGCTTAGAGATAAGTCATTGTTTGGTTTCACTTTGCTAGCATGTATGAGCTCTTAAGTGAGCCATGCATGCTAGGGGATCAATTCTATTTTTCCATTAGGGACTTGTCTATGAGTCTAGGAAGAATCAAAACTTTTTCAAATAAACAACTAATGATAGTTTCACATGAGGAGGATTAACTCTCCACCTTTCTTTTAGTAATTTGTATTTTGTTTAAGTGCATGATTTCAAACTTAAATGTTTTGCTTTAATGTTTGTTAGGAAGAAACCTAGTATTATAACCTTACTCCTTAGTTCCCTTATTGTAACACCCAATTTGTAGTTGTTCTATACTTTAGGTAGTTCGAATCCTTATTCTAACTCTACTCAACGAAGATCGTGAGTAAGGAACCTTGATTTCTTTTGCTTCAATTTAGAGAGTTCTAAACTCTAAATGGTCGTAAAAAGCTAATATCATGCTTCTTCGAGATGGCTCTTTCCAGCCACCGGAGTGACCGAAGTCAACTCAACCCCATCTTTCTCATAGAATTCTTGATGTGTAAGCTTCTCATTCATTTCTCTTACAGCTTTATTTTTTTCCATTAAAACCTTATTTTGCTTCTCCAACTCATTAAATTTCTTCAGTAAAGCATGTAAAGAAACTTCTTCTTGTATCTCTTCCATTTTGTCTCTTACTCTACTCACTGATCTTTGCGTTCTTCTTTCCTCATTCTTGGATTGAACATGAGATGAGATTTCCTCATTTATTGCTACCTTACTATTTGTTGTACGTTTAGGAGGCATCCTGAATCCAGATTATGAAAACTAATCCTAAAAAAAACTTCCTTGATACAATTTCGCTCACCAAAGAAAGCTTGATGATGATCAACAACTAGTTGATGCCACTTTCTTGATGAACAGACGATGTCAATGTAGTATTCAAGATAGTTTCTCTAAGAATCTAGGTGTGTTGCTTGATGATTTGGATTTGAGCTGGAGTAAACACAAGTTTTATTGATTCATAAAGTGTTCTTTACAATCACTCTCTTTTGCTCTCGTTTTTACATATTTTTGGTAGGAAGAACATAATGATCTTTTTTTCCAATTCTAGTCTTTATATAGTCATCCAAGTTAGCTTTCCTCCAATCAACTGCTGACATGTGTTCATTCTCTTCTTCTTCACCTTTTCTTCCGGCTCATACCTTCAACATTCAACTTAGAGTGAGATATCGACCCTTATGTCGATATCTCAATATTTAAATAAATATATGGGCTGAAATATCAGCTGACGATATTTTCCCACAACAATCTATTATAACAAAACAAAATGGATAGACAAAGGGTGGTGGGGATTTCCTAGGGATCTGAGTTAAATGATGAAAGGTGTGCGGTTGGGATCATTTTGAAACCCCTGTGGAGACATGTGAAGGGTCTTCTAAATAACATTTAAAGTATCCAGTTAACAAATTAAATACACCTTTTGAAATTTCTTCAAATATACGCTTGGGCCTAAAAGTAGTACATGATTATTGGACTTTATTATGGCTTAGTGCTCTCCATGAAATGGTCAGCAGGTCGAATTAATCTCCCAAATTTCTCGCCCTTTTTACATTTCTATACGCCCCTTTCATATCATTTCTTAAAGTGAAAGCCCTTAACCTCAATCAAGACTCTTTCTTCTTCACTTCATTCTCAAACGTTGCATGCATGCCCTTCTTCTGAGATGTAAAAAAATAATAAAGATAGAGTTGAGGACTTTCATATTAACACACTTAATGACTTCGGGGTGATAAGCACCCAAAAGTGTATTATGAAACCCCATTGAGACATATAAATTTGGTTCATTATGTGTTTAATAATCATGAAATAAATATGTTTTCATACTTTTGCAGGTATTTGCAGTAAACATGGAAATATTAGTTAAACTCCGCAATAAAAGCAAGCACGAGGAACGGCGATATATATGAATTCTCCCAAATCCACGTAGAAGCATCAAACTTCCAAAGCTCCTACCTCTCGAACCAGGACTCCGAATGCGACAAGAGAGCTACTCAGACAATCAGGGCGATGAACTCTACGCATAGGCGGGAAGTTGTAAAACTGCCCAAAATACCGGATCACATCGATCGCACATGGACCCACTATCTTGCGGGGCCACAATATTGGATGAGTCATCAATCATGGAGCATGTCAAGACAAAGATAACAAATTATTGGTGCAAAGTTGACACCTTACATGTAATAAATTAGATTAGGTGTTAATAGTGAAAAAAAAAAGGCAAGGTGTCACTTTGTTTTAATGTGGTAGATAAAATGAATCAATGTGGTTTGATAATTCACGGGAGGAAATGAGATTTCTCTCAAATGGAGAAGAAATTAGACAAATATGGGGACACTCCATTTACTCCCTTGACTTATTTTCCTCACATGACATTATTTTAGTTCCTTAGTGAAAAGGAGAAGTTAGTTTTTTAGTTATTATTGAAAAAGCTTGTAATAGTTTTAATGGAGGAACACTTGTTCTTCTAGAAAATAATATAAGTGAGTTTGGTTGTTGATATTTCTTCTCTCTCTCTCTCTTTCTCTTTTGTGTTTTTTTTCTTAGTTCATAAGTCCTTGTCCCAAGGATCATGAGCTAACTTCCCTTTTGGGGAGTTAATCTAACTCATGTGAGGGTAAACCAATTGTTGTTGGTTTGGTAGGTTTAGGAAGAACAACTAACTCTACATCCTACCCCAAAATGGTAGTTGGTGTAGAGTTTAGTTAGGAATCAAGCAATGAGCTTAGAGATAAGTCATTGTTTGGTTTCACTTGCTAGCATGAATGAGCTCTTTAGTGAGCCATGCATGCTAGGGATCAAATCTATTTTTCCGTTAGGGACTTGTCTATGAGTCTAGGAAGAATCAAAACCTATTTCAAATCAACACTAATGATAGTTTCACATGAGGAGGATTAACTCTCCAACTTCTCTTTCAAATTTCCATTTCGGTATTAAGTGCATGTTTTCATTGTTAATGTTTTTATTAATGTTTGTGTAGGAAGGAAAAATCTAACATTTATATTATATCCTTACTCCTTAATTTCCCTTTATTGTAACATCTAATTTTTAGTTGTTCTAAGCTTTAGGTTAGTTCGAATCCTTATTCAAACTCTACGTAACGAAGATCGTGAGTAAGGAATCTTGATTGCTTTTACATTAATTTAGAGAGTTCAAAACTCTAAGTAGTGTTCTCCAAGCATATATCACGGGGTTTCACTTGAAATTTTAAATATATCGAATTAAATAATTTTGTATTAACACAAATAATGACATAAGAGTTGAGGGTTTCATATTATATTGTCTATTGTGAAGCATTTTTTACAGGCCTTTTTTATGCAAGGGTCGTTCGCCCATTTATTTCGCCCAATTTGCAATAAACTCTCTCTCTCTCTCTCTCTCTCTCTCTCTCTCTCTCTCTCTCTCTCTCTCTCTCTCTCTCTCTCTCTCTCTCTCTCTCTCTCTCTCTCTCTCTCTCTCTCTCATTACCCTCTTAATAAGTCTCTTCAATTAACGTCTCTTAATTCTCCCACTATAAAACCCCACCTTTACAGTCTCTCTCTCAAGATTACTAGCACTCCACTCGATTTCCTTAAAGTTACATGATGCAACCATCATCATGAGTCATGAAGGGTCTCATAATGTACAAAATTAAAAAAGTTTTCCTAAATTTAAATAGTTGAATTTTATATTATATGATGTAAATGTTGTGCTATTGTTTAATTTTGTCCTAATTTTTTTTGGTGGATAGCTCCTTCTAAATTCTAATTAATGAGTTTCAACGTGAACACTACTTTGTAATGTGTCTCCATGATTGATCCTTCATATATTTTTTGAGGACTTCCCTTCTATACAACACAAAGTCGACACCACCGCCATCATTAATAGGTATTGTTACTCTATTACATAAAATAAATGTGTTGTTTTACTTCAGAAAATAAATTTGCAAGCAATTGGCGCCACTGCAAAAAATAGGAAATAGGAAGTATGGCTATTGTTGTATTATTTTTTGTTATACCAAATCCTAAGTGGTTCATCTTTTAAAAAAAAACCTTAGAATTAGTTCTGGCAATCCAATTGCCAATTTAATTATTTCAATTTCAGGAAATGTAAATTGTCTTAGCTGCCTATGGTTGGAATTTATAGACACCATGGACTAACAGAGGACAGTGACTCGATCAAGGTAGTATAAGTTAGTGAAAACTCGCGCTACAGTAACACGACCAGAATTGGAAGTCTTGGATTCAACAAATTGGGTTTTGGACTTGATTTATGGGTCCATAACCTAGCCTAAAAGTCCATGCACGAAATTGTAAACCTAACCCTATCCTATATAAATAGGGTTAAGGCAAAACAAAATTGGGCTACTCCCCTCTTTAGTTTAGTTTTAAATTAGGGTTCTCTCTCCCCTTCCATTAGTTTAGTTTAGATTTAGTTTATAGCCTCTATTAGAACCTTTCAATAAAAGCTTTAGTTTATTCAATTAAATTACTTCTTCTTTACATTATGTCTTCCTTTTATTATTTTAGTTTAATTAATCCAATGATATTATGCTAATCCCCTCATTAGAGAGAGTGATTATGAAACCTAATGACGAATAGATTGCTTAGTATAATTATTTAATTGTGTATGTGTTTCAAAGAGTTTAATTTATTGTATGACTTCCAAAATAAGCATATAGTAAATTAAACTAGGGATTGTTATAATTAAGTCAAGAGACTTAGTTGTAATAATCCTACGTGTTAGTAATAATGACTATAGAGATGTAGGTTGTTGCTAGGGATGATAAAGGTTGAGGATTTAGGTTGAATCATTGCGTGAAAACCTAAATATGATCTCTTTTCAATGAATAATTCGATTGTTGCATGAAACTAATTATTAGGTGGATTGATTATTCTTCTCTATACTTTCTCTTCTATCAAAACCCTATTTCGATCTATTAGTTTAGTTAATTTAGATCTATTTGAATCCATAGTATAATCGTATAATAGAAATCTTTCAATATAAAATTACTCTCACCATTGTTTCTTTGTGTTTGATTAATTGGATTCTATTTAGTCTTGATAGATTAAGAGTGGAACAAATCCGTACTCTTTATATTACTTCATTATTTGAGAGTAGGAATATTGATCTAAGCACTTGTTTAGTGAATTGATTATTTGTGTTTACGCATAGATAGTTAGTCCACATAAACTTGACTTTATTAAATGGTGCCGCTGCCGGGGATCGAACCCGGGTCACCCGCGTGACAAGCGGGAATACTTACCACTATACTACAACGACATATGCGTAGGATAGGACAAGTTCTCACTACATTCAATTATCCTAGCGTAAGTCCGAATCAAGTTAAACTTACGGTGTTTCCTTTCACCCTAGCCAACAAGGCGGCATCTTGGTTAACTGCCCAAACCCCAAACTTTGTGGACTCATGGGCTAATCTTGTTCAATTGTTCATGGAACAATTTTACCCACCACTGAAGACAGATGAAATGCTTCACAAGATTCATTTCTTCCGCCATAATCTACATGAATCCTTTTCAGAGGCCTGGAATCATTTCACTGATCTTCTCATTAAATGCCTGCATCATAATCTTGCGAAAGACACGCTTATTCGTGCCTTCTTCAAGGGGCTTTTACATCATCATAAGGAGGTTCTAGATATCATGACTGGGGGTAGTTTTCTTAGTAAAGGAGCCTTAGAGGCTTATAAATTCTTAGAAGATCAATCTAAGAGGAACAACAATTAGGGAGGTAACGATTCTTCCCGCTCCACTCCTTCTTTTGAGGTTAAACCTGATCCCGAGCTTAAAACTCTTATCAATGCCCTCACTAAAAAGGTAGATGCCATCTATGTTAAACAACAACCCACTCCTGTCATGAACATTAACTTTACTCGTTGTAATGTCTATTTTAGTCTTGAGCATTCCGACTTCTATTGTCCTCTTGTCTATGCACAACCACCACCACAACCATCACACTTCAACCAGTTAACTCAACATCAAGGACAAGGAAACTTAGGTGACCAGAATAGAGGTTTAGTGCCCATGACCCAAAACTATCAACATCAACACATGAACGCTCAACAAGCCTTAATTCCAGTCTAACCATCTACACACAAAGTAGTAGCGACCTTGTTGGAAAAACAAAATCAAATTATGCAACAAAACTCAAACTTGATGAAAGATCAGCATGATCAAAACTCTAAAACGATGCAACAAACGATGCAAATGATGTAGTCTTTGTGCCAAAAGGTTATTGATATGTCTCCTAACCAAACTAATAACCAAACACTTGAAATAAACAGTATTCAATGTAATGGTAATATAACCCCAGAGGACCTACAAGCAGTCACTACCATTCGTTCTAGGAGAGTAGTTGATAACAAAGTGATTATGCCTACAAATCCCTCGCAAACAGATGCTGAAAATGAAACCATATCGAATATTGTCATAGAAACTGAAGACCCTACAACTGTAGAAGTTCCAGTATGGACACCTAGATGGAAAACGGCTAAAGATAAAGCAAAGACTAATAATATTGTTGACCCTTATGCTAAATATAGAGATAAACCACCATATCCCCAGAGACTAGTTGTGTCTAAAAAGGACGATAATTTTGATGAGATTAGGAAAGTGTTTAAAAATCTGACTATAAACCTACATTTTCTAGATGCTATAAAAAGTCTACCTGGACACGCTAAGTTTCTAAAAGAGTTGTGCACCAAGAAGAGCAAAACCAACATACCCAATGAAGCCTTCTTAACTGAACAATATCCCTCTTTATCTGAACATAAATGAATTGTTAAGTACAAGGACCCTGGTCGTCCTACTGTATAATGCACCTTAGGTGATACCTTCATAACAACTGCTTTATTAGACCTGGGAGCGAGTGTTAACTTACTCCCTTTTTATTTATATAAACAACTAGGTCTAACAAAACTTCAACCAACCAAAATGACTTTGCAGTTAGCCAATCGTTCTATTAAGTATCCCAAGGGTGTAGTTGAAAACATTCTCGTTAAAGTTCAGAATTTTTACTATCCAGCCGACTTTGTTATTCTCGACACAGAAGTTGCTCATGATTTCATTCCCATCATCTTAGGGCGTCCTTTCTTGGCAACCGCCAATGCCCAAATCAATTATCGGGATGGCTCAACAACTCTTTCTTTTGGAAATCTTTCTGTGCAAGTTAACATGTTTAGACAAAAGCAGGGACAACCAGGTTTGCCTATAGAAGAAGAAGTGAAGTCCATTGAGAGTTTTGTAGCTAACATTAGTGCGGCTGACGTTTTAGTCCCCACACTAGTAGATACCCCTCTTATGGAAGAAGACATGGATCACAATTTCTACTCCCTAGACGTAGATAACATCGAGGAAGATTTCCTTAGACTCTTTTGCAACCCTTCTTTGCCACCTCTCTAGTCCCCTCCTATTGACATCTATTCATCTATTGACGCCATGACGGAAAAAGAATTTTTCACCCTCTATCCCAGTGATTCTTCTTACCCACCTATTGAGGAATGTCTTGCATATCTCAAATCCTATGATGATATAGAACTAAGAACACTAGTTGAGCACCATTCACCCACCTCACATCCTCATGTCACTCATTCACCTTCCATCACGAATGTTCCTCGCCCTCTACCTTTTCAAAGAACCATTGAGTTTGTACTTGACCTTTTTGTTTCTCCTATGCTTCATGACTTTCTAAACCCATCTGGTGAAGAAGTAACACCCAAAGGCAAGCCACTTGACACTTTTTCATTTTTCCCATTCCTTCCTTCTCAAAATTATCCACATCCCACGTATCTTCCACAACCATCCATTTTCTCACGTTCATTCACTTGGCATCCCTTTCGTAGGAGGACAAAGAAGAAACTGTATGCTCGATTAGGTTCTAGATCTATCAGGCTTCGCTCTCATTCCACTAAGCCACGTCATAGGAAATCTTGGTGCTTAATTTTGTTTGATAGTGCTTTCCATGTTAACTATTTATGGAAAGATCCACAATTATTTAGATTATTGATATATGGTAAATTGCATGTTAATACATATATATCACATTAAGTCTAGGGAATTTGACTTTAAAAGACCAAAGTTTTTGTACAATACCACCTTTCTGGAGTATAGGCCAAACAAAAATTTTCAAACTTAAAAAGTTTTCCAATTTTGTTTGGGGTTGGCGTATTTTGGTATTTCATTCCAAAATGTTTTGCCACCCATTGTCTGTCATGTTTACTCCAATTTAGTTAGTACGTAACAGTTTAATTGTGCTTCATGTTATCATATCATCTTTTACAATATTTTTGTTACAAGTACTGCCAATTTTTGCCATGTTTCTATGGTAAATTATTTTCTTATCTCTTTACACTTTGAGGACAAAGCGTTCGATTGTTTGGGGGTGGGATAGAAACATTTGCAAAAATTAAGCACTTTTAGGATATAAATTATGCACTTTTCTTTATAAAATATTTTAAAAAATCATAAATATTGTTTATACTATGCACTTAGTGATAATGGTATTGTTCCTTTCTCCATGATGATATTAGTCTAGAAATCTCACGTAGTACTTGAATTAGAATTTAATTTTTGAAACTTAGATTAAACAAGCATATAAAGTAAAACAATTAATTAAAAATAAGAACAAACCACAAGACAAAAATATATCGTGGTTCGGCAATTTACTTACGTTCACACTGCGAGTTCCAAGCTTTACTAGATGTCCAGAGTAACAGATTACAAGAGCTCTCAGTTCACTCACAAAGAATGAACACTCACTAAGAATTTCTCTCTTACAATCTCTCTCTTGCTTTCTTTTGGTTAGGTTAAGTTTTTTCAAAAAAAAAAACTTATGTTTTATACTATTTCCGAAAACAACCAAAGTCGCTGTGAATAGGGTGGAACGCGGTGCGCTGAGAATTAGGCTTATTTGAGCGCGTGCGCGCCTAACAAAATTTTGGTGAGAAAAGTCCAGTACCTTTTTCTCGCTCAACCCAAAAATTTGATTAAGTAAAAAAAAACTTTTTTTTCTTGCAAACAACCCTTTTTCTCTACAGTTGACATTGTAAAGCCTTGAAGATCCTAATAGGATGTTCGAGAGAGATTTGATTTTAATGGTCAACTTTATATAGTCGCATCGATAAAGGCATGTAATAAAAGCCACAACCAATGGTTTTCATGACTTGTCAGCCCTTATGGATTCAAAATTTAATGAAAATAAATACAAATTGCTAGTAACTATGCCACTTAGAAACCCATGAGCTTTGAAACTTGCGTTGCCCTTTACAATAGTTAATTAAAGTACTCAATTCCCTCTTTGTACATTACTAGACGTATTTTTGAATTCGTTGTGTCAAAGGTTTCCGCCATTTAGATACCAGTCGATGATCTTGAGCTATTATTGTGACCAAAACCATTGGATACCTATTAAGGGTAGCAAGCCATGAGATGTCTTTAGAAAGCCAATTTAGCAAACCATGTGAATTATGGAGTCAACCAAGCTTGAAATCTGTTTTAATTGTCATTGACTGGATATGAATTTGTAATGTTTTATCCTTTTTCATTATGTCATTTCAACTAAACATATGGGTCACATACTCACATGGAGTTATTACAGTTGTTGTAGGAAATAGTATTGGATGTTCATACGTTATAACCTTTGTCCACTATAATAGCATCATAGCTTTTTGTATCAATAAATTTTTTTAAGTGCTAAACGTTTTGTTTCATGGTATTTCTAAAAAGATTGCCATTTTTTTAAAAGAAAACTTCCCTGCTTCAATCAAAGAATCATTGTGTACATAATTTCTTTTAGCGTGTATTGTTTAACATCATTTTTGTTTGCTACCTAAGGTTTAGATCGTTTGTTTTTGTGTTCTATGGCTTTCATGCCTCTCAATAATTTCATGAAATGGTAGCTACTCATCTCTTCCATCTGTTCATCTGTTTCATTTTTTTGTAGCTACGCAGGAACTCTCAACCCAACCCAAGTGCAGTCTCCCTCTATTTTCTCATGCTCTCTAAACTTAACGTATATACTTTTCCAAACGGCTCCGACTTATAACGACTTATAACAAATGTGAATTGATGCATTTTTAGAATAAAGAATTAGTAAGAACATGGTTTATTTGTTATTGCTTTGGTTTTCCTTTTATTTATTTGATGGCAACTCTATTTCCATTGCATGTGATCAATATTGTTAGTTTTATACTTTTCCAGTGTAACCCAATTAACTTATAGGTTGTTCTTTGGATAGTTTCAATAGTTGATTATTGATTTAAAGGTGTTGGTCATGGTCTATCAGATATCTCGCTTCATTTGTGCAAATTTTCTCCCACATATATAAGACTATTATTGACGTTTGGAATCTTTCAATACATTCATTTACCTAAATTATCAGTATGCATATATTCCTTAATTATCAGTATGCACATTCTCCCTTAAAATTGTTTTTCCATGGCCAGAAAATATCCCATATATTTAAGTTTCTCAATGTCTCCCTCCACTAGAATAAATGGTGATGTATACTCTATCTCTCTCAGGGGCTTTAAGTGAGTGATTTTGTCTCATTCCTTAAACGACTACCAAAGATTTATCAATGGTGTTAAACTGATAATGGGTGCATATTTATTTTTACTTTATAATGCTTTAGATTGGTGATTGATTAATATAAGTGTCATTGTGAAGATATCCATAAATTATTTTCAATTGATTATTAATTTCTTGGGTTGGAGATTATTTTTATTGGTTTTGTATATCCATTCTAATTTGTTATTTTCTTAAAATCACCAATAAAGCCATAATGCAAGTGGCAAAGATTGTAGAAGATTGTATGCATAACTGTTTTAGCACATGGTGCAAGTCTGTCTTAGTCCTCGGGAAATCGTAAGCCTTTCTACATGTTAATTTTGTGCCACAAATTTCATTTGATTTCTTTCTAAGTGACTTTTGAAATTATGTATTAATCTCCAAATGGAAGGGTGTTAATCGTATAAGAGCAACACCAAAGTTGACTAAAATCAGATGAAAACGACATTACAAGGTATCTACTAATAGTTGGAATCAATATATTCTAATAGCGTACCGGCTTATAATTTCTCTAACTATTTTCTCCCTTAGGACCGCTTGCCATCACTTTGATGATACCAAGAATTGGCGATAACATCTGGATTTCCATGAGTTTCGTGCACCTTATATTGCCTTTAAGGTTAGACAAATTTTTAGCCATGTTATTTTCTTTTTTTAAAATCACATAATATGACATCTTACTTTCCATCTACTTCATTCTTCTGTATTTTCATGTCTTAGTGATGTGCTTCCCATCATTGTAGAGGCTATCTTACTTTCAATGAGAGTTTTAACGTGTAGCAAAGAAATGGGAAGAGACGGGTCTTTCTTGGTAGTATCAAAACTTTATTTAGACATTACTATCATAAAAGCTTTTGACCTTACTATCATAAAATAGGAACAATCATACACCTGCAAAGCCATTGTTGGAAATGTCTTTGACACTAACTGGTACTATGATTCATGCGGCTAATGTAAGCGGAAAGTTTGTTTTTAAAAGAATTCTAGAAAAATGTGTCCTGACTGTAGAGTTGAAGGAAAGATGGCAATAAAAGGTAAACTGCCATTTCATGAAAACTTGAATTCGCAGTTTGATTTTTGAAATTTGGTAAGTATATTATTCTTGCTCAACACCGATGGAACCCAATAATATACATGTTTCTTTCACAATTTTTTTCAATGCATTTGACTATTTAAATCTAAAATTTTCAACAAAGATTGAGATTTCCAATATGGGTTTCCTGTATGATTTTCAATTTCATAGTGCTTCAACTATTTGGGGAATCCCCATCAAGTGAAAGTTGGATCTCCGAACCAACATAAACTCAATGGTAAATTGTTAACCAGTTTGGGTTTATTATAATTTTAAAGTTTGTACGTTTTAAATCTCTTTGTTATTTCCTTTTCGCGTTAGATTTTTAGGTTGTTGCTTCATCGATTTGGATTATGTGCATCAATTAAAAGGTGTCATTTCTACATTCGTATTTGACAGTGGAAACTTAGGTGTGGATTTTTAAAATGTAAAATGATCTTTGATGTGTTTTGAGTTTTGATGTTGATCTTTATTTTCCTTTCAAGGCGGCGAACATTGTTTAGTAGTGACTATTGGTAGCTAAGTATTTCATTCTTCTCATCTTATATTGCTACATTAAAGTAATGTGCTCTACTGACATTGCCTTCTTCATTTTATTTTATTTTGCTGCTCGCTTAGGATAACTCTTTCTAGGAAAGTAACAAGGTTATTACTGGGTTGTAAGTTCAGCATAAGCCATATTTTCGCAACAATAGTTTTACGCCTTGAAACCATTATTTTGAAACTTCTAACATATATATATTAAGCGATTGATTAACTTCAGTTGTATTTGGCTTGCCCAAATCCTTGGCAAAGCAATAATGAAACTGTACATGTATGTATTTCGCAGTTGTTATGTATCTCTCGCAAACCACTTATCCCTCTCGAACTATCATGTATCTTTCTCCATTTCTTTGATTTCAGAGACTCGGGTTAATAATCTTTCTTTATGATTGTAATTTAAAACTAAATCTACTTTGAGTTGTACTGTACAGTGTAGTGCCTCAACCAAATTTGGCGCTTGGACACTATCAGCAAAAGTAGAGGTAATATCCACTCTCGGACAGGAGAAGGACAAGTTCACAGTTCACACAAGGTTATTTTTGGTACCGCAACTATTTATCCATCTTAGGCTAACTGACATCAGTGCTTCAGTCTTTTTTGGTCGCAGGAACTTTCAACTCCTATGAAGTCCAGTAATTTTCCTCACTGTTATTTGTTGTTTTTTATGTTTTCTCAGGAGTATGCATTGAGAAGATTTAGTAGATTTTAGCTCCATATTAATGATTGCCGACATAGTAGACACTTTACGGCTATATGTTGTATGGTTTAAGCCTTCCTTTATGATGCATAACATTGTGAAGTAATCAAAAGTAAAAATTGCATCCATGTCTAAATCCTGTATTATAACAAGAGAGACCTTTTCAATGCGTGCGTGTGACGATTTTTTTATCATATATGAAATTTGATTTGCTTAATTGTGTATGCATCGGAATGGGTTTCAATTATTTATGGGAATGTAATAGTGGGTTGGGTTTTTACTTTGTAGCATTTCTTATAGGATGCTACCCTTCAAACAGTTAGTTTGGTTGACTTTGTTCTTTATAACAACGGCATTGCATACTTGAATACTTGAAGAATTGCATCTTTTCATGAATCAATAGGACAGTTCTTTTCATGCATCTAAGTTGTTGCTATCTTACTGTCTGTAAGATGAACTCAAGTCCTTTAGATTCCTCTAAGTAAGAGTATCCACATTTTGATCTGTTGCCAAGTATGTGGGCATGCAGCTAGGTCCATACTATTTCTTATAATGAAGGTAGGTCATTATGTGCCTCCATACTAGCTTATTTTCAGTTTTTAATGAAATGGTCTTATTTCTTTTATTGGAATTATAAGACATGGATATTTGTTAACCTATTTAGTCTATTATTTAGGGTGACCCCAAAAAAAAACAATTATTACAAGTGTGTCATTGGTCCCAAAAAATTAAAAAAAAAAACAATTATTACAAGTGTGCCATTGGTCCCAAAAAGTTGAATTCGAAAACCCCAAGCTTAAACGACCCGGCTAGGTCGTTCGTTGTGCAAACCAAACGGTCTGGTCACACCGTCTGGACTAAGTCTAAAACGATGTGGCCATATCGTTTGGAATTTGAACTTAGAAAAAAACTTATCGGTGTGGTCACATCGTTTAGACTAAGCCCCAAATGACTTGGCCACACCGTTTGGGACTTAGTCCAAACGATGTGCCCACACCGGTCAAGAGACCAAAAAACATAACTTTATATTTTTTCAAAGTTCAAATCTCAAACGGTGTGGCCATATCGTTAGGGATTTTTCTAAGTCCAAATCCCAAACGACATGGCCACATCGTTTTGGACTCAGTCCAAACGGTGTGACCAGACCGTTTGGTGTGCACAACGAACGACCTAGCCGGGTCGTTTAAGCTTGAGGTTTTTGAATTTTCTCATTCAGCCACTGTACACATGCATATTCAGCCCTAGCCACGTGCATATTCAACCCTAGTGTTTAATGTTAGTGTTAAGATATAGTTTTCATGGTTTAAGATTTAGGATGGTGGAAAAGAAGAGAAGAGAATAGAAGAGAAGGGCTGAAAAGGGGAAATTCACGTTGGTTTGGGAGGTGCCCAACACAAAAGAACTTTTTGGGACCAATGGCACACTTGTAATAATTTTTTTTTTTTTGAACTTTTTGGAACCAATGACACACTTGTAATAATTGTTTTTTTTTTTTGGTCTGCCCAACACAATATGGGGTCCGTCAGTAACAGGACCCTTATTTAGTTCTCCACTTGCAGCAGAACTATTCTACAACAAAAAACTTATTATTAATTAAGTGATAAGATTATTGTAGAAAGTGGGTGTTGCGGAATGGCATATGTTGGTTCAAGGCTTTAAGCACATGGTTACTTGGAATTAAGTGAAAAGATAGAGAAGGCAGTGACTAAGTTAATAGGTATATATGAAAAAGTAAGAGAAAGAGAGAAAGGGAAATGATTGTATCTCCATCAAAACATGTGTGAGATGGATAAAAAGACTATATATATAGTCTTTCTCTAAAAAGTAGCTACTTAAGTTAACTTAAAAATAAATATGTAAGTAAAATTTCACCTATAAAATGAATTCAACCCTAATATTTTGTGGTTATGAAGCACTCATCATAAATATTATCTCCACAAAATTTCAACGCATTTGAAAACCTCTAATGTAGATAAAAATTATTGTTATCTTTAAAAAGAAATCTAATGGCCCTGAAATGTCAAGTTTTTGCAATTATTTTTTGTCAATGTTAGAGATTTCTAATATATATATTGAGATTGTAATGTAAATGACAAGTACTACCACATGTTTCGTTATCCTATTTTCAATCCAATGGGTTGTGATTATATTTCAAGTGTTATGTCTTTTTCTTCTAAGTATACTATGTTTTAGCATGTTCTACAACATTAATGTTATAACTGTATTCTCTTTTGTAGACAACTTCATAGTATTTATAATAAAGTTGCAATATTATTGTATCATAGTATTAAAATTGTAAACATGTGAAGATATGTCGTTGTACTTGCTATTAAAACAACTGTGTCTCCTCCGCGAAGGCACGAGTATGGTTTGACTATTATAGTGCCAGAATATGATTCAGATAAAAAAATATTGATTGATATAATTGATTTTATGATTGATATAATTATATTATGAAAAGCAACAATAACGACATCTGTTCCGAAGGCACGAGCAATACGTAGTTACTATTCAAAACTGAGGCTAAAAATCATGTTTACGCAAAAAGACAGAAGGAAATTTTTTAATCAACTACATCCTCTTACCGAATTTTAGTGGAGGTGGAAAAAGTTAATAGAAATAGGTCGCAAGGGTGTGTTTCTTACACATTTTGAACCTTTTTCGTTGCGCAGGAGCGACTTAAATGAAGCAGCCACACGGCAACATTTTTTAGTCTGGCAATTCAGTAACTGGGGATGTCGCTGATGTGCACTGCAACATGAATGATCAAGTGGCTCTCAACGCAAATCCGGGCCACTGTAAATGTATGAACGCTGACAAATGGGAAGTTTTGGTTGGGTCAAAATAGGCTTGCACCTCTTAAAAAAGTATTCCTCGAAGAAGCTTAACGAGAAACAAGCAATGATGAGGAACGATAACGTATAATGCAGATTCATACTAGAAGTTAGTCTAATACATAGCTGTTCGGTGGCTGATAAGATCCGTATGTTGGCTCAGTATGTAGCTTTAGCAAAAGAAAATCTCAGCCTACTTGATTTGATCTGCCTAAATGTACATTATAAGTACATACAGCACTGTAATTAAATATGCAAAAGTTAATTTGAATGACTACAACAGGATTTCTTTCCTTTCACCAACGGAAGACATCACAGATGCAAAAGCAAAGTTAAACAACCGCAGCTACAGTTGGATGTCTAGTACAATCAATTACAATGCAATTGCACACTACAATTTAATGGAAAAGAATACAATTTAAAACTGAGAATGTGGATTATGGATTATGATACACATTTTTGGATAAGCACATGGTGCTGAACTAAATCCTATATGTAGATGTTGGCACATGCGTCAACTCAAGCTTGAGTAACGACAATCTTTATCAGTTGGACAATCACTGCTGTGACAACTCCCAGAATTCCACCAGCGACAACCTGCAATAAATTGCAGTGTTCAACATCAAGCTTCCATATCATTCTAAATTTTAACTCCCTTCATAAAAAAATGCCACTTCAGTCCGACTACTACTTGAGCTGTAGCACATGTCCACACTACCACACAACTAGAATGTTAGGAACTCCAAAGGGAACAAAATGAAGAAGGTTACAATGGAACATCAAACTGGTATATATGGATGTGTCCATGTCTCCTTTTTCGTTTTCTTGTTACGGGTAAACCTACAAGTACATGTCTTCATCTTTAATTTCATGCAAAACCTTACGTGTTCAACTGTTCATTAATGATTGCATCCAACCACCTAACCTGGTGGTCTGGAATGCATACCCTCCAACTAGGAGGTCAAAGCCTCAAGGTTCAATTATTGGCAGGAGACAGTCCCTTGTTTATAAGGGCCAACTTGGATGTCTTACTCAGGGATTTAGTCCAGCTCTGCTGGTATCCTACCTCGACTCCCCAGGTGGGTTTTACCTGCTGGCGGGAAGAGGAAAAAGAAAACAAACTAACAAACAAACAAACAAAAAACTGGAAAACTCAAAAGAAAAAACTTTTGTTTCCCTAAAACACTTTGTACACTGTTCTAACAGTAATATTTCTTCTATAACATATTTGAATTATGGAATTCTAACAGTAACTTTTATTGCAGAACCAAATAGTGTACACAAACAGATATTTAACATATAGGTCCAACTTAAAAAAAACGAATGCAATTTCCAAAGGGAAAGAAAAAAAAAACCATTATTCAATCAAATTAGCCAAGGAAATGAAACACTATTATGATTTCCCTCAAAAAGAGAAATGACGCTGAGGTTGTTATATGCTAAAATAAACTTATCTTGTCATGATTATAGATCTATCAGTAACTAAAGAAAAACATGCGAGAAGATTAGTCATGAAAACCTGAGGAAGAGTGTGCCCAAGAAGCTCACGCAATGGCATGGTTTCAGACAGAGGATGTTCAGCTGGGAGTTCATATACAATTTGATTTAAAACCTGCACAACACCCAGAGGAAAGAAGATAATATCAAATTGAAGTGACACTAGCGAATACATCTAAATAGTCAGACCAAACTCCAGATTGTTTCTCTGTAGAGTCAATGATGCACCAAACTTAAAAGTGATAGTCTGTATCAGGTGCCCGCATAAAACCAAGTAAGTTTTTCAGCAATAAAACAGCATGCTTAGCCAGAAAGCTGACTCGATGAGTTGGATTGAAGTTGCCAACCCCAATATTTGCAAGATATCACGTGTATTGATGTACAAAAACAGAATAATAAGAGACAGAACTGAAGATCACACAATTTATAATATAAGCTAATACTCAAAATCCCGCACCTCTGCTTGGCGCCCAGCATGTAATCTAACACCACGTGCATCATACATCACCTGTCAAGTAATGCGTCGATAAGCAATCTCCAAAGTTGAAATTTGTAAAAAAAACAAAATTCCATATTGAATAGTCGTTCTTAAAACTAAGGCCTAAACCTGATTCCATGCTAAACAAAACAAGATTATATATGTAATCCGTCTCTAAACCTAAGTGGCGTTAACACCTGTACATTTGTCACTGTCCTGGAAACACTTTGTTTGAGTTCTAAGAGGACATCTCCCGAGGGGATTTAAGGACCCGACCCGAATATTTTAGGAAGTTTCTATTATTTGAAGTCTTATTTTTCATATATAAACTGAAGTGATACAACGCCGAAACTAATAAGGCCGTATCCTCTTTTTCTCTTTTCTCTCCAAACTTCATATCCATTAACAACAATACAATCTTACTCACTTGGATACATTGACACCGATGTGTTAATTTCTATAGTTAGTTTAGCTGATCTTAACCCTATCAGTACAATTTCAATAGTTAAAACGCGATTTATTTTTTCTCAAGATCAGCTGAACATGACTATCTTCAACCTAACCTAATAAATTACTCGAGTCAATTTGCTATCCATAATTTGTGGGCCAGAACAATATTTCCCTAACTAAATGAAAGAATGAGATTTTTCTCTTATTCCAACTATAATTAAAAGAAGGAATAGCATATATCTCATCTCTTGAATTGTTTCTCACTTCTTTCGTCTTCTCCTTGTTTTTTATTTAGGATTAGGTTGGGAAAAATTACATATCATTTGTATCCCTTCTACTTTCAAAAGTACGAGCATGAATATCATTGAAATATTTGTTTCTTCTTCTTTAAGTGTTAAAATGTATAAACAAAGAAACAGAATTTATACCTGAAATTGTCTACTTCAACGTGAGTCCATGTTTCCAACACGAGTATCGTTGCATCTATGCGTCTGACATGGATTCTTATTCAAACTAAACCACACAGATTTATACGAGATTGCATACCCTTTTCCAAAAAGCAGCCTACCCAGGCGACTTCCTAGGCCTCTAATCGGCAAATAAACGTAATTAGGAAGAACATATCTGTTGGAGAATGTTCAAGTGGTATCTTTTCATGTGAGCAAGATTGTTTAGCTTTCTTCATAATTAAACTTCTTCATTTCGCACATCAGACACATGAGTCCACACTATATTGTTAAAAGGTTGGCAGAAATCTATCCAAGAATACAGTGTCCACTGACACAGTGCTTTGTACTTCACCATCCTTTAAAGAATTCCTCAAATTCCCTTTATCCCTGACAAAGGTGGTGGAAATTGAACCCAAGACCTTGGGTTCAACCTCCCAAGTCTTGACCAGTAGGCCAATGAACCCAAGACCTTGTTGAGTTTCTACAAGTAGTCGAGTCTGTGCGTGTGAGAGCACAATATCTTTGTCATTCTATGACCCTTTAGGAACTTAGAATTGTTACAAGAAAAAACGTAGAATATTTTCAACCTGGGAAGTTTGCTCCTGCAGAACTGACATATCATAGCAAGGGCAAGATCTGATTTTAGAAAAGTGTGTAAATTACCGTTTAGTTTGTTTTTTCTTGTACATTTATATTTTCTAGTTTTCTCTAATAGTTTCTACATTACACTACGTTCAGTTTAGAGTTTAGACAGCTAACTCATTTGGGTTCTACAGCTTTATCTTCTTGTTTTTGTTGTCTTTCATGTGAAACCACCAATAGGCGCCAACAGTTGTCATTGGAGACGAAAACATGTTTGATATAAGTTTTCTACGCTCAAAATATGGCCATAATCTCTCTTGATGGTCTTATTGTGGCTTCACTATCGACATAGTCATTGTCCTCAATAAGGTGATTTGGAATCTGCAAACCTCAACCAAAATAAATTCTCTTTTTAGAAAATGACTCCTAACTTGAATTGGCAATAGATTAGATGTGATTCAGGCATAAAGATAATTTGATTGCACTAGCAATGAGGTATCAAGCTAGCGTTGGCTTACAGCAGCAGGTGAAGAATGACAGAGATGATGAATGACACTATTACCAAAAAGAAGTGAAAAGGTGGATAAAGGGAAGAACAAAGAGAAAAGTAAGATGAAAATTTGACCTAACAAGTGAAAACCTGGCAACTACGAGCATCGCAATCTGAAAAGTGTCACCAAGATCATGCTCTAGTCCTATTTATTAAACATGCATACCATAACAAGGGTTGATATTAGGAGAATTCTCCTGATTGCAAATTATTCAACATGATCCCAATAGCTCATTATCTTCAAAGTAACATCTTCCTTCGAACTGGTAAGAAGTAAAATTCTATATGACTTACACTTGCCTCGTTGTAAAATAGTACTTCGTAAGTAGATATGTGAACCACATTTTTCTATATTTTGTGAAGTTAATAGATCTTGATTCACTTTTCCATTCTTGTGAGAACACCCAAAATATAAGATGTCTGTGTTTTTTTCCCGTCGTACCATATCCTCTAACTCAAGTGATAAAAGGAATGAACCTCTTAAACCAAATTATTAAAGAATATATAGATCTTTCCCTTTCTTATTTTTTATGCAACTGCAAAAAGCTCTTTGACTAGAACCACGAGGAGAACTAGAAGGGTTTAGCTTCCAAAGACTAGATAGCATATGTCATACTGCCATTTTCCTTTCAATGAGATTGTTGTTTTTTTTTTCTTTCTTTCTCTTATGTTTGTTAAGTGATATCAAGCTCAGTATGGACTTCAAACATGGTTGCAATCAAGAAAACTTTAAAGACAATTTCATAATCATCATTCAATAAGTTTTAAAAACGAGGTTTTTTCCTAAAAGTAGCATTGAAAATTGGATAACACAGTAGCAAAAGATACTTTTCTTTTTTCTGAAAATTATTCAAGTCATATTGAAGACCAGTAAGAGGACATACAACACAAGCTAGGACCATTGTAGCTGCAAACAGCGATCCTCCAAATCCATCTTGTAATCCAGTAGCAGCAGCAAGGGCGGTAACTGTGGCAGAGTGAGAAGACGGCATCCCACCAGATCCAATAAGTCGCTTTACATCCCAACGTCTTTCCTTATACCTGTAGATCTACCAAAGTTTACAACTCTTAGGATAAAACTAGAAACATAAAAGCAATGTAGAAAGAAAACCACAGGACTTCATAAATTCATTAACACTTGACTTCTTGTATGCACACACATATGCAATATGAGAGAAGCATAGTGGAAATGTGAACTATACTAACGTAGATATCAAATTAAATAAATGAAAGTCTTGGGGTTTGAAAATTTTGACATGTGAAATTCTATACTAATGCATTTAATGAAGAGATTATACAAATTTTGAAAGAAAATAAAAAGGAGTGCAGCTGAGATACCAGGAGGTGAAGAACTTGGTTGACTGTGCGAGAATGAATGCCATTAGAGATGATATCAGAGCGTAATTCGTAAATATCGAAAAGAAGGATATCTCTCCTGATGCCATCTTATATATATATATATATATATATATATATATATATATATTACAGGTGTAACTCAACTTCTCTCTGGGAACCAAATGCTTGAAAAATGAGAGAGAGAGTTGTCGTGTGATAAGTTTTATTTCAAGAAGCAATATGAGCTGAAGGATATGCTCTTATTCTGTTATTCGGTTGCTGTGAATATGCGAGATTCCTGTGTTTGACATGAAGATTCTATTGTTTTAGAAAACCCGTGCGCTCAAACGCATGCTGGAGCTGGACTAATTATATATCAACCGAGATTTTGTCCGTCCCGCTGTCCTTTTAAGCAACCAGTCAAAGTCAAAATCGCAATAGTTAATACTTATTCGACCTTGGGTGTCACTATGCGCGCTCGCCTGGTCTAGATGTATGGGTTCAATATCTCTACAACCGGGTACAGAGATCATCTCTGTAACCGTGTTATCTCGCCGTTCATTCAAATTCGAGATGTGTGTGTGCCTCGATACCTGTGTGTGTGCTCCGAGATGTGTGTGTGTGCGTCGAGATACGAGATGGGTGTGTGTGTGGTACAGAGATTGATCTCTGTACCCGGTTATAGAGGAACCGCTCTCTAGATGTATTATGAAGCTTGGATACAGGGGCGGCTCTGACCCATAGTCAGCATAGACCACTGCCTAGGACCCCATTTATTGCAAAAAATTAAGGGCTCCAAATTGGATGTTGTCCTTTACTCACTACCCACTAGATAATTGCTAAGCAATAGAGGCGTGAGCGGAGGGTGGAGAAGAGAGAGGGAGAGATGGGTTTGTGGGTGGAGAGAAAAAAAGAGTTAGGATTTGGTTGAGAGGGAGAATGAAGGAAAGAGGGAGAGAGAGAGAGGGAGATGGGTTTGTGGGTGGAGAGAAAAAAAGAGTTAGGATTTGGTTTAGAGGGAGAGGGAAGGAAAGAGGGAGAGGGAGAGAGAGGGAGAGAGAGGAATAAGTGAGGACAGACCGACAAAAACCTACCAAACTACTTTTTGTCCCACGACCCCCACTCCTCCCAAAAACGTTTGCTCCCGCTCACTTGACTAACTCACTATTTTATTTTTATTTTTTGTTTACAAACATGTTCACCCAATTAGCCCTGAAGCCCACCAACTAAGCCTCAACACTCTACATAAACATAAACACACTAGTCTCTTTCAATTCTTTTTGAGACTATTCGTTGGGGTTTGCTCAAAAAAGGAAAAAACGACCACTATAATTAGTTAGATTGGCCGAAAATCGAAATAGGACGTTTACATACACCACTCACCACAGTCTGCATTGTTAGATATTTTCAAGATATTATCTCAAATTCAAAATTACTTTTTTAACTGTTTATTCAATTATTTTATTCAAATATATATGTGAGTGATAACTGATAAAATCTATTATTTATTTTTGCATAACATTCTTAGACTCTTAGTTGATTGGTTATCGTCATGAAGAATACTATAAAGTATCTCTCTGATAAGAGGAAAAAAAAACAAATACTAGACCAACTCACTCAATCTCAGGTTGGAAGCATTTGAAAGATTTTTTATAACAATAGACAAGCAGAAAGTTCTAATGAAAATTTAGTCAATAATGAAAGTGAAGATATTGTGCGTGCCTGGAGAACTTGATGACACAATAAATGTTGAACATGTTGAGAGAGTAAATATTAAAATTGAAATGGAAATAAATGTCGAACACGAAGAGTGAGTTGATGCTGAAAATATAGAGAGGGATGTGTTGGAGTTATCCCTCACATGAGGAGAGAAACAGAGCTGGAGAGAAACGGAGCGAATTCGACATCGAAAATGTCGAGGCGCACTAAGGCTCATATGAAGCGACCAGCGCCGAGCTCCAAAGATGTTAGAAGCGACCAGCATCATATAGAGGCGCGACCAGCGCTTCGACCTCCAAATTTTTTGGCGACCCACCAGCGCTCCAGCGAAAGCGCCGTGTCTAATCTTTGTGGGCTTCGCTACAGTAACCGCGAAATTTGGTTTTTGGATATAAAAACCAAAATCAAGGTTTTGGAAAACCTAAGACTAAGAACCAGACAAAAACAAAGAGAGAGAAACCTAATCTTGAAAGCTATCAAGATTGAGAGATAACCTTTACAGAGATACAACCCTGTAAAGAGATAAGAGTGATCTAGTAAGGTGAGAGACTACAAGGAGTGATTGTAATCTTCCTTCCCACTTTATTAAGAACTGGCTCTTGTGGAAGTAGGCATCATTGGCCGAACCACGGTAAATCTTTGTGTTGTGGTTTGCTTTTACTGCTTTACATTATTATCTGTTGTTAATAGTTGTTTAGCGAGTTGGGCATGTTAGTATAGGCTGTAGTTGATATTTAGATTTTGTCCGGAGTTGAATTGTGTTCAAATACAAGTTATCTGTGTAGTGGAGGGAATCGATTGGTATTGGTATAATCCCCAACAAGTGGTATCAGAGCCTTGGTTAGAATAGCCTAGGGTGTTATCCGAATCTTGGTCAAAAGGTGTTTGACGAAATTCCTGAGAGAAGATTTGAGGTTAAATAACTTGTAGAGATGGACCATTCCGTGAATACTCGCATGATGAATCTGAATAGGAAGAACTATACCATCTGGAAAGCCAAGATGGAAGACTTGCTATACTGCAAGGACTTGGCACTTCCCATTGAGAATGAGGGAGTAAAACCAGAAAAGACTGATAAGGCTGAGTGGAAAAAGCTTGACAGAAAAGCGATTGGATACATTCGACAGTGGATTGACGACAGTGTCTTTCACCATGTGTCCCAAGAGACTACGACCTTCACCGTGGGAAGAAACTCGAAGACTGTATGAGAGGAAGTCGGGTGGAAACAAAGTGCTAGTCATTAAGAAGTTTGCATTACGGTACCAAGAAGGTTCTTCAATGTCCGAGCATCTTAATGAAGTACGTAATATCATCAATCGATGCATTTGATGAAGATCAATTTGGAAGACGAAGTTGAGGCTTTGTTTCTATTAGGCTCTCTACCCAAAAGTTGGGAGACATTAGCGTTTCTCTACATGGAGCGCCAAGGATGGAATTGTTACCATGGAGATGGCTACCACGCCTTTGTTGAATGAGGAGACTAGAAGGAGTGGAAGAAGCGACTCCTCTCACTCGAGAGATCCTTTCACGAGAAAACGGGGAGAGGTCAAAATAGAAAACCATCTCATTCTAGAGGTGATGACGTATAAATCTAGGGGTGAAGCTAGAACTCCTAAGGCAGAGGCAATGTTACTATTGTGTCACCAAAGGCCACTTCAGATATGAGTGCGAGAACAAAGAAGATGATGAAAGAATAACGTGTACATGAAGACATGGTGCGCAGGAACGGAAACACGTGCAGAGATACTACCGCACTAGTCGGCGACCTGAGTGGGAATTGTGTCGGTTGTGGTGTGTGCTATCTTAGTACCTCATGTCGGGGATACTGAGTGGGTGATAGATCTGAGGAGCATCCTATCACGTCACAATCAAGATAGGGGGATTCTTCACTACCTACAACCGTGGTGAATATGGTGAAGTAAGAATGGGTAACGATGGAGTCTCAAGATTATAGGCATTGGAGATATTCATGTAGAAACCAATGTCGGCTACACTTTGACACTCAAGGATGTAAGACATGTCCCCTCGACATACGGTTAAGCCTAATTTTTGGCCGGAAATGGATGACGATGGCTTTGTAAACTCATTTGGTAACGGGGTATGGAAACTGAGCAGAGGTTCCATTGTAGCAGCCAGAGGAAAAAAACCTTGCTCTCTTTACAAAACACAGGCTAGTTTGTGTAAAGCATAAGCGAATCGCGCGTAAGAAGAAGCTTCATCCGAACCGTGGCACAAGAGACCGTGGTCACATGGGCATAAAAGGGATGGAAGTTCTTGCTAAGCAAAAGCCGTGCCATACATTAAAGGTACACATTTAAATACATGTACTCATCGTTTGGTAGGAAAGCAACACAGGGTGTCTTTCCAAAGATTCCCGTCTCTCACGAAAAGGACAATCGTCCTTGAACTAGTGCACACGATTTATGTGGTCCTATGAGAGTAAAGTCCCACCAGTGGAGCCGTACTTCTTGACATTCATTGATGATCGTCAAGAAAGATATGGGCCTATAGTCCGAAGACCAAGGATGAAGTACTTGGCGTGTTTGAGAAATTCCACAAAGATGTGGAAAGAGAGACCGGAAGTTGTTGAAGTGTATTCGCCGGATAATGGGGTGAGTACATTGGGCCATTTGAAGAGTATTGCCGAGTCATGGGATTCGCCATGAGCGGACCGTTCCCAAGACACCACAAATGAGAATGGAATAGCAGAGAGAATGAACCGTACCATTGTAGAGAGGATGAGATGCATGCTATCTCACTCTAAGCTACCTAGAAGCTACTAGGTAGAAGCAATGCATACAGCCGTGCATGTGATCAACCTGTCGCCGGCAAAGCCTCTGAATAGTGATTATCCTGAGAGAGTATGGTCAGGCAGAAATGTTGATTATGGATACTTGAGGGTATTTGGGTGCAGGGCATTTGTGCATATTCCGAAGGATGAGAGATTCAAGCTTGATGACAAAGCCAAGCAGTGCATTTTTCTGGGTTATGGAGATGAAAAGTTTGGTTACAAACTCTATGATCCGATTAACAAGAAGGTAATCCGAAGTCGAAATGTTGTGTTCTTAGAAGACCAAACCATAGCAGACTTTGAGGAGGGTGAGAAGCTACAGGCTTTCACCAATGATCTTGTTGATTCAGAACCAGAAGTTCCTACTGTGGAACGTGTAGAAGGCATTGAGAATGCAGATAACCATGAGTTTGAAGCTCATGATGAGAATCCTATTGCTCATGATGGGATAGAACCTATTGGTATAGAAGATGCAGATGAGATGCATGAACCACCACCAGAGCAAGCAGAAGTGTAACCTCCTGAGGCACCAGCAGATGGTGCAAGGAGGTCTCACAGAGGGAGACTAGCTTCAACCAGGTATCCACCACATACGTACGTGCTACTATCGGATGGTGGAGAACCTATGTACTATCAAGAGGCACTTGAAGGTACAGACAAAGAGAAGTGGTTGAAGGCCATGCATGACGAGATGGATTCTTTGCATAAGAATCACACTTATGAGTTAGTTGAGAAACCCACAGGGAGAAAAGTTCTAAAAAATAAGTGGATATACAAATTCAAGCATGAGGAGAACAATCCTCACCCAAGGCACAAAGCTCGCCTTGTTGTGAAGGGATTCAGTCAAAGGAAAGGGATTGACTTTGATGAGATTTTCTCTCCTGTAGTGAAGATGACTTCTATCCCGGGGTATTGGGTATGGCCGCAAGTATGAACCTAGAGGTTGAGCAGCTAGATGTTAAGACAGCTTTTCTTCATGGAGACCTTGAAGATGTATACATGGACCAGCCAGAGGGGTTTGAGGTCAAAGGCAAGGAGCACCTAGTATACAAGCTGATAAAGAGCTTGTATAGGTTGAAGCAAGCACCGAGACAATGGTACATAAAGTTTGACTCCTTTATGGTGAAGCAAGGATACAAGAAGTCTACTTCCGATCATTGTGCGTTTGTTCAGAGATTTCCAGATGGGGATTTCATAGTGCTATTGCTGTATGTGGATGATATGTTGATAGTTGGCCCAAACATCAACAAGATATCCAAGCTGAAGAAAGACTTGAGTAAGTTCTATGAGATGAAGGATTTGGGTCAAGAAAAGTAGATACTTGGGATGCGGATCACTCGTGACAGAAAGAGTGGGAAGTTGTGGCTTTCTCAAGAAAGCTACATTGAGAAGGTGTTGAAGATATTCAACATGGATCAAGCGAAGCCAGTCAGTTGTCCGCTTGGTGGCTAGTTCCGCATGACCAAAGAGATGTGTTCTAAGGGTGAGCATGAGCAGAGTCAGATGGAAAAGATTCCTTATGCATCCGCAGTGGGCAGTTTGATATATGCCATGGTGTGTACTAGACCGGATATTGCTTTCGCCGTTGGGGTTGTAAGCAGATTTCTGTCAAATCCGGGTAAAGAACATTAGGAAGGTGTTAAGTGGATATTGAGATATCTCAAAGGCACTTCTAAATCGTGTTTGTGCTTTGATAAGAGCCCAAAACTGTAGTTTTAACCCCTTAATAATCATACTATTAGACCAATTATGTGAATAATAAGTAAGAGTTAATACTGATTACGTGTTTTTATGCATTTCAGGCTTCAAAGTCCATTATGTGCGAGAAATGTGCCACTTTAGCGAGATAAAGGAGCAAAAGTCAAAGAGAACTTCGAATGCCATATCTGTGGACTCAGACCTCGGATTGAGGCCTACCTTATGTCAAAACGACCGCCTCGAAAAGAGCTTTGCAATGGTCCAAGCCTTGACCCAATCAGAGGAGCAGAAGTGGACGAAAAGTCTGTGGAAGCCAACTGCAGCTGAAGAGGCCTTTTTGAATTTGAAAGAATTGGGTTTTGGGCCGATTCTCGCCCAAAACATGGCTCCAAGCCCATGCACGATTTTTGGATCCGGATGTATAAAACAAAAGCTTGACTCAGTGTTAATGGCAGCCAGAGGGCAGTTAGGTTAGGTAGATAGCTTAGAATAGAAAGTAGCCATTAAAATAGCTTCTAGATCTAGATTTAATTGTTTTATTTAATTAGTTTCAAATCCTTTATTAGATTAAACCTTTGGATCTTGTTCTTCATTTGATTAGATCAATAAAGTAGTATTTTTTATCAATTTCGATTTTGTCATTTCCATTTCTAGATCTAATTTCAATTCTTGTTCTTATTTCATTTTAGTAATTAATTTAGATTTCATTATTGTTTAAATTAGTAAATTTTAATGCTTATTATTATGTGTAGTTTTAATTTAAATGGAAATGATTGGAATGATTCAAGGCTAAACCTCCATTAGAGGGGGTTGAGAAGCCTTGATGAAAGCTTGATTCCGTTTATCGTAGAAGTCGCCGTAATTTCTATTCCACGAGAAATAATTAGTTCACCATGAGAATGGGTTTAATTGTTCACATGCTAGTTATTAATTGGTAGAAATGCCATGTGTAATTAGGGGATTAGGAAGAACCGATTGTTCTAATGAGCAGTTCAATTCGATTACGACGACTTCGTCGCTAGTGGATTAAGTTGAGTTAAGGTGGAATCAATCCCCCTCTAACTCCTTAACATCGAATCAACGTAGTATTCCCATAGTTGTCTGATAATCGACTAGTTGCATCTTGTGGGTAGTTGCACCATAGTTTAGTTGCCCCTTCGTAAAGCTCTCATTGACTTTAAGTAGAGTATTGAGACTATAAAACAAGCATACGGAAGGACTAAGAGTGGAACGAATCACTCTACTCCACTATATCTCATAGGATTGAGAGTAGAAGAAAACTTTGATAAACAACCAAAAAAAAGAAAGTTTAGTTTACTTACGTTGTGAATTCATCGTTCATTTCGTAGGTAAACTATTCATTTCACTCTTATCATGCTTTGGTGGAAGTAAGCCCTTACTTGAAGGCTACACTGATGCAGACATGGCAGGTGATGTTGACTCGATGAAGTCCACCTCCGGTTATCTGGTTACTTTTACAGGGGGAGCAGTTTCTTGGCAATCTAAGTTGCAAAAGTGTGTTGCCCTCTCCACCACGTAGCGAAAGTATATATTGCAGCCACCGAAAGTGTTGCAAAGAGATGCTATGGATGAAGAGGTTCTTCGACGAAACTAGGGCTAAAGCGTAAAACAGTTTGTAGTTCTATATGATGGCCGTCGAGGCGCCATCCACTTGAGCAAGAATCAGAATTTTCATTCTAGATCCAAGCACATACACGTGCGTTATCATTGGATTAGAGAAGTACTCGAAGACAAGCATTTGTGTATCGAGAAGATCCATACCGACAAGAACGGGTCGGATATGATGACCAAAGTCTTACCGAAAGGTAAGTTTGATATTTGTTGTGCTACCGCCGGAATGGTAGCATACTCCTCCTGTTGATTTGGAAATTGCATGGAGGTATTCCCCTCACTGTTCGGGAGGGGGAGATTGTTGGAGTTATCCCTCACATGAGGAGAGAAACAGAGCTGGAGAGAAACGAAGCAAATTCGACATCGAAAATGTCGAGGCCAAGCGCCATATGAAGCGCCGACCGCCGAGCTCCAAGATGTTAGGTGCGACCAATTCGGCCTCCAAGTGTTTTGGCCGACTTCGCTCAAAGGCGGCGCCAGCGCGTCTAATCTTTGTGGGCTTCATTCGCTACAAGAATCATGAAATTTGGTTTTGGATATAAAACCAAAATCAAGGTTTTGGAAAACCTAAGACTAAGAACCGCACAAAAACAAAGAGAGAAACCCAATCTTGAAAGCTATCAAGATTGAGAGATAACCTTTACGAGATACAACCCCAGAAAGAGATAAAGAGTGATCTAGTAAGGTGAGAGACTGCAAGGAGTGATTGTAATCTTCCTTCCCACTTTATTAAGAACTGGCTCTTGTGGAAGTAGGCATCATTGGCGAACCACGGTAAATCTTTGTGTTGTGGTTTGCTTTTACCGCTTTTACATTATTATCTGTTGTTAATAGTTGTTTAGCGAGTTGGGCATGTTAGTATAGGCTGTAGTTGATATTTAGATTTTGTCCGGAGTTGAATTGTGTTCAAATACAAATTATCTGTGTAGTGGGGGGAATCGATTGGTATTGGTATAATCCCCAACAGGATGACCATTGAAAATGAAGAGGGAGTTGATGCTAAAATTGAATAGAGAATTGGTATTGAAAATGAAGTTGAACGTGATGATTTTCCGAACGAAGAAATAGATCAAGCTTTGAATGAGAATAAAGAATATGGTCCGATATGGAGAATTGGAATAATATTAATCATAAGTGTAGAGATTACAAATAAAAAAAAATGGCGTGTTTTGTTTTTGTTTTTTTGGGAGAAAAGGACCCATTTTTAGGAGCTCGCCTAGGGCCACCGAAAACTCAGAGTCGGCCTGCTTGGATAATGGTCATTATATCACCTTGCTTCACGTCTTGAACAAATTACATTACAAGCAGCTTACAAGTCATCTCAACGCAAACTTGTACGTAATAATCAATGGGATTTGTTCAGAGCAATAAAAAGTCAAACACTACAGTGAGTTGATTTTTTTTTTCTGTAAACAGTTCTTAGACTGGTCGAGATGAATGGTGAAAGAGAGTTCGGTGAAAGAAGCATTGAGTAACTTCTATTTGGGCTGGGATTGGAAATAAAGGCTAGAAGTCAAATGATCATTGGCAATGGTGAGTGCTGAAACAGTTGAACATATATTGTGGGAATGCTCTTTTGCCACTACTCTATGGTCTTGCCGTCTTGGGTCACTGCTACATTTAAAGTTCAACATACTCTCACTTCTTTTAGAGATAGCATTAAGCTTGCAAAGACTTCGAGTCCCTTCATGAAACAAATATGGAATGCAGCTCTTCTTGCAGGGATGGTGGCCCTTTAGAAACAAAGAAATAGGGCAACCTATGATGACAAAATCCCGAACGTGAATCAGTGCAAACACTATGTCAGAGTGCAAATTTCTTGTACTGCTAGGTCATACAAATGATAATGTCCATGAGAAGAGCATCTTAGACAAATGGAACACTTCTTTGAGACCCCGACAATCACCAAAAATCAAGTCATGCACATGGATTCCTCCTATGAACGATATTGTTAAGATTAATACAGATGGTTGTGCTTATGGATATCCTGGTCCTTCAGGATGTGGTGCTACGTTCTGAAACTCTGTAGGGGAATTCCTATTTACACTCTGCAAAGGAATAGGGTTGGAACCAACTATAATGCCGAGTGGTGTGCTATTGTCAATGGTGCAGAGATGGCAATTTCGAGAGGCTGGATTGAATCTGATTCTCTCGCAGCGCGGGAATGCATCTATACCTTGGGCTCTACAAGCAAGATGGAATCATGGAAAGACATTTAACAACAGGTCTATTCTATGATCATCACACATGTGTGCAGAGAGGCAAACTTCTCAGCTGATTGTTCAGCCAAGAATGGAGCTAATCTTCAAGAGGGAGACATCGAACTTCATGAGGGCAGACCACCATGGATCCTGACATCATGGGAAGCTCCCTTTCAAGCTTACTACAGATTTTGTTAACATTGTTGTTTATTAGAGTGTCATTTCTCACAAGGAATGAGCTCTAGATGCATGTTTAACTTGTACACAGGGGTTTGTGTGCGCACAGACATCCCAAAATTCCTTGTAACTTCTTCTTTTTAATAGAATTAACCTTACCATGCGAAAAAAAAAAAAAAGACTGACAAGACCAAAGAGCTAGGAAGATAAAATCTGTGAAAGAAAAAGAAAAAACTTTGAATGGATGGAAAGGTGGATTCAATCAATTTTTCAACTCCTCTTGTGGAATATCCAAATTCAGGATATCTTATAGTGATAGATGAAGAAACAGAAGTAGGAGATGCCTGTTGCTGGGGTGCATGCAAATATAACTAAATTAACAAGCTTTCTTTTCCTCAAACCAAGATCATAAAAGTTATTTATATATAGGAGGAGTGAGCATGAACACATTGCTCCATCCATCAAAAAGGAAAAAAATGCATGACCACAATTAAATTAATAAGGTCTGGTTCATTCCAACTCCTGATCAACCAATATCTTCCAATCGGTACTATGTGATAGTGGCCAAAGGCAAGTACCAATGGTACGTATGTATCTTCCTTCTTTCCTTCAAATGTTGATTCAAGAAATTGCATAATCTCATGTAGTCATTTGGCTGTATGACGCTATATACCTAAATCACCTGAGTTTCATCTCTATGCTTACTTTCTAAGGGACATTAGAATCTGGTATTGTTTGGCTCAGGTATTAGGTAACTGATTTCCATTTCTAAAAGAGTGTATCTATAACTTATAACACTGTTGTTACCTGCCGGTTCTAATTCATTTTTCTGGTACGAACTCACACACATGAGAAAACATATCCTCAAGATTGATTTGGAGAATGCTTAATTGTAAGGAAGTTGACAGTTCATCCATGGCGGAGTTTACTTTTCTTGAAATGCGTAACTCATGTGTGTAGTGTGTACTCGTACTGGGTGGGACCTTGTTGACATATGTCAAGTTCTAACACAGAAAAGGTCTCGCTAATATCGTAATATACTAATATGCACACTGAAAATTGAATTAATGACAAACCAGTAGCATGCACTAGTTCAAGAGAGGAAGATATGGAGACATATTGTTGTTGTAACATTGTTAAGGATGTCAAAGGACAAATACATGATCAACAAGGAGAAATGGTACCAAAACACTGTGGTTTTGCTGCTAAATCCATAGCTCCAGATGGAGTTGGTCCTTCATTCCTCAGGCCAAAAAGTTGGACGGTGGAGCCTTCAAACTAAGTGAAGTGCAGGGACTACAATAGTTCTTAAGAATGCAGCTACCTGACTTCAGCTTCTCAACTTCTAATAAACGCTCCACAACTTACAACCAAGGCCCAAAATTTCGATATCGGTTAATATATCGGTGTACCCAAAAACCGAGATATATTGGATATATATCGGATATATCGGTTTTTTTGTGACCAGTCCAAACTATTTAAAATATTGGAAATATCGGACATATAATATCGGAAATATATCGGAAATATATTGAAAATATCGGATTTATATTTAAAAATGGTCAAAAAGTCAACCGATATATATCGATTATATCGGAAATATCGATTATATCGGCGATATAAAGTTTCATATCGGAAATTCCAATATATTTCGGAAAAAAGGGGTTCAATATTTGGTGGATATATATCGGAAATATCGATATCGGTGTACCAATTTACCGAGATATATCGGCGAGATATCGGATATCTCTGCGATATTTTGGGCCATGCTTACAACTACAGGTCTACAGCTGTGAAAAAATGGTATTATCCTTTTGTATTTCTAAGAGATTAGAGAAGAACAATTAAAGGATCCAATGAAAGACTCCATGCTTTACGAGATGACTCTGTCCCAGTGGTGTCAGGCGATATATAAATACGAAAATATTAATCTATATAATAAGGGTGATCTTGGACATACCCAACAAAACACTCCTGTACCCCAACTTTAAAATAAAAAAAATAAAAAAATAGACATATTTAGCTTTCTAAATGACCCTTCTCTTTTATTAGACGTACCCAAGATATTTATTGACTAAAATTTACTCTACGTGATTCAGAAGAAAAAGATTGCGGTTTTTTTTTTTTTTTTCCAATAATCTCTTATTTTTTTATCTCATCAATAAACATGCAAACACCCACTTTTGATTTGAATCAATCATACTAAAGTAATGAGGATGAATACCAACCGAATGACGATGAAAAAAAAAATCAAAATCAAATTTTGATGAATGGGAGAACGCAGAAGACTATTATACTTTGGATTATTACAATGAATAGATACAAACACCAAACAAAAATGTGAGTTTGTTTGCAATATTAAACAAAGTGCTATTTTTTTTGGGTGCATACTGAGTATAAGAAACCTAAACCATTTTTTTTTTTTGATAAAATTTTACTTTGAACAGCCTCATCCTATTAGTAGAGCATCTCCAAATGCATTGTCTTTGCTTCAACTGAATTATGAGTCAGAAAATGAAGAGCAAGAAAGCCCAATAGAAAACTCTAATTTTGTTTGTCCGGACCGATGCATTTACAACTGCAACAGTAAGAATTTGAAGACACTTTTATAAATTTAGTATATCGTTTTTCCGAATGGTGATGTAATACAATCTATAACAAAATGATTACAAGTATTTGAAAATCGAAAAGACCTTGTTGATTGGTGCAGAGAGGTAGGGAGAGAAATTGATTTTGTGGTTATCATTGCAAAGTCGGATAATATTGAAAGTTAGTTTTGTGGTTATCATTGCAAAGTCGGATAGCGTTGAAAGTGGTCGAAGACCTAGAGTGCTTTTAACTTGTGAGAGAGGTGTGTGGTGTTTGGAAGTATGTCGCAACATTGGAGTTGCTCGTGTATATACATGCGTAAGCTCTATAGTGCAACTGTGCCAAGTAGAAGATAGTTACATAATGTCATAATGGTGATGTACATCAGCAGACATATGTCAGTTCATAAATGGATCTGTTCGTTCTTACAGCGCCGAACAGAGGAATATGCCATAAACACTAACATAACATTATGGTATGACAAATATAGTGTCATATCTATCTGTGATTGTAGTATACTACCAAACGTATATATATTATAAAAAGTCACATAACATTCGAGTATGACATATATAGTGTCATATCTATCAGTGAGTATCTAAAATTATATGACATAACTCCTAGGAGGTCGGAAGATCTAAAATTATTGTGAATATACCTCTTTGGTTCCTCCTCGTTATGATGAGGACTTGCCTGATTAGTACTAATTACAGTAATGAGATTAAGAAACCAATTCTTGATTGTAATGCGTGGGGAGAAAGGGACTATGAACATCTCATTATTCATAGCTACCAACTGTATAAAACTCATACTAGCATATATTATAAAAAGTAACATAATATTCGAGTATGACATATATCTAATTGTGATTGCTACTCTTATGAGACCCAACGTATAAAACTCTTATTGACATAGCTTATAAAAAGTGACATAACATTTGAGTATGACATATAGTCATATATATCAGTGATTGTAGCGCTTATGACATACTACTACCAAACGTATAAAACTCTTATTGACATACTAGTTGAATGTTCTTAGAATTTCTTAAACAATTGTTTTATTGTACCATCCATAAAGTATGATATACTAGTTGAATGTTCTTAGAATTTGTTGTTCTCTGCCAAAATTTTATAACTGGTCGAAATATATTTTATACCCTTATCTTATCTTCACTCTCTTATCTTATCTTCAATGCTACTCTATTGTCCTCCATACTACATAGTGGACTTTAAGTGTTCATACTCCTAGTGGCTCAAACAGGGGGGTATCTCAAATTGACCCATGAACATTCAATGTTCATACTCCTAGTGGACTATGAACACTGAATGTTCATACTCTTGTTGGACTATGAACATTCAGTGTTCATACCATTGAATTATGAACAGTGAATGTTCATACTCTTGTTGGACTATGAACAATGAATGTTCATACTCTTGTCGGACTATGAACAACGAATGTTCATACATTGTCGTATATAAACTTTCTTTGTTATATAGTGTTGTGCATAGCTTATTCAGTGTCGTCCATATAATGTCGTATATAAGCTCTGCGAGTAGATATGACACTATAACTGTCATACTTATATGTTATGTCACTTCTTACAAAACTGATGGGTCGGTATGTCACTTACTTTAAGTGACATACTTTTGCAAGGTAAAAACTCCAATCGTTGACATCTTACTGCATATGTCGCATGCTTCCACAATGCCATTTCTAGTTGCATATATTTGGCATAAAGTATGATATACTTTCTGTTTATAAAACTATTCTTAATTCTTATGTACCGGGTAGTAGACCACGTACTCTATACTCTATGAAATTTTGCATAACATACTATACTATGTATGTTAATTAAAAGCAGATTTACAATTATTTTTACATAATACATTCGTACCGTGTTGGGTATGTACTTTGTTATGTATGACGGTATGCTATGATATTTTCCATGACATACTATACTATGTATGTTATTTATAATCACATACATCGTTATTTTTACATAGTACTTTAAGTAAAGGTGTTACTTATGACATACTTTCTTGGCTATGGACTATTCGGATGACATACTATCATCAACATAATGATATAGACAATTATTTGTTTATACTAATTTTTAGTGAAACGCTTTTAATGACATACTTTACTTTTACTACGATGAGCTAGGATTTTTGGTGAACACGGTTTACCCGGGTAAAGTTAAACCTGTTTTTAGTGGGGAAGAAGTTGGGTTAGCATTACAAATAAGGATTGTTGGAACCATCATTATGGTTTGACTTGAAAGATGCCTAAAGAAGGTGATGCAACTGCCGTGGCTTAAATATTTTTTATGCGAGAAGAGTGCGAGAATCCCCGTTTTACTACGCTATTGATCTAGATCAAAATGGGACTGCAGATAAATTTTTTCGGGTTGATGGGAGGTCTCGAAAAGATGAGAGTATTTCGGGGGATGTTGTCTCTTTTGATACCACATAACGCATTTAATGCATACTCTATGCCTTTTGCCCCTTTTACTGGAGTCAATCAGCATGCAGTCGATTCAGTTATTTGGTTGCGCGATGTTACTTGATGAGACAGAAGATACATTCATATGGTTGTTTAAGGCCTGGCTTGCAGCCATGGGTGGTCGTGCGCCAACTGCAATCATCACTTACCAGGATAGAGCGATGACTGCAGCCATTGCAAAAGTGTTCCCTGATACTCGTCATCGTTACTGTCTTTGGCATATTATGTAGAAATTTCAAGAGAAGCTATCCTTTACTAAAATTGAGACACTGGTAACTGACCTGAATAACACTATTTCTCTCCTCGTATTTTTTTTTGCTAAAGGGTAATTGTATTAGATAGCAAAGAAAAAACAGTATACATTTTGTGAGGGCCCTGGGTAGACCACTCCAACATACATTTCCTAAATTTTTAAGAAATAAATCTGAAATAAGTAGAGTGTTGATTCTCTAACATATAAACAAAATTGGGTCTATTCTCCCACCATTGCTTCTGGCCTTTTGCTAGGGGTCTCCTCCTCATAAGATTGCTGGTTTTGAAAGAAGATGGTGTACAATAATAGAGAAGAATGAGTTGTCTACAAATCCTTGGTTGATGAAAATGTATAATATCGCGGAGAAATGGGTTCCTTGTTATCTCAAAGGACACATTTTTTGCTTGGTATGCATAATGACCGAGGAGTGAATCGATGAATTCTCGTTACGACCAATTAAAGAATTCGAAAGCACTATGCTGATGGAGTTTGTACATGGTAATGAGAGATCTTTGGCTTTGATTGCTAGGAATGAAAGAGATGACGATTACCGAGAGCATAGTTCACGAATTGTGGCTAAAGATGCTTTCCTCCTTATGCATCTTTGTGAAGGTCTATCACGATTAATGCATTCAATATATTTAAGGAGCAATTAGAGAAGGCAAAGATGGAGTACAAAATTGATGGGGACGAGATTGTCAACAATGGAACCGGAAGCTACATGGTGAAATTTAGAGACCCGCAGAAGAAGTCCGTTTGGAAAGTGAGTTTCAATAGAGGAACCTTAGAGGGAGACTGTGAATGTAAGTATTTTCACTTTATGGGGTTACTTTGTGGTCACATGTTAAAGATTTTTCAGCGTTACGAAATCGAAGAGATTCCAAGGCATTTTCTTTTGAAGCGGTGGATGCAAAAGGCAAACACGTATAGAGCGGAGTTTCATACTGGATTAGTGGCCGGCCATGAAAACCATGAACTTTTGAGAGTGGCTCATTGTATCAAGGTTGTTTCTCAAGTGGCTTACGATGCGGGGAGTAGTGTTGAGGCTTATTCATATTTTATAGAAAAGATTGATGAAATGGCTAAGCATGTCTCAACGTTGAATATAGCTTCGAACGAAGGAGACGAAAATAATGAAGTTGAAGAGTCTTTCTTTGATACCTCACAGGTTATGATTGTGATATTAATGTTTAATTTGATATAGGTTTAGTGTTTAATGTTATTTGATTTATTATAATGTTTAATTTGATAAAAATATATATATAATATATATTTTGACTTCCAAATCTTTATTTCAGATATTGATTTTGAATCCCAACATTTCTCAAACAAAAGGGAGGAAGAAGAAAGCAGAGAGATGGAAATCCCCCAGAGAAATAGCCTTAAACAATCCAGAAGAATGTGTAGAAAATAAGACTGTGGAAAATAAGACTCGAGAAATTGTCCAAGAGAAAAATAAGACGTAATTTGTGAAATGTAAGTATTTTTGGTTGCTAGGTTGCTTGGTTTGTAGGTTAATACATAATCTATGATATGTTAGAAGGGTGCACATGCTTTGTGCATTTTGGTATTTTTCCTCGACCCTCTACTTGATATATGAAAGTGATTATCTTTGTGGTTGTTCATACCTATTTGGGGTATGAACAATCACTGTTCAAACCCCAATATGAGCTATGAACACTCATTGTTCATATCTTAACATGACCTATGAACACTCATTGTTCATGTGAACAACCATTGATGATGCATTAGCCAATGCATATGTCATTGAACTTGGCATATGTGATGCAAGATAAAGTTGCCAATGCATATGTCAATGAACTTGGCATATGTCAATGAACCGGAAAAGCGTGCAACAAAGTCGAAAAAGACATGGACGCCGCCATATTTGATCGTAAACGTCAAAATAAGCATAACCCACTGCTTTGCCGTGGGCACCACCCTCTCGGGCCTTAAATCCATCGTTTAGGCATTCAAAATCACGTTTTTGCCGTTTTAGGAAAGTTTTGTTTTTGCTATATCTTTTGATAGGAGAGTCCGTTTTTTATTTGGCCAGCTGTGTTAGTTATATTTTGATTAGTAGTTTCTTAATATGTGGTTATCCCAAAACTTTCCATTTTTGAAACTTTTCAAGTTTTGTGGTAATCAGGGTATTTCGCCTATATAAAGGCTGGTAGTCTGTATTAGAGTTTTCAGTTTTGGTTTTGAGTTAATCATATTAAGAGTTACCACAATTGGACTATGAACAGTGATATTTTGAGTTAATCATATTATGAGCTATGAACATTCTTTGTTCATATCACAATTGGACTATGAACAGTGATTGATCATAGTTCGGAGTGTGACGAGTATTACTCTTATTTATAAGCCCATATAAACTACAAACAATTAAGATCTAACAATTAATTATCCTCTTAATTATCGCTCCATTAATTATTTTTACATAATACATTCGTATCGCGTTGGGAATGTAGATACTATGTATGTTCTTTATAATCACATATAACGTTATGAAACATAGTACCTTCGAAAGGTGTTACTTATGACATACTTTCTTGGATGACTATTCGGATGACATACTATCATCATGTATGTCAAACAGAATGATATATATATACATTTGTCTATACTAATTTTTAGTGAATTTTAATCACATACTTTACTACGTATAATGCTTTGTGAGTTTTGAGATTTTGCGGCTCCCTTGGAGCCTTGGAGGAATGAATGTTGCACGCGTCAATGAATGGTACGAGTTAGGAAAATTTTCTAGTAGGGTGGAGTCCAATACAATAGCTAACACAATAGCATTTTGGATAGTGATGGATAAATATGATGATCTATTTTGGATGATACTTAGGCACCTAGCTTTTCGGATAAGTGTGTAACTTCAGAACTTATAAATAACTATAAATAATTCCAAAATATAGTATTTGGTTGAATATGGATTTTGTTAGTTGGTTCAAATTTTCGTTTCATATGATTCTTAGGAAATTCGAAGAAAAGAGTGGAATCCGAAAAAGAGAAGCAATGAAATCTCATGTAATGGCATCTAATTTAAGAGAGAGAGAGAGAGAGTGAAAAAATGACTTTTTCGTTGTGAGAGAGTTAGATATGACATTTTCTTTCCTTTGTGAGAGAGTTAGAGAAAACTTTTAGATGGTTTCTTTGAGGTCTTTTGAGAGAGAACATAACAACAAAAAGTACCAAATCCAAAATAAATTCTAACTTCATTAGGTCATGAGTATCTCCCAATAATTACATATAGTCATAAAAACCAAAGCACCTAATGAGTAATGAAATCCTCATGAAATTATCCTTAACAAAATTGACATTTTCAGCAACATGGACAAAATGGATCATCACTCTTGTCCCCACATTCTAAAATCTAAAGTATTTAGTTATTACTTTGGACCCCAATTTGTGTTGGGCAGACTCCCACAAAAAAACAATTATTACAAGTGTGCCATTGGTCTAAAAAAATCTAAAAAAAAACAATTATTACAAGTATGCCATTAGTCTCAAAAAAGTTGAATTCGAAAACCCCAAACTTAAACAACCCGACTAGGTCGTTTGGGACTTAGTACAAACGACTTGGCCAGGTCGTTTGGACTAAGTCCCAAACGACTTGGCCACACCGTTTGGGACTTAGTCCAAATGACCCGGCCACACCGGTAAAAAATAACTTTTTAAATTTTTTCAAAGTTCAAATCCCAAAACGACATGGCCATACCGTGCGATCGAAGTCAAAACGATGTGGCCATGTTGTTTGGGATTTGACTTAGAAAAAAAAATGGCCACACTGTTTGGGACTTAGAAAAATCCCCAACGATATGGCCACACCGTTTGGACTAAGTCTCCAACGATATGGCCACACCATTTGGACTTAGTCCAAAACGATGTGGCCATGTCATTTGGGATTTGAACTTTGAAAAAATATAAAGTTCTGTTTTTTGGGCTCTTAACCGGTGTGGCCGGGTCGTTTAAGTTTGGGGTTTCGAATTCAATTTTTTGGGGACCAATGGCATACTTGTAATAATTGTTTTTTTTAGATTTTTTGAAACCAATGGCATACTTGTAATAATTGTTTTTTTGTGGGAGTCTGCCCAACCCAAATTGGGGTCCGGCAGTCATCTAAATAGGACTCATAAACAACCAAAGCAACTAATGATCCGAACAAAATATACATTTTCAGCACCATATACAATGGATAATCACATTAGCATCCAAGATCCACATTCTAAATTTATAGGCAAAAACTAACTAAAGCACCGAATGACCCCCTAAAAGATATGCGCTTCAAAGAACAAACACAAAATGGATCACCACTTTAGTTCCCACATTCCAAATCATTTTTGGCTAGATGATATAGCAACCATTCCCTACGCCTCTCGGCCTTAACACCATGAACACCCTTGATTTTTTTTGTCATCATCAAGGAGCTCTAAAGCTTTAATGAAAGTAATGCTATCTAGGTCAGGCACATTTTCTAATTCAGCAATGATCTTTGCTTCTTCTGTATGTTCAACACTAGAACCAAAGAATTTGTTTCTTTATATTACGACCCTTTTCGAAACTGCAAGCGGTTTCCATGCCATGAATTGCCTCTTCCATACCCTCTCCAGTGATTTTTCGCAGTTTCCTAGCATTGGATTGATTGCTTGATCGCGTTGATCGATTCCTCTTAGCATTAGTTGATGGGACTTGAACATTGTTCATCACCTTTTGCTTCGTTCTAAATAAAAGACATATTTACTTAATCGATCGGTTGATAACCTTAATACGACATGTAGATACGACATAGAAAATGACGCCAACAATACATGTGTTTACCAAGTTACCAACTAAGTCTGTGTATAGTTCATTTATCCTATTCATAATCCATAAACCAAAATGACAACTGAAAAGGGACTGACCATTTTGATCCTTACCATGGCCCAAAGCAGCTAATTCTTCATCTACTAAGTTGATCATCATCACATTTTGGGGAGGGAGTCACAATAGCTCCTGCTTCAGCTCGGTCCGCTCTTGCTGCCTCTATATGATATATTGATTCAAGAAGAATCTACGCCTCGTACCTAGACTGCCTAGAACAACGCATGATACACATGATACGTTGATTTCTTTCTTGAAAGTTCAGACCATTTCCACTTCGATTTGTCTGAGCCATATTAAACCTGAAATAAAAAGTTTTTATAACTCTCGAGGTACCAATCAACCACCCTACCTCTACTAAAGATGCGGTTAAATCGCTACTCTTGAAAGAGCGAGTAGTGAGTAGGTGTAATCGGTCGGGGATTAATTGGATGATTTTTCATAACACTACATTTCTTTACAAATAATTATTAAATATATTTAACTTTGAAATACCAACATAATGATGCCAATTAAGAACCCAATCAATCAATAAACAATTAAAACACTCAATCAACTAAAATAAATATGATTAAAGTGTAGAACTTTACAGAATCGAGGGTTGGTCGAATCAGCAAAATGTTGAGTTCAATGTTTGACATTGAAATAGTGAACACAATTACTCGGCTAATCGGGCCTAATCGGCCAAGTACTTGGGGAGTTTTTGAGCCCGATTGTGATCGGGGATTAAATTGTTAGTCGGGTTGGCTAAGCAGCGAGTAGCGAGTACTCACTGATTACTCGGGGAGTACTCAACGATTTAATAGCCCAGACTAAAGCTCTATAAAGATGTACAAATGCTCCAAAATAAAATGATTTCCAAAATGATATATTACTTAAGTTTGGTGACGTGGTGGAGACTGGAGAGAGAGAGGAGTGAAATTTCAGTGATTTCAGGGGAAGGAAATTTTGCGAAATTATCACGTGTCAGAGGGTTGGTGGGGAAATCTGCGTTGGTTAATGGAAGAAAATTTACCTGGAATTTTTTGATTCTTGATTTAATCTCAAGAGTTCGGAAGATTTAAAATTATTGTGAATATACCTGCCGGTTCCTCCTCGTAGGATGAGGACTTGCCTGATTAGTACCAATGGCAAAGACGATGAAGCCTCACCTCCACTACGAACCCTAACATCTTCATCACTCAAAGTTCTCTCAATCCACTGATCAACATAAACTTCCCCACTCAAACTATCACTGGTCATTGACATTGCAAAATAAAAAGAAGAAGAAAGATCAAATTTTTATTAAAAGCACGCACCTGATAGCAAAGGATGGAAAAAATTTCTTTCTTTCTAGCGCTCTGCCTTTCCTTTGATTGAAGAATGAAGGGACGAAAACCTTTCACAAACCGAAAAGGCAAAAACCCTTACCTGCACAAACCTCGAAAACTGACAAAACCTTTCGCATTCCCATGACAGCAATGATAACTCGCCCACAAACCTGTCCAACACGTGTTCCAAAACTTTATTTTGGCTTTATTTTAGGCTAAATCTACTGTGCGCGAGATGTATCGTACGCCCTCACATCTGGGCCACTCACACACAAGGGGTGAGCGTGTATTGCATCACGAAGTACTGCATCTATGGTCTCTAAGATGTATCGTATGCAGGATGTGAGGGGCCTTTGGATCAAGATTTCCATGATGCAATACACACACAACCCCTGTGGATGAGTGGCCCAGATGTGAGGGCGTACCATACATCTCGCGCATAGTAGATTTAGCCCTAAAATAAAGGGAGCTTGTGTAAGTGATAAAACGCTCTTTATACACGTTTATTGGTTTTCAGTTACTTATTTTCTTAAGTCCGAGGTCCACAGTCAAAAGTCCAAAGTCCAAAGTCCAAATTCCAACGTCCGTATAGTCGTACGTTTTAGTCAAGTTACCTTACTCACGTGGGTTTGGTAGGATAGGTCGAGTAAGGGATCGTCCAAACCTTAGGGCTCGGATAGGTTCACAACTGGAATTACAACTTTTAGTGAGTAGGATTTTTAGGTTTTTTTTAATTGGTTTAATAAATTTTACGGTAATGCAATTAATGTAAATTACTACGGTGATTTTTATGTAGGTAAACAAAGGTGGAGAAACAGGGAGAGAGTTAATCATGCTCATGCAAGAATCATTTTTTAACAGTTTATATTACCAAGTCACTACATCTCTACTTCGTCTCGTTTTCGGAGACGACGTCGAGTATTGATCCCTAGCGCATGCCCACATCTCTAGGTCGCATTTCACTAGCATAAGAAGTTTCAATAATACCTCATCTCTAGTATATTATTTCAGCTCCTAGCTCGATTTCACATCACCGGATTTAATTTGAGAGCTATCGACACGCAGAGAGTCGCTACGAGACATTTTGTCGCTACGAGACTATCCCCGAGCATCGCAAATTCAACTTTGTACAATCTCAGTCATTTTGGGACCGGATGTCAATTCTATGCCTAATTCCTAAGTAGTGATTCTAGAATATTAACAAGTCAATCCGGATTTTCACACGAGCAAAGATAACCCTCCCACGAGGGGATTAGCTCTTGGTCATAGAAGGAATAATAAAACTTCTTTGTATACATTAAGTAAATAAATGCGGACGTAAATTAAACTAGAAAAGAAATGATTATTAAGGGTAAAAGAACTTACGATTTAAGCCTGGAAATGGAAATGGCGTAATGTAATCTTGAAGGAAAAATCTAACTAAAAGCGGAAGCTAAAGCATTAATATCTTTGAAGGGGGTAATAATGAAGGCAACCCTTTCATATATATAGGTCGATACAGAAGGCTATCCGTGAATGTTTTAGATTTTGGCTTTATGCTAATTGAATGGTTCAAACAAAATTTTGTTTTAACCGCTTTTAAATTTTGTCTTTTTGCTTTTAAGGTTTTGTTTGTTAGCTCATTTCAATTCAAACCACCTGGGTTTGAATTGGTGCGACGTCTTCTCTCTTGCCAGGTGGTATCAAATTGAAACCATCCTTTGCCACCTGCCTATGCTGACTCATCATGCCTTCTGGGCCCGCAGAGTGGATCCACCTAGTGTGTCCAGTGGCTGCGCCGATTTTGGCGTTTTTACGACTTTTTGTCCTTGCGCTGAGTTCGTCTCCCGGGTCGCTATGGCAGCTTCACTAGCCAACGTCGGCATCTAGATTTATCCGATTTGAGCTTCGGAAGTTTGCTGCTTCTTTATATGTGGACTCGTTCTGCACTGGTTTTGTTCTTTTGGAAACTTCAGCTTTAGTCAGGCTTTGTTGGGCTTCATGGGGGTCGAGTGGGAAACTTCAATTATTCCCGTATTCCTGTACTTCGATGCATGTTTTATCACTACATTTATTTTAATTGCGGAATCCTGCAAAAGTACGAAAATATAATTATTACATGATTATTAAACACATAATCGACCAAAATGCTATGTCTCTCGGGGTTTAATATTACAGTTTTGGGTGCTTATCAGTAAGTACTCTCCGTTCTACACCCAGTACATGTGTCCACACATCAGGTCGTGTTCCACCAGTTCGTACCAAGTCATCAGGTCGTTGTCCCCTAAACACCAAACCTGTACAATTGATTAGGCTATTTCATTATGACTGCTATTTGATTAGGACTGCTACAAACAAACAAATTGATTATGTTCTCGTTTAATTGCAGTATAACCATACTACATTGGCGTATAACGAAGCTACATTGTTTATTTAAAGAACAAGCATAAGAAACCAGAATCGATAATAAACTAGAAAGATTGATGTCTGACATGAATGGGAGAATGGAGTGATTGCCGATGGTTGGGATTCTTTTGACAAATAACAACTTCTCTTCACTAAAATCGTACCCGAGGATACCGGCCGTTGCATTCAAAACTGCAATATTTTTTCTTTGGGAAGGTCAACGAAAAATGGGTGACGGTAATGTAGTGAATAGTGAATACAATTTGTCCAACGAATCGCCCTCGGTTCACTCCATAACTTGTTGTTGTCGTAATCATGTAAAACCCTAAATTCTAATTTCTCAAGAGCATTGTTCTCCTCAACCCTGACCACATAATAGCAATAGTACCATTAAACCGAAATAGTTTGTACGACTTTGGTGGGGATTTAGTCTGTGGTAGCCCAATCCTCGTCCAAGATTCGAGGGCAATGTTAAATACCAATATGCCTTCCTCATAAAGAGACCAATGAAGATATCCTTCTGCAGCCACCGCGGGCTGCTTCCTGATGCGTTCATCATAAAATGGCAAGTCCAAGTTGTTCAAACTTCTCCATTCCAAACTTCGGGAATCAAACAATTCAACATACTTGATGCGAGATAGCTTCGTTTTATCTGCTCAGGTAGGCCTTACAGAGTTGAATTTGGGATCTGACAGTCGAAACATAATGGTTCCATTGAATTCACCAACATTCCATGGGATTTTGTAAAGAATCTAACCCTAGGAGTATGATTTGATACTCATGACATACTTTCTTGGATATGACTATTCATATGACATACTATCATGTATGTCAAACATATTGATATAGACAATTATTTGTATATACTAATTTTTAGTGAAGCGTTTTTGATGGCATACTTTACTACGATAATGCTTTGTGAGTTTTGAGTGTTAATGAAGTGAGCTAGGATTTTGCAGCTTCCATGGAGCCTTGGAGGAATGAATGTTGCACACAAGACACATATAATCTAATGGTACGAAAGTTAGGAAAATTTTCTAGTAGGGTGGAGTCCAATAGCTACACAATAGCATTTTGGATAGTGATGGACAAATATGATGATCTATTTTAGATGATACTTAGGCACCAAGCTTTTTGGATAAGTGTGTAACTTCGGAACATAAATAATTCCAAAATATAGTATTTGGTTGAATATGGATTTTGTTAGTTGGTTCAAATTTTCGTTTCATATGATTCTTAGGAAATTCGAAGAAAAGAGTGGAATCCGAAAAAGATAAGCAATGAAATCCCAAGTAATGGCATCTAATCTCGAGTCCAAGTAAACAATTAGTAGTTAATCTTACTTATCGATTTTGTTTACAATCATTATCTCACTGTTTTTATTGCTCTACCTATCACTAGTCTGCAATGTTTTGCAACATATTAATTCTTGAACATGAACTAAGTAAAATACTTTACTCCAGGTAACTAATTGAAGTCATAACCATGGAAATTCCTGCTTCTGAAGAGTCTTGAGCTAGACCTAATGCCCTAGTAGGTCTACGGTTTAGCGAATCAACATTTAGAAGAACATATGAAATGTGCATGTTTAGAATCAATAGTAAGAGCTCACCAACACCTGATGCAAAGACAATAATGTTAAGGTATTACAAATCTAAAGGCTACATTCTATTGACTTGTTCAATAACCCTAGACACCTAATACAAATATATACATACCCCAAATATATGCCCTGCAGTTGATTACAACACCCTTACAGAATGACCTAAATATCCTTATTATCGTAACAGAGGTAATGCAAGGAAAGATGCAAGCAATAAGCATTTCAAGTTTTTCTGATTCCATAGAGATGGAGGTAATCAGTACAATGCTATGATGCAAAGAACACTCGTGCAAGCAATTAAATTACGTTGAGAGCGGTAAATGGGAAAGGCTTAGTCAAATGCAGTGTTAAGAGATCTGACCTCTTATTTTCTTATAGTTAACTAAACTGCAAGAAATCTGAGCACCACAAAGAAGCTCCAAATGACTTGTTTAAGAAGTGTGAATGCAGTAAATGTAATGTTTTTTGTTCTTTTTTGTTATGAAAAGGTTAGGGGTTCAGGGCGACCCAAACCTGCATTCAATAAGTTGTATCCCAAGACAGTCTTTTTCCACAATACAATGTAGGCTTTCATTCAGTGGAGAGTAGAGTACAAAATTGCATCCCCAGGCATACTCAAATACATTACAAATTGAAAAAGAGATGAACGATATGGAAGATAATATTTATAAGCAATATTGAGTATTTGATAGTTTAGTACGCATGACAATAGAGCATTAAAGCTTATTGCTTTTAATACCCATTTTCTACCAATGTAGAATCACTTGCCTTTAGTTAGAGCTATACCAAGCAAAAGCCCTGACCTAGCATTGTTCCCAAAACACTATCCTCCAATATCATCAATTTACCTTTTAAGTCTGTTTGAAACCCTAACTACTCTAGTAAGTTAGCCACATATCCCAAATGATAGGTATGAGATACTAGGAACTGCCCAAGGATTAAAAAAGAAAAGAAAAAAAGGTAACTTAAGTTAAAGAGAATGTACATCAAAATCAAGAAATTTAGATACAATTCAAACAAATGGGGATATTATATCCAACCATAATTGGGTCAACCATCCCAGTCCGTCTCAATTGTCTCCGTCTCCCACATTCTTTTCTTTCTCTCAAAAGAGACAACTCACTAACAAGACAAGTAAACAAACCTAATCTCAACTTCACAAACTTGAGACGTGGCTATATGCAATGCAACACATCCCGTGCACCTAGTATAAAATGTTTGGTGCGAGAGTGGTATTGTATCCTGACATGGATATAACACCATGACATAACCGATGTGTACCAGTCCGATCAACATATGGGGATTGGGTCAGCTGTAGCAATGAAATCACATAACATGGAACAATTTATTTATTTTCCATGACTCTTAAGCCTAAGCAATTTATGCATCATTTATATAGAAAAAGTTATCAGGGTCCCCTTTGGGGCATACTGGTTGTGGAACGCACCTGTGGTGACTCGATGACGCGAGTCCTCCGAACAAGCCAAGTTGCCACCCACAACACAAAAGATAACACAAGTGCGAAAGCTTTGTAACAAAACTAAACACCACTGCTTCATCGTGTGGTGCCATTTACACAAGTTAATATATATAACAAACTTAAAGAAACTACAAATTGTCCAAAATACATGATGAACAACAACAAAATTATACACGACCAGAATATTTAATGTAGTCCTACTCTAATTACGAGAAGTATGGTCGGACACAGAATGAACACCTAAGTGTAAACACACTAAGCAAACATAGATGACCAAGTGAAGTAGTCCTAGTCTGCATCGGACTCGTCCTGCATATATATAGCGTTTTTTTAATTATTGGCTAAATATTGTAGATATTTTTGGTAGTACCCTATGCGGGTTGCATATTTATTTTGCTATGTATACTTTGGACAAATTTATCTAGTTTTCTTGGAATTTAAACCTTTGTACCATATATGTAGAATGTATATGACATGATTTGGTCGATGGTGAATTTTAACTAACTTAAATACGACACATTTTAATATAGCTATACATTTTCTTTACCATGGGTTGCAAATGAATAAGTATTTGGTTCTACTATCTTGAGGCCTCATTCTTGTGAGTGAATAGGTCCGTTCCAGTACCAATGCTCCAAAGTGGGATGCTTGAGGACGATTTAAAACCAACCAAACTCCCTTTTGTCCCAGAACCCCCAAAATTTAGATCGTTCGTCCGCTCACTTGAAAATACGTCCAATTTACTCAAGAAACAAGACTTTTTTTTTCGGCTCTATTATTTTTAGAGTTTATGAAATTGAAACACCCCATAATTTCAAACGAAATAAAATCATTGTGAAGTAAACACCCTTGAACCAACCAAAATTATAACAAGATGAAGATACTAATTTCAAACAAATAAGATAAAAATAAAGTATCTTCAAACCAAGCAAAATCGAACAAGATGTCGATATATTAAATTCACATCAATAACTAACAAAATATAAAACATCCTCGTAAAACATACCTTTGAAGCAAGAAAATCAAAGCGTAATCAATGCAAGCAAAATCTAAGCAAATGTAAAACGAAAAACCATAAATTAAGAGAGAGATGAAAAACAATTTGTTAACAATTAATGGAGAGATGAGTGGAGTATTCTACTTACCCTAGCTAGTTTAGAATATCGCACAGCCAGCTAGAAAAAAGAGTGTGTACTAGCCAAGGAGAGGCAGAGGGAGAGAGGAGAGAAAGGGAGGTTTTGTTTTCTCATATATGAGCGATTGAGCGGGGATATTGAGGTTTCCAAAAGGATTCAAAATAATGATAGAGCGGGATTTTTTCGTTTCCAAATTTCACCAAATTTTCGGGTTGCTTTGGTTTCCCTCTTTCGCAAAATTTTGAAATTTGCATTGACCAGTATGACCCTATGAAATTTGAGTATCAGAAGTCAGAACCGATGGAAATTTGACTAAATTTCGTCAACCTTACCCGATTTGGGTCAAAGTCAGAATTGGTTTTTTGACCGGATCAGGTTAGACCACTAGTTCAAATAAAACCAGAGCGGTTCTTTGTTAGAGAAAAATCGCGCGCCATTAGTTTTGGTACAGCCCGCACACAAAGACATCGTCGTGATTTAGCGATATGATTATATAACCTGTAATTATAATGGCTCAATTATAATTGAGGCAACTAAAGGAAGTATTTGGTTGAATCAACACGGCCAGGTTAATTGAAAACTCCAAAGTTAAACACGTTTTTTAACATTTGAACAACCGAGTTGACCGGTTTACCAGTTCATAACTTGAATCGGGCAGTTCAAACTTCAAACCATAGTACAAAATATCAGGATATGAGTGTTTATCGATACTCAATTTCTTGATATGTATCGTGGATATATCCCCATCTTTGGGGATATTTTACATTGTTTGATGGGAGGGGTTCAAGGTACATATCTTATCTTAACATTTAAACAAACTCAAAATTGTTAGGGCATTTATAAGTTTTGGGTTAGGCTAATTTTTTGTGGATATGATTTTCTAACTATTTTAAACATTGTCACAAATATTTTTAAAAATATATATATATTATAAACTTGCTAAATACAATATCAACAATGGTGAAAATGAACGGTCTACAATTAGCCAAATTTTGTAAATTGTTAACTACATTAAACAAGTTTTGAATTTTTGGATTTTTTTATTATTTGTGAGAATGTTTAGAATAGTTAGGAGATCATATCAACAAAAAATTAGCCTAATTCAAAACTTATAAATGCCCTAACGATTTTGAGTTTGTTTACGTGTTAAGCTAAAATATGTCCCTAGAACCCCTCCCTTGTTTGATATGCAAATATCGTAGATATATCTAAAGCAATCTACTATCTATATACTAAAGCAGAGACCTATTGTATTTTCTATCCTACAATCCCACGTACATGGGATCTCTTTGGAAGGTTTGAGTATATTTCCAATTCTTATATTTGGAGAGTTTGAGTGTATTTCCAATTCTTATCTATTTGATTAAATAAAAAAAATACTAGAAAATATGTGATTTGTAGAAGGTAATTTCCTATTACGAATCAAACACTTTTAGTGTTCCAATTCTATATTTGATCAAATAAAAAAAATACTATAAATTAGGTGATTTGTAGAAACTAATTCCCTATTACAAATCATACAATTTTAATGTCTATGATAAAGCACCGACATATTTTGAATATATCCTTAACATGGCCTCAAAACATAGTTATTATACAAAAAATAACATCACAAAATAACAGCAAAACAATAATGACAAATATTTTAAAATATGTATTCTAAATGAAACTAACGCCAAAAACAATTAATGGGGAATCAAAACTGGATGCAAATGTATCGAACTAACCTCAAATAATATTTAACAAGAAATTGAAATCGATGCAAATGCAAGCATTAAACTAATCTTAAAAAGTAATTAATATAAAATCGGAATATGGATACAACTACATTAAACTAACCTCAAAGAATAATTAACAGGAAACCAAAACTTGGATGGAAATACATCAAACTAACATGAAAAAATAATTGTTGGAAAATCGAAAATTGGATGCAAATGCATTGAGCTAACTGCTAACCCTTGAAGATTAAATTAATGGGAAATCGGAAACTGGTTGCAACTGCATTGAACTAACCTAAAAAAAAAATTAATTATAAATTGGAAACATATAATGCAAATGTGTGGAACTAATCTTATAAAATAAGAGTTAGTCTTCAAGTCATGTGTTGTATGGTATGCATGCAAGATGGGCCTTTGATCAAGACTTCTTTGATGAAATACACCCACCCTCTGTGGTGTGATCTAGTGGCCCAGATGTATCTCGCGCACGATACATCTCGCGCACCATAGATTTAGCCATAAAATAATTAACGGAAAATCAGAAACCGGATGCAACTGCACTGAACTAATCTAAAAAAATACACTTGATGCAAAACCTCAAGAAGTAATTAATGGGAAATCGGAAACTGGTTGCAAATTAATTGAACTAACCTCAAACAATAACTAACCTCAAATAATAATTTACATTTATTGAATTTGGATTAATACAACAATTATCTGGATGCAAATGCATGGAATTGACCTCGAAGAACAATTAACAGGAAATTGAAAATTGGATGCAAATGTATTAAATTAACCGAAAAAAGAATAATTAACGAGAAATCATAAATTTGATGCAACCGCATTGAACTCGCTTTCAAAAAAAATAAATAAATTGAAATTGAAATTGATGCAACTGCATTGAACTAACATCAAAATATAAATAACGGAAAATCAGAAACTGGATGCAAATACATTGAACTAACCTCAAAACATAGTTGGGTTATATGTTGTGGGAATATCTTGGTAAGTATAGTTTTGCATTTAAAATGGTGTTTATCTTATCTCTTTCCGTATGGTTGGGATATCCTTGCTATTCAAGTAGCTTCAATATATATGAACTTTGCCTTATCAGGTAATCTCACAAAAATTCAATCAAACTTCTATTATTAAACAACAAAATGAAGTTGAGGGGTTTTATCAAACGCGAGTTATTTTTTTTTAATGGAGAGTGAGATTTTCACGTTATAAGAAATTTGGTTGAGTAATCAATATAATACTAATATATAATAGTTATGCATATTTGCAAATATTTTTTAGAATAATTAATATAACAACACCCGTTTGTAGATAATATTTGAAGATTCCACATAGCGAGCCATGCATAATTTAAAGAATAATTAACGGAAAATCGGGAACTGGATAATCTTCGATGATCCCATATAGTAAATTAAGCATAATTTAATTTTTATGTCATGTTTGCAAGGGCATGCACTACAAATGGATTAGTAGAAGTTGGTATTACACACCACATTGATAATTATAAGAAAATCGAAACTCGATTCAAATACATAACTAAGCTCTCAAAGAGTAATTAACGGAAATCGAAAAATTTATGCAAATGCAATAAACTAAACTCAAAAAAAAATAATTAACTAGAAATCGAAACCTGGATACAATTGCATTAAACTAACGCCGAGAATAACTAACGGAAATCATAAATTGATGCAAATCCTTGAAAAATATTTAACGGAAATCGAAAACGGTATGCAAATACATCAAACAAACTTCAAATAATAATTAATGGGAAACCGGAAATTGGATACAAATGTATTAAACTTAACTCAAAAAATAATTAATAGAAAATTAAAAACCGAATGCAACTGCATTGAACTAACCTCATAGAATAATTAGTGGGAATCAGAAACTAAATGCAAATGCATTTAAATAACCTCAAAGAATAGTTAATGGGAAATAAAAAACCGGATATAATTGTATCGAACTAACCTCAAATCATAAATAATCAGAAACTAGATGCAGATCTATTGAACTAACCTTAAAAAGTTGAGCATGTCTTTAGTGCGCAGGTCGTATGGGCCTTTGGATCAGTATTTTTTTGCATTGCAATACACACGCACTCGCCTTGTATGAGTGGCCCCGTGATGTGATGGCACACCATACATCACGCCAAGCACCATAGATTTAGCCTAAAAAGTTATTAACGAGAAATCGGAAACTGGATCCAAATGCAATGAACTAATCTCAAAGACTAATTAACGAAACATTGAAAAATGGATGAAACTGCATTAAACTAACCTAAATGAATAATTAACGGGAAATTATAAATTTGATGTAACTACATTGAACTAACCTCAAAAAATAATTAACGGAAAATCGAAAACTTGATGCAAATGCATTAAACTAACCTCAAAGAACAATTAACATTAAATCAGAAATTGGATGCAACTGCATTGAACTAGCCTCAAATAATAATTAACAGAAAATAAAAACTGGATGCAAATCAGATTAAACTAAAATCAGAGATTAACTAACGGGAAATCAGAAATTGGATGCAAATGCATTGAAATAACCTCAAAAAATAGTTAACTAGAAATCGAAAGTCGGATGTAACTGCATCGCACTGACCTCAAAACATAAATGTCCACCTTTTTAGCCTTCTCAATGAGTAATTAGGAACCCAAAATGAAAGTGAGTTTATGTAACGCCCGTGATTTAAAATGGCTAAATCTATCGGCTTGTGAGATGTATGGTACGCCTCATCCGGGCCACTCACACACGAGGTGAGGGTGTATTGCATCAAAGAAGTAATCGATCCAAAAATATGTATTTATTTATTAATTAATTAATTTAATTATTTATTTAAAAATTCACTTGGATTGGATTTGGGATACGCGGGCCCGATTTATGGGCCCGAAGTCCAGTTGGGCTTGGGTTTCAAACCCAAATATATATTCATACTTTTCCGATAATAGGTTCTTAGAAAAATAAAATAAAATAAAAAAAAGAGGGGAGATAAAAGCTTGTTGGCTAGATTCGGCGCTTTGAGCGCCGACGATTCTATATTTAGGAGGATTCGTCGAGCTTTTAATACAGGTGAGTGGTTATATTTTTAAAGGTGAGTGGTTATATTTTTAAATTGGACTCGAGATCTCTACAACCGGGTACAGAGATCATCTCTGTAACCGTGTTATCTCGCCGTTGATCCGAATCCGAGATGTGTGTGTGTGCCTCGATATCTGTGTGTGTGTGCTCCGAGATACGAGATGTGTGTGTGTGTGGTACAGACTACAGAGATCAATCTCTGTACCCGGTTATAGATTAAATCTGAAACTATGTTGTATTGACTGTCGAAGCTTTATGGGCGTTAATGGCAGTTAAAGCCCAACATAAAGAAATCGGCATGTTTGTCTGTTTGAACTTTTTCTTTGCTGTGGTTTGGAATTTATTGATTGATGTCGGGGGGAGTAAGGGTTTTATGTTTGGTTATGGAGGTTTGAATGGGTGGGCTGTTGAAGCTTTAAAAAGGGCTGTAATGGCGTCGCAAGATCGAAACCGTCCGGATTATTGTTTGAACTCTCCTTTTTGTTGTGGTATGGTTGGTTGATGTATGATTGAAATGCGGGATTGGGTGCGGGTGTCGGCCCCGTGGAAGTCGTTAATGGCGCCAATTCTAGATCTAGTTTTGATGAAGTATATGAATTGAATGATTTGAGGTTTTGGTTTTGTTAAAGTTGTAGGGTTTTATATGGGGTTAAAATCGGTTGGTTGAAATGGGTGGCGATTGAACTTGATGGTGGTCGATTTGGTGGTTGCCCGGTTGGTGGTTGGTGGAGGGAGCCGGTGGTAGCCGATGGAAAGATGACAGTCGGGCCTTGGGCCGATTTGGTTTTTGACTTTAGTTTTAGTTGTTTGGGCCAACATTAGATTGTTTTGTTTGGGCCGGTCCACATTAGTTTAAGTTGTTGTCAGCTTAGTTTAAGTGTTTGGGGCCAATTTCTAATATTGTTTGGGGCCACCCATAGGACTTAATAGAGATCCAAATGGGTCTTTCAACATTTAGACTTTTGGGTTATAAGGTTTGGGGTTTGGGCTTGGCTAGTGGGTCCGAACCATGACCTTAACCATGAGCCCATGAACCATGCACCTTTGCCCTTAGCCATGAACCATGGCTATGACCCCGAACCTTGTTGAACATGGAAACGGCAGTTTGACTTTGACAATGACGGGTTGACTTTGACCATTGACCGTTGACTATGAAATGTTGACTTTTTCTAGATTTTCACATATTTAAGAATATGGACAAATGTAGTAATAAAATGTTGTCGAAATTGTATGGACAAATCAAATGATAGAATGTTGTGGAAGCTTGTATAAACTTGGTTGTCATTATCTAAGACGTCTTGTGACGCTGATAGTTTGTATTTTTGACTGTGGACAAGAGTGAAAAATTTAGGAGATATAATATTCCTAAAACGCTATAAAAATGTTATGCGGTATGTTTGGAGCTATTGTGACGTTATGGGGTATGTTGAAATTGTTGTTCTGGTAAAGGATATCATATGATAAGATATCGATTAATTGCAATATCTTTGAGAAATTTATATAAACGCTCTATTATTATATATGTGAGATGCTACTATGAGGTAGTATAGTATTGGTGAATATTTTCCCACGGGATTGTGGCTTAGTGCAATAATATATTGGCACGTGAAATGATGAAAGGTGTTATGAGATGTATTGAGATATTTCTAAATAGTATGGCTTAGTGCAATAATTAATGAGCATGTCTTCGCACCATAGAGATGTATGGTGCTTGCAGGTAATGTGGGCCTTTGATTAGTACTTTTGCCATGCAATACACACGCACCCCTTGGTATGAGTGGCCCAGATTTGATAGCATACCATACACGAACTCACCAGACCATAGATTTAGCCATAATTAATTGGCATGCACGCGATATAGTGAAATTATTATGAGTCATGAATGTATGACACTTGAATAAATTACGAATCGAAAATCATAAAACCTAGCTACCACAACTCATGTGATTTGGCCCGCCTAGTGATGGGCGATGTGATATGATTGTCCTTCGGGCGCTTCAGTGAATCTGAATGGCCCTTCCGGGCGTAAGTAATGTGATTGGCCCTTCCGGGCGCTTCAGAAATCTGAATGGCCCTTTTGGCATAGCCAATAGTGGCTTGATTATTCCGCTCGCAAAAATTAGAACGAGACGCCGCGATAGTTTATGCCGAATAGTGGCGATTCTACATAATGGCTTTCGTGTGAGGGTTACTTGGTGTGCGGCATCCCGCTCAGGGTAGTTATGCACAGAGTGGTTCATTATGTAAGGGGAGGCATGTGGATGTACATGTTCGACGTTGGGAAGCGATTGTGGTAGCCAGGGAAACTAGGTAAGACATAGATACGACGTGATTTTAGGGACACGCAAAGAAAGTCTTAATTAATATAATCATGGTAATATGTTGGTTAATGATATATCTTTAGATAGATTATTATATATGGTTTTGCAAAAGGGTGGGTCAAACTAATTACTTATGCGAGAGACGATCCACTCAGAATTGAGCATGGAATGAGATAAGTATAGAATATGTTTGGCTGGTTATTAGTTCAGTTAGAACCTAAGGCGCCTCGGTGGAGGAACTAAATGCCTTTTATTATGCGTATGGTTTGTTGTGTGGTTAGTGGGAAGCTAAGGCACCTCAGTGGAGGAACTACCTGCCTTAATTATGGTACTTAAGGATGTTGTATTATTCGTTGGAGGTTAAGGTGCCTCGGTGGAGGAACTACCGCCTTTATTTATTGTGTATATATATGTATAAGTCTAATTTGTATTTTAGAGCTACTCACACCATTTTTTATAATGTTGACCCGATTTGCATGTTTGTTTATCGGATGTGTTCATTAAATGAACATAGTTGATAAGTCTTGACATATTTAGTGTTGAAGAAGGTTGGTTGTTGCTTGTGGTTTGTGCGTAGCGTGATTTCAAGATAGGTTTTGTTTTCCCTTGAGGTGATATAGATTTTCAGTTGAGACAATGTTATTTGTATTTTTTTCATTTGTAATTTTAAATAAAGAGTTATTGAAAAGAGATTTGTAACCTAATCTTATTTGTGAATTTTTGTAATGAAGAGGACTTTGTTTAATTGAAAATTTTATTGGTTTTAATTATCCGCATATGTAAACCGTTTATGGGTTTTTGGAAGTGGAGAGTTAGTCACACACCGAAATCAAGAGTCGAGAACAAATATTGTTTTTTGAATTCTCACGAATTTGGGGTGTGACAGTTTTATAAAAACATACTCTTACATGTATGCAAAGTGTATAGAAATTGTAAACTATCAAACTAACTTAGACAAACAATTAACGGAAATCTGAAACTAGATGCAGATGTATTGAACTAACCTCAAAGAGTAATTAATGGGAGATTGGAACTTGGATGCAAATGCAATGAACTAATCTTAATGACTAATTAACGAAGCATCGAAAACTGGATGCAAACTGTACTCAATTAATCTTAATGAATAACTAACGGGAAATCATAAAGTGAATGCAATTGAATTGAACCAACCTCAAATAATAATTAACGGGAAATCGGAAACTTATGCAACTACATTGAACCAACCTCAAAGAATAATTAATGAGAAATTGGAAACCGATGCAACGTACTACATTAAACTATCCTCAAAGAATAATTAATGGAAAATCAGAAACTTTATGCAAATGCATTGAACTAATAACCCTAAAACATATTTGTATTATGGCTAAATCTATGGTGCGCGAGATGTATGGTGCGCCATTACATCTCGGCCACTCATACCAAGGGGTGCGTGTGTATTTAATGGCAAAAGTACTAATCCAAAGGCCCATATTACCTCATGCAAGACCAAGACATGCTCTTGTATTATATGTAGGGGAATAAATGTCTCGACAAATATAGTTTTGCATTTTAAATAGTGTTTATTATAAATTTTTAGGCTAAATCTATCGTGGCGATGATGATCGGCGTTACCACACATCTGGGCCACTCACACACAGAGGTGTGGGTGTATTTCACCAAAGAAGTACTGATCCAAAGGCCCATACAATTTGTGCACCATACAACATGTGCACCGAAGACATGCTCATTTTTTTATTGTGATTAAGAATGCCTTGCTATTCAAGTAGCTTCAATATTATCTTTGCCACATTGGGCATTCTCACAAAACTTCAATCAAACTTCTATTATTAAACCTAACAATAAAAAGAAGACGATGAGTTTTATCAAGGTTTGGTGCTTCCTTTTTATAGAGAGCGGTGCGAGAAATTTAAATGAGTAATTAATATAATTTTTATATCTCGTAGCTATGCATAGTTGTTAATATTTGTCAGAATAATTTAATATAATGGCACCCGTTCGTAGGACACGTTCATGTGATAAATCTTTTCAAGTGGGAGTAGTGTAATCTTTGAGGATATGAAAACAATCAATCTGTTTTAGTGATTTGTACACATTAGTACGTAGTTTAACGGTGATGATCCCATTTATCTAATAAAACTATTATACAATAAATCACCATAAATCTAATAAAACTATTATACAATAAAACTATTATATCAAGCTAGACATGCTCTTAAGATAATTCTATTTGAAAATTACAGATTAATATCCTAAACCACAAAGTGATGATGCTATCTCAATTTGATCCCTTAGTTTCCAAGTACTTATGCACCATAATCACTTGTCATTAACGTATTTCGGTTTATTTTCAATAAAAATATATTCTTATTCGAAAATTTGTGTGAGAATTTTATAAAGCCTTTTCAACACATAAAATATTTAATAGATCACGGGCGTATTGTAAAGACTCAAATTCTCACTAAGGGTATTTTCATAAATTTCATATTTAACCTAGGGACATTTATGTAATTGGTCGGTCGGGTTATATTTCAAACGTACGTAACTTAATGAAACTTACCTCAGACTTCTAAGCCACGTTAGATAAGCAAATCTTATGAGAAAAATTTGACAAAATGTCGGTTAGCGGCTTTTTTCTCAAGGGTCGGCACGAAGTTAACAACTTACACGCATGAGTGGGTTATTGTTATAGCCCTCATGTGAGATAGAATATAGGAGATTAAATTTAGCGGATGGGCCGAAAAAATAATTACGACGACGCCAAATGAGTTAGTGGTTAGGAGTGAATTAGGACCTTAAGCCTAATTGGGATATATTGGGCTTGGGCCTTAATATATCGGCCCAAACAAAACAAAAATCGCACAGAAACCAAATCGCACCCAAAATTTTCCCCCAATTTGCCAATTTCAAAACCTAAGAGAGAGAAAATCCAAATTTGCCCAATTCCATCGATTCAAATCAAGAATTCTTCACACCCAATCCTTAGAAACCATAACCTCAAGTGTGGGAGTTCGAATTTCCAAACGCATCCTGAAGTGAAATCGCAGCGACAGGTGAGTTAATTCCTCTCAAATCGATAGTGTAAACTCGATTTCGATTTAATTAGTTGTAATTGATGAGAGATAATTGATATGGGGTGGTGTTGTATTCGGAAGTAGCTTGTTTGGAGAAGTAGAGCTTGCGAAATTGGTGGAGGAGAAGCTAGAGTGAGCGAAAATTGGTGGAACCGAAAGCTAAGGAGCTATTCTACCGATTTGGTAAGGATTTTAGTATATTCAATCTATTTTAAAGAATTGATGTTGGTTCTAGGCTTGTTTAAGATCACGTTGAGTATCGAGTGAGTGAGAAAGAACACCCACTTAGTATTATTAACGTCGAGAAAGAATTACTATGCTATCTACAATATTCAACGTTAGCATTATTAGTAACGTTAGTATTATTAACGTTAGTAATATTCAACGTTAGTATTATTAACGTTAGTATTATCAACGTTAGTATTATTATTAACGTTAGTAATATTCAACGCTAGAATTATTAACGCTAGTATTATTCAACCCACTTAGTAATATTCAACGCTAGTATTATTAACGTTGAGAAAGAATTTGGTTTTGATGCTATCTACAAAACCAAATCCTTAACGCCGAGATTCTTTTCGACTTTCGTGATAAGAATTTCCTCGTTAGTTTGATAAACTCTAATGACCGACGATACATCTGATGTTATAGGAGTGATCTCGAGTGGATTTGGTTAAGGGGGCTTGATTCGGTTAAGTGGGCTTGAAGAAACGGAGCTTGCTAAGGTAGGAACTTACATACCAATATATAGCATGCTTATTTTCATGCATGATTTGATTGTTTTAAATTGAGAAAAATAGTTTGCGTATCAACCATGCATGTATATGTGATATCCATGTTTTGCATTGTATTCCTCGATATAAACTATATATATGGATAGCTTTAGTGAAATGGTTTTTGTGAAATCGGGTAGTGGGGATTTATTTTCTTTGTTAAAAGAGTAAAACCGGTTTTGGAAGGGTTCTCGCCTCTTGTCTCAAGAAGGAGACGAGAGATGGATTTTTAATGCGGGTAAGGATTACCCGGTTGTTTGTAACTAGGTGTGAGGTTCGATTGTTCCCGGATGGTTGTTGTTATTTTTACGATGATTCGCCGCTTGGGAATCATTGGTTGTTATTTACTATGACCGCCCCGCTTTGGGAGTCATAGGTTGCTTTTACCGATTGTGGGAAATCCAGAACTCACACCTACGTAATCAAAACTAAATTTAAAAGGAAAACTAAATATGTAATTATAGTATTTTGAAATAACCGGTAATACGAGTATATATATATATATATATATATATATATACTATGCTTATCACGAGGGCATTTGGAAAAGAATTGGTGAATTCCTATAAAGAAGGAACTGTTGTTGCATTCCGGAGACGCAAGCGCTTCTAGGATTCCAACTGTGGTGTACACCTTTTGAGGTGGTGGGCCATCTTGAAAGGGATGCATCACAGGATGTAGTCCGGGAATTCCCTTTCTACTTTTCTAGATAACCATGCTTGTACGTGTCACGCTGTATGGTGATTAGCTTGTGTGGGGTTAAATGTTACCTCGATGAGGTTCAGACGCGAGGAGTGAGAGTTTAGTCCACTCCCTCGGATGTGTGTCGATCCCGAAAGCAGTTGTAGTCCGCCGAACGGTTGACCACCGTAATTTAGGTGACAGCCCGTATGGGGGTCGTGGTCACAGGGCCCACCTGAGCCCTAAAAGCTTTGGGGATTTTGTGTGTACGAACACAACAACGGCATTTCAGCTCCCTACCAGAAAAATCAGGAAAACAACGGTGCATGGTTCACACTGGAAAGTACTGAACCAAGATTGCCTCGCGGATCAATGAAACCAGCATTCTCTCACCATTCTAATAGGATGCAGCGGCCACAATAGTTGTATGATGATTGTGAAAACTATATTTTGAAAATTAAAGAAGCATGCCGATACGATTGATGCTAGTTAGTGATTTAGTATATAGTCACGATATTTTGATTTGTATTATGACAAACCTGCATGTTTTAAATGTTTTGTTATAAGTAGTCTATGTATTGGTTATGTGCGTTTCTACTGGGCATAGTTGTTTGCTCATCCTACTTAACATTTCAGACGAGCCAGTTGCAGAGGAGGCTTTTCCTAACCCTAGCGATGATGGTTATGGGGATTTGGGAGGATTCCCTTATGCTTGACGAGGACAGAGTCTAGTTCATTCTTTTGTTGTATAGAGATAGTCTAGTTCATTCTTTTGTTGTATATATTGAGAGCTAGCTCATTTTGGATGTAATAATGATGTATTGGAGTGTAGTTAATCTTAAATATTTTGATATGTATATGGGCATCACAAATTGTGTATAGGGTGAAGATTTTGTATATATATGGTTGTTGGAAGGGTATTATGAAATGTCCAGGTTTATGACAGGTTTTAGGGTTTACGAATGTCGATTAAACAAAGGAAACTCTGCCAAAATTTCGATAGAATCGGGATAGCGATCGCCTCGAGATTCATTCCATGTCCTCGGGATGTGTGTTGGGTCTCGGCTAAACGATGCCCGATCCAAAATCTAGTATCTATCTAAAAGGCTATATCGACAAATACTGTGGATATTGTGGATATCTTTTGATATATCATTTATATTTATTTGAAATATGATGGTAAATATTAAATAAGATTGTTATCTAAACTAAATATCCCCATATATCACAATATATCCTAAAATATCGTAAATATCATCAAAATATTGATGATATTTACAATATATCTCTAAACTTATCGCTTTATTTATATGAGGGCGATTTATATATCTTTTGCTTAAATGAGATATTTATCGCGATATTTTGTACTATGGTTCAAATCGTCAAAAAACTCGTTCAATCCGGTTCAATAGTAAAAAGTCAACTTGGGGAGTTTCGAATCCCGGTCAAATAGGGGGAGTTGTAAAACCATTTATTTTTTTCAAAATAAGTCACCGATATAACCAAAGTTACATTCCACTCTAAGAGTATGATCATTAGAGGGAGCAACCATTACAAACTAGTTAATCTATTAATCCCCTATTAAGCAAGCCTAACAAGTTACATTATAAGTGTTTCAAAGAAGATTTGCCAAAACACACCCGTTAGGGTCGGAAGTGATCTTGTTCGGATGAGATTGCGAAGGAGATGTTTGTTAGAGAGAGTTGAGATCGGACTTCGACTTTGAAGTTGCCTACGCATCCAAATGTTGTATTTCTTTGGGATCAAGTCTCGATTTTGTTCGAAAAAATGTCAAAGGTTGGATTTTATAGGTAGGATTGGTGATAGTTACTTTCTCATTCTCCAATATTCCAAAATGGGGATGAAGTTGAGAACCCAAAATCTTGAATGTTTGACTCGGAAAACATGGACGATTTTACGTGGAAGTTGTTTGACTGCAAAACATGGGCTGCGAACCGATTTATTGATTTTACCATATGTAAGCTTTGAACATGGGATCATCCATGTGTGGGTTTTATTGTAATTAAGCTTGAATTTGCATTGGCTTTGATTTTGCATCTACATTGTGATAAGTTCGTTGAACCAACTTGAGATAATGAGTGGATCAATTTTTGTAGATAAGCAACTATTTAAAATGGCTAAGCTTCGAAAACATGGTTTGAGTTTTGTATTGAATTTGGCTTTTAACCCACGCTGGAATCCCAAACAAACCCGGGATTTTAGGGGCTAGAACAATAATGAATTTCCATCCAACCATCAATATCCTTTCCTGGTCGGATAAAAGCAACCAAATCTGCAATTTCTTATATTGTTTCAAGCCAATTTGAAGTAGATCAAGTCCCAAACTCAAGACCATGCTTACAAGTAGGTAGTAAGGTGGAACGGGCCGGCCGGGTTCGGTCGGATATGGCTATTTCCAATCCGAACTAAAACCCAACCCGATCCGAATCAAAGTGAAATTCTCAATCCAACCCTTTGCCTAACACTCCAAATTCAAAAGCCCAAAAATCATATCCAAACCCGAATCCAAATAAACAAGCAAATATGAAAATCGACCAACCCGTACTATTATTCAGATTCAGGTCGGTCCGGTTTGGGTAAAACCTCGACCCGATTCCTGTTGCCTACTTACAAGGGCTCTCTCAAACCCTTGCCAAGATTCCATGAAGGGTCATGGTATTGACACCCCCATAAATGGGACTAACACCCTTTGACCAATTCAACGGTACTAGCACCCCCTTCATTAAATACACAAAACACTAACGGCAAGCACCGCCGCTGGATTGCACAATCCACGCATCGGGTTGCCGCGAGATTCCATATCCCACTAAGGTGGCTGCCGTGGGTCTTTTATTATTATTTTTAATAGCCACCATAAAAAAAAGTTAGTTGCCGCAAGATGATTTTGTTTACTAAAATGGAGTCTTTGCGTGCGTTAATTATCAAAACTCTTCCTCATTAATTTGATCACAAAATTTTCTTATAGCATATGAAAATATTTGCCGCGAGATAGCAAAATTATGGCTCGATTGTATATTTTTTTTGTCATGGTTTTGGTGTTGTTCTTGGAGTGTATAAAGAAACTTTAAAGAAGAAAATGAGGTATCCATATGTCGTGTGTGTTCAATACGCAAAATTTGAAGTGAAAAAAAAACAAAAAACACAAAAAATATATGCTGCGGCAACTGCCTGCCGTGGGATATGCGATCTCGCGGCAACCCGATGCCGTGGATTGTGCGATCTCGCGGCAATTGCCTACCGTGGGATATGAGATCTCGCGGCAACTGCCTGCTGTAGAACTATGGGCATGTGGGGTGTAAAAGGACATATAAGGAATAACCATTATTGTTTTACTTTTTGTCAAAGGGGTGCTAGTCTCATTTATCAAGGTGCCAATACCGCGCCCCTTCCATGAATTAATCAGAGATGATACTGACCATGATGTGTATTGGTCATTCATCCGACCATATTTAGCATTCTATGTACATTCATCCCACCATAAGTGGATTTTGTGAATACTTTAAAGAGCCTACTTTAAAATCAAGTCAGATTTTGTGAATACTTTAGCTAGATATTTGGAGCTCGGGACTTCACTCTTACATCCAAGTACTTGTGTACCTTAATTTGAATTATGTGATGTAAGCCGGACATATTCATGCATTTTACGCTCATGCCTTCTTCTTCACAGCCTCCCAAATGGCGCATAGCGGGCATTTTCCCATGAATCCTTTATGAGGATCCTTCAAACCATGAGAAGCATAATTCTCGATCCAAATTCAAGATAGGTTGACCCTTCAACCACCACCTGCCTTTCGGGTACTACTTCAACTTTGTTATGAATTTTACTACCCTTCGTACTTGTGTGATGTCCGTTGCTTTTCTTGCCTTCTTCTGTATTGCTTAGTATTGACTTAATCTTTTCTGATTTCTCTTTATTAAGCAACCAACCCGACCAAATGTGGATAAGGGCAAGCGCCCAATGCACCCGTCTGAGGAACCTTCAAACCAAAAAAGACGTATTTACATTCCCCCCGAAGATAGGCTGAATCTTCAGCCACCTCGTGCCTTCCAGGTCTTACTTCAGTCACCACTGACAGACGCCGCTACAACTTGCCATCAGCTGATGAGATTGCTGTTATTTTACCCAGAGATGGCAGTGAGGGATAGACATCGTAGACATTGTGATTTATCTTAAAGGAGGAAATGAATTTGTTCATATCAGTGAATGTCATCCAGCTTACTTACCTTTGCACTATGTGTTAATGTTTCCTCGTGGAGAGCTTGGGTGGTCACCAGATCTGAGAAGTTCGGACCCCTTAACTTCAACCACCACTGCTGACCGCCTCACACAGATGGACTTCTATTCTTACTTACTGTTTCAAATACCAAACGAATATTCTTCTATTCTCATTCCGAGGGAAAAATTGTTTCAAGAATTTTACTTGATGCATGGGTCGCCACCGAACAAAACAGATTATGGTACTACTGATTTAGGCAAGATGTACCGTCGGTGAATTATATCAAAATCTCACCGATGTCCCAAAGAAAACCTTAGATCCGTGATCAAGTTGGAAGGCGGGTAGTTCTACCAAAGATCATACTTCCTCGGCGCATCCAAGGCATATGTTTGAGATATTCCAAGACTTAATGGCTATAACTCGGTTCAACAACCATCCGGATATATTCCTCACCATGATGGTGCGAACCCTCATTGGGAGGAAGTTATTAAGGCCTTCTGCGTAATAAGAACTAAACCGCCATCGATCGACCGGAAGTGGTAGCCCGTGTGTTTGAACTAAAGCGAAAAGCCTTAATGAGAGAGATTAGAGACAAGGGTGTGCTTGGTATTGTTGCTGCATGCACATGTTTACACAATCGAATTTCAGAAACGGTCTACCACATATGCATTCCTTTATATCTTCGACATCAAGACAAAATTCGAGTGCCCGCTTCGGGTTGACCACATTGTTTGTGCTGAATTTCGATCCGTGATAATCGAACCCTGAATTGTTCCGCGATCATTGTTATCAAATGTATGGTTCATGGGCCGTGTGGCTTAAAAAATCCAAGTTGTCCATGTATGGTAAATAGGTGTTGCAAAAATCAGTATCCCCGTGCTTTCGAAAATGTTACAACCATGGATAAGACTCGATATCCTATCTACCGTCGATTAATGACAATCGCAAGAAATATAATGTTAGAGGGCATGAAGTTGATAATAGGGATGTTGTTCCATACAATCCTTATCTTTCTAAGATGTTCGATTGCCATATTAATGTCGAAGTTTGTGCCGGGATACGTTGTGTCAAATACATTCACAAGTACATATTCAAAGTACATATTAATGCCACCTGAAGTGGTTTGGAGGTTGTTCGGGTTTTCTCTTCACCAAGAGAAGCCGGCTGTTGTGAGATTAGCACTTCATCTCCCTGGAATGCACCGAGTGGTTTACAATCCTAATGAATCAATGGATTCTCTTAAGGGCTCAGCAACAAAAGTCAACTCTAACTGCATTTTTCGAGCGGTGTGCTTCAGATCCTGATGCACGAGGGCTTACATATCAAGAATTTCTAGAACATTATGTTTGGAGTAAAAGGTGGCATAGATGGACAAAAAGGACTCAAGCACCTGCTATTGGCAGAATGTACTTTGCAAGTCCTAACTCGTAAGCCGCGGTTTTATTTGCGGTTACTTCTAACTGTTGTAAAGGTCCGCAATCCTTTGATGATCTAAAGAGAATTGGGAATGGTCCTCCGCCGTACTTTCAAAGAAGCGTGTGTTATGCGTGGACTTCTTGAAGACGACAAATAATGGGTGCAATGTTTACAAGAGGGCGCAATCATGCAACCGGGTATCAACTTCGTCGACTTTTTTGTACTATTCTCACGCGAGTAAATCCGTGCAACCCGGCCTTTATGGAATGAATTTTATGAAAGCATTTGTGATGACCTCCCGCACAAGCTTCAAACCATGTTCTTCATTCCTCATCCTACATATGCACGTGTACAAGATTATGGCTTATTTCTCCTAAATGATATTCTCTACTTGAGTCGTGGTAGAACTCTAGCTCATTTTCCTACAATGCCGCCCCAATTAGAAATTGGAGCTTGGTTGTTGGGAAATGACTTATATGGGAGCAAAGGCAATTTCAATTTGATCCACACAATGAAGAGGCACACGCCAATGCCATCCACTTAAATGCTGAGCAACACTTTGCATATAGTGAAGTGACAGATTCAGTAGCTCATAACAGCGGACTACTATTTTTCTTGAATGGAGCAGCCGGCACAGATAAAACTTTTGTTTACAACACCATTGCTGCTACGTGTCGTACTCAAGGACACATTGCTATTATGGTGGCTTCATCCGAATAGCTTCTTTTGCTATTAAGCGTGAGGGTCGGACCGCTTCACTCAACCTTTTGCATCCCATTAGATATTATGGATAACTCTGTATGTGGGTTTAGTAAGCGTTCACCACAAGCTGAATTATTCAGACAAGCTAACCTAATCATATGGGATGAGGTCCCAATGCAAAACAAGTTCTATTTGAAGCCTGTTGATCACACACCGTGATATTCGAGACAATGACAACCCATTCGGGGATTACCGTGGTTCTTGGTGGTGACTTAATCCAATGCCTACCAGGTTATACCCGCAGGGGCCCGAGAGCAAATTGTTCGTTGTTCTTCATGCGATGCTCTTTTCTTTGGAATCACGCCAATGTTCTCACCCCGTAATGTAACATGAGATTAAAGCGTGGCACTTATGAGAATTTACTATTTGCGAGTTCTTAACAAAGGTACAAACATTTCATCTAATTTATAATATTCCTAATTCATAGTTCATTTCGTAGGTAGACTATTCATTTTATATTTATCAGTGTTTGGGTTGATTGGGTGAGGGGAAGCCTTGAAATAGCCATTAATGGCGTTCGACCAAGACCCAAACCGTTCCGATTTTTAATGTGTTGTTTGAATGTTTTGTTGTTTGGATTTTGTTGGGACATTGTTGTTGGGTTGAGGTGAATGTGTTTGTGGTGGATTGGGTGCTGGAGAGGAGCTGTCGAAGCTCCAAAGGTTGTTAATGGCGGGGGATGCGATTTTTGCAATGATGAAATCACGAATTGCTAGGATAGGTGTGTAGGGGTTTTTGTGGGGATGAAAACCGCTGGGTTTGTTTTAGTCATCGATGGCTGGTGGTGGCTGCATCGGTGGTGGAGGCGTTGTGGAAATTTGAGAGGAAGGAGATGAACAGTAACAAAATCGACTTTGGGCTTGGGCCAAAATCGTGGTGGGCTAATATCTTTTAACTTTTGGATTTTTATTTTTGGCTTAAGTTTAGACTATGGGCTTTAGGCTTTGGGCTTTTGGGGTTAGAAGAGTTTGACCATGGTTGACTTTGACAGTTGACCAGAGTTTTTTTTTTTGGCAAGCCTGTTTTAAAATGAGATCAGTAACTCTTTGAAGCTGGTGGGGTTCGAGCCCCAGACCTCTGGTATCATCACCCAAAGATTTTATTGACTTTGCTAGTCGGCACCTGCTCAGTTGACCAGAGTTGACTTTGACTTTGACCAGGGTTGACTTTGAACAGTTGACCCGAAAATTTGACTTTTTCCTAAAATTATGATTCGGTCTATTAGGATAAGTCTAGGACTATTAGCATGTTTGACTTAGGCTAGGACCTTTCTAAATATACTTGTGTACGTGTATTTATTGCTTTGTAATTTTTCAGTCTTTTACGATACACAACGTTATAACACTTATACATCCATGAAATTAATAATGCGTAAACCAAAAATACTTGAATCAAGATATTCCTTTGTTCTCTGAAATAATATATACAATAAATTTCAATAATGCGTAAACAAAACTTACCGCACCCTTTTAGAACTCTCCACTCCTCAAGTTTTGGAATTGAGTTTTATGACTGATGATGTCATATGTTAGGTGGGCATTTATTGAATGTGCCATAAATGGCCCATTAGCGTTATATAAGGGTATTAATTGAATGTGCCATGAATGACTAGATTGTTTGGACTGCCCTAAAGAGGAACTAACGTATTCGCCTTGCGGGTTAGTTGTATTCCTTGAGTGTACGGGAATGTAGGATTGGATATTCCTTGAATATGGCAGGAATGACCCACGGCATTCATTAAATGTGCCATGAATGGCCCGTTAGTGATATGATAGGTGATAAGAGCCCAAAACTGTAGTTTTAACCCTGTAACAGACATACTTTTAGACCAATTATGTGAGTAATAATTAAGAGTTAACACTGATTACGTGTTTTTATGCATTTCAGGCTTCAAAGTCCATTATGTGCAGAAATGTGCCACTTTAGCGAGATAAAGGAGCAAAGGTCGGTTACTAAGGAGTTCCGTGATTAAAGGCCAAGATTCAAGAAGACAAAGCCTTTCTAAAGCCCGGTCAAAAGCTGAAAAGTCGACGCAGGTAGAAACAAAGACACAAAGTCAGTGAGAACTTCCGAAGGCCATATCTTTGGACTCAGACTTCGGAATGGGGCCTACATTATGTCAAAACGACCGGCTCGGAAAGAGCTTTCCAATGGTCTAAGACGTGATCCAATCAGAGAAGCAAAAGTGGACAAAAAGTCTGTTGAAGCCAACTGCAGCTGAAGAGGCCTTTTTGGACTGAAAGAATTGGGTTTTGGGCCTGATTCTCTGGCCCAAAACATGGCTCCAAGCCTATGCACGATTTTTGGATCTGAAAGTATAAAAACAAAAGCTTAGCTCTTTGTTAGGATATAGATAGTTAATCAAGATTTTTTTAGATAGTTAATGGTAGATTTTTTGGTTAGAAAATAAAAGTAGCTTAGAATAGAAAGTAGCCATTAAAATAGCTTCTAGATCTAGTTTTATTTAATTGTTTTTGATTAAGTGTAGTTTCAAATCCAATTATTGTATTAGATTAAACCTTGGAATCTTGTTCTTCATTTTGATTAGGTCAATAAAGTAGTATTTCTATCAACTTCGATTTTTGTCATTTCCATTTCTAGATCCAATTTCAATTCCTGTCCTTATTGCATTTTAGTCATTAAATTAGATTTCATTATTGTTTAATTAAGTAAATTTCAATTCTTTATATCATGTTTAGTTTAAATTCAATCGGAAATGATTGCGTAATGATTCTCGGCTAAACCTCCATTAGAGGGGGTTGAGAAGCCTTGATGAAAGCTTGATTCCGATTAACATAGATTCGTCGTAATTTCCTTTCCACTCTAGAAACGTTTAGTTCACCATGAGAATGGGTTTAATCGTTCACATGCTAGTTATTAATTGGTAGAAATGCCATGTGTAATTAGGGATTAGGAAGAACCAATTGTTCTCGCGGGCGCTTCAATTCAGATTACTTACGATTTGTAGTTAATAGGATTAAGTCGAAGTTAAGGTGGAATCAATTCCCCTCTAACTCCTTATCATCGAATCAACGTAGCATTCCCTTAGTTATTCCCATCATCGTCGACTAGTTGCATTTTGTGGGTAGTTGCATCGTAGTCTAGTTGCCTTTTTAAATAAATCTCTCATTAGACTTTAAGTTTAGATTACTTACACGTGAGAACACAAAGATCTTGGAAGGACTAGGAGGGACGAATCACTCTTTACTCTACTATATCTCATAGGATTGAGAGTAGAATCTTTGATACTGTTACAGGCAGCATAAGATAGTTTTAGTTTACTTACGTTTTGAGTTTCATCGTTCATTTCGTAGGTAAACTATCAATCATATCTTTTATCAAATGGCGCCGCTGCCATCTTAGTTTCACTTTCGTATTGTTTTCGTAGTGTTAGTACTTTTCTTAAAGTCCCATTTCACCCACCCACCCGTGTTTCATTCATACTGTGGTTATCCGATTCAGCGTCGAAAAATCCGACAAAATTAACACTGAAATACCATCGCGCTTTATTTGGCGCACCAAACCCTATAGTCTGATCACGAGTGCGCCGCTTTCGCTTTCCTTGAGCGACCATACAACTCACTGGACCACGAGTGCGACCCGCCCTTAAACTCTGGAATTCTAAGATACACTGAGTGCGACCGCGCCCTATGAGAGCGTGATCCGCGCCCTTAGCAAATTTTTTTCGGATTTCGACAGTTTTGATTCGAACTTTGATCTTTCATATTTTTCAGTGTTCTAACCTGTTATATACACTGAACAAGCGTAAACAAGACGCTATTCATAACCGAAGCAAGGATGCAATCAGGTATTTCTTTCTTCCACACCTCGCATCTCCTGTTAGAGGTTTATACTAGTATATCAGAATTGTTTGGAGTGTTGACGTGTTTATCTAAGTTGGTCTTAGCCTTGTATGAGGTTAAGGTCTGGCCAAACAAAAACACCGAACGTAAATACACAACAACATCAACAATCAAGTCTATCTAGTATACCACCCACTACACCTCTAGCTACTATTTCACACACACCATCTGATATAATGGCGGAAGAAAGAGAGACTCCTCTCTCTGACTTCTACAAAGCCTTGAGCGATAGCTGATAAGAGCCCAAAACTGTAGTTTTAACCCCTTAGCAGTCATACTTTTAGACCAATTATGTGAGTAATAAGTAAGAGTTAATACTGATTACGTGTTTTTATGTATTTCAGGCTTCAAAGTCAATTATGTGCAGGAATGTGCCACTTTGATGAGATAAAGGAGCAATGGTTGGTTACTATGGAGTTCGGTGATTAAAGGCCAAGATTCAAGAAGACAAAGCCTTTGTAAAGCCTGGTCAAAAGATGAAAAGTCAAAGTCCACGCAGCGAAACAAATTGCACAAAGACAATGAACTTCCGAAGACCATATCTTTGGACTCAGACCTTGGAATTGGGCCTACCTTATGTCAAAACGACCGGCTCGGAAAGAGCTTTCCAATGGACCAAGTTTTAACCCAATCAGAAGAGCAGAAGTGGACGAAACATCTGTCGAAGCCAACTGCAGCTGAGGAGCCCATTTTGGACTAAAGAAATTGGGTTTTGGGCCCGATTTTCCGGCCCAAAACATGGCTCCAAGCCCATGCACGATTTTTGGATCTGGAAGTATAAAAACAAAAGCTTGACTCTTTGTTAATGCAGTTAGGTTAGGAAGCTAATGTTAATGGAGTTTAGGGTTAGAAAAAGATAGATCTAGATTAGTTTTTAGATCTAGATCTAGTTTTGAATCTCCATTTTTATTAGTTTTCATTTCCCTTGTTTTAATTTAAAGTATTAAAATATTGTTATTGCTTCATTAGATAAATCAAGTAGTTTATTATTAATCAAATTTGATTTTGTCATTTATCTATTGCTTAGATCTAATTTCATTTCTTGGTTGTTAGTCATTTCGTAGTTATTGATGTTAGATTTTAATTATTGTTTGTTAAATTTCATAAAGTTAGAATCTTTAGATTTAGTTGTCTTAAATTTATAATTAGTTTTAGTTTAAACACCAAACACATCACTCTCACCATTGTTCCTTGTGTTGGATCAATTGAATTTGTTTAAGTCTTGAAAATTAAGAGTGGAATGAATTCCTTACTCATTATATTGCATGAATATGTTTTGAGAGTAAGAAGAATTGATTTAAACGTAAGAACGGTAGGATTACGTATTAGTGTTCTTGTAGCATTAATATTTAGGATTTTACTGTTTTTACGGTTATCAATAGCCCCAAATCTTGCATCGTTCTAGCAGACCCAGTGGGGGATTTCCGAATCCCTCCAAATATTTTTTAATTTGTTACCCATTTTTCATGGATTAGACCATGAAAAAACCTTATCGGCTTTATCGTAGGATTGAACAAGTCCTAACAACATTCCACCATCCTCACGGTTAGTACTGAACAAATTAAATTAAGGGTATTCCCTTTCACCTTAGCCAAAAGGCGTGCCTTGGTTAACCGCCCAAAGCCTAATTAAATGGACTCGTGGGCTAAACTTGTTCAAATTTGTTTATGGAACATTTTTACCCACCCCTAAAAGACGGATGAGATGCTTTCCAAGATCCATTTCTTTTCGACAAAATCCTCATGAATCATTTTCGAGGCTTGGAATCATTTCACCGATCTCCTTATAGAGTGTCCACATCATAACTTAGCGAAAGACACGTTAGTTCGTGCCTTTTTCAAAGGACTTCTACACCACCATAAAGAAGTCTTTGACATAATGAATGGGGTAGTTTCTTAAGAAAAGGAGCTTGAGCCTTAAAAATTTTTAGAGGACCAAACTAAGCGAAATAACAACTGGGGTAGTGACGATTACTCCCCGCCCGCTAGTTCTTCTTCAACAGTTAAGGCTACCAAGATATTTGAGGTTAAATCAGATCCCGAGCTTAAAACTCTAATTGAATCCCTCACAAAAAGGTAGAGGCCATTTACGTACAACAAAAGCCAATCCCCGCATGAATGTAAATTCAAATCCATGTAGTTTCTGTTGGAGCCCCGAGCATCCCGACTCCAATCGTCCCTATAGCCTATGAACAGGCTTGTTCCATTAATAGTGAACCTAACGCCCTTTGAGACAAAATCCCAACTTCGGTTTGAGAAATAACCAAAACGTCACACCTCAAGGGTACACAATAACCAATATGTTAGGCCTCACGCACGCTTTAACCAAGCCCCACTCGACAAGGGCGAGTGGTCAGGGGAATTTTAATAATTATAACAACCAAGTGCAACCTCGACAAGGTCAAGCACAAGGTCAAAGTAGTTATAATCATTATAATGCTAATAGAGGTATCGTTCCGGTAAATAATAACTACCAAAATCCACCCATAAATAATTCACGTGAAATAGTTCCAGTCACACCACCCGTGACTTCTACACCCACACAACCGGATCGTCTTGACACCTTCATACAAGTGAGCCAAAAACTTTTCCAAACCATGGCTCAATCTAACCAATAGCTTCTACAATCCGTTAATAATTTAACCAAACAGCTGGTTCATGATAAAGCCCAACCCAAAGGCGTGTTTCCAGGTCACGAAATACCTAATCCTAAAACAACAAATACAGCCTTTGAGGTAACCAATAATACTAGTAATGAGTATGAAAATGTAGGTGAGCTAAAGGCCATCACCACTCTCCGTACTGGCAGAGTGGTTGATAACAAAGTAACTATGCCTATAGTTACCCCACCCGATAGTCCCCTACACCTGCTATATTACTAGATACCGAAATAGAAACTGAAGAGCCTACCAATCGTAGAGGTACCCGGTTCTGAACACAACCTAAGAAAAACAGGAAGCCACGGTTAAACACCCGGTAATACCATTACTAAATATAGACGAAACCACCGTTTCCACAAAAATTAGCCATGTTAACTAGGGATACAAATTACGAGGAGATTAGGGATGTTTTAAGAATCTAACTATAAACCTTCCCTTCGTCGAAAGCTATAAAAAGCTATCACACCATGCTAAGTTTCTTAAGGAATTGTGTACTACTAGGCGTAAGACCAATATACCAAAAGACGCTTTTTAACGCGAAACAATTCCCAACTCTATCCAACATATTGGAATTGTTAAATTACAAGGACCCCGGCGTCCCCATTGTACAATGTACCTTAGGAGATTCCTATACGACGATCGCGTTTAGACTTGGGGGCTAGTGTAAACTTACTCCCATTTTATTTGTATAGACAAATAGGTCTAGACGAGATGCAACCCACTAAAATGACGCTGCAATTAGTCGATCGGTCTATTAAGTATCCTAAGGGTGTCGCCGAAAATGTTCCGTAAAAATTCAGGATTTTTACTATCCGCCGATTTTGTCATCCTCGACACGAGTCGTTAACGACTCGTCCCGATCATCATCTTAGGGCGCTTTTTCGGCAACCGCCAATGCGCCATTAATTGCCGTGATGGTTCAATGTCCATGTCTTTTGGCCATCTTTCTATTGAAGTCAATGTTTTTAAAACAAAGACACAGTTACCCGATTCGTCAATGGATGGAGAGGTTAGCATGATCGAGAGGGTTGCTCGAGATTATTTCAACAACACGTTCTCTGATAATCATATGCCCAAATTTCTTTCCTTTGGAAGTTCAGACTCCAACATGTCCATCCCTACACTAGTCGATACACATATTACGAATGAGGATGAGATAGATGACTTTCTCAAAGATGTAGAGGACTATCGTAGTAACGAGGATATGACCAATCTAGATAAGCAATTCGATGAGTTTCTTCGAGCAGGTGATGAATCACCCTATCAAGAACTACTTTGCACAACATCCACCTCGATTCCCCTTCCACCCTTTCAAAGGAATCTCGAGTTTGCACTCGATCCTGTTGTTTCTTCGGTGCTTCATAATTTTTTAAATTCACCTAGTAAACAAATACTTCAGAAGACAAAAGCGTGTGACACCTTCATTTTCAGACTTGAGACAGTCCCTACCTACACTATGAATGAGTTTTGTGCTAAACCCACATCCTCATTTTTTCCATGCTTTCCCTCTACAACTTATCCATATCCACCATATTCTTCACAACCATTCACTTTTCCACACTTATTTACTAGAACACCCACTCATTCAAAAATGAAAAATAAGGTGCATGATAGGTTACATAATAGGGTTATCCGACTTCGCTTTCATTTCACTAGGTTGAGTCATAGGAAATCTTGGTGCTTGATTGTGTTTGGATATGTTTTCTGTGATATTTATTTATGGAATGATCCACAATTATTTCGGTTGTTGATATATGATAAACTGCATGTTCATACATACGTCTAGATAAAGTCTCAAGTATCTGACTATAAACGACTCAACTTTTGTTGTTGGTGCATTTCCTTTCATTTCCATGTGTGGGTGTAAGTACCGGATCCTAAGTCCACGTTTAAACATAATTCACGTTTTCTACTCTTGCATGTTTTATCGGATTTTTTTTTAGTCATGTTTCTCTATGGGGTGAATTATGTCTTTATTGTTTATTGTTTTATTTTTTTAAAATTATATATATATATATATATAATATATATATATATATATATATATTAAAGAATAAGCATAGTAACCTAGGAAGTCTCGAATCGACTTTAAAAGACCATCGCTAAAAACAAATTTTCTAAGCTTCGTTGTAAAAATTTGTTTGGGGGTGGGGTGTTCGTGTTTCCATACTAAATATTTATGTCCCATTAGAGTTGCTTAGGCCGTTTTATTGTATTACGATTCGGGTTGACATAATCCATGAATTTAGAGTTTAATTGTTCGCATAACGTACGTCATGCACGCACTTCGAGGCGTTATCCACTATCTTATATGTCATCCATGGTCGGAATAGAGTGTTTTATAGATCAGTGGATTGGAAATTCTCTCCTGATCATTTCCATATCTCATTCGCAAAAATCGGACCGAAAACGAAGCGGCAATTTTGATTTGAAGTTTCGCGAAAAAAAAAAAAAAAAATCACAAATTTCGATTTTGGGCTTGGGCCCAACCCGCGCCCTTACCTTCACCTTCCCTTCATCGTTTTTTTTACACACCGCCATTAAAAAGCTTCAAACCCTAAACAAAAATAAAATTAAAAAGAAAAAACAATTAACCCATGTCCACAATCCAACTCTAACTCCAAATCTTCTCTTAAACCATACCCACACCACCTCCACCAATTCAAACCACCAAAAACCACCGAAAAATTAAAAATTCAAAGCTGCCGCGCCACCACACCACCACCACCATCGTTTTTTGATCAGTGTGAGTCGTTCTCATTACTCCTACACCTTCTACAAACACCAAATCATATTCAAACTTCCAATGGCTCAACAACTTAATTTTGCGAAAGCAAGCTTTTACCGCCCGACCACTTCGCTACCGCTTTACGCGATGTGAGATGATCAGTCGAGACTGGAGTAGCTTGTGGTACTCGACTGAAGCCTATTACCACGAGGACTTAGTCCGACGGTTCTACGATACGAGGGAGTTGGAAGGGACGAGGATTTTTGTAGTTGTGGCGAAGAGGCGGAAGGAAGTGACGACTGGGTTGTTGGCTGAGATTCTAGGCATTCCGCCTAGAATCCATCTGGATGTCACCCTGCAGAAGTCCCAACATAATGGGGTAGAGCCATTGATGCACGAGATAGTTATTGGAGGCGACTACAATGCGAGATCGCATTGTGTTGACAGACTTCCCTTAGGACCAACCAGCTAGCTACAGCCCAGTGGATTGGCCGGAACGTCTAGGGGAAGGGGAAGGGGAAGGTCAGCGACATCGGCCTGAACTGCCTCCACATCTTATGGATACTCCAGGAGCGGAAGTATGACTTCTGCATCTTAGAGTTTTTACTGAGCATGATTAGGGGAGTAGGGAGGTCTGTTGCCCCTCTCCCGGTGTTGATAACAAAGATCATGCTGAAGTTGAGAGTAGCTCAGGCGACTGATCGGACATACATCACCCTCCACCGTAACCCTCGCATCTATAAGGAGTGTGTCCAATGGGTTTGGAGATTGGCTGAGGATAGAGAAGAAGAAGAAGAGGATGGTGGAGCTGAGAATGAAGAGGAGGCTGGGGGAAATCAGGATGCCTCGGAGGATGAGGAGGACTTGACGTATTTTGACGAGGATGCCTTGGAGAGGTGCTAGTCAGATACAGAACGCATGGCTGTGATCCATCGTGGCATGCGTTGGCTCAACACTATCTGTGAAGACCTCCGGACTCGACAGGCAACGATGCATCATAACTTCGAGCCCGCACCCGCAGAGGGGCGAGAGGTGGGAACAGATGAGGGCCGAGCTAGAAGCTCAGCGCCAGTTCTGGGACGAGATGCTGACACGATTCCCACCTCACGGGGACTCTCCTTCTGAGGATACACCCTCGAGACACGAGCGCCGTCGCCGAAAAGATCTAATGGTGCCGGTCCATCAGAGCTCAGAGCGATCTCAGGCGTGTGCCTTCCCACCACCGGTTCGGAGTAGCTAGGGATAGTATAGTTTGATGTTTTATGTTTTATTTGTAGTTTCATTATTGTTATTTATTTTAATGCAAGTTTTATTTCCGTAATTTGAATTTTGTAGTGAAATGTACTTCGAATGAAAATTTTAATATAATGGGTTATTTTCATTATGCGTGGTTGTTTAATATTGACCCCACCTTCCCAACTTGTTTGGGGGTGGTTTTATCTATTCCAGCATGATTTTTATATAACCCTCGTGTTAGAATTTATTGCAACGTCAAGGTGAAAATATGGCTGTTTAGGCATATATATGAATAAATATCATGGTAGGATGAAATCTAGATTAAATAGGTACATTCTATCATAAAATCAACCTAAAAGATACTGGGTTTGAATTAGAATCAAGAAAATGAGTTGTTTCCGTTTTCGGGTTTGGAAATTTTAGAATTTCCGGAAACTGCCGTAATTAGTTTTGGCAACTTTCCGATCCATTTTAGCAACTTAAAACCTATATAAACTTGATACAATCTACACTCACAACTCACACTCCACCTAAACTCCATCACTCACCTTTCACTCCCGCGATTCCCTCGTTTCGGCTCATTTTCCGAGTTTCTACAACTCCGAAGCTTTTCTCGCCTCTACTGAGAGCACTTTCGCTCAGATATTTTTTCTGATTTTTGTCGAAGCCGCCACCCGCTCAAACACTCGAAATTTCAATTTCTTCAGAGCGATCAGCGCTTCTATCGAGAGCGCTCAGCTACCGACTTCCGTGGACCGTGAAATTTCCAGTTTTTTCGCGTAGTATCTGGATCATTCGCAGCTATTCCAAAGCATAATTTTGAGATGACATCTCCAACATTGATACCGGAACAGTCTTTCAAAGATTTGTTCCAAAGCACTACTTATGGTGCTTGGTTTCGCGAAGCGATCACATTCGTTGGCTGGGAGCCGCTTATGGTAAGACCGGATGCACTTTATTCTCCAACACTAGCATCTTATTTTTACGATAACTGCATTTTCTTTGAAAGACCAGATGGAGAACAAGTGTTCTCCATCAACATTGATAATGAACCAATAGAAATTACCAGGTTCTTGCTAGCATTTGTTCTTGGAGTTGCTATGCCCGCTGAAATACAAGACCCATGGTGCTATTGGGTAGATAATATGTATGTCTACACTTATGAGTTTTTGCATGAGTCGTACGGGGCGGGCATTTTCCGTATCGAGGACCAAGGGGACCATAACGCCGCTTTTGGTAGCCCGTCCATGAACATAGGAACTGTTATGTTTTGGATCATGCTAAACATTTTTGGGAATGGCGTTTTTTTTCTTACGTGAATGATTCCACTTGCAGCGTTTTCCTTGCTTTAGCCACGGGACGTATGTGTTATGACCTTCCCCGAACCTTGATGTCTAGTTTAGCTCGATCCCATAGCATGAGGCATAAGTTCCTTCTTATGCCTGTTCTAGTTTCCCGTATTATGCTATGTTTCTTTCCTGTTTTTTGTACACGTTTCACGGATTGGATTACGGTCGACACTGTACGACCCACCAATAGTATTATTCGATCTTTCCGTGCAATGACATTATTCGATCTTTCCGTGCAATGACTTGGCAAGGGTGGAGGATACAACCTCATCAGGTTGCACCCTACACCCCCCAGACCAAGTGGCTCTTAATAGATTAGCAATAATAGATGATAAATGGAGGGAAGCCTGGCAAATTATCATGGCATGGCAGGACGCAAAGGAACCTTACTTCTTTATGGAAGAAGAGGATGAGGAAGATGATGAGTAATGCGGGAGATAAGGTAAGTTTCATTCTAGTTAGTGTCTGCTTATGTCCCAAGCAATTTCATTCTTATTAACCCCATAATGGGTAGAACTTCAGATAGAGTTCGCGGCCGCTTTTATTTCCTTTATTAGTATGCGTTCTAACTTTGTTTTGCGATGTTCTTGAATTTCACACGTTTCAATGGTATTTTTCTTACCCTCTTTATTTACAATGCTTTGAGGACAAAGCATGCTTCTTGTTTTGGGGCATAGAAACACGGTGTAATTAAGGCATCCTGTTAGGATATAGATAGAGTTAATATGCATTTGTTTTCTAGTTAAAATTTTAAAAATTCAAAAATATAAATAAATAAGTTCATGCTATACACTTAGGAATAGTGGTATTGTTTTCCTTCTCTATGCTCTTAACAATCTAGAAGTCTCAATGAGCTTTTGCATTAGAATAATTGTTAGAAACTTAGGTTAATATGTAGGTAATAATCTTTGCATCTATCTATAAATATATTACATGAGTATCTATGATTGTTAGCAGTAAGTTTCTGAAATCTAGGCTAGAGTACTTATTCTACAAATCCTATGAGAATATAGCCTAAAAGCCTTATATGAAATAAACATTTGAGAAATGACACAAGGGAGAAGTAAAATCCGGATAGAGAAATCACACGTCCACTTGCTTGATCACTATGCCATATCCTAAGCGAGAATTTAGGCCCTTTTTGGATCGATATAGCCAAAAATTCAAACCTATGAATTATTTCCCGCTAGTCGCCCCTCTGAGCCTTTCTTTAGCCTTTCATAAACCACAATCCCTTTACCCTGTTACAAAAACAAAAACAAAATAAAAAAAATAATAAATCAACCTACCCAATTTAGAATAAGTCTAAGAATAGAATGAGGAAGAAAGAAGAAGAGAAAAACTTGTGTAAACAAAAGTTAGTTAATTGCTTCAGAAAATAAAGAAAAGAAGTTTCCATCCAAGGAAAAGAAAAAAAAAATAGAAATAAATAAAAACTCCAAAAATAGAATAAAAGGGAGTTAAAAGCCAAAGAAAAGAAAAAGAAAAATATGGCTAGGGATGGAAACAAAGTATAGAAGCAAAAGAAAATAACAAGGTTTTCTCTAGTTACATAATATGAAAACTCTATTATCTCGGACTTGTCCTTTTTTGAATATCCATTTCCTTCCTTCTTAAACCATCTCCTAATCCCCGTAACACCTAATAAAGACCTCTAGCTCAATTAGGAATAAGTTAGTGTGATAGTAAGTGGCAGATGTGTTTGATCGACTCCGGCTTCCTTGTTGTCATTGAGATTGTAAGGTAAAGTGTGCCCACTACGCACTAGAGTAGTGAAACTTGAGTGGAAAAATCAGAGTGTTGTATCTTGACTATTATTGTGAGAACCTACTTAAGGACGCTTATTCGAAGTTTCAAAACGAACCTCGCTAGGCATTTCATAGTATTACTCATTGTATATATGTTTATTGTAGATGATTGATTATTATGCATATATTAGCTTAGGTTTCGACTTGATTACTCTATATGCATCGCTAATGAGAGGTATAGATAATGTAGAGCATGAATAAGGAAACAATAGTTTTATTTCTTAGTCGCTTGTAGTATAGATGAAGTTTGTGAGTACCTTCACTGGAAAACTCTCACGAGGCTATAACTCGGCCCACTAGGGAATTCCTAGTGGTTTAAGGCCTTGTTGCATATGGTCAATGCAATCGCGACTCAAATAAATGAGAGTAGTTAGAACTCCATTTTGGTCACTTATTCTAATTTCTCATCTTTGCTTGAGGACAAGCAAAATGCTATTTGGGGGGTGGTTTGATAAGAGCCCAAAACTGTAGTTTTAACCCCTCAGAATGCATACATACTTTTAGACCAATTATGTGAGTAATAATTAAGAGTTAACACCGACATTTGTTTTATGCATTTCAGCTTCAAAGTCCATTATGTGCAGAAATGTGCCACTTTAGCGAGATAAAGGAGCAAAGGTCGGTTACTAAGGAGTTCCGTGAATTAAAGGCCAAGATTCAAGAAGACAAAGCCTTTCTAAAGCCCGGGCCAAAAGTCGAAAAGTCGACGCTGGGTAAAACAAAGACAAAGTCAAGTCGCTAGAACTTCCGGCGCCATATCTTTGGACTCAGACCTCGGAATGGGGCCTACCTTATGTCAAAACTACCGGCTCGGAAAGAGCTTTTCAATGGTCTAAGCCATGATCCAATTAGAGGAGCAAAAGTGGACGAAAAGTCTGTTGAAGGCAACTGCAGCTGAAGAGGCCTTTTTGGACTGAAAGAATTGGGTTTTGGGCCTGATTCTCTGTCCCAAAACATGGCTCCAAGCCCATGCACGATTTTTGGATCTGAATGTATAAAAACAAAAGCTTAGCTCTTTGTTAGGATATAGATAGTTAATGAAGATTTTTTTAGATAGTTAATGGTAGATTTTTAGGTTAGAAAATAAAAGTAGCTTAGAATAGAAAGTAGCCATTAAAATAGCTTCTAGATCTAGTTTTATTTAATTGTTTTTGATTAAGTGTAGTTTCAAATCCAATTATTGTATTAGATTAAACCTTGGAATCTTGTTCTTCATTTTGATTAGGTCAATAAAGTAGTATTTCTATCAACTTCGATTTTTGTCATTTCCATTTCTAGATCCAATTTCAATTCCCCGTCCCTTATTGCATTTTAGTCATTAAATTAGATTTCATTATTGTTTAATTAAGTAAATTTCAATTCTTTATATCATGTTTAGTTTAAATTCAATCGAAAATGATTAGTAAATGATTCTCGGCTAAACCTCCATTAGAGGGGGTTGAGAAGCCTTGATGAAAGCTTGATTCCGATTAACATAGATTCGTCGTAATTTCCTTTCCACTCTAGAAACGTTTAGTTCACCATGAGAATGGGTTTAATCGTTCACATGCTAGTTATTAATTGGTAGAAATGCCATGTGTAATTAGGGATTAGGAAGAACCAATTGTTCACCGGCAGTTCAATTCGATTTCTGACGATTTGTAGTTAATAGGATTAAGTCGAGTTAAGGTGGAATCAATTCCCCTCTAACTCCTTATCATCGAATCAACGTAGCATTCCCTTAGTTATTCCCATCGTCGACTAGTTGCATTTTGTGGGTAGTTGCATCGTAGTCTAGTTGCCTTTTTCGTAAATCTCTCATTAGACTTTAAGTTTAGATTACTTACACGTGAGAACACAGCATGCGGAAGGACTAGAAGTGGAACAAATCACTCTACTCCACTATATCTCATAGGATTGAGAGTAGAATCTTTGATACTGTTACAGGCAGCATAAGATAGTTTTAGTTTACTTACGTTTTGAGTTCATCGTTCATTTCGTAGGTAAGCTATTCATTTTATCTTCTATCAATAGGTATTCCTTGAATGTGGCGGGAATGACCTAAGGTATTCATTCAATGTGCCATGAATGACCTGAGTTTTTGTGCCCAAAGAGGCTGTGAAATATGTGTATGAAAGCCCAGAGATGGCTATGATATTGTGGTATTCGGTGGGAGAGAGGCACACAGGAATGTGTGATTTGGCAAATGTGTGGAGTGCAAATCGTGGAGTAGGTACTAAAAGGTGGGTGTATAAGAAAAGTAATTGATTAATTGATAAGAGAAATTGATTTGATTATGCGAGCGTGGTTGGGTTTACCTTTGAATACATATAGGATATCTGCATATGTTATATATACAAGTTCTAACTTTCTTTTGCAGGAGGGTAAAACTTAATAATATTTTATGCAGGGACACGGTCCTACCCTTATACAACAATGGATATTGGTAAGTATTAATTCAAGTATGTAGATATTAAAACGAGTGATTAAAATGAGTTAATATAATGGAAGTTTTGCTTAGGAAGAAACTATGCCGGTTGAGAAGATGGAACTACCTTTCTTCCCAGCTGAGAATGATTAGGTTATGATAGAGTTAAAGTGTTAGTTGGATAAGAAAATATTTGAATGTTTATATGTGGTTAGTCTATTCATACCTGCAAATTCCATTTTGCTGACCCATGTTTGCTTTGTTTTGGCAACATGGGTGTGTTCTTGGGAACATAGGTGGAAGGCAAAGGAACCGCTGGGCGCAGATTAGGGATTCTTGCCTGGAGCAGTCCGTTAGTTTTCTTTTAGGTCTAATTCCTATTGGAAGGATGTAATAACGTAGTTTACCTTTTTCATGGCATGAGAACATGGTAGTGAGTTAAATTTTATTTATGAGAGTTTGGTTGATGTTTTATTTGGACGGATGATATCTTAATAAAGCAATGGCGGATAATTATTGGGATTAATTTTTATTTAAGTTGTTTCTTTTATGACATGGCTATTAGGGTTTGTATGTGTAGTATCCTCCGTCATAGTCTGGGTTTTTAAACAAGTGAACCTAGTGATGTTTGAGATATTTATATTTCAAATATTCACTTTGTTATTGTTTAGAAATTCGGGCTGTGACATTTTGGTATCAGAGCCTAGGTTAGCTTAGTGTTGGAAAGTCTAAGTGATCCTCGGATGTGGAATATGGGTTATAGTATTGAGAGTTTTGGATATATGTGAATATTAATGAGAGTTTTGTTTGAACTGTAGATCATGGTTGAGACACGTAATGGTAATACTACTGGACCTGCAGTGAACACTCCAGTACAGATGTCAGGAGGACAGTTAAATCAGTTGTTGCAGGCTATGCAGAATAACCATCATGTTCAGGGAGATCCTTTTGCTAAGCGCAATAAGGAGTTTGGTACTCTTGGGCAAATTTGCGATTCTTGGTGTTGGGAATGCGATTGCGTAGAGTCTTGGATTCAAAGTTGTGAAAATGTATTTGAGCGCATGCGCCTTTACCGAGATTGGCGAGGAGTTGAGTTGGCAGCACCAACTTGATGACGCCGCTAGGTTTTGGTGGCGAGCTCTCACCTAGTCGGGACACTAGAACTTTGACTTGGGAAGACTTCAAGATTAGATTTGAGAGTAAGTTCATTCCGAGGCGAAAAAGCGATTGGCTCAACAGTTCTCTGAGTTGACTCAAGACGGGAAGTCCGTGGATCGGTATGTGACCAAGTTTAATGAGTTATCGAGGTTTGCTCCCTATCTTGTGGATAATTGACAAGAAGAAAAACCAAAAGTTCATAATGGGTTAGAGAGTCACTTGTCCGGCAAGTTGATTCCTTTTGATGGGGACACTTTTGATCGTGTGTTGGACTTGGCCTTGAGATATGAGGAGCGAGAATGCAGCCCTAAGAGAGTCAAGGGGAAGAGGAAGTTTGGTGAGATACCAGGTTGTTGGTCCTAGGCCATTTGAGAGCAAAGTAAACCCGAATAGGTTTAGGCCTTATGATATACCTCGAGAGGGTCCGCTTCGAGACCACCATCCCGGGGGTTTCGTGGAGGATTTCATCGCCAGGGGTGTATTCCGACCCCGGGGAGGATTTCATCGCCAGGGTGGTTATAGGCCACCGGGCAGATCGAGGCTATAGACCTCGGGGAATCGATGGCGGTGCCGGGGTCCCCAAATTTTATGGTCGAGCTCCCGCTCTTCTGTATCGACCAGCATCATTACTTTTACCTGCACCAGCACCAATGTTCAGAGCCATAGTTTCTGTTGAAAGGGCTTGCTCGGAGTGTAAGCAGGTGGGGTATTTATCTCGTTATTGCCCTACCAAGCAGGGAAATCAGCAGAACAGAGCACCAGCACCAGTCACTTGTGCTAGAGCCTATGCAGCTATGCGGGGACACAAAATGTTAAAGGTACCTTTAGTTCATCTCGGTTTACATTCAGAGTTTTGTTTGATTCGGTGCTTCACATTCCTTTATATCTCGTCAAGATGTTGAGAAAGAAAGTTTTAAAACTACCCTTTATCTAAGCCCTTGTGTGTTGAGACACCGTTAGGAGGTTCTCATACCTTGTATGACGAAAGTGCAAAGGTTTTAAGTTATGTTTCTTAGAACGCGTGTCTTTATGGTAGACCCGATCGCTTTGGGGTTTGAGGGTTTCCATTTCATACTTGGTATGGACCGGTTGACACGCTATCATGTTACCTTGATTGTGCGAGGAGCGAGGTTATAGTGAATACACCGCATGCCGAGGTTGATTCACACCGTTAGTTAGTAAGGATGACTTCGGTGATGTCTAGTTTCACATGTTTTCATAGAGATACCCACGGGGATCGCTGATGTGGAAGTAGTGAGAGACTTCGAAGATGTTTTTCAGGAGATTCCAGGGTTGCCACCCAAGAGGGAGGTGGAGTTTCATATAGACTTGTTACCGGGGACTGCACCAGTTTCAAAGTCGGTTTACCGGTTGGCACCTAAGCTATTGGACGAAATGAAAGTGCAAGTCGAGGAATTACTCAAGAAGGGGTAAGAGTTTATGTTTAGTGTTTTTGTTTTTGGCATAACCATATCTTTTGAGTATATGGGTTTGAATCTTTTAAGGTGTGTATGACCAGGTTCATATGACCGAGCAACTCACCATGGGGTGTGCCTGCTATTTTTGTTTCAAAGAAGGATGGTACTTTGAGGATGTGTATTGACTTCAGGGATTTGAACCAGGTGACTATAAAAAATAAGTATCCGCTTCCTAGGATTGATGATTTGTTGGACCAGTTGAAAGGGGCTAAGATATTTTCAAAGTTTGATTTAAGGACTGGTTATTATCAGATGGGAGTTGAAGAGAAGAGTATTCCTTTGACTGCATTTAGAACTCGGTATAGGTTGTATGAGTTTTCTGTGATGCCTTTTGGGTTGACGAATGCACCTGCATTCTTTATGGACCTGATGAATCATATTTTCAGGCCCTTTCTGGATAAATTTGTGATTGTTTTCATTGATGACATTTTAGTGTATTCACAAAACACAGAAGAACATAAGATGCATTTGAAGATAGTGATGCAAACGCCCGAACGGTTGTATGCTAAGTTTAGCAAGTGCCATTTTTGGGAAGAAGAAATTCGTTTCTTGGGACACGTGGTATCTAGTGAAGGGATTGCTGTAGACCCTGAGAAGGTTGCTGCAGTGAAAGAATGGAAACAACCAACCACTGTTATAGAGATTAGAAGTTTCTTGGGGTTAGCTGGATATTATCGGAGATTTATTGAGAAGTTCTCGCTTTATTGCAGCTCGGCCACGGGTTAACTAGGAAAGATGTGAAGTTTATGTGGACTAATGATTGTGAGAAGACTTTCCTAGAATTGAAACAGAGGTTGACTACAGCTCCAATTCTAGTAATCCCGACTAGAGGCGGAAAGCTAGTGGTTTTTACAGATGCTAGTGGAACTGGTTTGGGTTGTGTGTTAATACAAGATCAGAAGGTGGTGTCGTATGCTTCACGACAGTTGAAGATACACGAGAGACGTTATCCTACTCATGACCTGGAGTTAGCGGCAGTGGTTTTTGCTTTGAAAGTGTGGAGACATTATTTATATGGTGAGAAGTTCGAGCTTTACACAGATCACAAAAGTTTGAAGTATCTTTATTCACAGAAAGAGTTGAATATGAGACAGCAGAGATGGATGGAGTTCATAAGTAGTTATGACTTCGAGATTTAGTATCACCCAGGCAAGGGCAATGTAGTTGCGGATGCGCTTAGTCGATTGCCTGGTGTTTTGACCACTCTTATGGTGCAAGAGTGGAAGAGTTTAGAGACTATAGCAGCTTATGACGTCCGGACTACACCAGATACAGATGAGGGGTATATATGCAGTTTGGAGGTTAGGCCGGTGATATTCAGTAGAGTGATTGCCATGCAGCACAGAGACCGATTTCTTTTGAGTCGGTTAGATGATCTGGTCATTGATATTTTAGATGATTGTCCGTCTGAGTGGGAAGTTGATTCTGAGGGAGGATTGAGATTTCATGAGAGATTGTGTGTACCAGATGATGCAGAGTTAAAGAATGAGATATTATATGAAGCTCATCGCTCTCGGTTTACAATTCATCCCCGGAGGAACTAAGATGTACCAAGACTTGAAGAGGACCTTTTGGTGGGAAGGAATGAAAAGAGATGTCGGAGAATATATTTCTCAGTGTTTAACTTGTCAGCAGGTTAAGGAAGAGCATCAGAGGCCTTCTGGATTATTGCGAGCCATTAGATATCGATGTGGAAATGGGAGCAAATTTCTATGGATTTCATTGATGGCTTTGCCTAAGTCTCGAGAGAGGTAATGAATCTATTTGGGTTATTGTTGATCGCCTAACAAAATCTGCTCATTTCATTCCTATTGACGCATGCGTAGAAAAATACGAGATAAGTTGGTTTCCTTGTACATTCGGAAGTGGTCGGGTTACATGGGATTCCAAATGAGTATTGTTTCGGATCGAGATCCTTTGTTCACTTCCGAAGTTTTGGAAGAGTTTTCAGCGTGCTATGGGCACTAGTTTGGCGATGAGTATCGCTTATCATCCTCGCATGGATGGACGACGACGGAGGGATGAATCAGATATTAGAAGATATGTTACGGTCTTGTGTAATGGATTTTGGTGGAGGATGGGAGGAACATTTACCTTTGGTGGAGTTTGCATATAATAACAGTTTCAGTCCGAAAGATTGGTATGGCACCCTTTGAGGCTTTGTATGGGCGCCCATGTCGATCACCGCTTGTTGGGCGATGTGGAAGACCGAGAGTATTACTTGGGCCCTGAGATAGTCAGAGAGACATCTGAACAGATTAAAGTCATTAGAGAAAGGATTAAGACAGCACATAGTAGGCAGAAAAGTTATGCAGATTTGAAGAGGAAACGGGTAGAGTTTTCTGTAGGCGATTTTGTGTTTTTGAAGGTTTCCCCTATGAGAGGAGTTATGAGGTTTGGCATGAAAGGAAAGTTGAGTCCACGATATATTGGACCATACGAGATAGTAGCCTCCGTTGGTAGTTTGGCGTATTGTCTTGCTTTGCCTCCTAACTTAGCGATGATTCATGATGTCTTCCACGTGTCTATGCTATGGAAATGTGTGAAAGATCCTACTGAGGTTGTTCAGCTAGCAGAGCTAGAGTTGAACGATGATGTAACTTTTACAGTGAGGCCTATCACGATAGTAGATAGGGATGTGAAACACCTTAGGAGGAGGATTATAAACTTGGTAAAAGTGCAGTGGAGTGAAAGGGAAAATGACGTGACCTGGGAACTTGAAGATAAGATAAGGCAGATGCACCCTGAGCTTTTCTCTGACACTCTACCTTGAAACTCGGGACGAGATCCTTTTAAGGTGTGTATATTATAACACCCCGTCTTTTAATGGCTTTTCCTATAATAATATTACTATTAATAATAATAATAATAATAATGTAAATAAATAAAACAGAGATAGGATATCCAGTAGTTTTGGATAAAAGCCCGTAAGTAAGTAGATAAGTCTAAAACCCTTGTTTTCGGGGAGGTTTTTAAAACTAGAAAAAAAATAGAGTTTTCTCACGAGAGTTTATAGGGGAAAAATACAGCGAGGGTTTATAAAAAAAAAAAGGGAGAGTTTTACTGAAAAGTTTTGAACGAGGAATATTATCTTTTTGCGTGACAGTAGACGTCAGGCTTTCGGGGTTTCGCTTTCAGAAAGCTGTTCGGTTTTAAAACGGTGAGTAGTCAGACGATCTTTTTAAATAATTGTTTTCTACTACCGTAATACTGGTTTCTTTTTTTAGATTATCTTGTAAACTCTGTTAAAGGGTGCCGACTCTGTTAGATACCTTTTGTGAAACAATACAGTAGATAAACTAGGACGAATTTTAGCTTTGAGCTATTGAAGTCTGGACACCGGTGGTCAATGGTGTCGCCATCAGCACCAAACCGTTCTTTTTTTGTGTGTTTGAAGTATGGTTTTTTATTTGATTTGTGGTAATGTTGGATTGTTAAATTTGAATGTTTATTGATGATGTTTGGTTGTGGTAGTGAAGAGTTAGGTGTTGAATTGGTGTTTGGGTTGATTGGGTGAGGGGAAGCCTTGAAACAGCCATTAATGGCGTTCGACCAAGACCCAAACCGTTCCGATTTTTAATGTATTGTTTGAATGTTTTGTTGTTTGGATTTTGTTGGGATATTGTTGTTGGGTTGAGGTGAATGTGTTGGTGGTGGATTGGGTGCTGGAGAGGAGCTGTCGAAGCTCCAAAGGTTGTTAATGGCGTGGGTTGCGATTTTTGCAGTATGATGAAGTCACGAATTGTTAGGATAGGTGTGTAGGTGTTTTTGTGGGGATGAAAACCGCTGGGTTTGTTTTAGTCATCAATGGGCGGTGGTGGCTGCATCGGTGGTGGAGGCGTTGGTGGAAATTTGAGAGGAAGGAGATGAACAGTAACAAAATCGACTTTGGGCTTGGGCCAAAATCGTGGTGGGCTAATATCTTTTAACTTTTGGATTTTTATTTTTGGCTTAAGTTTAGACTATGGGCTTTAGGCTTTGGGCTTTTGGGGTTAGAAGAGTTTGACCATGGTTGACTTTGATAGTTGACCAGAGTTGACTTTGACAGTTGACCAGAGTTGACTTTGACTTTGACCAGGGTTGACTTTGACCAGTTGACCCGAAAATTTGACTCTTTCCTAAAATTATGATTCGGTCTATTAGGATAAGTCTAGGACTATTAGCATGTTTGACTTAGGCTAGGACCTTTCTAAATATACTTGTGTACGTGTATTTACTGCTTTGTGATTTTTCAGTCTTTTACGATACACAACGTTATAACACTTATACATCCATGAAATTAATAACGCGTAAACCAAAAATACTTGAATCAAGATATTCCTTCGTTCTCTGAAATAATATATACAATAAATTTCAATAATGCGTAAACAAAACTTACCGCACCCTTTTAGAACTCTCCACGCCTCAAGTTTTGGAATTGAGTTTTATGACTGATGATGTCATAAGTTAGGTGGGCATTTATTGAATGTGCCATAAATGGCCCGTTAGCGTTGTATAAGGGTTTTCATTGAATGTGCCATGAATGACCCTGGTATTCATTGAATGTGCCATGAATGACCAGATTGTTTGGACTGCCCTAAAGAGGAACTAACGTATTCGCCTTGCGGGTTAGTTGTATTCCTTGAGTGTACGGAAATGTTGGATTGGGTATTCCTTGAATGTGGCAGGAATGACCCAGGGCATTCATTGAATGTGCCATGAATGGCCCGTTAGTGATATGATAGGTATTCCTTGAATGTGGCGGGAATGACCTAAGGTATTCATTGAATGTGCCATGAATGACCTAATCGAGTTTTTGTGCCCAAAGAGGCTGTGAAATATGTGTATGAAAGGCCAGAGATGGCTCTGATATTGTGGTATTCGGTGGGAGAGAGGTACACAGGAATGTGTGATTTGGCAAATGTGTGGAGTGCAAATCGTGGAGTAGGTACTAAAGGGTGGGTGTATAAGAAAAGTAATTGATTAATTGATAAGAGAAATTGATTTGATTATGCGAGCGTGGTTGGGTTTACCTTTGAATACATATAGGATATCTGGATATGTTATATATACAAGTTCTAACTTTCTTTTGCAGGAGGGTAGGACTTAATAATATTTTGTGCAGGGACGCGGTCCTACCCTTATACAGCAATGGATATTGGTAAGTATTAATTCAAGTATTTAGATATTAAAACGAGTGATTAAAATGAGTTAATATAAAGGAAGTTTTGCTTGGGAAGAAACTATGCCGGTTGAGAAGACGGAACTACCTTTCTTCCCAGCTGAGAATGATTAGGTTATGATAGAGTTAAAGTGTTAGTTGGATAAGAAAATATTGGAATGTTTATATGTGGTTAGTCTACTCATACCAAAGAAATTCCATTTTGTCACCCATGTTTGCTTTGTTTTTTTGCAATGTGGGTGTGTTCTTAGGAACATAGGTGGAAGGATGGAACCGTGGCGTGTGATTGGGATTCTTGCACCGAGCAAATTGTTAGTTTTTCTTTTAGGTCCGATTCCTATTGGAAGGATGTAATAACGTGAAGTTTACCTTTTCATGGCATGAGAACATGGTAGTGAGTTAAATTTTATTTATGAGAGTTTGGTTGATGTTTTATTTGGACGGATGATATCTTAATAAAGCAATGGCGGATAATTATTGGGATTAATTTTTATTTAAGTTGTTTCTTTTATGACATGGCTATTAGGGTTTGTATGTGTAGTATCCTCCGTCATAGTCTGGGTTTTTAAACAAGTGAACCTAGTGATGTTTGAGATATTTATATTTCAAATATTCACTTTGTTATTGTTTAGAAATTCAGGCTGTGACAAATCTTGTGTGTACAAGAAATTTGATCGAAACGTAGTGGTATTTCTTGTGCTTTATGTAGATGACATCTTACTCATTGGAAATAATGTAAAAGTGTTGTCAGACATAAGGGTATGGTTATCAAAGCAATTTGATATGAAGGACTTAGGAGAAGCGGGTCACGTCCTTGGGATCAAAATTATAAGAGATCACAAGAAAAGGATGTTGTGCTTATTCCAGGCTGCCTATATTGATACTGTGTTGACTCGTTTTAGCATGCAAAACTCCAAGAAAGGTTTCTTGCCTTTTAGGCATGGAGTTCCTCTGTCAAAGGATATGTGTCCCAAAACACCAAAAGAGATAGAGGACATGAAAGCGGTTCCTTATGCTTCGGCTGTAGGGAAGCTTAATGTACGCCATGCTATGCATGAGGCCAGACATTTTCTTTGCTGTAGGCATGGTTAGCAGATATCCGAAGAACCCAGGACAAGGGCACTGGACTGCGGTAAAACATATTCTGAAGTACCTGAAAAGGACTAATGATTATATGTTAGTATACCATGTGATAAATGTAAAATGAATAGTTTACCTACGAAATGAACTACGAATCCAAACGTAAGTAAACTAAACTTTATCTTTTTACGTGTCGATTATCAAATCTTCTACTCTCAATGCGAATTGCACTAAATGGAGTATGAAGTTCGTTCCACTCCTAGTTCCCTAGCATGGATTGTTTTCTAAGTCTAACTAGTTAAGCTCTTAAGTCAATGAGAGCTTTCTCAAGGGGTGTTATCCTACGATGAAACTAAAATGAGTCTACGTTGAATTTAACTTCACGAATACTATGGAAATATGCTTGTTTTGAATCTAGATAAAGGATTAGAGGGGAATTGAATCCACCTCGAATCCAACTTAATAACCTAGTATAGATTCTTGTATCTCGATTCTCCGTTCTTCACGGCAAGAGTTTGAGTTCTAATCCCTAGTGTTCATGGCATTTCTACCGAAGTACTAACTAGCATGTGAAGTCGTCCACCCATTCTCATGGCGAAACCGACTTTCTAGAGTGGAATAGAATCTACAAACAATTCTACACTAACAACTAAGTTTTCATCAAGGCTTCATCAACCCCTCTAATGGAGGTTTTAGCCTTGATTCATTAAACTAACAATTCCCATTGAATCTAAACTAAACATAATGAAAAGATTCTAACTTTATGCGATTTCACTAAACAATAATCGAAATCTAATTAATAACTATGAAATGATAACAAACAATAATGGAATTTAGATCTATAAATCGAAATTGACAAAATAACTATTTTTATTATCTAATCAATCAAGAACAATAATTTGAGAGTTTAATCTAAAACAAGAATTGAAATGAAATTAAACTTAATTAATCTAATGAAAACTAGATCTAGAATTAAGGTTTAATGGAGGCTAACTAATCTAATTTATTTTCTAACCTAACTATCTACCATTAACAATGAACTAAGCTTTTGTTTTATACATTCAGATCAAAAATCGTGCATGGGCTTGGAGCCATGTTTTGGGCGAAGAATCGGGCCCAAACCCAATTCTTCGATCCAAAAGGCCTCTTCAGCTGCAGTTGGCTTCCACAGACTTTTCGTCCACTTCTGCTCCTCTGATTGGGTCAAGGCTTGGACCATTGCAAAGCTCTTTCGAGCGGTCGTTTTGACATAAAAGGTAGGCCCAATTCAGGTCTGAGTCCAAAGATATGGCATTCGGAAGTTCTGCGACTTTTGCTCCTTTATCTCGCTAAAGTGGCACATTTCCGCACATAATGGACTTTGAAGCCTGAAATGCATAAAAAGCAGCGTGTCGGTGTTAACTCTTACTTATTATTCACATAATTGGTCTAACAATATGATTATTAAGGGGTTAAAACTACAGTTTTGGGCTCTTATCAAACCACCCAAACGACATTTTGCTTGTCCTCAAGCAAAGATGAGAAAATTAGAATAAGTGACCAAAAATGGAGTTCTAACTATTCTCGTTTATTTGAGTCGCGATTGCATTGACCATATGCAACAAGGCCTTAAACCACTAGGAATTCCCTAGTGGGCCGAGTTATAACCTTTCGTGAGAGTTTTCGATGAAGGTACTCACAAACTTTATCTATACTTCTGGCGACTAAGAAAATAAAACTATTGTTTCCTTATTCATGCTCAACTATCTATACATCTCTCTAGCAATTGAATAAGAATAACCAAGTCAAAACCTAAGTTAATATATGCATAATAATCTATCATCTACAATAAACATATATCTGATGAGTAGTACTATATAAAATGTTTAGCGGGTTTGTTTAGAGAACTTCGGAATAAGCGTCCTTAAGTAGGTTCTCACAATAATAGTCAAGAAACAACACTCTGATTTTTTCCACTCAAGTTTAAGCTACTCCGATTAATGCGATTGGGCACACTTTACCTTACAATCTCAACAACAACAAGGAAGCGGAATTCGATCAAACACATCGCCACTTACTATCACACTAACCTATTCCTAATTGAGCTAGAGGTCTTTATTAGGTGTTCACGGGGATTAGGAGATGGTTTAAGAAGGAAGGAAATGGATATTCAAAAGGACAAGTCTGAGATAATAGAGTCTTCATATTATGTAACTTAGAAAACCTTGTTATTTTCTTTTTTGCTTCTACACTTTGTTTCCATCCTTAGCCATATTTTTCTTTTTTTCTTTTCCTTGGCTTTTTGACTCCTTTTTATTCTATTTTTTTTTTTTTTTTTTTATTTTATTTCTATTTTTTTTTCTTTGGATGGAAACTTCTTTTCTTTATTTTTCTGAACTAACTAACAATTTTTGTTTACACGGGGTTTTCTCTTCTTCTTTCTTCACTCATTCTATTCTCGGACTTATTCTAAATTGGGTAGGTTGATTTATTCTCTTTTTTTTTTTGTTTTGTTTTTGTTTTGTAACGGGGTAAAAGGAATTGTGGTGTATGGAAGGCTAAAGAAGAGGCTCGAGTGGCGACTAGCGGAAAATAATTCATAGGTTTGAATTTACGGCTATATCGATCCAAAGAAAAATTCTCACTTAGGATATGGTTTAGTGATCAAGCAAGTGGGCGTGTGATTTCTCTATCCGGATTTTACTTCTCCCTTGTGTCATTTCTCAAATGTTTATTTCATATAAGGCTTTAGGCTATATTCTCCACGAGTTTTGTAGAATAAGTACTCTAGCCTAGATTTGAAAACTTTGCTGCTAACAATCATAGATACTCATGTAATATATTTATAGATAGATGCAAAGATTATTACCTACATTATTAACCTAAGTTTCTAACAATTATTACGATCACAGACTATGTGAGACTTCTAGATTGTTAAAAGCATGGAGAAATAAACAATACCAATATTCCTAAGTGTATAGCATAACTTATTTATTTATATTTTTAAATTTTTGAAAATTTTCACTAGAAAACAAATGCATATTATATATTTATATCCTAGCGGATGTCTTAATTACCGTGTTTCTATGCCCCCCAAACAAAAGCATGCTTTGTCCTCAAAGCATTTAAATAAAGAGGGTAGGAAAAATACCATGGAAACGCGAAAATTGTGGAACATCTGCAAAACAAGGTTAGAACATACTAATATAGGAAATAAAAAATTGGCCTTGACTCTATAAGAGTTCCACCCATTATGGGGTTAACAGAATGAAATTGCTTGGGACATAAGCAGACACTAACAGAAACTAAAACTTACCTCCACTCCCGGACATGCATATTATCTACCCAATAGCATCATGGGTCTTGTATTTCAGTGGGCATGGCAAGTCCAAAGAACAATTTCTAGCAAGACCCATAAAAGCGGTTCCTAGCCTCGTGTGTGATCACCTCATGAAACCAAGCACCATAAGTAGTGCTTTGGAACAAATCTTTGAAAGACTGTTCTGGTATTATTATAGGAGATGTCATCTCAAAATTACGCTCTGGAATAGCTATGAATGATCTGGAAACTACCCGTAGAAAACTGGAATTTTTCTGGTCCACGGAAGTCGGCAGGCGCGCCATTATAGAGGCGAGTCGCTCTGAAATTTTAGAATTCGTGTTTTAAGCGGGTCGCTCAACTTAACTTTGCGGGCGTATCTAGGTCCATAGATGAGGGTGGTCGGCTTTCGGCTTGGCTTGCGTGGCCTTCGAGCAAAATTCAGAACAAAAATATCTGAGCCTTGAGTCGCTCTGTGTAGAAGCCTTGAGAATCGCGCTCGGAGTTCTTGAAAATTGAAAAATGAGGCGAAAGCGTGGGAGTGAAAGGTGAGTGATGGAAGTTAGGTGTAGTGTGGGTTGTGAGTGTAGAATGAATGAAGTTTATATAAAATCATCTTTGGAATAGATAACACCACCCCAAACAGTTTGGGAAGGTGGGATCAACATTAACTAATCACGCCTGATGAAAATAACGACATTATATTCATATTGTCATTCAAACAACATTTCACTACAAAAGTCAAAATTAACTTCTGAATTTAACAGCGTAACATCCTATCTACTAAAAATAATAAAAGACAACATCAAAACAACAAACAAGTAGAAATCTAGCTACTCTTCAAGGGGCGAGGTGGGGGTAAGAATAGGAATTTGAGTGATCAAGAATGGAAAAACCAAACACCCCCCCCAAACAAATTTTTGAAAACAGGTTTGTAAAATTTGTTTTAAAAACGTCGGTCTTTTAAAGTCAGATTCGAGACTTGCTAGATTACTATTTTTATATATCTTTAAACTTTTTTACTTTTTATGAATTAGGTTTAATATAAAGGAAAACAATAAGCGATAAAGACATAATTCACACCATAGAAAACATGACTCAAAACCGAGAAAACATGCAAGAGTGGAAAACGTGAATTATGTGAAGCGTGGACTTAGGATCCGGTACTTACAGCCACACACTCCATAGGGAGGGCCGGTTACCTGAATGGTGCACTCAATAATATATTGAAATGAAAGGTAGTGCACCAAACACAAAAATTGAGTGGTTTATAGTCGGATACTTTCGAGACTTTATCTAAACATATGTATGAACATGCGGTTTATCATATATCAACAACCCGAAATAGTTGTGGATCATTCCATAAATAAATATCACAGAAAACATATCCAAACACAATCAAGCACCAAGATTTCCTAGGACCACTGACCTAGTGGAATGAAAGCGAAGTCGGATAGACCTATAACATAACCGAGCATACACCTTAGGTTTCATCTTTGAGCGAGAGGGTGTCCTAGTGAATAAATGTGGAAAAGTGAATGGTTGTGGAAGATATGGTGGATTGGGATAAGTTTTAGAGAAAAAGCATGGAAAAATGAGGATGTGGGTTTAGCACAAAACTCATTCATGGTGTAGTTAGGGAATTTGTCTCAAGTCTGAAAATGAAAGTGTCAAGTGGTTTATCCTTGGGAAGTATTTGTTTACTAGGTGGATTTAAAAATCATGAAGCACAGGAGAAACTAAAGGATCGAGTGCAAACTTCGAGGTTCCTTTGAAAAGGTGGAGGGTGGGGAATATTGGTGATGGAAGGTGAATGATTCTCAGCTAAGCTCTCAAGTCCATATCATCGAAAATCTTGATATATGCAAGACATTCCTCAATAGGTGGGTCAAAAGGATCAACTTTGGGATAAAGATTGAAAAATTCATCTTCCGTCATAGCATCAAGGGATGAATGGTTGTTGGCAAGGGGACTCGCGAAAGTGGTAAAGAAGTGGTGCAAAAGAGTTGCGGGGAATTCTTCTTCGATTTAAATCTACTACCGAGGAGTCATTGTTAAAGTCGAATTTCGAAGGAAAGGAATTTGTTAATCTGTTTCTCGGAAACATGTTTTTGAAGTAATCTTGAGCTAAGCTCTCGATCATGCTAACCTCTCCATTTGTAGATGAATCGGGATATTGTGTCCTAGTTTTGAAAACATTTACCTCAACGAGAAAGATGGCCAAAGGACAAGGACATCGAACCATCGCTGCGGTTTATAAAGCGTTGGCGTAGCCAAGAAGGGGCGCCCTAAAATGATAGGTGCAGTCGTTAGTGACTTACGTGTCTAGGGACAACGAAGTCGGTTTGGGTAGTAAAATTTTGGACTTTAACTAGCACGTTTTCAACCACACCCTTAGGATACTTAATAGACCCGTCGACTAATTGCAATGTCATTTTAGTAGGTTGCATCTCCTCTAGACCTATTTGTTTATACAAATAAAATGGGAGAGTAAGTTAACACTAGCCCCCAGGTCTAATAAGCTATGCGTCGTGTGAGAATCTCTAAGGTGCATTGTCTGATGGGGCGACCGAGTCCTCCTTGTACTAACAATTCCATTATTTTCGGATAAGCGTTGGGAATTGTTACGTTAAAAAAGCGTCTTTTGGTATATTGGTCTTCGCTAGTAGTACCGCAACTCCTTAAGAAACTTAGCATGGTGTGGTAGCTTTTTAATAGCCGAGAAAGGAAGGTTTATAGTTAGATTTTTGAAAACGTTCCTAATCTCCTCATAATTTGTATCCCTAGTTAACATGGCTAATTTTTTGGGGAAGCGGTGTTTTCTCTCTATAATTAGCATATGGATCAACAGGATGTTTAACCTTGGCTTTTGTTTCTTAGGTTGTGGTTTTAACTGGTACCTCTACGGTTGTAGGCTCTTGGTTTCTATTTTAGGTATCTAGTTCGATATCCGTTGTAGGAATCTTGATGGGGTAACTATAGGCATAGTTACTTTGTTATCAACCACTCTTCCGAGCGGAGAGTGGTGATGGCATTTAGCTTCACCCACGTTTGTAGTTTCCGTACTAGTATTACCGTTTACCTCAAAGTTTGTGTTTTTTGTTCTAGGGTTGGGTATCGCTTGGCACGGAAACACACCTTTTGGTTGGAGCTTTCTCTTGGGCTAGCTGTTGGTTTAAATTATTAACAGTTGTAGAATGTGTTGGTTAGATTGAGCCATGGTTTGGAAAAGTTGTTGGCTCACTTGTATGAAGGTGTCAAGGCGATCGGTTGTGTGGGTGTAGTGGTCATGGGTGGTGTATTTGGAACTATGTCGCGTTGATTATTTATAGGCGGATTGTGATAGTTATTATTTTTACCGAGCGATACCTTTATTAGTATTATAATTATTATAACTATATTGACCTTGTGCTTGACCTTGTCGAGGTTGTGCTTGGTTGTTATAATTATTATAATTACCGACCACAATCCTTGTCACGGAGGAGCTTGGTTATAAGCGTGTGTTGGCCTAACATATTGATTATTGTACCACGGAGGTGTGACTTGTTGGTTATTTCTCCAACCGAAGTTGGGATTTTGTCTCCAAAGGCGTTAGGTTCACTATTAATAGAACAAGAATGTTCATAGGCTATAGGGCGATTAAGTCGGGATGCTTCGGGACTCAACCGAAACTACATGGATTTGAATTTACATTCATGGCGGGGATAGGCTTTTGTTGTACAGAAATGGCCTCAACCTTTTTAGTTAGAGATTCGATTAAATTTTTAAGTTCTAGATCGGGTTTAACCTCAAACATACTGGTAGCCTTAACTGTGGAAGAAGAACTAGCGGAGCGGGAGTAATCGTCACTACCCCCCCCTTGTTATTTAAACTTAGTTTGATCCTCTAAAAATTTGTAAGCCTCATTGGCTCCTTTACTTAGGAAACTACCCCCATTCATTATGTCAAGGACTTCTTTATGGTGGTGTAGAAGTCCTTTGAAAAAGGCACGAACTAACGTGTCTTTAGCTAAGTTATGGTGTGGACACTCTATAAAGCGGTCGGTGAAAGCGATTCCAAGCCTCGAGAAAATGATTCATGAGGATTTTGTCGGAAAAAATGAATCTTGGAAAGCATCTCATCCGTCTTTAGGGGGGGTAAAATGTTCCATAAATAGGTTGAACAAGTTTGGCCCACGAGTCCGAGAATTAGGCGCTTTGGCGGCGTTAACCAAGACGCCTTATCGGTAAAGGTGAAGGGAAATACCCTCGGTTTAATGCATTCCGTACCAGCGGTAGGATGATGGAATGTTGTAAGGACTTGTTCAATCCTACGCGTGTGTTGGTAAGGTTTTTCATGGTCTAGACCATGGAAAAGCGGATAAATAACAATTAAATATGTTTGGGGAATTCGAAAATCCCCGTTAGATTACTAGAAACGATGCAAGATTTAGGGCTATCGCTCAAAGCTTTATAAAAGTCGAGAGAGGAGTCTCTCTTTCTTCAGCCATAATATCGGGTGTAGTGTGTGAAATTCTAGATAGGCGTGTTGTATTTATTTCTCTGAAAAACAAGCCCGATTATACTAGAATTAAAACTCCTCCGACGAAAGATCACGAGGAGTGGAAGAAGGAGTACACGAATGCCTCCTTTCTGCAGCGTTTGAATAAGCGTCTTGTTTACGGCGTGTTCGGTGTATATAAGAGATTAGAACACTGAAAAACTTGACAACTCGAAGTTGAATCAAACTGTGGAAATCGGAATTTTCAGCTAAAAGAGCTGGCGGCGCTTCTATCTTAAGCGCGGCGCTCGGTGTTCGATAACTTAAGCGGGTCGCGCTCTCTCTTTAAGCGCTGGCGCTCGGTGGTTCGATAACTTAGCGGGTCGCTCTTTTTAAGCGCGCGGCGCGCTCGTTGTATTGATGAAATTCCAAGAACATAGCGCGGTCTCTCTCTTGAAGCTTGGCGCGCTCCGTTATTTTTCGAATTTTTCGGCTGAAACCAATAACCACAAAGATGAATCAAACAAGGGTGGGTGGGTTTAATGGGACTTAAAAATGACTACTTCTACAAAGAAAACAATGCTAAAGTGCAACTAAGATGGCAGCGGCGCCATTTGATAAATGTAAAATGAATAGTTTACCTACGAAATGAACTACGAATCCAAACGTAAGTAAACTAAACTTTATCTTTTTACGTGTCGATTATCAAATCTTCTACTCTCAATGCGAATTGCACTAAATGGAGTATGAAGTTCGTTCCACTCCTAGTTCCCTAGCATGGATTGTTTTCTAAGTCTAACTAGTCGCTCTTAAGTCAATGAGAGCTTTACGAAGGGTGTTATCCTACGATGAAACTAAAATGAGTCTACGTTGAATTTAACTACGAATACTATGGAAATATGCTTGTTTTTGAATCTAGATAAAGGATTAGAGGGGAATTGAATCCACCTCGAATCCAACTTAATAACCTAGTATAGATTCTTGTATCTCGATTCTTACGTCTTACGGCAAGAGTTTCGAGTCTAATCCCTAGTGTTCATGGCATTTCTACCGAGTACTAACTAGCATGTGAAGTCGTCCACCCATTCTCATGGCGAAACACGACTTTCTAGAGTGGAATAGAATCTACAAACAATTCTACACTAACAACTAAGTTTTCATCAAGGCTTCATCAACCCCTCTAATGGAGGTTTTAGCCTTGATTCATTAAACTAACATTTCCCATTGAATCTAAACTAAACATAATGAAAAGATTCAACTTTATGCGATTTCACTAAACAATAATCGAAATCTAATTAATAACTATGAAATGATAGCAAACAATAATGGAATTTAGATCTATAAATCGAAATTGACAAAATAACTATTTTTATTATCTAATCAATCAAGAACAATAATTTGAGAGTTTAATCTAAAACAAGAATTGAAATGAAATTAAACTTAATTAATCTAATGAAAACTAGATCTAGAATTAAGGTTTAATGGAGGCTAACTAATCTAATTTATTTTCTAACCTAACTATCTACCATTAACAATGAACTAAGCTTTTGTTTTATACATTCAGATCCAAAAATCGTGCATGGGCTTGGAGCCATGTTTTGGGCCGCAGAATCGGGCCCAAAACCCAATTCTTTTCGATCAAAAAGCCTCTTTCAGCTGCAGTTGGCTTCAACAGACTTTTCGTCCACTTCTGCTCCTCTGATTGGGTCAAGGCTTAGACCATTGCAAAGCTCTTTCCGAGCGGTCGTTTTGACATAAAGTAGGCCCAATTCCGAGGTCTGAGTCCAAAGATATGGCATTCGGAAGTTCTGCTGACTTTTGCTCCTTTATCTCGCTAAAGTGGCACATTTCCGCACATAATGGACTTTGAAGCCTGAAATGCATAAAAACGCGTAATCAGTGTTAACTTTTACTTATTATTCACATAATTGGTCTAACAGTATAATTATTAAGGGGTTAAAACTACAGTTTTGGGCTCTTATCACCATGCAGATAGTTTGGTTCCCTTAGGGTATACATATTCTGATTTTCAGCCAGATAGGGACAAAAGTAAGTCTACCTCAGGTTGTGTGTTTACCTTGGGAGGTTGATAAGAGCCTAAAACTGAAGTTTTAACCCCTCAATAATCATACTTTTAGACCAATTATACGAGTAATAAATAAAAGTTAATCGCCGACGTGTTTTTTTATGTATTTCGTGCAAGAAAAGTCAATTATGTGCAGAAATGTGCCACTTTGGAGAGATAAAGGACCAAGGGTTGGTTGCTAAGAAGTTCTGTGATAAAGGCCAAGATTCAAGGAGACAAAGCCTTTGTAAAGCCCGGTCAAAAGCTGAAAAGTCAACACGGGCAGAAACAGTGCACAAGTTGGCAGAACTTCCGAAGACCATATCTTTGGACTCAAATCTCGGAATTGGACCTACCTTACATCAAAATGATCGTCTCGGAAAGAGCTTTCCAATGGTGCAAGCCTTGACCAAATCAGAGGAGCAGAAGTGGACGAAACGTTTGCTAAAGTTGAAGCCAGCTGAAATGGGCTCTGTGGACTGAAGAAATTGGTCTTTGGGCTCGATTTTCCGGCCTAAAATATGGCTCCTCAGCCCATGCACGAAATTGTGGATCTAGTCTCCTCCTTTGTATAAAATAAGACTTAGCTCTTAAGTTAGAGATAGTTAGATAAGTTAGAGTAAAAAGTAGCCATTAAAATAGCTTCTAGATATAGTTTTATTTGAATTTAATTAGTTAAATTAATTAGTTTCAATTCATTATTTTAGATTAATCATTTGAATCATTGTTCTTCATTTAGTTAGATAAATAAAAAAGTTATTCTTTTCAATTCAATTTTTGTCATTTCAATTTATTAGATCTAATTTCAATTGTTGTTATTCAATTCTTAGTTATTAATTAGATTTGAAGTATTGGTTAATTAAAAGTAGTAAAGTTCACATCTTTATATATGTCATTTCGTTATTCGTATCTTGTCGTTCGAATTCATGTCGTAGTATAAAATATCCACCATTGCTCTCATTAAACTTTGGATTACTAGTCAATTGAAGAAAACTTCAATACTAAGGAACTGAGAGTGGAACAAACTTTTTACTCCACTCTATTTCAATAGAATTGAGAGTATAGAAATCTTTGATAGCTTTTCGTAATTTAGTTTAGTTTTCTTGCATTTTGAGTTCAACGTTCATTTCGTAGTAAACTACTCTTGTACTTATATCAAATGGCGCCGCTGCGATCTTAGTACTCTTTAGTATTGTTTTCTGTAGACTTGATAGTTTTTCAAAGTCCCATATCCCACCCACCCTTGTTTGGATTTTCACTGTGGTTGTCTATTTCAGCTTTGCACGTTTCCACGAAAAATTACTCGGAGCGCACTTGTGCCCTGGGCAAAACCAACTTGGAATTCCTACCTCTACCCTGCGCTGGAATCCCAATTTTTGCCTGGCGACGACCGCCTGGCATATTCTCGACTGCCCTACCCTGCTTTGAAACAACCCGATTTCCATATGTTTGTTCAAATTTCCATTGCTTTCAAGTTTTTCAGTGTTCTAACTTGTTATATACACTGAGCAAGCATAAACAAGACGCTATTCATAAGCGAAGCAAGCAGACTTTCAGGTACTCTTTTCTTCCACACCTTGCATCTTCTGTTAGAGGTTCATACCAGCATATCAGGATTGTTTGGAGTGTTGTTAAGATTGGTCTTAGCCTTGCATGAGATTAAGGTCAGGCCGAAGAAAAATGCCTAACGTAATTAACCGACAACGTCAACAAACACGCCTTTCTAATATACCACTCACTTTACCTCTAGCTAGCACACCACACACCACACCTGAGATTATGGCTGAAGAAAGAGAGTCTCCTCTCTCGGACTTTTATAAAGCCTTGAGCGATAGCCCTACATCTTGCATCGTTCTATCAGACCCAGTGGGGGATTTTCGAATCCCCCCGAATATATTTAATTTGTTACCCGTTTTTCATGGGTTAGACCATGAAAAACCTTATCAGCACATGCGTAGGATTGACCAAGTCCTTACTACCTTCCACCATCCTTCGGTTGGTAATGAACAAATTAAACTTAGGGTATTTCCCTTCACTTTAGCCGATAAGGCGGCGTCTTGGTTAACTGCCCAAGTGCCTAATTCTGTGGACTCGTGGGCTAAACTTGTTCAACTATTTATGGAACATTTTTGCCCACCACTGAAGACCGATGAAATGCTTTCCAAGATTCATTTCTTTCGACAGAATCCTCATGAATCATTTTCAGAGGCTTGGAATCGTTTCACCGACCTACTTATAGAGTGTCCACACCATAACCTAGCGAAAGACATGTTAGTTTGTGCCTTTTCAAAGGACTTCTACACCACCATAAAGAAGTCCTTGACATAATGAATAGGGGTAGTTTCTTAAGTAAAGGGGCCTCAGAGGCATATAAATTTTTAGAAGATCAGACTAAGCGGAATAATCATTGGGGTAGTAATGATATCTCCTGTTCCGCTAGTTCTTCTCCAACAGCTAAAGCCGTCGGTATGTTTGAGATGAAACCCGATCCGGAACTTAAAAATTTAATAGAATCTCTAACTAAAAAGGTATAGGCTATTTCTGTCCAACAAACGCCTATCCCCATCATGAATGTCAACTCCAATCCATGTAATTTCTGTTTGAGTCCAGAACATCCCTACTCCTATTGTCCGTTCGCATATGAACAACAACAATCACAACAAGATAATGTTTGTTCCATTAATAGCGAACCTAATGCAGCTTGGCGACAAAACCCCAATTTTGGTTGTCGAAATAATCAACAACCTCCAAGGTTGTTTAACCCAAATGATAGGCCAACAAACAATTACAACCAAGGTCCACCAAGACAAGGATAAGGTCAGGGAAATTATAATTATAACAATCAAGCTCAACCACGACAAGGACAATGTCAGGGTAATTATAATAATTATAACAATAATAATTATAATGCAAATCGAGGTATCGTTCCAGTTAATAATAATAACTATCACAACCCACCCATAAATAATCAACGTGACATAGTTCTTGTCACACACCCTGTAATAAATACCACTCCACAACCGGATCGCTTTGATACTGATAAGAGCCCAAAACTGTAGTTTTAAACTCTTAATAATCATACTGTTAGACCAATTATGTGAATAATAAGTAAGAGTTAATACTGATTATGTGTTTTTATGCATTTCAGGCTTCAAAGTCCATTACGTGTAGAAATGTGCCACTTTAGCGAGATAAAGGAGCAAAAGTCAGCAGAACTTCCGAATGCCATATCTTTGGACTCAGACCTCGGATTGAGGCCTACTTTATGTCACAACGATCGGCTCGAGAAGAGCTTTGCAATGATCTAAGCCTTGACCCAATCAGAGGAGCAGAAGTGGACGAAAAGTCTGTGGAAGCCAACTGCAGCTGAAGAGGCCTTTTTGGACTGAAAGAATTGGGTTTTGGGCCTGATTCTCTGGCCCAAAACATGGCTCCAAGCCCATGCACGATTTTTGGATCTGGATGTATAAAAACAAAAGCTTGACTCAGTGTTAATGGCAGTCAATGGCAGTTAGGTTAGGTAGATAGCTTAGAATAGAAAGTAGCCATTAAAATAGCTTCTAGATCTAGATTTAATTGTTTTAGTTAATTAGTTTCAAATCCTTAATTAGATTAAACCTTTGGATCTTGTTCTTCATTTGATTAGATCAATAAAGTAGTATTTTTTATCAATTTCGATTTTGTCATTTCCATTTCTAGATCTAATTTCAATTCTTGTTCTTATTTCATTTTAGTCATTAATTTAGATTTCATTATTGTTTAAATTAGTAAATTTTAATGCTTATTATTATGTGTAGTTTTAATTTAAATGGAAATGATTGCGGAATGATTCAAGGTTAAACCTCCATTAGAGGGGGTTGAGAAGCCTTGAAGAAAGCTTGATTCCGTTTATCGTAGAGTCGTCGTAATTTCTATTCCATGCCAGAAATAATTAGTTCACCATGAGAATGTGTTTAATTGTTCACATGCTAGTTATTAATTGGTAGAAATGCCATGTGTAATTAGGGATTAGGAAGAACAACTTTTCTCAGCGTAGCGATTCAATTCGATTACTTACGACTTCGTCGTTAGTGGATTAAGTTGAGTTAAGGTGGAATCAATCCCCCTCTAACTCCTTATCATAGAATCACCGTAGCATTCCCATAGTTGTCTGATAATCGACTAGTTGCATCTTGTGGGTAGTTGCACCATAGTTTAGTTGCCCCCTTCGTAAAGCTCTCATTGACTTTAAGTAGAGTATTGAGACTAGAATACAAGCATACGGAAGGACTAAGAGTGGAACGAACTTCCTACTCCACTTTATCTCATAGGATGGAGAGTAGAAAACTTTGATAAATAAACAACAAAAAGTTAGTTTTAGTTTACTTACGTTGTGAATTCATCGTTCATGTCGTAGGTAAACTATTCATTTTACATTTATCAGATACCTTTATGCAAACTCAACAACAGATTTTACAAGCCATCCAACTTTCCTTACAACAGTTAGCTCAAGAGAAAGTACAACCCAAAGGTGTGTTTCCAGGACAAGCGATACCTAATTCTAAAACACCAAACACAGCCTTTGAAGTAAACGGTAATACTAGTAATGAAAATGAAAATGTAGGAGAGATAAATTCCATCACCACTCTCCGTTTAAGCAGAGTGTTGGATAACAAAGTAACGATGTCTATAGTTACCCCACAAGGAGTTCCTACACCAGATATTATACTAGATACCGAAACAAAAACTGAAGATCCTACCCCTGTAGAGGTACCAGTTAAACCACAACCTAAGAAACAAAAAGCAAAAGTTAGATATCCAGTTGAACCATACGCTAAACAAAGTAAGGAACCACCGTTACCCCAGAAATTAGCAATGTTAAAAAGAGATACAAACTTTGACGAGATTAGGGAAGTTTTCAAAAATCTAACGATTAACCTACCCTTTCTTGACGCAATTAAAAAATTACCTCACCACGCTAAGTTTCTTAAGGAGTTGTGCACTACTAGGCGTAGGACAAATATTCCAAAAGATGCCTTTCTCATTGAACAGGTTCCAACTTTATCAGAACATAATGGAATAGTGAAGTACAAGGACCCTGGTTGTCCTACTGTACAATGCACCTTATGAGATACTCACACAACCATTGCTTTATTAGACCTGGGAGAGAGTGTTAACTTACTTCCTTATTATTTATATAAACAAATAGGTTTACAAAAAATGCAACCTACCACTATGACGTTGCAATTAGCTGATAGGTCTATCAAGTATCCTAAGGGTGTAGTGGAAAACGCGCTGGTTAAGGTTTAAGATTTCTACTATCATGCGGATTTTGTTATCCTCGATACAGAAGTCGCTAATGACTCTGTTCCAATCATTTTAGGGCGCCCCTTCTTGGCAACTGCCAACACTCTTATAAATTGTCGCGATGGTTCGATGTCTTTATCTTTTGGCCATCTTTCCGCTGAGGTCAATGTATTTAAACAGATCACACAGGTTCCTGATATCAATATCGATAGAGAGGTTAGCATGATCGAGAGTTTAGCTCATGATTATTTTAAAACCAAGTTTCCAAATAATCAGATGCACAAATTCCTTTCCTTTGGAAGTTCCAACTATAATAAGGACTCTGTGGACATTGAGGAAATTGAGGAAGATTTCCTTCAACTCTTTTGCAACTCTTCTTCGCCACCTCGAGAGTCCCCTCCTATTGATAACTATTCACCCACCTCACATTATTCACCTTCCATCAATGTACCCCATCCTACACCTTTTCAACGGAACCTAGGGTTTGCACTTGACCCTCTTGCTTCTTTTGTGCTTAATAATTTTCTAAATCCTCATAATATGAAAATAATTACCAAGGAAATGGCATTGGACACCTTCATTTTCAGGATTGAGACACTTCCTACCCACACCATGAATAAGGGTTGTGTTAAACCAATATTTTTATTTTTTCCATTCTTTCCTTCTAATACTTATCCTTATCCACCATATCATCCACAACCATCCATTGTTTCACACTCAAACACTTGGACAACCCCTCGTTCAGAGATAAAAAAGAAGGTGCATGCTCGGTTATGTTTGAGGTCTATTAGACTTCGATTTCATTCCACTAGGTTGCGGGTCTCTTAGTGCTTAATTCGTTTGGGAATGCATTCCATGTTATTTATTTATGGAAAGACCCAAACTCTTTTAGGTTGTTGATATATGGAACTGTTATATATATATATATATATATATATATATATATATATATATATATATATATACATGTCAACAACCCTAAAGAGTTGTTTTTCCATAAATATATATATATCCATGATATATATATATATATATATATATATATATATATATATATATATATATATATATATATATCCAGTTATTTGTTCAAGTCTCGAGTATCTGACTATAAACGACTCATTTTGTTGCTTGGTGTGCTTCCTTTCATTTCCATATATCAGTAAGTACATCATTAAGGTAACCGGGCCCTCCCTATGGAGTGTGTGGCTGTAAGTACCGGATCTTAAGTCCACGGTTAACATAATTCACGTTCTCCACTTTTGCATGTTTTCTCGGGTTTCGAGTCATGTTCTTCTATGGTGTGAATTATGCTTTTAATGCTTTCTTATTTTTCTTATATTAAAATGTTATTCATAAAAAATAAAAACTTGTTAAAATCACAAACATAGTAAGTTAAGAAGTCTCGGGAATCTGACTTTAAAAGACCCACTTTTAAAAACAAATTTTCTCAACTCTGTGTCTAAAATTTGTTAGGGGGTGGGGTGTTCATTTTCATCCTGGATTGTTCAACTTTCTAGTTGTGTTGTTTAGACCATTTAATCATATTACGATTCGGATTGACATTTTCTATTAAGTTAGATTTCATTTGTTGGCATAACTTACGTTATGCACGTACTTCGAGGTGTTTTCCATTTTCTCATATGTCATCCACGGTCAAAATAGAGTGTTTTATGGATCAATGGATTGAAAATTCTCTTCTGATTATTTCCATATCTCATTCACAAAAATCAAACCGGTAACGAAGCGGCAATTTTAGTTTGAAGTTGCGCTAAAAATCGATTTTTTTGTTGATTCGTATTAGGCTTGGGCCCAAGCCCACAGTTCAACCCAAGAACGCATCGCGTTCTTCTTCTTCTTTTTTTGTTTCAAACCACCATTAACACACAACAAAGCTTCAACCCTAACATAAAAATAAAAATAAAGAGAAAACCTATACACACCCACGCCTAAAGTTCAAATCCACCCCCAATCTTCTCCTAACTACACCCACCACCACCTCCACCAATTTAAATAACCAAAAACCACCAGAAATTCAAAAAGTTGAACTGCCACCACCCATCACCGCGCCTCCTGCCATTATTTTTAGTTAGGGTGGTTTAAAACATGCCTCCCTACCTTATTCCAACCAACACACTTATCAAAACTCCGATGTCTCAAAGACGTCGCATATTACCGGAGCATGCATTTACTGCCGACCACTTCGCACCATTTTACGGTGACGAGATGGTTAGGCGAGACTGGAAAGGGTTGTGGTACTCGACCGACGACTTTTACCATGAGGATTTGGTCCGAGAGTTTTACAGGGCAAGGGAGTTGGATGGGAATAGAATTTTAGTTAAGGTGGCTGGGAGGAGGAGAGAGATTACTATTGGGTTGTTGGCTGAGATTTTAGGCATTCCGCCTAGACACTATCTCGATGCCACATTACAGATTCCCGTTCATCTTTGTAGAACCTTTGATGAACGCGAATCGCTTTACGAAGGAACTACAATGCGAACTTCGCATTGTGTTCGCATGGCGTCTCGGAACCAACCACCGGTGGCTATAGCTCGGTGGATTGGTAGGAATGTAATAGGGAAGGAGAAAGTCAGCAACACATAGGTCTGAGCTGCCTTCACGTGATATGGATACTCCAGCAGCAGAAGTATGAGTTTTGTATTATGCAGTTTTTGAGAAACATGATTAGGGGAGTGGGGAAGAGTATTGCACCTCTCCCTATTTTGATTACGAAAATCATGATGACCGAGAGTGACTCAGGTCCGATATTTTGCCCGAAAAGAGCACCGAAATCTTCATATTTATACAGAGTGTATCCAATGAGTTTGGAGGTTGCCTGAAGAGAGGGTAGCTGACGAGACCGACTTGGAGGATGAGGATGACACGACATGTTTTGATGCCGATGCCTTGGAGCGGTGTAGGATGGACGCAGAACGCATGATTGTGATTCATCGTGGCATGCGTTTCCTAAATACTATTTACAAAGACCTCCGGACTCGGCAGGCTGCATCATAACTTTGAAACTCGTGCCCAGCGCGAGGATAAGCGGTGGGAATAGACGAGGGCTGAGATGGAAGCTCAGCACCAGTTCTGAGATGACATGATTGCACGCTTTCCACCCCAGGGGGGTTCTTCTGAGGAGCAGTCTGTTAGGCACGAGCGTCGTCGCCGCAGGACGGATGGCTCTGGCCCTTCGGAAGCCCAAGAGCCATCTCCTTCTCATGCGGATTCCATTACCAGTAGTGCGTTGTTTAGGGATTGATGAGTTGATTTGTTTTATTGTATATATTTTTATTTAGTTCGAAGGTAAAAATATTAGTTAAGTAATCAAATTTGAATTTGGTTGTGTTCTGTTGTTTGAATTCAATTTTAATATAAGTTGGTTATTTTCGAATTATGCATTGTTCTTACCATTAATCCCACCTTCCCGATTTGTTTGGGGGTGGTATTATTTAGCCGAGCATAATTCGCTATATGGTCATCTATGTTAGAAGTTGTTTTGGAGTTAGGGTTGAGAATATTGCCGATATGAGCATCGCCATGAATAGGTATTGTGATAGGATAAAATCTCGATGAGTTAGGCAGATTCTATCCTAAATTCAGCTTAAAAGATATTAGGGTTGTTATAGAATCAAGAATATGAGTTGTTTCCGTTTTCGGTTTTGGAAATTTTATTATTTCCGGCAATTGCCTTATAACTATTTGGCAACTTCCCGATTCGTTTTAGCAATTTAAAACCTATAAAAATTGCATTCATTCTACACTCACAACCCCAACTACGTATCACATTCATCTCTCCCGTTTCACTCCCACTTTACCTTATTTTTCCTTCGCATTTCAGCCTAGCAGCTCCCCGAGCGCACCTGCGCCCTAAGCAATCTGAGAAAAATCCTATCCTGAGCGCGACCTGCGCCCTCTTCAGGCCAAGCCCGAGCGCTACCTGTGCCCAAAACCTTGGGATTCCAGTTTTCATCCGGAGCACAACTCGCGCCCATCCCAGGCTACAAGTAAGCGCACCTACGCCTAAGTGCCTGGAACTCGAAATTTACCAGAGCGCACCCTGCGCCCTACCCAAGCATAGCTTGAGCGCACCTGCGCCCTAACCCCTGTGGGCACCAATAGATTTCCAGTTTTTTCCGAGGGTTGTTCCAGGATAGTAGCAGCTGTTCTAGAAAGTAGTTTTGTTATGACTGCTCCTACAGTGATACCAGAGCAGTCCTTCGAACACTTGTTGGGAAGTGAGACTTATGGACATTGGTTCCGCGAAAGGATCTTGCAGTTAGGTTGGAGGCATCTACTGGTAAGTGACGCTGACTCGTATTCACCTAAGCTTACTGAATTTTTTTACAATAATGTACGTTAAGTTCTATTGTAACCAAGACAGAGAACAAGAATTCTCCGTCACGGTAGATGGCACGCCACTAGAATTCAATAAGTATGTCGTAGCGTTAGTTTCGGGAATACCAATACCTGATCCTATTCACACGTGGGGATATATGACCGATAATACCTACCTCTATGACTATACATATTTCCATGAGTATTACGGGGGAGGGGTATTTCGTATAATGGACCAAGGGTGTTACAACATAGCCCTTGGTAGCCTGTCCCTAAATGTAGGCACCACCATGTTATTCATCTTGATGAATATTTTAGGGGATTGGCAGTTTACCTCTGCAAATAGTACCGCTGGTGATGTTTTCCTTGCTTTAGCTGAGGGACGTCGCCGATATGACATTTCCCGAGTATTAGTGGCTAGTCTTAAGAGAGCCCAAAGCATGAGGCATAAGTATCTTCTTATGCCTATTTTAGTTTGCCACATCATGCTCAGTTGCCTACCTGAATTTTGTACCCAGTTCACGGATTGGAAAAGGGTCGAAGTCATGAGACCTACCAATTGGTGGTTCGCTCTTTTCGAGTCATGACTTGGCCGGGATGGCAGGTGCAACCTCACTTGGTTGCTCCTTACACCCCATCAGACATAGTAACACTCAACAGGTTAGCACAAGTAAATGACACACAGTGACGGGCTTGGAAAGTTATCATGGCGTGGTAGGACGCGAAGGAACCTCATCTCTTTGCGGATGATGAGGAAAAGGACGAGTAATGGGAGTGCAGGTAAGTTTTAGTTTCAGTTAGTGTCTGCTTATGTCCCAAGCAAGTAATTTCTCACTACCCCATACCGGGTGGAACTCCTATAGAGTTGCGTCAGTTTATATTTCCTATATTAGTATGTTATAACTTTGTTTTGCAGATGTTCTTGAATTTCACGCGCTTCAATGGTATTTTCCTACACTCTTTATTTAAAATACTTTGAGGACAAAGCATGCAACTTGTTTGGGGGCATAGAAACACGTGTAATTAAGGCATCTGTTAGGATATAGATATGTATAATATGCACTTATGTTCTAGTTAAAATTTCAATAATTTGATAAATTCAAAAAAATAAAAATAAAAATAAAAAAAAAAGTTTATGCTATACACTTAGGAATATTGGTATTGTTTTCCTTCTCTATGCTCTTAATAATCTAGAAGTCTCACGTAGCTTTTGCATTAGAATAATTTTTAGAAACTTAGGTTAATATGTAGGTAATAATCTTTGCATCTAGCTATAAACATATTACATGAGTATCTATGATTGTTTGGTAGTAAGTTTCTGAAACCTAGGCTAGAGTACATATTCTACAAATACTGTGAGAATATAGCCTAAAACCTTATATAAGCAAAACATTTGAGAAATGACACAAGGGAGAAGTAAAATCTAGATAGAGAAATCACACGTCCACTTGCTTGATCACTATACCATATCCTAAGCAAGAATTTAGGCCCGCTTTGGATCGATATAGCCATAAATTCAACCCTTATGAAATTATTTTCCGCTAGTCGCCCCTCTGAGCCTTTCCTTAGCCTTTCATAAACCGCAAATCCTTTAACCTGTTACAAAAACAAATAAAAATAAAAATAAAAAATCAGCCTACCCATTCTTTGAATGAGTCTGAGAATAGAGATGAAGAATAGAAAAGAGAAAAACCTTTGAAATCAAGAATTTGTCAGTCACTTCAAATAAGAAAAGAAAGTTTCCATCCAAATAAAAAAAAAGAAAAAGAAAAAAAAAAGAAAAAAAGAAACAAAAAAAAGAAAATAAAGAGTTAGAACTTCAAAAACAAAATTAAAATCAAAGGAGTCAAAAGCCAAAGAAAAAAGAAAAATATGGCTAAGGATGGAAACAAAGTGTAGAAGCGAAAGTAAGGAACAAAGTCTTCTCTAGTTACATAATATGAAGACTCTATTATCTCAGACTTGTTCTTTCTGAATATCCACTTCCTTCCTTCTTAAACCATCTCCTAATCCCCGCAACACCTAATAAAGACCTCTAACTCAATTAGGAATAAGCTAGTGTGATAGTAAGTGGCAGATGTGTTTGATCGACTCCGGCTTCCTTGTGCGTCATTGAGATTGTAAGGTAAAGTGTGCCCACTGCACACTGAAGTAGCGAAAGTTGAGTGGAAAAATCAGAGTGGTTTTTGTCTTGACATTTATGTGAGGACCTACTTGAGGACACTATTCCAAGTTTCAGAAACGGACCTGCTATTGCGTTTCATAGTATTACTTATTGAATATATGTTTATTGTAGATGATTGATTATTATGCATATATTAGCTTAGGTTTTGACTTGATTATTCTATATTCATTGCTAGTGAGATGTATAGTTAATTTAGAGCATGAATAAGGAAACAATAGTTTTATTTCTTAGTCGTCATAGTATAGACGAAGTTTGTGAGTACCTTCACTGAAAAACTCTCACGAGGCTATAACTCGTCCACTAGGGAATTCCTAGTGGTCTAAGGCCTTGTTGCATATGGTAAATGCAATCACACTCAGTGAAACGAGAGTAGTTAGAACTCCATTTTTGGTCACTTATTCTAATTTCTCATATTTGCTTGAGGACAAGCAAAATGCTATTTGGGGGTGGTTTGATAAGAGCCCAAAATTATAGTTTTAACCCCTCAATAATCATACTTTTAGACCAATTATGTGAGTAATAAATAAGAGTTAATGCTGATTACGTGTTTTTATGTATTTCAGGCAGTAAAGTCAATTATGTGCAGAAATGTGCCACTTTGGCGAGATAAAGGAGCAAAAGTTGGTTGCTAAGAAGTTCTGTGATAAAGGCCAAGATTCAAGGAGACAAAGCCTTTGTAAAGCCCGGTCAAAAGCTGAAAAGTCAACACGGGCAGAAACAGTACACAAGTCGGCATAACTTCCGAAAACCATATCTTTGGACTAAGCCCTCAGAATTGGGCCTACCTTACATCAAAACGACCACCTCGGAAAAAGCTTTCCAATGGTCTACGCCTTAACCAAATCAGAGAAGCAGAAGTGGACGAAAAGTCTGCTGAAGTCAAAGCCAACTGAAACGGGCTCTGTGGACTGAAGAAATTGGGCTTAGGGCTTGATTTTCCGGCCCAAAACATGGCTCCTCAGCCCATGCACGAAATTGTGGATCTGGTCTCCTCCTTTGTATAAAATAAGACTTTGCTCTTAAGTTAGAGATAGTTAGATAGGTTAGAGTAAAAAGTAGCCATTAAAAATAGCTTCTAGATATAGCTTTATTTGAATTCAATTAGTTAAATTAATTAGTTTCAATTCATTGTTTTAGATTAATCCTTTGAATCATTGTTTTTCATTCAGTTAGATAAATAAAATAGTTATTCTTGTCAATTCAATTTTTGTCATTTCAATTTATTAGATCTAATTTCAATTGTTGTTATTCAATTCTTAGTTATTAATTAGATTTGAAGTATTGGTTAATTAAAAGTAGTAAAGTTCACATCTTTATATATGTCATTTCGTTATTCGTATCTTGTCGTTCGAATTCACGTCGTAGTATAAAACCTCCACCATTGCTCTCATTAAACTTTGGATTACTAGTCAATTGTAGAAAACTTCAATACTAAGGAACTGAGAGTGGAACGAACTTTTTACTCCACTCTATTTCGATAGAATTGAGAGTATAGAAATCTTTGATAGCTTTTCGTAATTTAGTTTAGTTTTCTTGCGTTTTGAGTTTAACGTTCATTTCGTAGTAAACTACTCTTGTTACTTATATCAGAGGTGGAGCCATAGTATGGAGGAGTGTCAAGCAGAAATGCGTGTCTGACTCCACCATGGAAGCTGAATATGTGGCAGCCACTAAGGCAGCCAAAAAGGCAGTTTGGCTCCGAAACTTCTTATTGGACTTGACAATGGTACCTGGTTTACCTAAGAGTATCACACTTTATTGTGATAATACTGGTGCGGTATCCAACTCAAAGGAACCACGAGCCCATAAAGCAAGAAAACACATTGAGCGCAAGTAACACCTGATACGATCAATCGTAAAGAGAGGAGATGTCACTATTACCAAGATAGCATCAGAAGATAGCCTGGCTAACCCCTTTACAAAGAGCTTACCGGCTAAGTCTTTTGACAGGCATGTTTAGGGGATGGGAATCAGATGTTTGGCAGCATAGCTTTAAGTATAAGTGGGAGATTTGTTAGTAATATACTAAAAAGCAATGCTTTGAGTATAAGTGGGAGATTGATAGGGTTATATACTAAAAGCATTACTTTTGTATTAACTTTAATTCTTTATATTTTGAATGAGAATTATATGGGCAAATGTTATGCATATTATATATGTTATTAGTTATATGCATGTGTCTAATACTTTATGTTGTAGATGATATGGTGTGGACACACAGAAGATCATATCATCAGTACCTTATAAAGTATAAGTAATCATTCACAACCTAGATGGATTTGGACAAACCATTGGTATGGTTGTAGTATAATCTGGTATTAGTCTATCTTGACTATAGGATTACACTAGTACACTTTGTGTGTATTGAACAGGACCAAGTGAGGTTGTTTCTCCTTATACTAACTATATAAGAGAACAAATGCCTTTGTTATTATGGATGCTTGTCCTCCTAATCTAGATATAATAACAGGCACTTACGTGCATTGTTCATTACTTTAAATCATCAATGAGTGAGATTCATTTGTGAATCAACAAACTCGATGGATTGGGTAATGACATTGTATGTAAGGTGTGTTGTTGATTATAGAAGGAATCTGTGTCCCGCAAGAAGTCGGGTTGATGATGTCCCCTTGAGGAGCTCAAAAAGATTGTCATGTAAACCCTGCAGGTGGATTTATTCCGACATGACAATGAGGTTGAGTGGTACTACTCAAGGACATAAGAAGTTGATTAATGTAGTTGTCAGTAACTTGACTTAATCAACAGACATTCAATATCTTAAACACGGGGAAATCAATGAGCATATAATATGGAGCTGATAATCGTAAAAATAATAGAATCCTAAATATTAATGCTACAAGAACACTAATACGTAATCCTACCGTTCTTACGTTTAGATCAATTCTTCTTACTCTCAAAACATAATCATGCAATACAACGAGTAAGGATTTCGTTCCACTCTCAATCTATCAAGACTTAATAGAATTCAACTAATCAAATCCAAAAGGAACAATGGTGAGAGTAATGATTTGATGTAAAATTTCTATTCTACCATTCCCAACAATTGAATCTAAACAAGACATAATATAAGATTCTAACTTTATAAAATTTAACTAACAATAATTAAAATCTAACATCAATAACTACGAAATGACTAACAACCAAGAAATGAAATTAGATCTAAGCAATAGATAAATGACAAAATCGAATTTGATCAATAATAAACTACTTTATTTATCTAATGATGCAATAACAATATTTTAATACTTTAAATTAAAACAAGGGAAATGAAAACTAATTAAAATGGAGATTCAAAACTAGATCTAGATCTAAAAACTAATCTAGATCTATCTATCTTTTTCTAACCCTAAACTCCATTAACATTAGCTTCCTAACCTAACTGCCATTAACAAAGAGTCAAGCTTTTGTTTTTATACTTCCAGATCCAAAAATCGTGCATGGGCTTGGAGCCATGTTTTGGGCCGGAAAATCGGGCCCAAAACCCAATTTCTTTAGTCCAAAATGGGCTCTTCAGCTGCAGTTGGCTTCGACAGATGTTTTGTCCACTTTTGCTCCTCTGATTGGACCAAGGCTTGGACCATTGGAAAGCTCTTTCCGAGCCGGTCGTTTTGACATAAGATACTCCCAATTCGAGGCCCTGAGTCCAAAGATACGCCTTCGGAAGTTCTTGCGACTTTTGCTCCTTTATCTCGCTAAAGTGGCACCATTTCTGCACGTAATGGACTTTGAAGCCCGAAATGCATAAAACACGTAATCAGATTAACTCTTACTTATTATTCACATAATTGGTCTAACAAGATGATTATTAAGGGGTTAAAACTACAGTTTTGGGCTCTTATCAAACCACCCCCAAACAAAGATTTTGCTTGTCCTCAAGCAAATATGAGAAATTAGAATAAGTGACCAAAATGGAGTTCTAACTACTCGCTTTGTTGAGTCGCGATTGCATTGACCATATATGCAACAAGGCCTTAAACCACTAGGAATTCCCTAGTGGATGAGTTATAGCCTCGCGGAGAGTTTTCCAAAGAAGGTACTCACAAACTTCATCTATACTACAACGACTAAGAAAATAAAACTATTGTTTCCTCATTCATGTCTCAACTATCTATACATCTCACTAGCAATTGAATACAGAATAATCATGTCGAAACCTAAGCTAATATATGCATAATAATCAATCATCTACTTAATAAACATATATACAATGAGTAATGCTATGAAATGCTTAGCGTGTCCGCTTATGAAAAAACTTCGAATAAGCGTCCTTAAGTAGGTCCTCACATAAAAGTCAAGACAAAAATCACTCTGATTTTTCCGCTCAAGTTTCACTACTCTCCAAAGCAGGGGCACACTTTACCTTACAATCTCAATGACAACAAGGAAGCCGGGTCGATCAAACACATCCGCCACTTACTATCACACTAACCTATTCCTAATTGAGCTAGAGGTCTTTATTAGGTGTCATGGGATTAGGAGATGGTTTAAGAAGGAAGGAAATGGATATTCTAGAGGACAAGTCCGAGATAATAGAGTCTTCATATTATGTAACTAGAGAAAACCTTGTTATTTACTTTTGCTTCTACACTTTGTTTCCATCCTTAGCCATATTTTTCCTTTTCTTTGGCCTTTGACTCCCTTTTATTCTATTTTTTTGGAGTTTTTATTTATTTCTATTTTTTTTTTTTTTCTTTTTTTTTTTTTTTTTTTTTTTTTTTTTTTTCTCTTTGGATGGAAACTTCTTTTCTTTATTTTCTGAAGCAACTAACTAATTTTTGTTTACACAGGTTTTTCTCTTCTTCTTTCTTCCTCATTCTATTCTCAGACTTATTCTAAATTGGGTAGGTTGATTTTTTATTTTGTTTTGTTTTTGTAACAGGGTAAAGGAATTGTGGTTTATGGAAGGCTAAAGAAAGGCTCGTGGGGCTTAATTAGCGGAAAATAATTCATAGGTTTGAATTTCTCGGCTATATCGATCCAAAGAGGGCCTAAATTCTCGCTTAGGATATGGTTTAGTGATCAAGCAAGTGGACGTGTGATTTCTCTATCCGATTTTACTTCTCCCTTGTGTCATTTCTCAAATGTTTCGGCTTCATATAAGGCTTTAGGCTATATTCTCACAGGATTTGTAGAATAAGTACTCTAGCCTAGATTTCGAAAAACTTATCGCTAACAATCATAGATACTCATGTAATAAATTTATAGATAGATGCAAAGATTATTACCTACATATTAACCTAAGTTTCTAACAATTATTCGATGCAAATGCCTACGGAGACTTCTAGATTGTTAAGAGCATGGAGAAAGAAAACAATACCAATATTCCTAAGTGTATAGCATACTTTTTATTTATATTTTTAATTTTTGAAATTTTAACTAGAAAACAAGTGCATATTATACATATCTATATCCTAACAGATGTCTTAATTACACGTGTTTCTATGCCCCCCACAAAGAAACATGCTTTGTCCTCAAAGCATTTAAATAAAGAGGGTAGAAAAATACCATAGAAATGCGGAAATTCGAACATCCGCGCAAAACAAGGTTAGAATATACTAATATAGGAAATAAAAAAAGCCGACGCGAACTCTATAAGAGTTCCACCCATAATGGGGTTAACGTAATTAAATTGCTTGGGACATAAGCGCACACTAACCGAAACTAAAAACTTACCTCCACTCCAGCCGTTTACTTTTGCCATCCTCCTCTTCTATAAAGAAGTGAGGTTCCTTTGCATCCCGCCATGCCATTATAATTTGCCAAGCTTGCCGCCATTTATCATCTACGGATCCTAACCTTTGTTAAAGCCACTTGGTCGGATGGGGTGTAAGGTGCAACCTGATGAGGTTGTATCCTCCACCCTTGCCAAGTCATTGCACGGAAAAGATCGAATAATAGAATTGGTGGGTCTCACAATGTCGAATCCCAACCCAAATCCGTGAAAGGGGCACAAAAAAAGGGAAGAAACATAGTATAATACGGCAAACTAATATAGGCATAAGAAGATACTTATGCCTCATGCTATGGGCTCGTGCTAAACTAGACATTAAGGTCTTAGGAAGGTCATATAGCAGCGTTCCTCGCCTAAAGCAAGGAAAACATCGCAAGTGGCATTATTCGCAGAGAAAAAATGTCACTCCCCTAATATGTTTAGCATGATAAAGAACATTACCGTCCACATTAAGGGACAAGTTACCAAGGGCTACATTATATGTCCCTTGGTCCTCTACACGGAAATTGTCGGACCCATAAGCCTCATGCAAAAGTCATAAGTGTAGACATGCATATTATCTACCCAATAGCATCATGGGTCTTGTATTTCAGCCGGCATGGCAAGTCCAAGAACAAATGCTAGCAAGAACCATAAGCGGTTCCCAAAATTACGTGTGTGATCACCTCACAAACCAAGCACCATAAGTAGTGCTTTGAAACAAATCTTCGAAAGATTGTTCGGTATCAATGTAGGAGATGTCATCTCAAAATTACGCCTGAATAGCCGTGAATGATCCGAAACTACCCGTAGAAAACTGGAATTTTTCTGGTCCACGGAAGTCAGCATGCTGGCGCTGCCAGATAGGGCGCGAAGTCGCTCTGAAATTTTAGAATTCCAGTGTTTTGAGCGCTGGTCGCTTTTTGACTTGAAGCGCTGGCGCCTCGAAGTTTTAGAATTCCGGTGTTTGTTTGAGCTGGTCGCCAACTCAGGCGCTGGGCGCGCTTCTAGGTCCATAGATGATGTAGGCGGTCGCTCGCCAAATTTATGCTGGCGCTTCTAACTAAATTTTCCAAAATGTGAAGGGCGCAGCGCCGCTCGATGCGGGGCTGGCGCCTCTGGGCTGAAACCGGAGTTTAGATGAAAAAGAAAGTAAAACTTGGAGTGGAAAACGCGTTTTTTTTTTTTTTTTTTCTGGGAGCGAGGTGGGGGGTAAGAATAGGAAGTTTAGTGATCAAGCATGGAAAAACCAAACACCCCACCCCAAACAAATTTTTGAAAACAGGTTTGTAAAAATTTGTTTTAAAACGCTGGGTCTTTTAAAGTCGATTCCCTAGACTTAAAGTGATATATATGTATTTACATGCAGCTTCCCATATATCAATAATCTAAACAATTGTGGATCTTTCCACAAATAATTAACATGGAATGCACCATCAAACAGAATTAAGCACCAAGATTTCCTATGATGTAGCTTAGTGGAATGAGAGTAAAGCCTTATAGATCTAAAACCTAATCGAAAGCATACAGTTTCTTCTTTGTCCTCCTAAGGGGAATGCCAAGTAAATGAACATGAGAAAATTGATGGTTGTGGAAGATACGTAGGATGTGGATAATTTTGAGAAGGGAAAAATGGAAAAAATGAAAAAGTGTCCGGTGGCTTGTCCTTGGGTGTTACTTCTTCACTAGTTGGTTTTAGATAGTTATGAAGCATAGGAGAAACACCAATGTCAAGTACAAACTCAATGGTTCTTTGAAAAGGTAGAGGCGAGGAACATTCGGATGGAAGGTGAATGAGTGACATGAGGATGTGAGGTGGGTGAATGGTGTTCAACTAGTGTTCTTAGGTCTATATCATCGAGGCTTTGAGATATGCAAGACATTCCTCAATAGGTGGGTAAGAAGAATCACCGGGATAGAGGGCTTAAAAATTCTTCTTCCGGCCATGGCCAAGAGATGAATGGATGTCAATAGGAGAGAACTCAAGGAGTCGAAGGAAATCTTCCTCGATGTTATCTACGCCTAGGGAGTAGAAATTGTGATCCTTGTCTTCTTCCATAAGAGGGGTATCTACTAGTGTGGGGACTAAAGTGTCACCGCGACTAATGTGAGGTACAAAAACTCTCAATGGACTTCACTTCTCCTTCTATAGGCAAAACCTAGTTGTCCCTGCTTTTGTCTAAACATGTTAACTTCTACGAAAGATTTCCAAAAGAAAGAGTCATTGAGCCATCCCGACAATTGATTTGGGCATTGGCGGTTGCCAAGAAAGGACGCCCTAAGATGATGGGAATGGAATCATGAGCAACTTCTGTGTCGAGAATAACAAAGTCGGCAGGATAGTAAAAATCCTGAACTTTAACAAGAATATTTTCAACTACACCCTTGGGATACTTAATAGAACGATCGGCTAACTGCAAAGTCATTTTGGTTGGTTGAAGTATTGTTAGACCCAGTTGTTTATATAAATAAAAAGGGAGTAAGTTAACACTCGCCCCGTGTCTAATAAAGCAGTTGTTATGAAGGTATCACCTAAGGTGCATTGTACAAGAGGGATCGACCGTGGTCCTTGTACTTAACAATTCCGCTATGTTCGGATAAAAAGAGGGATATTGTTCGCCAAGAATGCTTCGTGGGGTATGTTGGTTTTCCTCTTCTTGGTGCACAACTCTTTTAGAAACTTAGCGTGTCCAGGTAGACTTTTTATAGCTTCTAGAAAAGGTAGGTTTATAGTCAAATTTTTAAACACTTCCCTAATCTCATCAAAATTCTCGGCCCTTTTAAACACAACTAGTCTTTGGGGATATGGTGCTTTATCGCTATTTTTAGCGTAAGGGATAAAAGTTTTATTAGTCTTTGCTTTATCTCTAGCCGCTTTCCAACTAGGTGTCCATATTGAACCTCTACAGGTGTAGGGTCTTCACTTTCTATTATTGGGTCTTGTAATGTTTTCCCTTTGGTTGTGGTTTAACCGGGTAATTTCTACAAATGTAGGGTTTTCGGTTTCTATTATAGTATTTTTGGTATGGTATCATTTTTAGTTTGGTTAATCTTTAGGCATAGTCACTTGGTTATCAACTACTCACTCGAACGGCGGGTAGTGACTGCCTGTAGGTCCCCTTTGGTTTATATTACCATTACACTAAATACTTTTATTTCGGCGGTGTTTGTTGACTTAGGATTAGGCATTGCTTGACTTGGAAACACACCGTTTGGTTATTATTTTGGTTAGAAGACATGTCAATAACCTTTTGGCACAAAGATCGCATCATTTGCATCGTTTGTTTCATCATATTAGAGTTTTGATCATGCCGATCTTTCATCAAGTTGGAGTTTTGTTGCATAATTTGATTTTGTTTCTCCAACAAGGTCACTACTACTTTGTCCGTAGATGGTTGATTGGAATTAAAGCTTGTTGGCCGTTCATGTCTTGATGTTGATAGTTAAGGTTATGGGTACTAAACCTCTATTCTGGTCCTCTAAGTTCCCTTGTCCTTGATGTTGAGTTAACTGGTTGAAGTGTGGTGGTTGTGGTGGTGTTTGTGCATAGACAAGAGGACAATAGAAGTCGGAATGCTCAAGACTACAAATGATTATTACAACGAAGTAGAGTTAATGTTCATGACCGGAGTGGATTGTTGTTGAACGAGATGGCATCTACCTTTTTAGTGAGGGGCATCGATAAGAGTTTTAAGCTCGGGATCATGTTTAACCACAAGAGAAGAAGGAGAGGAGAGGAGCGGAGGAATCGTTACCTCCCCAATTGTTGTTCCTCTTAGATTGATCTTCTAAGAATGTATAAGCCTCCAAGGCTCCTTTACTAAGAAAACTACCCCCAGACATGATATCTAGAACCTCCTTATGATAATGTGAAAGCCCCTTGAAGAAAGAACGAACAAGCGTGTCTTTGGCAAGATTATGATGCGGGCATTCAATGAGAATATCAGTGAAACGATTCCAGGCCTCTGAAAAGGATTCATGAGGATTCTGGCTGAAGAAATGAATCTTGTGAATCATTTCATCTGTCTTTAGTGGTGGGTAAAATTGTTCCATGAACAATTGAACAAGTTGAGCCCATGAGTCCACAGAGTTTGGCGTTTGGGCAGTTAACCAAGACGCCGCCTTGTCGGCTAGGGTGAAAGGAAACACCCTAAGTTTAACTTGATCCGACTTACGCTAGGATGATGGAATGTAGTGAGAACTTGGTCTATCCTACGATGTGCCGGTAAGGCTTCTCGTGGTCTAAACCATGAAAACCGGGTAACAAGTTAAATATATTAGGGGAGATTCAAAAATCCCCACTAGGTCCGCAAGAACGATGCACGACTTAGGGCCATCGTTTAGGGCTTTATAAAAATCGAGAGAGGAGTCTCTTGTTCTTTAGCCATTGATGCAAGTGTAGTGTGTGAAATTCTAGATAGGCGTGTTGTATTTATTTCTACTGAAAAACAAGCCCTGATTATACTAGAATTAAAACTCCTCCGACGTAAGAGGCGAGGAGAAGAAGAAGGAGTACCTGAAGCCTCCTTGCTACGCGTTTGAATAGCGTCTTGTATACGCGATTTAAGTGTATTTAACAAGTTAGAAACACTTAATAACTTTAAGGAATAAAAATATGCATTTACCTATGAAAATTGGGCTGTTCGGATGAATTTTCCTTGTTGGGCGCGGGTAGGGCGCGGGTTGGGCGCGGGCGCGCTCAAGGTAAGTTGAAATTACAGTGTTTAAGGGCGGGTCGCGCTCAACATGGGCGCGGGCGCGCTCCAGGGTTTTCAAGTTTTAGGCCTTTTATCGTACTCCAAAAAATCTGAATTTTTTACAGTAATTTGTTAAGACGTCTATCAAGTAGCCTGTAAAATTTCAGATCGATCGGAGCAGTGAAAGTCCCTCTACAGCCCTTCAAAGTTTACGTAACGGTTTTCGGACACAATACAAGCAACCGAATGGTTAACCCATCAAAACAAATCCAAAAATTTCCAAATTTTTACTGGAGACTCCTGAGAGATTCTAGTTGTTCCTGTAAAAAATTTAGAGCAATTGGATGTCTACAACCTCTCCTTATTGGATGGTGTTCCAGATATCAAGTGTTTGCAACACTGCAGAAACACACTGGAAACACTCTACTATTTAGGAGGTCAAAACAAATCAAAAACTCATCAAATTTTTACTACAGACTCCTGGATTAGGATAGATACTCCTGTAAAAATTATGGAATTTTTAGAACTCCCTAAGTAACCTTATTCGTCTGTTTTTCAAGAACATACGGTGTGAAAACTGAAATGCAGCACTGTAAAGATCGTATTTTTTTCACAAGGTAAACCAACTTTGAAAAATCTGAAAATATTCTAGTAAATCAACAACACATTAAATATTATGTATGAATATTTTCAGAATTTTCAAAAATTTAGAAATACCTTCACCGCAGTGTTTTTCTCTGTGAATCCGCAGCCCCTAAAGCTGAAACAGTGAACAGTTCCGAAAATTCAAGAAATAAGAATGAAAAATTAAAAGGGTGGGTGGGTAGAGAATGGGGGATTGCCCCTTGGATTCAAGCAATTGAATTCTTGTCTTGAACGAGATTAAGATGGCAGCGGCGCCATTTGATAACCCGTAAAAACAATAGAATTCTAAATATTAATGCTACAAGAACACTAATACGTAATCCTACCGTTCTTAATAGAATCCTAAATATTAATCTATTTAATATTTAGGACACTAATACTTAATCTATTTGATAAACAAATTCAACTAATCAAACCCAAAGAACAATGGTGAGAGTGATGTGTTATATGAAATATCTATTCTATGATTATACTACGGATTCAATTTATACTAACAAGATATAATAATTAAACTACAGAAATACTAACTAGACTCTATGATAAGGAATTAGGGGGATTGAATCCTCCTTAACTCTACTTAATCTACTAACAAAGAACTGTCAGACTCCAAATTGAAATGTTATCGCATATAACAATTGGTAAATCTAATCCCTAACTATTCATGGCAATCTCTACCAAGTAATAATTAGCATGTGAAGTATTAAACCCATTCTCATGGTGAACTAATTACTTCTAGAATTGAATAGATTATGAGGGGCGAATTCTACGCTAACAAAATCAAGTCTTCATCAAGGCTTCCTCAACCCCTCTAATGGAGGGTTAGCCTAGAGTCATTAAACTATCATTTCTCATGAAATCTAAACAAGACATAATATAAAGATTTGAACTTTACTTGTTTAAACTCAATTCAAACTACTCATGCAATAATTGAATTAAACTAATAATGACAAGTAATTGAATCTAAGGATTTAAGCTAATAAGTAAAGAAATTGAACAAGATTATCAAGAACACTAATTTATTTATCTAATGAAATCAATAACAATAATTTAATACTGAATTTAAGGCAAGAATAAAAACTAATTAATTAATCTAAAACTAGATCTAGAACTAAGGTTTAATGGCTACTTTTCTTATTCTAACCTAATTTATTTTCTAACCTAACTATCTACCATTAACAAAGAGCTAAGCTTTTGTTTTTATACATCCAGATCTAAAAATCGTGCATGGGCTTGGAGCCAGGGTTTGGGCCAGAGAATCAGGCCCAAAACCCAATTCTTTCAGTCCAAAAAGGCCTCTTCAGCTGCAGTTGGCTTCCACAGACTTTTCGTCCACTTCTGCTCCTCTGATTGGGTCAAGTATTGGACCATTGGAAAGCTCTTTCCGAGTCGGTCGTTTTGACATAAGGTAGGCCCAATTCCGAGGTCTGAGTCCAAAGATATGGCATTCGAAGTTCTCACTGACTTTTGCTCCTTTATCTCGCTAAAGTGGCACATTTACGCACAAATGAACTTTGAAGCCCGAAATGCATAAAACACGTAATCAGTATTAACTCTTACTTAATATTCACATAATTGGTCTAACAAGTATGATTATTAAGGGGTTAAAACTACAGTTTTGGGCTCTTATCAAACCACCCCAAAACAAAGATTTTGCTTGTCCTCAAGCAAAGATGAGAAATTAGAATAAGTGACCAAAAATGGAGTTCTACTACTCTCGTTTATTTGAAAGTCGCGATTGCATTGACCATATGCAACAAGGCCTTAAACCACTAGGAATTCCCTAGTGGACGAAGTTATAGCCTCGTGAGAGTTTTCGATGAAGGTACTCACAAACTTCATCTATACTACAAATCCGACTAAGAAATAAAACTATTGTTTTCTCCTTCATGTCTCAACTATCTATACATCTCACTAGCAAATACATAAGAATACCCCCAAATAACCCTAAGCTAATATATGCATAATAATCAATCATCTACAATAAACATATAACAATGAGTAATACTATGAAATGTAATAGCGAGGTCCGTTTAAAAACTTCGAATAAGCGTCCTTAAGTAGGTCCTCACATAAATGTCAAGACAAAACCACTCTGATTTTTCCACTCAAGTTTCATATACTCCAGTGTGCGTGGGCACACTTTACCTTACAATCTCAATGACAACAAGGAAGCGGGTCGATCAAACACATCGCCACTTACTATCCCACTAACTTATTCCTAATTGAGCTAGAGGTCTTTATTAGGTGTTGCGGGGGATTAGGAGATGGTTTAAGAAGGAAGGAAATGGATATTCAAAAGGACAAGTCTGAGATAATAGAGTCTTCATATTATGTAACTAGAAAACCTTGTTATTTACTTTTGCTTCTACACTTTGTTTCCATCCTTAGCCATATTTTTTTTTTTTTTTTTTGGCTTTTGACTCCTTTTATTCTATTTTTTTTGGAGTTTTTATTTTTTTTATTTTTTTTTTTCTTTGGATGGAAACTTCTTTTCTTTATTTTCTGAAGCAATTAACTAACTTTTGTTTACACGTGTTTTTCTCTTCTTCTTTCTTCACTCATTCTATTCTCGGACTTATTCTAGATTGGGTAGGTTGATTTATTATTTTTTTTATTTTTTTGTTTTGTAACGGGGGTAAAGGAATTGTGGTTTATGGAAGGCTAAAGAAAGGCTCGAGGGGCTAATTAGCGGACAATAATTCATAGGTTTGAATTTCTGGCTATATCGATCCAAAGAGGGCCTAAATTCTCGCTTAGGATATGGTTTAGTGATCAAGCAAGTGGACGTGTGATTTCTCTATCCGATTTTACTTCTCCCTTGTGTCATTTCTCAAATGTTTCACTCATATAAGGCTTTAGGCTATATTCTCACAGGATTTGTAGAATAAGTACTCTAGCCTAGATTTCGTAAACTTCTTGCCAAACAATCATAGATACTCATGTAATATATTTATAGATAGATGCAAAGATTATTACCTACATATTAACCTAAGTTCCTAACTATTATTCCGATGCAAAAGCTACGGAGACTTCTAGATTGTTAAGAGCATAGAAAGAAAACAATACCAATATTCCTAAGTGTATAGCATACTTTTTATTTTTATTTTTGAGTTTTGAAATTTTAACTAGAAAACAAGTCCATATTATACCTATCTATATCCTAACAGATGTCTTAATTACACGTGTTTCTATGCCCCCCAACAAGAAGCATGCTTTGTCCTCAAAGCATTTAAATAAAGAGGGTAGGAAAAATACCATTGAAGCGTGAAATTCGAACATCCGCAAAAACCAAGGTTAAAACATACAAATATAGTAATATAAAAACTGACGCAACTCTATAAGAGTTCCACCCATTATGGGGTTAACAGAATTAAATTTCTTGGGACATAAGCAGACACTAACTTAACTAAAAACTTACCTGCACCCCAGCATTTACTCGTAATCCTCCTCTTCTATAAAGAAGTGAGGTTCCTTCACGTCCTGCCATGCCATTATAATTTGCCAAGCTTGCCGCCATTTATCATCTACGGATGCTAACCTGTTAAGCGCCACTTGGTCGGATGGGGTGTAAGGTGCAACCTGATGAGGTTGTATCCTCCACCCTTGCCAAGTCATTGCATGGAAAGATTGGGTAATATAATTGGTGGGTCTCACAATTTCGACCCCAACCCAGTCCGTGAAATGGGCACAAAAAACAGGGAAGAAACATAGCATAATACAGCAAACCACTATAGGCATAAGAAGATACTTATGCCTCATGCTATGGGCTCGTGCTAAACTAGACATTAAGGTCTTAGGAAGGTCATATAGCAGGCATTCCTCAGCTAAAGCAAGGAAAACATCGCAAGTGGCATCATTCGCAGAAGAAAAATGTCACTCCCCTAATATGTTTAGCATGATAAAGAACATTACCGTATCACATTAAGGGACAAGCTACCAAGGGCTACATTATATGTCCCTTGGTCCTCTACACGGAAATTGTCGGACCCATAAGCCTCATGCAAAAAGTCATAAGTGTAGACATGAATATTATCTACCCAATAGCATCATGGGTAATGTATTTCAGCGGGCATGGCAAGTCCAAGAACAAATGCTAGCAAGAACCATAAGCGGTTCCCAGCCTACGTGTGTGATCACCTCACAAACCAAGCACCATAAGTAGTGCTTTGAAACAAATCTTCGAAAGACTGTTCGGTATCAATGTAGGAGATGTCATCTCAAAATTACGCTCTGAATAGCTATGAATTATCTGAAACTACCCGTGAAAAACTGGAATTTTTCTGGTCCAGGAAGTCGAGCCGAAAGTGCGCTCGATAGGGTAGCGCGGCCAGCCTCAAGTTTTAAATTCCAGTGTTTGGCGGTCGCTTCTAGGTCCGATAGATGAGGGCGGGTTCGCTCGGCTTGAAGCGGCGCCTCTCAAGTTTTTAGAATTCCAGTGTTTGGCGCGGGTCGCTTCGGCTTGTAGCGCTGGCGGCTGAGGTCCAGATAGATGAGGCGGGTTCGCTTCGGCTTGAAGCGTGGCCTCAAGTTTTAAATTCCGGTGTTTGGCGCCTGGTCGCTTAAATTTTGCTGCGCTCTAGGTCCGATAGATGAGGGCGTCGTCGCTTCAGCTTGAAACGCTGGGGCGTGCTTCTAGGTCCATAGATGAGGGTCGGTCGCTTCGGTATGAGGGCGGCGCTCGACTAAATTTTCAAAAATGTGAAGCAGCGCGCAGCGCTCGATGATGAAGCGCTGGCCTCTGAAGGCTGAAACCGGAGTTTAGATGAAAAAGAAAGTAAAACTTGGAGTGCATGGTGCGGGATGATGGTGGAATGTATTGTGGTTTGTTAGTGTAGAAATAAGGGAGTTTAAATAGGTTTTGAATTGTTAAAACGAATCGGTAGGTTGCCAAAAAGCTTTAAGGCAATTTCCGGAAACAATAAAATTTCCGAACCCGAAAACGGAAACAACTCATATTCTTGATTCTATAACAATCCTAATATCTTTCATATTGGATTTAGACTAGTAACTTCTAAACTCTCTTAGATTTCATCCTACCACCACATCTAATCATAGGTATGCCAATTACGACAATATTCTCAACCTTCACTCCAAAACAAACTCTAAAATGGAGGATCTTCTACAAATCATGATATAATAAATAATACCACCCCCAAACAATTCGGGAAGGTGGGATTAACAATAAAATCCATGCACAATTTGAAAAGAACAACATTATATTAAAATTGAAATTCAAACAACATTTAACTACCAAATTCAAAGTTAACTACGGAATTTAACAACGTAACATCCTATCTACTAAAAATAATAAAAAACAACATCAAAACAACAAACAAGAAGAAATCTAGCTACTCTTCAAGGGGGAGCGGTGGGGGTAAGAATAAGAATTTGAGTGATCAAGCATGGAAAAACCAAACACCCACCCCCAAACAAATTTTTGAAAACAGGTTTGTAAAAATTTGTTTTAAAACGATAAGTCTTTTAAAGTCGATTCGAGACTTAATGTGGGGTCATTTTACGTCGATTCCTAGATCGCGTACACACCCCCCAAACAAGCATGAAACTGGGGTGGCACAAAGTGGATGATGCGTGGTCAACTATAAACAAATAGTCGGAAGAGTTGGGGGTCTAGCCATAAAAACATGATACTAAATGCACCCCCAAACAGAATAATGTTGTATAATTGGAAGCAAACATGTAAGTGAAGGAATGAAAACTTATGCATCCTATCAAAGAACATATGCAAACCATCATGTTGTAATTGTTTTAAATAGTTGGAATGACTAAAAAGATGAATTAGCGATACTTTAGGTGAGAAGGGAATGAAGTGTGGATCATGATGTCTTTCATGAAGCTCAGATAAGGAAAAATAAGACAAACTAGGTTTCTCACTACACTCGGTCAGAGCTTGTCTCTCAATTACCGGAATGGGGTACTCATGAGATTGTGTGCTAGGCAAAAACTCTTCACTGTGAGGGTTGAAAAAATTATGGATGGTCTCTGAGGCAATTGGCTCAAGGGCAAAATCGAGGTTCCTTTTAAATGGTGGGTAAATGGATGGCTTAGTTGTGGTAGATGGTTGGATTATAGGAGGTGGTAACTCAGGTGGATGGTGGTTGGTGAGTGGTTCATCGGGTGGTGGATCCTCACATGCTCTTAAGAACTCTACATCTAGCTTAGCTGAATCCACAAGGTTGTGGTTCGTGGCTTTATCTTTAAGATTTTCCTCTATTTTTTCTATTGTTATTTCCTCAGCTGCCAAACTGAATTGAGATTCACATTGCTCTAAAGATGTAACTTCCTCGTTTTCTTGCACATTAACTTGTTCATGCCTTAGATTTGAATTGTTAATCTCCATGTCCTCACCTTCTTCCTCTAAAACACTACAAGTATCCTCAATGGCCTCATTCGAATGTGTCGAGACATCATCCAGCCGAGTGCGGTTTGCAAACTCAAAGGCCTGGACATGCTCAACAGGAGGGTCCATATTACGAGAATGCCAATAGTTATCAAATTCTTCCTTCGTCACATCTTTATAAATATCTTCTAAAAGTGTAATCATTATATTCATCATCGTGGATCGATTGGGAAGTTCCTCGGAGACATCGCTCAAGTTTGAGTGGTCATCTGAAACTAGTCCTAAAGAGTCGTCTACAAGAATTTCCTCATCCAGGTGGGGTGTGGAGTTAATATCATGGTTAATGGGAGGGTCTTCGGAAGGTAATGGTTCATGAAATGTAGGGTAGGTGTGAACTAGGTTGACTGGGTTAGTTATGGGAATAGTGTCGATCTCTGGCATGGTAGAAATGTCTGGCGTAGGTGAACCTAGTATCTTTAGGTTTCGGTTTATTTCCTGAAGTATTATTTTGTTTTGGGCCATCATTTCATCGAATGTTGTTAGCTGAGGTGAAACTTGGTAGTGTGGGTCTGGTTGGTATGGTGTTTGATAGTCATAGTTATTGGCGTTTGAGTGACTCTGGTTGATGTCGTACTGTGATGGGTTAGGTTGAGGCTGAATGGCTGGTTAATTATTATTGGTGGAATTACATGAATAGTTTGGATGACTAGGAAATTTTTGATTGTATGAGTCACTATAAAAATTTGAAAATTGAGGCTCATAATTATTATTATATCCTATAGTAGGCTCAGACTCTTGATATGATGGGCATTGAGAAGCCCAATGGTCAGGACTACCACAACATGAACATGGTGAAGGGTTCCCATAATAATTACAAGATTGCTCTTGATATGATGGGCATTGAGAAGCCCAATGGTCAGGACTACCACAGTATGAACATGGTGAAGGGTTTGCATAATTATCATATGATTGTTGGTCTACATATTGATATGCCATATTGGTTTTTCAAATATATTATAGGGCAATTAATATGCAACCACAATTCTAAGCATACATTTCTAGATAGGCGTGTGGTATTTCGTTTTAAGAAAACAAGCCTGATTATACTAGAATTAAAACTCCTCTGACAGAAGAAACAAGGAGTGAAAGAAGGAGTACCTGAATGCCTCCTTGCTTCGCTAAACTTACTTAATAAGCGTCTTGTATCACGCGATTTTCAGTGTATTTAACAAGTTAGAAACACTAAATAACTTTAAGGAATAAAAATATGCATTTACCTATGAAAATTGGGCTGTTCGGATGAATTTTCCTTGCTGGGCGCGGGTAGGGCGCGGGTTGGGCGCGGGCGCGCTCAAGGTAAGTTGAAATTACAGTGAATAAGGGCGGGTCGCGCTCAACATGGGCGCGGGCGCGCTCCAGGGTTTTCAAGTTTTAGGCCTTTTATCGTACTCCAAAAAATCTAAAATTTGTACAGTAATTTGCTAAGACGTCTATCAAGTAGCCTGTAAAATTTCAGATCGATCGGAGCTGTGAAAGTCCCTCTACAGCCCTCCAAAGTTTGCGAAACCGTTTTCGGACACAATACAAACAACCGAATGGTTAACCCATCAAAACAAATCCAAAAATTTCCAAATTTTTACTGGAGACTCCTAACAGATCCTAGTTGTTCCTGTAAAACATTTAGAGCAATTGGAGTTCTACAACCTCTCCTTATTGGCTGGTGTTTCAGATATTAAGTGTTTGCAACACTGCAGAAACACACTGGAAACACTCTACTATTTAGGTGGTCAAAACAAATCAAAAACTCATCAAATTTTTACTACAAACTTCTGGCTTAGGGTAGATACTCCTGTAAAAATTATAGAATTTTTAGAACTCCCTAAGTAACCTTATTCGTCTGTTTTTCAAGAACATACGGTGTGAAAACTGAAATGCAATACTGTAAAGATCGTATTTTTTTCACAAGGTAAACCAACTTTGAAAAATCTGAAAATATTCTAGTAAATCAACAACACATTAAATATTATGTATGAATATTTTCAGAATTTTCGAAAATTTAGAAATACCTTCACCGCAGTGTTTTTCTCTGTGAATCCGCAGCCCTATATGCCTGAAAAAGTGAAATAGGTTCAAAAATCAAGAAACAAGAATGAAAAAATAAAAGGGCGGGTGGGTAGAGAATGGGGGATTGCCCCTTGGATTCAAGCAATTGAATTCTTGTCTTGAACGAGATTAAGATGGCAGCGGCGCCATTTGATATCCCCGGCAGCGGCGCCATTTGATAATCGTAAAAATAATAGAATCCTAAATATTAATGCTACAAGAACACTAATACGTAATCCTACCGTTCTTACGTTTAGATCAATTCTTCTTACTCTCAAAACATAATCATGCAATACAACGAGTAAGGATTTCGTTCCATTCTCAATCTATCAAGACTTAATAGAATTCAACTAATCAAATCCAAAAGGAACAATGGTGAGAGTAATGATTTGATGTAAAATTTCTATTCTACCATTCCCAACAATTGAATCTAAACAAGACATAATATAAGATTCTAACTTTATAAAATTTAACTAACAATAATTAAAATCTAACATCAATAACTACGAAATGACTAACAACCAAGAAATGAAATTAGATCTAAGCAATAGATAAATGACAAAATCGAATTTGATCAATAATAAACTACTTTATTTATCTAATGAAGCAATAACAATATTTTAATACTTTAAATTAAAACAAGGGAAATGAAAACTAATTAAAATGGAGATTCAAAACTAGATCTAGATCTAAAAACTAATCTAGATCTATCTATCTTTTTCTAACCCTAAACTCCATTAACATTAGCTTCCTAACCTAACTGCCATTAACAAAGAGTCAAGCTTTTGTTTTATACTTCCGGATCCAAAATCGTGCATGGGCTTGGAGCCATGTTTTGGGCCGGAAAATCGGGCCCAAAACCCAATTTCTTTAGTCCAAAATGGGCTCTTCAGCTGCAGTTGGCTTCGACAGATGTTTTGTCCACTTTTGCTCCTCTGATTGGACCATTGGAAAGCTCTTTCCGAGCCGGTCGTTTTGACATAAGATACTCCCAATTCCGAGGCCTGAGTCCAAAGATACGGCCTTCGGAAGTTCTGCTGACTTTTGCTCCTTTATCTCGCTAAAGTGGCACATTTCTGCACGTAATGGACTTTGAAGCCTGAAATGCATAAAAACACGTAATCAGTATTAACTCTTACTTATTATTCACATAATTGGTCTAACAGTATGATTATTAAGGGGTTAAAACTACAGTTTTGGGCTCTTATCAGGAGCCCATAAACGCTGACACGTAATTTGGGATTAGGGCGGTAGTGCAACAATGGCCTTTAGTGAAATAAGCCATTTGTTGACGGACTTGGGCCGTGTGTTCGGGGCGAACATGGGAAGCCCAAGCCCGTTAGAAGGCCCAACCCTAATTTCTCCTCATGGTCCCTGTTGTAGCCTATAAATAGAATACTCTTTCTCTCTAGCCAAAATTCACTATTCACTGGTTCTGAAAAAGAGGCAAGAAAAATAAATCTGAATTTGTTTATGATCTTAAGAGAAAGAAGGGGATTGGTAGATCATTGTCCACATAACGTCCAATCTATTCTAAAGGAATACAACAGAAGATCAAGAGGTTGATTGTTGATTTCGGATTTGATAAAGCTTGGATTCTCAGAGTTATCTAAATCGGATTCAAAGGTATGCTTTCCAATCACAAATTGCGGACACCAATTAATTTCGCTGCGCGTGGTGTTCACGGTTTGTAGAAATAGTCATTCTGAAACAACGGTTCCTACACTCGTATCATACTAGAACAGTCTTTTGAAGACTTGTGATAAGAGCCCAAAACTGTAGTTTTAACCCTTTAACAGTCATACTTTTAGACCAATTATGTGAGTAATAATTAAGAGTTAACACTGATTACGTGTTTTTATGCATTTCAGGCTTCAAAGTCCATTATGTGCAGAAAGGTGCCACTTTAGCGAGATAAAGGAGCAAAGGTCAGTTACTAAGGAGTTCCGTGATTAAAGGCCAAGTTTCGAGAAGACAAAGCCTTTCTAAAAGCCCGATCAAAAGCTGAAAAGTCGACGCGGGCCGAAATAGCACACAAAGTCAGCAGAACTTCCGAAGGACATATCTTTGGACTCAGACCTCGGAATGGGGCCTACCTTATCTCAAAACGACCGGCTCGGAAAGATCTTACCAATGGTCTAAGCCTTAACCCAATCAGAGGAGCAAAAGTGGACAGAAAGTCTATTGAAGCCAACTACAGCTGAAGAGGCCTTTTTGGACTGAAAGAATTGGGTTTTGGGCCTGATTCTCTGGCCCAAAACATGGCTCCAAGCCCATGTACGATTTTTGGATCTGGATGTATAAAAACAAAAGCTTAGTAGTTAGTTAATGGTAGATAGTTAGACCTAGATTAGATTTAGATTAGTTAGCCTCCATTAATGAATTCTAGATCTAGTTTCTCATATAGATTAATTAAGTTTAGTTCCATTTCAATTATTGTATTAGATTAAACCTTTGAATCTTGTTCTTCATTTTTATTAGATAAATAAAGTAGTATTTTTTTATCAATTTCGATTTTTGTCATTTCCATTCCTAGATCTAATTTCAATTCATGTCTTTATTTCATTTGAGTCATTAAATTAGATTTCCTTATTGTTTAATTAAGTAAATTTCAATTCTTTATATCATATTTAGTTTAAATGTAATCGGAAATGATTGCGTAATGATTCTCGGCTAAACCTCCATTAGAGGGGGTTAAGAAGCCTTGATGAAAGTTTGATTCCGAATATCGTAGAATCGTCGTAATTTCCTTTCCACTCTAGAAACGATTAGTTCACAATGAGAATGGGTTTAATCGTTCACATGCTAGTTATGAATTGGTAGGAATGCCATGTGTAATTAGGGATTAGGAAGAACCACTTGTTCTCATGGGCGATTCAATTCGATTACTGACGATTAAATCGTTAATAGGATTAAGTCGAGTTAAGGTGGAATCAATCCCCCTCTAACTCCTTATCATCGAATCAACGTAGCATTCCCTTAGTTATTCCCATAGTCGACTAGTTGCATTTTGTGGGTAGTTGCATCGTAGTCTAGTTGCCTCATTCGTAAATCTCTCATTGACTTTAAGTAGAGTACTTACACGTGAGAACATAGCATACGGAAGGACTAGGAGTGGAACGAATCACTCTACTCCACTATATCTCAAAGGATTGAGAGTAGAATCTTTGATAAATTAGGCACGTAAATAGTTTTAGTTTACTTACGTTTTGAGTTTTATCATTCATTTAGTAGGTAAACTATTCATTTTATGTTTTATCAAATGGCGCCGCTGCCATCTTAGTTTCACTTTCGTATTGTTTTCGTAGTATTAGTACAGTTCTTAAAGTCCCATTTCACCCACCCACCCTTGTTTGATTCATACTGTGGTTGTCCATTTCAGAGTTGAAAAATTCCGGGTAAAATTAATTACACCGGCTGCTTCTTCCTTGAGCCAATTGACCAGCCCCATGTGGAGTGTGAGCCGCTAAAAACATCAAATTTGAAAATTACTGCGAGCGAATCTTGGCTATGGCGGTTAAATTTTTCGATTTCGGCGGTTTTGACTCGAACTTTGCTCTTTCATATTTTTTTCAGTGTTCTAACCTCGCTATATACACCTAACAAGCGTAAACAAGACGCTATTCATAAAGCGAAGCAAGGACGAATCAGGTATTCCTTTCTTCCAAACCTCGCATCTCCTATTAGAGGTTTATACTAGTATATCGAATTGTTTGGAGTGTTGGCGTGTTTAGCTAAGTTGGTCTTAGACTTGTATGAGGTTAAGGTCCGGCGAACAAAAAACACCGAACGTAAATACAACAACAACATCAATAATCAAGTCTATCTAGTATACCACACACTACACCTCTAGCTACTATTTCACATACACCACCGATATAATGGCGGAAGAAAGAAAGACTCCTCTCGACTTCTACAAAGCCTTGGCGATAGCCCCCCAAATCTTACATCGTTCTAGCGGACCAGTGGGGGATTTCGAATCCCTCCAAATATTTTTAATTTGTTACCCGTTTTTCATGGATTAGACCATGAAAAACCTTATCGAGACATCGCGTAGGATTGAACAAGTCCTAACAACATTCCACCATCCTACGGTTGGTGCGGAACAAATTAAATTAAGGGTATTCCCTTTCACCTTATCCGATAAAGGCGTCTTGGTTAACTGCCCAAACGCTAATTCAATGGACTCGTGGGCTAAACTTGTTCAAATTGTTTATGGAACATTTTTACCCACCCCTAAAGACGGATGAGATGCTTTCCAAGATTCATTTCTTTTCGACAATATCCTCATGAATCATTTTCGGAGGCTTGGAATCGTTTCACCGATCTCCTTATAGAGTGTCCACATCATAACTTAGCGAAAAGACACGTTAGTTCGTTGCCTTTTTTTCAAAGGACTTCTACACCACCATAAAGAAGTCCTAGACATAATGAATGGGGTAGTTTCTTAAGCAAAGGAGCCTCGAGGCTTATAAATTTTTTAGAGGATCAAACTAAGCGAAAATAACAACCTGGGGGTAGTGACGATTACTCCGCTCCGCTAGTTCTTTTTCCACGCTTAAGGCTACCAAGATGTTTGAGGTTAAATCAGATCCTCGAGCTTAAAACTCTAATTGAATCCCTCACAAAAAAGGTAGAGGCCATTTATGTACAACAAAAGCCAATCCCTGTCATGAATGTAAATACAAATCCATGTAGTTTCTGTTGGAGCCCTGAGCATCCCGACTCACACTGTCCTATTGCCTATGAACAGGCTTGTTCCATTAATAGTGAACCTAACGCCCCTTGGAGACAAAATCCCAACTTCGGTTGGAGAAATAACCAAAACGTCACACCTCAAGGGTACAATAATCAATATGTTAGGCCTACGCACAGCTTTAACCAAGCCCCACTACGACAAGGACAGGGTCAGGGGAATTTTAATAATTATAACAACCAAGTGCAACCTCGACAAGGTCAAGCACAAGGTCAAAGTAGTTATAATAATTATAATGCTAATAGAGGTATCGTTCCGGTAAATAATAACTATCAAAATCCACCCATAAATAATTCACGTGAAATAGTTCCAATCACACCACCCGTGACTACTACACCCACACAACCGGATCGTCTTGACACCTTCATACAAGTGAGCCAAAAAATTTTCCAAACCATGGCTCAATCTAACCAACAGCTTCTACAATCCGTTAATAATTTAACCAAACAGTTGGCTCAAGATAAAGCCCAACCCAAAGGTGTGTTTCCAGGTAACGAAATACCTAATCCTAAAACAACAAATACAGCCTTTGAGGTAACCGATAATACTAGTAATGAGTATGAAAATGTAGGGGAGCTAAAGGCCATCACCACCCTCCGTTCTGGTAGAGTGGTTGATAACAAAGTAACTATGCCTATAGTTACCCCACCAGTAGCCCCTACACCTGCTATATTACTAGATACCGAAATAGAAACTGAAGAGCCTACCACTGTAGAGGTACCAGTTACAACACAACCTAAGAAACAGGAGGCCACGGTTAAACATCCAAGGTAATACCATTGCTAAATATAGACGAAACCACCGTTTCCACAAAAATTAGCCATGTTAACTAGGGATACAAATTACGAAGAGATTAGGGATGTTTTCAAGAATCTAACTATAAACCTTTCCTTCCTCGAAGCTATAAAAAAGCTACCACACCATGCTAAGTTTCTTAAGGAATTGTGTACTACTAGGCGTAAGACCAATATACCAAAAGACGCCTTTTTAACAGAACAATTCCCAACTCTATCTGAACATAATGGAATTGTTAAGTACAAGAACCCTAGTCGCCCCCTCTTTGCATGATGCACCTTAGGAGATTCTTATACGACGACCGCGTTATTAGACTTGGGGGCTAGTGTCAACTTACTCCCGTTTTATTTGTATAGACAAATAGGTCTAGACGAGATGCAACCCACTAGAATGGCGTTGCAATTAGCTGATCGGTCTATTAAGTATCCTAAGGGTGTCGTCGAAAATGTTCTGGTAAAAATTCAGGATTTTTACTATCCGGCTGATTTTGTCATCCTCGACACAGAAGTCGTTAACGACTCTGTCCCAATCATCTTAGGGCGTCCTTTTCTGGCAACTGCCAATGCGCTCATTAATTGCCGCGATGGTTCAATGTCCATGTCTGTTGGCCATCTTGCTGTTGAAGTCAATGTTTTTAAAACAAAGACACAGTTACCCGATTTGTCTATAGATGGAGAGGTTAGCATGATCGAGAGCTTTGCTCGAGATTATTTCAACAACACGTTCCTTGATAATCATATGCCCAAATTTCTTTCCTTTGGAAGTTCAGACTCCAACATTTCTATCCCTACACTAGTCGATACACATATTACGGATGAGGATGAGATAGATGACTTTCTCAAAGATGTAGAGAACTATAATAGTAACGAGGATATGACCAATCTAGATGAGCAATTCGATGAGTTTCTTAGAGCAGGTGACGATTCAACCTATCATGAACTACCTTGCACAACATCCACCTCGATTCCCCTCCTTCCACCCTTTCAAAGGAATCTCGATTTTGCACTCGACCCTGTTATTTCTTCTGTGCTTTATAATTTTTTAAATTCACCTAATAAACAAATACTACAGAAGGACAAACCATTTGACACCTTCATTTTCAGAATTGAGACAGTCCCTACACACACAATGAATGAGTTTTGTGCTAAAACCACATCCTCATTGTTTACAGGCTGTCTTTCTACAACTTATCCATATCCACCATATTCTCCACAACCATTCACTTTTCCACACTTATTTACTAGAACACCCACTCATTCAAAATGAAAAGAAGGGGCATGCTAGGTTACGTAATAAGGTTATCCGACTTAAACTTTCATTTCACTAGGTTGAGTCATAGGAAATCTTAGTGCTTGATTGTGTTTGGATATGTTTTTCTGGGATATTTATTTATGGAATGATCCACAACTATTTCGGTTGTTGATATATGATAAACCGCATGTTCATACATACGCCTAGATAAAGTCTCGAAAGTATCGACTATAAACTCGACTCAACTTTTGTGTTTGGTGCATTTCCTTTCATTTCCATATATTGGTGAGTGCACCATTAAGGTAACCGGCCCTCCCTATGGAGTGTGTGGCTGTAAGTACCGGATCCTAAGTCCACGTTTAAACATAATTCACGTTTTCCACTCTTGCATGTTTTCTCGGATTTTTTGAATCATGTTTCTCTATGGGGTGAATTATGTCTTTATTGTTTATTGTTTTTACTTTAAAATATATATATATATATATATATATATATATATATATATATATATATATATATATATATATATATATATAAAAGAATAAGCATAGTAACCTAGGAAGTCTCGAAATCGACTTTAAAAGACCATTTGCTAAAACAAATTTTCTAAGCCGTTGTAAAAATTTGTTTGGGGGAATAAAGTGTTAAATGTTTCCGCATTACTAAATATTTATGTCCCATTAGAGTTGCTTAGGCCGTTTTATTGTATTACGATTCGGGTTGACATAATCCATGAATTTAGAGTTCAATTGTTCGCATAACGTACGTCATGCACGCAGTTCGAGGCATTATCCACTATCTTATATGTCATCCACGGTCGGAATAGAGTGTTTTTTAGATCAGTGGATTGGAAATTCTCTCCTGATCATTTCCATATCTCATTCGCAAAAATCGGACCGGTAACGAAGCGCCAATTTTGATTTGAAGTTCGCGAAAAATCGGAAAAAATCCACAAAATTTCGATTTTGGGCTTGGGCTAACCAACCACGGACGGTAGCGCCGCCGCGCCCTCCACCAACAGTCGCGTTTCTTCTTCCTCCATTCCGCCATTAACGCCAAGCTTAAAACAAAACCAAAACAAAAAAAAAAATCAAAATAAAATGAAACCAACAATCTACCACCCACGGACAAGACGCGCACTCCTTACCTCCACCACCACCGATTGGCGTTTCTTCTTCCTCCATTCCGCCATTAACACCAAGCTTAAAACAAAACCAAAACAAAAAAAAAAAAAAATCAAAATAAAATGAAACCAACAATTAACCCACGCCCAAAATAAATTTCCATCCCAAATCAATCACAAACACCACCGACCACAACCACCACCGATTTCCATCACTCAAAACCTCTAAAAATTAAAATTTTTGGTGCTGCCGCGCCACCACTGCACCACCACCACTGTTGTTTCAACCGGTCTATTTAAATCCCACCACCACATCACATTTAAACCCCCACTACATTCCAAACTTTCCATGGCTCAACAACGCCGAATTTTACCGGAGCAAGCTTTTCACCGCGACCACTTCGCCCGGATTCTCGGTGACGAATGATCGATCCGAGACTGGAATAGCTTGTGGTACTCCACTGAAGCCTATTACCACGAGGATTTAGTCAGACGGTTCTATGATACGAGGGAGTTGGAAGGGACTAGGATTTTTGTTGTTGTAGCGAAGAGGCGGAAGGAAGTGACGACGACTGGGTTGTTAGGTCGAGATTCTAGGCATTCCGCCTAGAATCCATTTGATGTGTCACGTTCGCGAGAGTCCCAAAGATAATGGGGTAGAGCCATTGATGCACGAGACAGTCATTGGAGGGGACTACAATGCGAGATCGCATTGTGTTCGACAGACTTCCCTTAGGACCAACCAGCTGGCTACAACTCAGTGGATTGGTCGGAACATCCAGGGGAAGGGGAAGGTCAGCGATATCGACTGAGAATCTGCCTCCACATCTTATGGATACTCCAGAGCGAAAGTATGAGTTCTGCATTTTAGAGTTTTTGTTGAGCATGATTAGGGGAGTAGGGAGGACTGTTGCCCCTCTCCCTGTGTTGATAACAAAGATCATGCTCAAGTTGAGAGCAACTCAGGCGACTGATCGGACATACATCACTCTCCACCGTAACCCTCGCATCTATAAGGAGTGTGTCCAACGGGTTTGGAGATTGGCTGAGGATAGAGAGGAAGAAGAAGAGGATGGAGGAGCTGAGAATGCCGAGGAGGCTTGGGGACATCAGGATGCCTCCGAGGACGAGGAGGACTTGACTGTTTTGACGCGGATGCCTTGGAGAGGTCTTTGGGCGGATCACGAACGCATGGCTGTGATCCATCGAGGCATCGTTAAGCAACACTATCTATGAAGACCTCCGGACTCGGCAGCAACGATGCATCACAACTACGAGCTCCGTTACCCGAGAGAGGGCGAGAGGTGGAACACAGATGAAGCGCCCGAGCTAGAAGCTCGGCGCCCGGTTCGGGGCGAGATGCTAACTTCGATTCCCACCTCACGGGGACTCTCCTTCCGAGGACACACCATCCGTGCACGAAAAATCGCCGAAGGGCGAATGGTGCTAGCTCTTCAGAGCTTCGGGAGCGATCTCGGAGCATGTTCCCTCCGCCCACCAATTCCGGAGTAGCTAGGGATATATAGTTTGATGTTTTATATTTTATTTGTTATTTGTAATTTCATTATTGTTATTTATTTTAATGCAAGTTTATTTCCGTAATTTGAATTTTGTAGTGTAATGTACTCCGAATGAAAATTTTAATATAAGGGGTTATTTTCAGTATGAGTGGTTGTTTCATATTGATCCCACCTTCCCAACTTGTTTGGGGGTGGTTTTATCAATTCAAGCATTATTTTTATAACCCTCGTGTTAGAATTTATTGCGGAGTCAAGGTGAAAATATGGCCGTTTAGGCATATCTATGATTGAGTATCATTGTAGGATGAAATCTAGATTAAATAGGTACATTCTATCATAAAATCAACCTAAAAGATACTGGGTTTGAATTAGAATCAAGGATATGAGTTGTTTCCGTTTTCGGGTTTGGAAATTTTAGGATTTCCGGAAACTGCCGTAATTAGTTTTGGCAACTTCTCGATCCATTTTAGCAACTTTAAACCTATATAAACTTGATACAATCTATCCTCACAACTCACACTATACCTAAACTCCATCACTCACCTTTCACTCCCGCGATTCCCTCGTTTAGGCTCATTTTCCGAAGTTTACGCAACTCGAAGCGCTTTTCGTGCCCTACAGGGGCGCTTTTCGTGCTCACGTATAATTTTTCTTAGTTTTTTCGAGAAGGCCATTCGCAAGCTGGCGACCGTTCGCTCAAACACTGGAAATTTCAATTTCTTCGAGGCGTGATCGCTTCTATCGAAAGCCTTTTCATACCGACTTCCGTGGACCAGAAAATTTCCAGTTTTTCGCGCGTAGTATCCAGATCATTCGCAGCTATTCCAAAGCATAATTTTGAGATGACATCTCCAACATTGATACCGGAACAGTCTTTCAAATATTTGTTCCAAAGTACTACTTATGGTGCTTGGTTTTGTGAAGGTTTATCACATTCGTTAGGTGGGGAGCGCTTATGGTAAGACCGGATGCACTTTATTCTCCAACACTAACATCTTATTTTTACGATAACTGCATTTTCTTTGAAAGACCAGTTGGAGAACACACTTGTTATCCATCAACATTGATAATGAACCAATGGAAATTACCAGGTTCTTGCTAGCATTTGTTCTTGGACTTGCTATGCCCGCTGAAATACAAGACCCATGGTGCTATTGGGTCGATAATATGTATGTCTACACTTACGAAGTTTTGCATGAGTCGTCGTATGGCGGGCATTTTCCGTATTGAGGACCAAAGGTAATATAACGTCGCCTTTGGTGGCCTGTCCATTAACATAGGAACTGTTATGTTTTGGATCATGCTAAACATTTTAGGGGAATGGCGTTTTTCTTCTGTGAATGATGCCACTTGGAGCGTCTTCCTTGCTTTAGCCACGGGACGTATGTGTCATGACCTTCCCCGAACCTTGATGTCTAGTTTAGCTCGATCCCATAGCATGAGGCATAAGTACCTTCTTATGCCCGTTCTAGTTTCTCGTATTATGCTATGTTTCTTTCCTATTTTTTGTACACGCTTCACGGATTGATTGGATTCTTTAATCGACCTTTTACGACCCACCAATAGTATTATTCGATCTTTCCGTGCGTAATGACTTGGCAAGGGTGGAGGATACAACCTCATCTGGTTGCACCCTACACCCCGTCAGACCAAGTGGCTCTTAATAGGTTAGCAATCATAGATGATAAATGGCGGGAAGCCTGGCAAATTATCATGGCATGGCAAGACGCGAAGGAACCTCACTTCTTTATGGAAGAAGAGGATGAGGAAGATGATGAGTAATGCGGGAGATAAGGTAAGTTTTCATTCTAGTTAGTGTCTGCTTATGTCCCAAGCAATTTCATTCTTCTTAACCCCATAATGGGTAGAACTCGTATAGAGTTGCGTCAGTTTGGTATTTTTCAACTGAATTTCACACGTTTCAATGGTATTTTTCTTACCCTCTTTATTTACAATGCTTTGAGGACAAAGCATGCTTCTTGTTTGGGGGGGGCATAGAAACACGTGTAATTAAGACATCTGTTAGGATATAGATATGTATAATATGCATTTGTTTCTAGTTAAAATTTCAAAAATTCAAAAATATAAATAAATAAGTTATGCTATACACTTAGGAATATTGGTATTGTTTCTTTCTCCATGCTCTTAACAATCTAGAAGGCTCACGTAGCTTTTGCATCAGAATAATTGTTAGAAACTTAGGTTAATATGTAGGTAATAATCTTTGCATCTATCTATAAATATATTACATGAGTATCTATGATTGTTAGTAGTAAGTTTCTGAAATCTAGGCTAGAGTACTTATTCTACAAATCCTGTGAGAATATAGCCTAAAGCCTTATATGAGCGAAACATTTGAGAAATGACACAAGGGAGAAGTAAAATCCGAATAGAGAAATCACACGTCCACTTGCTTTATCACTATGCCATATCCTAAGCGAGAATTTAGGCCCTTTTTGGATCGATATAGCCAAAAATTCAAACCTATGAATTATTTTCCGCTAGTCGCCCCTTTGAGCCTTTCTTTAGCCTTTGATAAACCACAATCCCTTTACCCTGTTACAAAAACAAAAACAAAACAAAATAAAAAAATATATATAAATCAACCTACCCAATTTAGAATAAGTCTGAGAATAGAATGAGGAAGAAAGAAGAAGAGAAAAACCTGTGTAAACAAAAATTAGTTAGTTGCTTCAGAAAATAAAGAAAAGAAGTTTCCATCCAAGGAAAAGAAAAATAAAAATAGGAATAAAATAAAAACTCCAAAAATAGAATAAAAGGGAGTCAAAAGCCAAAGAAAAAAAAAAAAAAAAAAAAGAGAAAAAAAAGAAAAATATGGCTAAGGATGGAAACAAAGTGTAGAAGCAGAAGTAAATAACAAGGTTTTCTCTAGTTACATAATATGAAGACTCTATTATCTCAGACTTGTCCTTTTTGAATATCCATTTCCTTCCTTCTTAAACCATCTCCTAATCCCCGAAACACCTAATAAAGGACCTCTAGCTCAATTAGGAATATGTTAGTGTGATAGTAAGTGGCAGATGTGTTTGATCGACTTCGACTTCCTTGTTGTCATTGAGATTGTAAGGTAAAGTGTGCCCACTGCGCACTAGAGTAGCTAAACTTGAGTGAAAAAATCAGAGTGTTGTATCTTGACTATTATTGTGAGATACTTAAGGACGCTATTCCGAGTTTCAGAAATGGACCTGCTAGACATTTCATAGTATTCCTCATTGTATATATGTTTATTATAGATGATTGATTATTATGCATATATTAGCTTAGGTTTTTGACTTGGTTATTCTTGTTCATAGCTAGTGAGATGTCTAGATAGTTGGAGCATGAATAAGGAAACAATAATTTTATTTCTTAGTCGTTGTAGTATAGATGAAGTTTGTGAGTACCTTTACTGGAAAACTCTCACGAGGCTATAACTCGTCCACTAGGGAATTCCTAGTGGTTTAAGGCCTTGTTGCATATGGTCAATGCAATCGCACTCGGCGAAACGAGAAGTAGATAGAACTCCATTTTTGGTCACTTATGTTAAATTCTCATCTTTGCTTGAGGACAAGCAAAATGCTGTTTGGGGGTGGTTTGATAAGAGCCCAAAACTGTAGTTTTAACCCTTTAACAGTCATACTTTTAGACCAATTATGTGAGTAATAATTAAGAGTTAACACTGATTACGTGTTTTTATGCATTTCAGGCTTCAAAGTCCATTATGTGCAGAAAGGTGCCACTTTAGCGAGATAAAGGAGCAAAGGTCGGTTACTAAGGAGTTTCGTGATTAAAGGCCAAGTTTCGAGAAGACAAAGCCTTTCTAAAAGCCCGGTCAAAAGCTGAAAAGTCGACGCGGGCCGAAACAGCACACAAAGTCAGCAGAACTTCCGAAGGACATATCTTTGGACTCAGACCTTGGAATGGGGCCTACCTTATGTCAAAACGACCGGCTCAGAAAGATCTTTTCAATGGTCTAAGCCTTGACCCAATCAGAGGAGCAGAAGTGGACAGAAAGTCCGTTGAAGTCAACTGCAACTGAAGAGGCCTTTTTGGACTGAAAGAATTGGGTTTTGGGCCTGATTCTCTAGCCCAAAACATGGTTCCAAGCCCATGCACGATTTTTGGATCTGGATGTATAAAAACAAAAGCTTAGTAGTTAGTTAATGGTAGATAGTTAGACCTAGATTAGATTTAGATTAGTTAGCCTCCATTAATGAATTCTTGATCTAGTTTCTCATGTAGATTAATTAAGTTTAGTTCCATTTCAATTATTGTATTAGATTAAACCTTTGAATCTTGTTCTTCATTTTGATTAGATCAATAAAGTAGTATTTTTTATCAATTTTGATTTTTGTCATTTCCATTCCTAGATCTAATTTCAATTCCTGTCTTTATTTCATTTGAGTCATTAAATTAGATTTCATTATTGTTTAATTAAGTAAATTTCAATTCTTTATATCATGTTTAGTTTAAATGTAATCGGAAATGATTGCGTAATGATTCTCGGCTAAACCTCCATTAGAGGGGGTTGAGAAGCCTTGATGAAAGCTTGATTCCGAATATCATAGAATTGTCGTAATTTCCTTTCCACTCTAGAAACGATTAGTTCACCATGAGAATGGGTTTAATCGTTCACATGCTAGTTATGAATTGGTAGGAATGCCATGTGTAATTAGGGATTAGGAAGAACCACTTGTTCTGCGAAGCAGTTCAATTCGGATTACGATGATTCGTCGTTAATAGGATTAAGTCTAGTTAAGGTGGAATCAATCCCCCTCTAACTCCTTATCATCGAATCAACGTAGCATTCCCTTAGTTATTCCCATAGTCGACTAGTTGCATTTTGTGGGTAGTTGCATCGTAGTCTAGTTGCCTCATTAAGTAAAATCTCTCATTGACTTTAAGTAGAGTACTTACACGTGAGAACATAGCATACGGAAGGACTAGGAGTGGAACGAATCACTCTACTCCACTATATCTCATAGGATTGAGAGTAGAATCTTTGATAAATTAGGCACGTAAATAGTTTTAGTTTACTTACGTTTTGAGTTTTATCGTTCATTTCGTAGGTAAACTATTCATTTTATGTTTTATCAACTTGTTCCAAAGTGACACCTATGGTGCGTGGTTTCGCGAAGTGATCATTCTAGCAGGCTGGGAGCCACTATTAGTAAGTCCTGATGACTTTATTCTCCCGCACTTACATCTTATTTATATGATAATTGTAAGTTCTTTGATAGACCAGATGGAGAACAAGTGTTCTCCATCACCATCGGGGATGAACCGATGGAAATTTCCAGGTTCTTGCTAGCCTTTGTTCTTGGACTTCCTATGCCCGCTAAAATACAAGAATGATGGGCCTATTTGGTTGATAATATGTACATGTATACCTATGAGGATTTGCATGAGCATTACGGGGTAGGAATCTTTAGGATAGAGGACCAAGGGGAATATAACGTCGCCCTTGGTAGCCTGTCTACGAACGTGGACACTGTTATGTTTTGGATCATGCTAAACATTAGAGGGGAATGGCATTATTCTTCTGTGAATAGTGAAACTTGTGATATTTTCCTTGCTTTAGCTGGGGGACGTACACTCTATGATATTCCCTAGACCCTAATGTCTAGTTTAGCCCGAGCCCATAGCAAGAGGCATAAGTACCTTCTTATGCCTGTTTTAATTTGCCGTATTATGCTATGTTTCTTCCCTATTTTTTGTGTCCGCTTCACGGATTGGGTTGGGGTTGACATTGTGAGACCTACCAATTGTATTATTTGATCGTTCTGTGCAATGACTTGGCAAGGGTGGAGGATACAACCTCATCAAGTTGCACCTTACACCCCATCCGACCAAGTGGTGCTTGACAGGTTAGCTATAGTAGATGATAAGTGGCGTGAAGCCTGGCATGGTAGGATGCGAAGGAACCTCATTTCTTTATTAAAAATGAGGAGGATAACCCTTAAACTGGAGTTAAGGTAAGTTTTTAGTTTTAGTTAGTGTCTGCGTATGTCCCAAGCAATTTGATTCTTATTAACCCCATAACGGGTGGAACTCATATAGAGTTGAGTCTATTTTTCTTTTCCTATATTAGTATGTTTTAACCTTGTTTTGCAGATGTTCCAGAATTTCATGTGTTTCCATGGTATTTCTCTACCCTTTTTATTTAAATACTTTGAGGACAAAGCATGATTCTTGTTTGGCGGGGATAGAAACTCGTGTAATTAAGGCATCTGTTAGGATATAGATATGTATAATATGCACTTGTTTTCTAGTAAAAATTCAAAAATTTCAAAAATATAAATAAAAAGTTATGTTATATATGTAGGAATATTGGTATTGTTTTCTTTCTCTATTCTCTGAATAATCTAGAAGTCTCACGTAGCTTTTGCATTAAAATAATTTTTAGAAACTTAGGTTAATATGTAGGTAATAATCTTTGCATCTATCTATAAATATATTACATGAGGACCTATGATTGTTTGGCAATAAGTTTCTGAAATCTAGGCTAGAGTACTTATTCTACAAATCCTGTGAGAATATAGCCTAAAACCTTATATGAGTGAAACATTTGAGAAATGACACAAGGGAGAAGTAAAATCTGGATAGAGAAATCACACGTCTACATGCTTGATCAATATACCATATCCTAAGCGAGAATTTAGGCCCTCTTTGGATCGATATAGCTAGAAATTCAAACCTATGAATTAATTTCCGCTAGTCACCCCTCTGAGCCTTTCTTTAGCCTTTCATAAACCGCAAATTCTTTACCCTGTTATAAAAACAAAACAAAATAAAAAAAAAAAAATCAGCCTACCCATTCTTTGAATGAGTATGAGAATAGAGATGAAGAATAGGAAAGAGAAAGACCTTTGAAATCAAGAAATTGACAGTTGTTTCAAATAAGAAAAGAAAGTTTCCATCCAAATAAAAAAAATAAATAAAAATAAACAAATAAAAAAAAAGAGAGTTAGAACTCCAAAAATAGAATCAAAGGAGTCAAAAGCCAAAGAGAAAGAAAAATATGGCTAAGGATGGAAACAAAGTGTAGAAGCAAAAGTAAAGAACAAGGTTTTCTCTAGTTACATAATATGAAGACTCTATTATCTCAGACTTGTCCATTTTGAATATCCATTTCCTTCCTTCTTAAACCATCTCCTAATCCCCGCAACACCTAATAAAGACCTCTAGCTCAATTAGGAATAGGTTAGTGTGATAGTAAGTGGCAGATGTGTTTGATCAACTCTAGCTTCTTTGTGTGTCATTAAGATTGTAAGGTAAAGTGTGCCCACTGCACACTGGAGCAGCGGAACTTGAGCGGAAAAATCAAAGTGGTTTTTGTCTTGACATTTATGCGAGGACCTATGTAAGGACGCTATTCCGAGTTTTCAGAAATGGACCTGCTAGTGCATTTCATAGTATTACTCATTGTATATATGTTTATTCGTAGATAATTGATTATTATGCATATATTAGCCTAGGTTTCGACTTGATTATTCTTTCTTCATTGCTAGTGAGATATATAGATAATTGGGAGCATAAATAAGGAAACATTAGTTTTATTTCTTAGTCATTGTAGTATAGATGAAGTTTGTGAGTACCTTTACTGGAAAACTCTCATGAGGCTATAACTTGTCTACTAGGGAATTCCTAGTGGTTTAAGGCCTTGTTGCATATGGTCAATGCAATCGCACTCTGCGAAACGAGATTAGTTAGAACTCCATTTTTTGTCACTTATGCTAATTTCTCATATTTGCTTGAGGACAAACAAAATGCTGTTTGGGGTGGTTTGATAAGAGCCCAAAACTGTAGGTTTAACCCCTTAATAATAATACCTTATGAGCAATTATGCGAGTAATAAATAAGAGTTAATGCTGATTACGTGCTTTTATGTATTTCAGGCATTGGAGTCAATTATGTGCAGAAATGTGTCACTTTGGCGAGATAAAGGAGAAAGGGTTGGTTGCTAAGGAGTTCTGTGATTAAAGGCCAAGATTCAAGGAGAAAAAGTCTTTAAAAAGCCCGGTCAAAGCTGAAAAAAGTCAAAGTCAACGCGGGTAGAAACAGCGCACAAAAGTCAACAGAACTTCCAAAAATCGTATCTTTTGACTCAGACCTCAGAATTGGGCCTACCTTATGTCAAAACGATCGGCTCGGAAAGAGCTTTCCAATGGTTCCAATTTTGATTCAATCTGAAGAACAGAAGTGGATGAAAAGCCTACTAAAGTCAGATCCAACTGAAAAATGCCCTGTGGACTGAAAAGATTGGGTTTTGGGCTCGATTTTCCGGCCCAAAATATGGCTCCTCAGCCCATGCACAAAAATGTGGATATGGTCTCCTCCATTTCAAAGGAGAAGACTTAACTCTTAAAAGATACTCATGTTAGGGAGGAAGTAGCCATTAGAACATAGTTCTAGATCTAGTTTTCTTTCCATTAAATAGTTTTCATACCTTGTCTTAATTTAGATTATTAAATCACTGTTATTCCTTCATTAGATTAATAAAAGTAGTGAGTTCTTCATAATTTTAGTTTTTGTTATTTAAAATTACTTAGATCTAATTTCGATTCTTAGTTGTTAATCATTTCTTAGTTGTTAATTTAGATTTGAATTATTGTTTAGATCAAATTAGTAAATTTACAATCTTTATATGACGTCTTGTTTAATTTCATTGGAAAATAATAGCATAATGATTCTAGGCTAAACCTCCATTAGAGGGGGTTGAAGAAGCCTTGATGAAGCTTGATCTTTGTTAACTTAGAAATCGTCGTGATAATCTATTCAATTCTAGAAAGTAATTAGTTCACCATGAGAATGGATTTGGTAGCTTCACATGCTAGTTATTAATTGGTAGAGATTGCCATGTATAATTAGGGATTAGAAATACCATTTTGATATGTGAAAGCATTGAAATTTGGATCACAACAAATCTTTGTTAGTTGATTAAGTTGAGTTAAGGTGGAATCAATCCCCCCTAATTCCTTATCATATAGTCAATTTAGAAATTCCGTAGTTTGAATTAACATATCTTGTTATTTGAATTCACATCGTAGTATAATTTCAATTCCCACCATTACTCTCACTAACTTTGGCTAGGACCGATAATATTAGAAACTATTGAATACTAAAGAACTAGGAGTGGAACGAATCTTTTACTCCAACTCTATTTCTATAGAATCGAGAGTAGAAATCTTTGATATTACACACACGAAAGTAGTTTTTTTTACTTGGGTTTAGAGTTTAATCTTTTATTCGTAGGTAAAATTATTCATTTTACTTTTATCAATTATCCTTTTCACAAACCACAAATCCTTTATCTAATAAAACAAAATAAAAAATAAAATCAGCCTACCTATCTGGATAAGTCTGAAAAATAGGTTGAGTGAAGAAAAGAGAAGAGAAAAACCTGTGTAAACAAAAATTACTTAGTTGCTTCAAAAGAAAAAGAAAAAGAAAAAGTTAGAATTCCAAAAACAGAATCAAAGGAGTCAAAAGCTAAAACAAAAGGGCTAAGGATGGAAACAAAGTGTAAAAGCAAAGTAAGAACAAGGTTTTCCCTAGTTACATATTTTGAAGAACCTATTATCTCATACTTGTCTTTTTGAATATCCATTTCCTTCCTTCTTTAACTAACACCTACGCCCCGTATCACCTAATAAAGACCTCTAGCTTAATTAGGAATAGGTTGGTGTGATTATAAGTGGTAGATGTGTTTGATCGACCTCGACTTCCTTGGATTGTCATTAAGATTGTGAGAAAATGTGTGCCCACTGCAAATTGGAGTTAGCAACTTTGAGGGGAAAAATCAGAGTGTTATGTATCTTGACACATTCTTTGTGAAAACCTACTTAAGGCACACTACCCAAAAGTTTCAGAAACGGACCTGCCATTGCATTTCATAACATAGTTAATTGTATAGTTGTTTATCTTAAGATGATTTAATTATTATGCATGTATTAATTTAAGAGTTAGATTGATGATTCTTGTTTAAATGCTAGTGAGATGTATAGATATCTGAGATAAATTAGGGGACAATTACTTTTATTTCTTAGTCGTTATAATATAAATGAAGTTTGTGAGTATCTTCTTTGGAAAACTCTCACGAGACTATAACTCATCCACTAGGGAATTCCTAGTGGTTGAAGGCCTTATTGCATATGGTCAATGCAATTACACTCTGCGAAATGAGATTAGTTATGACCATATTTTTTGCCACTTATCTGTTTTTATTTCTCATCTTTGCTTGAGGACAAGCAAAATGCTGTTTGGGGGTGGTGTGATAAGCACTCAAAAGTGTAGTTTAAACCTCTTAATATTATTACATTTAGTTTAATTATGTTTATAATAAATAAGAGTTAGTACTATTTACGTGTTTTTGTGTATTTCAGGTCTTGAAGCTGTTTATATGCTTAAAGATATCATTTTGTGTGGAAAACGAGTCAATATGTTTGCTAGAAGAGTTCTATATTTAAGGCCCAAGAATCAAGAGGAAAAAACTTTTTCAAGCCCAGTCAAAGTTGGGAAGTCAAAGTCAATCCGGGAAAAAAGAAGACAAAAAACCATCAGAACTTCAAAAGGGCATATCTTTGGACTCATGCTTCGGAATTAGGCCTACTTTATGTCAAAATGACTGGCTCAGAATAAGATTTTCAATGGATCTAGATTTGTTCCAATCAGAGTTGGAAAAATAGACTTAGTTATTTAATTCTCTTTTACTTTAATGTCTTTGTTTTATTGCATTAGTTTAATTATTCAGATGACACAAGGCTAAACCTCCATTAGAGTGGGTTTATGAAGCCACGTGAGGATGATTATTAGTAGTTTGGTTGTTATTTAGAATAGAATTTCAAGTTTATTGTTGTGAGTGTTTAGTGATAAACCTTATAATGGTGGACTAAAGATTATAAACCTTACCAAAGAGATTTGTGGGGGTGCTAATCTCTCATGCTAGTTTAACAATGACTAAAGAGATGTAGGTTGTTAACTAGGGATCAAAACAATCGATTCGATGACTAAACAAATAGCTAATTGAATCGTGGGGTGGATTAACCTCTCTCTAATCCTTTTATCATTCATCAATTTACTATTTTTGTACCTTAGATTTACTATTTTCATAGCATATTACTATTTTCATTAGTTAATCGTTTGTTTAGTTTACATTCGTGTCAAGTACGTGCAAGCAAGAGTGGATCGAAAACAATTACTCCCATATAACTGATAGGGTTATATACTAAAAGCATTACTTTTGTATTAACTCTAATTCTTCATATTTTGAATGAGAATCATATGGGCAAATGTTATGCATATTATATATGTTATTAGTTATATGTATGTGTCTAATACTTTATATTGTAGATGATATGGTGTGTGGTGACACACATAAGATCATATCATCAGTACCTTATAAAGTATAAGCAAACATTCACAACCTAGATGGATTTAGACAAACCATTGGCGGTTGTAGTATAATCTGGTATTAGTCTATCTTGACTATAGGATTACACTAGTACACTTTGTGTGTATTGAACAGGACCAAGTGAGGTTATTTCTCTTTATACTGACTATATAAGAGAACAAACGCCTCTGTTATTATGGATATTTGTCCTCTTAATCCGGATATAATAACGGGCACTTGCGTACATTGTACATTGCTTTAAATCATCAATGAGTGAGATTCATTTGTGAATCAACAAACTCGATGGATTGGGTAATGACATTGTATGTAAGGTGTGCTATTGATTATAGAAGGAATCCATGTCCCGCAAGAAGTCGGGCTGATGATGTCCCCTTGAGGAGCTCATAAGGATTGTCATGTAAACCCTGTAAGTGGATTTGATCCGACATGACAATGAGGTTGAGTGGTACTACTCAAGGACATAAGAAGTTGATTAATGTAGTTGTCAGTAACTTGACTTAATCAACGGTCATTCGATATCTTAAACACAGGGAGATCAACAAACATATAATATGGATCCCATAAACGCTGACACGTAATTTGGGATTAGGGCGGTAGTGCAATAATGACCTTTAGTGGAATAAGCCATTTGTTGATGGACTTAGGCTGTGTGTTATGGGTGAATATGGGAAGCCCAAGCCTGTCAGGAGGCCCAACCCTAATTTCTCCTCATGGTCCCTGTTGTAGCCTATATAAAGGAAACCTCTTTCTCTGGCCGATTTCTACACAAGAAAAATCAAGGTTTTGCTCAAGAAAAATAGATCCAAAATCGGTTCCATTTTTGAGAGTGATAGAGGCCAAGTGAGAAAGGAGAGGTTGGTAGATCGTTGCCCACACAATGTCCAATCTGAAGATAGGAATACAACAGAAGATCAAGAGGTTGATTTGGATTGATAGCTATTGGATTCTCAGAGTTATCTTCGCCGAATCTCATGGTAAATTTCTAACCAAACCATGACACCCCTTATTCTGCTGCGCGTGGGTGTTTCGCGGTTCATAATAAATCATTCGGTGAAACCATAACGGTTCCTACAATAACAACTATTTTTTAGAGTATTATTTTATATTGATTAGCATGTTTTAGTACTGTAGAAACACTATTTTTACATCTATTAAAACTTAGTTATCAGATGCCTCGACTTGACCACTAGTTTGAGGATGATATAGAGTCGCCACCTTATGGGTAACTCCATATTTCTTGACTAAAGCTTCAACAACTTTGTTACAAAAATATTTTCCCCCATCATTATTGATGGCCTTAGGGACACAGTAACGTGAGAAAATATATTCCTTCATAAAAAATAGTATAGTCTTATGGTCGTTGCTACGATAAGCCATGGCTTCAATCCATTTAGAAACGTAGTCTACAACTATAAGGATATAAATAAAACCATGCAAGATAGGAAAGGGACCCATGAAATCAATACCCTAGACATAAAAAATCTCCACTATGAGAATGGGATTTAGGGGCATCATATTACGCTGAGTAATACGCCCAAGTTGTTGACATCGAATACACGTTTTACAGTGTGCATGGGCATCATGAAAAAGTGTAGGCCAATAAAAACCGCATTAAAGAACTTTGGTGACAGTTTTCTTTCCACTAAAATGACCCTCACATGATTGTTCATGGCAGAAGGATAAAACTTCATTGTGCTCCCACTAGGGAATACAACGATGAATTATCTTATCCGCACAATATTTAAAAAGGTAGGGTTCATACCAGTAGTAAAACTTAGCTTTGGCCAAAAATCTCTTGCGTTCACTCTTGGACCATGTATAAGGAATGATCTCGGACACTAAAAAGTTAACGATGTCTGCATACCATGGTGCAAAATAAAATTGAATAAAGATGCTCATCCATAAAAGAGTCAGATATCGATTCAGAGTCACTGTCATCCTCATTAGTTAACCTAGATAAATGATCAGCAACTACATTTTTAGCCCCTTTCTTATCCTTAATTTCTAAGGTAAACTCTTACAGGAGAAGAATCTAACGGATCAATCTCTATTTAGCATCCTTCTTCACGAGAAGGTACCTAAGTGTTGCATGGTTTGTGTAGGCAATGGTCGTGGAACCAACCAAGTAGGGACGAAACTTATTTAAGGCATAAACAACATCTAGAAATTTCTTTTCAGTAGTAGTGTAATTATGTTGAGCATCATTTAAGGTTTTACTAGCATAAAAAGTTACTGTGGACTTATCATCTAACTTCTGTCATAGTACAACACTAACAACATAATCACTAGCATCACACATAAGTTCAAAAGGTTTAGACCAGTCCGGTGGTTGTATGATAGGTGCAGAGGTTAAAGTGGCTTTCAAAGTCTAAAAAGCCTGTTTACAATCATGATTAAAATAAAAAACATCTTTTAGGAGCAAATTTGTTAACAACCTAGCTGGTTTGGAAAAATCTTTTATGAAACGTCTATAAAAACCTACATGGCCTAAAAAGGCCCTAATGTCATGGACAGTGCGTGATATAGGCAGAGATGCTATCTTATCTAAGTTAGCCTTGTCTACTTCTGTTCCATCTTTAGATACAATATGACCTAATACTATGCCTCTGGTGACCATAAAATGACATTTTTTAATTCCTAATTTAAGACTAGGTTCTTTTCCTGACACCGTGTCAAAACCTTAGAGAGGTTTCACATACAATCTTCAAAGGGATAACCATGAATGGAAAAATCATCCATGAACACTTCCATGAATTTCTCCGCCATGTCACTAAAATATATGAAGCATACTATAGAAACCATTATGGTTTCGCCGAATGATTTACTACGAACCGCGAAACACCCACGCGCAGCGGAATAAGGGGTGTCACGGTTTGGTTAGAAATTTACCTTTAGAATGGCTAAGATAACTCTGAGAATCCAATAGTTATGAATCCGAATCAACCTCTTGATCTTCTGTTGTATTCCTATCTCTAGATTGGACATTGTGTGGGCAATAATCTACCAACCTCTCCTTTCTCACTTGGCCTCTATCACTCTAAAAAATGGAACCAATTTTGGATCTATTTTTCTTGAGCAAAACCTTGATTTTTCTTGTGTAGAAAATGGCTAGAGAAAGAGGTTTCTATTTATAGGCTACAGCAGGGACCATGAGGAGAAATTAGGGTTGGGCTTCTTAACGGGCTTAGGCTTCCCATGTTCGCCTAGAACACACAGCCCAAGTCTGTCAACAAATGGCTTATTCCACTAAAGGCCATTATTGCACTACCGCCCTAATCCCAAATTACGTGTCAGCGTTTATGGGCTCCATATTATATGCTCGTTGATCTCCACGTGTTTAAGATATCGAATGCCCGTTGATTAAGTCAAGTTACTGACAACTACATTAATCAACTTTTTATGTCCTTGAGTAGTACCACTCAACCTCATTGTCATGTCGGATCAAATCCACCTACAAGGTTTACATGACAATCGTTATGAGCTCCTCAAGGGGACATCATCAGCTCGACTTCTTGCGGGACACGGATTCCTTCTATAATCAACAACATACCTTACATACAATGTCATTATCCAATCCATCGAGTTTGTTGATTCACATATGAATCTCACTCATTGATGATTTAAAGCAATGTACAATGTACGCAAGTGCCCGTTATTATATCCGGATTAAGAGGACAAATATCCATAATAACAGAGGCGTTTGTTCTCTTATATAGTCAGTATAAAGAGAAAACAACCTCACTTGGTCTTGTTCAATACACACAAAGTGTACTAGTGTAATCCTATAGTCAAGATAGACTAATACCAGATTATACTACAACCGTACCAATGGTTTGTCCAAATCCATCTAGGTTGTGAACGATTACTTATACTTTATAAGGTACTCATGATATGATCTTCTGTGTGTCACCACACACCATATCATCTACAACATAAAGTATTAGACACATGCATATAACTAATAACATATATAATATGCATAACATTTGCCCATATGATTCTTAATCAAAATATAAAGAATTAGAGTTATTACAAAAGTAATGCTTTTATTATATAACCCTATCACATACAACGCTGGAAAGTACCAGGTGCATTACAAAGGCCAAATGGCATTCGTTTGTATGCATACATACCAAAGAGACATGTGAATGTAGTCTTCTCTTGGTCGTCAGGGTCAATAACAATTTGAAAATAGTCGGAGTAGCCATCTAAAAAATAGTAGTAAGCATGGCCGGTTAGATGTTCAAGCATCTGGTCTATAAATGGTAAAGGAAAATAATTTTTACGTGTCATGCATTTAACTTCCTATAATCAATACAAATCCGCCACGTTATAGGAACTTTGGTGGAAACTAACTCGCCATTTGCATTACGGATGACTGTAACACCTGATTTCTTAGGGATTACATGAACTGGGCTTACCCATTCACTATCGGAGATGTGTTATATAATTCCAGCATCGAGTAATCTCAAAACTTCTGCTCTAACTACCTCTTTCATAGCAGGGTTCAAACAATATTATGGCTCACAGGAGGTCTTCACATTATTCTCCAAATATATACGATGTTTTCATACACAAGGGTAAATCCCTTTAATATCATCTAGAGACCAACCAATCGCAGAAAGATTTCACGAATCACCCTAATCAAATTTGCCTTTTTAGTAGAAGATATTTGAGATGAGATGATAATCGGATGAGTGCCATCCAAATCTAGATGAATGTACTTTAACTTAGCACGGGAAGAGGTTTAAGCTCAGGGAGGAGTGGGTAGGAGAGACTCAAGAGGTTCTTCCCCCTAAAAAATGCAGATTTGTTCAAGAATGAGTTCTTTAAACTAAGGAGCTAGATCTACTGAGGGGTAATGGATAGGAGTAAACTCTAAGAAGGCATGTACTTCTTGGATGTAGAAATCATTAGTACTACCAAAGGAAATGAATTGGTGCATTGATAAAGATAAAATTGAATAGCTTACCTACGAAATGAATGATGAAACTCAAAACGTAAGTAAACTAAAACTATTTATGATCCTATATGCTTATCAAAGATTTCTCTACTCTCAATCCTATGAGATATAGTGGAGTAGGAAGTTTGTTCCACTCCTAGTGCTCTAGCATGGAATTGTTTTCTAATCTAATTAGTCATTTTTAAGTCTAATGAGAGCTTTACGAAGGTGTGTTATACTACGATACCTATATGAAATTGATTATGTTGAATCTAACTACGAATGCTATGGAAATATGATTGTTTTGAATCTAGATAAAGGATTAGAGGGGAATTGAATCCACCTCGAATCCAACTTAATAGCCTAGCATAGATTCTTGTATCTCGATTCTTACGTTCTTACGGCAAGAAAATTCGAGTTCTAATCCCTAGTGTTCATGGCATTTCTACCGAAAGTACTAACTAGCATGTGAGGTCGTCCCACCCATTCTCATGGCGAATCACGACCTTCTAGATTGGAATAGATTCTACAATGCTTCTACGCTTATACCACTAAGTTTTCATCAAGGCTTCATCAACCCCTCTAATGGAGGTTTTAGCCTTGAATCATTCATGAATCATTCCCATATGAATCTAAACTAAACATATTATCAAGATTCGAAATTTACTAATCTAAACTAAACGATAATTAAATTCTAATTAACAACTAAGAAATGGTAACCAACAATAATTAAAACTAGATCTAATAGATTGAAATAACACAATTCCAAATTGATAAAATAACTATTTTATTTATCTAATCAATCAAGAACAATGATTCAAAGACTTAATCTAAAACAAGAATTGAAAATGGAACTAAAACTTAATTTAATTAATTAAACTAGATCTAAAATTATCTATATTGTTTTAGGTCTAACTAGCTACCATTAACAAAGACCTAAGCTTTGGTTTTTATATGTCCAGATCCAAAAATCGTGCATGGGCTTGAATCCATGTTTTGGGCCAGAGAATCAGGCCCAAAACCCAATATTTTCAGTCCAAAAAGGCCTCTTCAGCTGCAGTTGGCTTCAACAGACTTTTCGTCCACTTCTGCTCCTCTAATTGGGTCAAGGCATAGACCATTGGAAAGCTCTTTCTGAGCCGGTTGTTTTGACATAAGGTAGGCCCCATTCCGAGGTCTGAGTCCAAAGATACGGCCATCGGAAGTTCTGCTAACTTGTGTACTATTTCTGCCCGCGTCAACTTTTCAGCTTTTGACCGGACTTTAGAAAGGCTTTGTCTTCTTGAATCTTGGCCTTTAATCATGGAACTCCTTAGTAACCGACCTTTGCTCTTTTATCTCGCTAAAGTGGCACATTTCTACACATAATGGACTTTGAAGCCTGAAATGCATAAAAACACGTAATCAGTGTTAACTCTTAATTATTACTCACATAATTGGTCTAAAAGTATGTCTGTTATAGGGTTAAAACTACAGTTTTGGGCTCTTATCAAACCACCCCCAAACAGCATTTTGCTTGTCCTCGAGCAAAGATGAGAAATTAGAATAAGTGACCAAAAATGGAGTTCTAACTACTCTCGTTTCGCTGAGTGCGATTGCATTGACCATATGCAACAAGGCCTTAAACCACTAGGAATTCCCTAGTGGCAAGTTATAGCCTCGTGAGAGTTTTCCAGTGAAGGTACTTACAAACTTCATCTATACTACAACGACTAAGAAATAAAACTATTGTTTCCTTATTCATGCTCCAAATTATCTATACCTCTCATTAGCAATGTATATAGAGTAATCAAGTCGAAACCTAAGCTAATATATGCATAATAATCAATCATCTACAATAAACATATATACAATGAGTAATACTATGAAATGCAATAGCAGGTCCGTTTCTGAAACTTCGAATAGCGTCCCTTAACTAGGTTCTCACAATAATAGTCAAGATACAACACTCTGATTTTTCCACTCAAGTTTCGGCTTTACTCTAGTGCTTGATGGGCACACTTTACCTTACAATCTCAATGACAACAAGGAAGCCGAGTCGATCAAACACATCTGCCACTTACTATCACACTAACCTATTCTTAATTGAGCTAGAGGTCTTTATTAGGTGTTCATGGGGATTAGGAGATGGTTTAAGAAGGAAGGAAATGGATATTCAAAAGGACAAGTCTGAGATAATAGAGTCTTCATATTATGTAACTTAGAGAAAACCTTGTTATTTTCTTTTGCTTCTATACTTTGTTTCCATCCTTAGCCATATTTTTCCTTTTTTTTTTTACTTTGGCTTTTGACTCCCTTTTATTCTTTTTTTTTTTTGTTTTTTTTTTTATTTCTATTTTTATTTTTTCTTTTCTTTGGATGGAAACTTCTTTTCTTTATTTTCTGAAGCAATTAACTAACTTTTTGTTTACACGTTTTTCTCTTCTTCTTTCTTCCTCATTCTATTCTCAGACTTATCTTAATTGGGTAGGTTGAATATTATTTTTTTTTTATTTTTTTTTAATTTTGTAACAGGGTAAAGGATTTGTGGTTTATGAAAGGCTAAAGAAAGGCTCAGAGGGGCGACTAGCGGAAAATAATTCATAGGTTTGAATTTCTGGCTATATCGATCTAAAGAGGGCCTAAATTCTCGCTTAGGATATGGTTTAGTGATCAAGCAAGTGGACGTGTGATATCTCTATCTGGATTTTACTTCTCCCTTGTGTCATTTCTCAAATGTTTCGCTCATATAAGGCTTTAGGCTATATTCTACCAAGATTTGTAGAATAAGTACTCTAGCCTAGATTTCAGAAACTTACTGCTAACAATCATCGATACTCATGTAATATATTTATAAATAGATGCAAAGATTATTACCTACATATTAACCTATGTTTCTAAAAATTATTCGATGCAAAAGCTACGGAGATTTCTAGATTGTTAAGAGCATAGAGAAGAAAAACAATACCACTATTCCTAAGTGTACAAAGATGAACTTATTTATTTATATTTTTGAATTTTTAAAATTTTAACTAGAAAACAAATGCATATTAACTCTATCTATATCCTAACAGATGCCTTAATTACACGTGTTTTATGCCCCCAAAACAGAAGCATCGTTGTCCTCAAAGCATTTAAATAAAGAGGGTAGGAAAAATACCATTGAAACGTGTGAAATTCAGGGATATCTGCAAAACAAAGTTAGAACGTACTAATATAGGAAATAAAAACTGACGCAACTGTATATGAGTTCTACCCATTATGGGGTTAATAAGAATGAAATTGCTTGGGACATAAGCAGACACTAACTAGAATGAAAACTTACCTTATCTCCCGCATTACTCATCATCTTACTCATCCTCTTCTTCCATAAAGAAGTGAGGTTCCTTTGCATCCTGCCATGCCATGATAATTTGCCAGGCTTCCCGCCATTTATCATCTATTATTGCTAACCTATTAACACGAGGGTTATATAAAAATCATGCTGGAATAGATAAAACCACCCCCAAACAATTTGGGAAGGTGGGATCAATATGAGACAACCACGCATAATAAAAATAACCGCATTATATAAAAATTTTCATTCGGAGTACATTTCACTACAAAATTCAAATTACGAAAATAAAACTTACATTAAAATAAATAACAATAATGAAACTACAAATAAACATAAAAACATCAAACGATGCTATCCCCTACTCCAGTACTGGTAGCGGAGGGCACACGGTCCGGAGACTGCTCCTGGGCTCCTGATGGGCCAGCACCATTCGTCCTTCGGCGACGACGCTCGTGCCTCGATGGTGTGTCCTCAGAAGGAGAGTCCCCGTGAGGTGGGAATCGTGTAAGCATCTCTTCCCGGAACTGGCGCTGAGCTTCTAGCTCGGCCCTCATCTGTTCCCACCTCTCATACTCTTCTGTGTACGGATCTCGAATTTATGATGCATCGTTGCCTGTCGAGTTCGGAGGTCTTCGCAGATGGTGTTGAGCGAACGTATTCCACGATGAATCACAACCATGCGTTTTGCGTCTGACCAGCACCTTTCCAAGGCATCCGCATCAAAACAAGTCAAATCCTCCTCATCCTCCGAGGCATTCTGATTTCCCCCAGCCTCCTCGGCATTCTGATCTCCACCATCCTCTTCTTCTTCTTCTTTATCCTCAACCAACCTCCAAACTCGTTGGACACACTCCTTATAGATGCGAGGGTTACGGTGTAGGGTGATGTAAGTCCTATCAGTCGCCTGAGCTGCTCTCAACTTCAACATGATCTTGGTTATCAACACAGGGAGAGGGGCAACAGACTTCCCTACTCCCCTAATCATGCTAAGTAAAAACTCCAAGATGCAGAACTCATACTTCTGCTCCTGGAGTATCCATAAGATGTGGAGGCAGTTCAGGCCGATGTCGCTGACCTTCTCCTTCCCCAGGACGTTCCGACCAATCCACTGAGCTGCAGCCAGCTGGTTGGTCCTAAGGGAAGCCTGACGAACACAATGCGACCTCGCATTGTAGTTCCCTTCAGTAACTGTCTCGTTCATCAATGGCTCTACCCCATTATGTTGGGACTCCTGCAACGTGACATCAAATGGATTCTAGGCGGATGCCTAGAATCTCAAAACAACCCGGTCGTCACTTCCTTCCTTCCTCCTCTTCGCCACCACAACAAAAATCCTCGCCCCTTCCAACTCCCTCAGATTGTAGAACCGGCCGGACTAAGTCCTCGTGGTAATAGGCTTCAGTCGAAAGTACCACAAGCTATTCCAGCCTCGACCGATCATTTCGTCACCGTAAAATGGGCGAAGTGGTCGCTGTAAAAGCTTGTCTCGCAAAATTCGGCGTTGTTGAGCTATTGGTGTTTGGAATGTAGTGGGGGTTTAAATGGGATGTGGTGGTGGGTTGTTAATCTACCAACCGAAGCAAACAAAGGTGGTGGTGGAGGTGGTCGCGGCAGCAACAAAATTTGGAATTTCCGGTGGTTTTGCTTATTTAATTTGGTGGAGGGTGGTGGTAGCGTTCTTGGTCGATTTGGGTTGGGTATTGATTGTGTGGGCGTAGGTTAATTTAGGTTTTCTTTTATTTTTTATTTTTTAGGTTTTGTTTTAAGCTTTGGGCGTTAATGGCGGATTGTGGAAGATGATCGCGACTGTTGGTGAAGGTAAGGGCGCGGGTGCGCTGTCGGTGGGCGCGGGTTGGGCCCAAGCCCAAATCGAAATTTGTGATTTTTTTTCGATTTTTCGCAAAACTTCAAATCAAAATTGCCGCTTCGTTATCGGTCCGATTTTTGCGAATGAGTTATGGAAATGACCAGGAGAGAATTTCCAATCCAATGATCCATAAAACACTCTATTCCGACCGTGGATGACATATAAGATAGTGGAAAATGCCCTCGAAGTGCGTGTATGACGTACGTTATGCGAACAATTGGACTCTAAAATCATGGATTATGTCAACCCAAATCGTAATACAATTAAACGACTTAAGCAACTGTAATGGGACATAAACATTCTAGGATCGGAACATTTAACACTTTTGACCCCCAAACAAATTTTTTACAACGGAGCTTAGAAAATTTGTTTTTAGCAAATGGTCTTTGAAAGTCGATTCCCGACTTCCTATATTACTATGTTTATTCTTTAATATATATATATATATATATATATATATATATATATATATATATATTTTTTTTTTTTTTTTTAATTTTAAAAAAGAAAACAATAAACAAGAAGGACATAATTCACCCCATAGAGAAACATGACTAAAAAAAATCCGAGAAAACATGCAAGAGTGGAAAACGTGAATTATGTTTAAACGTGGACTTAGGATCCGGTACTTACAGCCACACACTCCGTAGGGAGGGCCCGACTACCTTAATGGTGCACTCACCAATATATAGAAATGAAAGGAAATGCACTAAACACAAAAGTTGAGTCGTTTATAGTCAGATACTCGAGACTTATCTAAACATATGTATGAACATGCAGTTTATCATATATCAACAACCAAAATAGTTGTGGATCATTCCATAAATAAATATCACAGAAAACATATCCAAATACAATCAAGCACCAAGATTTCCTATGACGCAACCTAGTAATATGAAAGCGAAGTCGAATAACCCTATTACTTAACCTAGCATGCACCATTTTTTTCATTTTTGAACGAGAGGGTGTCCTAGTGAATAAGTGTGGAAGAGTGAATGGTTGTGGAGAATATGGTGGATATGGGTAAGTTGTAGAAGGAAAGCATGGAAAAAATGAGGATGTGGGTTTAGCACAAAACTCATTCATAGTGTAGGTAGGGACTGTCTCAAGTCTGAAAATGAAGGTGTCACACGCTTTTGTCTTCTGAAGTATTTGTTTACTAGGTGAATTTAAAAAATTATGAAGCACAGAAGAAACAACAGGATCGAGTGCAAACTCGAGATTCCTTTGAAAATGTGTAAGGAGGGGAGATGAGGTGGATGTTGTGGAAAGTAGTTCTTGATAGGGTGAATTATCACCTGCTCTAAGAAACTCATCGAATTGCTCATCTAGATTGGTCATATCCTCGTTACTATGATAGTCCTCTACATCTTTGAGAAAGTCATCTATCTCATCCTCATCCGTAATATGTGTATCGACTAGTGTAGGGATGGAAATGTTGGAGTCTGAACTTCCAAAGGAAAGAAATTTGGGCATATGATTATCCGAACGTGTTGTTGAAATAATCTCGAGCAAAGCTCTCGATCATGCTAACCTCTCCATCCATAGATCTAAACGGGTAATCGTGTCTTTGTTTTAAAAACATTGACTTCAACGGCAAGATGGCCAAAAGACATGGACATTGAACCATCGCGACAATTAATGAGCGCATTGGCAGTTGCCAGGAAAGGACGCCCTAAGATGATCGGGACAGAGTCGTTAATCGACTTCGTAGTCGAGGATGACAAAATCACGGATAGTAAAAATCCTAAATTTTACCGTAACATTTTCGACGACACCCTTAGGATACTTAATAGACCGATCAGCTAATTGCAACGCCATTTTATTGGGTTGCATCTCGCCTAGACCTATTTGTCTATACAAATAAAATGGGAGTAAGTTAACGCTTAGCCCCCAAGTTTAATAATGCGCGGCGGTCGTCGATAAGAATCTCCTAAGGCGATTGTATGCGAGGGACGACCGTGGTCCTTGTACTTAACAATTCCATTATGTTCGATAAAGTTGGGAATTGTTCGTTAAAAGGCGCCTTTTGGTATATTGGTCTTACGCCTAGTAGTATACAATTCCTTAAGAAACTTAGCATGGTGTGGTAGCTTTTTTATAGCTTCGAGGAAGGGAAGGTTTATAGTTAGATTCTTGAAAACATCCCTAATCTCCTCATAATTTGTATCCCTAGTTAACACGGCTAATTTTTGTGGAAACGGCGGTTTCTGTTTATATTTAGCAATGGTATCACCTGGATGTTTAACCGTGGCTTTCTGTTTCTTAGGTTGTGTTGTAACTGGTACCTCTACAGTGGTAGGCTCTTCAGTTTCTATTCCGGTATCTAGTAAAATAGCAGGTGTAGGGGCGACTGGTAGGGTAACTATATGCATAGTTACTCTGCCAGAACGGAGAGTGGTGATGGCCTTTAGCTCACCTACATTTTCATATTCATTACTAGTATTATCGGTTACCTCAAAGGCTGTATTTGTTATTTTAGTATTAGGTATTGCGTGACCTGGAAACACACCTTTGGGTTGGGCATTATCTTGAGCCAACTGTTGGGTTAAATTATTAACGGATTGTAGAAGTTGTTGGTTAGATTGAGCCATGGTTTGGAAAAGTTTTTGGCTCACTTGTATGAAGGTGTCAAGACGATCCGGTTGTGTGGGTGTAGTAGTCATGGGTGGTGTGACTGGAACTATTTCACGTGAATTATTTATGGGTGGATTTTGATAGTTATTATTTACCGGAACAATACCTCTATTAGCATTATAATTATTATAACTACCTTGACTTTGTGCTTGACCTTGTCGAGGTCGCACTTGGTTGTTATAATTATTGAAATTCCCCGACCACGCCCTTGTCGTGAGTGGGGCTTGGTTAAAGCCGTGTAGGCCTAACATATTGATTATTGTACCTTTGAGGTGTGACGGTTGGTTATTTCTCCAACCGGTTGGGATTTTGTCTCCAAGGGGCTAGGTTCACTATTAATAGAACAAGCCCGTTCATAGGCTATAGACAACCGGGGAGTCGGGATGCTCGTGGCTCCAAATGAAACTACATGGATTTGAATTTACATTCATGACGGGGATAGGCTTTTGTTGAACAGAAATGGCCTCTACCTTTTTAGTGAGTGATTCGATTAGAGTTTTAAGCTTGGAATCGTGTTTAATTTCAAACATACCGGCGGCCTTAACTGTATTTGATGAACTAGCTGAGCGTGGATATCATCACTACCCCTAGTTGTGCTTAGTTTGATCCTCTAAAAATTTATAAGCCTTTGAGGCTCCTTTGCTTAAGAAACTACCCCCATTCATTTTGTCTAGGACTTCTTTATGGTGGTGTAGAAGTCCTTTGAAAAAGGCACGAACTAACGTGTCTTTTGCTAAGTTATGATGTGGACACTCTATAAGGAGATCGGTGAAACGATTCCAAGCCTCAAAAATGATTCATGAGGATTTCGGCCGAAAAGAAATGAATCTTGGAAAGCATCTTGTCCGCCTTTAGGGGTGGGTAAAAATGTTCCATAAACAGCTGAACAAGTTTAGCCCACGAGTCCACAGAATTAGGCGCTTGGGCAGTTAACCAAGACGCCGCCTTATCGGCTAAGGTGAAAGGGAATACCCTGAGTTTAATTTGTTCCGCACCAACCGTAGGATGGTGGAATGTTGTTAGGACTTGTTCAATCCTACGCGATGCCGATAAGGTTTTTCATGGTCTAATCCATGAAAACGGGTAACAAATTAAAAACTATTTGGGGATTCGAAATCCCCAATCGGTCCGCTAGAACGATGCAAGATTTGGGGCTATCGCCAAGGCTTTGTAGAAGTCGTGGAGAGGAGTCTCTTCTTCGCCGGGCATTGTGTCGTGATGTGTGTGAAATAGTAGCTAGAGGTGTAGTGGGTGGTATACTAGATAGACTTGTTTGTTGACGTTGTTGTGTAATTACGCTCGTGTTTTTGTTCGCCGCACCTTAATCTCATACAAGGCTAAAACCAAACTTAGCTAAACACATCAACACTCCAAACAATTCGATATACTAGTATAAAACTCTAACAGAGATGCGAGGTGTGGAAGAAAGGAATACCTGATTAAGGCCCTTGCTTCGCTTATGAATAGCGTCTTGTTTACGCGTGTTTCGTATATAACAAAGTTAGAACACTGAAAAAATTTGAAAAATCAAAGTTCGAAGCAAAACTGTAGAATTCCGGAAAAATTAACAAAAGGCGCGGGTGCGCTCGCATAGGGCGCGCGGTCGCACTCCGGGTAATTTTCAAATTACAGTGTTTTTAGGGCGGGTCGCGTTTCACATGGGGGCGGTCGCTTCATATAGGGCTATAGGTGCGGTGCTCTTCCGAAGCGCATGCCAAAGGTAATTTCTCGCTGAAATTTTTCAACGATGAAACGGAAAGCCACAGTATGAATCAAACATGGGTGGGTCGGTGAAATGGGACTTTTAAGAAAAGTACTTACACTACGAAAACAATGCGAAAGTGCAACTAAGATGGCAGCGGCGCCATTTGATAAAGATAAAATTGAATAGTTTGATAACAGTGATTTTACGTATTCTAACTATCTATGCGTAAACACAAATAATCAATTTACGTAAATACGTGTTTATATCAATATTCCTACTCTCAATAACGAAGTAATATATTAGAGTCAGGATTCGTTCCACTCTTAAACCCTCAAGACTTAATTAGAATTCAACTACTCGACACAAGGAACAATGGTGAGAGTAATGGGTGATGTGAAATTTCTAATATCATTATACTATCATTTCTATATGAAATTGAATACAACATAATCTAAAGATTCTAACTTTATGAAATTTAACAAAACAATAATCCAACCCAACATCAATAACTACGAAATGACTAACAACCAAGAAATGAAATTAGATCTAAGCAATAGATAAATGACAAAATCGAATTTGATCAATAATAAACTACTTAATTTATCTAATGAAGCAATAACAATATTTTAATACTTTAAATTAAAACAAGGGAAATGAAAACTAATTAAAATGGAGATTTAATTCTAGATCTAAAAATTATTCTAACCCTAAACTCCATTAACATTAGCTTCCTAACCTAACTTATTTTCTAACCTAACTATCTACCATTAACAAAGAGCTAAGCTTTTGTTTTTATATGTCCAGATCCAAAAATCATGCATGGGCTTGGAGTCATGTTTTGGGCCAGAGAATCAGGCCCAAAACCCAATTCTTTCAGTCCAAAAAGGCTTCTTCAGCTGCAGTTGGCTTCAACAGACTTTTCGTCCACTTCTACTCCTCTGATTGGGTCAAGACTTAAACCATTAGAAAACTCTTTCCGAGCCGGTCGTTTTGAAATAAGGTAGGCCCAATTCCAAGGTCTGAGTCCAAAGATACGGCCTTCGGAAGTTCTGCTGACTTTAAATGTTGTTTCTGCCCGCGTCGACTTTTCAGCTTTTGACCGGGCTTTAGAAAGGCTTTGTCTTCTTGAATCTTGGCCTTTAATCACAGAACTCCTTAGCAACCAACCTTTGCTCCTTTATCTTGCTAAAGTGGCATATTTCTGCACATAATGGACTGTGACGCCTGAAATGCATAAAAACACGTAATCAGTATTAACTCTTGATTATTACTCACATAATTGGTCTAAAAGTATGACTGTTACAGGGTTAAAACTACAGTTTTGGGCTCTTATCAAACCACCCCCAAACAGCATTTTGCTTGTCCTCAAGCAAAGATGAGAAATTAGAATAAGTGACCAAAAATGGAGTTCTATCTACTCTCGTTTCGCTAAGTGCGATTGCATTAACCATATGCAACAAAGCCTTAAACCACTAGGAATTCCCTAGTGGACGAGTTATAGCCTCGTGAGAGTTTTCCAGTGAAAGTGCTCACAAACTTCATCTATACTACAACGACTAAGAAAATAAAACTATTGTTTCCTTATTCATGCTCCAAATTATCTATACGTCTCACTAGCTATGAACAAGAATAACCAATTCAAAAACCTAAGCTAATATATGCATAATAATCAATCATCTATGATACAAATATATATACTATGAGTAATACTATGAAATGCCTAGCAGGTTCGTTTCTGAAAACTCGGAATAGCGTCCTTAAGTAGGTCCTCACATAAATGTCAAGACAAAAACCACTCTGATTTTTCCGCTCAAGTTTAAGCTACTCCAAAGCATGCAAATGGGCACACTTTACCTTACAATCTCAATGACAAACAAGGAAGCCGGAGTCGATCAAACACATCTGCCACTTACTATCACACTAACCTATTCCTAATTGAGCTAGAGGTCTTTATTTGGTGTTGCGGGGATTAGGAGATGGTTTAAGAAGGAAGGAAATGGATATTCAAAAGGACAAGTCTGAGATAATAGAGTCTTCATATTATGTAACTTAGAGAAAACCTTGTTATTTTCTTTTGCTTCTATACTTTGTTTCCATCCTTAGCCATATTTTTCTTTTTCTTTTCTTTGGCTTTTGACTCCCTTTTATTCTATATTTGGAGTTTTTATTTATTTCTATTTTTTTCTTTTCCTTGGATGGAAACTACTTTTCTTTTTCTGAAGCAACTAACTAATTTTTGTTTACACAGGTTTTTCTCTTCTTCTTTCTTCACTCATTCTATTCTTAGACTTATTCTAGATTGGGTAAGTTGAATTTTTTATTTTGTTTTGTTTTTGTAACAGGGTAAAGGAATTATGGTTTATGGAAGGCTAAAGAAAGGCTCAGAGGGGCGACTAGCGGAAAATAATTCATAGGTTTGAATTTTTGGCTATATCGATCCAAAAAGGGCCTAAATTCTCGCTTAGGATATGGCATAGTGATCAAGTAAGTGGACGTGTGATTTCTCTATCCGGATTTTACTTCTCCCTTGTGTCATTTCTCAAATATTTCGCTCATATAAGGCTTTAGGCTATATTCTCACTGGATTTGTAGAATAAGTACTCTAGCCTAGATTTCAGAAACTTACTGCTAACAATCATTGATACTCATTTAATATATTTATAGATAGATGCAAATATTATTACCTACATATTAACCTAAGTTTCTAACAATTATTCGATCTAATAGCTCATGGAGACTTCTAGATTGTTAAGAGCATAGAGAAATAAAACAATACCAATATTCCTAAGTGTATAGCATAAACTTATTTATTTATATTTTTGAAATTTTTAACTTGAAAACAAATGCATATTATACATATCTATATCCTAACAGATGCCTTAATTACACGTGTTTCTATGCCCCCCCCCAAACAAGAAGCATGCTTTGTCCTCAAAGTATTAAAATAAAGAGGGTAGAAAAATACCATGGAAACGCGTGAAATTCTGGAACATCTGCAAAACAAGTGATATTCAGAAACGGTATATATATGATTTTCAAAACAAGTGATTTTCATAGTATTACTCATTGTATATATGTTTATTGTAGATGATTGATTATTATGCATATATTAGCTTAGGTTTCGACTTGATTACTCTATATACATTGCTAATGAGAGGTATAGATAATTTGGAGCATGAATAAGGAAACAATAGTTTTATTTCTTAGTCGTTGTAGTATAGATGAAGTTTGTGGGTACCTTCACTGGAAAACTCTCACGAGGCTATAACTCGTCCACTAGGGAATTCCTAGTGGTTTAAGGCCTTGTTGCATATGGTCAATGCAATCGCACTCAGCGAAACGAGAGTAGTTAGAACTCCATTTTTGGTCACTTATTCTAATTTCTCATCTTTGCTTGAGGACAAGCAAAATGTTGTTTGGGGGTGGTTTGATAAGAGCCTAAAACTGTAGTTTTAACCCCCGTAGAATGCACATACTTTTAGACCAATTATGTGAGTAATAATTAAGAGTTAACACTGATTACGTGTTTTTATGCATTCCAGGCTTCAAAGTCCATTATGTGCAGAAATGTGCCACTTTAGCGAGATAAAGGAGCAAAGGTCGGTTACTAAGGAGTTTCGTGATTAAAGGCCAAGATTCAAGAAGACAAAGCCTTTCTAAAGCTCGGTCAAAAGCTGAAAAGTCGATGCCTGCAGAAACATCACACAAAGTCAGCAGAACTTTCGAAGGCCATATCTTTGGACTCAGACCTTGGAACGGGGCCTACCTTATGTCAAAACGACCGGCTCGGAAAGAGCTTTCCAATGGTCTTAGCCGTGATCCAATCAGAGGAGCAGAAGTGGACGAAAAGTCTGTTGAAGCTAACTACAGCTGAAGAGGCCTTTTTGGACTGAAAGAATTGGGTTTTGGGCCTGATTCTCTGGCCCAAAACTTGGCTCCAAGCCCATGCACGATTTTTGGATCTGAAAGTATAAAAACAAAAGCTTAGCTCTTTGTTAAGGGTAGATTTTTTAGTAGAGAATACTAGATTTTTAGGTTAGAAAATAAAGGAGCTTAGAATAGAAAGTAGCCATTAGAATAGCTTCTAGATCTAGATTTAATTGTTTTAATTAAGTTTAATTTCAAATCCAATTCTTGTTTTAGATTAAACTATTAGAATCATTACTCTTAATTAGTTTGATTAATAAAATAGCTAGTTGTTAAATTTCGATTCTTGTCATTTACATTTGTGTTAGATCTGATTTATTTACTACTTGTTATTCAATTCTTAGTTATTAATTAGATTTTAATTATTGTTTAATTTAGATTAGTAAATTTCAATTCTTTATATCATGTTTAGTTTAACTTTAATCGGAAATGATTGCGTAATGATTCTCGGCTAAACCTCCATTAGAGGTGTTGAGAAGCCTTGATGAAAGCTTGATTCCGACTATCGTAGAATCGTCATAATTTCCTTTCCACTCTAGAAACGATTAGTTCACCATGAGAATGGGTTTAATCGTTCACATGCTAGTTATGAATTGGTAGGAATGCCATGTGTAATTAGGGATTAGGAAGAACCAATTGTTCTGCTGAAGTAGTTCAATTCGATTACTTACGATTAAATCGTTAATAGGATTAAGTCGAGTTAAGGTAGAATCAATCCCCCTCTAACTCCTTATCATCAAATCAATGTAGCATTCCCTTAGTTATTTTGATAACCGACTAGTTGCATCTTGTGGGTAGTTGCATCGTAGTCTAGTTGCCTTTTCGTAAATCTCTTATTAGACCTTAAGTAGAGTAATTACACGTGATAACACAGCATGCGGAAGGACTAGGAGTGGAACGAATCACTCTAGTCCACTATATCTCATAGGATTGAGAGTAGAAATCTTTGATAGAATAGGCATCATATCCCTAGCGTTTAGTTTTACTTACGTTTAGAGTCTCATTGCTTTATTTCATAGGTAAAACTATTTATTTTATGTTTTATCAAGTTTTGGGCTCTTATCATGCATCTTGTTTTTTGGGAATGTTTTGCTGAAATAATCTTGAGCAAGGCTCTCAATCATGCTAACTTCTCCATTTATAGTTGAGTTTGGTGTTTGTTGCATCATCTTTAAAATATTTACCTCAATAGCAAGGCTTCAAAAGAAAATGGACATCGAACCATCATGATAATTAATTAGGGCATTGGCAGTTGCCAAGAAGGGATGCCTTAAGATGATAGGAACATAGTCATGAACGACTTCTATGTCGAGAATGACGGAGTCGGTTGGATAGTAAAAGTCTTGAATTTTAACAAGAATATTTTCAAATATGCCTTTAGAATACTTAATCGAGTGATCGGCTAACTACAAAGTCATTTTTGTTGGTTTGTGTTCATGTAGGCTGTAGGGGAGTTTTCGAGTATCCCCTGATCTTCCTTTGTGCCTTGTGATCCAAAAGCTTTGACTGAGTAGAGAAGGGATGAGATGATTGTGAGTTCAGGGTTGAACCGCCTGGCAGTTGCCTACGTATCTCCTTATTTATTTAGGAGAATCAAACCCTATTTTGCGTAGTTCCTAAGAGCGAATCCCTTTGGTTTATATAAGAAGAGCTACGAGAGTCCTAGGGTTAGGACTGTCTTCACCGCTTATGAGTTCCCTTTTATCTTTGGACTCTACCTTCCTATTAGGATTCCTCTCCTTATGGAAGTCTGAATCTAGACCATATCTTATGAGAGGTATGTTTCCTTATTGATCATAATGTTCCATTGTGTATGGGAAGATTATATCTAAAAGGTAACTCCTAAGATATGTCATCACGGTTCCTTCCTTATCATCAGAGATCACCATCTTCAGTTTCCTTCTATTTAGGAACTGTTTATAATAGTTCCTAATGACTTGGAGAGCTGTCATACTCGGAGGCGGTCAGCCACGTGCCTAGCACATGTCTACTAAACACTCGTGCTAAGCACGAGATCACTTATTCACCGAACTGATCTGATAGTCCTCATATCATTCTGGACATCTATAGTCTTAGGTTATTTCCCATATACATGTCATCTATTTAATGACGGGAAATCCCCCTTACAGATGCCCCCTCTTGTGCCATCTAGCACGTGGGCGCTTGAAGCGACACTACTTTTGGCGCGAGAATCTTTTTCCTAAACTGTTACTGGAACTACTTATGTATCCAACTAATTAAGGCTCTAAAAAGACGACTCGAACAGACACGCCGTTTCCCAAAAAGGGTAATGATGGCAGTTCCATCCCGAAAAGACGCAATGCTTAGGCTAATAGTAACCGTCCATTTTATCAGCATATAAAGGATCTAGTGAGAGAACCCTCATTACCTCTTCCGCTACTTTTTCTCTATATACTGAACCTTTTGATATCCCACTTAGGGTTTAACCAAAACTTGAAACTTTCTCTCTTTTTCGATTATGAATCCCAACTAGTCACTTGTAAACTTCGAAAATCTTTCCTCCCTAGAACTGATTCGAGAGAAATTTGCCTGGAGTGGGGGAGGTTGTCAGATGAATTTGCCTATAAAGAAGTGGCGCTTATCACCATTGGTCAACTCAGGGCCGGACTCACTTTTCCCCTACAGCCACTGTTAAGAGAGTTAAGGCCGCCGGTATGTTTGAAATTAAACACAATCCCGAGCTTAAAACTCTAATCGAATCACTCACTAAAAAGGTAGAGGCCATTTCTGTTCAACAAAAGCCTATCCCCGTCATGAATGTAAATTCAAATCCATGTAGTTTCTATTGGAGTCCTGAGCATCCCGACTCCCACTGTCCTATAGCCTATGAACAGGCTTGTTCTATTAATAGTGAACCTAACGCCCCTTGGAGACAAAATCCCAACTTCGGTTGGAGAAATAACCAACACGTCAGACCTCCAAGGTATAATAATCAATATGTTAGGCCAACGCACAGTTATAACCAAGCTCCACCACGACAAGGACAGGGTCAGGGTAATTATAATAATTATAACAACCAAGTGCAACCTCGACAAGGTCAAGCACAAGGTCAAGGTAGTTATAATAATTATAATGCTAATAGAGGTATCGTTCCGGTAAATAATAACTATCAAAATCCGCCCAAAAATAATTCACGCGAGATAGTTCCAGTCACACCACCCGTTACTACTACACCCACACAACCGGATCGTCTTGATACCTTCATACAAGTGAGCCAAAAACTTTTCCAAACCATGGCTCAATCTAACCAACAACTTCTACAATCCGTTAATAATTTAAGCCAACAGTTGGCCCAAGATAAAGCCCAACCTAAAGGTGTGTTTCCAGGTCACGCAATATCTAATCCTAAAACAACAAACACAGCCTTTGAGGTAAACGATAATACTAGTAATGAATATGAAAATTTAGGTGAGCTAAATGCCATCACCACTCTCCATTCTGGCAGAGTGGTTGATAACAAAGTAACTATGCCTATAGTTACCCCACCAGTAGCCCCTACACCTGCTATTTTACTAGATACCGAAATAGAAACTGAAGAGCCTACCACTGTAGAGGTACCGATTCAACACAACCTAAGAAACATAAAGCCAAGGTTAAACATCCAGTGATACATATGCTAAATATAGAGAGAAACCACCGTTTCCACAAAAATTAGCCATGTTAACTAGGGATACAAATTATGAGGAGATTAGGGACATTTTCAAGAATCTAACTATAAACCTTCCCTTCCTCGGCTATTAAAAGCTACCACACCATGCTAAGTTTCTTAAGGAGTTGTGTACTACTAGGCGAAAGACCAATATACCAAAAGACGCCTTTTTAACAGAACAATTCCCAACTCTATCTGAACATAATGGAATTGTTAAGTACAAGGACCCTGGTCGTCCTACTGTACAATGCACTTTAGGAGATTCCTATACGACGATCGCGTTATTAGACCTGGGGGCTAGTGTTAACTTACTCCCGTTTTAGTTGTATAGACAAATAGGTCTAGACGAGATGCATCCCACTAAAATGACGTTGCAATTAGCTGATCGGTCTATTAAGTAACCTAAGGGTATGATCGAAAATGTGCTGGTAAAAGTTCAGGATTTCTACTATCCGGCTGATTTTGTCATCCTCGATACAGAAGTCGCTAACGACTCTGTCCGATCATCTTAGGGCGCCCTTTCCTCGGCAACCGCCAATCGCTACTCAATAATTGCCGCGATGGTTTGATGTCCATGTCTTTTGGCCATCTTGCTGTTGAAGTAAATGTTTTTAAAACAAAGACACATTTACCCGATTCGTCTATGGATGGAGATGTTAGCATGATCGAGAGCTTCGCTCGAGATTATTTCAACAACACGTTCCCTGATAATCATATGCCCAAATTTCTTTCCTTTGGAAGTTCAGACCCCAACATTTTCATCCCTACACTAGTCGATACACATATTATGGATGAGGACGAGATAGATGACTTTCTCAAAGATATAGAGGACTACCATAGTAATGTGGATATGACCAATCTAAATGAGGAATTCGATGAGTTTCTTAGAGCAGGTGATGATTCACACTATCAAGAACTACTTTGCACAACATCCACCTCGACTCCCCTCCTTCCACCCTTTCAAAGGAATCTCGAAGTTTGCTTTCGATCCTTTTGTTTCTCCCCGTGATTCATAATTTTTAAATCCACCTAGTAAACAAATACTTGAAGGACAAACCATTTGACACCTTCATTTTCAGACTTGAGACAGTCCCTACCTACACCATGAATGAGTTTTGTGCTAAACCCACATCCTCATTGTTTACATACTTTCCTTCTACAACTTATCCATATCCACCATATCTTCCACAACCATTCACTTTTCCACACTTATTCACTAGGACACCCTCTCGTTCAAAGATGAAAAAGAAGGTGCATGCTAGGTTACGTTATAGGTCTATCCGACTTAGCTTCAGTTCATTAGGTTGCGTCCACAGAAATCTTGGTGCTTGATTGTGTTTGGATATGTTTTTGTGATATTTATTTATGGAATGATCCACAACTATTTTGGTTATTGATATATGATAAACTGCATGTTCATACATATGTTTAGATAAAGTCTTGAGTATCCGACTATAAATGACTCAATTTTTGTGTTTGGGCATTTTCTTTCATTTCCATATATCCATACCATTAAGGTAACCGCACCATTGGAAGGTGGCTGTAAGTACCGGATCCTAAGTCCCGTTTAACATAATTCACATTTTCCACTCTTGCATGTTTTCTCTCGTTTTTTAGGCATGTTTCTCTATGGGTGAATTATGTCCTAAGTCCAAAAAATAAATAAAAATAAATATATATATATATATATATATATATATATATATATATATATATATATATATTATTAAATATAAACATAGTAATCAAGGAAGTCTCGAATCGACTTTAAAAAGACCCACTTTAAAAAAAAAAAAAACAAATTTTCTAAACTCACATAAAAAAATCTGTTTGGGGGTGGGGTCTTCGTGTTTCCATCCTAGAATGTTTTAGGTCCCATTAGAGTTGCTTAGGCCGTTTAATTGTATTCCGATTCGGGTTGACATTATCTATGAATTTAGAGTTCATTCGTTCGCATAACTTACATCATGCACGCACTTCGAGGCATTTTCCACTATCTTATATGTCGTCCACAGTCGGAATAGAGTGTTTTATGGATCATTGGATTGGAAATTCTCTCCTGATTATTTCCATATCTCATTCGCAAAAATCGGACCGGTAACGAAGCGGCAAATTTAGTTTGAAGTTGCGCTAAAAATCGACAAAAGTCGAAATATCGAAAATTGGGCTTGGGCCCAACTCGCGCGCACCTGCGCCCCTTGCTCCACACCAACAGTCGTGACTTCATCTTCTCAAACCGCCATTAACAAACAAAAACAAAAAAATTCAAAACCTAAAACCAAAAATTAAAAAGGAACCTAATTAAACCCACGCCCACAGTTCAAATCAACTTTAAATCTTCTCTATAATCTTTCCACCACCACCTCAACCAAGTTAAATCACCAAAAACCACCGAAAAATAAAGAAATTCACGCTGCCGCGCCACCACACCACCACCACCATCGTTTTTTGTGAGGTTGTCCCTCATTGCTTCCCCACTACATTCCAAACACTCCAATGGCTCAACAACGTTGAATTTTGCCGGAGCAAGCATTTACTGGTGACCACTTCGGGCCGTTTTACTGTGACAAAATGGTTAGTAGAGATTGGAATAGCTTGTGGTACTCCACCAACGCCTTCTACCACGAAGAGTTAGTCCGACAGTTTTACAACACGAGGGAGTTGGATGGGAGTAGAATTTTTGTTACGGTGGCGAAGAAGAGGAAAGAAGTACCTATTGGGTTGTTGGCTGAGATTCTAGGCATTCCGCCTAGAATCCATCTGGATGCCACGTTACAGGAGTCCCAGTATAATGGGGTAGAGCCTTTGATGAACGCGACTGTTACCAATGGGAGCTACAATACAAGCTCGCATTGTGTTCGCCAGACATCCCTCAAAACCAACCAGCTGGCTGCAACTCAGTGGATTGGTCGGAATGTCCTAGGGAAGGAGAAGGTCAACGACATCGGTCTGAACTGCCTCCACATTCTATGGATACTCCAGGAGCAGAAGTACGAGTTTTGCATTTTGAAGTTTTTGCTTAGCATGATTAGGGGAGTGGGAAAGTCTATTGCACCTCTCCCTATTTTGATAACCATGATCATGCTGAAGTTGAGAGTGACTCCGACGTCTGATAGGATTTACCTCACCCTACACCGAAATCTTCGTATTTATAAGGATTGTGTCCAACGAGTTTGGAGGTTGTCTGAGGATAGGGTAGAGGATGAGGAGGATGGTGGAAATGAGAATGACTTGGAGGATGAGGAGGACTTGACTTGTTTTGATGCTGATGCTTTGGAGAGGTGTAGTTCAGAGGCAGAACGCATGGCTGTGATTCGTCGTGGCATGCGTTCACTCAATACTATCTGCGAAGACCTCCAGACTCGACAGGCTGCTATGCACCATAACTTCGAGATTCGTACCCAGCGAGAGGATGAGCGGTGGGAACAGATGAGGGCTGAGCTGGAATCTCAGCGCCAGTTCCGAGCCGAAATGCTTGCACGCTTCCCACTTCACAGGGATTCTCCTTCTAAGGATACATTATCGAGGCACGAGCGTCGTCGCCGAAAGACGAATGGTGCTAGCCCATCGGGAGCTCAGGAGCCATCTCCTGAGCGTGTGCCCTCTGCTACCAGTACCAACGTGTTTAGGGATAGTATAGCTCGATGATTTTTATTTGTAGTTTTATTATTGTTAGTTATTTTAATGTAAGTTTTAATTCCGTAATTTGAATTTTGTAATGAACGGGCATTTAATGCCAATATTAATATAATGTCGTTATTTTCATCGTGCGTGGTTGTTTAATGTTGATCCCACTTTCCCAAATTGTTTGGGGGTGGTATTATTTAGTCCAGCATGATTTTTATATGACCCCCATTTTTTTTAGAAGTTATTTCAGAGTCAGGGTGAGAATATTGCCGATTAGGCATATCTATGAATAAATATCATGGTAGGATGAAATCTCGATAAAATAGGTAGGTTCTATCCTAAATTCAACCTAAAAGATACTAGGGTTATTTTAGAATAAAGAATATGAGTGGTTTCCGTTTTCGGGTTTGAAAATTTTAGTATTTCCGGAAACTGCCGTAAAAGTTTTTTTGGCAACTTCCCGATTCGTTTTAACAACTTCAAACCTATATAAACTTCATTCATTCTACACTCACAACCCACACTACACCTAACTTCCATCACTCACCTTTCACTCCCACGTTTCCAACGTTTCGTCTCATTTTCAACCATCAGAACATCGGAGCGCACTTTTCGCTTGAGGATTTTTCGCCTACTCATTTTTCTGAAATTTTGCACAAAGCGCACCTGCGCCCAAGCTAAGCACACCTACACCCAAAACACTGTAAGTCAAAAGCCCTGAGGCGCACCTGCGCCCTGACTTTCGTCGACCAGAAAAATTCTAATTTTCTGCGGGTTGTTCCCGGGTCATTCGCAGCTATTCCAGAGCGTAATTTTGAGATGACATCTCCTACATTAATACCGGAACAGTCTTTCGAAGATTTGTTCCAAAGCACTACTATGGTGCTTGGTTTCGCGAGGTGATCACATACGTAGGCTGGGAACCGCTTATGGTAAGACCTGCTGAACTTTATTCTCCAACACTAGCATCTTATTTTTATGATAACTGCATTTTCTTTGAGAGACCAGATGGAGAACAAGTGTTCTCCATCAACATTGATGATGAACCAATGGAAATTACCAGGTTCTTGCTAGCATTTGTTCTTGGACTTGCTATGCCCGCTGAAATACAAGACCCATGGTACTATTGGGTAGATAATATGTATGTCTACACTTATGAGTTTTTGCATGAGTCGTATGGGGCAGGCATTTTCCGTATCGAGGACCAAGAGGAATATAACGTAGCTTTTGGTAGCCTGTCCATGAACATAGGAACTGTTATGTTTTGGATCATGCTAAACATTTTAGGGGAATGGCATTTTTCTTCTGTGAATGATGCCACTTGTAGCGTTTTCCTTGCTTTAGCCACGGGACGTATGTTCTATGACCTTCCAAGAACCTTGATGTCTAGTTTAGCACGAGCCCATAGCATGAGGCATAAGTATCTTCTTATGCCTGTTCTAATTTCCCGTATTATGCTATGTTTCTTCCCTATTTTTTGTACACGTTTCACGGATTGGATTACGGTCGACACTGTACGACCCACTAATAGTATTATTCGATCTTTCCATGCAATGACTTGGCAAGGGTGGAGGATACAACCTCATCAGGTTGCACCCTACACCCCGTTAGACCAAGTGGTGCTTAATAGGTTAGCAATAATAGATGATAAATGGCGGGATGCTTGGCAAATTATCATGGCATGGCAGGACGCGAAGGAACCTCACTTCTTTATAGAAGAAGAGGATGAGGAGGATGATGAATAAAGCAAGAGATAAGATGTTCCAGAATTTCACGCGTTTCCATGGTATTTTTCTACCCTCTTTATTTAAATGCTTTGAGGACAAAGCATGTTTCTTGTTTGGGGGGCATAGAAACACGTGTAATTAAGGCATCTGTTAGGATATAGATAGGTATAATGTGCACTTGTTTTCTAGTTAAAATTTCAAAATTTCAAAAATATAAATAAATAAGTTATGCTATACACTTAGGAATATTGGTATTGTTTTCTTTCTCTATGCTCTTAATAATCTAGAAGTCTCACGTAGCTTTTGCATTAGAATAATTGTTAGAAACTTAGGTTAAGATGTGGTAATAATCTTTGCATCATCTAGTTTTACATGACTATCTTATTGTTAGTAGCAAGTTTTTGAACTCTAGGCTAAAGTACTTATTCTACAAATCCTGTAAGAATATAGCCTAAAGCCTTATATGAGTGGAACATTTGAGAAATGACACAAGGGAGAAGTAAAATCGGATAGAGAAATCACACGCCCCCACTTGCTTGATCACTATGTCATATCCTAAGCGAGAATTTAGGCCCTCTTTTGGATCGATATAACCAGAAATTCAAACCTATGAATTATTTTCCGCTAGTCACCCCTCTGAGCCTTTCTTTAGCCTTTCATAAACCACAAATCCTTTTACCCCTGTACAAAACAAAACAAAATAAAAAAATTCAACCTACCCAATTTAGATAAGTCCGAATAGAATGAGGAAGGAAGAAGAAGCGAAAAACCCATTGGTAAACAAAAGTTAGTTAATTGCTTGAGAAAATAAAGAAAAGAAGTTTCCATCCAAAGAAAAGAAAAATAAAAAAAATAGAAATAAAATAAAACTCCAAAAAAATAGAATAAAAGGAGTCAAAAGCCAAAGAAAAAAAAAAAAAAAAATATGACTAAGGATGGAAACAAAGTGTAGAAGCAAAAAGTAAATAACAAGGTTTTCTCTAGTTACATAATATGAAGACTCTATTATCTCGGACTTGTCCTTTTTGAATATCCATTTCCTTTCTTTCTTAAACCATCTCCTAATCCCATGACACCTAATAAAGACCTCTAGCTCAATTAGGAATAGGTTAGTGTGATAGTAAGTGGCAGATGTGTTTGATCGACTCTGGCTTCCTTGTTGTCATTGAGATTGTAAGGTAAAGTGTGCCCACTGCACACTGGAGTAGCGAAACTTGAGTGGAAAAATCAGAGTGTTGTATGTTGACTATTATTGTGAGAACCTACTTAAGGACGCTATTCCGAGTTTCAGAAACGAACCTGCTAGGCATTTCATAGTATTACTCATTGTATATATGTTTATTGTAGATGATTGATTATTATTCATATATTAGCTTAGGTTTCAACTTGATTACTCTATATGCATTGCTAGTGAGAGGTACAGTTAATTTAGAGCATGAATAAGGAAACAATAGTTTTATTTCTTAGTCGTTGTAGTATAGATGAAGTTTGTGAGAACCTTCACTGGAAAACTCTCACGAGGCTATAACTCATCCACTAGGGAATTCCTAGTGGTTTAAGGCCTTGTTGCATATGGTCAATGCAATCGCACTCAGAAAAATGAGAGTAGATAGAACTCCATTTTTGGTCACTTATTCTAATTTCTCATCTTTGCTTGAGGACAAGCAAAATGCTGTTTGGGGGTGGTTTGATAAGAGCCCAAAATTTTAGTTTTAACCCCTTAACTATCATACTTTTAGACCAATTATGTGAGTAATAATTAAGAGTTAATACTGATTACGTGTTTTTTATGCATTTCAGGCTTCAAAGTCCATGATGTGCAAAAATGTGCCACTTTAGCGAGATAAAGGAGCAAATGTTGGTTACTAAGGAGTTCCATGATTAAAGGCCAAGATTCAAGAAGACAAAGCCTTTGTAAAGCCCGGTGAAAAGCTGAAAAGTCGATGCGGGCAGAAACATCACACAAAGTCAGCAGAACTTTCGAAGGCCATATATTTGGACTCAGACCTTGGAATTGGGCCTACCTTATGTCAAAACGCACCAGCTCGGAAAGAGATTTCCAATGGTCTAAGCCTTGACCGAATCAGAGGAGCAGAAGTGGACGAAAAGTCTGTTGAAACCAAATCCAGTTGTAGAGCCCTTTTCGGACTGAAAGAATTGGGTTTTGGGCCCGATTTTCCGGCCCAAAACATGGCTCCAAGCCCATGTACGATTTTTGGATCTGAAAGTAGAAAAACAAAAGTTTGATTCTTTGTAGATATAGATAGTTAGGTTAGAAAATAAATGAGTTTAGAATAGAAAGTATCCATTAAACCTTAGTTCTAGATCCAGTTTTTGATTAAATTAATTAGTTTTTATTCTTGTTTTAAATTCAGTATTACATTATTGTATTGAATTTTATTAGATTAATAAATTAGTGTTCTTGATAATCTAGTTCATTTCCTTTACTTAATTAGTTTAATTCTTAGATTCAATAGTTGTCTTAATTAGATTGAAATAATTCTTGCATGAGTAGTTGCTATTGAAGTTTAAATTAAGCAAATTTCAATCTTTATATCATATCTTGTTCGAATTTGATTGGGAATGATAGCATGATGGTTCTCGGCTAAACCTCCATTAGAGGGGTCATGAAGCCTTGATGAAGGCTTGATTAAGTGTTAATGTTGAATAGTCGTAATTTCCTTTACACTCTAGAAATGATTAGTTCACCATGAGAATGGGTGTAATCGCTCACATGCTAGTTATGAATTGGTAGAAATGCCATGTGTAATTAGGGATTAGGAATAACTGTTTATTCTCAAGCGATTCAATTCGGATTACGACGATTCGTCGTTAGTTGATTAAGTTGAGCTAAGGTGGAATCAATCCCCCTCTAACTCCTTATCATAGAATCAACGTAGTATCCCTATAGTTGTTTAAATAGTCGACTAGTTGCATCTTGTGGGTAGTTGCATCGTAGTCTAGTTATCATTTAAATAAAATCTCTCATTAGACTTAGAGTAGAGTAATTAGACTAGAAAACACAAAGATCTTGGAAGGACTAGGAGTGGAACGAACTTCCTACTCCACTATATCTGTTCAATAGATCGAGAGTAGAACAATCTTTGATAAATTTAGGCACGTAATTAAGTTTTAGTTTACTTACGTTTTGAGTTTTATCATTCATTTCGTAGGTAAACTTTATCTTTTTATGTTTATCAATATTCGAGACCAATCCTACTATTACCTCATGACCGGAGACAAGAACTCTCCGATCATCTTTTTTGAAGGGAAGCAGAGTGACGAAGGCTGGGCTGATCACCATCTTTGTGTGTTGGGTGATGCGTGGGACATTCGTCCTTCTGATGCTGATGGTGAGCCAATGTGAATTCCTATTCCCAGAAAACACACTTATGCTCCAACCAGTAAGTCTACTTACTTAGGAACTTTGTAATTTAATATAAGAGTCTTTTGCCTGAATTTCTTTATTATTATTCCTTAAATGACTATTCCCCCTGGAATCAATTATCTGCTACTAATGCTGCAATGGTGGACTTCATCAAGAAGATCCCCAAGGAACATAGGATGCCTTGGGTGATAGTTCCTGATCCACCCATCTTTTTGAATATTTCAACATGTCTGCTGAAGAACTGCTAGCTCTGTCCCCTGGCTTTTCCCCTTTTAGGATAAATACTATGAATTCTGGGCACACCGTACTTCCCCCTCCTGTGGATCAGGATGTGGGACTTCTTCCTCCTCTAGTTTAGGATGAATCCTCCTTGATTACTAGAAGAAGAGGAAATCATAAGGAGAAGAGTTCTATGGCTGCCTCTAGTGATGCTGCGATATCGGGCCCAGTTTAGGAGCCTGCTGTCAGTGATGATTATGTGATCACTGGCGGGAGAGGCCTTAAACTGCCTTATGAACTGCTGGCGGCTAGTAATTTTAAAAGGGAAGTGCGTGCATCTAACCGTCAACAACTGAAGAGAACTGATCCTGCCTCTGCTTTTGATATTGCCCCATCTGGTAAGAAAATGAAGTTTTGCCATCTCTTTGTTAGTGAAGAAACACTTATTAAGGTTCCTGTGACTATTCCCCATTCTAGTTTTGAGAAAGTAGCTATACCCCTACCAGTTCTAGATCCTCCCACAGGTTCTGAACAAATTGGTGACAATGTTCCTGTGACTGTTGACCCTTCCCTCCCTAACAATCGCAAAAGGATGGGCATTGCTGAAACAACTGTTGTAACTGCCGCTCTCCCTCCTCCTCAACTCAGTGATAGGAAGGGGGTGAGTGATGACATTCCCTTCTCGCCAAGATATCCAGATTCCCTTGAAAGGGAGATGATTGTGGAGATGAGGCGTTAGGGACAAACTAATGAACTACCTGTTACCAACAAACACTCTGTTAATGATGTTGATATCGCGCTTGGAGTTCTGGAAATTGCGTGACTTCCGGTTGAAAAGCCTGAAGCCAACATGGCTAGGAGCCTGGACATATCCTTTCACCGATCTGCTGTTCACCTTGCCAATGTAAGATCTTTTTCTCTATTCAATGTTCAGTTTCTCTTATTATGTTACTTACATATCTTATATTATTTTCCAGTTAGTGAATAACTTTTTGGCCATGAAAGAACCCATCTTTTCGGCCTCCCGCGCCCCTTCAAGCCCTCATCCACCGATGTCATGGCTACAATTATCCCTATTTGAACTAAATATTTTCGATGGTGTAAAGAGGTATTTTGTAATTTGAAAAAGAAAATTGAAAGAAAAGGATGATTATTTTGTGTAAACCCAAAATAGAGGTGATATCTATATATTTGTGTTGACCAACTTTTTGGCGAAGTAGAAAAAAGAAAATTAGTTTTCAATAGGGGATAAATTATAACATAGCTTTTTTGTTGATTTATTTAATGATATGTATATAAGTCAAGAAAATATGAGAGTATATATTTTAAAAATATCATCTATTCCACCCTCTCTATCTTTTTTTTTCTAAAGAAAAAATTAGCCCAAAATGAGCTACTAATGCGCCATTGGGAAAGTGAAGTTCTTGAAACTGCGCCCACTTCACCACCACCCTCATATCCACCCCGCCCCCAATCATGCAAAACATGGCCAGGTCCAAGGGGAACTTCACCGTAGGAACACCGAGATGAGAACCTTTGGCCAAGCCACTACCCATGCAAATGACGTCATGTCAGGCTACGAGAGAGCTCTAAGAGAGAAGCGTCTTCGCTCTGATAAAAAGGCTGGTGACCTCTTGGCGGAGACCTCTGAGTTCTATTCTCAAGTGGTGAAGGAGGTCAAGAAGAGGTCAGTTGAAAATGCCATTCGCTTTGCTCTGAAGGTGCTTGATGTTTCTGAAGAGTCCTTCAACGCTGCCATACTTGTTATGTTTGAGGAGGCTATTGAGGCTACGGAATATGTCTCTCAGTTGGATGATCAGGGGAGAGTGACCAACCCTTTCATCTTGTTTCCTGATCTAGACACTAGTATCTCAGCTATCCAGGATGAACTTATGCCTGATGCCTCCTCATCTTCTGAATAAGACACCGATGATGACATGCCTCCCATTCAGCTTCCTTTTTTACAAGTTCTAGCTTCAAGTTAGTGTTATGTTCAGCCTTCAACCATTCCAGCTAATCCAACCACACGATCCGTTCTTGAGAGTGAAATAAGAGTTCTTGACGATGGTGCAGCAATAAGCACTGATGGTGAACCAAAGTTTGATTCTACCCATGCTTCATAAGCCTTTTAGTTGATGATTCACATAAACAATTATTTTTAAACAATTATTCTATGGGTTTGTAATATTGAGCTATATAGCTCATATACTATTTTACTTACTGAGCTCTACAACTTTTCTAGTTTATGCATGCATACTACTTACTTATTGAACTCTGTAGCTCTTATAGTTTATGTATATATTTATAACATTTTATGTTATATGACATATATTACTATGCATACTCTACCCCTGATACCCCTAAAGTTTATTTGGAACAACAATATGTGACCCTAGTAGGCTAAACAGATTAAAATGAGGCATAACTAGAATCTGATCAGGATATCATGGAAGCCATTCTAGTTAACTGTAATTAAGAGTTCGATCGCAATAGAGGCATATGTCTTTGTGAAAGTAACTTTGTGCCATGAGCACGACACTGTGTTTTATAATGACAGGTCCTATTTATTTAAAAAAATAATAAGTTATCATCCGAACAGCAGTGGGGGAGTCTTCCTCAGTGCCATTATGCCGATATAGTTCTAGGCCAATGATTATGTGCTAGGATATGGATCTAACCCATATCTTCCCAATAACCCCTGTGTTTGATGTATTGAGAGCTTTAGGAACTTGCATACAGTTCAGGCTCTCAAGAACACTATCTCTTGTTCCAAGTCAAAATGGCATACAGTTTACTGAACATTTAGTGTGGTCTGATTCTCTAAAGGCTTAACCCATCGAAGATAATCACAGTTTAAAAGAACTGGTGTACAGTTCTAGCTGCATGGGGATGTGAAAGGAACTGGAATACAAAGTTCAACTTTTCCATACTCAGTATCACTGGTTCTAAAGCAAATTGGCATACAATATTCTTGAACAGATAGTGAAAAGATAATTCCCTAAAGGCTTAGTCTAGTGTGGATCATAAATAAAGAACTGATGCAAGGAAAAAATTTGATGACAGTGTGGACAACTTTATTGATGACATGGAGAGGAGTAAACAATGCATACAGAAGCATAGAATAACAATTTACTGGTAGTACTTGTGAAGGTGCTGTGCATTTCCTTCAACAGTGCATAGGTAGTAAAAACCAGTTCGACCAACCTTATTGATGATGTATGGTCCTTCCCAGTTGGGCCCAAGCTTGCCATTGGGATCTGGGATCTCGCACAAAACCAGATCTCCAGATCTGAAAGATCGAATCCGGACTCTCTTGTCGTATGATCTCTTTAGAATCTACTGGTTAGTGGCTAATCGAAGTGTGACACCTTCGCTTTTCATCTAGGAGATCCATTTCTCTACATAACAATTCCTCGTTGTCTAGAGTGTGCACAACATCTGACTTCTGAGTGGGAGCTACCAGTTCAGGAGGTATGACATCCTCAGTTCTGTATGTTAGTGAGAATGGGGACTCACCAGTTGATCATCTGGGTGTAGTTCGGTATGACCATAGGACCTTTGGTAGTTCCTCGACCCATAATCCTTTTGCAACATCTAATTTACGCTTCATGTTATCCAAAATGACCATATTAGAGGCTTCAGCCTGGCCATTACCTTGTGGATACCTTGGAGTTGAGAATAGATAGGTAATGTGAAACTCTTCACAGAGTTCAACGACCATTCCTCTAGCAAACTGTTGCCCATTATCTGAGATGATAACCTTGGGTATGCTAAACCTACAGACAATTTTGGTCCAAATGAACTTTCTAACGTCCTGTTCTCGAATGAAGACAAGGGGAATTACTTCTATCCACTTGGTGAAGTAATCCATTGCGACCAGTAAGAATATCACATTGCCAAGAATGGGTGGTAGGGTCCTACAATGTCAGTTCCCTACTGTGCAAATGGCCATGGGCTGGCTAATGGGTGCAATTCCGTTGCTGGAGCATAGATAAACAGATCATATAGCTGACACTTTTCACATTTGCGAGCGAAAACCTGTGCATCCTTTTGCATATAAAGCCAAAAGTATCCTTGCCTTAGGATCTTGAGAGCTAGTGTTCTGCCCACAATGTGGTTGCCACAAATTCCATCATGAACCTTTCGTATAACCTGTTCAGCAAGGACTGGGGAAAGACATCTGAGATGAGGTCCAAGAAAGGACTTCTTGTATAGATTATCTTTAATGAAGGTGAATCTTTGTATATTTGCAAGTAGATGCCTTGCTACATTCTTAATCTCAGGGGTTACCCCACCTCTATTGGTTCAAAATGGAGTGGGGGCTGCTTCGTTGCCATAGCATAACATACTTTGGCAGCCACCTGATCCCCTCTGATTATCTTAACTTTCTCGTTGTACGGGAACTTCAAACATTGGTGATAGGTGCTTGGAAAAGCTCAGAGTCTGTGTAGCAAGGTCTTGCCCAAGATCATATGATAGGGTATATTAGCTTTTACCATAACAAAGTTTATGATGAGAGTTACCAAACTAGTAGCTATAGGTAGTTGGATCTCCCCAACTGTTAGAGCTTTGTCCCTACTGAATTTATATAGGTTGGAGTTTGTGGCGACCATCTCAGAATCAGGAATCTGCAGCTTCTTGAATGCGTCATAGTATATCACATCCACTGAGCTTCCTGGATCAACTAATATGTGATGCAAATCATAATCTCTAAAAGGGAGTGTCATAACAAGTGCATCTTCATGTGGGCTTTGGATGCTACAACAGTCGGCCTCAGTGAAGAAGATAAGCGGATCTTTGTGGGGTACCGCGTTGAACAGTGCACCTGTAGTCAGTTCGCTGTTCAAGATCCTCATTTGATTAGCGATGCGCATTTGATGTCGTGCTCCCTTTTCAGTGACCTGCCCACTTCGTTTGCTTGCCTTTCCGAAAATCATATTTAGCTGGAGGTGGCCATTGAGCGGTCTAGTTCCTGGGGAATCTTGAACTGACGTACTGATATCCTCAGGTTGTATTGCGTTTGCCTATTCGTGTGCTACAAACTGCTTCAAATACCCCCTTTCAATCAGATCCTATAGTTCATTTTTTAGGGTCCTGCAGGCTCTGGTGCTCTAACCCTTACTCTTATAGAACTTGCAGTAGGTCCTTTGGTCTCTGGTACCCAAGGAGCCTGGCTTAAGCGGAGCTGGCCATTTGAGGTATCTCTGATTCTTGATTGAGTCCAGAATCTCATCTGGCATTTTATTCAAAGGGGCGAAGTTTCTGTCCATTGAGGGAAGAGCTTCTTCAGCTCCTTCTACTCATGGCTTCTTCTGTGGTTTTCCATCTGTGCTATTAATTACATTCTTTTACTGTCATCTGGGCATTCGTCCCTTTGATAAGGATTCAGCCCTTTAGCGGCCACTATTACGGTATCTTTTTGGCTTTTGAAGGGAAGAGTTCTCTTCTCGAGGGGCCACAGGAGCTGTCTAGCTAGCCTTTTTTGCTTTCTGACGTCTGTTCAGGACATCCCCCTCCCACCCCGTATGAGTCTCAACCTTGTCTTGGAGTTCCTCTAAATCACGGGGTGGTTTTCTGGAAAGGGATCCGAATAAGGCGTTATTTTCATCTAACCCTTGTTTGAAAGCTATTATGGCAGTTTGTTCGTCGCAAGACTCTACCTAGATTGAAATTTCCATAAATTGTTGCATGTAGGACTATAATGCTTCTTCGTCATTTTTCTTGATGTTGAACAATGCGTCAATCGGCTTTAGTTGGTGCTTGTTGCATGAGTACTTATGAAGGTCCTAAACATTTCTTCTGAGGACCTAATCTGCCGCTCAAGTAACTTATGGTACCACTGGAGCGTAGATCCAGACAGGGAAGCTTTGAACTCTTGACATATAACGTGTTCATACCTTTCATATTGTCCCATGCTTGCTCGATATCGGAATACGTGATCCACCGGATCTAACTTGCCATTGAAGACACTAAACTTCGGTTGCCGGTAGCCGCAGGAGTAAGGCTTTCTCATTATTTGAGATCCGAAAGGAGATCTGCCTGCCCCCATTATAGCAAATTGAACAAGGGAGTCTTGCATTTTTCTCCCATTGCCTGTCATTTGATGCATCTGACGTATCAGGTCATTATTCTCAGTTTCCCATGCAGCTTCTTTGGTGGAATGCTTCTTGGTCTGAGCTCTTTTCATGTGTTTAGGGTCGACGTCTCGATCCTAGTCAGTTGACACTAGTTCGGATGCCGTATCCGAGTCCTTAGCTGAGTTTTTGTATTCCGACTCAGATGTCTTGCATTGAGGTGGGCCCCCGTGCCTTGGGTTCTTTGTATGACTACCTTTTGGAAGGCCATCATTATCAAGATCGATGAGTGGCTCCTTCCCTATGTCAAATTGATATAAATGCCTCAGCAGCTGTACTTCTCGTTCAAGATTGCTTCTTTACTGTTCCAGAGCTTGTACTGCCTAGCTTGCTTGAATAGACTCTGGGTTAGTGAGGACAACATTTTCATCATCTTGACGCTCCTCTTGAAGGTTATTCCTGGGGCCTGCACTGGGAGCAATTGGTCCGTCGGTGCTGGTCATAGGTCTTTGGAGGGGGTTATTCGTGACATGGTGACCGATGTTCTCCCTCACTTCAAGTATCTCATGCTCTTCTTCTCTCACGGCGACGCTGATTGTGGTAGCGCCACCCTTTGTTTTCTTTGCTCCTGCCATCATAATGGTAAGAGTTTTTAAAATAAATCAGTCGTTTGAATGAATGTATACCTGCTTTCGTCCCCCACAGATGACGCCACAAGATGTAGGGGAGTTTTTGAGTATCCCCTGATCTTCGTCAGTGCCTTGTGATCCAGAAGCTTTGACTGAGTAGAGAGAAGGGATGAGATGATTATAAGTTCAGGGTTGAACTGCCTGGCGGCTGCCTACGTATCTCCTTGTTTATTTAGGAGAATCAAACCCTATTTTTCATAGTTCTTAAGAGCAAATCCCTCTAGTTTATATAGGAAAAGCTTTGAGAGTCCTAGGGTTAGGGCTGTCCTCACCGCTTGTGAGTTCCCTTAGAGAGTCCTAGGGTTAGGGCTGTCCTCACCACTTGTGAGTTTCCTTCCATCTTTGGACTCTACCTTCCTATTAGGATTCCTTTCCTTATGGAAGTCTGAATCTAGACCATATCTTATGAGAGGTATGTTTCCTTGTTAATCATAATGTCCCATTGTGTATGGGAAGAATATATCTAAAAGGTAACTCCTAAGATATGTCATCACGATTCCTTCCTTATCATCAAAGATTGCCATCTTCAGTTTCCTTATGTTCAGGAACTGTCTATATCAGTTCCTAACGACTTGGAGAGTTGTCATTCTCAGAGGAGGCCAACCACGTGCCTAGCACATGTCTACTAAACACTCGTGCTAAGCACAAGATCACTTATTCACCGAACTGATCCAATGGTCCTCGTCTCATTCTAGACATCTATAGTATTAGGTTATTTCCCATACACGTGTCATCTGTTAAATGACGGGAAATCCCCTTTACATAGACCTAGTTGTTTATAAAGGTAAAATGTGGGTAAGTTAACACTTGCCCCCAGGTCTAGAAGAGCAGTTGTGGTGAAAGTATCACCTAAGGTGCATTGTATAATAGGACGACTAAGGTCCTTATACTTAACGATTTTGTTGTGTTAAGATAAGAGGGAAATGGTTTAGTTAAAAAGGCTTCCTTAGGTATGTTCATTTTCCTCGCACAAATATTTAAGCTAGAAACTTAGCGTGTTTTGGAAGACGTTTAATGGCATCGAGGAAAGGTAAGTTTATAGTTAAATTTTTGAAAACTTCCTTAATCTCGTCAAAATTATCGTCTTTCTTTATCATGGCTAGTCTCTGGGGAAACGGGGGTTTTTCCCTATACTTTGCATAAGGGTCAATAGGAGTATTGCCCTTTTCTTTAACTTTTGCTGATTTTCCCTTAGGTTGAGATTTATTTGGTAATTCTACAGTTGTAGGATCTTCAGTTTTGACTACGGTATCTAGTAAGGTTCCATTATCTTTTTCAATTTGTGGGGAATCTTCTGGCATAATCACTTTGTTGTCAACCACTCTCTTCGAATGATGAGTAGTTACGACCTTTAATTCACCGTGGATTAGATTTTCATTACTAGGATTACCGGTTACTTCGAAGGCTATTTTTGTTGATTTTGGATTTGGTACGGGTTGACTTGGAAACACACATTTTTGTTGGGTCTTTTCTTGGGCTAAATGTTGGATGGATTGTTGAATGGATTATAATATCTGTTGTTGAGCTTGCATGTAAGCATTGAATCTATCTGGTTGGGAAGGTTGAGCGGCCACGGGTTGTGTAATAGGAACTATCTCACGTTGATGATTAAATGGTGGATTTTGATAGTTGTTATTTGATAAGAGCCCAAAACTGTAGTTTTAACTCTGTAACAGTCATACTTTTAGACCAATTATGTGAGTAATAATTAAGAGTTAATACTGATTACGTGTTTTATGCTTTTCAGGCTTCAAAGTCCATTATGTGCAGAAATGTGCCACTTTAGCGAGATAAAGGAGCAAAGGTCGGTTGCTAAGGATTTCTGTGATTAAAGGCCAATTTTCAAGAAGACAAAGCCTCTGTAAAGCCCGGTCAAAAGATGAAAAGTCAAAATCCACGCTGGCAGAAACAATGCACAAAGTCAACAGAACTTCCGAACACCATATCTTTGGACCCAGACCTCGGAATTGGGCCTACCTTATGTCAAAACGACCGGCTCGGAAAGAGCTTTCCAATGGTCTAAATCTTGACCAAATCAGAGGAGCAAAAGTGGATGAAAAGTCTGTTGAAGACAACTGCAGCTGAAGAGGCCTTTTTGGACTGAAAGAATTGGGTTTTGGGCCTGATTCTCTGGCCCAAAACATGGCTTCAAGCCCATGCACGATTTTTGGATCTGAAAGTACAAAAACGAATTTTAGCTCTTTGTTAATGGTAGATAGTTAGACCTAGATTAAAGATTAGATTAGTAGCCTCCATTAATTAATTCTAGATCTAGTTTTCCTTAGATTTAATTAGTTTCATATCTTGTTTTTATTTAATTCCTTGAATGATTGTTCATCATTTAATTAGATAAATAAAATAGTTATTATTATTCAATTTCGATTTTTGTCATTTGCATTTATAGATCTAGTTTAAATTCTTGTTCTTATTTCATTCTTAGTTAATTAATTAGATTTCAATTATTGTTTAATTTAGATTAGTAAAGTTAGAATTTTGATATGAAGTGTAGTTATAATTAAATGGGAAATGATGGGTTGATGATTCGAGGCTAAAACCTCCATTAGAGGGGTTGATAAAACTTTGATGAAAACTTAGTGGTATAGTGTAGAAGCATTGTAGAATCTATTCCACTCTAGAAGGTCGTGATTCGCCATGAGAATGGGTGGACGACCTCACATGCTAGTTAGTATTTGGTAGAAATGCCATGAACACTAGGGATTAGAACTCGAAATTCTTGCCGTAAGAACGTAAGAATCGAGATACAAGAACCTATGCTAGGTTATCAAGTTGGATTCGAGGTGGATTCAATTCCCCTCTAATCCTTTATCTAGATTCAAAACAATCATTTTCCATAGCATTCGTAGTTTAAATTCAAATAATCAATTTCATATTGCATCGTAGTATAATTCCCCCTCATAAAACTCTCATTAGACTTAAGACCGACTAATTAGATTAGAAAACATTCCATGCTAGAGCACTAGGAGTGGAACGAAGTTGTGACTCCACTCTATTTCGATAGATTTGAGAGTAGAAACGTTGATAAACATATAGGCAATTAAATTAAGTTTTAGTTTACTTACGTTTTGAGTTCATCGTTCATTTCGTAGGTAAACTATTCAATCATTTGTTTTAGCAAATGGTGCCGCTGCCATCTTAGTGCACTTTAGCATTGTTTTCATAGTAGAATTAGTCATTTTTAAGTCCCATTAAGCCCACCCACCCTTGTTTGATTCATATTGTGGTTATCCGTTTCAGTGTCGAAAAATTCCGCGACAAAATTACACTTAGCGCGACCGCGCCTATAAGGAGCGCACCTGCGCCCTATAGTCTGGAACACGAGCTTGACCCGCCCTAAGTTACTGGACCACGAGCGCGACCCACGCTAAGTCATCGAAACAACAAGAGCGACATCACGCTCTATGCGCGCCTGCTTCTAATCCCAAAATTCCCGGATTTCAACAGTTTGTTTCAAACTTCGATTTTTAAGTTTTTCGAGTGTTCTAACTTGTTATTTACACTGAACACGCCAGAACAAGACGCTATTCATAAGCGAAAGCAAGGACGCTTATCAGGTATTCCTTTCTTCCATACCTCGCATCTCCAGTTAGAGGTTCATACTAATATATCAAGATTGTTTGGATTGTTTTCGTATTTAGACTTAGACTTGCATGAGATTAAGGTCTGGTCGGAGAAAAACATCGAAGGTAATTAACCGTCAACGTCAACAAACAAATCTATTGAGTATACCAATCACTACACCTCTAACTACTATCCCACCAACCACACCTGACATAATGGCTGAAGAAAGAGAGACTCCTCTCTTCGACTTTTACAAAGCGTTGAGCGATAGCCCTAAATCTTGCATCGTTCTAGCAAACCCAGTGGGGGATTTTCGAATTCCCCCAAACATATTTAATTTGTTACCCGTTTTCCATGGTTTAGACCATGAAAAACCTTATCAACACATGCGTAGGATTGAACAAGTCTTCACAACATTCCATCATCCTACGGTTGGTACGGAACAAATTAAACTGAGGGTATTCCCTTTCACCTTAGCCGATAAGGCAGCGTCTTGGTTAACTGCCCAAGCGCCTAACTCGGTGGACTCGTGGGCTAAACTTGTTCAGTTGTTTATGGAACATTTTTACCCACCCCTAAAGACGGATGAGATGCTTTCCAAGATTCATTTTTTCCGATAGAATCCTCATGAATCATTTCCTGAGGCTTGGAGTCGTTTCACCGATCTGCTTATAGAGTGTCCACACCATAACCTAGCAAAAGACACGTTAGTTCGTGCCTTTTTCAAAGGACTTCAACATCACCATAAAGAAGTCCTAGACATAATGAATGGGAGTAGTTTCCTAAGTAAAGGAGCCTCGGAGGCTTACAAATTTTTAGAAGATCAAACTAAACGTAATAACAATTGGGGTAGTGACGATATCCCCCGCGTAGTTAGTTCTTCTTCAACAGTTAAGGCCGCCGGTATGTTTGAGATGAAACCCGATCTAGAACTTAAAAATTTAATCGAATCTCTAACTAAAAAGGTTGAGGCTATTTCTGTTCAACAAAAGCCTATCCCCGTCATGAATGTAAATTCAAATCCATGTAGTTTCTGTTGAGTCCTGAGCATCCCGACTCCCACTGTCCTATAGCCTATGAACATTCTTGTTCCATTAATAGTGAACCTAACGCCCCTTGGAGACAAAATCCCAACTTCGGTTGGAGAAATAACCAACAAGTCACACCTACAGGGTACAATAATCAATATGTTAGGCCAAAACATAGTTATAACCAAGCTCCACCACAACAAGGACAGGATCAGGGTAATTATAATAATTATAACAACCAAGCGCAACCTCGACAAAGTCAAGCACAAGGTCAATGTAGTTATAATAATTATAATGCTAATGGAGGTATCGTTCTGGTAAATAATAACTATCACAATCCGCCCATAAATAATCAACGCGAGATAGTTCCAGTCACACCACCCGTGACTACTACACCCACACAACCGGATCGTCTTGACACCTTCATACAAGTGAGCCAACAACTTTTCCAAACCATGGCTCAATCTAACCAACACATTCTATAATTCGTTAACAATTTAAACCAACAGTTAGGCCAAGAGAAAGCCCAACCAAAAGGCGTGTTTCCAGGCCAATTGATACCCAACCCTAGAACAGCAAACACAGACTTTGAGGTAAACGGTAATACTAGTACGGAAACTACAACCGTAGGTGAGCTAAATGCCATCACCACTCTCTGTTCTGGAAGAGTGGTTGATAACAAAGTAACTATGCCTATAGTTACCCCATCAAGATTCTCCTACACCGGATATCGAACTAGATACCGAAATAGAAACTGAAGAACCTACCACTGTAGAGGTACCAGTTAATCCACAACCTAAGAAACAGAAAGCCAAGGTTACACATCAAGTCGAGCCATACGCTAAATATAGAGCGAAACCACCGTTCCCTTAGAAATTAGCCATGCTAACCAAGGATACTAACTTTGAGGAGATTAGGAACGTTTTCAAAAATCTAACGATAAACCTTCCTTTTCTCGAAGCTATAAAAAAGCTACCTAACCACGCTAAGTTTCTTAAGGAGTTATGCACTACTAGGCGTAAGACCAACATACCTAAAGATGCCTTTCTAACTGATTATGCATATATTAGCTTAGGTTTCGACATGATTATTCTGTATTCATTGCTAGTGAGATGTATAGATAATTGAGACATAAATAAGGAAACAATAGTTTTATTTCTTAGTCGTTGTAGTATAGATGAAGTTTGTGAGTACCTTCATCGAAAAACTCTCACGAGACTATAACTTCGTCCACTAGGGAATTCCTAGTGGTTTAAGGCCTTGTTGCATATGGTCAATGCAATCACACTCTCATAAACGAGTAGATAGAACTCCATTTTTGGTCACTTATTCTAATTTCTCATCTTTGCTTGAGGAAAAGCAAAATGCTGTTTGGGGGTGGTTTGATAAGAGCCCAAAACTGTAGTTTTAACCCCGTAATAGTCATACTTTTTTTAGACCAATTATGTGAGTAATAATTAAGAGTTAATACCGATTCGCGTGTTTTATGCTTTTCGGGCTTCAAAGTCCATTATGTGCAGAAATGTGCCACTTTAGCGAGATAAAGGAGCAAAGGTCGGTTGCTAAGGATTTCTGTGATTAAAGGCCAATTTTCAAGAAGACAAAGCCTCTGTAAAGCCCGGTCAAAAGATGAAAAGTCAAAATCCACGCGGCGTAAAACAATTGCACAAAGTCAACAGAACTTCCGAAGACCATATCTTTGGACTCAGACCTCGGAATTGGGCCTACCTTACGTCAAAACGACCAGCTCGGAAAGAGCTTTCCAATAGTCTAAGCCTTGACCCAATTAGAGGAGCAAAAGTGGATGAAAAGTCTGTTGAAGCCAACTGCAGCTGAAGAGGCCTTTTTGGACTGAAAGAATTGGGTTTTGGGCCTGATTCTCTGACCCAAAACATGGCTCCAAGCCCATGCAGGATTTTTGGATCTGAAAGTATAAAAACAAAAGTTTAGCTCTTTGTATTAATGGTAGATAGTTAGACCTAGATTAAAGATTAGATTAGTAGCCTCCATTAATTAATCCTAGATCTAATTTTCCTTAGATTTAATTAGTTTAATTTAATTATTTTCATATCTTGTTTTTATTTAATTCCTTGAATGATTGTTCGTCATTTAATTAGATAAATAAAATAGTTATTATTATTCAATTTCGATTTTTGTCATTTGCATTTATAGATCTAGTTTAAATTCTTGTTCTTATTTCATTCTTAGTTAATTAATTAGATTTCAATTATTGTTTAATTTAGATTAGTAAAGTTAGAATTTTGATATGAAGTTTAGTTATAATTCAATGGGAAATGATGGGTTCCTGATTCGAGGCTAAAACCTCCATTAGAGGGGTTGATGAAGCTTTGATGAAAACTTAGTGGTATAGTGTAGAAGCATTGTAAAATCTATTCCACTCTAGAAGGTCGTGATTCGCCATGAGAATGGGTGGACGACCTTACATGCTAGTTAGTATTTGGTAGAAATGCCATGAACACTAGGGATTAGAACTCGAAATTCTTGCCGTAAGAACGTAAGAATCGAGATACAAGAACCTATGCTAGGTTATCAAGTTGGATTCGAGGTGGATTCAATTCCCCTCTAATCCTTTATTTAGATTAAAAAACAATCATATTTCCATAGCATTCGTAGTTTAAATTCAAATAATCAATTTCATATTGCGTCGTAGTATAATTCCCCCTCGTAAAACTCTCATTAGACTTAAGACCGACTAATTAGATTAGAAAACATTCCATGCTAGAGCACTAGGAGTGGAACGAATTTGTGACTCCACTCTATTTCGATAGATTTGAGGGTAGAAACGTTGATAAATATAAGCATCATAAATAGTTTTTAGTTTTACTTGCGTCTGTAAGTTTAATCACTTTATTTCGTAGGTAAAACTATTATTTTTACGTTTATCATTATTTATCAGGACGCGACTTCTATTATTATTATAATTACCTTGCCCTTGTCCTTGCCTTGGCTGAAATTGATTGTAGTTGTTGGTAGACCTAACATTTTGATTACTAAAACCTGGAGGTGCGGCTAGATGGTAATTATTTCACCAACTAAAATTGGGATTTTGTTTCCAAGATGCGTTAGGAATATTAAAAGTGCAAACATTTTCTGGCTGTGGTGGTGGTTGTTCATAGGCAAGAGGACAATAAAAATCGGAATGCTCAAGACTAAAACATAAATTACAATGAGGAGAGTTGATGTTCATGACTGGAGTAGGTTTTGCTTCTTGTTTATGCATAGAGAGAGCATCGACCTTATGAGTGAGGGATTCAATTGAAGTTTTAAGTTCAGGATCTGGTTTAACCTCAAACATACTGGATGCCTTAGCTGTTGATGAAGAATAGGTGCAGCGGGAGTAATATTTTTTTGAAGGAAAAATGTGAATATATTAATATAAATATAAGGTTACATGATAAAAGTAAAATAAATAATTTTTCTAATGGTTAAAGCGATGAAACTCTAAACGAAAGTAAAACTACAACTTCTTTGTTACTAGATTTATCAAAGATTTCTACTCTCAATCCTATTGAGATATAGTGGAGTAGATGATTCGTTCCACTCCTAGTTCTTTCACATGTAATGTTTTCTAAGTCTAATCAATCTTAACTAAAGTCTAATGAGAGATTTACGAATTATAACTACGATGCAACTACCCACAAGATACGACTAATTAACTACGGAATGCTGCGTTGATTTTATGATAAGAAATTAGGGCGGATTTATTCCACCTTAACTCAACTTAACTTACTAACGACGAATCGTCGTAATCCGAATTGAACTGCTACGCAGAACAATTGGTTCTTCCTAATCCCTAATTACACATAGTGAATTAACACTTCTACCAATTCATAACTAGCATGTGAACGATTAAACCCATTCTCATGGTGAATTAATCATTTCTAGAGTGGAATAGAAATTACGACGACTCAACGATAATTGGAATCAAGCTTTCATCAAGGCTTCTCAACCCCCTCAAATGGAGGTTTAGCCGAGAATCATTCCGCAATCATTTCCATATGAATCTAAACTAAACATAATATCAAGATTCCAACTTTACTAATTTAACAAACAATAATTGAAATCTAATTAATAATTAAGAAATGATATCAACAAGAATTTAAACTAGATCTATAAATGTAATGACAAAAAAAAACGAATTGAATAATAATAAACTATTTTATTAATCTAATCAAATGAATAACAATATTTTAAGGGTTTAATCTAAAACAAGGAATGAAATGAAACTAAACTTAATTAAAAACCATTAAAACTAGATCTAGAAGCTATTCTAATGGCTACTTTCTATCCTAAGCTCCTAGATATCTTCAGAGTTAAGTCTTCTTTGTTGATAAAGAGGAAATCAGATCCAAAAATCGTGCATGGGCTTGGAACCATGTTTTGGGCCGGAAAATCGGGCCCAAAACCCAATTCCTTCAAGTCCAAAAAGGCCTCTTCAGCTGGAGTTGGCTTTGACAAACTTTTCGTCCACTTCTACTCCTCTGATTTGGTACAGGCTTAGACTGTTGGAAACCTCTTTCCGAGCCGGTCGTTTTGACATAAGGTAGGCCCAATTCCGAGGTCTGAGTCCAAAGATATAGTCTTCGGAAGTTCTACTGACTTTGTGCACTATTTCTGCCCGCGTGGACTTTGACTTTTCATCTTTTGACCGGGCTTTACAGAGGCTTTGTCTTCTTGAAAATTGGCCTTTAATCACAGAACTCCTTAGAAACCGACCTTTGCTCTTTTATCTTGCTAAAGTGGCACATTTCTGCACATAATGGACTTTGAAGCCTGAAATGCATAAAAACACGTAATCAATATTAACTCTTACTTATTATTCACATAATTGGTCTAAAAGTATGATTGTTAAGGGGTTAAAACTACAGTTTTGGGCTCTTGTCAAACCACCCCCAAACAGCATTTTGCTTATCCTCAAGCAAATATGAGAAATTAGAATAAGTGACCAAAAATGGAGTTCTAACTAATCTTGTTTCGCTGAGTGCGATTGCATTGACCATATGCAACAAGGCCTTAAACCACTAGGAATTCCCTAGTGGACGAGTTGTAGCCTCGTGAGAGTTTTCCAGTGAAGGTACTCACAAACTTCATCTATACTACAACGACTAAGAAATAAAACTATTGTTTCCTTATTCATGCTCTAAATTAACTATACATCTCACTAGCAATGAATATAGAATAATCAAGTCGAAACCTAAGTTAATATATGTATAATAATTGATCATCTACGAATAAACATATATACAATGAGTAATACTATGAAATGTATTAACAGGTCCGTTTTTGAAACTCGGAATAGCGTCCTTAAGTAGGTTCTCACAATAATAGTCAAGATACAACACTCTGATTTTTCCACTCAAGTTTCGTTACTCCAGTGCACAGTGGGCACAAGGAAGCCGGAGTCGATCAACACATCTACCACTTACTATCACACTAACTTATTCCCAATTGAGCTAGAGGTCTTTATTAGGTGTTGCGGGGATTAGGAGATGGTTTAAGAAGGAAGGAAATGGATATTCAAAATGACAAGTCTGAGATAATAGAGTCTTCATATTATGTAACTTAGAGAAAACCTTGTTATTTTATTTTGCTTCTATACTTTGTTTCCATCCTCAGCCATATTTTTCTTTTTATTTTATTTGGCTTTTGACTCCCTTTTATTCTATTTTTGGAGTTTTTATTTATTTCTATTTTTCTTTTTCTTTTCCTTGGATGGAAACTTCTTTTCTTTTTTTGAAGCAACTAACTAATTTTTGTTTACACATATTTTTCTCGTCTTCTTTCTTTACTCATTCTATTCTCAGACTTATTCTAGATTGGGTAAGTTGAATTTTTTATTTTGTTTTGTTTTTGTAACAGGGTAAAGGAATTGTGGTTTATGGAAGGCTAAAGAAAGGCTCAGAGGGGCGACTAGCGTTTAATAATTCATAGGTTTGAATTTTTGGCTATATCGATCCAAAGAGGGCCTAAATTCTCGCTTAGGATATGGTTTAGTGATCAAGTAAGTGGACGTGTGATTTCTCTATCCGGGTTTTACTTCTCCCTTGTGTCATTTCTCAAATGTTTCGCTCATATAAGGCTTTAGGCTATATCTCACAGGATTTGTAGAATAAGTACTCTAGCCTAGAGTTCAGAAACTTACTGTTAACAATCATAAATACTCATGTAATATATTTATAGATAGATGCAAGAATTATTACCTACATATTAACCTAAGTTTCTAAAGGCTATTCTAATGCAACACTACATGAGACTTCTAGTTTATTAAGAGCATAGAGAAAGAACAATACCGATATTCCTAAGTGTATAGCATAAACTTTTTTTATTTATATTTTTGAATTTTTTTTTTGAAATTTTACTAGAAAACAAGTGCATATTATGCATATCTATATCCTAACAGATGCCTTAATTACACGTGTTTCTATGCCCACCCCCAAACAAGAAATATGTTTTGTCCTCAAAATATTTAAATAGATAGGGTAGGAAAAATACCATGGAAACGCGTGAAATTCTGGAACATCTGCAAAACCTGGTTATACATACTATTATAGAAAAGAAAACTAACACAACTTTGTAAGAGTTCCCCCCATTATGGGGTTAACAAGAATAAAATTGCTTGGGACATAAGCGCATTACTAACCGAATTAACAACCCGACCTTATCTCCCGCTTTTATTCTTCATCCTCCTCTTCCTCTTCTTCTATAAAGAAGTGAGGTTCCTTCGCGTCCTGCCATGCCATGATAATTTGCCAGGCTTCCCGCCATTTATCATCTATTATTGCTAACCTATTAAAGCCACTTTCGGTCTGATGGGGTGTAGGGTGCAACCTGATGAGGTTGTATCCTCCACCCTTGCCAAGTCATTGCACGGAAAAGATCGAATAATACTATTGGTGGGTCGCATTGTCGAATCGTAATCCAATCCGTAAACGTGTACAAAAAACGGGAAAGAAACATAGCATAATACGGAAATTAGAACAGGCATAAGAAGGTACTTATGCCTCATGCTATGGGCTCGTGCTAAACTAGACATCAAGGTTCGGGAAGGTCATGGCACATACGCCCCATGGCTAAAAGCAAGGAAGACGCTGCAAGTGGCATCATTCACGTAAGAAAAACGCCATTCCCTAAAATGTTTAGCATGATCCGAAACATAACAGTTCCTATGTTTATGGACAGGCTACCAAAGGCGACGTTATATTCCCCTTGTTCCTCGATACGGAAAATGCCTGCCCCATACGACTCATGCAAAAACTCATAAGTGTAGACATGCATATTATCTACCCAATATCACCATGGGTCTTGTATTTCAGCGGGCATAGCAAGTCCAAGAACAAATGCTAGCAAGAACCTGGTAATTTCCATTGGTTCCTCATTAATGTTGATGGAGAACACTTGTTCTCCATCTGGTCTCTCAAAGAAAATACAATTATCATAAAAATAAGATGCAAGTGCTGGAAAAATAAAGTTCATCAGGTTTTACCATAAACGGTTCCTAGCCTACGTATGTGATCACCTTGCGAAACCAAACACCATAAGTAGTGCTTTGGAACAAATCTTTGAAAGACTGTTCCGGTATTATTGTAGGAGATGTCATCTCAAAACGACCCTCTGGAATAGCTGCAACTGATCCGGGAACAACCCGCAGAAAACTGGAAATTTATGGTCTACGGAGGTCAGGGTGCAGGTGCGCTCGGGTGTTTTTGGATTTACAGTGTTTTGGGCTCAGGTGCGCTCCTCTTGGGCGCAGGTGTGCTCAGTGTAAAATTCCTGACAATGGCTTAGGGCGCAGGTGCGCTCCACGGGGCGCAGGTGTGCTCTGAGGTGCTGATTTGTGAAAATGGTGAAGAACAACGGGAAACGTGGGAGTGAAAGGTGAGAGATGGAAGTTAGGTGTAGTGTTTGTTGTGAGTGTAGAGTGAATGAAGTTTTTATTGGTTTTAAGTTGCTAAAACGAATCGGGAAGTTGCCAAAAAGCTTTTACGGCAATTTCCGGAAATACTAAAATTTTCAAACCCGAAACGGAAATAACTCATATTCTTGATTCTAAAAACAACCCTAGTATATTTTAGGTTGAATTTAGGATAAAACTATCTAACTTATCGAGAATTCATCCTACCCCATATTTATTCATAGATATGCCTATATCGGCAATATTCTCACCGTAACTCTGAAATAACTTCTAGAAATGAGGGTCATATAAAAATCATGTTGGAATAAATAATACCACCCCCAAACAATTTGGGAAGGTGGGATCAATATGAAACAACCACGCACAATGAAAATAACCACATTATATTAAGTTTTTCATTCAAAGTACATTTCACTACAAAATTCAAATCTACGAAATTTAAAACTTACATTAAAAATAAATAACAACAATAATAACTAACAACATCAAATATCAATCTATAGAATCCCTAAACACGTCGCTACTGGTAGCGGAGGGCACATGCTCAAGAGGTGGCTCCTGAGCTCCCGATGGGCCAGCACCATTCGTCTTCTGGCGACGACGCTCGTGCCTCGTTGATGTATCCTCAAAAGGAGAATCCCCGTGAGGTGGGAAGCGTGCAAGCATATCGGCTCGGAACTGGCACTGAGATTCCAGCTCAGCCCTCATCTGTTCCCACCGCTCATCCTCTCGCTGGGTGCGAATCTCGAAGTTATGGTGCATAGTAGACTGTCGAGTCCGGAGGTCTTCGCAAATAGTATTGAGGGAACGCATGCCACGATGAATCACAGCCATGCGTTCTGCATCGAACCAACACCTCTCCAATGCATCAGCATCAAAACATGTCATGTCCTCCTCATCCTCCGAGTCATTCTCATTTCCGACGTCCTCCTCATCGACTACCCTATCCTCAGGCAACCTCCAAACTCGTTGGATACACTCGGTATAAATACGAGGATTTCGGTGTCGGGTGAGGCAAATCCTATCAGACATCGGAGTCGCTCTCAACTTCAGCATGATCTTGGTTATCAAAATAGGGAGAGGTGTAATAGACTTCCCCACTCCCCTAATCATGTTAAGCAAAAACTCCAAAATACAGAACTCATACTTCTGCTCCTGGAGTATCCATAGAACGTGGAGGCAGTTCAGACCGATGTGGCTGACCTTCTCCTTCCCTATGACATTCCTACCAATCCACTGAGCAACAGCCAGCTGGTTGGTTATAAGGGATGGGTGGCGAACACAATGCGAGCTCGCATTGTAGTTCCCTTCGGTAACAGTCGCAAGCATCAAAGGCTCTACCCTAGTATATTGGGACTCCTGTAATGTGGCATCAAGATGGATTCTAGGCGGAATGCCTAGAATCTCAGCGAACAACCCAACAGATACTTCTTTCCTCCTCTTTGCCATCGTAACAAAAATTCGATTCCCCTCCAACTCCCTCATGTTGTAAAACCGTCGGACTAACTCTTCGTGGTAAAAGTCGTCGATCGAGTACCACAAGCTATTCCAATCTCTACTAACCATTTTGTCACCGTAAAACGGTGCGAAGTGGTCGCCAGTAAAGATTTGCTCTGGCAAAATTCGGCGTTGTTGAGCCATTGGAAGTTGTGATAAGGTTTGGGGGTTTGAATAAGGTAGGGGGAAGCAATGAGGAACAAACTCACTAGAAAAATGATGGTGGCGGTGGTGTGGTGGCACGGCATCTCCAATATTTGGATTTTTCGGTGGTTTTTGGTTTTGTAAATTGATGGAGGTGGTGGTGGGACGGTTTTGAGAAGATTTGGAGTGGGTTTGGATGTTTGGCGTGGGTGTAGTTAGTTTCTTTTTAATTTTAATTTTTGGTTTAGCGTTTGAAGCTTGGTTGCTTGTTAATGGCGGGGGTGAAGATGAAAACGCTTAACCGGTTTAAGGTAAAGGCGGTCTCTTGCTGGTTGGGCCCAAGCCCAATTCGAATTCGGACAATTTCCGATTTTTCGCGTAATTTCAAAATAACATTGCCGCTTCGTTACCGGCCAAATTTTTGTGAATGAGATATGGAAATGATCAGGAGAGAATTTCCAATCCAATGATCCATAAAACACTCTATTCCAACCATGGGTGACATATAAGTAAATGGAAAATGCCTCGAAGTGCGTGCATGACGTAAGTTATGCGAACTAATGAACTCTAAATTCATAGATTATGTCAACCCGAATCGAAATACAATTAAACGGCCTAAGCAACTCTAATGGGACATAAAACATTCTAGGACGGAAACACGAACACCCCACCCCCAAACAATTTTTTTTTTTACAACAGAGTTTAGAAAATTTGTTTTTTTTTGTTTTTTTTTTAAAAGTGGGTCTTTTAAAGTCAGATTCCCGAGACTTCTTAGATTACTATGTTTATTATTTAATATTTTTTTTTACTTTTATAAGGAAAAACAATAAGCAATAAGGACATAATTCACCCCATAGAGAAACATGACTAAAAAATCTGAGAAAACATACAAGAGTAGAAAACGTGAATTATGTTAAACGTGGACTTAGGATCCGGTACTTACAGCCACACACTCCATAGGGAGGGCCTGGTTACCTGAATGGTGCACTCACCAATATATGGAAATGAAAGGAAATGCACCATACATAGAAATTGAGTCGTTTATAGTCAGATACTCGAGACTTTATCTAAACATATGTATGAACATGCAGTTTATCATATATCAACAACCGAAATAGTTGTGGATCATTCTATAAATAAATATCATAAAAAACATACCCAAACATAATCAAGCACCAAGATTTCCTATGACGCAACCTAGTTAAATGAAAGCGAAGTCGGATAGACCTATAACGTAACCTAGCATGCACTTTCTTTTTCATCTTTGAACGAGAGGGTGTCCTAGTGAATAAGTGTGGAAAAGTGAATGGTTGTGGAAGATATGGTGGATATGGATAAGTTGTAGAAGGAAAGAATGGAAAAAATGAGGATGTAGGTTTAACACAAAACTCATTCATGGTGTAGGTAGGGACTGTCTAAATTCTGAAAATGAAGGTGTCAAATGGTTTGTCCTTCTGAAGTATTTGTTTGCTAGGAGGATTTAAAAAATTATGAAGCACAGGAGAAACAAAAGGATCGAGTGCAAACTCGAGATGCCTTTGAAAGGGTGGAAGGAGGGGAGTCGAGGCGGATGTTGTGCAAAGTAGTTCTTGATAGGGTGACTCATCACCTACTCTAAGAAACTCATCGAATTCCTCATCTAGCTTGGTCATATCCACCTTACTATGGTATTCCTCTATATCTTTGAGAAAGTCATCTATCTCGTCCTCATCCATAATATGTGTATCGACTAGTGTAGGGATGAAAATGTTGGAGTCTGAACTTTCAAAGGAAAGAAATTTGGGCATCTGATTATCAGTGAACGTGTTGTTGAAATAATCTAGAGCGAAGCTCTCGATCATGCTAACCTCTCCATCCATAGATGAATCGGGTAACTGTGTCTTTGTTTTAAAAACATTTACTTCAACAGAAAGATGGCCAAAAGACATGGACATCGAACCATCGCGGCAATTTATGAGCGCATTACCAGTTGCCAGGAAATGACACCCTAAGATGATCGGGACAGAGTCATTAGCGACTTTTGTATTGAGGATGACGAAATCAGCCGAATAGTAGAAATCCTGAACCTTTACCAACACGTTTTCAACCACCCCCTTAGGATACTTAATAGACCGATCAACTAATTGCAACGTCATTTTAGTGGGTTGCATCTCCTCTAGACCTATTTGTCTATACAAATAAAATGGGAGTAAGTTAACACTAGCCCCCAGGTCTAATAACACGGTCGTCGTATAGGAATCTCCTAAGGTGCATTGTACAGTAGGACGACCAGGGTCCTTGTACTTAACAATTCCATTATGTTCAGATAGGGTTGGGAATTGTTCTGTTAAAAAGGGGACTTTTGGTATATTGGTCTTACGCCTAGTAGTACATAACTCCTTAAGAAACTTAGCGTGGTGTGGTAGCTTTTTAATAGCTTCGAGGAAGGGAAGGTTTATAGTTAGATTCTTGAAAACGTCCCTAATCTCCTCATAATTTGTATCCCTAGTTAACATGTCTAATTTTTGTGGAAACGGTGGTTTCACTCTATATTTAGCATATGTATCACATGGATGTTTAACCTTGGCTTTCTGTTTCTTAGGTTGTGTTGTAACTGGTACCTCTACAGTGGTAGGCTCTTCAGTTTCTATTTCGATATCTAGGAAAGTAGCAGGTGTAGGAGCTACTGATAAGAGCTCAAAACTGTAGTTTTAAGCCTGTAACAGTCATACTTTTAGACCAATTATGTGAGTAATAATTAAGAGTTAACACTGATTACATGTTTTTATGCATTTCAGGTTTCAAAGTCCATTATGTGCAGAAATGTACCACTTTAGTGAGATAAAGGAGCAAAGGTCGGTTACTAAGTAGTTCCATGATTAAAGGCCAAGATTCAAGAAGACAAAGCCTTCCTAAAGCCTAGTCAAAAGCTGAAAAGTCGACACGGGCAGAAACAGCACACAAGTCAGCAGAACTTCCGAAGGCCGTATCTTTAGACTCAGACCTCGGAATGGGGCCTACCTTATGTCAAAACGACCGGCTCGGAAAGAGATTTCCAATGGTCCAAGCCTTGACGTAATCAGAGGAGCAGAAGTGGACGAAAATTCTGTTGAAGGCAACTGCAGCTGAAGAGGCCTTTTTGGACTGAAAGAATTGGGTTTTGGGCCTGATTCTCTGGCCCAAAACATGGCTCCAAGCCCATGCACGATTTTTGGATCTGAAAGTATAAAAACCAAAGCTTAGCTCTTTGTTAATGGTAGCTAGTTAGACCTAAACAATATAGATAATTCTAGATCTAGTTTCCAGTATTTTAATTAAGTTTTAGTTCCATTTTCAATTCTAGTTTTAGATTAAGTCTTTGAATCATTGTTCTTGATTGATTAGATAAATAAAATAGTTATTTTGTTAATTTTGATTTTTCTCATCTCAATTTATAGATCTAGTTTTAATTCTTGTTGATTATCATTTCGTAGTTTAAGTAGATTGAAACATTGTTAGTTAATTTAGTTAAGTTAGAATTTTAATATGATGAGTAGTTATAATTCAATGGGAAATGATGGTTTGATGACTCAAGGCTAAAACCTCCATTAGAGGGGTTGATGAAGCTTTGATGAAAACTTAGTGGTATAGTGTAGAAACATTGTAGAATCTATTCCACTCTAGAAGGTCGTGATTCGCTATGAGAATGGGTGGACGACCTCACATGCTAGTTAGTATTTGGTAGAAATGCCATGAACACTAGGGATTAGAACTCAAAATTCTTGCTGTAAGAACGTAAGAATCGAGATACAAGAATCTATGCTAGGTTATTAAGTTGGATTCGAGGTGGATTCAATTCCCCTCTAATCTTTTATCTAGATTCAAAAACAATCATATTTCCATAGCATTCGTAGTTTAAATTCAACATAATCAATTTCATATTGTATCGTAGTATAACACCCTTCGTAAAGCTCTCATTAGACTTAAGACCGACTAATTAGATTAGAAAACATTCCATGCTAGAGCACTAGGAGTGGAACGAATTTGTTACTCCACTCTATTTCGATAGAATTGAGAGTAGAAACTTTGATAAAGATAGACACATAGATAGTTTTAGTTTACTTACGTTTTGAGTTCATCGTTCATTTCGTATGTAAACTATTCAATTTTATCTTTTATCAAATGGCACCGCTGCCATCTTAGTTGCACTTTAGCATTGTTTTCATAGTAGAATTAGTCATTTTTAAGTCCCATTAAACCCACCCACCCTTGTTTGATTCATACTGTGGTTATCCGTTTCAGTGTCGAAAAATTCCGCGACAAAATTACACTGAAGCGATCAAGGCTTATAAGGAGCGCGCACCTATAGTCTGGAACACGAAGCCACCACCAAGTTATTATTGGAACACGGAGCGATCGTGCTTCTATGCGCGAAAATTCCTCGCTCTAAGCAAAAAATTTTCTGGATTTCTACAGTTTTGTTTCAACTTCGATTTTGAAGTTTTTCGTTGTTCTAACTTGTTATTTACCCCAACACGCCAGAAACAAGACGCTATTCATAAGCGAAGCAAGGACGCTATCAGGTATTCCTTTCTTCCATACCTCGCATCTCCAGTTAGAGGTTCATACTAATATATCAAGATTGTTTGGATTGTTGTCGTGTTTAGACTTAGACTTGCATGAGATTAAGGTCTGGTCGGAGAAAAACACCGAACGTAATTAACCGTCAACGTCAACAAACAAATCTATCGAGTATACCAATCACTACACCTCTAGCTACTATTCCACCAACCACGGACATAATGGCTGAAGAAAGAGAGACTCCTCTCTCCGACTTTTACAAAGCCTTGAGCGATAGCCCTAAATCTTGCATCGTTCTAGCAGACCCAGTGGGGGATTTTCGAATTCCCCCAAACATATTTAATTTGTTACCCGTTTTCCATGGTTTAGACCATGAAAAACCTTATCAACACATGCGTAGGATTGAACAAGTCCTTACAACATTCCATCATCCTACGGTTGGTACGGAACAAATTAAACTGAGGGTATTCCCTTTCACCTTAGCCGATAAGGCGGCGTCTTGGTTAACTGCCCAAGCACCTAACTCGGTGGACTCGTGGGCTAAACTTGTTCAGCTGTTTATGGAACATTTTTACCCACCACTAAGGACGGATGAGATGCTTTCCAAGATTCATTTTTTTCGACAAAATCCTCATGAATCGTTTTCTGAGGCTTGGAATCGTTTCACCGATCTACTTATTGAGTGTCCACACCATAAACTAGCAAAAGACACGTTAGTTCGTGCCTTTTTCAAAGGACTTCAACATCACCATAAAGAAGTCCTTGACATAATGAATGGGGTAGTTTCCTAAGTAAAGGAGCCTCGGAGGCTTACACATTTTAGAAGATCAAACTAAACGTAATAACAATTGGGGGTAGTGATGATGTCCCCGCCTGCTAGTTCTTCTTCAACAGCTTAAGGCGCACGGTATGTTTGAGATGAAACCCGATCTAGAACTTAAAAATTTAATCGAATCTCTAACTAAAAGGTTGAGGCTATTTCTGTGCAACAAAAAGCCTATCCCCATCATGAATGTTAACTCCAACCCATGTAATGTCTATTTGAGTCCCGAGCACCCCCGACTCCTATTGTCCTCTCTATGCCTATGAACAACAACAATTAGAGCAAGATAATGTTTACTCCATTAATAACTATCATATTCCTAATGCCCCATGGAGACAACATCCTGAACTTTAGTTGGCTAAAACAATCAACAAGTTTCACCTCCGTGGTTTAATAACCAAAATGTTAGGCAAGCAAACAACTATAATCAAGCTCCACCTAGGCAAGGCCAGTGGCTAAGTCGTGGAAATTATAATAATTATAACAACCAAGCTAACCACGACAAGGTTTAGCACAAGGTCGTGGTAATTATAATAGTTATAATACCAATAGAGGTATCGTTCGCGGTTAATAATAGTAACTATCACAACCCACCCATAAATAATCAACGGAGATAGTTCCACCGCACCACCCAGTGACTACTACACAATCACATCCGGATCGTATAGACGCCTTTATACAAGTTACCCAACAACTTTTCCAATCAATGACTCAATCAAACCAACAAATCTTACAATCCATAAATCAGGGCATACAACAGTTAGCCCAAGAGAAAGCCCAACCAAAAGGCGTGTTTCCAAGACAAGCCATACCCAACCGTAAAGCAACAAACACAGCCTTTGAGGTAAACGGTAATACTAGTATGTAAACGACAATAGTAGGTGACCTAAATGCCATCACCACTCTCCGTTCTGGAAGAGTGGTTGATAACAAAGTAACTATGCCTATAGTTACCCCATCAGAACTCCCTACACCGGATATTGAACTAGATACCGAAGTAGAAACTGAAGACCCTACCACTATAGAGGTACCAGTTAAACAACAAACTAAGAAACAGAAAGCCAAGGTAACACATCAAGTCGAGCCATACGCTAAATATAGAGCAGAACCACCATTCCCTCGGTTAGCCATGCTAACCAGGGATACAAACTTTGAGGAGATTAGAAACGCTTTTCAAGAATCTAACGATAAACCTTCCTTTTCTCGAAGCTATTAAAAGCTCCATAACCACGCTTAAGTTTCTAAAAGAGTTGTGCACTACTAGGCGAAGACCAACATACCTAAAGACGCCTTTTTAACCGAATAGTTCCCAACTTTATCCGAAAAAATAATGGAATCGTTAAGTACAAGGGACCCCGTCGCCCCATCAGTAAAATGCACCTTAGGAGATTCCTACACGACGACCGCTTTATTAGACCCGGTGGGCGAAAGTGTTAACTTACTCCCCGTATTACTTGTATAAACAAATAGGTCTACAGAAATGTAACCTACAAAAATAACGCTTGCAATTAGCGGACAGTGTCAATTAAGTATCCTAAGGGTGTAGTGGAAAACGTGCTTGTTAAGGTTCGTGGATTTTTACTATCCTGGCTGATTTTGTTATCCTCGATACGTAAGTCACCAACGACTGTGCACCGATCATCTTAGGGCCCCTTCTTAGCAACCGCCAACGATTTATAAATTGCCGTGATGGTAAGATGTCCTTATCTTTTGGCCATCTTACGGTTGAGGTAAATGTTTTAAAATGATGAAACAATTACCGATTCGCCTATAGATGGGGAGGTTAGCATGATCGAGAGTTTAGCTCAAGATTATTTTAACAACACGCTTTCGAAAACAATATGTACAAATTCTTTTCTTTTGAACTTCAGATTTTGTAAATGACTCCTACTTAGAGGAAGTCAACACCATCCTTGAGTCCACACCAATTGTAGACCCTTTCGGTTTGCTTCATATACTCAAGATGAAGACTTGCTACCTAAGCAAGTATTCATTATGCAAAATGAGGACCCCCGACGAAACATCTATTGATTTTCCTTCCACCCCAAAGTCTTAAACCTCTTCCCCGAGTTAAAATATATTCAACTTGATTCGATGGTAGTCATCCGGTTATAATATCTTCTCTTATCTAAGAATGAAAAGACACGCTTTTAATCCGGGTGATTAGGGAACATCGGTCGGCGATTGGTTGGTCCCTAGCCGACATTAAGGAATTGACCCTAATGTTTGCACTCATCGTGATCCATTTGGAGGATAATGCGAAGACTTCTTGCGAACCCCTCGCCGCTTGAACCCCCGCCATGAAAGAGGTGGTTAGGGAAGAAGTTTTACGATTACTTCGATCACGGGTATCATATACCCAATCTCGATAGCGAATGGGTAAGCCCCATTCATGTAGTTCCTAAGAAATCGGAGTTTCCATGGTAATGTAGCGGGAAGGGTGACTATGTTGTCACACAAGGTCCTATGAAATGGAGGATCTGTATTGATTACAGACGTTTAAATGCTATGACACGAAAGGATCACTTTCCTTTACCTTTTATAGATCAAATGCTCGAACGCCTAGCTGGTCATGCTTTTTATTGTTTTCTGGATGGCTACTCAGGCTATTTTCAGATTATTATTGATATTGATGACCAAGAAAAGACTACCTTCACATGTCCCTTTGGAACGTATGCCTATAAACGAATACCTTTTGGCCTTTGTAATACCTTCCAGCGGTGTATGGTTCATATATTTAGTGACATGGTAGAGCGCTTTATGGAAGTTTTCATAGATGATTTTTCTATCTATGGAGACTCCTTCATAGATTGTTTGTCTAACCTGTCTAAGGTTTTGACACGGTGTGAAGAAAAGAGCCTCGTTTTAAACTGGGAAAAGTGTCATTTCATGGTGAAAAAGGGCATAGTACTAGGTCACATCGTATCTAGTGATGGCATCGAAGTAGATAAGGCCAAACTAGATAAGATAGCGACCCTACCTAAACCACGGACTGTCTGTGATATTAGAGCATTTCTAGGCCATGCAGGTTTTTATAGGCGGTTTATTAAAGACTTCTCGAAAATAGCTAGGCCTTTAACTAATCTGCTTTTGAAAGATGCAATCTTTGATTTTAATTTTAACTGTAAGCAGGCTTTTGAAACTTTAAAAGCTGCCCTAACGTCTGCACCAGTTATACAGCCTCCCGATTGGTCTAAACCTTTCGAACTCATGTGTGATGCTAGTGATTATGAAGTTGGTGCAGTCTTGGGACAAAAACTAGATAATAAGTCCACTGCTATTTATTATGCTAGTAAAACCTTAAACGATGCTCAACGGAATTAGTCAACTACGTAAAAAAGAATTCTTAGTCATTCATTTATGCTTTAGATAAGTTTCATCCTTATTTGGTTGGTTCTAAAACTTTAGTTTACACGGACCATGCAGCCCTTAAGTACCTTCTTGCAAAGAAGGATGCTAAGCAGAGATTAATCCGATGGATCTTTCTCGTGCAAGTGTTCACATTAGAAATAAAGGACAAAAGAGAGGTCGAAAACGTAGTTGCCGACCACTTATCTAGACTCACAAACGACGATCAGAGTGATTCTGAGTTCATACCAGACTCTTTTCCTGATGAGCATCTGTATGCAATCTTTTTAGTACCATGGTATGCTGACATTGTAAATTATTTAGCGGCTGATGTTATGCCTTATAATTGGTCAAGAAATGAACGTAAGAAGTTCTTGGCCAGAGTTAAGTTATACTACTGGGATGAGCCATACCTTTTTAAGTATTGTGCGGATCAGATTATTCGTCGTTGTATTCCCCAGTGGGAATACAATAAAGTTCTATCATTCTACCATGACAAAGAGTGTGGTGGCCATTTTAGTGGGATGAAAACAGCCGCTAAAGTGCTTCAATGTGGTTTTTATTGGCCTACCCTTTTTAAGGATACCCAAGTGCATTGCAAGACGTGTATTCGTTGCCAACAACTTGGGCAAATCACGAAGCGTAATATGATGCCATTAAATCCAATCTTGATAGTAGAAATTTTTGATGTTTGGGGCATTGATTTCATGGGTCCTTTCCCTCGCTTCCCACGGTTTCATTTATATTCTAGTTGCCGTGGACTACGGTCTAAATGGATAGAGGCCCTAGCTTGCCGTAGCAATGACCATAAGACCGCTTGTATTTTTATTAAAGAATATATTTTCTGTCGGTTTGGCATTCCTAAAGCCATCATTAGTGATGGTGGAACACATTTTTGCAACAGAGTTGTTGCATCCCTAGTGAAAAAGTATGGAGTTACACACAAAGTAGCAAATCCGTATCATCCACAAACTAGCGGACAAGTAAAAGTTTCTAATAGGGAAATCAAAAAGATTTTAGAAACAACTGTAAACCCTGATAGGAAAGACTGGTCGAAGCGTCTATCGGATGCCTTATGGGCGTATAGAACTGCTTTCAAAACTCCTATAGGTATGTCTCCCTTTAGACTTGTATTTGGGAAACCATGTCATTTGCCCGTTGAATTAGAGCACCGTGCTCTGTGGGCTATAAAAAGCCTTAACTTCAATATTGATGAGGCAGGTGTCAAACGCAAGTTGCAATTGAATGAGCTTGAAGAAATCCGTAGCGATTCTTACGATCTCGCAAAGGATTATAAAGCTAACATGAAACGTGTTCATGATAAGCAAATCTTGCGCAAAGAGTTTGTAGTCGGTCAAAAGATCTTGCTTTACAACTCCCATTTACATATTTTCCTAGGAAAACTAAAATCCCGTTGGTCTGGCCCTTTTCTGGTTACTGAAGTCACCCCTTACGGGGCAATCACCTTGGTAAATCCAAATGACAATAGTACGTTTCAAGTTAATGGTCAACGGTTAAAACATTTTCACGAACTTCTGTCCCCTGATGTAGAGGAAGTCTTTTTACAGGACCCTGTCTATGAGGATTGACCTTTGTCATTGGTGTACTTCCTTTCACTTCCATATAGTGGTAAGTGCACCATTCAAGTAACCGGGCCCTCCCTATGGAGTGTGTGGCTGTAAGTACCGGATCCTAAGTCCACGGTTAACATAATTCACGTTTTCCACTTTTGCATGTTTTCTCGGTTTTTGAGTCATGTTCCTCTAAGGGGTGAATTATGTATTTATTGTTTTTCATTTATCTTATAATAAACTAATAAAAATAAATAATAATAAAAAAATAAATAAAATACATAATAATAAAAAAATTCTTAATCATAAAAATAACAATCCAACAAGTCTTGGGAATCTGACTTTAAACAACCCGCGTTAGAACAAATTTTGTGTTTAAAAATTTGTTTGGGGGTGGGAAATCGGTTTCTCCATCTGGATTGCTCGAACTTTCCGTTTGTGTTGCTTAGGCCCATTACTTGTAGTTCAATTGGGTTGACGTAATCTTAACTTAGATTTCCTTCGTTCGCATAACTTACATCACACACGCACTTCGAGGCATTTTTCCACCCTTTTATACGTCACCCATAGTTGGAATTGAGTGTTTTATGGATCATTGATTGGAAATTCTCTATTGATCATTTCCATAACTCATTCGCCAAAATCGGGCCAGTAACGAAGCGGCAAATTGAGTTTGAAATTGCGCAAAAAATCGGAAAATTTCGGAATTCATACTGGGCTTGGGCCCAAACCGCACGCACGTTTGTGCGTCTCCTTCCTTCCCAAAAACAAACGCACGGTTTCTTTCTTTTTCGTCAATCCCGCCGGTTATCAAGGTAAAACAAACCTTGAACACCAAAATAAAAAAAAAAAAGAGAGAGAAGAAAACCTAACTACACCCACACCAACATAATCAAATCCAACTAAAATCTTCTTTAAACCATTAATACCACCACCCCAAACTCCAAAACCGCCACCAATCCAAGTAACCACCACCACCACCACGTTGTTTTAGTTGTTTTCTTCTTCAATCTCGCCTCCCCCACAAGATACAAAACCATTAGTTGTCTCGAAACTTCAATGTCGCTACGACGAAAAATTTTTCGAGCACGCGTTTTGAGTCCGACAGCCTTCGCCATTTTACGACGCGGAGATGATTAGGAGGCATTGAACGGACTTTGGTACTTTTCGACCGAGGAGTTCTATCACCATGATTTGGTAGAACAATTTTATAAGAAGTGAGAATTGGAGGGGGATAGGATTTTCATAAAGGTAGCAGGAGTGAGGACGGAAGTAATGAGACAGTTGTTGGCTGAACTATTAGGAATTACGCTTGAAAGTAACCTGGTAACGACAATTCAGGTATCCCAAAGATAATCTTTGAGTTCCTGCTTTGATGAAGGATACTGTCATGGAGGGTGAATACAATCCGACATCTCATTGCGTTCGCCAATCAACCGAGAACCAATCAACCGGGTCAGAGCTCGGTGGATTGGTAGGAACGCCCTCGAAAGACAAAGTCGCTGATATCGGCCGCAATGTCCGCATGTTCTCTCGGATTTTGCAAACAAATAAGTATAATTTCTGCATCATTGATTTAATATTTAATGTGATTCGAGGAGTGGGGAAGAGCTTGGCCTCTTCCGTATTGATCACTAAGATCATGCTCTCCTTTAGAGCTGCCGCAAGATCTACTCCTATTAAGATCAAATTACATTCTAATGCAAGTATCTATATGGATTGCATCCAAGAGACTTGGCCGTTGTCCAAGAAAAAAATGATGAGTCGGAGGATGAAAAGGAGGATATGACATGTCCGGATGAAGATGCATTAGATAAATGTAGTTCTAATTTAGAACGATGCAAGTATTGCAAACTGCCTTGCGTTTATGGTATTTGTGAAGATATCCGAGATAGACAGATTGTAATTCGAAAGAAGCAAACGAACCTTCGCACGAGACTTGAAATGCTCGGAAGGGTTCGGGGCGATATCCCGCCTAACATGGAGACTATCCACCAAAGATCAACAAGCCCGGTATGCGAAAGATCTCGGTCGAGATGGAAGCACGAAGACTTGTTCGAATAGAGATGTTACGACGCATGCCACCGTGGAGGAATTGGTTTCAGCCGAGTCCGACAGCATGAGCGTCGTCGCCGGGCGACGATGGTTCAAGCCATTCTCCATCCCAGGCCAATCTCCATCTCGTGGTCCATCTTCATCACAAACTAGGTGTTCACCATCAGTTGTGTTCGCTGTTATTTCATAGTTTTTATTGTTTTATTAGTTGAAATTTAATTAAGTAGTTAAATTTAAATATTAATGTGTTTGTTTTATGTTGTTTGGATTTAAATTTTATTTTTAATATAATTGGTTAATTTCGAGTACTGCTTGTTTTTATCATTAATCCCACCTTCCCGACTTGTTTGGGGGTGGTAATATTTATACCGAGCATAATTCGTTATATAATCATCCGCGATAAAGTAGTCTTGAAGGAAAGGTTGATAATTTGGCCGATATCGGTATATCTATGATTTGTGTGGTGGTAGCATGAAATGTAGGAGAGTTTAGAAGTTACTATTCTAAATCCATTATGAAAGATACCAGGATTTTTAGAAAATCATGAAAATGGTTTGTTTCCGTTTTCGGGTTTGGAATTTTTCTATTTCCGGAAATTGCCTTAACACAATTTGGGAACTTGCCGATTCGTTTTGGAAGCTCAAAACCTATTTAAACTCCCTTCATTCTACACTAACAAACCACACTACACCCCACCATCATCCCGCACCTTTCACTCCAAGTTTTTCCTTCTTTTTCTTCCAAATTTCTGTTTCAGCACTTACGAGCGCCCACCAGCCCTTTTTTAGTCGAGCGACCCGCCCAAAACACTGTAATTTAAAAACCCACGAAGCGACCGCCCCGCCTTCGCTAACGCTGGAAATTTCAATTTTCGTGAGGGTCACCCGTGGATTTTTTGAACTGCTCAAAGAGTAGTTAAGATGACATCTCCTATAGTCATACCTGAATAGTCTTTCAAGATGTGTTGGGCACCGAGACCTATGGACATTGGTTCGCATAATGGATCCTCGCATTAGGATGGCGCCATCTACCGTAAGTGATGACGATTCATATTCACCACAGCTTACTGCTTATTTCTACGACCATGTTAAATTCTATTGTAATCAGGATGGAGAACAAGAATTCTCCGTCGTAGTCGAAGACACGACACATCAATTCGATAAAAATGTGGTCGCTTTAGTTTCGTGGATTACCAATACCGATCCTCGCTCACACACATGGGCATATATGACCGATAATGCATATCTTTATGATTATACATATTTCCATGAGTATTATAGGGGAGGGGTATTTCGAGTAATGGACCAGGGGCGATATAGCATTGCCCTTGGTAGCCTTTTCCTAAACGTAGGGACCACCATGTTATTCATCCTGATGAATATTTTGGGGGAATGGCAGTTTATTTCTACAAACAGTACTGCTGGTGACATTTTCCTCGCTTTAGCTGAGGGACGTCGCCGATATGACATTCCCCGAGTTTTAGTCGCTAGTCTTAAGAGAGCCCAAACCATGAGGCGTAAGTATCTTCTTATGCCTGTGTTGGTAAGCCGCATCATGCGTAGTTGTTTACCTGTATTTTGTGCACAATTCACAGATTGGAAAAGGGTTGAAGTCATGAGACCCACTAATTGGGTGGTTTGCTCATTGCAAATAATGACTTGGCCGGGACGGCAGGTGCAGACTCAATTGGTCGCCCCGTACATCGCATCAGACATAATAGCACTTAACAGGTTAGCATTAGTAGATGATAAATGGCGGAAAGCGTGGCAAATTATAATGGACTGGCAGGATGCGAAGGAACCTCGTCTCATTAACGAGGAGGAAGATGTTTAAGCGGGAGATAAGGTAAGTTTTTAGTTTTGTTAGTGTCTGTTTATGTCCCAAGCAATTTAATTCAGTTAACCCCATAATGGGTGGAACTCTTATAGAGTTGCTTCAGTTTTTATTTCCTATATTAGTACGTTATAACTTTGTTTTGCAGATGTTCCTGAATTTCACACGTTTCAATGGTATTTTTCCTACCCTCTTTATTTACAATACTTTAGGGACAAAGCATGCTTCTTGTTTGGGGGCATAAAACACGCGGTAATTAAGGCATCTGTTAGGATATAGATATGTATAATATGCATTTGTTTTCTAGTTAAAGTTTCAAAAATTTTCAAAAATATAAATAAATAAGTTTATGCTATACACTTAGGAATATTGGTATTGTTTTCTTTCTTTATGCTCTTAACAATCTAGAAGTCTCACGTAGCTTTTGCATCAGAATAATTGTTAGAAACTTAGGTTAATATGTAGGTAATAATCTTTGCATCTATCTATAAATATATTACATGAGTATCTATGATTGTTAGCAGTAAGTTTCTGAAATCTAGGCTAGAGTACTTATTCTACAAATCCTGTGAGAATATAGCCTAAAGCCTTATATGAGCGAAACATTTGAGAAATGACACAAGGGAGAAGTAAAATCCAGATAGAGAAATCACACGTCCACTTGCTTGATCACTATGCCATATCCTAAGCGAGAATTTAGGCCCTCTTTGGATCGATATAGCCAGAAATTCAAACCTATGAATTATTTTCCGCTAGTCGCCCCTCTGAGCCTTTCTTTAGCCTTTCATAACCCACAAATCCTTTACCCTGTTACAAAAACAAAACAAAAAAAATAAAAAATAAATAAAATCAACCTACCCAATCTAGAATAAGTCTGAGAATAGAATGAGGAAGAAAGAAGAAGAGAAAAACCGGTGTAAACAAAAGTTAGTTAATTGCTTCAGAAAATAAAGAAAAGGAGTTTCCATCCAAAGAAAAGAAAAAAAAAATAAAATAGAATAAAAGGAGTTAAAAGCCAAAGAAAAAGAAAAAAATATAGCTAAGGATGGAAACAAAGTGTAGAAGCAAAAGTAAATAACAAGGTTTTCTCTAAGTTACATAATATGAAGACTCTACTATCTCAGACTTGTCCTTTTGAATATCCATTTCCTTCCTTCTTAAACCATCTCCTAATCCCCGCAACACCTAATAAAGACCTCTAGCTCAATTAGGAATAGGTTAGTGTGATAGTAAGTGGTAGATGTGTTTGATCGACTCCGGCTTCCTTGTTGTCATTGAGATTGTAAGGTAAAGTGTGCCCACTGCACACTGGAGTAGCGAAACTTGAGCGGAAAAATCAGAGTGGTTTTCGTCTTGACATTTATGTGAGGACCTACTTAAGGACGCTATTCCGAAGTTTTCAAAACAAACCCGGTGGAAATCCGGCAAAATTCGAAGTTCAAACAAACCCGGTGGAAATCCGCAAAAAATTCAGCCTCGCGGCGCAAAAGCTCAATGTAAACTTCAAGTTCCAGTGACTTGAGCTGGTCGCTTTGATTTAAGGCGCGTGTCGCTCGGGGCTCCAGCGTGTGTGGCGCTGGTCGCCTCCTTTTGGCAGCAGTCGCTCCGTTTTTTTAGGAACTTTCAATTGCTGAAATGGACGACCACAGTTAGAATCAAACAAGGGTGGGTGGGTGAAATGGGACTTTAAGAAAAGTACTTATACTACGAAAACAATGCGAAAGTGAACTAAGATGGCAGCGGCGCCATTTGATAAACGTAAAATAAATGATTTTACTAATGGTTAAAGCGATGAAACTCTAAACGAAAGTAAAACTACAACTTCTTTGTTACTAAATTTATCAAAGATTTCAACTCTCAATCCTATTGAGATATAGTGGAGTAGATGATTCGTTCCACTCCTAGTCCTTTCACATGTAATGTTTTCTAAGTTTAATCAATCTTAACTAAAGTCTAATGAGAGATTTACGAATTATAACTACGATACAACTACCCACAAGATATGACTAATTAACTACGGAATGCTGCGCTGATTCTATGATAAGGAATTAGGGGGGACTGATTCCACCTTAACTCAACTTAACTTACTAACGACGAATCGTTGTAATCCGAATTGAACTGCTACGCAGAACAATTGGTTCTTCCTAATCCCTAATTACACATGGCACTTTTACCAATTCATAACTAGCATGTGAACGATTAAACTCAATCTCATGGTGAATTAATCGTTTCTAGAGTGGAATAGAAATTACGACGACTCAACGATAATTGGAATCAAGCTTTCATCAAGGCTTCTCAACCCCCTCAAATGGAGGTTTAGCCAAGAATCATTCCGCAATCATTTCCATATGAATCTAAACTAAACATAATATCAAGATTCCAACTTTACTAATTTAACAAACAATAATTGAAATCTAATTAATAATTAAGAAATGATATCAACAAGAATTTAAACTAGATCTATAAATGTAATGACAAAAAAAAACAAATTGAATAATAATAAACAATTTTATTAATCTAATCAAATGAATAACAATATTTTAAGGGTTTAATCTAAAACAAGGAATGAAATGAAACTAAACTTAATTAAAAACCATTAAAACTAGAACTAGAAGCTATTCTAATGGCTACTTTCTATCCTAAGCTCCTAGATATCTTCAGATTTAAGTCTTCTTTGTTGATAAAGAGGAAATTAGATCCAAAAATCGTGCATGGGCTTGGAACCATGTTTTGGGCCAGAAAATCTGGCCCAAAACCCAATTCTTTCAGTCCAGAAAGGCCTCTTCAGCTGGAGTTGGCTTTGACAAACTTTATGTCCACTTTTACCCCTCTAATTTGGTCCAGACTTAGACCATTGGAAAGATCTTTCCGAGCTGGTCGTTTTGACATAAGGTAGGCCCAATTCCGAGGTCTGAGTCCAAAGATATGGTCTTCGGAAGTTCTGCTGACTTTGTGCACTATTTCTGCCCGCGTGGACTTTGACTTTTCATCTTTTGATCGGGCTTTACAGAGGCTTTGTCTTCTTGAAAATTGGCCTTTAATCACAGAACTCCTTAGCAACCGACCTTTGCTCCTTTATCTCGCTAAAGTGACACATTTCCGCACATAATGGACTTTGAAGCCTGAAATGCATAAAAATACGTAATCAGTATTAACTCTTACTTATCATTCACATAATTGGTCTAAAAGTACGATTGTTAAGGGGTTAAAACTATAGTTTTGGGCTCTTATCATTACACGATGAAACAAAGTCTTCATGTTACAGGATAGGTTCCCACCATAGAGCAAAAGAAGTGAGCGTACTCTAGAGAAATATAACGTACAACTGATCTAGACGCTAAATTTTGGATACAAAATATGGTCTTGATGTACTCCATTCTAATGCATCTTTATCCAAAGTTGCGCCATGCTTTGCTGCCGAGTCTGCACTGAAATTATCTTCTCTCTAAATGTTTGTTATCTTGTAGGTGATCAAGTTTTGAGTGGCTCTTTCCCATCTCGTTTTCAGTTTCCAAGGAAGGTGGCCATTTGCGAAAGAATGAGCAACCGATTGGGAGTAAGTTTCTATCTAGATTACCTTCTAGCCATGGGCAATGGCACTCTTTGCTGCTAATATGAGTGCAATGCTTTCTACCTCATAATTTGTAACCACCCCAGGACCTTGTGCTAGAATTCCAAGTAAATTAGATTGATAATCTCTGAAAGTTAAGCCAGCACCTCCACGTCCCGGGTTTCCAAGTGAGCATCCATCACAGTTAATTTTAATCAGTCCTTGTTCAGGTGGATACCAGTTAACTTGTTGGATTGCACTAAATGATTTAGGCTTGCATTCGATATCCAAAAAGTGGAGAATATCGAGTTCAGCAACAGTGTTATACATGTGACTTTTGGACAGACATCCAGTAGTTTGAATGCCTTTCCTTACCTGTTTCCTTATGTGGCTGTAGCTGAAGCTTGAGTTATTGTATCATTGAGAGTTTCTCATCTTCCAATTGGCTACTAGCATACATAGAACTGCAGAAGTCCACAACTCTCTGATAAAAGGACTTGCAAATCTTTGGGCTTTGATTAGTCCTTTTATGTCTACCATTCCATTTTCTATTTGCGGATTCAAATGGAATATTTGGAGAATCCATTCCCAAAGGGCATGAGAGGTGGGCAACTCCATAACAATTGTTCTTAACTCTCTTCCTCATCTTTTTATCCATCACATCTAGAATTAATCGGAATGCCTTTACGCTTGAACTTGACATCCGTTGGAATGATTCTTTGCAAGACTTTCCATGCAATTCCAGCTATCTTGGGGTGCATGTAGCTGTCCCAGATGGTTGATCCCCACCAAACAACTACCCCCTTCTCCTTGATTGTTTCAAAAGTAGAGAACATCGATAATTTCCCTTCCTTATCCGGTTTCCAAATTCTTCTATCCTCAAGTTCGGGACTGGGAGGCAGCAGAGAATTTAGATCCATTGCTAGATTAGCAAAGATATAGATCAAAATATCAGGGAAGCTCCACTATTTGTTCACAATTAAGTCCCAAACTTTAGTGGAGTGGTTACTCCAGTCAAAATGTGGATGCAAGGCCAACACCGAGTTTGGACCAGTGATAAGAGCCCAAAACTGTAGTTTTAACCCTTTAACAATCGTACTTTTAGACCAATTATGTGAATAATAAGTAAGAGTTAATACTGATTACGTGTTTTTATGCATTCCAGGCTTCAAAGTCCATTATATGCAGAAATGTGCCACTTTAGCGAGATAAAGGAGCAAAGGTCGGTTGCTAAGGAGTTATATGAATAAAGGCCAAGATTGAAAGAGACAAAGCCTTTGTAAAGCCCGGTCAAAAGCTGAAAAGTCAACACGAGCAGAAATAGTGCACAAGTCAGCAGAACTTCCGAAGGCCGTATCTTTGGACTCAGACCTCGGAATTGGGAGTATCTTATGTCAAAACGACCGGCTCGGAAATAGCTTTCCAATGGTCCAAGTCTTGGCCCAATCAGAGGAGTAAAAGTGGACGAAACATCTGTCGAAGCCAACTGCAGCTGAAGAGCCCATTTTGGACTAAAGAAATTGGGTTTTTGGCCCGATTTTCCGGCCCAAAACATGGCTCCAAGCCGATGCACGATTTTTGGATCTGAAAGTATAAAAACAAAAGCTTGACTCTTTGTTAATGGAGTTAGGTTAGGAAGCTAATGTTAATGGAGTTTAGGGTTAGAAAAAGATAGATCTAGATTAGTTTTTAGATCTAGATCTAGTTTTTTTTACATTCATTCAGTTAGTTAGTTTAGAATCATATTTTAGTTTTTAGAATAAAGTATTAGTTCTTCATTTCAATTTAGATTATTGCTTAAATTCTTATTTAGATTTAGTTGTCTTAAATTCATAATTAGTTATTCACAATCTTAGTTCTAAATTAGTTTTAATTTCAGTTTAATTTAATTATGTCTTATTGTTATTATTGTTCTTGTGTTGGGAATGGTAGTATAGAAATTTCACATTAAATCATTACTCTCACCATTGTTCCTTTTGGGTTTGATTAGTTGAATTTGTTTAACTCTAGAGAGTTAAGAGTGGATGAATCCTTACTCATTATATTGCATGATTATGTTTTGAGAGTAAGAAGAATTAATTTAAACGTAAGAACGGTAGGATTACGTATTAGTGTTGTTAACATTAATATTTAGGATTCTACTATTTTTACGGGTTATCAAATGGCGCCGCTGCCATCTTAATCTCGTTCTAGACAAGAATTCAATTGCTTGAATCCAAGGGGCAATCCCCCATTCTCTACCCACCCACCCTTTTAATTTTTCATTCTTATTTCTTGAATTTTCGAACTGCTCAATCGCTTCAAGCATAGGGGTCTGCGGATTCACAGAGAAAAACACTGCGGTGAAGGTATTTCTAAATTTTCGAAAATTCTGAAAATTTTCATATATAATATTTAATGTGTTGGTGATTTACTGGAATATTTTCAGATTTTTCAAAGTTGGTTTACCTTGTGAAAAAAAATACGATCTTTACAGTGCTGCATTTCAGTTTTCACACCGTATGTCCTTGAAAAACAGACGAGTAAGGTTACTTAGGGAGTTCTAAAAATTCTATAATTTTTAAAGGAGTATCTATCCTAAGTCAGGAGTTCGTAGTAAATATTTGATGAGTTTTTGATTTGTTTTGACCTCCTAAATAGTAGAGTGTTTCCAGTGTGTTTCTACAGTGTTGCAAACACTTAATATCTGGAACACCAGCCGATAAGGAGAGGTTGTAGAACTCCAATTGCTCTAAAATTTTTACTGGAATAAGTAGGATTTGTCAGGAGTCTCCAGTAAAAATTTGGAAATTGGCTTTGTTTTCATGGGTTAACCATTCGGTTGTTTGTATTGTGTCTGAAAACTGTTTTGCAAACTTTGCAGGGCAGTTGAGGGACTTTCATAGCTCCGATTGATCTGAAATTTTACAGGCTACTTGATAGACGTCTTAGCAAATTACTGTAAAAATTTCAAATTTTTTGGAGTAATATAAAAGGCCTAAAACTCAAACACCCTGAAGCGCGACCCGCGCCCTAAGTAAGCAAGCTTAATGCGCTCAAAACAACACTGAAGCGAAACCCAGCTCAAACACTGGACATCTAAATTTCTTGAGCGCGACCCGTGCCCTAAGCAAGCGCACCTGCACTCAAAACACTGGAAGCTGAGCGACCAGCGCTAAAACCGACCAATTCGACCAGCTCACTAGACATTCACAAAACCCCGAGGGCGCTTCTTCCAAGGAGAGCGCACCACCATACTGAAATTTTTATTTTAGCCTGATTTCCACATTTTTCTTTCGAACTTCGATTTTTCAAGTTTTTCAGTGTTCTAACTTGTTATATACACTGAACACGCGTAAACAAGACGTTATTCATAAGCGAAGCAAGGACGCATTCAGGCACTCCATCTTCCACTCCTCGCCTCTTCGGTCAGAGGAGTTTTAATTCTAGTATAATCAGGCTTGTTTTTCGTAGAAATAAATACAACACACCTATCTAGAAATTTCACACACTACACTTGCATAAATGGCTAAAGAACAAGAAACTCCTCTCTCTGATTTTTATAAAGCCCTAAACGATGGCCCTAAGTCGTGCATCGTTCTTGAAGACCTAGTGGGGGATTTTCGAATCCCCCCTAATATATTTAACTTGTTACCGGTTTTTCATGGTTTAGACCACAAAAAGCCTTACCAGCACATGCGTAGGATAGACCAAGTTCTCACTACATTCCATCATCCTAGCGTAAGTCCAGATCAAGTTAAACTTAGGGTGTTTCCTTTCACCCTAGCCGATAAGGCGGCGTCTTGGTTAACGCCCAAATGCCAAACTCGTGGACTCATGGGCTCAACTTGTTCAATTGTTCATGGAACAATTTTACCCACCACTAAAGAGACGGATGAAATGCTTCACAAGATTCATTTCTTCAGCCGTTAATCCTCATGAATCCTTTTCATAGGACTGAATTGTTTCAATCGATCTTCTCATTGAATGCCCATCCACAATCTTCGCGAAAAGACACGCTTTGTTCGTGCTTTCTTCAAGGGCTTTCACATTATCATAAGGAGGTTCTAGATATCATGACTGGGGTAGTTTTCTTAGTAAAGGAGCCTTGGAGGCTTATAAATTCTTAGAAGATCAATCTAAGAAGAACAACAATTGGGGAGGTAACGATTCCTCCCGCTCCTCTCCTTCTTCTCTTGAGGTTAAATATGATCCCGAGTTTAAAACTCTTATCGATGCCCTCACTAAGAAGGTAGATGCCATCTCTGTTCAACAACAACCCACTCCAGTCATGAACATTAACTCTACTCATTGTAATGTCTGTTGTAGTCTTGAGCATTCCGACTTCTATTCTCCTCTTGTCTATGCACAAACACCACCACAACCATCACACTTCAACCAGTTAACTCAACATCAAGGACAAGGAAACTTAGGTGACCAGAATAGAGGTTTAGTACCCATAACCCAGAACTATCAACATCAAGACATGAACACTTAACAAGCTTTAATTCCAATACAACCATCTACAGACAAAGTAGTAGTGACCTTGTTGGAGAAACAAAATCAAATTATGCAACAAAACTCCAACTTGATGAAAGATCAGCATGATCAAAACTCTAATATGATAAAACAAACGATGCAAATGATGCAGTTTTTGTGGCAAAAGGTTATTGACATGTCTTCTAACCAAAATAATAACCAAACCGGCGTGTTTCCAAGTCAAGCAATTACCTAATCCTAAGTCAACAAACACCGCCTTTTGAAATAAACGATTTTCTTGTAATGGTAATATAAACCAAAGGGGACCTATAGGCAGTCACTACCCTTCGCTCGTAGGCAGTAGTTGATAACCAAGTGACTATGCCTAAAGATTACCCACAAACTAAAAATGATACCATACCAAATACTATAATAGAAACTGAAGACCCTACAACTGTAGAAGTACCAGTTAAACCACAACCAAAAGGGAAAACATTACAAGACCCAATAATAGAAAGTGAAGACCCTACACCTGTAGAGGTTCCAATATGGACACCTAGATGGAAAACGGATAGAGATAAAGCAAAGACTAATAAAACTTTTATCCCTTCTGCTAAAAATAGCGATAAAGCACCATATCCCCAAAGACTAGTTGTGTTTAAAAAGGACGAGAATTTTGATGAGATTAGGGAAGTGTTTAAAAATTTGACTATAAACCTACCTTTTCTAGAAGCTATAAAAAGTCTACCTGAACACGCTAAGTTTCTAAAAGAGTTGTGCACCAAGAAGAGGAAAACCAACATACCCCACGAAGCATTCTTAACTGAACAATATCCCTCTTTATCTGAACATAACAGAATTGTTAAGTACAAGGACCCTGGTCGTCCTACTGTACAATGCACCTTAGGTGATACCTTCATAACAACTGTTTTATTAGACCTAGGGGCGAGTGTTAACTTACTCCCTTTTTATTTATATAAACAACTAGGTCTAACAAAACTTCAACCAACCAAAATGACTTTGCAGTTAGCCGATCGTTCTATTAAGTATCCCAAGGGTGTAGTTGAAAATATTCTCGTTAAAGTTCAAGATTTTTACTATCCAGCTGACTTTGTTATTCTTGACACAGAAGTTGCTCATGATTCCATTCCCATCATCTTAGGGCGTCCTTTCTTGGCAATCGCCAATGCCCAAATCAATTGTCGGGATGGCTCAATGACTCTTTCTTTTGGAAATCTTTCTATAGAACTTAACATGTTTAGACAAAAACAGGGACAACTAGGTTTGCCTATAGAAGGGGAAGTGAAGTCCATTGAGAGTTTTGTACCTCACATTAGTGCGGCTGACACTTTAGTCCCCACACTAGTAGATATCCCTCTTATGGAAGAAGACAAGGATCACAATTTCTACTCCCTAGACGTAGATAACATCAAGGAGGATTTCCTTCGACTCTTTTGCAATCTTTCTTTGCCGCCTCACGAGTTCTCTCCTATTGACATCCATTCATCTCTTGATGCCATGACGGAAGAAGAATTTTTCGCCCTCTATCCCAGTGATTCTTCTTACCCACCTATTGAGGAATGTCTTGCATATCTCAAGGCCTCTGATGATATAGACCTAAGAACACTAGTTGAACACCATTCACCCACCTCACATCCTCATGTCACTCATTCACCTTCCATCACGAATGTTCCTCGCCCTCTACCTTTTCAAAGAACCATTGAGTTTGTACTTGACCTTGGCGTTTCTCCTATGCTTCATAACTATCTAAAACCAACTGGTGAAGAAGTAACACCCAAGGACAAGCCACCTGACACATTTTCATTTTTTCCATTTTTTCCTTCTCAAAATTATCCACATCCTACGTATCTTCCACAACCATCAATTTTCTCACGTTCATTTACTTGGCATCCCCTTCGTAAGAGGACAAAGAAGAAACTGTATGCTCAATTAGGTTTTAGATCTATAAGGCTTTGCTCTCATTCCACTAAGCTACGTCATAGGAAATCTTGGTGCTTAATTCTGTTTGATGGTGCATTCCATGTTAATTATTTGTGGAAAGACCCACAACTTTTTCGATTGTTTATATATGGTAAACTGCATTTTAATACATATATATTAGTAAGTCTAGGGAATCTGACTTTAAAAGACCCAAGTTTTCGTACAATACCAACTTTCTGGAGTATAGGCCAAACAAAAATTTCAAACTTAAAAAGAGTTTTCCAATTTTGTTTGGGGTGGTATGATTTTGGTATTCATTTTAAATCATGTTGCCACCCTAAGCCTGTCATGTTTACTTCGGTAGAGTTTGTGTTAGTTAGTACGTACCAGTTTAATTGTGCTTCATATTATCATATCATCTTTACAATATTTATGTTACAAGTACTGCCAATTTTTGCCACGTTTCTATGGTAAATTCTTTCCTTATCTCTTTACACTTTGAGGACAAAGCGTTCGATTGTTTGGGGGTGGGATAGAAAAATTTGCAAAAATTAGACACTTTTAGGATGTAAATTACGCACTTTTATTTATAAAATGTTAAAAATTATAAAAATTAGTTAGTTACATAATTTAATTGTGCTATTGAATTGTTTCATGAACCCCCTTCTCCCAAATTGTTTGGGGGTGGTATAGAAACACGATGTAAATGTTAAGCACATATTAGGTTGTATATTACGTATTATTTGTCTTAAAAATAATAAAAATAAAAATAAAAAGTTTATGCTATACACTTAGGAATATTGATATTGTTTCTTTCTCTATGCTCTTAATAATCTAGAAGTCTCACGTAGCTTTTGCATTAGAATAGTTCTTAGAAACTTAGGTTAATATATAGGTAATAATCTTTGCATCTATCTATAAATATATTACATGAGTTTCTATGATTGTTAAGTTTGGCAGTAAGTTTCTGAAATCTAGGCTAGAGTACTTATTCTACAAATCCTGTGAGAATATAGCCTAAAGCCTTATATGAGTGAAATATTTGAGAAATGACACAAGGGAGAAGTATATTCCGAATAGAGAAATTACAAGTCCACTTGCTTGACCACTATACCATGTCCTAAGAGAGAATTTAGGCCCTTTTTGGATCGATATAGCTAGAAATTCCGACCTAAGTATATTTTCCGCTAGTCGCCCCACTGAGCCTTTCATTAACCCTTTCATAAACCACAAATCCTTTACCCTGTTACAAAACAAAACAAAATAAAAAAATTCAACCTACCCAATTTAGATAAGTCTGAGAATAGAATAAGGAAGAAAGAAGAAGAGAAAAACCTGTGTAAACAAAAGTTAGTTAATTGCTTCAGAAAATAAAGAAAAGAAGTTTCCATCCAAAGAAAAGAAAAATAAAAATAGAAATAAAATAAAAACTCCAAAAAAAATAGAATAAAAGGAGTCAAAAGCCAAAGAAAGAGAAAAAATAAATATGACTAAGGATGGAAACAAAGTGTAGAAGCAAAAGTAAATAACAAGGTTTTATCTAGTTACATAATATGAAGACTCTATTATCTCAGACTTGTCCCTTTTGAATATCCATTTCCTTCCTTCTTAAACCATCTCCTAATCCCCGTAACACCTAATAAAGACCTCTAGCTCAATTAGGAATAGGTTAGTGGGATAGTAAGTGGCAGATGTGTTTGATCAACTTCGGCTTCCTTGTGTGTCATTGAGATTGTAAGGTAAAGTATGCCCACTGCACACTCGAATAGCAAAACTTGAGTGGAAAAATCAGAGTGATTTTTGTCTTGACTTTTATGTGAGAACCTACTTAAGGACGTTATTCCAAAGTTTAGAAACTTAAACACATTCTGCATTTTTATAGCATTACTCATTGTATATATGTTTATTCGTAGATGATTGATTATTATGCATATATTAGCTTAGGTTTCGACATGATTATTCTATATTCATTGCTAGTGAGATGTATAGATAATTGAGACATAAATAAGGAAACAATAGTTTTATTTCTTAGTCATTGTAGTATAGATGAAGTTTGTGAGTACCTTCACTGGAAAACTCTCACGAGGCTATAACTCGCCCACTAGGGAATTCCTAGTGGTTTAAGGCCTTGTTGCATATGGTCAATGCAATCGCACTCAGTGAAACGAGAGTAGATAGAACTCCATTTTTGGTTACTTATTCTAATTTCTCATCTTTGCTTGAGGACAAGCAAAATGCTGTTTGGGGGTGGTTTGATAAGAGCCCAAAACTGTAGTTTTAACCCCTTAACAATCGTACTTTTAGCGAGATAAAGGAGCAAAGGTCGGTTGCTAAGGAGTTCTGTGAATAAAGGCCAAGATTCAAGGAGACAAAGCCTTTGTAAAGCCCGGTCAAAAGCTGAAAAGTCAACACGAGCAGAAATAGTGCACAAGTCAGCAGAACTTCCGAAGGCTGTATCTTTGGACTCAGACCTTGGAATTGGGAGTATCTTATGTCAAAACAACCGGCTCGGAAAGAGCTTTCCAATGGTCCAAGCCTTGGCCCAATCAGAGGAGCAGAAGTGGACAAAATATCTGTCGAATCCAACTGCAGCTGAAGAGCCCATTTTGGACTAAAGAAATTGGGTTTTGGGCGCGATTTTCCGGCCCAAAACATGGCTCCAAGCCCATGCACAATTTTTGGATCTGAAAGTATAAAAACAAAAGCTTGACTTTTTGTTAATGGAGTTAGGTTAGGAAGCTAATGATAATGGAGTTTAGGGTTAGAAAAAGATAGATCTAGATTAGTTTTTAGATCTAGATCTAGTTTTTTTTTACATTCATTTAATTAGTTAGTTTATAATCATATTTTAGTTTTTAGAATAAAGTATTAGTTCTTCATTTCAATTTAGATTATTGCTTATATTCTTATTTAGATTTAGTTGTCTTAAATTCATAATTAGTTATTCACAATCTTAGTTCTAAATTAGTTTTAATTTCAGTTTAATTTAATTATGTCTTATTGTTATTATTGTTCTTGTGTTGGGAATGGTAGTATAGAAATTTCACATCAAATCATTACTCTCACCATTGTTCTTTTTGGGTTTGATTAGTTGAATTTGTTTAAGTCTAGAGAGTTAAGAGTGGACAAATCCTTACTCATTATATTGCATGATTATGTTTTGAGAGTAAGAAGAATTGATTTATACGTAAGAACGGTAGGATTACGTATTTGTGTTGTTAACATTAATATTTAGGATTCTACTATTTAGACGGTTATCAACCAGCCTGGCCAATCATCTCTCCAGACGTCTAAAGAGTTACCTGAGCCAATAGTCTAGGATATATGCCCTTTCATCTCTTCCAAAGCCCATTTAAGCCCTTTCCAGATGGATGAGCATTTATGGCTTGCCAGCCACCTTCCATGTTTCATTTTATATTTCTGTACCATGTATTGTGACCACTGGTTGTCTGTCGTGATCATTTGCCATGCCAGTTTCATAAGAAATGTAAGGTGCAACTCCATCAGAGGTCTGAGGCCTAGCCCACCTTCCGCCTTTAGCTGGGAAAATTTCGCCCATTTAAGTGTGATAGTCTTTCTTACTGCTGGGTTTCCAGACCATATGAAGTTTCTGATGGCTTCTTCCCCTTCCTTTATACTCTTTCTCGGCCATTTGTAGATTCCCATGTTGTACACTGGTATGATGTTTAGTATAGACTGCACAAGGACCACTCTCCCCTGAAATGAAAGTAACTTTCCTGTCCATCCACTTGCTCTCTTTTTTATCTTGTCAACTAGAATTTGCATGCTGGATTGTGTGACATAACATTTGAATAGTGGTACCCCCAAATATACCTCAGGCAAGGAGCCTTCCTTCATGTCAAATATTGATTCCACCTTTCTTCTTTTGGTGTCTGTCATGCATCCAAGGAACACCTTGCTTTTTTCCCTGTTAATGAGCTGACCAGTCGCTAGTTGATAGTAATTCAAGCAATTTCTCAAGTGTCTGAGGCCTTGTCAACTTCCATTTGCAAATAGAATGATGTCATCCGCAAATAGAAGGTGTGATGGAGAGTATGTATTCCTAACAAATGCCATAGGGATGGTTTTGCCTGAAGTTTGTAGCCTCACTACACTTCTACTGAGAGCATCCTCCGCAATAACAAAAAGAAGAGGAGATAGGGGATCCCCTTGTCGAAGGCCTCTGCCAGTGCCAAAGAACCCACAAGGTCTACCATTGATCATATATAATAGAAATCTTTGTGCTGCTGAGAATGTTCTTGATCATGTCACAGAAATTTGGGCTAAATCCAAATCTCTCAAGTACCATAAAGAGGAAGTCCCAGCTGAGAGAATCAAAATGGCTTGTACTGACCAATTTCCTGAGCATTCTTGCATTTCGGGATCAACACCAGAAAATTTGAATTCATTCATTGCGGGATGATGTGATCAGTGAAGAAAGAACTAATAGCTCGACAAAGATCAGTGCTCACTATGCTCCAACATTTATGGAAGAACATGCCCTTAAATCCATCAGGTATTGGGGAGCTTTGTGGATCCATACCCATGACTGTGTCTTTTATTTCTCTCCATCTAGGTATAACTATGAGTATGTTATTTTGCAGTTCAGTAACCGCATGTGGGATGAGGTTCAATAGTTCCTAGTTCCACAGTGCAAGAATGGCTTCAAACTTGGCTTTATAGGCTTGTACCATGTACTCCTTCATGAGACATTGGTCTTGTAGTATAATACCTTCATCTGTCTTGATCTCCTCAATAAAATATTTGGACTGCCGAATTCTTGGTTTGGCCTGGAAATAAGCAAAGTTTCAATCACTTTCAAGCTCCTTTTTGATGCATGCTCTTTGTTTCCACATAGTTGCTTCAGTGTGCATGAGATTAGAGATGAGTTTTTCCATTTCCAGTTCTTATAAATGAAGTTGGACATCAAAATACTCCTGCTCTTGATGTTTTTGAATGTCTTTGAGGGATTTATTTGCTTGAGCAATTTTATCTCTAGTGCCCCAGTAAGTATTTTTATGCAGGCCTTTAGAGTATCCTTGAGTCTTTTGAGCTTGCGCATTACTAGACGAATAGGTCCATCACACATTGGCTCGTTCCAGCTTAATTTACCATGTTCATGAATTGATTGTGCTCTAGCCATATCTTCCTAAATCTGAACGGGACATTGTCAGGCCTAGTGTTTTTGTTGCACCATCCAATAACTGGTGAGTGGTTAGAGAACTTCTGTTGCAATATCTTGCATCTCTAGTTAGGATTCGCCAGCAGCTAGTTGTTACTAACGAGTGCTCTGTCTATCTTCGGCAAAATCCGTTTCTTCCCTATTTGTCTATTGCACCAGGAGAAGCTATGACCTAGGGTGGCCGTGTCCAGTAGAGAATTACTGTTTATGAAATCCACGAACTCATTCATTGCTCTTTGGTTCGGATACCTTCCACCTTTTTTCTTAGTTCTTGTGGTAATGGAGTTGAAGTCTCCAATTGCAATCCAGGAAGTGTTTAGTGCACCAATAACCCCAAGTTCTTCCCATAAAGCTCTTCTTTGTATGTAAAAACATTTGGCATGGACAAAAGAGATAAAATGCTAATTCATATTCACAGTGATATGTTGGTCATTAATGGCAACCACATTCACCGCTAATCCATTTTCAAAAAAACCCAGATATTGCCTGTTTTGTTAACCGAGTGGTTATGAGCAAAAATATTGTTGTAGCCCTTGTTGATCAGCCATAAAGGAGTAACAGTGGGAGCTATAAGAGGTTCCGCCAAACCAATCATGTCTGGCTTGTACTTCTGTATGATTTCTTCCAAGTATAACTGAGGAGATGTTCTTCTCATTCCATGAACATTCCAAAATAGGACATTTCATTGATTATGTTGAGTTATTTTTCCTTGCCCATGTAGATGGAGGAGAGTGCTCCTGCAACATCCATTCTGGCTTATACTTTTTCTTTGCTATCATTTGCCCTAGTTCTTCACCAGCCTCTTCATTCTCATCATCCGCAAAATCAGGCCAGTTGATCGATCTCAACAGGGAATTAGCCTCATTTAATAATTTGGACCTATTTCCATCTCCAGAGGACGGGATGGGTGGTTCAACATGTCCTGTCGATGTAGATGAATAGGAGTCTAAGCCTTGACTATTCGATCCCTTAACTGCAATGCTCTTGTCAAGAGGATATGTTAAGTTAGCAGCTCTTTGGTCCAACTCATCTCCCTATTTGATAACAGTATCCTTTGTGAAAGGATTTGCCTCAATAGTTGCTTGCAATCCAATTACATTAACCAGAGTATCTGCTATAATTGTTGCTACTTGCTCCATTGCTTCATCTGTTATATCGTCTTGTTCATTTACTAGTGCTTCAACCAAGATAGTGGGAGCAATAGGTTCCTTTTGTACAGAATTGGACAAAACTTTTAATGGGCCTTCAGCCACATCATTCTCAGGGTCCCCCACTGCTATAGAATCCTCCTGCACAAGAATTGCCAAAGCTTCTGAGGAACCTTCAGCCCTTTCAACATTTGCAGGATCCCCAAAAACCTCTGGAACAGGCAAACCTTGCATATCCTTGGTTACAGTGGTTTCTGCATCCTTGTTTCCTTCTTATTTCTTCCTCTGTTCTGCCTTTTCCTTCGTGTTGGTTCTTCTGAGTTAGCCTGAGCCACAGTTCTCTGGTCCTTATCTGGCCTCATGTCCTTCTCAGTTCTAATTTCCTTTTGTAGAGCTTTGCACTCACTCATCAAGTGGCCAATGGATTTGCAGTGCCCACAAAACTTTGGAAGTCTTGAGAGCTCAACCTCCTGCATGAAATCCACTCCATTAGGAAGTTCCACAAGGATTTGATTCGGAATGTGCTTAGACAAGTCCAAATCCACTAAGACACTAGCATAGAACCCGAACTCCCTTTCAGCAGTTGGTTTGTCTAAGCCTATAGGGTATCCAATGCATCTACCCATAGACATAAGTATTTCATAGTCCAAGTATTGTTGCTTGAGCGTCAAAAATTTAACCAAAACCATAGCATGTGTAATGCGCTGGATGTTAGGGTCAAAGTCTGGTTCCCATTTCGAGAACCTTAAGATTTGGTTTTCAAATTTCCATGGTCCCCCACTCCAAATTTTAATCAAATCATCTTCACAAGTAAGTCTAATCATGAAATAGCCTTTCCCAAGCGGAACAGTTTTCTACTTACCTTGAGGACGCCATTTTTCAGCTGCTATCGCGTGAACCGAATCGAGCTTAATCCTTTGGAAGTCTAACCGACCAACTAAGCTGAACTTGTAGAAACTGATGCCTCTGTCTAGCACTTTTTATGGGATTCGAATGGAAGGTATGTTTCCTTTCAAATCAGGAACCGACAATTTAGAGACATCAATCTCCATGGAAGCGTTTGCTTTGACCTTTTCAGCAAAAGAAAGCCTTCGATTTCCAGCATCCATCTCGTTTTCTGGCGGAAGACGAGCCGCAACTGCTACCACTTTAGGAGTGAGTGTACCCTCACGACTGGGGTTTTCCAAAGCATAAATATCCATGCTTCTTTACTTCCACTATTAAACTCACATTGTTGACAATGGAGGATTTTACTAATAGTGGAAATAAAGTGCGAAAGAACTAGATAAGAAAACTTACGAAGAGTTTTTGTTTTTCTATTCTTGGTAAGTAAAGATGGTACCGGATCAAACAGTGACTTAAGTTATCTCAATACCTGTCGCTTCTAAAACTGTCCCCATTTCTAAAAAACTTTGTCTCCTTAATATAAATCTCATGCAGTTATAAGTAATCATTACCTCCTCAGTTGTTGCTTTTCTTGGATTGATTATCTAAAAAGTTATAAGCATCTGTGGCTCCTTTACTTAAGAAATTTCCTCCATTCATGATGTCTAAAGTCTCCTTATGGTGTTGAGATAATGATAAACGTAAAAACGTAGTTTTATCTAGACTTAACTAATTAAACTCAAGAATAAGTAAAACTAAATGAATTTTACTTTAATGTATCAAAGTTCTACTCTCGTTATCAATGCAATATGTGGAGTAGAGAATTCGTTCCACTCCAAGTTCGTTTAAACGTAAGATTTCCTAGTTAATTAATTCTAACAAAATCGATGAGAGTAACGTAATGAAAATATACTAATGCGGTGATTGAATACTAATAGAAATGATGTAAATTATACTATGGCAATTCAATACTAGATGTGAATATGAGAAGGAATTAGGGGAATTTGATTCCACCTTGATTTGACTTAATAAGCTAGCATGGAATTCGTTGTAATCCTAATCTTTACGTTTTCACGTAAAGGTTGGGTATTTCTGATAGGGTTATATACTAAAAGCATTACTTTTGTAATAATTCTAATTCTTTATATTTTGAATGAGAATCATATGGGCAAATGTTATGCGTATTATATATGTTATTAGTTATATGCATGTGTCTAATACTTTATATTGTAGATGATATGGTGTGTGGTGACACACAGAAGATCATCATATCATCGATCTTATAAAATATAAGTAAACGTTCACAACCTAGATGGATTTGGACAAACCATTGGTACGGTTGTAGTATAATCTGGTATTAGTCTATCTTGACTATAGGATTACACTAGTACACTTTGTGTGTATTGAATAGGACCAAGTGAGGTTATTTCTCTTTATACTGACTATATAAGAGAACAAACGCCTCTATTATTATGGATGTTTGTACTCTTAATCCGGATATAATAATGGGCACTTACGTGCATTGCACATTGCTTTAAATCATCAATGAGTTAGATTCATTTGTGAATCAACAAACTCGATGGATTGTGTAATGACATTGTATATAAGGTGTGATGTTGATTATAGAAGGAATATGTGTCCCCCAAGAAGTCGGGTTGATGATGTCCCCTTGAGGAGCTCATAAAGATTGTCATGTAAACCCTGCAGGTAGATTTATTCCGACATGACAATGAGGTTGAGTGGTACTACTCAAGGACATAAGAAGTTGATTGATGTAGTTGTCAGTAACTTGACTTAATCAACGGGCATTCGATATCTTAAACACGGGGAGATCAACAAGCATATAATATGGAGCCCATAAAAGCGGACACATAATTTGGGATTAGGATGATAGTGCAACAATGGCCTTTAGTGGAATAAGCCATTTGTTGACAGACTTGGGTTGTGTGTTCTGGGTAAACATGGGAAGCCCAAGCCCGTCAGGAGGCCCAACCCTAATTTCTCCTCATGGTCCCTGTTGTAGCCTATAAAAAGAAACCTCTTTCTCTGGCCATTTTTTACACTTAGCTCTCAAGGTTTTACTCAAGCAAAAACATATCCAAATTCGGTTCTAAGGATGTGAGAGGGAGATAGAGGCCAAGAGAGAAAGAAGAGGTTGGAAGATCGTTGCCCACACAACGTTCACTCTGTGCATAGGAATATAACAGAAGATCAAAAGGTTGTTGATTTCATAGCTATTGGATTCTTAGAGATATCAAGAAGCCGATCTAAAGGTAAATTTATAACCAAATCGTGACACTCCTTATTCCGCTGCGCCTGGGTGTTTCACAGTTCGTAGTAAATCATTCGGCGAAACCATAACGGTTCCTACAATTTATAATCCCTAATTATTCATGGCAATCTCTACCAACTAATAATTAGCATTTGAAACAATTAAACCCATTCTCAGGGTGAACTAATTACTTTCTAGAGTGGAATAGATTATTACAACTATTTCTAAGTTAACACAATCAAGTTTTCATCAAAGCTTCCTCAAACCCCTCTAATAGAGGTTTAGCCTTAATTCATCAAACTATCATTCATCATATAATAATAAGAATAAGAACAAGACATTATTGAATGAATAAATTTACTTTATTGAATCTAAAATAAAAGAGTCTAATGATTCAAACTGAATTAAAACTAAGTAAAATCACTAATTAATTAAGTCTAAAACTATTTTATCAATCTAATCTAGGATCCGATAAGAGTTTGGCCTTAGTCCTCTTTATATAGAAGAGGCTAGGTCTACAAATTCGTGCATGGGCTTTGGAGCCATGTTTTGGGTTACTTCAGTTCACAAAGGGGTTTTCTCTTAGAAATAGCTTCAATAGACTTTTCATCCATTTTTACTCCTTTAATTGGACCAAAGCCTAGACCATTACAAAGATCGTTCCGATCCGGCCGTTTTGACATATGGTAGGCCCAATTCCAAGGTATGAGTCCAAAGATACGGCTTCAGAAGTTCTGCTGACTTTTATGCGCTATTTCTGCTCGCGTTGACTTTGACTTTTCAGCTTTGACCGGGCATTAAAAAAGTTTTTTCTCTTTGAATCTTGGCCTTTAATCATAGAATATCTTAGCAACCAACCTTTGCTCCTTTATCTCGCAAAAGGGACACATTTATGTACATAATTGACTCTAATGCCTGAAATACCTAAAAGCACGTAAACAACACTAACTCTTATTTATTAATCACATAATTGGTCTAAAAGCAATATTGTTAATGGGTTAAAACTACAGTTTTGGGTTCATATCAAACCACCCCCAAACAGCATTTTGCTTGTCCTCAAGCAAATATGAGAAATTAAAATAAGTGACCAAAAATGGAGTTCTAACTAATCTCGTTTCGCCGAGTGTGATTGCATTGACCATATGCAACAAGGCCTTAAACCACTAGGAATTCCCTAGTGGACGAGTTATAGTCTCGTGAGAGTTTCCCAGTGAAGGTACTCACAAACTTCATCTATACTACAACGACTACGAAATAAAACTATTGTTTCCTTACCTATTCTCAGATATCTTATCCATCTCACTAGCAATGAATATAGAATAATCAAGTCGAAACCTAAGCTAATAATTAATCATTTGATTATGTTTTTGGAGTTCTAACTTTTTATTATTATTTTATCTTTTCTTTGGATGGAAACTTTCTTTTCTTATTTGAAGCAACTAACAAATTCTTGATTTCAAAGGCCTTTCTCTTTTCTATTCCTCATCTCTATTCTCAGACTCATTCAAAGATGTGTAGATTGATTTTTTTTATTTTTATTTGTTTTGTATAAAAGGGTAAAGGATTTGCGGTTTATGAAAGGCTGAAGAAAGGCTCAGAGTGGCGACTAGCGGAAATAATTTCATATAGATTTGAATTTCTGGCTATATCGATCCAAAGAGGGCCTAAATTCTCGCTTAGGATATGACATCGTGATCAAGCAAGTGGACGTGTGATTTTCTCTTTCGAATTTACTTCTCCCTTGTGTCATTTCTCAAATATTTCACTCATATAAGGCTTTAGGCTATATTCTCACAGGATTTATAGAATAAGTACACTAGCCTAGATTTCAGAAACTTACTGCCAATGCAAACATAGATGCTCATGCAATATATTTATAGAAAGATGCAAAGATTATTACCTACATATTAACCTAAATTTCTAAAGACTATTCTAATGCAAAACCTAGCGTGAAACTTCTAGATTATTAAGAGCACAGAGAAAGAAACAACACCAATATTCCTAAGTGCATAACATAAACTTTTTATTTATATTTTTAAATTTTTTTACTAGAAAAGAAGTGCATATTGTACATATCTATATCCTAAATAGGTGCCTTAAATTACGCGTGTTTCTATGCTACACCCAAACAAAAGCATGCTTTGTCCTCAAAAGTATAGAAATAAGAAGGGTAGGAAAATACCATAGAAATGCGTGAAATTTTGGAACATCTACAAAACAAAGTTAAAATATACTAATATAGATAAATAAAACAGACGCAACTCTATATGAGTTCCACCCATTATGGGGGGTTACAAAGAAGTAAATTGCTTGGGACATAAGCAGACACGAACAAAAATAAAACTTACCTCACATCCAGCATTTAGGCATCATAATCCTCTTCTACATAGAAGCAAGGTTCTTTTGTGTCCTGCCACGCCATGATAACTTGGCAAGCATCTCTCCATGTATCACCAACCTGTGCTAACATGTTAAGTGTTACTCAGTCTAATCGGGTGTAAGGCGCAACCCATTGAGGTTGCACCCTTCATCCCGGCCAAGTTATAACACGAAACGAACGAACAACGCAATTTGTGGGTCTCAAAATTTCAACCCCAACCCAATCCGTGTAGCGGGTATAGAAATCAGGGAAAAAATAGCACATGATACGACAAACCAAAACAGGCATAAGAAGGTACTTATGCCTCATACTATGGCCTCTAGCTAGACTAGCCACTAAAACCTTGGGAATGTCATATAGGAAACGTCCCTCAACTAAAGCAAGGAAAACGTCACCAGTGGTACTATACGCCGAAGTAAACTGCCAATCTCCTAAAATATTCATCATAATGATGAACTTGGTAAGGCCTACGTTCAGGGACAAGCTCCCAAAGGCTATGTTTTACTGCCCTCGGTCCATTACATGAAAAACCCCTCCCCCATAAGTCTTGTGAAAATACTCATAGTTATAAAGGTATGCATTATTAGTTAGATATCCCCCTGAGTTTGTATGAACAGGCATAGGCATTTCCACAACAAAAGCAACTAAGAACTTGCTAAAATTTATTGTCGTATCATTAACTACGACAGAGAACACTTGTTCTCCATCTAGTTGACAAAAGAACTTTGAATTATTATAGAAATATTTAGTAAGTTGAGGTGAATACGAGTCATCAGGACTTATCAAAAGATGTTGCCATCTTGACTACACGATTCTATCACGGAACCATCCTCCATAGGTGTCACTTTGGAACAAATCTTCAAAAGACTGCTCCGGTATGATATGAGGGGATGTCATCACAACAAATACACTCTATAAGTCCTGAAATCAAGCTCGAAAGAATCAACCAAACAGAAAAAATCAGAAGTGGCTGTGGAGGTGCAAGGTGCGTGGCGCGCTCTTGTCTTACTCAACTTCCAGGCACTTGAGGGTGGGGCGCGCTCATAATTTGCCTGTGAAGGGCGTGGGTCGCGCTCTTGCCTAACTCGACTTCCAGGCACTTCAGAGCGAGGCGTGCTCAAGAGTAAGCAAACTTGAGGGCTTGGCACGCTCCGTAAACTTTGAGAAGTGAAAAAAACAAAAGAGAAAAAAATTGAGAGGTTCAAGGTGAGAGATGCAAAGTGAGAGGTGTGGTTTGTTAGTGTAGAGTGAATCAAGGATTTATAGCGGTTTAGTTTCTAAAATGAATTCTACAAGTTCCCCAAATTGTTAAGGCAATTGACAGAAACAAAATATTTCTAAAACCAAAACAGAAATAGACCAGGTGCATATTCCAAATATAAACCAATAGCTTTTTGGTTTGAAATTAAAATTGCAGCTTCCAAATTCTATTCATTGAAATTCGATCACTACAACACTATATAATCTTAGCCACACCAAATTGGCAACATTCTCACACAACTCATATTTTCACAGTTTTCAAAATTAACTTATAAAACGGTGGAAAAGATAAAAGCAATGCTAAAAATAATAACACCACCCCCAAACAATTCAGGAAGGTGGGATTCATGGAAAAATTATCGCATGCTTGGACAAAAATCAAATTAAATTAAAAATTCAACTAACAATCAAATATTCGAAAACAATTACATAATCCAAATCTAACTAATAAACTAAACAACTCAAAATAAAATTTAACTGAAAATAGGGAAATTCCTAAACACAATATAACTAAACTACGAGCCACGAGATGAGGATGGTTCCGAGTCAACAGTCCTGCGTCGACGACGCTCATGCCTCTCAGACTCGTCAGAAGTAGAACTCTGATAGGGTGGCGAGCATTGTAGAACTTCCACTGACTCTCTATATATGCGTTCATGGATTCCTCGCGCTCCTTATCACACTGGACTAGGGTCTCCACGGTAGTCCTGAGCTCCTTATAATTCTGATGGATGCTAACTTGCCTAGTCTGGATGTCTTCACAAATGGTGTTAATAGAATGCTGGCCACAATAAATTAATGATATGCGTTCTATATCAGAGGTAGCCTTTTCCAAGGCATCACCTTCGAAACATGCTGTATCATCCTCATCATCATCATCATCATCATCCTCCACAACCCTATCTCCAGGCAACCTTCACATCCTCTGAATACAATCCATATAAATCTTTGCATTTGAATGTGGCCTTAATATAATATTTTCAGACTTCGATTTCTCTCCAAATTGTATCATGATTCCCGTAATGAAAATAGGGAAGGGTGCATTACTCGCTCCAACTCCTCTAATCATACTTAAAAGAAAATCGAGGATGTAGAAATCATACCTCTTTTGCTGTAATATCCAGAGTATGTGCAGACAATTCAAATTGATTTCACTGATTTTCGTCGTTTCAGTGACATTCTTACCAATCCACTGAGCTACAACCAGCTGGTTGGTTCTCAGAGACGACTATCGAACACAATGTGACTTCATATTGTACTGTCCTTCCAACACAGTCTCTCTCATCAACGTCTTTATCCCCCCATACTGGGATTCCTGCACTGTGGCTACGAGGTTTTGTTTTGCCTCAATTTTCAGAATCCTAGACAACACGGTTGTGTCCACTTCTCTCCTCGTACTACCGATCTTCACAAACATCTTCCTACCCTCAATTTCTGTCTTCTTGTAAAAACTCAAAACCAAATTTGTGTGATAAAAATCCCTCGGTGAATACCATAACTTCAACCACTTCCTACTATTCATCTCATCATTGTAAAAGGGCACAAAATGTTCCATTGTGAAAGCTTGTTCCGGAAGGATTTTGCGTTTTTGGGCCATTGATGTTTGAAATCGAAAATGGGTTTAGGGTAAGGTGGAGGAGAGTAAAACTGATCAAGGGACGAAATGTGGGTTGAGTGGTGGTTTGATTGGTGTGTTTTTTTTTTTTTTTTTTTTTTTTTTTTCACTGGTTTAATGGAGGTTGAGGAGATGAATTGGTATAAGGGTTGAATTGGAGTGGGGGCGGTTTGATTTGAGTGGAAGAAGCGGTGGTTTGTTTTTTTTTTTTTTCTTTTGATTCGTTAATGGAGGCGGAGAAGAAGATGAACAATTCGCGAAGGGTTTTTGGGTTGTTTTGGACCCTCACATGCGAGGCACGTGACCATGAGATTTTGGGCCCAAGCCCAAACAATTTCGGAAAATGCCCATTCTGTCCCTATGCGCGCAAACTTAAAACTGAAATTCTCGACTCGTTAACGGTCTGATTTTTGCGAATGAGCTATGAAAACGATCAGCAGAGAATTTCAAATCCAATGATCCATAAAACACTTTATTCTAACAGAGGTTGACATATAAAAAGATAGAAAATGCCTCAAAGTACGTGAAGAATATAAGTTATGCGAACAAATGGAATCTATATTCATAGATAGTGTCAACCCGAATCAAAATACTATTAAATAGTATAAATAACAAGAATAGGAAGTTGAGAGATCAAGAAAAGGAAAGACCAACACCTGATAAGAGCCCAAAACTGTAGTTTTAACCCTGTAACAGTCATACTTTTAGACCAATTATGTGAGTAATAATTAAGAGTTAACACTGATTACGTATTTTTATGCATTTCAGGCTTTAAAGTCCATTATGTGCATAAATGTGCCACTTTAGCGAGATAAAGGAGCAAAGGTCGGTTATTAAGGAGTTCCGTGACTAAAGGCCAAGATTCAAGAAGACAAAGCCTTTCTAAAGCCCAATCAAAAGCTGAAAAGTCGACGCGGGCAGAAACAGCACACAAGTCAGCAGAACTTTCGAAGGCTGTATCTTTGGACTCAGACCTCGGAATGGGGCCTACCTTATGTCAAAACGACCGGCTCGGAAAGAGCTTTCCAATGGTCCAAGAATTGACCTAATCAGAAAAGCAGAAGTGGACAAAAAATCTGTTGAAGCCAACTGCAGCTGAAGAGGCCTTTTTGGACTGAAAGAATTGGGTTTTGGGCCTGATTCTCTGGCCCAAAACATGGCTCCAAGCCCATGCACGATTTTTGGATTTGAATGTATAAAAACCAAAGCTTAACTCTTGGTTAATGGTAGATAGTTAATAGTAGCTAGTTAGACCTAAAAATATGTAGAATTCTAGATCTAGTTTTCAGTAGATTAATTATGTTTAGTTCCATTTCAATTCTTGTTTTAGATTAAATTCTTAGAATCATTATTCTTAATTAGTTTGATTAATAAATTAGCTAGTTTGTCAATTTCGATTCTTGTCATTTACATTTATAGATCTAGTTTAAATTCTTGTTGATATCATGTCTTAATTATTAATTAGATTTTAATTATTGTTTAAATTAGATTAGTAAATTTCAATTCTTTATAGTATGTTTAGTTTTAATTTAACTGGGAATGATAGCGTGATGATTCTCGGCTAAACCTCCATGTTGAGAAGCCTTGATGAAAGCTTGATTCCGATTATCGTAGAGTTGTCGTAATTTCCTTTCCACTCTAGAAACGATTAGTTCACCATGAGAATGGGTTTAATCGTTCACATACTAGTTATGAATTGGTAGGAATGCCATGTGTAATTAGGGATTAGGAGTAACCATATTGTTCTGCGAAGCAGTTCAATTCGGATTACTGACGATTAAATGGATTAGTAGGATTAAGTCTAGTTAAGGTGGAATCAATCCCCCTCTAACTCCTTATCATAGAATCAACGTAGCATTCCCATAGTTGTTCTAATAGTCGACTAGTTGCATCTTGTGGGTAGTTGCATCGTAGTCTAGTTGCCACTTCGTAAATCTCTCATTAGACTTAAGAGTTAAGAATACTTATACGTAGAAAACACAACATGCGGAAGGACTAGGAGTGGAACGAATCACTCTACTCCACTATATCTCATAGGATTGAGAGTAGAAATCTTTGATAAAATATAGACACATAATCTAGTTTTAGTTTACTTACGTTTTGAGTTCGTCGTTCATTTTGTAGGTAAACAATTTCATTTTATGTTTTATCAAATGGCGCCGCTGCCATCTTAGTTTCACTTTCGCATTGTTTTTGTAGTGTAAGTACTTTTCTTAAAGTCCCATTTCACCCACCCACCCTTGTTTGATTCATACTGTGGTTGTCCGTTTCAGAGTTGAAAAGTTCCGCAAAAATATACACGGAGCGACGGCGCCCTAACCGGCGCACTAAGCCCATAAGCTGGAACACGATCGACCCGCCCCATGTGGAGCGCGACCCGCCCTAAATCACTGTAACTTGAAGTTACACGGAGCGCGACCGCGCCCTAAGCTAAATTTTTCCGGATTTCTACAGTTTTGATTCGAACTTTGATTTTTCAAGTTTTTCAGTGTTCTAACTTGTTATATACACTGAACACGCGTAAACAAGACGTTATTCATAAGCGAAGCAAGGACGCAATCAGGTATTCCTTTTTTCCACACCTCGCATCTCCTGTTAGAGGTTTATACTAGTATATCAGAATTATTTGGAGTGTTGATGTGTTTAGCTAAGTTTGGTTTTAGCCTTGTATGAGATTAAGGTCTGGCCGAACAAAAACACCGAACGTAATTACACAACAACGTCAACAAACAAATCTATCTAGTATACCACCAACTACACCTCTAGCTACTATTTCACACACACCACCTGACACAATGCCCGACGAAAGAGAAACTCCTCTCTCGGACTTTTATAAAGCCTTGAGCGATAGCCCCAAATCTTGCATTGTTCTAGCAGACCCAGTGGGGGATTTCCGAATCCCCCCAAATATTTTAATTTGTTACCCGTTTTCATGGATTAGACCATGAAAAACCTTATCGGCACATCGTTAGGATTGAACAAGTCCTAACAACATTCCACCATCCTACGGTTGGTGCGGAACAAATTAAACTAAAGGTATTCCCTTTCACCTTAGCCGATAAAGGCGTCTTGGTAACTGCCCAAGCGCCTAATTACGTGGACTCGTGGGCTAAACTTGTTCAAATTGTTTATGGAACATTTTTACCCCCTAAAGACGGATGAGATGCTTTCCAAGATTCATTTCTTTCGACAAAAATCCTCATGAATCATTTTCAGAGGCTTGGAATCGTTTCACCGATCTCCTTATAGAGTGTCCACATCATAACTTAGCGAAAGACACGTTAGTTCATGCCTTTTTCAAAGGACTTCTACACCACCATAAAGAAGTCCTAGACATAATGAATGGGGGTAGTTTCTTTAGCAAAGGAGCTTCGGAGGCTTATAAATTTTTAGAGGATCAAACTAAGCGAAATAACAACTGGGGGGGTAGTGACGATATCCACCGCTCCGCTAGCTCTTCTAATACAGTTAAGGCCGCCGGTATGTTTGAAATTAAACACGATCCCGAGCTTAAAACTCTAATTGAATCACTCACTAAAAAGGTAGAAGCCATTTCGGTTCAACAAAAGCCTATCCCCGTCATGAATGTAAATTCAAATCCATGTAGTTTCTGTTGGAGCCCTTAGCATCCCGATTTCCACTGTCCTATAACCTATGAACAGGCTTGTTCCATTAATAGTGAACCTAACGCCCCTTGGAGACAAAATCCCAACTTCGGTTGGAGAAATAACCAACACGTCACACCTCCAGGGTACAATAATCAATATGTTAGGCCAACACAAAGTTTTAACCAAGCTCCACCACGACACGGACAGGGTCAGGGTAATTTTAATAATTATAACAACCAAGTGCAACATCGACAAGGTCAAGCACAAAGTCAAGGTAGCTATAATAATTATAATGCTAATAGAGGTATCGTTCCGGTAAATAATAACTATCAAAATCCACCCATAAATAATTCACGTGAAATAGTTCCAATCACACCACCCGTGACTACTACGCCCACACAACCGGATCGTCTTGACACCTTCATACAAGTGAGCCAAAAAATTTTCCAAACCATGCCTCAATCTAACCAACAGCTTCTACAATCCGTTAATAATTTAACCCAACAGTTGGCTCAGGATAAAGCCCAACCCAAAGGTGTGTTTCCAGGTCACGAAATACCTAATCCTAAAACAACAAGTACAGCCTTTGAGGTAACCGATAATACTAGTAATGAATATGAAAATGTAGGTGAGCTAAAGGCCATCACCACTCTCCTTAAGCAGAGTGGTTGATAACAAAGTAACTATGCCTATAGGTACCCCACCAAGAGCCCCTACACCGCTATTTTTTACTAGATACCGAAATAGAAACCAAGAGCCTACCAATTTGTAGAGGTACCGCCAACACAACCTAAGAAACAGAAAGCCACGGTTAAACATCCAGGTGATACTATTGCTAAATATAGAAAGAAACCACCGTTTCCACAAAAATTAGCCGTGTTAACTAGGGATACTAATTATGAGGAGATTAGGGACGTTTTCAAGAATCTAACTATAAACCTTCCTTTCCTCGAAGCTATTAAAAAGCTACCACACCATGATAAGTTTCTTAAGGAGTTGTGTACTACTAGGCGTAAGACCAATATGCCAAAAGACGCCTTTTTAATAGAACAATTCCCAACTCTATCTGAACATAATGGAATTGTTAAGTACAAGGACCCTGGTCGTCCTACCGTACAATGCACCTTAGGAGATTCTTATACGACGACCGCGTTATTAGACTTGGGGGCTAGTGTTAACTTACTCCCATTTTATTTGTATAGACAAATAGGTCTAGACGAGATGCAACCCACTAAAATGACGTTGCAATTAGCTGATCGGTCTATTAAGTATCCTAAGGGTGTCGTCGAAAATGTTCTGGTAAAAGTTCAGGATTTTTACTATCCGGCTGATTTTGTCATCCTCGATATCGAAGTCGTTAACGACTCTGTCCCGATCATCTTAGGGCGTCCTTTCCTGGCAACTGCCAATGCGCTCATTAATTGCCGCGATGGTTCAATGTCCATGTCTTTTGGCCATCTTGCTGTTGAAGTCAATGTTTTTAAAACAAAGACACGCATTTACCGATTAGCCTATGGATGGAGAGGTTAGCATGATCGAGCTTTGCTCGAGATTATTTCAACAACACGTTCCATGATAATCATATGCCCAAATTTCTTTCCTTTGGAAGTTCAGACTCCAACATTTTCATCCCTACACTAGTCGATACACATATTACGGATGAGGATGAGATAGATGACTTTCTCAAAGATGTAGAGGACTATCATAGTAACGTGGATATGACCAATCTAGATGAGGAATTGATGAGTTTCTTAGAGGGAGGTGATGATTCACCCTATCAAGAACTACTTTGCACAACATCCACCTCGACTCCCCTCCTTCCACCCTTTCAAAGGAATCTCGAGTTTGCACTCGATCCTTTTGTTTCTTCTGTGCTTCATAATTTTTTAAATCCACCTAGTAAACAAATAATTCAGAAGACAAAAGCATTTGACACCTTCATTTTCAGACTTGAGACAGTCCCTACCTACACTATGAATGAGTTTTGTGCTAAACCCACATCTTCATTTTTTCCATGCTTTCCTTCTACAACTTATCCATATCCACCATATTCTCCACAACCATTCACTTTTCCACACTTATTTACTAGAACACCCACTCGTTCAAAAATGAAAAAGAAGGTGCATGCTAGGTTACGTAATAGGGTTATCCGACTTCGCTTTCATTTCACTAGGTTGCGTCATAGGAAATCTTGGTGCTTGATTGTGTTTGGATATGTTTTCTGTGATATTTATTTATGGAATGATCCACAACTATTTCGGTTGTTGATTTATGATAAACTGCATGTTCATACATATGTTTAGATAAAGTCTCGAGTATCTGACTATAAACGACTCAACTTTTGTGTTTGGTGCATTTTCTTTCATTTCCATATATTGGTGAGTGCACCATTAAGGTAACCGGGCCCTCCCTATGGAGTATGTGGTACATCCTAAGTCCACGGATCCTAAGTCCACGTTTAACATAATTCATGTTTTCCACTCTTTTTGAGTCATGTTTTCTATGGGGTTTTTATGAGTCATGTTTTATTGTTTTTCATTATAAATTATGAAAAAAAAAATGTTTATTGTTTATATATATATATATATATATTAATGAATAAATATAGTAATCTAAGAAGTCTCGGAAATCTGACTTTAAAAGACCCACTGCTAAAAACAAATTTTCTAAGCTTCGTTGTAAAAAAATTTGTTTGGGGGTGGGGTGTTCGTGTTTCCGTACTAGAATGTTTTATGTCCCATTAGAGCTGCTTAGGCCGTTGAATTGTATTACGATTCAAGTTGACATAATCCATGAATTTAGAGTTCAATTGTTCGCATAACGTATGTCATGCACGCACTTCGAGACATTTTCCACTATCTTATATGTTATCCACGGTTGGAATAGAGTGTTTTATGGATCATTAGATTGGAAATTCTCTCCTGATCAGTTCCATATCTCATTCACAAAAATCGGACCGGTAACAAAGCGGCAATTTTGATTTGAAGTTTCGCGAAAAATCGAAAAATTCAAAAATTTCGAATTGGGCTTGGGCTGACAACCTAATCCCGCGACCGACAGCCAGCACCTTACCTTCTACCTTCGCCAATGCGTTCATCATCTTCAAAAAACGCCATTAACGCCCACCAAAGCTCCAAAAACCTAAAAAAAAAATAAAAATAAAAAGAAAACCAAATTAACCCACGCCCACAGTTCAAATCTACTTCCAATCTAATCTAAAAGCTTTCCACCACCACCTCCACCAAATTAAATAACCAAAACCACCAAAAATTTCAAATTTTGAACTGCCGCGCCATCGCCGTGCCACCACCACAGTTTGTTTAAGTCTGTTGATTCAAATTCCAACACCACATCCCATTTAAACCCCCACTACATTCCAAACACTAAAATGGCTCAACAACGTCGAATTTTGCCGAGCAAGCTTTTACTGGCGACCACTTTGCGCCTTTTTACGGTGACAAAATGATCAATAGAGATTGGAATAGCTTGTGGTACTCGACTGAAGCCTTTTACCACGAAGACTTAGTTCGACGGTTTTACAACACGAAGGAGGTGGAGGGGACTAGAATTTTGGTTATGGTGTTGAAGAAGAGGAAGGAGGTAACTATTGGGTTGTTAGCTGAGATTCTAGGCATTCCGCCTAGAATCCATCTGGATGTCACGTTACAGGAGTCCCAATATAATGGGGTAGAGCCGTTGATGAACATAACAGTTACCGAAGGGAACTACAATGCGAGATCGCATTGTGTTCGCCAGCATCCCTAAGAACCAAACGGTGGGCCGCAGCTCGATGGATTGGTCGAACGCCCCGGGAAGGAGAAGGTCAGCGACATTGGTCCGAATCGCCTCCACATTTTATGGATACTCCAAGAGCGAAGTACGAAGTACAGTATCTTGGAGTTTTTGCTTAGCATGATTAGGGGAGTAGGGAAGTCTGTTGCACCTCTCCCCGTGTTGATAACCAAGATCATCTTTGAAGTTGAGAGCAGATTCAGCGCTTTGATAGGTCTTACATCACCCTACACCAAATCCTCGTGATCTATAAGGAGTGTGTCCAACGAGTTTGGAGGTTGCCTGAGGATAGGGTAGAGGACAAGGAGGATGGGGAAACGAGAACGCCGAGGAGGATGGTGGAAATGAGAATGCCTCTCGCAGGATGAGGAGGACTTGACTTGTTTTGATCTGCGGATGCCCCGAGAGGTGTTAGTCGATGCGTAACGCATGGCCGTAATTCATCGTGGCATCGCGTTAAACTTCAACACTATCTGCGAAGACCTCCTGACTCGATAGGCAACTATCCATCATAACTTTGAGATCCGTACCCAGAAAGAGGATGAGAGGTGGGAACAGATGAGGGCTGAGCTAGAAGCTCAGCGTCAGTTCCGGGCCGACATGCTTGCACGATTCCCACCTCACGGGGATTATCCTTCTGAGGACACACCATCGAGGCACGAGCGTCGTCGCCGAAAGACGAATGGTGCTGGCCCATCGGGAGCTCAGGAGCCATCCCCGGACCATGTGCCCTCCGCTACCAGTACCGGAGTGATTAGGGATAGTATCGTTTGATGTTTCTATTTTTATTTGTAGTTTCATTATTGCCATTTATTTTAATGTAAGTTTTATTTCCGTAATTTGAATTTTGTAGTGAAATGTACTTCGAATGAAAATTTTAATATAATGCGGTTATTTTCATTATGCGTGGTTGTTTAATATTGATCCCACCTTCCCAAATTGTTTGGGGTGGTTTTATCTATTCCAGCATGATTTTTATATGACCCTCGTCTTAGAATTTATTGCGGAGTCAAGGTGAAAATATGGCCGTTTAGGCATATCTATGAATAAGTATCATGGTAGGATGAAATCTCGATTAAATAGGTAGATTCTATCATAAATTCAACCTAAAAGATACAAGGTTTGTTTTAGAATCAAGAAAATGAGTTGTTTCCGTTTTCGGGTTTGGAAATCTTGGTATTTCCGGAAACTGCCGTAAAAACCTTTTGGCAACTTCCCGATCCGTTTTAGCAACTTAAAACCTATATAAACTTCATACATTCTACACTCACAACTCACACTACACCTAACCTCCATCACTCACCTTTCACTCCCACGATTCCCACGTTTCGTCTCAATTTCCGAAGTTTCAAAGACCTCCGAAGCGCCGGCCAAGCTTTCAAGAGGAGCGCACTCGCTTCCGCAATTTTTTTCAGATTTTTTTTCGAGCGCTTTTCATGCTTCAGGTGAGCGACCAGCCAAACACTGGAATTCCAAATCTTCAGAGTGCACTCGCGCCCTGACTTTCGTGGACCTGAAAAATTCCAGTTTTCTGCGGGTAGTTTCCAGATCATTCGCAGCTATTCCAGAGCATAATTTTGAATCGAAACAAACCTCAACATTTTTTTTTTTTTTTGCAAAATAGGGATGCAACACGGGGACTTCCCAAGAGGTCACCCATCCTAGTACTACTCTAGCCCAAGCACGCTTAACTGCGGAGTTTTGATGGCATCCGGTGCAATAGTGCTGGTATGATCGCACCCGAAAATATAGCGGTTTTATTTATATTTGGCTTAACTCATGTTCTAACTTACTCCTATTTTTAAATCGAAACAAACCTCAGCATTTTTTTTTTTTTAAATTGCAAAATAGGGATGCAACACGAGGACTTCCCAGGAGGTCACCCATCCTAGTACTACTCTCGCCCAAGAACGCTTAACTGCGGAGTTTTGATGGGATCCGGTGCATTAGTGCTGGTATGATCGCACCCGAAAATATAGCGGTTTTATTTATATTTATGTAGGCTGGGAACCGCTTATGGTAAGACCTGATGCACTTTATTCTCCAACACTAGCATCTTATTTTTACGATAACTGCATTTTCTTTGAAAGACCAGATGGAGAACAAGTGTTCTCCATCAACATTGATAATGAACCAATGGAAATTACCAGGTTCTTGCTAGCATTTGTTCTTGGACTTGCTATGCCCACTGAAATACAAGACCCATGGTGCTATTGGGTAGATAATATGTATGTCTACACTATGAGTTTTTGCATGAGTCCTATGGGGCAGGCATTTTCCGTATCGAGGACCAAGGGGACTATAACGTCGCCTTTGGTAGCCTGTCCATGAACATAGGAACTGTTATGTTTTGGATCATGCTAAACATTTTAGGGGAATGGCGTTTTTCTTCTGTTAATGATGCCACTTACAGCGTTTTCCTTGCTTTAGCCACGGGACGTATGTGTCATGACCTTCCCCGAACCTTGATGTCTAGTTTAGCTCGATCCCATAGCATGAGGCATAAGTACCTTCTTATGCCTTTTCTAATTTCCCGTATTATGCTATGTTTCTTTCCTGTTTTTTGTACACATTTCACGGATTGGATTACGGCCCATTAATCGCATCGACCCACCAATAGTATTATTTGATCTTTCGTGTAATGACTTGGCAAGGGTGGAGGATACAACCTCATCGGTTGCACCCTACACCCCGGCCGGACCAAGTGGCTCTTAATAGGTTAGCAATAATAGATGATAAATGGCGGGAAGCCTGTCAAATTATCATGGCATGGCAGGACGCGAAGGAACCTCACTTCTTTATGGAAGAAGAGGATGAGGAAGATGATGAGTAATGCGGGAGATAAGGTAAGTTTTCATTCAATTTAGTGTCTGCATATGTCCCAAGCAATTTCATTCTTGTTAACCCCATAATGGGTAGAACTCTTATAGAGTTGAGTCAGTTTTTATTTCCTATATTAGTACGTTCTAACTTTGTTTTGCAGATGTTCCTGAATTTCACGCGCTTCAATGGTATTTTTCCTACCCTCTTTATTTACAATACTTTGAGGACAAAGCATGCTTCTTGTTTGGGGGCATAGAAACACGTGTAATTAAGGCATCTGTTAGGATATAGATATGTATAATATGCATTTGTTTTCTAGTTAAAATGTCAAAAATTCAAAAATATAAATAAATAAGTTCATGCTATACACTTAGGAATAGTGGTATTGTTTTCCTTCTCTATGCTCTTAATAATCTAGAAGTCTCACGTAGCTTTTGCATTAGAATAATTTTTAGAAACTTAGGTTAATATGTAGGTAATAATCTTTGCATCTATCTATAAATATATTACATGAGTATCAATGATTGTTAGCAGTAAGTTTCTGAACTCTAGGCTAGAGTACTTATTCTACAAATCCTGTGAGAATATAGCCTAAAGCCTTATATGAGCGAAACAATTGAGAAATGACACAAGGGAGAAGTAAAATCCGATAGAGAAATCACACGTCCACTTGCTTGATCACTATGCCATATCCTAAGCGAGAATTTAGGCCCTCTTTGGATCGATATAACCAGAAATTCAAACCTATGAATTATTTTCCGCTAGTCGCCCCGCTGAGCCTTTCTTTAGCCTTCCATAAACCACAAATCCTTTACCCTGTTACAAACAAAAGAAAATAAAAAATTCAACCTACCCAATTTAGATAAGTCTGAAAATAGAATGAGGAAGAAAGAAGAAGAGAAAAACTTGTGTAAACAAAGTTAGTTAATGGCTTCAGAAAATAAAGAAAAGAAGTTTCCATCCAAAGAAAAGAAAAATAAAAATAGAAATAAAATAAAAACTCCAAAAATAGAATAAAAGGGAGTCAAAAGCCAAAGAAAAGAAAAAGAAAAAAAAATATATGGCTAAGGATGGAAACAAAGTGTAGAAGCAAAAGTAAATAACAAGGTTTTCTCCAGTTACATAATCTGAAGACTCTATTATCTCAGACTTGTCCTTTTTGAATATCCATTTCCTTCCTTCTTAAACCATCTCCTAATCCCAATGAACACCTAATAAAGACCTCTAGCTCAATTAGGAATAGGTTAGTGTGATAGTAAGTGGCAGATGTGTTTGATCAACTCCAGCTTCCTTGTTGTCATTGAGATTGTAAGGTAAAGTGTGCCCACTGCACACTGGAGTAGCGAAACTTGAGTGGAAAAATCAGAGTGTTGTATCTTGACTATTATTGTGAGAACCTACTTAAGGACACTATCCCGAGTTTCAGAAATGAACCTGCTAGGCATTTCATAGTATTACTCATTGTATATATGTTTATTGTAGATGATTGATTATTATGCATATATTAGCTTAGGTTTCGACTTGATTACTCTATATGCATTGCTAGTGAGAGGAATAGTTAATTTAGAGCATGAATAAGGAAACAATAGTTTTATTTCTTAGTCGCTGTAGTATAGATGAAGTTTGTGAGTACCTTCACTCGAAAACTCTCACGAGGCTATAACCCGGCCCACTAGGGAATTCCTAGTGGTTTAAGGCCTTGTTGCATATGGTCAATGCAATCGCGACTCAAATAAACGAGAGTAGTTAGAACTCCATTTTGGTCACTTATTCTAATTTCTCATATTTGCTTGAGGACAAGCAAAATGCTGTTTATGGTGGTTTGATAAGAGCCCAAAACTGTAGTTTTAACCTTGTAACATCATACTTTTAGACCAATTATGTGAGTAATAATTAAGAGTTAACACCGACATTTGTTTTATGCATTTCAGGCTTCAAAGTCTATTATGTGCAGAAATGTGCCACTTTAGCGAGATAAAGGAGCAAAGGTCGGTTACTAAGGAGTTCCGTGACTAAAGGCCAAGATTCAAGAAGACAAAGCCTTTCTAAAGCCCGATCAAAAGCTGAAAAGTCGACGCGGGCAGAAACACAAACAAGTCAGCAGAACTTCCGAAGGCCGTATCTTTGGATTCAAAAATTGGAATAGGGCCTACCTTATGTCAAAACGACCGGCTCGGAAAGTGCTTTCCAATGGTCCAAGCCTTGACCCAATCAGAGGAGTAGAAGTGGACGAAAAGTCTGTTGAAGCCAACTGCAGCTGAAGAGGCCTTTTGGATCGAAAAGATGGGTTTTGGGCCCCGATTCTTCCGCCCAAAACATGGCTCCAAGCCCATGCACGATTTTTGGATCTGAATGTATAAAAACCAAAGCTTAACTCTTGGTTAATGGTAGATAGTTAATGGTAGCTAGTTAGACCTAAAAATATATTGAATTCTAGATCTAGTTTTCAGTAGATTAATTAAGTTTAGTTCCATTTCAATTCTTGTTTTAGATTAAATTCTTAGAATCATTATTCTTAATTAGTTTGATTAATAAATTAGCTAGTTTGTCAATTTCTATTCTTGTCATTTACATTTATAGATCTAGTTTAAATTCTTGTTGATATCATGTCTTAATTATTAATTAGATTTTAATTATTGTTTAAATTAGATTAGTAAATTTCAATTCTTTATAGTATGTTTAGTTTTAATTTAACTGGGAATGATAGCGTGATGATTCTCGGCTAAACCGCCATTGAGGGGGTTGAGAAGCCTTGATGAAAGCTTGATTCCGATTATCATAGAGTCGTCGTAATTTCCTTTCCACTCTAGAAACGATTAGTTCACCATGAGAATGGGTTTAATCGTTCACATACTAGTTATGAATTGGTAGGAATGCCATGTGTAATTAGGGATTAGGAGTAACCATATTTATTCTCTGCGGCGCAGTTCAATTACTTTCTTTTATTCGCCGTTAGTAGGATTAAGTCGAAGTTAAGGTGGAATCAATCCCCTCTAACTCCTTATCATAGAATCAACGTAGCATTCCCATAGTTGTTCTAATAGTTAGACTAGTTGCATCTTGTGGGTAGTTGCATCGTAGTCTAGTTGCCACTTCAAATAAATCTCTCATTAGACTTTAGAGTTAAGAATACTTATAATGAAAAACACAACATGCGGAAGGACTAGGAGTGGAACGAATCACTCTACTCCACTATATCTCATAGGATTGAGAGTAGAAATCTTTGATAAAATATAGACACATAATCTAGTTTTAGTTTACTTATGTTTTGAGTTCATCGTTCATTTCGTAGGTAAACTATTTCATTTTATGTTTTACCAACACCCCACCCCCAAACAAATTTTAGACAACATAGTTTAAAAAATTTGGTTAAAAATGTGGGTCTTTTAAAGTCAGATTCCCGAGACTTGTTAGATTACTATTTTTATGGTTTTAATATTTTTTACTTTTTATGAATACATATTAATATAAGGGAAAATAATAAAGCAAGAAAGGCATAATTCACATCATAGAGAAACATGACTCAAAACCCGAGAAAATATGCAAGAGTGGAAAACATGAATCATGTTAAACGTGGACTTAGGATCCGATACTTACAGCCACACACTCCATAGGGAGGGCCCGGTTACCTGAATGGTGTACTTACCAATATATGGAAGTGAAAGAAAGTACACCCAGCAAAAAAGGTTAGTCCTCATAGACAGGGTCCTGTAAAAGGCCATCCTCCACATCTAGGGACATTAACTCGTGAAAATGTTTTAACCGTTGGCCATTGACTTGAAATGTACTGTTGTCCTTGGGATTTACCAAGGTTATTGCCCCGTAAGGGGTGACTTCAGTAACCAGAAAAGGACCAGAGCAACGGGTTTTTAATTTCCTTGTGAAAATATACAAACGAGAGTTGTAAAGCAAAACCTTTTGACCAACCACAAACTCTTTGTGCAAGATTTGTTTATCATGAACACATTTCATGTTAGCTTTATAATCCTTTGCGAGATCATAAGAATCGATACGGATTTCTTCAAGCTCATTTAATTGCAATTTGCGCTTGACACCCGCCTCATCAAAATTGAAGTTAAGGCTTTTTATAGCCCACATAGCACGGTGCTCCAATTCAATGGGCAAGTGGCAAGGTTTTCCAAATACAATTCTAAAAGGAGACATACCTATAGGAGTTTTAAAAGCAGTCCTATACGCCGATAAGGCATTAGTTAGACGCTTAGACCAATCTTTCCTATCAGGATTTACAGTTGTTTCTAATATTTTTTTAATTTCCCTATTAGAGACTTCTACTTGGCCACTGGTTTGTGGATGATAAGGAGTTGCCACCTTATGGGTAACTCCAATCTTTTTAACTAAAGAAGCAACAACTTTGTTGCAAAAATGTGTTCCGCCATCACTAATGATGGATTTAGGAATGCCAAACCAACAAAAAATGTATTCCTTAACAAAAAACACAATTATTTTATGGTCATTGCTATGGCAAGCCATGGCCTCTATCTATTTAGATATGTAGTCCACGACAACAAGAATATAAATAAAACCGTGGAAAACAGGAAAAGGACCCATAAAATCAATGCCCCATACATAAAAAAATTCTACTACCATGATGGGATTTAATGGCATCATAATACGCTTTGTGATTCGCCCAAGTTGTTGGCAACGAACACACGTCTTGCAATGCACTTGGGCATCTTTAAAAAGGGTAGGCCAATAAAACCAACATTGTAGAACTTTAGCTGCCATTTTCATACCATTAAAACTGCCACCACACTCTTTGTCATGGCAGAACGATAGAACCTCATTATATTCCCACTAGGGAATACAACGACGAATAATCCGATCCACACAATACTTAAAAAGGTAGGGCTCATCCTAGTAGTATAACTTAACTCTGGTCAAAAAAATTTGACGTTCATTTCTTGACCAAACATCAAGAATAATATCAGAAGCTAAATAATTCACAATGTCAGCATACCATGGTGCATAAAAAATAGTATACAGATGCTCATCAGGAAAAGAGTCAGGTATGGACTCAGAATCACTATCATCGTCATTTGTTAGTCTAGATAAGTGGTCGGCAACTACATTTTTGGCCCCTCTTTTGTCTTTAATTTCTAAGGTGAGCTCTTGCAGGAGAAGAATCCATCGGATCAATCTCTGTTTAGCATCCTTCTTTGCGAGAGAGTACCTATGGGTTGCATGGTCTGTGTAAACTAAAGTCTTAGTACCAACCAAATAAGGACGAAACTTATCTAAAGCATAAATGACAGCTAAAAATTCTTTTTCCGTAGTTGTATTATTTCTTTGAGCATCGTTTAAAGTTTTACTAGCATAATATATAACAGTGGACTTATTATCTAGTTTCTGTCCCAACACAGCACCAACAACATAATCACTATCATCACACATGAGTTCGAAAGGTTTAGATCAATCGGGAGACTGTATGATCGGTGCAGATGTTAAAGCGGGATTTAAAGTTTCAAAAGCCTGTTTGTAGTTATAATTGAGATCAAAGATGACATCTTTTAAAAGCAGATTAGTTAAAGGCCTAACTATTTTTGAAAACTCCTTGATAAAACGCCTACAAAAACCTGCATGACCTAGAAATGCTTTAATGTCACAGACAGTCTGTGGTATAGGTAGAGGCACTATCTTATCTAATTTGGCCTTATCTACTTCGATGCCATCACTAGATACAATATGACCTAGCACTATTCCTTTTTTAACCATAAAAAAACATTTTTCCCAATTTAAAACTAGACTCTTCTCCTCACACCGTGTCAAAATCTTAGACAGATTAGACAGGCAGTCAATGAAAGAGTCTCTATAGATAGAAAAATCATCCATGAAAACATCCCTGAAGCGCTCTACCATGTCACTAAAGATATGAAGCATTCACCGCTGGAAGGTACCAGGCGCATTACAAAGGCCAAAAGGCATTCGTTTATAGGCATATGTTCCAAAAGGACATGTGAAGGTAGTCTTTTCTTTGTCATCAGTATCAATAATAATCTGAAAATAGCCAGAGTAGCCATCTAAAAAATAATAATAAGCATGACCTGCTAGACGTTCGAGCATCTGATTGATAAAGGGTAAAGGAAAATGATCCTTTCATGTCATGGCATTTAAACGTCTGTAGTCAATATAGATTCTCCATTTTATAGGGACTCGTGTGGAAACATATTCACCCTTAGCGTTACACACCATGGTAACCCCCAATTTCTTAGGAACTACATGAATGGGACTTACCCATTTGCTATCGGAAATGGGATATATGATACCCGCATCGAGTAACCATAAGACTTCTTCCCTGACCACCTGAGGTTCGTGTGAAGTCTTGGCATTGTCCTCCAAATGGATATGATGAGTGCAAACATTAGGGTCAATCCCTTTAATGTCATCTAATGACTAACCAATCGCTAAACGATGTTCCCTAATTACCCTAATCAACCGTGCCTCTTCATCCGCAGACAACAGAGAAGATATAATTACCGGATGACTACCATCCGGATCAAGTTGAATATACTTCAACTTCGAAGGAAGAGGTTTAAGCACAGGGGTGGGAGGAATGTCTATAGTTCCATCTCTATTTAGCTCACCTACGTTTCCATTTTCATTACTAGTATTACCATTTACTTCAAAGGCTGTGTTTGGTGTTTTAGGATTAGGTATCGCTTAACCTGGAAACACACCTTTTGGTTGTACTTTTTCTTGGGTTAACTGCTGTAAGGAAAGTTGGATAGACTATAAAATCTGTTGTTGGGTTTGCATAAAGGCGTCGAAACAATCCAGTTGTGGAGGAGTGGTTGTTACAGGTTGTTTGACAGGAACTATGTCACGTTGATTATTAATAGGTGGGTTGTGATAGTTATTATTTACCGGAATGATACCTCTATTAGCATTATAATTATTATTGTTATAATTATTATAATTACCTTGTTGTCACACCCCGAATTTCGACAGAATTCGGAAAAACAATATTTGTTCCCGACTCTTCGATCTTTGAGGTGTGACGCACTCTCAACTCCTAAAAACCCATAAACAGTTTAAATATGCGGATAATTAAAAACCAATAAAAATTTTAACTTAAACAAAAGTCCTCTTCATTACAAAAATTTACAAATAATATTAGGTTACAAATCTCTTTTCAATAACTCTTTATTTAAATACAACTGAAAATATAAAACAACATTTGTCTCAACTAAAAATCTATTACACCTTAAGGGAAAACAAAACATATCCTGAATGCGTCGCTAATGCAACCACAAGCAGCAACCAACCTTCTTCAACATGAAATCTGTCAAGACTTATCAACTATGTTCATTTAATGAACACACCCGATAAGCAAACATGCAAATCGAGTCAGCATTATTAAAATGCTGGTGTGAGTAGCCCTAAAATATAACATATAATTATACATATATATACATAATCCATAAGGCCGTTAGTTCCTCCACGGAGGCGCCTTAACTTCTAACAACTAATATAACATCTTTAAGTACAATAATTAAGGCAGGTAGTTCCTCCACTGAGGCACCTTAACTTCCCACTAACCACACAACAAACTATACTCATACTAAATAAGGCATGTAGTTCCTCTATCGAGGCGCCTTAGGTTCGAACTAAATAAATAACCAACCAAACATATTATATACATACCGTATTTTATGCTCAATTATAGAGTGGGTCGTCTCTACACAAGTAATTAGTTTGACCCACACTTCTGCAAAACCATATACAGTCATCTATTTAAAGATACATCATTAACCAACACATTACCATAACTATATTAATTAAGGCTTTCTTTGCGTGTCCCTAAAATCACGTCGTATCCATGTCTTACCTAGTTTCCCTGGCTACCACAATCGCTTCCCAACGCCGAGCATGTACATCCACATGCCTCCCCTCACATAATGAACCACTTCGTGCGTAACTACCCTGAGCGGGATGCCACACACCAGGTAACCGTCACACGAAAGCCATTATGTAATTATTGCCATTATTCGGCATAAAATATCGCGCGTCTCGTTCTAATTTTGTGAACGGAATAATCAAGCCGCTATTCGGCTAAGATTGCCTAACACATGGGTCAATCAACATCTTATATATACACCCTTCACAAGGGCCAATCATATCACATACGCCCACACAGGGCAAATCACATGAGTTGTGGTAGTCAGGTTCTAGGATTTACGTTACGTAATTTATTCAGGTGTCATACATCTATGACTCATAATAATTTCACTATATCACGTGCAGGTCAAATACCTTATTGCACTAAGCCACAATATTTAGAAATATCTCAATTATATCTCGTAACCACTTTCATTCTTTCACATGCCAATGTATTATTGCACTACGCCACACTCCCGTGGAAAATATCCACAAATACTCTACTACCTCCTAGTAGCATCTCATAGATAAAATAATAGAGCGTTTATACATTTATTTCTCCACAACTATTGCATTTAATATATATATCCCAACATATTATATAATGTCACAATTGCTTCAAAACGTATCGTATAATATTTTTATATCGTTTTAGGAATATTATATCTCCTAAAGTTTCTATCTCGTCACGTGTCAAAATATACATAATATCAACGTCAAATCTTTCTTAGATAATGACAACCAAAATTATACAAGCTTCCACATCATTTTAGCATTTGAATTGTCCATACAATTTACAACATAAAATGTAGCACAATTAAACAGTCCACAGTCCACAATCAAATCCCAAAAATCTAAAGTCCATGAATCTAAGTCCTTATATAATTGAATACTCATAAAAACCTTATATCTAAGTCTTATAAAAATTCCCCGATTGTTACGTGCCCACATTTATATACTTTACACACTAGTCACATCAAATCTTAATTAGATAATGACAAACAAAGTTAAACAATATCGACAATATTTTATTACTACATTTGTCCAAATTCTTAAATATGTGAAAATCTAGAAAAAATCAACATTCCACAGTCAATGGTCAACGGTCAAAGGTCAAAGTCAAAGTCAACACGTCATGGTCAAAGTCAGCACATCATGGTCGAAGTCAAACTATCATTGTCAAAGTCAAACTGTTGTTTCTATGTTCAACAAGTTCATGGTCAGAGCCATGGTTCATGGCTAAGGTCAAAGGTGCATGGTTCATGGGCTCAGGGCTAAGGTCATGGTTCGGACCCACTAGCCAAGCCCAAGCCCCAAACCTTATAACCCAAAAGTCTAAATGTTGAAAGACCCATTTGGATCTCTATTAAGTCCTATGGGCTAGCCCCAAATAATCAAGCTAAACTGGCCCAACAACTTAAAACAAAACCGGGCCCAATCAAAACAAAACAAACCGGCCCATTGAACTAAACCAAATTGGTCCAAAATTTAATTGAACTGGTCTGGCCCAACAACTTAAAACAAAATTGGGCCCAACCAAAACAATTGAAACTGGTGTGGTCCGACCCAAAGAAACTAACCCAGGCCCAAGCCCAACCGGTCATCTTCTTCCTCTAGCAGCCTCCGCCACCAGCTCGCATGCCTGGTTCTCCTCCTCCAACTTCATCACATCGGTTTGACTCAATTTGAAAAACCCAACACCTTTAATAAAACCAAAAACTCCAATTAGTTAAATCAAACCCCTTCCTCCAAAGTAGATCTGGACCGTCTGCCATTAATGGCTTCTATCACCTCCGACAGCCCCCACACACTCAAACACACCCCCTTTAATTGACAACCAACACAACTACATTATAAATTTCATTGAACCCTTCCTCCATACTAGATCGACATCTCGTCCGCCATTAACAGAGCTTTGACAGCTCCCTTTTACCGCCCTCACACACACAACACAACCCCCATCACCAACAATCCCTGTAAATACACAACTAAAACCCACCAACCAACAACAAAGTTTGAAATAAAACTGGGCGCCACCATTAACACTCCTCCGGAGCTTTTGCAGCACTCACCCATAAACCCCAACAACATACCCAACACTCAATCGACCCAACATTAACCCTTAATCAACCAACACAACAATATACATAACAAACGTTGGTTTGGCTCGTGCTGCCATTGACGCTCTGTCGAGCTTCAACAGTTTAAATAAAAATAGCCACACCGCCACAGTATTACAGCTCGACAGTTCTATATCAAATTTTAGAGTTTTAAGTTTTAACAACACGACAGATTTCAACCGGAAAGAAATCGACAGTAATGAGGATTTTATAAAATAAATCCATAAAATATCTACTCACCTGTATTAAAACCCGACGAATCCCTCATCGTCCGAATTGGTGCGCTACAACGCTCGAGCAAACAAGCCGCCTCCATTTTTATTATTTTTTTTTATTCTCCAAGAACCCTATTCTCTAGAACAATGTGATTATATACTTGGGTTTGAAACCCAAGCCCAATACAAACTCAGGCCTAGAAACCAGGACACATATCCTAAATCCAATCCAACAGATTTTATATAAATAATTAAATTAATTAATTAATTAATAATTACATATTTTAAATATGGGCGTTACACTTGTCCTTGTCCTTGTCGTGGTGGAGCTTGGTTGTAATTGGTTGCTGGCCTAACATTTTGATTATTATACCCTGGAGGTGTAACTTGTTGATTATTTCTCCAACTGAAGTTGGGATTTTGTCTCCAAGGGGCGTTAAGAATAGGATTGCTATTAATAGAGTAAACATTATCTGGTTGTGATGGTTGTTGTTCATAGGCGAGAGGACAATAGGAGTCGGGATGCTCAGGACTCAAACAGAAATTACATGGAATAGAGTTGACATTCATGACAGGGGTAGGCTTTTGTTGAATAGAAATAGCTTCTACTTTTTTAGTGAGGATTCAATTAGAGTTTTAAGCTCAGGATAATATTTAACCTCAAACATATTGGTAGCCTTAACTGTTGAAGAAGAACTAGCGAAGCGGGGGATATGGTCACTATCCTCAGTTATTCGTACGTTTTGTTTGATCTTCTAAAAACCTATAAGCCTCTGAGGCTCCTTTACTGAGGAAACTATCCCCATTCATTATATCAAGGACCTCTTTGTGATGGTGTAAAAGCCCCTTGAAAAAGGCACGAACTAACGTGTCGTTTGCAAGGTTATGGTGTCGACACTCTATAAGAATATCAGTGAAATGATTCCAGGCCTCTGAAAAGGATTCATGAGGATTCTAGTGGAAATAAAGCATTTCATCTGTCTTAAGTGGTGGGTAAAAATGTTCCATAAACAATTGAACAAGTTTGGCCCATGAGTCCAAAGAATTAGGCGCTTGGGCAGTTAACCAAGGCGCCGCCTTAACGGCTAGGGTGAAAGGAAACACCCTCAGTTTAATTTATTCCGCACCTACTGTAGGATGATGGAATGTGGTAAGAACTTATTCAATCCTATGCATATGCTGATAAGGCTTCTCATGGTCTAACCCATGAAAAACTGGTAACAAATTAAATATATTCGGGGGGATTCGGAAATCCCCCACTAGGTCTGCAAGAACAATGCAAGACTTAGGGCTATCATTTAGGGCTTTGTAAAAGTCAGAGAGAGGAGTCTCTCTTTCTTCAGCCATTATTTCATGTGTAGTGTGTTATATACTAGATAGGTGTGTATGTTGACGTTCACGATAGATTATGTTAGTCGTTTTTTCCTTACCTGACCTTAATCTCATGCAAGACTAAGTCCAATATTTAAAGAAATAGGACAATAGTCAAAACAACCCTGATATGCTAGAATAAATCCTCTAAAAAGAGAGGCGAGGAGTGAAAGGAGGAGTACCTAAATGTCTCCTTGCCACACCTTTGAATAACGTCTTGTATATGCGATTTCAGTGTATTCAAGCAGATATCAACACTGAATAACTTGAAAAAATTAAAGTTTGAACTAACCTGTGAAATCGGGCTTATGTAGAAGAGGGCGCGGGTTGCGCTATTACCTGACTCGAAGTCCAGGCACTTTAGCGCGGGGCGCGCTTCAAATTTGCCTAACAAGGGTGCGGGGAGCGCTCTTGCCTTGGACGATATCCAGGCACTTTGGCGCGAGGCGCACTTCAAAAATGGGCGCACTTAGTGTATTTCTGTGAAAAAATTAGTTTTTGAGCCAAACACACACAATTATAACCAAACAAGGGTGGGTGGGTTTAATGGGATTTTGGTAGGATTAGGAGATGGTTTAAGAAGGAAGGAAATGGATATTCAAAAGGACAAGTCTGAGATAATAGAGTCTTCATATTATGTAACTTAGAGAAAACCTTGTTATTTACTTTTGCTTCTACACTTTGTTTCCATCCTTAGCCATATTTTTCTTTTTCTTTTCTTTGGCTTTTGACTCCCTTTTATTCTATTTTTGGAGTTTTTATTTATTTCTATATTTTTTTTTTCTTTTCCTTGGATGGAAACTTCTTTTCTTTTTCTGAAGCAACTAACTAATTTTTATTTACACATGTTTTTCTCTTCTTCTTTCTTCACTCATTCTATTCTCAGACTTATTCTAGATTGGGTAAGTTGATTTTTTTTTTTTTTTTGTTTTGTTTTGTAATAGGGTAAAGGATTTGTGGTTTATGAAAGGGCTAATGAAAGGCTCAGTGGGGTGACAAGCGGACAATAATTCATAGGTTTGAATTTCTGGCTATATCGATCCAAAGAGGGCCTAAATTCTCGCTTAGGATATGGCATAGTGATCAAGCAAGTGGACATGTGATTTCTCTATCCGGATTTTACTTCTCCCTTGTGTCATTTCTCAAATGTTTTAGCTTCATATAAGGCTTTAGGCTATATTCTCACAGGATTTGTAGAATAAGTACTCTAGCCTAGATTTCAGAAACTTACTGCTAACAATCATAGATACTCATGTAATATATTTATAGATAGATGCAAAGATTATTACCTACATATTAACCTATGTTTCTAAAAATTATTCTGATGCAAAAGCTACGTGAGATTTCTAGATTGTTAAGAGCATAGAGAAGGAAAACAATACCACTATTCCTAAGTGTATAGCATGCACTTATTTATTTATATTTTTGAATTTTTTAAAAGTTTAACTAGAAAACAATGCATATTAACTCTATCTATATCTTAACAGATGCCTTAATTACACGTGTTTCTATGCCCCCCCCAAACAAGAAGCATTCTTTGTCCTCAAAGCATTATAAATAAAGAGGATAAGAAAAATACCATTGAAACGTGTGAAATTCAGAAACATCTGCAAAACAAAGTTAGAACGTACTAATAAAGGAAATAAAAACTAACGTAACTCTATACGAGTTCTACCCATTATGGGGTTAATAAGAATGAAATTGCTTGGGACATAAGCAGACACTAACTAGAATGAAACTTACCTTATCTCCCGCATTACTCATCCTCTTCTTCCATAAAGAAGTGAGGTTCCTTTGCGTCCTGCCATACCATGATAATTTGCCAGGCTTCCCGCCATTTATCATCTATTATTGCTAACCTATTAAGAGCCACTTGGTCTGACGGGGTGTAGGGTGCAACCTGATGAGGTTGTATCCTCCACCCTTGCCAAGTCTTTGCACGGAAAGATCGAATAATACTATTGGTGGGTCGTACAGTGTCGACCGTAATCCAATCCGTGAAACGTGTACAGAAAACAAGAAAGAAACATAGCATAATACGGGAAACTAGAACAGGCATAAGAAGGAACTTATGCCTCATGCTATGGGATCGAGCTAAACTAGACATCAAGGTTCGGGGAAGGTCATGACACATACGTCCCGTGGCTAAAGCAAGGAAAACGCTGCAAGTGGCATCATTCACAGAAGAAAAATTCCATTCCCCTAAAATGTTTAGCATGATCCAAAACATAACAGTTCCTATGTTCATGGACAGGCTACCAAAAGCGACGTTATAGTCCCCTTGGTCCTCGATACGGAAAATGCTCGCCCCATACGACTCATGCAAAAACTCATAAGTGTAGACATACATATTATCTATCCAATAGCACCATGGGTCTTGTATTTCAGCGGGCATAGCAAGTCCAAGAACAAATGCTAGCAAGAACCTGGTAATTTCCATTGGTTCATTATCAATGTTGATGGAACACTTGTTCTCCATCTGGTCTTTCAAAGAAAATGTAGTTATCGTAAAAATAAGATGCTAGTGTTGGAGAATAAAGTGCATCAGGTCTTACCATAAGCGGCTCCCAGTCAACGTATGTGATCGCCTCGCGAAACCAAGCACCATAAGTAGTGCTTTGGAACAAATCTTCGAAAGACTGTTCCGGTATCAGTGTTGGAGATGTCATCTCAAAATTACGCTCTGGAATAGTTGTGAATGATCCGGATACTACCCGCAGAAAACTGGAAATTTTCTGGTCCACGGAAGTCGTAGCGAGAGTCGCCTCGATAGAATGCGTGAGGTCGCTCTGAGTAGTTGGAATTTCCGTGTGTTTGAGCGCTGGTCGCGCTTGAGCTTTTAAGCTGAAAAGCGCCCGACAAAAATTCAGAAAAAAATATGCAGAGCGCGAGTGCGCTCCTGTAGGGCGCGAGTGCGCTCGGAGTTGCTGAAACGTGGAAAATGAGCCGACACGTGGGAATCGTGGGAGTGAAAGGTGAGTGATGGAGTTTAGGTGTAGTGTGAGTTGTGAGTGTAGAATGTATGAAGTTTATATAGGTTTTAAGTTGCTAAAACGGATCGGGAAGTTGCCAAAAGTATTTACGGTAGTTTCCGGAAATTCTAAAATTTCCAAACCCGAAAACGGAAACAACTCATTATCTTGATTCTAATTCAAACCTAGTATCTTTTAGGTTGAATTTATGATAGAATCTACCTATTTAATCTAGATTTCATCCTACCCTTATACTTATTCCCCGGATATGCCTAAACGGCCATATTTTCACGTTGACTCCTCAATAAATTCTAACACGAGGGTTATATAAAAATCATGCTGGAATAGATAAAACCACCCCCAAATAATTTGGGAAGGTGGGATCAATATGACACAACCACGCATAATAAAAATAACCGCGTTATATTAAAATTTTCATTCGGAGTACATTTCACTACAAAATTCAAATTAAGGAAATAAAACTTACATTAAAATAAATAACAATAATGAAACTACAAATAAACATAAAAACATCAAACGATGCTATCCCTAACTCCTCCGGTACTGGTAGCAGAGGGCACATGGTCCGGAGACTGCTCCTGGGCTCCTGATGGGCCAGCACCATTCGTCCTTCGGCGACGACACTCGTGCCTCGATGGTGTGTCCTCAGAAGGAGAGTCCCCGTGAGGTGGGAATCGTGTAAGCATCTTCCCGAATCGGGCCGAAGCTTCTAGCTCGGCCCTCATCTGTTCCCCCTCTCGCCCTTTCTCTCGGGTACGGACCTCCGGTTATGATGCATCGTTGCCTGTCGAAGTCCGGAGGTCTTCGCAGATAGTGTTGAGCGAACGCATGCCACGATGAATCACAGCCATGCGTTCTGCATCTGACCAGCACCTCTCCAAGGCATCCGCATCAAAACACGTCAAATCCTCCTCATCCTCCGAGGCATTCTGATTTCCCCCAGCCTCCTCGGCATTCTCCTCTCCACCAGCCTCTTCTTCTTCTTCTTCTCTATCCTCAGCCAACCTCCACACTCGTTGGACACACTCCCTATAGATGCGCGGGTTACGGTGTAGGGTGATGTAAGTCCTATCAGTCGCCTGAGCTGCTCTCAACTTCAACATGATCTTTGTTATCAACACAAGGAGAGGGGCAACAGACTTCCCTACTCCCCTAATCATGCTAAGCAGAAACTCCAAGATACAGAACTCGTACTTCTGCTCCTGGAGTATCCATAAGATATGGAGGCAGTTCAGGCCGATGTCGCTGACTTTCTCCTTCCCGGGCGTTCCAGACGCAACCAATCCATCTGCGGCAAAGGTCTGGTTGGTCCTAAGGGAAACCTGTTGAACACAATGCAATCTCGCATTGTAGTCCCCTCCAATAACTGTCTCGTTCATCACTCCTGCAGGGTGACATCCAGATGGATTCTAGGCGGAATGCCTAGAATCTCAGCCAACAACCCAGTCGTCACTTCTTTCCTCCTCTTTGCCACCACAACAAAAATCCTAGTCCCTTCCAACTCCCTCGTATTGTAGAACCGTCTGACTAAGTCCTCGTGGTAATAGGCTTCAGTCGAGTACCACAAGCTATTCCAGTCTCGACCGATCATTTTAAATCACCGTAGAACGGTAGCGAAGTGGTCACCGGTAAAAAGCTTGCTCGGCAAAATTCAAAGCGTGGATTGAGCCATTGGAAGTTTGGAATGTAGTGGGGGTTTAAATGGGATGTGGTGGTGGGATTTAAATCGACCAACTGAAGCAACAGTGGTGATGGTGGAGTGGTGGCACGGCAGCACCAAAATTTGGAGTTTTCGGTGGTTTTTGGTGATGTAAATCGGTGGGGGTTGTGGTGGGAAGCTTTTAGGTTAGATTTGAAATCGATATGAATTGGGGGCGTGGGTTAATTTAGGTTTTCTTTTTATTTTTATTTTTTATTTTTATTTTTTTGTTTGTTTGAAGCTTTTGGGCGTTAATGGCGGTATGGAGAAGAAGATCGCGACTGTTGGCTAAGGTAAGGGCGCGGTCGCGCTATCGGTGGGCGCGGGTTGGGTGCGGGTCGGGCCCAAGCCCAAATCGAAATTTTTGATTTTTTTCGATTTTTCGCGAAACTTCAAATCAAAATTGCCGCTTCGTTACCGGTCTGATTTTTGCGAATGAGATATGGAAATGATCAAGAGAGAATTTCCAATCCAATGATCCATAAAACACTCTATTCCGACCGTGGATGACATATAAGATAGTGGAAAATGCCTCGAAGTGCGTGCATGACGTACGTTATGCGAACAATTGGACTCTAAAATCATGGATTATGTCAACCCGAATCGTTATACAATTAAACAGCCTAAACAACTCTAATGGGACATAAACATTCTAGGACGGAAACACGAACACCCCACCCCCAAACAAATTTTTTACAACGGAGCTTAGAAAATTTGTTTTTAGCAGTGGGTCTTTTAAAGTCAGATTCCCGAGACTTCCTATATTACTATGTTTATTCTTTAATATATATATATATATATATATATATATATATATATATATATATATATATATATATATATATATATATTTATTTATTTTTAATTTTAAAAATAAAACAATAAACAAGAAAGACATAATTCACCCCATAGAGAAACATGACTCAAAAATCCGAGAAAACATGCAAGAGTGGAAAACGTGAATTATGTCAAACGTGGACTTAGGATCCGGTACTTACAGCCACACACTCCATAGGGAGGGCCCGGTTACCTTAATGGTGCACTCACCAATATATGGAAATGAAAGGAAATGCACCAAACACAAAAGTTGGGTCATTTATATTCAGATACTCGAGACTTTATCTAAACGTATGTATGAACATGCAGTTTACCATATATCAACAACCGAAATAGTTGTGGATCATTCCATAAATAAATATCACAGAAAACATATCCAAACACAATCAAGCACCAATATTTCCTATGACGCAACCTAGTGAAATGAAAGCGAAGTCGGATAACCCTATTACGTAACCTAGCATGCACCTTCTTTTTTATTTTTGAATGAGTGGGTGTTCTAGTAAATAAGTGTGGAAAAGTTAATGGTTGTGGAGAATATGGATAAGTTGTAGAAAGACAGCCTGTAAACAATGAGGATGTGGTTTTAGCACAAAACTCATTCATTGTGTGTGTAGGGACTGTCTCAAATCTGAAAATGAAGGTGTCAAATGGGTTGTCCTTCTGAAGTATTTGTTTACTAGGTTGATTTAAAAAATTATGGAGCATAAGAGAAACAAAAGGATCGAGTGCAAACTCGAGATTCCTTTCAAAGGGTGGAAGGAGGGAAGTCGAGGTGGATGTTGTGCAAAGTAGTTCTTGATAGGGTGAATCATCACCTGCTCTAAGAAACTCATCGAATTGCTCATCTAGATTGGTCATATCCTCGTTACTATGATAGTCCTCTACATCTTTGAGAAAGTCATCTATCTCATCCTCATCCGTAATATGTGTATCGACTAGTGTAGGGATGGAAATGTTGGAGTCTGAACTTCCAAAGGAAAGAAATTTGGGCATATGATTATCCGGGAACGTGTTATTGAAATAATCTCGAGCAAAGCTCTCGATCATGCTAACCTCTCCATCCATAGACGAATTGGTTAACTGTGTCTTTGTTTTAAAAACAATAACTTCAACAGCAAGATGGCCAAAAGACATGGACATTGAACCATCACGGCAATTAATGAGCACATTGGCAGTTGCCAGAAAAGGACGCCCTAAGATGATCGGGACAGAGTCGTTAACGACTTCTGTGTCGGGGATGACAAAATCAGCCGGATAGTAAAAATCCTGAATTTTTACCAGAACATTTTCGACGACACCCTTAGGATACTTAATAGACCGATCAGCTAATTGCAACGTCATTTTAGTGGGTTGCATCTCGTCTAGACCTATTTGTCTATACAAATAAAAGCGGGGAGTAAGTTAACACTAGCCCCCGTGTCTAATAACGCCGTCGTCAGTATAGGAATCTCCTAAGGTGCATTATGCGAGATGGGACGACCGGGGGTCCTTGTACTTAACAATTCCATTATGTTCGATAAAGTTGGGAATTGTTACTAAAAAGCGTCTTTTGGTATATTGGTCTTACGCCTAGTAGTACACAATTCCTAAAGAAACTTATCATGGTGTGGTAGCTTTTTTATAGCTTCGAGGAAGGGAAGGTTTATAGTTAGATTCTTGAAAACATCCCTAATCTCCTCATAATTTGTATCCCTAGTTAACATGGCTATTTTTTGTGGAAACGGTGGTTTCTGTTTATATTTAGCAATGGTATTACCTGGATGTTTAACCGTGGCTTCCTGTTTCTTAGGTTTTGTTGTAACTGGTACCTCTACAGTGGTAGGCTCTTCAGTTTCTATTTCGGTATCTACTAATATAGCAGGTGTAGGAGCTACTGGTGGGGTAACTATAGGCAGAGTTACTTTGTTATCAACCACTCTGCCAGAACGGAGAGTGGTGATGGCCTCTAGCTCACCTACATTTTCATATTCACTACTAGTATTATCGGTTACCTCAAAGGCTGTATTTGTTGTTTTAAGATTAGGTATTTTGTGACCTGGCAACACACCTTTGGGTTGGGCTTTATTTTGAGCCAACTATTGGGTTAAATTATTAACGGATTGTAGAAGTTGTTGGTTAGATTGAGCCATGGTTTGGAAAAGTTTTTGGTTCACTTGTATGAAGGTGTCAAGACGATCCGGTTGTGTGAGTGTAGTAGTCACGGGTGGTGTGACTGGAACTATTTCACGAGAATTATTTATGGGTGGATTTTGATAGTTATTATTTACCGGAACGATACCTCTATTAGCGTTATAATTATTATAATTACCTTGACTTTGTGCTTGACCTTGTCGAGGTTGCACTTGGTTGTTATAATTATTAAAATTACCCTGACCCTGTCCTTGTCGTAGAGGGGCTTGGTTAAAGTTGTGCGTAGGCCTAACATAATGATTATTGTACCCTTGAGGTGTGATGTTTTGGTTATTTCTCTAACCGAAGTTGGGATTTTGTCTCCAAGGGGCGTTAGGTTCACTATTAATGGAACAAGCCTGTTCATAGGCAATAGGACAGTGTGAGTCGGGATGCTCATGCCTCCAGCAGAAACTACATGGATTTGAATTTACATTCATGACGGGGATTGGCTTTTGTTGTACAGAAATGGCCTCTACCTTTTTTGTGAGGGATTCAATTAGAGTTTTAAGCTCAGGATCTGATTTAACCTCAAACATACTGGTAGCCTTAACTGTTGAAGAAGAACTAGCGGAGCGGTGGATATCATCACTACCCCCAGTTGTTATTTAAGCTTTAGTTTGATCCTCTAAAATTTATAAGCCTCAGAGGCTCCTTTGCTTAAGAAACTACCCCATTCATTATGTCTAGGACTTCTTTATGGTGGTGTAGAAGTCCTTTGAAAAAGGCACGAACTAACGTGTCTTTTCGCTAAATTATGATGTGGACACTCTATAAGGAGATCGGTGAAACGATTCCAAGCCTCTCGAAAATGATTCATGAGGATTTTGTCGAAAAGAAATGAATCTTGGAAAGCATCTCATCCGTCTTTAGGGGTGGGTAAAAATGTTCCATAAACAAATTGAACAAGTTTAGCCCATGAGTCCACGAAATTAGGCGTTTGGGCGTTAACCAAGACGCCGCCTTATCGGCTAAGGTGAAAGGGAATACCCTGAGTTTAATTTGTTCCGCACCAACCGTAGGATGGTGGAATGTTCTTAGGACTTGTTCAATCCTACGCATGTGCTGATAAGGTTTTTCATGGTCTAATCCATGAAACACGGGTAACAAATTAAAAATATTTGGGGTAATTCGGAAATCCCCCACTGGGTCTGCTAGAATGATGAAAGATTTGGGGCTATCGCTCAAGGCTTTGTAGAAGTCAGAGAGAGGAGTCTCTTCTTCGTCGGGCATTGTGTCAGGTGATGTGTGTGAAATAGTAGCTAGAGGTGTAGTGGGTGGTATAATAAATAGACTTGTTTGTTGACATTGTTGTGTAATTACGTTCTGTGTTTTTGTTCGGCCAGACCTTAATCTCATACAAGGCTAAAACCAAACTTAGCTAAACACATCAACACTCCAAACAATTCTGATATACTAGTATAAACCTCTAACAGGAGATGCGAGGTGTGGAAGAAAGGAATACCTGATTGCGTCCATGCTTCGCTTATGAATAGCGTCTTGTTTACACGTGTTGAGTGTGTATAACAAGTTAGAATACTGAAAAATTTGAAAAATCAAAGTTCGAGTCAAAACAGTAGAATTCCGGAAAAATTAACAAAGGCGCTGGAGTGCTTCGATAGAAGCGCCGATGTCGCTCTGGGTAATTTTCAAATTACAGTGTTTTTAGGGTGGGTTGCGCTCCATATGGGGGCGGGTCGCGCTCAGTGTTCAGGCTATAGGGCATAGGTGCGCTCCTTCTGAGCGCGGGTGCGCTCAGTGTAATTTCTCGCTGAAATTTTTCAACGATGAAACGGAAAACCACAGTATGAATCAAACACGGGTGGGTGGGTGAAATAGGACTTTTAAGAAAAGTACTTACACTACGAAAACAATGCGAAAGTGCAACTAAGATGGCAGCGACGCCATTTGATAAAACATAAATTTGAATAATAGTTTACCTACGAAATAAAGCGATGAAACTCTATACGTAAGTAAACTAAAACTATCATATGATGCCTATATTTATCAAAGATTCTACTCTCAATCCTATGAGATATAGTAGAGTAGAGTGATTCGTTCCACTCCTAGTCCTTCCGCATGTTAATGTTCTCTTCGTATAAGTACTCTTACTTAAAGTCTAATGAGAGATTTATGAAAAGGCAACTAGACTACGATGCAACTACCCACAAAATGCACTAGTCAACTATTAGGATAACTAAGGGAATGCTACGTTGATTCTATGATAAGGAGTTAGAGGGAGATTGATTCCACCTTAACTCGACTTAATCCTATTAACGAAGAATCATCGTAATCCGAATTGAACTGCTTCGCAGAACAATTGGTTCTTCGTAATCCCTAATTACACATGGCATTCCTACCAATTCATAACTAGCATGTGAACGATTAAACCCATTCTCATGGTGAACTAATCGTTTCTAGAATGGAAAGGAAATTACGACGATTCTACGATAGTCGGAATCAAGCTTTCATCAAGGCTTCTCAACCCCCTCTAATGGAGGTTTAGCCGAGAATCATTACGCAATCATTTCCGATTACATTTAAACTAAACATGATATAAAGAATTGAAATTTACTAATCTAAATTAAACAATAATTAAAATCTAATTAATAACTAAGAATTGAATAACAAGTAATAAATGAATCAGATCTAACACAAATGTAAATGACAAGAATCGAAATTTAACAACTAGCTATTTTGTTAATCAAACTAATTAAGAGTAATGATTCTAAGAGTTTAATCTAAAACAAGAATTGGATTGAAATTAAACTTAATTAAAAACAATTAAATAAAAACTAGATCTAGAAGCTATTTTTATGGCTACTTTTTACTCTAACCTATCTACCATTAACTATCTACCATTAACAAAGAGCTAAGCTTTTTTTTATATACATTCAGATCCAAAAATCGTGCATGGGCTTGGAGCCATGTTTTGGGCCAGAGAATCAAGCCCAAAACCCAATTCTTTCAGTCCAAAAAGGCCTCTTCAGCTGCAGTTGGCTTCAACAGACTTTTCGTCCACTTTTGGTCCTTTTATTGGATCAAGGCTTAGACCATTGGAAAACTCTTTCCGAGCCGGTCGTTTTGACATAAGGTAGGCCCCATTCCGAGGTCTGAGTCCAAAGATATGGCCTTCTCGAAGTTTCTGTCGACTTTGTGTCTTTGTTTACGCCCAGCGTCGACTTTTCAGCTTTTGACCGGGCTTTAGAAAGGCTTTGTCTTCTTGAATCTTTGCCTTTAATCATGAAACTCCTTAGTAACCGACCTTTGCTCCTTTATCTCGCTAAAGTGGCACATTTCTGCACATAATGGACTTTGAAGCCTAGAATGCATAAAAACACGTAATCAGTGTTAACTCTTAATTATTACTCACATAATTGGTCTAAAAGTATGTCTGTTACAGGGTTAAAACTATAGTTTTGGGCTCTTATCAGTGGTCGGAAGTGGACTTCTTGTAGCCATACTTCACCATAAAGGACTCAAACTTCATGTACCACTGGTAAGTGCTCAAAAAGTGTATTTTAACCCTCGATTATAACTCTTGTTTAGCCATATGAGTGGAATAACAGTGCTTGTAAGTCATGCTTTATGATTCTACAGATGAAAAAGAGAGTTTTGTAGAATATTAGAGAAAAAAGGGTAAAACGGAACAATTCGGAGCATTAAAGATCACATGGGAAGCCCGTGGACAATTATGGAGAAGTCCAAGGAATTGAAGCCTAATTTAAAGCCAATTTGGAAGCCCAAGGCAAAAGGATTTGTTGCTTGGACCAAAGCTCGCAAAAGAGGAAAAACAAACTCTTACATCTGGGATGCAAGGTCCATGCATCCAGACGTGACTCTTGCGTCTGGGACGCAAGGTCCGTGCGTCCAGACACGACTCTTACGTTTGGGACGTAAGGCCCATGCGACCAAATGCATGAACCGACACTGTAGCCCACCACTTTTATTGTTTTGGAAACGAAGTTAGACTCTGAAAGAAGTTGATTTGTACTAGGAAACAAGCCACAGTTTGGGATGTCTCTAGAACTCATTGTAACCCCTATAAATAGAGGACCTAAGTGCCTCATGAAACTGGCCAATTCACTTACATTCTTGTCTCTAGAACTTGAGGCAAAGAGAGATTAATAATAAAATATTCGGTTTTCACTAGTCAAGTATTAATAAATTAGTCTTTCTAGTCATATGTTCTTCGACTCTTCTTCTTCTCGTTCTTCGTGTTCTCCTGTCTTCATGGAAGGCTAATCTTCTCATTCAAGGGAGGAGATGAAGCTAGTTCTTAGGGTTTGGTGATTCTTTTAGTTCATGGTGTTCTCCAATCAGGTGAGTTCTTTATGTTTGTTTAGTTATTAGTTCCATTGCCCAGACCAGCGGATAGAAGTATAGATTAAGGTTTTTATTTTTTGCAATAGAATATCAGCTAGTTTAAGGTTTTATTTATTGCAATTGAATATTTGCTAGTGACATGCTTTTATTTATTGCAATTGAATATAATGCTAGAATAGGGTTTTATTTATTGTAATTGAATATTATAGTATTATTTTCTACTTTTCTTCTAGTTCTGTAGTGTTTTAGAGTAAGAGAAGTATTCCTTGTGTTTGCCTTAGATGGTGATTCATTGAATAGCTGCCCAAGCTCACATAAAAGGAAACAAGATATTAATAACACATACATAGGAATACCATATAAGTAGAAATAATTATTTAACGATGTTTAACCCAAAAAAGCATCAACACTTGCTTGATTGCCCAATTGTAGTCTACTTGAAGAACAACATGAAGCAAGATGTCATTAAATCAAAAGCATTGAATCTCTTGAATCTATCTCTCTCTCATATTGTATCCCTATTTCCCATTCTTAGCTTTAGTATAAGTTTAGTTAGTTAGTAATCTATAATCTACAATCATAGTTTTTAATCCCTCATATAACATACACTTAAAAATGGAACGATATCCTACTTATCCTTTACTCATTGAGGGATAATTAGGTTTTGATACACTTCTATTTTGTTAAACGACCATCATCCATCATCTATCTATACATATTCATATACCTTCTCATACACACAAAAGGAGCGCGTGTCAAATGGCACCGTTGCCGGTTTAAGTTGTTTATGTTTAACGTTTTCTTTCAAGATTAGAACTTTAGATCTTGAGGTAATTTTAGCCACATCATCCATCCTTTTGAGAAAGAGAGAAGCTTGAAGGACATCTCGAAGACAAGATCTACCATCCAAGTTAGCTGAATCTTCATTCTTTTTATTTCATTCTTAGTTTAGTTGCATCGTAATTTAATATTATTGCTTTCTAGTATAATTGCATTTAGGATCTTTTCAACAGTTGAAGTTGCAAGCCAACACAGTGAAACATCAAATTCTAATTTTTCTTGTCTAAATCTTGACAAATGGACTATCGTCTGTGGGCCATGGTATTTAAGAAATCCAAGTGATTCACCATAACCCTAGAAGAGACAGCTTTAGACAACGGGCGAGATACTAGCTGCAAAGCCCAACCCAATTGAAGGAAAGTAGTTTTATTTTTAAAAAAATTCAAAAAATTAGTATAATTACATTTTAGTATAATTTAGAATAGTTGCATATTAGTTTAATTGCATTCAAGCATAGTTGGATAATTTTTCATCATTTTCGCATAACATTTTCTAGTGTATGCCCGGTCGTCCCAATCGTCGTCCGATAAGAACACAATATTGGAAAAGGTTCAACAACCGGCTCACAAGAATACTAGACGAGATTGATACAATGGCCGCACATAATGATGGAGGTGTTGTGGGCCCAAATAATCCGAAGCTATCCTACCCATGCAAGTATAACAAAGGAAGAAGTTGAGCAATTTCTGTTCATCAATCATTGGAGACCCACCCAGCAGTATTGTTTTTCCAAAGACAGAAGATAACCAGTTTGAGCTTAGAGCATCAATCATTTCTATGCTTCCAAAGTTCAACGGTTCAGACAATGTTTAGCCTTATGTTCACATGAACAAGTTTCTATCAGTCATCAGAACTTTTAAGAATCATAATGTCAACGAAGAGAGTATCAAGATCATTCTGTTCCCACTTTCACTCAAAGGTAAAACATCTGAATGGTTATCTGCTCAACTGATCAATTCCATTGATTCTTGGGATAGGTTAAGAACGAAGTTTATGAACAAGTTCTACCCACCCCAGAAGACTGATGCCATACAGCAAGCTATCAACAATTTCAAAGGAAAAGCGACTGAAGAATATCATTATAGTTGGGAGCGATTCAACAATCTGCTAGTCTCGTGTCCACATCATGGATACGACAAGAGCATACTGACTCATTTTTTCTATCGAGGACTCTCAATGATGAACAAGCAGATGATACAGTCAATGCACAAAGGCAAGTTTACATCAATGGATGGAGAGGAAGCTTACAACTTTCTCAAGAATTTAGCTGAAAAACACAACAATGGACTACTAGCAACGAGGATGTAGCTAGAATGGAGGGGGAGCCAAAGCAATTTGGTTACCAAGAACATGAACAATCAGATCAAGAACTAAAGTCTACATTGGCCAGCCTGGCCACCAGCATTGAAACTCTGAGTAAGAAATTCAACTAGTTCTCCATGAATCCCTCCAAGATCAACAAGTTTCAAGCTAAATCTCTCCCAGTCATGCAAGCTAGCCGATACTGTGAAGTCTGTTCGGACATTTCTCTTGCAACTCTAGAATGTCTTGGTTACTATCAACATGCATTAGTAGGAGAGTACAATATGAACTCATTTAAGAGGCCTAACCAAGATGGTAATAACTTTAAAGGAAATTATTAGAGACAGAACGTTGGACCCCCATGTTCTCAAGATCAAAGTTATATTCCACAGACAAATCAAGCTTCACAGTTGGTTCCTCAATAACAATTATACTTTCAACAGAATTCTAATACAAGTGGAGAGTTAGTGCCTAATCCTATGAGAAATTATGTCGCACCTGCTAAATTGGAGAATGTTTTTACTTTGCTATCACAGATAATTAGAAGTTTGAAAGTGTTCTAAAGCTTATTGCACAGTCTCAACTAAATCTCTAGCAATCTCAGGCAAGTCAATGTTCTAGAATGGAGTCTCTAGAGGCTAAGGTCAACCAACTCACTATTGCTTTGTCTGTAAAGACACAAGCCACTCAACCTAGCCAAAGAGAAAGAAGAGCAAACACATGATGATGTGCTTGTACTAAAAACACCTTTTTCTATGTTTTTTGGTCAAAGCAAAAAGGACAAGAATTTTTAGAGTTGAAGGAGGCATTTGAGAAAGATAAAATCAATATCCCATTTCTCACAGCCATCAAGCAATTACCATCATATGCCAAATTCTTGAAGGATGCATGCAACATAAAGAGAAGTACTCATGTTCCAAAGTGAGCGTTTCTAGCTGGACAAGCAACATCTGTTATCCATCAGCAAGCTCCAGTCAAGCTCAAAGATCTAGGAAGTCCTAAAATATCATGCAAGATAGGAGAAAAATTCACAGGTAATGCTCTTTTAGACCTTGGTGCTAGTGTTAATCTCTTGCCATATCATGTGTACCAAGCGTTAGGCCTGGAGAACCTAAAGCCTACAAAAGTCAAATTGAAGTTGGCTGACCATTCTACCAAGATTCCTAGAGGCATAGTTGAGGATGTTCTTATTCAAGTAGCCAATTTCGACTATCTAGTGGATTTCATTGTGATAGACACCAAGGAGGCCTTTAATAAAATTTCAACTATTCTAGGCCGACCTTTCTATGCTACCGCAAAAGATTTGATAAATTGGCACAACGGTGAAATGAAGATCAAATTTTGTTAGATGTCCATGGACATAAATATCTTTCACCTGTTGCATAAGGATTGTGATGACGTTGAAGGGTGAAGAGGTGTACTTCCTTGATAACATGATACAAGAATTCTTCCCATTCGAAGATATAATTGAGAGTGCTCAATTTACAGAAAACTGTGATGAACCTGAGAACCCCACCACAGAGGGGTTGCTAGCCATGTTCTTGGGATCTTTGCAGAAAATTTCGGATTTAAGTGAGAGAAATGGAAAATTGGTAGAGAGAGTATCATATCTTGAGAAGATGAATTCTACATTTAAGGAAGAACAATAGACTTCTGCCCTGAAAAATCAGTTGCTAGAGAATCAGCTTAAAGAAGTTTTAGAAAAACAACAGAATCTAGAAACTGAAATGAGTCTTCAGAAGCAGAAAGTGGACCATATTGATAAGAAACATTGCACTGTTGAAGCTTCTTCTACACCATCATTGTCTGAACAAGAGAAGTATGTGAACCAGTCTACCACCCACCTTGAGCACAGTCAACCAGACATCCATTATCATTACTGTGGTGGTAAAGGGCATATCAGATACTATTATCCTGTTAGAAAGAAAGATTTTCGTCAATCTTTTATACAGAGGAACCACAAGGCCTATCACACAATCATCATACCTGAAATAGTTCAAGGTAGAGAAGCAACTTCACCAGTAATCTTTCCAGCATATCAAGGAATGCTTTGGTGAGACCTCCTAGTCCTCCAAACAAACGTCAGATTTGGGTAAGAAAATCTGATCTCCTCACTCCAAATTAATAATGCATGATATAATATATAGTCTTAGGGATCTGACTTAAAAAGACCTAAATAAATAAATAAATAATAATAATAATAATGAAAAATGAAAAATGAAAAAAAAAATCTTGGTAAAAGGAAATGTTCTTATTTTTGGGATTAATTTTGATTTGGACTAATTATACATGATTTTCACTTCTTTTGTGAATTTAACATTTATTTGACAGAGAAAGAATCATGTAATGATATTCGACATCAATGGTAACATCTTACATTTTTCTCATTCATTTCATTTACTTAATTTCTATACATTGAAGACAATGCATATGTTAAGTTGGGGGAGGGTGTACTTGATAAATGAATTTTGAAAAATGAGAAAAATGGATATATATCATTAGCATGAGAAAAATGATGAGTCTGGGATATATATATTCTATAGTAATTAGTGTTGAGTTTAATGGATAGTTGATATTATTGATTTCATTACCGCTTAGACTATTTATTATGCTCAGACATAGTTTTTGTGGATAGAATTCTTTATCAAGGCACTACCATAGTACTTGGTCAGTTTTGTGTACTTTTGCTAGAAGACAGAATTAAACCCCTAGTAAACTAGAAGTAGATTTTTTAGACTTAGCCCATGAGACTTGAGCTTTATACCTATTCTTTGGAGAGTTCTTACGAAAAATCCGAGTCTGCATGACTCAACCACTTCAATTCTTTATTTTGGTGTAATATAGTCTCATTATTCATTGATTTGGTTAATCACGAAGTGACAACAACTAGGGAGATAGCCATTAGGTCTTGTAGTCTTGTCACACCCCAAATTTCGATAGAATTCAGAAAAATAATATTTGTTCCCGACTCTTCGATCTTCGAGGTGTGATGCACTCTCAACTCCCAAAAACCCATAAACAGTTTAAATATGCGGATAATTTAAAAACCAGTAAAAATTTCAAATTAACAAAAGTCCTCTTCATTACAAAAATTAACAAATGAAAATGCAAATAACCTTATCTCAACTGAAAATCAATATCACCTCAAAGGAAAACAAAGCCTATCTTGAAATGCGACGCTAACGCTAACCACAAGAAGCAACCAATCTTCTTCAACACTAAACCTGTCAAGACTTATCAACTATGTTCATTTAATGAACACACCAGATAAGCAAACATGCAAATCGGGTCAGTATTATAAAAATGCTGGTGTGAGTAGCTCTAAAATACAACATATACTTATACCAAATATATACACAATCCATACGGCAGTTAGTTCCTCCACCGAGGTACCTTAATTTTCCATGACTAATACAACATCCTTAAGTTCAATAACTAAGGCAGGTAGTTCCTCCACTGAGGCGCCTTAACTTTCCACTAACCACACAACAACCTATACGCATAATAAATAAGGCAGGTAGTTCCTCCATCGAGGCACCTTAGGTTCTAACTAAACAAATAACCAACCATGCATATTATATCTGTACCGCATTTCATGCTCAATTACAGAGTGGGTCGTCTCTGCCCCAGTAATTAGTTTGACCCACACTTTTGCAAAACCATATACAATCATCTATCCAAAGATACATCATTAACCAACACATTACCATATTTATATTATTTAAGGCTTTCTTTGCATGTCCCTAAAATCACATCGTATCTATGTCTTACCTAGTTTCCCTGGCTACCACAATCGCTTCCCAACGCCGAATATGTACATCTACATGCCTCCCCTTACATAATGAACAACTCCGTGCGTAACTACCCTGAGCGGGATGCCGCACACCAGGTAACCCTCACACAAAAGCCATTATGTAAGTACTGCCACTATTCGACATAAAATATCACGCGTCTCATTCTAATATTGCGAACAGAATAATCAAGCCACCATTCGGCTACGATTGCCCAACACATGGGTGAATCAACATCTTATATATTCACCCTACACAAGGGCCAATCATATCACATACGGCCACATAGGGCAAATCACATGAGTTGTGGTAGTCAGGTTCTAGGATTTTCGTTACGTAATTTATTCAGGTGTCATACATTTATGACTCATAATAATTCTACTATATCACGTGCAGGTCAAATACCTTATTGCACTAAGCCACAATATTTAGAAATATCTCAATTATATCTCATAACCACTTTCATTCTTTCACGTGCCAATATATTATTGCACTACGCCACACTCCCGTGGGAAATATCCATAAATACTCTACTACCTCCTAGTAGCATCTCACAGATAAAATAATGGAGTGTTTATACATTTATTTCTCCAAAACTATTGCATTTAGTATATATATCCCAACATATTATATAATGCCATAGTATCAACGTCAAATCTTAATTAGATAATGACAACCAAATTTATACAAGCTTTCACAGCATTTTAGCATTTGATTTGTCCATACAATTTACAACATAAAACGTAGCACAATTAAATAGTCCACAGTCCACAATCAAATCCCCAAAAATCTAAAGTCCATGAATCTAAGTCCGTATGTAGTTTAATATTCATAAAAACATATATATCAAATTCTTATTATCAGAATTCCCGTCTAGTTACGTGCCAATATTTATATGCTTTACACACTACTTACGTCAAATCTTAATTAGATAAAGACAAACAAAATTATACAATTTTCGACAATATTTTATTACTACATTTGTCTATATTCTTAAATATGTGAAAAAAACTGGAAAAAAGTCAACATTCCACAGTCAATGGTCAAAGTCAACACATCATGGTCGAAGTCAAACTGTCGTTTCCATGTCCAACAAGTTCATGGTCATAGCCATGGTTCATGGCTAAGGTCAAAGGTGCATGGTTCATGGACTCAGGGCTAAGGTCATGGTTCGGACCCACTAGCCAAGCCCAAGCCCCAAACCTTATAACCCAAAAGTCTAAATGTTGAAAGACCCATTTGGATCTCTATTAAGTCATATGGACTGGCCCCAAGCAATATTAGAAACTGGCCCAAAAACTAATTGGAAAAGGCCCAAACAAAACAAACTAAAATTGGGCCCAAAAACCAACTAAGGCCCAAGACCAAATAATAGAACTTTGGCCCAACCCAACTAACAAGCTAAGGCCCAAAAACTGAAATTAGATTTCGGCCCAACCAAAACTAAAACATTTTGGCCCAAGCCCAAACCGATCTACTGTTCATCTTCTCCAACAGTTCTCTCATCCACCACCACCAAAATCGACCACCACAAAACCTTCACACACCACCCCAAACAAACCCATCGAAAATTGTGTGGGTGAAAACCCCCACAACTTTAATAAAACAAAAATCCCCAAATCCTTCAATCTCGATTCTCCATCAAACTAGATCTAAAAATATTACCGCCATCATTAACGCTCCTCTCCGAGCTTTAGTAGCACCACCTCACTACACGACCCAATCACCAACATCCCATCCCAACAACCCATTCAAGTCCATCCAAACAACTACAGACGACAGCCCTTTCTCCATACTGAAGCGTCAGCCATTAAGGACTTCTTCAGAGCTTGAACAACTTGTCCAATCACCAACAACCAACCTCCAGCACTCACTCAAACCCCTCCCCACGAATCTACAACCTATCATCCGTCCACAACACAACAAAAACAACATTTACAGTTACATAAAAATGGTACTGGCGATATTTTGGTCCTAGCCTTGGCCGCCATTAACGACCTCTACAGAGCTCCAACAGTTCTATTAAGTATTTCAACAGTTTAACACTCCAACCGAATTTTCCAAATACAACAAAATGCCAAATAAAAATAGGAATTTTAGTAGTAATAACAGACATAAACCTTGGACAGAGAAAATGTCCGTATACACCGATACACGAAAAACTGTAGATTTAGTGAAATAGTAAAAATAACTACTCACCTTAATCCCAAGCTCCACGAATCCTCCTAGTCCGAATCGTCGCGTTCCAATGCTCTAGAAATCAAGCTTCTATCTCTGCCTCCATTTTTATTATATTTTATTCTCTCCACCCTATAGAACAATACGAATATATACTTGGGTTTGAAACCCAAGCCCAACACAGACTCGGGCCCAGAACCAGGCCCACATATCCCAAATCCAATCTAATAAATTTTAAATAAATAAATAAATAAATAAATAAATAATTAAATATTTTAAATACGGGCGTTACAAGTCTATTCGGAACAGAGTATCATACTAATAAGTCAAGTAGTGAACCTATTCAGCCTTTATCTTACTTAGTATGACCATCATGTTAAACCCTTTTTAGCCTTATAATAAGCTATTTTCTTTCATAAAACCCTTTACCCTTTACCCAACTCCAGACAAGGAGTATAGCCAAAATCTTTATCAGCCATACCCATATGTTCCTACGAGAGGCACAAGGAGGAAGAAAGAGCACAAAAGGAAGATTACAAGGAAATATCGGAGAGATACAATGAAGCCATCATTCTGCTCTAAGTGAAAGAAGCTAGTGGAAAACAAGTATATCCAGTACTAATCAAGGATATGCCACTGAGCTAAAGAAAAAAAAAGAAAAAAAAAAGAAAAAGAAGAAGTCGAACCGAATAGATGGAAAAGCTAAGACAAAGGAAGAATTTTCTCTGCAATACAGAATTTAAAGAAATCTTCCAAAGAAACAAGCAAAAACCTAACTGTTTTCATAAACAACCTTTGAATTCTTTTTACCTTTCCTTCATAAATCAATACCCAAGCCAAGTTATAACCCATGACTTATCATTACAATATGGTATGAAGTCTAGAATAGGTGAGAGGATATTAAAGTGAAAGACCCAACACTTCATATATGATTGACATTCTTTCCATGAGACTACTCTCATTCAGAAGTCCGTTTTTCAAATAGTATGTGGGATGTTCATATTCATTATTCTTTTCCCTACATACATGAGGTAAAATAGTAGACCATCTTCTGAGAGATTCTTTTTTGAGAGTATGACCGGTAAGGATTGAAAGTCGAGATTATCTGCCTATGGTAAACTAGGGATTCCATTTCTTGGATAGGAGAGTATAGAAGATTGACTGAGTACACACATATGCTTTGATTGAGAATTTTGTCAATTTTTACTATCTCTCATCATAATCTATAAGTCTTTGCAGCAATGTAGTTAGCAATGGAGACCATCTGTTCGAGTCAGCACTAAGTAGGTAAGGAATTTCTCTTTCTGAAAAATACTATCATTCTTGAATATGCTATTGATTGATTTTGTGGGTATATCACCTGAAAACCCTAACGAGACTATAATTCATCCTTTTTGGGAAACTTAAAGGTTTAAAGCCTTGTTGCATATGGTAAATGCAATCGCGATATCTGCAAAAGTGAGTTAGGATTTTATTTTTGTTATTCGGATGTGATTTTGATCACTTATCTCTTTTTATCTTATTTCCTAAGAGACTAGCAAAAGGCTAGTTGGGGTTTGTGATAAGTGCTCAAAAAGTATATTTTAACCCTCGATTATACCTCTTGTTTAGCCATCTTAGTAGACAAACAGTGCTTGTAAGTCATGTTTTATGATTCTACAAGTGAAAAAGAGTTGTAGAATATTAGAGAAAAAGGGGTAAAACGGAGCAATTCGGAGCATTAAGAATCACATGGGAAGCCCGTGGACAATCATGGAGAGGGCCAAGGAATTGAAGCTATGAAAGATGTGACTTGGACTTGTTTTAAAGCCTATTCGGAAGCCCAAGGCAAAAGTATTCGTTGCTTGGACCAAAGCCCAAAAAAGAGAAAAGAAGGATGGAGCAAAAGGGGGAAAATAGACTCTTGCATCAGGAACGCAAGGTCCGTGCATCCAGACGTGACTCTTGTGTCAGGGATGCAAGGTCCATGCCAAGGCATGTGCGTCCAGACGCATGAACCGACACTGTAGCCCACTGCTTTTACTATTTTGGAAATGAAGTTAAACTCTGAAAGAAGTCGATTTGTACTAGGAAACAAGCTACGGTTTAAGATGTTTCTAGAACTCATTGTAACCCCTATAAATAGAGGACCTAAGTGCCTCATGAAACTGGCCAATTCACTTACATTCTTGTCTCTAGAACTTGGGGTAGAGAGAGATTAATAATAAAATATTCGGTTTTCACTAGTCGAGTCTTAATAAATTAGTCTTTCTAGTCTTATGTTCTTCAACTCTTCTTCTTCTCGTTCTTCGTGTTCTTCCTTCTTAATGGAAGGCTAATTTTCTCCTTCAAGGGAGGAAATGAAGTAAGTGTTTAGGGTTTGGTGATTCTTTTGGTTCATGGTGTCCTCCAATCAGGTAAGTTCTTTATGTTTGTTTAGTTCCATTGCCCAGACCAGGGGATGGAAGTATAAATTAAGGTTTTTATTTATTGCAATCGAATATCATGCTAGTTTAGGGTTTTATTTATTGTAATTGAATATTTGCTAATGACATGCTTTTATTTATTCCAATTGAATATAATGATAGAATAGGGTTTTGTTTATTGTAATTGAATATTATACTATTATTCTCTACTATTCTTCTAGTTGTGTAGTGTTTTAGAGTAAGAAAAGTATTCCTTGTATTTGCCTTAGATGGTGATTCATTGAATAGCTGCACAAGCTCACATAAAAGGAAAGAAGATATTAATAGCACATACATAGGAATAACATATAAGTAGAAATAATTGTTTAACGATTTTTCACCCAAAAAGGCATTAACACTTGCTTGATTGCCCGATTGTAGTCTACTTGAAGAACAACATAAAACAAAATGTCATTGAATCAAAAGCATTACTGGGTTTGAATCTATTGAATCTATCTCTCTCTCATATTCTCTCTCTATTTTCCATTCTTAGCTTTAGTATAAGTTTAGTTAGTTAGTAATCCATAATCTACAATCATAGTTTTTAATCCTTCAAACCCCCTTTCCAGTCCTGTCCTTCACATAACATACACTTAAAAGTGGAACAATATCCTACTCATCATTTACTCATTAAGGGATAATTAGATTTTGATACGCTTATGTTTTATTCAACAACCATCATTCCATATACCATCTCTTACACACAAAAAGAGCGCGTTTCAACCACTGTCTTGGTGCCTGCTTCAACCCATTCAAACTGTTTCTCAACTTGTATACCATGTGCTCTTGCCTTTGACCTCAGAACCCTTTGGCTGGTCCATGTAGACATCTTCTTCAAGATCACCATGAAGAAAAGTTGTCTTGACATCTAGTTGCTCAACCTCTAGGTTCATATTTGTGGCCAAACCTAATACCACCCTTATAAAAGTCATCTTAACCACTGGAGAGAAAATTTCATAAAAGTCAATACCTTTCCTCTGATCGAGTCTGATAAGATGAAAATTAGCTTTTACTCCTATTTACGCTAAAGATACTGTGAAGAAGTAAACTATAATTTCTATCTTTTTATATCAAAGTTTTACTCTCAATTAATCACGTAATATAACTAGAGTAAAGAATTCGTTCCGCTCCTAATTGCTTAGATATTAACTAATTTCACTAATGATGAACAATTAAACAACATGAGAGTAATGCTTCTAAATATAACTAATATGGTGAAAACTAAATATGAATATATTCTAAATTAAACTATGGAAATTATATATTAACTTGTGAATATGAAGAAGGAATTAAGGAGATTTCAATCCACCTTGATTAATCCATAACATGCTAGTATAGAGTTTGTTGCAAACCATAATCTTTATGTTTTCACACAAGGTTCAACATAAAGGTTAGGTCTTCATTATCCCTAATTATTTATGGTATCTCTAGGCAACTAATAATTAGCATTAGAGGAAGTTGAAACCCATTCTCATGGTGAATGAACTACCCTCTAGTCTAGGTTTATTTTACTTATTGCTAAATAGACAAATCTAGACTTGAAGCTCTTTAACACAGCTACTCTATACTAAAATATCAAGTTTTCATTAAAGCTTCAATCAAACCCTTCTAATAGAGGTTTAACTATGATTCATTAGACTATCATAGAATAAATAATGAGAAAAAGAAGACATAATTAAAGAATACTTGTATTAAAATAACTTGAATTGTTTTAATAGTGGCTAGGCTAAGAACATAAATCCTAAAAACTATATTGAACTAAAAAGAAGCGGTAGGAGAGAGATGGTTAGAGTTTTGCCTTAGTCCTCTTTATATAGGAGAGGGTAAGGTTTACAATTTCATGCATGGGCTTTGGAGCTATGTTTGGGGCCACTAAATCAAGCCCAAAACCTAATTACTTAAGTCTAAAAAGGGTTTTTCTACTAGAAATTACTACAACACCCTTTTCGTCCATTTTTACTAATTTGATTGGGTCAAAGGCTAGACCATTAGAAAGCTCTTTTCGAGCTGGTCGTTTTGCCACATAATAGGCCCAATTCCGAGTTCTGAGTCTAAAGATACGGCCTACGGAAGTTCAGTTGACTTTTCTGCTCTATTTCTGCCCATGTTGACTTTGACTTTTCAACTTTGACTAGGCTTTAAAAAGGTTTTTTCTCCATGAAACTTGGGCTTTGACCATAAAACTTCTCTAGCAACCAATTTGATTCCTTTCTCTTGCAAAAGTGATATATTTCTTCACATAGTTGCCTCCAAGACCTGAAATACACAAAAGTATGTAAATAGTACGTACTAACTCTTATTTATTTTAAACATCATTGGTCTAAATGTAATACTATTAAGGGGTTAAAGCTACAGTTTTTGGCTCTTATTAGAGTCCCTTCACAATAAGGAGAGCTTTGTGCCTTAGATGTGGATTAAAATTTTCATGCTTGACTTTGAACACCCACTTGTTCTTGAGAACTTTTCTTCCTTTCAGTTTCTTAACTAAATCATAGGTGTGATTCTTATGAAAATAACCCATCTCATCTTGAATGGCCTTCAACCATTTCTCTTTGTCTGTACCTTCAAGAGCCTCTTGATAGTACATAGGTTCTCCACCATCGGATAGCAATACATATGTATGTGGTGGGTACCTAGTTGAAGTTTCTCTTTCTCTCTCGGATCTTCTCACTTCATCTTCTTGTGGCTCAAGAGGATGCACTTTTTCTTGTTCAGGTGGTAGTTCATGCATTTCATCTGCATCTTCTATCTCAATAGGTTCAATCCCATCATGAACAATTGACACACTTCTTTTTTTGTTTATGTTTTATGGTATATGGATGATGTAGATAGATGCTGGTCGTTGAACAAATAGAAGCGTATCAAAACCTAATTATCCCTCAATAAGTAAAGGATGAGTAGGGTATTGTTCCACTTTTAAGTGTATGTTATGTGAAGGACAGGACTGGAAAATGGGTTTGAGGGATTAAAAACTATGATTGTAGAGATTTTAGATTCTAATACTAAACTAAACTAAACTAACTAAACTATTGAGAATTTATAAGAGAGGGAATTAGAGAGATTAGAATCCACCAATACTTTTGATCTATGACCTTCTGCTTCATGGTTGTTCTTACAAGTAGACTACAATTAGGCAATCGAGCGAGTGCCGATACCCCTTGGATGAAACATCGTTCACAATTAACTCTACTTAAAGTTGTTCCTATGTTTACGCTATTAATATCTTCTTTCCTTTTATGTAAGCTTAGGCAGCCATTCAATGTATTACCGAGAGAAATATCAAGGAGTACTTCCTAATAGGGCGGCCATTCACTGAATTACCACTTAAGCCAAACACAAAGAATACTTCCCCTAGGCAGCCACTCCCTAAGCTACCCCTACTAAGGCAACACAAAGAATACTTTCCTAACTCTAAAGAACTATACTACTAGAAGAAAAGTAAAGAACACTAGCATGATATTAATATTGCAAAACATAAATCCTATTCTATACTTCCATCCCCTGGTGTGGGCAATGGAACTAATAACTAAAATCATAAAGAACAAACCTGATTGAAGAACACCATGAACCAGAAGAACCATTAAACCTTAAACATCGGCTTCATTTTTCCTCCCTTGAAGGAGAAGATTAGCCTTCCATAAGGAAGGAAGAACACGAAGAACGGGAAGAAGAAGAGTCGAAGAACATAAAACTAGAAGACTACTTTATTAAGACACGACTAGGTAAAACCAAATCTTCTATTATTAATCTCTCTCTGCCTCAAGTTCTGGAGACAAGAGTATAAGTGAATTGGAAAAACACATGAGGCACTTAGGTTTTCTATTTATAAAGGTTACAATGAGTTCTAGAAGCATTCCAAACCGCCATTTGTTTTCTAATACAAATCAACTTCTTTCAGAGCCCAACTTCGTCTCCAAAACTGAGAAGGAAGCGGCTATAGTGTCATTTCATACGACTATATGCAGGATCCTTGCATCTCAAATGAGAGCATTGCGTCTGGAAGCACGATCCTTGCGTCCCAGTCGCAGAAGTCTATTTTCCCTCTTTTGCTCTATCATTCTATCCTTTTTTGCGGGCTTTGGTCCAAGCAACGAATCCTTTGGCCTTGGGCTTCCAAATAGGCTTTAAAATAGGTCAAAGTCGCATCTTTAATAGCTTCAATTCCTTGGTCTTCTCCATGATTGTCCACGGGCTTCCTATGTGATCCTTAATGCTCTGAATTGCTTTGTTTTATCCCTTTTTCTCTAATATTCCACAAAACTCTCTCTTTCACATATAGAATCATAAAACATAACTTACAAACATTATTAGTCCACTAAGATAGCTAAACAATAGGCATAATTGAGGGTTAAATTGCACTTTTTGAGCACTTATCACAACTCCCAACTAGCCTTTTGCTAGTCTCTTAGCAAATAAGATAAAAAAAATAGATAAGTGATCAAAATCACATCCTAATAATAAAAATAAAATCTTAACTCACTTTCGCAGGCATCGCGATTGCATTTACCATATGCAACAAGGCTTTAAACCTTTAAGTTCCCCAAAAAGGACGAGTTATAGTCTCGTGAGGGTTTTCAAGTGATATACCCACAAAATCAATTAATAGCATGTTCAAGAATGATCGTATTTTTTAGAGAGAGAAATTCCTTACCTACTTAGTGCTTACTCCAACAGACAATCTCCATTGCTAACTACATTGCTGCAAAGACTCATAGATTATGTTGAGAGATAGTAAAAATTGACAAAATTCTCAATCAAGGCTTATGTGTGTTCTTAGTCAATCTCCTATACTCTCCTATCCAAGAAACGGAATCCCTAGTTTACCTTTAGACAGATAATCTCGACTTTCAATCCTCACCGGTCATACTCTCAGAAATAAATCTCTCAGAAGATGGCATACTATTTTACTCTATGTATGTGGGGAAAAGAATAATGAATATGAACATCTATCCCACATACTACTTTGAAAAATAGACTTCTATATGACAGTAGTCTTATGGAAACAATGTCAATCACATATGAAGTGTCGGGTCCTTCACTTTAGCATCCTCTCACCTATTCTAGACTTCGTACCATACTATAGTGATAAAATATGGGTTGTAACTTGGCTTGGTTATTGGTTTATGAAGGAAAGGTAAAAAGGATTCTAAGGTTGTTTCTAAAAACACTAATGGTTTTACTTCTTTCTTTGGAAGATTTCTTCAAATCCTGTATTGCAGAGAAAATTCTTCCTTTGTTTTAGCTTTTCCATCCATTCTGCTAAACTTTTTTTTTTTTTTTTTTTTTTTTTTTTTTTTTAACTCAGTGGTATATCCTTGATTAGTACTGGATATGCTTGTTTTCCACTAGCTTCTTTCACTTAGAACAGAATGATGGTTTTCATTGTATCTCTCTGATATTTCCTTGTAATCTTCTTTTTGTGCTCTTTCTTCCTCCTTGTTCCCCTCGTATTCTCAAAAACATATGGGTATGGCTGATAAAGGTTTTTGGCTATACTCCTTGTCTGGAGTTGGGTAAAGGGTAAAGGGTTTTATGAAAGAAAATAACTTATTATAAAGCTTAAAAGGGGTTTAACATGATGGTCCTACTAGGTGGGATAAAGGCTGAATGGGTTCACTACTTGACTTATCAGTATGATACTCTGTTTCGAATAGACTACAAGACCTAATGGTTATCTCCCCTGTTGATGTAACTTCGTGATTAACCAAATCAACAAATAATGAGACTATATTACAACGACATAAAGAACTGAAAGATGTTGAGTCACTAAGACTCAGATTTTTTGTAAGAACTCTCCAAAGAATAGGTATAAAGCTCAAGTCTCACGGGCTAAGTCTAAAATTTTTATGTCCAGTTTACTAGGGGTTTAAATCTCTATTCTAGAAAAAGTACACAAAACTGACGAAGTACTATGGTGGTGCCTTGATAAAGAATTCTATCAACAAGAACTATGTCCGAGGATAATAAATCGTCTAAGAGGTAATGAAATCAATAATATCAACTATCTATCAAACTCAACACTAAGCATTATAGAATATATATCCCAGACTCATCATTAAAATTCAATTTTCTCATGCTGCTGATATAGAAACAATATTTTTTTTTTTGAAAACTAATTTTCGAAATTCATTTCTCAAGTACACCCTTCCCCTACTTATGCATGCGTTGACCTCAATGTATAAAGAAGTAAATGGAATGGATGAGAAAAAGGTAGGATATTACCATTGATGCCGAATATCAGAATTAGTTCAAGAAACAAATTTTTAAGTCTTTTTACGTCAGATCCCCAAGATGTAATGTGAGTCTTTTAAAGTCAGATTCTCAAGACTTTTGAGTCCCTTATAGTAAGATCCTCAAGACTAGTATTCCCACCCACTAGGTTTCACTTTATAGGAATTCTTCCGATCTCTCCCAGCTGGTGATTGACAAAAGTATACCTTGTACCAACAATTTTCTCTTAATGGTTGTAACCCAGGACAAGTTTTAGAATGGTAATTCTTACACCAACCTAGCTTACGCACTCTCCTCTTACGCACAAATGGACTTTTACCGAACTCTACACGAGCCATAGAAATAATCTTCCTTTGAAGGTCAACAGGGAGTAAATCTCATAAACTAACTGGTGGGGAACACTTAGGTCTCCATCTCAAAACTGATCTTTCAACAACATGCTTACTTCCTGTAAACATTTTTGCTCGATCTACTAGAATTCCTTCCTTTGAAACTTGGTGACCCAGTACTATCATTTCCTTTACCATGGAGTGACACTTTTCCTAGTTCAGAACTAAGTTGGTATCACAACAACGTTTAAGGATTAAGGAGAGATGGTGCAGGCAATCCTCAAACGAACATGTGAATGTGGTCTTCTCTTGGTCCTCTAGGTGATTATGGATCTGAAAATATCCTGAGTAACCATCACAAAAGCAGTAGATTGCTTGTCCAGCTAATCTTTCTAGCATCTGATCGATGAATGGCAATGGAAAATGGTCTTTTCTCGATGTGCTATTCAGCTTCTTGTAATCGATGCAAACTCTTCATCTAGTCTGAATCCCGATTAGAATCAACTCATTGTTCTCGTGCTAGATCACTGTGGTTCCAGACTTCTTCAGCACAACTTGAAATGGACTAACCCATTGACTATCAAAAATAGGGTAGATAATGCTTGTGTCAAGGAGTTTGACGACCTTTTCTCTAACTACTTCCTTTATCTTTGGATTAAGCCTCCTTTGTGGTTTCTTAGAAGTCTTGGAATCCTCTTCCAAATGAATCCTATGTTGAACTATCATAGGGCTGATCCCCTTGATATCATTAATTGTCCAACCTATAGCTGACATGTGTTCCTTTAAAAGTGCTACTAACCTGGATTCCTACTCCTCAGTCAAATCTGATGCAATGACTACTGGGTAGGTTCCCGAATCTCCCAAGAAAGCATACTTGAGTGTAGATGGCAAAGGTTTCAATTCTAGCTTAGGCAACTCCTTCTTATGCTCTTTAGATGGTCCATCAGGCACAGGCGATTCAAATTTTTCTTTGAACTTGCTGTCATCCATGATAGGTGATGAATCTAAAATCGTATTGATTGCCTCGATACTAAGTTCTTCATAATCTGAGTCTGTCAGAGCTTTCAACAACTCATCAGCAGGATATGAATGAGTTAGATAATCTTGTGCTAATGTTTCAATCATGCATACCTCATTCACATGACACACCTCTTGTGGTTGCTGTAACGTATGGAAAACATTGATCTCGACTCTCATATTACCAAAGGATAACATCATATTACCATTTCGACAGTTGATGAGTTCATTTGCAGTGGCCATGAATGGTTTGCCTAGAATGATTGGTATCTCTGCCTACCAGATGTAGGTTCTGTGTCGAGACCTATGAAATCAACCGGAGAATAGAAATCTTCGATCTTTACTATGACGTCTTCAATGATTCCTCTATGTATCTTCACTGATCTATCTGCCAACTATAAAGTAACATCAGTCGGTTTTAGATCCTTCAAGCCAAACTTCTCGTAGATGAAATATGGTAAAAGATTCACACTGGCACCCAAATCTAATAAAGCTTGCTCCACCAAAAAATCTCCAATTCTGCATGTAATAGTTGAACTTCCAGGATCTTTCAGTTTCACAACCGCTAGATTCTGTAGGTACGATGAACATCTTTGAGCGATAAAAGCTTCTTTCAGAATGTTGGTCTTCTTCTTCACTAGATCTTTCACGAACTTGGCATACGAGGGAACTTGCTTGATGGCAGTCAGAAATGGGATATTAATATGCAAATTCTGAAATACATCACAAATCTCCTTGTACTGGTCATCCTTCCTGGTATTTACTAGTTTTAAAGGAAATGGTGCTGGCAGAATCTTCAATATCGGATCTCTTCTTTCGGCTTCAGTTGGCTTGGTAACAGATAGTGGAGTAACAGGTGGAGTTACTCGTGATGGCTTCTTTTTACTTACTTCCACAGTAGTTCCTTCAACTTCTTTTGCAACAGTTTCTTCAACAGGTGGCACAACACTAGATATATCTGGAATGTTAGAACTGGGTGGGATGGTGGGGACATAAGTTACCTTAAGCTCTTCAAAATCTTTTCCTAGTTCATAGACAATCTTGTTATCAACTTTCTTGCCTGACCTCAGAGTGGTGATAGCATTAACTTGGTGATTCGACTGAGTAATCTCCAGGTTATCCACCTGCAAGACACCTCTTCCTTTCGGATTTGGCTCCGGCTGGCTTGGTAATGCTCTTTTTGATCTTTTCGTCAAAGCGGCAGCGATTTGCCTTATCTGGCCTTGAATGACATTAAAGTTATTCTCCAACTTCTGGGTTCTTTGATTTGTCTATTTCAACTCATTGACAATGGTGGTGATAGCTTCTTCTAGATGTGGGATAACTGCTTTACTCGACTGAGGCGTATGGGCAATGTATCCACTCATAAGATCTGGTACTAACTCTTTATTTGTGTTGGCTTGGTATTGCTAGTTCTGGTATGACTGTTGATTTTTGTATAGTTGCTGACGGTTTTGGAACTGATACAAGTTATTCTGGAACTGATTTGACTGAGTTTGGAATCCTGGAGGAAAATTCCTCTAATTTGTATTTTGTGGCTTCCAATAATTCTGTCCTTGATTGAACTGGTTATTTCTTTCTAAAGAGTTGATACTACATGCCTCTGCATTAGTATCCAGATAGTACGAACACTCTTCAGTGGTGTGGCCTTCATCAGAACATAGCTCACAAATGGCATAACAAGGCTTGGTTAGCTGAGGTTTAGCTTGGAAATTGTTTACTTTTTGAGGATTCATGGAGAATTGATCAAACTTCTTGTTTAGAGTTTCAACTCCTGCTGATAGGCTTGCCATAATTGATAGCATCGCTTGATTTGGGTCTTCTTGAATTTGGTTACCAAATTGCTTAGGCACCCTCCACTCTAGCTACGTCCTCGTTGCTAGTACTCCATTGTTGAGTGTCTTCAGCTAAATTCTCGAGAAAGTTGTAGGCTTCCTCTCCATCTAATGATGTAAACTTACCTTGATGCATTGACTATATCATCTGCTTGTTCAAAGTAGAAAGTCCTTGAAAGAAAATATGAGCCAGTGTGCTCTTATCATAACCATGATGTGGACATGAGACTAGCAAATTATTGAATTTCTCCCAGCTTTGATGATATTCTTCAGTCACCTTCCCTTTGAAATTGCTACATGGCATCTATCTTCTGGGGTGGGTAGAACTTGTTCATAAACTTTATTCTTAACTTCTCTCAGTTGTTGATTGAATTGATTAGCTGTGCAGTTAACCATTTGGATGCTTTACCTTAGAGTGAAAGTGGAAAAAGAATTAACTTGATACTCTCATCCCTGATATTCTGGTTCTTGAAAGTTCTGAAGACTGATAGAAATTTGTTCATGTGGACATAAGGCTGAACATTGTCTGAACCATTGAATTTTGGAAGCATAGAGATTACTGATGCTCTAAGTTCAAACTGGTTAGCTTCTATCTCTGGAAAAACAATACTTCTTGGTGGGTCTCCAATGATTGGTGAATGGAAATTACTCAGCTTCTTCCTCTGTTGTACTTGCATGGGTGGGATAGCTTCAGAATTATTGGTTTCCAAAACACCTCCATCATTGCGTACGGCCATTGTATCAATCTAGTCTAGTATTCTTGTGAGTCGGTTGTTAAACCTTTTCCACTGTTGTGTTCTTACCGAACGATGATATGGACGAGGGGGCATACACTAGAAAATGCTATGCGAAAATGACGAAAAACTATCCAACAATGCTTGAATAATATGCAACTATTCTAAATTATACTAAAATGTAAAACTACTTTCCTTTAACTAGGTTGGGCTTTGCAGCTAGTATCTCGTCTGTTGTCTAAAGCTGTCTCTTCTAGGGTTATGGGGAATCACTTGGATTGCTTAAGTACCACGGCCCATAAATGATAGTCTGTTTATCAAGATTCATACAAGAAACACTAGAGTTTGATGTTTCGCTGTGTTGGCTTACAACTTTAATTGTTGAAAAGGTCCTAAATGCAATTATACTAGAAAGCAATAAAACTAAACTATGATGCAACTATACTAAGAATGAAATAAAAAGAATGAAGATTCGACTAACCTGGATGGTAGATCTTGTCTTTGAGATATCCTTCAAGCTTCTCTCTTTCTCAAAAGGATGGATGATGCTGCTAAAATTACCTCAAGATCCAAAATTCTAATCTTGAAAGAAAATGTTAAACATAAATAACTTAAAACGGCAGTGGCGCCATTTGACACACACTTCTTTTTTGTTTATGTTTTATGGTATATGGATGATGTAGATAGATGATGGTCGTTGAACAAATAGAAGCGTATCAAAACCTAATTATCCCTCAATAATTAAAGGATGAGTAGGGTATCGTTCCACTTTTAAGTGTATGTTATGTAAATGACAGGACTGGAAAGGGGGTTTGAGGGATTAAAAACTATGATTGTAGAGATTTTAGATTCTAATAATAAACTAAACTAACTAAACTATTGAGAATTTATAAGAGAGGGAATTCAAGATATTAGAATCCACCAGTACTTTTGATCTATGACCTTCTGCTTCATGGTTGTTCTTACAAGTAGACTACAATTAGGCAATCGAGTGAGTGCCGAAGCCCTCTTGGATGAAACATCGTTAAGAATTAACTCTACTTTGATAGGGGTATATACTAAAAGTATTACTTTTGTATTAACTCTAATTCTTTATATTTTGAATGAGAATTATATGGGCAAATGTTATGCACATTATATATGTTATTAGTTATATGCATGTGTCTAATACTTTATGTTGTAGATGATATGGTGTGTGGTGACACACAGAAGATCATATCATCAGTACCTTATAAAGTATAAGTAAACGTTCACAACCTAAATGGATTTGGACAAACCATTGGTACGGTTGTAGTATAATCTGGTATTAGTATATCTTGACTATAGGATTACACTAGTACACTTTGTGTGTATTGGACAGGACCAAGTGAGGTTGTTTCCTTTTATACTGACTATATAAGAGAACAAACACCTCTGTTATTATGGATGCTTGTCCTCTTAATCCAGATTTAATAACGGACACTTACGTGCATTGTACATTTCTTTAAATCATCAATGAGTGAGATTCATTTGTGAATCAACAAACTCGATGGATTGGGTAATAACATTGGATGTAAGGTGTGTTGTTGATTATAGAAGGAATATGTGACACGCAAGAAGTCGGGTTGATGATGTCCCCTTGATGAGGAGCTCATAAGGATTGTCATGTAAACCCTACAGGTGGATTTAATCCGACATGATAATGAGGTTGAGTGGTACTACTCAAGGATATAAGAAGTTGATTAATGTAGTTGTCAGTAACTTGACTTAATCAATGGGCATTAAATATCTTAAACACGGGGAGATCAACAAGCATATAATATGGAGCCCATAAATGTAACACGTAATTTAGGATTAAGGTGGTAGTGCAATAATGGCCTTTAGTGGAATAAGCCATTTGTTGACGGGCTTGGGCCTTGTGTTCTGGGCTAACATGGGAAGCCCAACCCTAATTTCTCCTCATGGTCCCTGTTATACCCTATAAATAGAAACCTCTTTCTCTGGCTGTTTTTTACCAAGGTTTTTCTCAAGAAAAGTAGATCTAAAATTGGTTCCAAATTCTATGAGTGAGAGAGGCCAAGAGAGAAAGAAGAGGGTGGTAAATTGTTGCCCACACAACGTCCATTTCATTGATAGGAATACAACAGAAGATCAAGAGGTTGATTCGGATTCGTAGATCTTAGATTCTCAGAGTTATCTTAGCCGATCTAAAGGTATGATTTCTATCCAAAACTGTGGACACCCCTTATTCCATTGCACGTGGGTTTTCGCGGTTTGTAATCATTCGGTGCAACCATAACGGTTCTTACATACTTAAGGTTGTTCTTATGTTATGCTATTAATATCTTCTTTCCTTTTATGTCAGCTCGGGCAACCATTCAATATATTACCGAGTGCAACATTAAGGAGTACTTCCTAATAGGGCGGCCATTCAATGAATCACCTCTTAAGGCAAACACAAAGAATACTTCCCCTAGGCAGCCACTCCCTGAGCTACCCCTACTAAGGCAACACAAAGAATACTTCCGTAACTCTAAAGAACTATACTACTAGAAGAAAAGTAAAGAACACTAGCATGATATTAATATTGCAAAAGATAAACCCTATTCTAAACTTCCATCCCCTGGTGTGGGAAATGGAACTAATAACTAAAAACATAAAAAGCTAACCTGATTGAAGAACACCATGAACCAAAAGAATCATTCAACCTTAATCATCGGCTTCATCTCCTCCCTTGAAGGAGAAAATTAGCCTTCCATAAAGTAGGAAGAACACGAAAAAGAAGAGTCGAAAAACATAAGACTAGAAAGACTAATTTATTAAGACTCGACTAGTTAAAACCGAATCTTTTATTATTAATCTCTCTCTGCCTCAAGTTCTGGAGACAAAAGTATAAGTGAATTGGCAAAATACATGAAGCACTTAGGTCCTCTATTTATAAGGGTTACAATGAGTTCTAGAAGCATTCCAAACCGCCATTTGTTTCTTAATACAAATCAACTTCTTTCAGAGTCCAATTTCGTCTCCAAAACTGAGAAGGAAGCGGCTACAGTGTCGTTTCATGCGTCTAGACGCACGATCCTTGCATCTCAGATGGGAGCATTGCGTCTAGATGCACGATCCTTGCGTCCCAGATGCGGAAGTCTATTTTCCCTCTTTTGCTCTATCCTTCTATCCTCTTTTGCGGGCTTTGGTCCAAGCAACGAATCATTTGGCCTTGGGCTTCCAATTAGGCTTTAAAATAGGTCCAAGTCACATTTTTAATAGCTTCAATTCCTTGGCCTTCTCCATGATTGTCTACGGGCTTCCCATATGATCCTTAATGCTCTGAATTGCTCCGTTTTACCACTTTTTCTCTAATATTCCACAAAACTCTCTTTTTTACCTGTAGAATCATAAAACATAACTTACAAACACTATTAGTCCACTAAGATAGCTAAACAAGAGGCATAATCGAGGGTTAAATTACACTTTTTGAGCACTTATCAACAATATGATCATCATCATGAGTCTCAAACCCATGGTTCTCTGCATTCTCAATGCCATCTGCCGCTTTTTCCATTGTCAGAACTTCCGATTTTAAATCAACGAGGTCATCAACAAAAGCTTCTTGCTTCTCACCATTCTCAAAGTTCTCTATTGTCTGATCTTCCAAGAACACAACATCTTGACTTTGGATTACCTTCTTGTTAATTGGATTATAAACCTTGTAACCAAACTTCTCATTCGCATAACCTAAAAAAATGCATTGCTTGGCTTTGTCATCAAGCTTGGACCTCTCATCCTTGGAAATATGAACAAATATTTTGCTCCCAAAAATGCTCAAGTATCCATAATCAACATCTCAGCTTGGCTATACTCTCTCTTCATAATCACTATTCAGAGGCTTCGAAGGCAATAGGTTGATCACATGTACGGATGTGTGCATTTCTTCTACCCAGTAACTCTTTCGTAACTTAGAATGAGACAACATGCATCTCATCATCTCTATAATGGTACGGTTCATCCTTTCAGCTATACCATTATGATGTGGTGTTTTGGGAATTGTTTGCTCATGACGAATCCCATGACTCTTGCAGTACTCTTCAAACGGCCCAATGTACTCTCCCCCATTATCTGAACGGATATACTTCAAAGGTTTCCTGGTCTATCTTTCCACCATACTATGGAAAGTCTTGAACACACTGATAACCTCATCCTTGGTCTTCAAACTATATGCACATACCTTTCTTGACGCATTATCAATGAAAGTCAAGAAGTACAAAACACTTTCATGGGACCACATAAATCCGAGTGTACTAGCTCAAGAACATTCTCTTTGCAGTGAGAGGGGGATCTTTGGAAATATACTCTATGTTGCTTTCCAACCAAATAATGAGTACATCTATTTAAATGCGTACTTTTGATGTTTGGTAACACCTTTTGCTTGGCAAGAACTTCCATGCCTTTCTCTCCCATATGACATAATCTTTTATGTTATAGTTCGGTGGAAGCTTCTTCTTGTGCTGTATTTAACTCTATTTTACATAAACTAGCTTGTGTCTTGTAAAGAGAACAACACTTCTTCACTTTGGCTACCACAAAGGAACCTTTTCTAAGTTTCCATACCCCATTTCCAAACGAGCTCTGGCGGAAACCATCATCATCTAACTTTCTAGCAGAAATTAGGCTTAGTCGAATTGAAGATCGGGGACATGTCTTACATCCTTGAGTGTCAAGGTGTAACCGGCACTTGTTTCCACATGAACATCACTAATCCCTGCAATCCTTGAGACTCTACTCTTACCCATCTTCACCTCACCAAAATCACCACAATTATAGGTAGTAAAGAAACTCCTGTATGATATGATGTGATAGGACGCTCTGGTATCTACTACCCACTCTCTATCTTGACATGAGGTACTAACACAACACTCATCATAATCTGACACAATTCCCAATAGATCATCGTCTGAAGCTGCTGTAGTAGTATCTTGGCTTGTGCTTCCATTCCTCTTTACCATGTCTTGTGTACACAATTATTCTTCTCATCCCTCTTTAATGCTCTACACTCATACTTGGAATGACCATTAGTGGCATAATAGTAACATTGTCTCTCTTTCTTAGTAGTTCTAAATTCAACCATAGCTTTGCTTCTGTCATCACCTCTAGAAATGAGGTAGTTTTCTATTCTTACCTCTCCCCAGCTTTTCTGTGACAAATATCTCTGAGTGAGAGGAGCTAGTCCATGAACCATTCTTGTCTTCTCATTCAACAATGCACAGGTAACCATTTCCATTGAAATGATTCCATCTTTAGCGGTTCCACCAAGAGAAACTGTCAAAGTCTCCCAACTATCAGGCAGAGAGTTCAATTGTAATAAAGCCTCAACTTCATCACCCATATCAATCTTCATCAAATGTAACTAATTGATCGATGGTATTATGTATGTCATTAAGATGCTTAAACATTGAAGAACCTTCTTTGTACATCGAGTTAGCAAACTTTTTAATGAGTAGCACTTTGTTGCCCGCAGACATCCTCTCATAGAGGTCTTCCAATTTCTTCCACAAGCTAAAAATGGTAGTCTCTTGGGATACATGGTGAAATACACTATCGACAATCCACTGTCGAATGTACTGATCAGCTCCCAAATGTGCATTTTAGTACCCTTATATTACTAAATTACTACATTACTACCCTTCTTACGCTTAATGAAAAAATAACTCATAGCTTTTATTGCTTTTTTCAGGTTACAGAGAAATTCATACCACTTATCATAAAAGTTGTGTCTTAGCACCAAAAGGAGCCTTAATCATGCATATTATGAAGACTAGAAACTATTATGAAAAAGTCAAAAGTCAAAGTCAAAGGTCAAGGACTCATAACAAAAGAGCTGCAAGTCAAAGTCCTCAACTCAGAAGACCAAAGATAAATGTTCTCAACTTAAAATATGGCTTTCTCTAAAACCTATCTTGTCAAGAAGAAAAGGAAAAAGCAAAAGCACAAAGTGAAGGATGAGGTGTCTCAATTGTAATGGAGAAGGGCAAATCAGTAAAAGGCATAAAGTAGGGGTATATAAACTAAAAATGAAGGAGAGATAAGACATCCATTGCATTTAGGGTCCAAACTATTTGGTTTGTAGGAGTAAAATGCACCTAGACTTAATCTAGTGTCATGTAGGATTTAATTTCTAGTCTTTTACATTTTCAAGTCTTTACTTTATTGTTCTTTATTTTCTTTCATTTCAATCTTGTTATTTTGCTTTATTTCAATCAATCAATCAATCTTTGTTGTTGTTCTTTGTTTCAATACATCATTTCAATCACTTTCTTCCAATGTTTTCATGTCATTTAAATCTTCAAACAACTTAAGTTTTCAAGTTCTTCATTAGCTAATAACTAAACAAGTTCTAAAGTAAGAGTCTACCTACCTTCTTCTTAACTCCCACATTCAAACTCTAAACAATCTAGGATGAACCATATTCAAATCAACTTTGAAGATACTTCACAATCTACTATTTCAAATGGCGTCGCCATCATGGATTGAAGGAGCAAGAGTGCTTGGTTAAGCATCTAAGGAGGAAGCACCATTCTCACCTTTCCATTTCTCATTTTTTTATTTTTCATTATATTATTTCGTTGTTTTTTGTTACTAACTTACTTTTTTGCAAATCAGGGTTCTGCATTAACAAGCTGGAGAGTAGCCGGCAAAGGGATTGAATCCATTTAAGTTTTTCTGGAACGGACGAAATGACCGTGTTCTAGCCGGTAGGTGACCGCGAGTCCACCTCATCATTCCAGTGCCTAGGTTTTTTACAAATCAGTTGTTTTATGATGGGTAGTTGAACTACAAACCTGGATTTTGTAATATAGTAGTGTAAATCAGTGGAACTTATTTGTAATAGTTAGAGATAAAAAGAAAAACGTAAAAAAATAGGAAAATGGTTTTTGATTGATTTTTGTGGATGAACATGAGTCAAACTTGGTTGAAGTTGTATACTTACCAAGGGATTAGAGTTTTCATTGCCTTGGGAAGTTCAAGTGTGTGAGAGAAGTCGTGAATCATCGCTTGCCCACTTTGAATCAACTTTGTAATCAACACTCTAAATCCATTTGACTTTAGTTAATCTAGATAATCAATCTAAACTAGTTAATATATTAGATTAGTATAGTAGTAATTTAGTTTAAGTTTTGGGCTTGGCATTGAAGGCAAAGTTGTTTAATTATCAAAAATCCAACTTTTGGGCTTTTTAAGTGGACCTTTATTGTAATTTAAAAAAGGGTAAAGCCCGAAAGGTTGGGATTGATTCTCAGATCACACGCCAACTGACACCGCCTTCTCCTCAAGTAGTGTGTAAGCATGGCTTGAGAGGTACATTCTAAACCTCCTCAAAGCCCAAGTAAAAGGATACCTTCTGTGTTCAAGCATGCTTACATGATTGTTTGAAATTTAATTTTTGCACTGCAATTTACATTCATGCATAAGGCTAAACCCGAGCCACATAACAACCATTGGGAAGTCATTTCCCACTATAGGTAAAATGGACGTTGCTTGATTCTTGAAGCCCTAGACCAAAAAAAAATGAATGAAAATCAACTAACTAGAGGCCAAAATAGTCACACTCCAGAAAAAGACAAAAATATAGCCATGAGGATTTAAAGTAATCAGTTACCAAATTCCGATGGACCAACTACCTTCCTCACTCCCCTCTCCCAGATTCATCGCGAGTGAGATTCTTGGTAGCACACCACTTGGTGAAGTGACTGCCTACTCTTTTGAGATGTGTAGTAGAGCCATCCTAGTCCCGCACCCAATTGTTCCCTTGAACAAGGCATAATAAATTATATATAGACCAAGCAAATATTTTCAAAAATAAAAAAAAATGAATTTCTATTTTTTGTACATCATTATTGATTGAGCATTCATGTCTTATCAATATGCATCACAACCGTCATAGAATTATAATGCAAACCCAGAACCTTGTTCTTTTTAAGGTAGTATTTATCATTGGTTATCCCATTGTCCATCATATACCGAATTCGAGTCTACTACGGGAAATTCTTATGATTACGAACTTTAATTTTCAAACTTCCCTAGTACCCCATACACTCAAGAGTTTTCTAATCATGCCGAAAATTTATGGAGTTCCACCACAAATAGTCAACAACCATTCCGATATCCATATGGTCAGTAATAGTACGGTTTCACCCAAAGCCCATTACCATTCACATCACCATCTATATCAAATTCATATTCCCTTTCACCATCCATCACAGATCAACTCTACTAGAAAATAGCCAACCAAACAATACTAACTCAAGAAATAACAACTACCTTATGTTTTCTCCAATCTGATTCAAAAGATGCCACATCTGAGACTAATATTCTTCCCATCAGTCTAGAACCCAACCTAAAAGAGAAAGAAGGTGTTACTATAACAAAGCCAATTGCTAAAGTCTATCCTGATACTTCTGACCAATTAAACCCCCATCAACCTCCACCTGACTATTGTGGGAATTCCAAATCTTATGATGATGACTATATGCCTGAATTCACAATTTCTCTCACATGTCTTAATACATCATCACCCATAAATGAGAAAACTTTGGCAGAAGAAACTCAAGAGCATGTATTGGACTCGACACATTTGGAAAATGGCATTGAGAAAATTTATGAAGATCTAGGCAGAGAGGACAAAGAAAATGAAGTGCTTGGAAAAGAGGGAGTAAAATCTATGGTGGAAAGTGGATTTCAATTTAGTTTGGTTGTTAAAGACTTATCGATGGAACAAATTTGTAACATCTTTACTATTGTAGATATGAACCCTAATCTTATGGAAACACCAATACTAGATGAAGAATTCTTTGAGTCCTCAAGATCATGTAAATAACCACCACCTAACCTTCACCATCCTAATTTAACACCTCTTGAAATCCAACCTCCATTTATCAACAATCCACCAATTTCTAAGGACAACATCACGAAACCATTTCAAAGAAACCTCAAATTTACCTTTAAACCAATTTCCTTTGAGATCATTCATAATTTTCTATGTTTTCCTAGTAAAAAGACTTTGCCCAATATACAAACACAAGAGTCCATCATTTCAGTAGTTGAGAAACCTAGAATGTCTTATTCCCCATCATCTAAGCCTCATGAAGGACAACTATTACCAACCTCTCACTCTTTTAGACAAATCAATTATGACGAGTTATTGTATAAATTTCATGATGTGTTACATAAGCTTTCTTTTATCATTCTACATCTTACACTCCAAATGTATAATTTCATTCTGTTTTGGGATGTATGCATTTATATATTTTTCTTTAAAGACCCTTAATTGTTTAGATTATTAGTATATAGTTAACAGCATATGATCCATCTTATGCATAATCTTGGGGAATCTGACTTAAACAGACCCACATATAGTATTGAATATCTTACTATAAAAGATTCATATTATGTTTTCTCGATACATTCCATGGGAGTGCATCCTTAAGGTAATCGAACCCTCCTCTTGGAGTGTGTGGTTGTAAGTGTTGGAACCTTAGTCCACGTATATCTCACATTTTCTTTATAAAACATTTTTTGCTCGTTATTTGAGTAAGTGTGACCCTATGGAGCGAGTATACAATTTTCTTTTTCTTTCTTTTACATTTCTTTTTCAAAATAGTTGTTTTTCTCAATATACCAAGAGTTATGCGATTTTCCTAAACCAAAAAAACGGACAATGGATTCCACATAGACCAACCTTTAGAAGTATGCAATCTCCATTCTTTTAAGGGTGGTTTGAGGATCAGTTATGTGTTACTAAGGGTCGCCCATATCACTATGCATTTTCTGTCTCAGCTTAAACCATATAGATAGCAATTTTCCCTTGCTTACCAACATATCATCACTTCACCCAGAAGAAGTCTGTGCTTTCAATATATGAAATGCACCATGGAGGAAACACCCAAATTTCACAAACCTAACCACCTCCAAGGTTCACAAATCATGTCAAACTACTAAATACATTCATACAAGGACAAGGTACCTATAACAATCAGAACAGAGCATTCGTTCCATCCCATTTTAACCAGAACTACCAAAATCCACCAAAGACACCTAGTTCCACCACCTACTAGTGTCCAATCAGATAAACCATCCAATTATATCTTGCATAGTAAATCCCCCAACACACATAACTGAAGCCACAGTCTGATTGGATTGGGTTCAATAAAGAGCCGACATGAAAGTTGCTTGTGATTACCTGTTATGAATTGTTTTCAAAAGCTTAGCATTTAGAATCATAACTTTTTGAGTACTAGTATCTTAAAATATCTCTCTTTAGATGATATAAAAATGAAAATTATACACCTCGGAGTAACCAAAATGATACCATATTCACGTATAATTTATCTTCTTGTTAAAACCTCTATATGGTTAGAGATATCTTTAGATTGAGAAAGACAATTACTCTAAGAAAAAAAAACCATAAACACATATTTTATGTGTGTCTGTATAGATAGTTGTTTACATACTTTTTATTTATTCAATTGTAGTCTAATCATAATCAAGCATGCATGTTAGTTTTTCTGCATTTTATATGTTTTCAAAAATACAAAAACCAAAAAAGATTTCATAGTAGAATAGTTATCTCTAATATAATAAACCATGTATTTCTCATTCTACATCGAACAACCCACACCCCAAACTCATTTGGGGATGGCGTATTTCATCATGAAGAACATAATACAGGTGTATCATCGTTTTTGCTCATGTTTTTATGGTAATCTCTATCCTTATCTCTTCATACTTTGAGGAGAAAGCATATTTCTATTTGGGGGTGATATAGCAACAGTTTGTAAAAATTTGACATTTTCTATAGTATATTTCTTCCTTTCTAAAATATTTTTTCCAAAAAGACCATTTTTTTTTTTTTTTTTTTGTTTAGTATTAAAAAGTTTTGTTTTCTTTTTCTAGGATGAATAAAAAGTTTAGAAGTCTCATTATAGCAATAGAGTAAGGACTTATTCTTCGTACTTAGACTAAGATACGTACAATAGTTTATGCATCTTTTCATGAATGGCATGCATCAACATTTTATTATATATAGCAGTGAGTTTCCAAAGCCAAGGTTAGAACAATTAATTTCCATATCCTGTGAGAATCTAGCTAAAAGCCTCATCTGAATGATTATTCAGTGATGACACAAAGGATGTCTGGATAGAAAGACAACACGTCCACTTGTTTGATTACCACGCCATATCCTAGGAGAGAATTTAGGCCCTTTTTGGATCGATATAGCCAAATAAACATTAAAAACCCAAAAATATAGTTTTTCCTCTAAGTTACCCCTCTTAGGCCTTCACCTTTTTCTAAAAGCCTTTTTATTCTTCCCCAAAAATTCCTGACCCGTTACAACACACAATAAAAAGCTTATCCAACTGATGAGTTGAGAATTGGATGGATATCAGACAAAGAGAATAGAAGATCTTGTACAAAAATAGATAAGTTATTTTCTTCAAAAAGAAAAGAAAATAGAGAGAAGAGAAGAAAGACACACCAAAAACCAAAAACTCTAAAAAAAAAATCTAAGGAGTACAAAATCGAATCTCTTAAAAGTTCAAAATCAAAAGGAGACGATATCAGAAACAAAAACAAAACAAAACAAAAAAAACAAACAAAAAAAAGTTAGAACTCCCAAAATTCAAAATCATATGGAGTCACAAAGCCAAATGGCTAAAAGAATATATCACAATTCGTAAGCAACTAACAAAACGAGGTTCTTCTATGGTTACAAGTATCTTGAAGACCCAGTTTCTCAACTTATCAGATTTCTATTTTTCCCTTCCTTTTTCTTTCTAAACCATCACCCTAGCCCCGTAACTCCTAAGAAAAGACCTCTAGCTCAATTAGGAATTGATGATGTGATAGTTAGTGGCAAGCGTGATCAATCGACCATGATTTCTTTGGACATCATTTGAGTATGTGAGGAATATAAGTGGCTACTGCACTTGATAGAACGAAACTTGAGTGAATCTATCAGAGAGTTGTTATTGCCACACACCCCTGTAAGAACCCACCATAAGGATTCTCTCCAAAAGTCTCGGAAACAACTTTGCATTTGCATTTCATTGTTCATGTTTTGCACATTTGTCTTTAGATGATTAAATTACTATACATATGTTATTCTAATTTCAAAGGTGCTTGTCCTTATTCCCCGCTAATGAGATGTATAGACTTCTGAGAATAAATAAGAAAACAAGACCCTTTGTACTAAATAGAAGAAGTTTGTGAGTACCTTCACTGGAAAACTCTCACAAGGTTTTAAGCTTGTCCACTATGGAATTCCTAATGATTTAAGGCCTTGTTGCATATGGTCAATGCAATTGAGCTCTCCAAAACGAGATTAGTATAACTTATAATAAATCACTCATTTGCGATCTTAATTTTTTCTCTCATCCTTGCTTGAGGACAAGAAATATGCTATTTGGGGGTGGTGATCAGCTCCCAAATGTGCGTTTTATTATCCTTATATTACTGCATTACAGCCCTTCTTACGCTTAATGAAAGACAACTCATAGCTTTAAATATTTTTTTACAAGTTATAGAGAAATTCATACCACTTATTATAAAAGTTGTGTCTTAGCACCGAAAGGAGCCTTAATCATGCTTATTATGAAGACTAGAAGATGTTATGAAAAATGCTGAAAAACTCAGAAGTCAAAAGTCAAAGATCAAAGGTCAAGGACTCAGAACCAAAAAGTTGCAAGTCAAAGTCCTCAACTCAAAAGATGACTTTCTCTAAAACCTATCTTGATCAAGAAAAAAAGGAAAAAGCAAAAGCATAAAGTGAAGCATGAGATGTCTCAATTGTAATAGAGAAGGGCAAATCAATAAAAGACATAAAGTAGGGGTATAAAAACTAAAAGTGAAGGAGAGAGAAGGCATCTACTGTAGTTAGGGTCCAAACCATTTGCTTTGTAGGAGTAGAATACATCTAGACTTAATCTAGTGTCATGTAGAATTTAATTTCTAGTCTTTTACATTTTCAAGTTTTTCCTTTATTGTTCTTCATTTTCTTTCATTTCAATCTTGTTATTTTGCTTTATTTCAATAAATCAATCAATCTTTGTTGTTGTTCTTTGTTTCAATACATCATTTCAATCACTTTCTTTCAATGTTTTCATGTCATTTAAATCCTCAAACAACTTAAGTTTTCAAGTTCATCATTAGTGATAGAATGAAAAATACGCTTTTACTCCTACTTAGCTAAAGAGACAAGGAAGAAGTAAACTATATTTTCTATCTTTTTATATCAAAGTTCTACTCTCAATTTATTATGTAATAAAACTAGAGTAAGAATTCATTTCACTCCTAATTACTTAGATAATAACTAATTCCACTAATGATGATCAATTAAACAGTATGAGAGTAATGATTCTAAATATAACTAATATGGTGAAAACTAATATTGAATATATTCTTAATTAAACTAGGGCAATTTAATATTAAGATGTGAATATGAAGAATAAATTAAGGAGATTTGAAATCCACCTTGATTAATCCCTAACATGTTAGTATAGAGTTTGTTGCAACTCTAATCTTTATGTTTTCACCCAAGGTTCAACATAATGGTTAGGTCTTTATTATTCCTAATTATTCATGGTATCTCTAGCCAACTAATAATTAACATGAGAGGAATTTTTTTTTTTCCACAACTAGGGGTTAAGGAGACCCCAACCTTTTATTAATGACAAAATCTCAAGTACAACTTTCCTTCTTTATCCCCCTTGATCAATTCACTAAGTTTTTGATCCATGGGGGGGGAGAAAGTACATGCATTGGTTACTACATTCTATACTATGAGTACTGTAATTACTACTAACTCTTGACAGGTAATCCGCAACTTGATTTCCTTCTCTGAACACATGTTGGAATTTAACCTCTGCAAATCTTGCTTTTGCACAACCAATCTGAGCCACCAGGTTCTTACAATACCAAGGTGGAGCTTCCCTCTTTTCCAAGATCTGTATCACCCTCAGTGAGTCAGACTGCACTACCACCTCCTTTATGTTCATTTTTTCCACTCCTTCAATGCCTTTTTGGACCCCAAGTAGTTCCTAATGTAAGATTGACTGTCTTGTGGAGTTTCCGTAGAATGCCATGAGAACCTCTCCATTTCGATCCCTTAAAACCCCTTCATAGCCTGCTTTAGCCTGCTGTAATGATCCATCCGTGTTAAGGACAAGAATGTCAATTTCAGGTTTTGTCCATTTGACCCACTGGTCCTCCCTTCGCATGTACGTAACACCAATTCCTAGCCTAGTCAAAACAGTTCACACTGCGACATCATCCTTCACTGCTTCCAGCGATTTCCCTAGATACAATTTCATATTGTTCAAAGCCTTCATGCTCACTGAATCAGCACTGGGGAACCACTGCCTCTTGAGCCTCCACTTCCTCTCATTCCATATAGCTTGCACTGCAGCACAGGTTAGCGCTATCAACACTTCAGAGGCTATGGATTTTGGTCTGCAAATACGCATGATGTAATACCATTCTACATGGGAATTCCGAACTCTTCCTGGTAACCCCATCGCCTCTTTAAAACTGCTCCACACCAGTTTTGAATAAGAACACTCGAAGAATAAATGCGCCAAACTTTCCTCATGTAAATCACAGAGGCAGCATCGCGAATACCCAATCACTTTCTTCGCCATGAGTCTGTTCTGGGTTGGTAGCGATCCAGAAAATAGCTGCCATACGGTGAATGAATGTTTCGGCACTGACAACTTTCCCCATATAATCTTGTACCATTTTACTTTACTTCTAACATTCTTCATGACAGCATATGCAGAGGACACAGAAAACAGCCCTGAACTCGGTGGTGTCCAAATGACTTGGTCCTCCGAGGTGTACGAGTTAATCTCTATGTTCATGATCAGTCTCTTCACCTCACATTCAGGTAGATCAATGACACTCCTTGCCCACTCTCCATTTATAATCACCGAACTGACTAACGCATCCATTGGAACTACATCAGCCAGAAGTGCCCTTGCATCAGGGTCCAAGATGAGTGGGCCTGCACACCATGGGTCGTGCCAAAAACTCGTCCCATTACCATTCGCTATGCTGTATCTGACATACTTCCAGGCATTCTCTCTGTTCTTTAGGATCCCTCGCCACACCCATGAGTAGTCCTGCGGAACTTTCATGGTCCAAAAATGCTTCTTCTTTATGTGGGTCTCCCAAGCCCACTTAACCCATACACAATCAGTTTTTTGGGCCAATTTCACCACTAATCCACAATATGCAGCTTGATTCCAAACCCGTGGATCCACCAAACCAAGTCCGCCTTGCTCTTTGTCAAGTCTGAGAGTAGCATGGCTCGCATGGTGCATTTTTTTTGCGATACTCGGTCCTGCCCAGATGAATCTGTTGCACAGTTTAGCTACTTTATCCAGCACTGCTCTCGGGAGAACAAATGTTGTTGCCCAATAATTCTGAAAGGATGAAAGCACTGACTTCACAAGTTACACTCTGCCTGCCCTGTTTAACTCCTTGTTTTTCCAGTTTGAGATTATTCAGGTAATCTTCTCTATGAGTGGCAAGCATTCTTTTATCCCTAATCTTGTAGCCGTGAGTGGCAGCCCCAAGTAAGTGACTGGTGGGGTTACAAAAGAGATGTTCATGGCTTCTGCTAATGCTAACCCTTCCGCTTCAGTCATACTTCTAGTTAGAAGAGTTGTCTTTGCATTACTGAGCTTTAGTCCTGTAGCTTCAGCGAAAGAATGCAATATATCCTTAACTTCCATAACAGAGTCCATGTTACCTTTACAGAATAGGAGCACGTCATCAGCAAAACATAAGTGAGATATCTTCAGCTTTTTGCACTTTGAGTGGGCTGAAATTTTCCGAGACTGCAGCCCTTGAAGGAGTAGCGCACTCAGAATCTCCATGACTAGCACGAATAGATAAGGAGACACATGGTCTCCCTGTCTTAAGCCTCGCTTCCCTTGAAAATATCCTTAAGGAAACCCATTTACCATCACCGAGAAGTACGGCGAAGTATAGCACATCTGAAGCCATTCTATGAATAAGAGTGGGAACTTGAACTTGTGTAGAATTGCTTCTATTGCTACCCAAGAGACAGAGTCATAAGCTTTCTAAATGTGCAGCTTTATTGCATATCTTTTCTGCCCATTCTTCCTTGAATACCCACGCAGCAGTTCATGGGCCATCAAAAGATTGTCCTAAATCGATCGTCCAAGAATAAAAGCAGATTGGGGACTTGATACCAAAGATGAAATGCAACCTTTCATTCTATTAGTTAACACTTTTGATACACATTTATAAACAATGTTGCAACATGCGATAGGTCGAAAGGAAGCAATATGCGAGGCATTTTTCATCTTCGGGATAAGACACAGAAAAGTAGAGTTTATACCTCGTGGGATCTGCTTATGCCTGAAAATATGCTGAATAGCTCTAATGAAATCATCGCCAATAATATCCCAGCTTTTTTTGAAAAAGCAAGTGTTGAAACCATCCGGACTTGGTGCCTTGTTGTCTCCCATCGCAAACAATGCGTCTTTGATCTCCAGGTCACTAATAGGGGAAACTAATAGCTGACGTGTACCATGTTCTACCTCAGTAACATGGACACCATTCAGAAACTCGGTGTCACAATAAGCTATTGACGACACCCCAAGTAACTCTTTATAGTACTTCAGAAAAGCTTCATCCACTGGTTCTTTACCTTCCCTTCTGGTTCCTTGCGCATCTATGATACTCCACACCCTATTTCTGATCTATTTTACCTTCAAAGCAGTGAAGAAAAACGCATTACATTTATCCCCGAAGCTTAACCAATCAATATCTATTTTATAGTACCACTTAGCTTCCTCCAGCTTGAGTAGGTGACACAGCTTCTCCCTCATAGCAAACTCTTGTGCACTAAGAATAAGGTCGAGCGGCTTACTGTTCAGTTTTTCTTGAATCGCCTAGCCACTTCTTGTTTCAAATGCCCTTTTTCTCGAAAGTATCATTCCTGACCGATCGTGCCTACCCTTTCAACACACCTTTTAAACTTTTGAGTTTACTTGTTAGCATGAATGGCGGACTCCCATGATCATCGATTTCCCAACAAGCTCTAACAATAGGCACAAAATCCTGACTCATTGTCCACACATTGCTGAATCGGAAAGGAGTGTTTCTTCTAAAAGTTTCCAAAAAACTCAGAATCAACGGGCAATGATCAGAGAGCCCTTGGGTTAATATCTCCACCTTTGTTGCTATTGGAATGGACGTCCAAGGCGCATTAATAAGACACCGATCAATCTTTGACCACTTCCTTATTTTATCCCCACTGCTGTTCCATGTGTAAAAGCATCCAGTTTCTGCGTGATCAAACAGCCCTGCTGTATTTAGACAATTCGCAAAAGGGAGAGTCTCTCTTGGGTGAACAGCCCTATCTCCCACTCTTTCATGTGAAAACAGTACATTGTTAAAGTCTCCCATCACACACCACACACCTTGAGTTCTGGCACTTATCATCTTCAGCTCATCCTACAAAATGAGCCTCTCATGACTCCTATTACTAGCATAAACAATGGTAAGGAAAAAGGAGAACCCATGCTGTAGGCTCTGGACCTTGCAGTGTAAGAACTGGGCCCCTTCCACCTCTCTATGTACATCCAAACTGCTCATATCCCATGCAATCCATATACGGCCATGTTCATCACTCGTATAATTATGTATCCATTCCCATGAGGGGCAAACCATATCGGTAATAGTGAGGTGTTTTTCCATCTTCACTTTTGTTTCCAACAAACCCATGCAACTAATCTTCTTCTCCACAATAAACTTATTTAAGTTTTTCGCTTTCATGTGATCATTCAACCCTCTTATATTCCAACTACACACCCTAATCATTGATGAGGAATTGGTTTAGTGTCCCCGCCTTTTCCCACGCCCTTTCGGCCGTCCCTTTCCTCTCTTCCCCAATGTTGTCTACTGTTCTGAGTTTCGTTTTTTCTGGGCTCTTGTTTGGACTGCACTATTCTCTGGTGCTACTCTCACCGGGACAGGAGTGGACTGCGTGTCACTGAATAGCTCAGGTTCAGCATCCGAGAGGTCGTCCTCCTCCATATCAGCCAGTTCCTCAAAGATGTTCTTCTCAGTAGTAAACACTCCAGTTTTAGGATGTATAGGTCTGCCTTGCTGTAGAGGGGATTGCACTACCATCATCATTAGCTCATCAGCGACATCCTCTTGCCCTTGAAAGGTACATTCAACTCTACCAGGAGATACTAGTTGAATACTATTTTGAGTACCTTGCTGACCTTTCGCATTTGGGCAATGATAGCTTAAATCACTCTGTTCCTATTCACTACTGCTCAATCTCCGCGCATCAGTTCGCCTCTCAACGTTTTCAGCAACCACAAGGGCAAGAGATGCTTCTCCTTCTGCCAGCTGCTCACCCCGATTTACTCCCTCTTGTTCCCTATATTCATCCCTCTTTGTTACCATCTGTCGACTTTCTTCTCTGTGTTCACTTATTCCGCTCTGTCCATTCTGCCTTCGTATCCACACCCTACTTGTCCCTAAACCATCATTCGACTGTCCATCCCTTTGTGACCCCGACCTCGTTGCCCGACTACCATATTGCTGAGTAGTGTGCCCAAATCGATTACACCTTTCGCAGGATTGAGGCTTCCATGGATACTACAAAGGTATATCAATTTTGCGATTCCCAACCTTGATCTTTATGTTATCCTTATACTCGTGGTTAATCGGAAATTCAATACAAAATCGAGCAAACGTCAACCTTTTCCGCTTGGCAGTAGCATCGTCCATAAACTTTGGTGTTCCGCCAACCAAACTCGCCAAAAATGACAATCCATCCAAAGTCCACATCTCCTTTGGTACGTCCATCAGCTTCACCCATAATGGTATTGTATTCTCCTTATTCCTGTAGTTATTGCCTTCTATTGTCCAAGGCTTTATCACAAACACTCTCCCCACAATAAACACCGGTCCTTCATCTAATATCATTTGCCGATCTTCTTAACAGGTAAAGTTCATATAGAACAACTCCTTATCAGTCGTAATATCAAACTCTCCTTTAAGCTTCCACTTCTTTCCCAGGAATTCATTTACCATAGGAAACGACAGCCGCTTATCAAAAAGTATCCAACCAAGTACTCATCCCATTGTTTTATCCCCTGCTCAACCAGCTCCTCTGGTACTTGAGAAACTCCATCTATAATAATAGGAGAATACGATGTGAAAGCTACTGTAGATTCTTGGTTCCCATTCCGACCAAACAAAGCACTTTACCTAGATCCACCACCGTTATTTTGTACTGTAGCATACTGATTTTGTGTCTCTGTTGCCTGAGACGTGGGGTTGCTGGTTGAAGCCATATGCTCTATTTTTTGCCTTTTCAGAACTCACATTGTACCTCAGTGGAGGATTTTACCTTACAAGACAAGAAATAAGAATAGAGAAGAACAACTAAACAAGCGCTTTGAGAGCGTATCAAGGTCCAGCTTTACCAGTTAAGCGCTCTAACTCCGACCAGTTACTTGGGATAAAAGATACTAAAAAAGGTAAAAAACTTGGAGATAAGAATTATCTACCTACTAAAACTTTCTACTATCGGTATTCTTTTGGGTGCATAGGATCAGAAAAACAGCTTACACTTTGTTACTCCCATTCTCCAACAAATGGTCCCCATTACCACCGAAATAAGTTATTTTCACCCATGAGAGGAAGTTGAAACCCATTTTCATGGTAAATGAACTACGCCCCTCTAGTCAAGGTTTATTTTACTTATTGCTAAATAGAAAATCCTAGACTTGAAGCTTGATAACCGTAAAAATAGTAGATCCTAAATATTAATGTTAACAACACTAATACATAATCCTACCGTTCTTACGTTTAAATCAATTCTTCTTACTCTCAAAATATAATCATGCAATATAATGAGTAAGGATTCATTCCACTCTTAACTGTCTAGACTTAAATTGAATTCAACTAATCAAACCCAAAAGGAACAATGGTGAGAGTAATGATTTGATGTGAAATTTCTATACTACCATTCCCAACACAAGAACAATAATAAGAACATGTCATTACGGAATAAGTAATTAACTTTATAAATCGAATGGAACAATAAGAACAAGATATGATTGAATGAATAACAACTACTTATTAATCTAATGAACAATAAAAACAATGATTCAACACTCAAGAAATAAACTAATTAATTAATCTAAAACTAGATCTAGAACTAAGGTTTAATGGCTACTTTTCTTATCCTAACCTAATTTCTTTTCTAACCTAACTATCTACCCTTAACATAGAGTCAAGCTTTTGTTTTTATACTTTTAGATCCAAAAATCGTGCATGGGCTTGGAGCCATGTTTTGGGCCGGAAAAATCGGGCCCAAAACTAATTTCTTTAGTCCAAAATGGGATCTTCAGCTGCAGTTGGCTTCAACAGATATTTCATCCACTTTTGCTCCTCTGATTAGGTCAATGCTTAGACCATTGGAAAGATCTTTCCGAGCTGGTCGTTTTGACATAAGATACTCCCAATTCCGAGGTCTGAGTCCAAAGATACGGCCTTTGGAAGTTCTCACGACTTGTGCAATCAAGCTTTACCCGTGTTGACTTTTCAGCTTTTGACCGGGCTTTACAAAGGCTTTGTCTCCTTGAATCTTGGCCTTTATTCACAGAACTCCTTAGCAACCGACCTTTGCTCCTTTATCTCGCTAAAGTGGCACATTTCTGCACATAATGAACTTTGAAGCCTGAAATGCATAAAAACACGTAATCAGTATTAACTTTTAATTATTACTCACATAATTGGTCTAAAAGTATGATGGTTAAGGGGTTAAAACTACAGTTTTGGGCTCTTATCAAAGCTCTTTAATACAACTATTATATACTAACATATCAAGTCTTCATCAAAGCTTCAATCAAACCATTCTAATGGAGGTTTACCTATAATTCATTAGACTATCATGGAATAAATAATGAGAAGACATAATTAAAGGAATAATTGTATTAAAAATAACTTGAATTGTTTTAATGGTGGCTAGGCTAATAAACATAAACCCTAAAAACTATATTGAACTAAAGAGAAGAGGTAGGAGAGAGTTGGAGTTTTTCCTTAGTCCTCTTTATATAGGAGAGGGCTAGGTTTACAATTTCGTGCATGTTCTTTCGCGCTATGTTTTGGGCCACTAAATCAAGCCCAAAAATGGTTTCCCTACTAGAAATTATTGTAACAACTTTTTCTTCTACTTTTATTGCTCTTATTGGGTCAAGGCCTAGATCAGTAAAAAGCGCTTTCCGATCCGGTCATTTTGACATATAATATGCCCAATTTCGAGGTCTGAGTCCAAAGATACGACCTGCGGAAGTTCTGCTAACTTTTACGCTCTATTTCTTCATGCGTTGACTTTGACTTTTTAGCTTTGACTGGGCTTAAAAAAGGCTTTTTCTCCTTGAAATTTGGTCTTTAACCATATAACTTATTTAGCAACCAATTTGACTCCTTTCTCTTGCAAAAGTGACATCTTTCTTCACAAGACCTGAAATACACAAAAGTACATAAATAATACTAACTCTTATTTATTATAAATATAATTGGTCTAAATGTAATATTATTAAGGGGTCTAAATGTAATATTATTAAGGGGTTAAAACTACACTTTTGGGCTCTTATCAAACCACCCCCAAACAGCATTTTGCTTATCCTCAAGCAAAGATGAAAAATTAAAATAAATGACCAAAAATGGAGTTCTAACTACTCTCGTTTCGCCGAGTGTGATTGCATTCACCATATGCAATAAGACCTTAAACCATTAGGATTTCCCTAGTGGACAAGTTATAGCCTCGTGAGAGTTTTACAGTGAAAATACTCACAAACTTCATTTATACTATAACGACTAAGAAATAAAATTAATGTTTCCCTATTTATTCTAAGATATCTATATATCTCATTAGCAATGAATAAAGAATAATCAATTCGAAACCTAAGCTAATACATACATAATAATCAAATCATCTATGGATAAACATATATATATATATATATAATGAACTATGCTATGAAATGCAATAACATATCCATTTTTGAAACTTTGGAATAACGTCCTTAAGTAGGTCCTCACAAATATGTCAAGACAAAAATACTCTGATTTTTCCACTCAAGTTTCGCTCACTCTAGTGCGCAGTGGGCACACTTTTAATTTCCTCACAATTTCAATGACATACAAGGGAGCCGAGGTCGATCAAACACATCTGCCACTTAGTATCACACCAACCTATTCCTAATTAAGCTAGAGATCTTTATTAGGTGTTGCGGGGATTAGGAGATGGTTTAAGAAAGAAGGAAATGGATATTCAAATGGACAAGTCTGAGATAATAGGACCTTCAAAAAATGTAACTAGAGAAAACCTTGTTCGTACTTTGCTTCCACACTTTGTGTCCATCCTTAACCATTTTTTTTATATTAGCTTTTGACTCCTTTTATTTAGGTTGATTTTATTTTTATTTTGTTTTTATAAAAGGGTAAAGGATGTGTGGCTTATGAAAAGGCTAAAGAAATGCTCAGAGAGGCAACTAGCGGAAAATAATTTTATATAGGTTTGAATTTCTGGCTATATTGATCCAAAAATAGCCTAAATTCTCGCTTAGGATATGGTATAGTGATCAAGCAAGTGGACGTGTGATTTCTCTATTCAGAATTTACTTCTCCCTTGTTTCATTACTCAGATATTTCACTCATATATGACTTTTAGGCTATATTCTCATAGGATTTTTGTAGAATAAGTATTCTAGCCTAGATTTCATAAACTTACTGTGAATACAAACATAGATGCACATGCAATATATTTATGGAAAGATGTAATGACTATTACCTACATATTAACCTAAGTTTCTAAAAACTATTCTAATTTAAGAGCTAAAGTGAGACTTCTAGACTACTATCATCATAGAAAAAGAAACAATACTAATATTCCTAAGTGTATAGTATAAATACTTTTTATTTATATTTTTATTATTTTTTTTTTAATTTTTTACTAGAAAGCAAAGTGTATATTATACATTTATATCCTAATAGGTGCCTTAAATTATGTGTGTTTCTATGCCACCCCCAACCAAAAACATGCTTTGTCCTCAAAGTATAGAAAGAAGAAGGCTATAAAATATCATAGAAATGTGTGAAAATTTTAGAGCACCTGCAAAACAAATTTAGAACATACTAATATAGGTAAAGAAAAAGAGACGCAACTCTTATATGAGTTCCACCCGTTATGGGGATAATAAGAATTAAATTGCTTAGGACATAAGCAGACACTAACAGAAAGTAAAACTTACCTTATATCCAGCATTAAACATTGTCCTCCACTCCTATAAAGAAGTGAGGTTCCTTTGCGTCCTGCCAAGCCATGATAATCTGCCAGGCCTCACGCCATTTATCATCTACCTTTTCTAACATGTTAAACACTACTTGGTCTGATGGGGTATAAGGGGCAACCTTATAGATGATGCTCCGGCCAATTCATAGCACGTAAAGAGCATACAATGCAATTGGTGGGTCGCATAATGTCAACCCAATCTGTGAAATAGGTACAGAACTCAGGAAAGAAACATAGAATTATGCAGCAAACCAAGACAGGCATAAAAAGGTACTTATGCTTCAAACTATGGGCTCATGCTAAACTAGACACAAAGGTCTGGGGAAGATCAGAAAGCGTACGTCCCTTAACTAGAGCAAGGAAGACGTCACAAGTGGCGTTATTCACAAAAGAAAAATGCCATTCCCTTAAAATATTCAGCGTAATAAAGAACATAATATTGGCATAAGAGCCTAAAAATGTAGCTTAAACCCTTTAATAGTATTTCTATTTAGCCAATTATGTTATTAATAATATAGGTTTATCACTTATTACGTGTTTTTGAGTATTTCAGGTTTCGGAGTTGAATTAATGTAAATTTGTTACTAATTAAGCGCTAAAATGAGCTAAAATGATTGCTATGAAAGATCTATGAAGAAAGCCCAAGTTTCATGGAGAAAAAACTCTTAAAAAGCCCAAGTCAAAGCTGTTAAGTGAAAGTCAAACCAGATTAGAAAGCTGAAGAAAAGTCAACAGAACTTTCAAAGGCCATATCTTTGGACTCAGACCTCAAATTTGGGCCCATTTTATATCAAAATGACCGTCTTAGAAAGCTCTTTCCAGTGGTCTAGACCTTGATTCGATCAGAGCAGTATAAGTTGGTGAAAACTCATGCTACAGTAACACGACCAAAATTGGAAGTCTTGGATTCAATAAATTGGGTTTTGGACTTGATTTATGGGTCCATAACCTAGCCTAAAAGCCCATGCACGAAATTGTAAACCTAAGCATCTCCTATATAAAGAGGGTTAAGGCAAAACAAAACTTGGCTACCCCCCTTCCATTAGTTTAATTTTAAATTAGGGTTCTCTCTCTCTCCCTTGTTAGTTTTAGTTTATGAGTTTAGTTGTAGCCTCCATTATAATCTTTTAATAAAAGCCTTAATATTCAATTCAATAATTTCTTATTCTTTACATTATGTCTTTCTTTCATTATTTTAGTTTAATTAATCTAATGATATTAGGCGAATTCCCCCATTAAAGGGAGTGATTATGAAACCTAATGAGTAATAGATTGTTTAGTAGAATTATTTCATTGTGTATGTATTTCAATGAGTTTAGTTTATTGTATGACTTCCAAAATAAGTATATAATAAATTAAACTAGGGATTGTTTTAATTAAGTCAAGATACTTGGTTGTAATAATCATACATGCTAGTAATAATGACTATAGAGATGTAGGTTGTTGATAGGGATGATAAAAGTTGAGGCTTTAGGTTGAATCGTTGCGTGAAAACCTAAATATGATCTCTTTTCAATGAATAATTCGATTCTTGCATGAAACTAGTTATTAGGTGGATTCATTAGTCTTCTCTATAACTTTCTCTTCCATCAAAACCCTATTTCTATTAGTTTATTTAATTTAGATTTATTTGAATCCATAGTATAATCATAGAATAGAAATCTCTCAACATAACATTACTCTCACCATTGTTTCTTTGTGTTTGATTAGTTGAATTCCATAAGTCTTGGTAGTTTAGGAGTGGAACGAATCCTGACTCTTTATATTACTTCATTATTATTTGAGAGTAGAAATAATAATCTAAGCACTTGTTTATGTGATTTATTATTTGTGTTTCCGCATAGATAGTTAGTTTACATAAATTAATATTTATCAAATGGCGCCGCTGCCGCCTTAAACTCATTTAGGACAAGAATTCAATTGGTTGAATCCAAGGGGCAATCCCCCATTCTCAACCCACCTACCCTTTTAATTTTTCTTTCTTATTTCTTGCATTTTTGGTACTGTTCACTATTTTAGGCATAGGGGCACCCGCCCTCCATTTTGCCTTGTTTAAAGCGCGCTCGCCCTCCCTTGTGTCTGCGGATACACTGCAGAAAAGGTATTTTTAAATTTCTACAAATTTTGAAAATTTATAGGAATAATCTTTATGGTGTTGTTGATTTACTGGAATTATTTCAGATTTTTCCTAGTTGTTTCACCTAGCGAACTAATACCACCTTTACAGTGCTACATTTAAGCTTCCAAACCATAAGTTACGGGAAAAACTGACGAGTAAGGTTACTTAGGCAGTTCCAAAAATTCTAAATTTTTTACAGGAGTATTTATCATAAGTCAGTAGTTTACAGTAAAAGTTTGAAGAGTTTTTGATTTGTTTTGGCTACCTAACTAGGTGATTGTTTTCAGTGTGTTTCTGAAGTTTTGCAACATTTAATTTCTAGAACAATAGCCGATAAGGAGGGTTTGTAGAACTCCAATTGCTATAACATTTTTATAGGAACTCTCATGGTCTATCAGAAGTCTTCAATAAAATTTTGGAAATTTTTAGCTCTGTTTTGATTGGTCAACCATTCGGTTGTTTATGTTGTGTCTGAAAACTGTTTCACAAACTTTACTGGGCAGTAGAAGGACTTTCATAATTTCGATTGATCTGAAATATTACAAGCGACTTACTAGATGTCTTAGAAAACTACTGTAAAAATTTCAAATTTTTTGGAGCACGTGCCCACACCCTCATTAGCCTATTTCTGCAGCGCACTCCGAGCCCAAGCGCCTAGACATTGCCTCAGGCAAGAGCGCGCCCTGCGCCCTTATTAGGCTAATTCCAAGTGTGCCCCGCGCCCCCTTCTGAAGGAAGCCCAATTTTCCTAGGTGAGTCATCGGCTCTCCTTTTGTTCAAATTATTTTTATATTCAGTGTTTCCAACTTCTTAAAATACACTGAGATTGCATATACAAGACGCTATTCATACGTGTAGCAAGGAGGCATTCAGGTACTCCTTCTTTCACTCCTCGTTTCTTCTGTCAGAGGAGTTTAATTCTAGTATAATCAGGCTTGCTTTTCATAGAAATAAATACCACATGTCTATCTAGAATTTCACACACTACACCTGCATCAATGGCTAAAGAACTAGAGACTCTTCTTCTGATTTTTATAAAGCCCTAAATGATGGCCCTAAGTCGTGCATCGTTCTTGCAGACCTAGTGGGGGATTTTTGAATTCCCCCGAATATATTTAACATGTTATCAATTTTCTATGTTTTAGACCATGAGAAGCCTTATCAACAAATGCGTAGGATAGAACAAGTTCTCACAACATTCCATCATCCTAGCATAAGTCCAGAACAAGTTAAACTTAGGGTGTTTCCATTCACCCTAGCTGACAAGGCGGCGTAAGGTTAACTGCCCAAATCCTAAACTCCGTGGACTCATAGGCTAATCTTGTTCAATTGTTTATGGAAGAGTTTTACCCACCCCTGAAGACAGATGAAATGCTTCAAAAGATTCATTTCTTCCACCAGAATCCTCATGAATCATTTTCAGAGGCCTGGAATCATTTCACTGATCTTCTCATTGAATGCCTGCATCATAATCTTACGAAAGACGCGCTTGTTTGTGCCTTCTTTAAGGGGCTTTTACGTCGTCATAAAGAGGTTCTAGATATCATGACTGGGGGTAGTTTTCTTAGTAAAGGAGTCTTGGAGGCTTATAAATTCTTAGAAGATCAATCTAAGAGGAACAACAATTGGGGAGGTAATGATAAAACAATAAAATTGAATATAACTCTACTTACGAATAAAATGATGAATTTCAAAACGCAAATAAAACTATTTCTTTTACGAAGACAGTTCTTATCAAAGATTTCTACTCTCGATACTATTGAAATAGAGTTGGAATAGAAGATTCGTTCCACTCCTAGTTCTTTAGCATTCAAAGTTTTCTACGACTATGAGTTTATCCAAAGTTAATGAGAGTTTTACGAAGGGAATTATACTACAATGTCAATTCAAATACTAAACAAGATACGAATAACGAAAATGATTCAACTATGAAATGCTACGGAATACTAAGGTTTGAATCTAGATAAAGAATTAGGGGGGATTGAATCCACCTTAACTCGACTTAATCAACTAACAAAGATTCATCGTGATCCAAATTTCAATGCTTCGCATGTCAAAATGGTAATTCTAATCCCTAATTATACATGGCATCTCTACCAATTAATAACTAGCATGTGAAGCAACCAAACCCATTCTCATGGTGAACTAATTACTTTCTAGAATTGAATAGATTATCATGGCGATTTCTATGTTAACAAAGATCAAACTTCATCAAGACTTCTTCAACCCCCTCTAATGGAGGTTTAGCCTAGAATCATTATGCTATCATTTCCATATGAAATTGAATTACACATAATATAAAGATTCTAACTTTATTAAATTCAACTAAACAATAATTGAAATCTAAATTGACAACTTTTTTTTGCAAGCAAATGTGAATATATTATAAAGATAAATAAAAGGTTACATATTAGTGTTTCTTACTATATAAGGAACAAAAGGAACAAAAGGGCATCTTGCTACACTCTAAGAAAATCTAAAGTATAACTGGTCTTGGTTTTCCAAACTTGTGACAAAAGGAGGTCTATCCACGCTCCATACAAAATCATCCTGGTCTAAAGTGGCTCCATGTTTTGCCGCAGCATCTGCGCTGAAGTTGGCTTCCCTCCAGGCATGCGATATCCTATAGTAGGTAAGCGCAGCATTAGCCATCGCCCATCTCAATTTCAGAAACCAGGGAATGTGGCCATCAGAGAAGGCAAGTGCAACTGGTTGTGAATCTGTTTCTAGCCAAACACGTGTCTAGTTTCTTGCAATTGCACCTTCCACTGCCAGAGTTAGTGCTTGACACTCTGCTTTATAGTTGGTAACTATTCCCAGTCCTTGTGCAAGTACTCCAAGCAAGTGGCAATGATGGTCTCTGAAGATTAACCCCACACCCCCTCGACCAGGATTACCGATAGAGCTACCATCACAATTGATCATAACCACTCCTTCCTCTGGTGGGTGCCATTTGACTTATTGAATTGCTTTTATTGGCTTGGGCTTGCATTCGATCCCCAGAGAGTGTAGGATTGCCAATTCCTTGACTGAGTTGAACATGTAGCTCTTGGACAGTCTGCTCATCGTATACATTTCTTGCCAGACCAACTTTCTTATGTAGCGATGGTTGAAGTTTGAGTCATTGTACCTCTGCACATTTCTCATCTTCCATATTGCCACCAACAGACTCAGTACTACTGCTGTCCATAATTCCTTAATCAGTGGACTTGCATGATTTGCCGCTTTCAGAATTTCTTTCATATCGCCATTTTCGGGAACTGATAATGCATTCATCTGGAATAAGCTTTTAATCCAATCCCAAAGAGCCTAAGAGTTTGGGTAGTACCAGAATAGATGGTCAAAGCTTTCTTCATCTTCCTTGCATCCGTTACATCGTGAAGCCAACTGGATACCTTTGCTTGTAACTTTGTCATCTGTTGGTATGATATGTTGCATAATCTTCCAAGCCATTCTAGCAATTTTGGGGTGAATGTAGTTGTTCCAGATGCTGTAGTGCACCAGACAATATTCCCCTTTTCCCTAATAGTGTCAGAAGCCGAGAGGACCGTGAACTTGCCTTCCTTGTCAGGCTTCCAAATTTGGCAATCATCTAGCTCATTGCAAGGTGGGGGTAGAGAGAGAAGTGGCATGCCTAATGTCTCAAAGAGCTGCAGAGTTATGTTAGGGAAATTCCACTAGTTGTTCCTTATCAAGTCGCTAACTCTGGTTTTGGGGATGCGCTAGTCGATATGAGGGAGCAAGTCAGCCATTGAACTAGGTCCAGCCCAAGTATCTCGCCACAAATCCACTGCAGTACCATTGCAAATGACCCAAGAAATATGGTTTCTCATGGATTCCAAAGCCCACTTTATCCCCGCCCAAATGGAGGAACACTTGCAATAGGCAAGCCATTTACCATTTTTCATTTTATACTTCTGTTCCATGTAATTGGACCAAGAGTTATCTATGGTAAGCAGTTGCCATGCTAGTTTCATGAGGAACGCCAGATTTAACTCCTTGAGAGACCTAATGCCAAGCCCTCCTTTAGTCTTTGGATTGCAAACCTTTACCCATTTGAGAGTAATGGACTTCCTCACTGTGGGATTGCCTGACCATATGAAATTTTTGATGTCTTCTTCTCCTTCTTTGATGCTTTTCCGAGGCCACTTATAGATGCCCATGTTATACACGGGGATGCTACTCAGAATAGATTGTGCCAAGACAACTCAACCCTGAAAGGAAAGCAGTCATCCTACCCATCCACTTGCTCTCCTTTTAATCCTGTCCACCAAATTCTGAATGTTGGCATGGCGGACTTTGCCCTTGAAGAGGGGAACTCCCAAATAATTTTCTGGTAGGTGGCCATCCTTCATGTCAAACAAAGCTTCCACCTTTCTTCTCTTTGTTGTAGTCATGCTACCGAGGAGCAACTTGCTTTTCCCTTTGTTTATTAGCTGATCAGCCGCCTTTTGATAAGCCTCCAATGCGTTCCTCAAGTGCACTAGTCCTTTTAGACTTCCATTTGCAATTAATATAATATCATCTGAGGAGGTGAGTGGGTGACGGACATTTTCCTGCAAAAGCCATAGGGGTGATTCTGCCTGAGAGTTGGAGCTTTATAATGACTCTGCTTAGCATGTCCTCGGCAAGGGCAAAGAGAATAGGGGACAGTGGATCCCTTTGCCAGAGTCCTCTCCCTACGCCAAAGAAGCCACAGGGTCCTTTGTTTATTATAATAGAGATTTTGGCACTACTGAGAACCTTCATAATCGTGTCGCAGAATGCTGAGCTGAAGCCAAATCTTTTAAGGACCAAATACAAGAATTCTCAGCTAAGTGAATCAAATGCCTGGGAAATGTCTAGCTTGATAACTGCATTGCCGCCTCTTCTTTTGATATGCATGTCATTGATGAGTTTGGATGCCATAGCAATGGCAGTGCTACCTGTTCTTCCCTTCAAGAAACCATGCTGCTCATAACAAATAATGCCCGTGGCTATGGAGGATAGCCGGTTTGCTAGAATTTTAGTGACAATCTTGAAAAGAAAGTTACTCAGGCAAAGGGGCCTAAACTGGCCAATTTCCATAGCATTTTTACACTTTGGAATCAATACTAAGAAATTTGAGTTCATGCCTTGTGGAATGATCTGACTTTGGAAGAAAGAACAGATAGCTCGACACACATCAACTCTAATAATGCTCCAACATTTTTAGAAGAACATGCCCTGGAAACCATCCGGCCCCGGAGAACTGCTGGGGTCCATGTTCGTAACTGTGGTAATGATCTCCATCCAATCGGGAATTGCCATGAGAAAAGCATTTTGAGACTCTGTAAGCTACAATGGGATATGGTCCAAAAGCTCATGATTATGCTCTACCGGTCGTACTTTAAACTTTTCTTCATAAGAGTAGACAAGCTATTCCTTGATGGACTTTTGATCTTGCAGAACGTTTCCCTCAACTGTTCTTAGTTCTTCAATGAAAGCTTTGGACTGGTGAATTTTTGCTTTAGCTTGGAAGTATGCAGAATTTCTGTCTCCCTCAATCTCCTCCTTAATGCATGCTCTTTGTTTCCATATGGATGCTTCTGTTTGCATTAATTGATCAATGAGTTTCTCCATTTCCAGTTCCTGGAGTTCCATTTGAAGGTCCAAAGACTCATGTTCTTGTTGTTTCTGTAACTCTTGAAGAGATAGATTTGCTTGTTTAAGTTTGTCTATGTTCCCCCAATAAGTTATCTTATGTTATTCCTTCAGAGCGATTTTAAGCCTCTTCAGTTTGCGCATCACTAGTCGAATAGGGCCATCATCCATGGGCTCTTGCAAACTCTTTCTCACCAAGTCCATGAACTGAGGGTGTTCCAGCCATATGTTTCTGAATCTGAAAGGAACGTTCCACGGTCTCAGGTTTTTAGTGCACCATCCGATGACTGGAGAGTGATCAGACAATTTCCTTGGCAGAATTTTGCATCTCCAGTTCTGATTCTCCGAAAGCCAACTGTTACTGACCAAAACTCTGTCTAGCTTTGCCAAAATCCTTTTATTCCCTATCCGCCTGTTGCACTAGGAGTACCTGAGGCCAAGAGTGGTAGTATCCCGAAGGGAATTGTTATTAATGAAGTCGACAAACTCATTCCTATCTCTCTAATTTGGATGATAGCCTCCTTTTTTTTCCGAACTTGTAGCAACAATATTAAAGTCCCCAATAGCCATCCAAGAGCAGTTTAGTGCACCAAAATCACCAAGCTCATCCCAAAGAGTTCTTCTTTGAATGTAAGAGCAATTGGCGTGGATAAAAGAGATGATATGCAAGCTAATTGCCACCGTGATTTGTTGTTTGGATGAAGCAACCACATTCACCGTTAACTATTGCCTCCAAAAAATCCAGATATTTCCTATACGAAGCGGCGTGTGATTATGAGCAAAAGCTGTACTGTAGCCATATTTTAAAAGGACCTTAGGAGTCTCTGTGGGAGCAATAAGAGGTTTAGCCAGTCAAATGAGATCAGGCTTGTACTCCTGAATTATTTCTTCTAAGTAATTGTTCGGCAAGGTTCTTCTCAAGCCGCGAACATTCCAGAAGAGAATATTCATTTCTTATGTTTTGGAGATTTTCTTGCCCTTGTGGATGGAGGAGAGTGGTCCTGCAACATCCATTGTGGCTTATTCTTCTTCTTTGGTATCATCTTCCAGGGTTCATCACCATCATCTGATATGTCCTCCTCATCAAGCAAGTCTGCCCAATTCAACGCTCTCAAAATAAAATTGGTTTCATTCACCACATTGTTGCTTTTGTCCGCATCTGAGGTGGAGAACGAGGACTCCGCTCTTGTTGACGATGCGGTATAGGATATAGAATCTCTGTTGTACAAGGTGATAAGAGCCCAAAACTGTAGTTTTAACCATGTAACAGACATACTTTTAGACCAATTATGTGAGTAATAATTAAGAGTTAACACTGATTACGTGTTTTTATGCATTTCAGCCTTCAAAGTCCATTATGTGCAGATATGTGCCATTTTAGCGAGATAAAGAAGCAAAGGTTGGTTGCTAAGGAGTTCTATGATTAAAGGCCAAGATTCAAGAAGATAAAGCCTTTCTAAAGCACGGTCAAAAGCTGAAAAGTCGACACGGGCAGAAACAGCACACAAGTCAGTAGAACTTCCGAAGGTTGTATCTTTGGACTCAGACCTCGAAATAGGGCCTACCTTATGTCAAAACGACCGGCTCGGAAAGAGCTTTCCAATGGTTCAAGACTTGACCCAATCAGAGAAGCAAAAGTGGATGAAAAGTCTGTTGAAGCCAACTGCAGCTGAAGAGGCCTTTTTGGACTGAAAGAATTGGGTTTTGGGCCTGATTCTCTAGCCCAAAACATGGCTCCAAGCCCATGCACGATTTTTGGATCTGAAAGTATAAAAACCAAAGCTTAGCTCTTTGTTAATGGTAGATAGTTAATGGTAGCTAGTTAGACCTAAAACAATATAGATAATTTTAGATCTAGTTTTCAGTAGATTAATTAAGTTTTAGTTCAATTTTTAATTTTTTGGTTTAGATTAAGTCTTTGAATCATTGTTCTTGATTGATTAGTTAAATAAAATAGTTATTTTGTCAATTTCTATTCTTGCCATTTACATTGTGTTAGATTTGATTTCATTTATTACTTGGTATTCAATTCTTAGTTATTAATTCGATTTTAAGTATTGTTTAATTTAGATTAGTAAATTTCAATTCTTTATATCAAGTTTAGTTTTAATTTAATCGGAAATGATTGCGTAATGATTCTCGGCTAAACCTCCATTAGAGGGCGTTGAGAAGCCTTGATGAAAGCTTGATTCCGATTATCGTAGAGTCGTCGTAATTTCCTTTCCACTCTAGAAACGATTAGTTCACCATGAGAATGGGTTTAATCGTTCACATGCTAGTTATGAATTGGTAGGAACGCCATGTGTAATTAGGGATTAGGAAGAACCAATCGTTCTGCGAAGCAGTTCAATTCTGATTACGACGATTCGTCGTTAATAGGATTAAGTTGAGTTAAGGTGGAATCAATCCCCCTCTAACTCCTTATAATCGAATCAAAGTAGCATTCCCATAGTTATTTTGATAACCGACTAGTTGCATCTTGTGGGTAGTTGCATCGTAGTCTAGTTGCCACTTCGTAAATCTCTCATTAGACTTAGAGTAAAGTAATTAGACTAGAAAACACAGCATGCGGAAGGAATAGGAGTGGAACGAACTTCCTACTCCACTATATCTCATAGGATTGAGAGTAGAAAACTTTGATAAAGATAGACACATAGATAGTTTCAGTTTACTTACGTTTTGAGTTCATCGTTCATTTCGTAGGTAAACTATTCAATTTTATTTTTATCAAATGGCGCCGCTGCCATCTTAGTTTCACTTTCGCATTGTTTTCGTAGTGTAAGTACTTTTCTTAAAGTCCCATTTTCACCCACCCACCCTGGTTTGATTCATACTGTGGTTTTCCGATTCATCGTTGAAAAGTTCCGGACAAAAATACACTGAGCGCGACCGCGCCTATAAGGAGCGCACCTGCGCCCTATAGCCTGGAACACGAGCGCGACCCGCCCTAAAAACACTGTAATTAGAAAATTACACGAAGCGCGATGACAGCTTCTATGAGAGCAAGCGCTTGGCGCCACTTTGCTAATTTTTTCGGAATTCAACAGTTTTGACTCGAACTTTGATTTTTCAAGTTTTTCAGTGTTCTAACTTGTTATATACACTGAACACGCGTAAACAAGACGCTATTCATAAGCGAAGCAAGGACGCAATCAGGTATTCCTTTCTTCCACACCTCGCATCTCCTGTTAGAGGTTTATACTAGTAAATCGATTGTTTGGAGTGTTGATGTGTTTAGCTAAGTTTGGTTTTAGCCTTGTATGAGATTAAGGTCCGGCCAACAAAACACCGAACGTAATTACACAACAACGTCCAACAAACAAGTCTATCTAGTATACCACCCACTACACCTCTAGCTACTATTTCACACACATCACCGACCTGATGCCCGCCCGAAAGAAGAGACTCCTCTCTCTGACTTCTACAAAGCCTTGAGCAATAGCCCCAAATCTTGCATCATTCTAGCAGACCCAGTGGGGGATTTCCGAATCCCCCCAAATATTTTTAATTTGTTACCCGTTTTTCATGGATTAGACCATGAAAAACCTTATCAGCACATGCGTAGGATTGAACAAGTCTTAACAACATTCCACCATCCTACGGTTGGTGCGGAACAAATTAAACTCAGGGTATTCCCTTTCACCTTAGCCCAAACGCCTAATTTTGTGGACTCGTGGGCTAAACTTGTTCAGCTGTTTATGGAACATTTTTACCCACCCCTAAAAATGGATGAGATGCTTTCCAAGATTCATTTCTTTCGACAAAATTCTCATGAATCATTTTCAGAGGCTTGGAATTGTTTCACCGATCTCCTTATAGAGTGTCCAAATCATAACTTAGCGAAAGACACGTTAGTTCGTGCCTTTTTCAAAGGACTTCTACACCACCATAAAGAAGTCCTAGACATAATGAATGGGGGTAGTTTCTTAAGCAAAGGAGCCTCGGAGGCTTATAAATTTTTAGAGGATCAAACTAAGCGAAATAACAACTGGGGGGGGTAGTGATGATATCCACCGCTCCGCTAGTTCATCAAATACAGTTAAGGCCGCCGGTATGTTTGAAATTAAACATGATTCCGAGCTTAAAACTCTAATCGAATCACTCACTAAAAAGGTAGAGGCCATTTCTGTTCAACAAAAGCCTATCCCTGTCATGAACGTAAATTCAAATCCATGTAGTTTCTGTTGGAGCCTTGAGCATCCCGACTCCCACTGTCCTATTGCCAATGAACAGGCTTGTTCCATTAATAGTGAACCTAACGCCCGCGGAGACAAAATCCCAACTTCGGTTGGAGAAATAACCAACACGTCACATCTCCAGGGTACAATAATCAATATGTTAGGCCAACACAAAGTTTTAACCAAGCTCCACCATGACAAGGACAGGGTCAGGGTAATTTTAATAATTATAACAACCAAATGCAACCTCGACAAGGTCAAGCACAAAGTCAAGGTATTTATAATAATTATAATGCTAATAGAGGTATCGTTCCGGTAAATAATAACTATCAAAATCCACCCATAAATAATTCACGCGAAATAGTTCCAGTCACACCACCCGTGACTACTACGCCCACACAACCGGATCGTCTTGACACCTTAATACAAGTGAGCCAAAAACTTTTCCAAACCATGGCTCAATCTAACCAACAGGTTCTACAATCCGTTAATAATTTAACCCAACAGTTGGCTCAAGATAAAGCCCAACCCAAAGGTGTGTTTCTAAGTCACGAAATACCTAATCCTAAAACAACAAATACAGCCTTTGAGGTAACCGATAATACTAGTAATGAATATGAAAATGTAGGTGAGCTAAAGGCCATCACCACTCTCTGTTCTGGTAGAGTGGTTGATAACAAAGTAACTATGCATATAGTTATCCCACCAGTTGCCCCTACACCTGCTATTTTACTAGATACTGAAATAGAAACTGAAGAGCCTACCACTGTAGAGGTACCAGTTACAACATAACCTAAGAAACAGAAAGCCACGGTTAAACATCCAGGTGATACCATTGCTAAATATAAGCAGAAACCATCGTTTCCAAAAAAATTAGCCGTGTTAACTAGGGATACTAATTATGAGGAGATTAGGGACGTTTTCAAGAAGCTAACTATAAACCTTCCTTTCCTCGAAGCTATTAAAAAGCTACCACACCATGTTAAGTTTCTTAAGGAATTGTGTACTACTAGGCGTAAGACCAATATACCAAACGACGCCTTTTTAACAGAACAATTCCCAACTCTATCCGAACATAATAGAATTGTTAAGTACAAGGACCCCGGTCAGTCCCATCGCACAATGCACCTTAGGAGATTCTTATACTGCGAATCGCGTTATTAGACTTGGGGGCTAGTGTTAACTTACTCCCGTTTTATTTGTATAGACAAATAGGTCTAGACGAGATGCAACCCACTAAAATGACGTTGCAATTAGCTGATCGGTCTATTAAGTATCCTAAGGGTGTCGTCGAAAATGTTCTGGTAAAAATTCAGGATTTCTACTATCCGGCTGATTTTGTCATCCTCGATACAAAAGTCGTTAACGACTCTGTCCCGATCATCTTAGGGCGTCCTTTCCTGGCAACTGCCAATGCGCTCATTAATTGCCGCGACGGTTCAATGTCCATGTCTTTTGGCCATCTTGCTGTTGAAGTCAATGTTTTTAAAACAAAGACACAGCCGATTACCGATTAGCCTATGGATGGAGAGGTTAGCATGATCGAGAGCTTTGCTCGAGATTATTTCAACAACACATTCCCTGATAATCATATGCCCAAATTTCTTTCCTTTGGAAGTTCAGACTCCAACATTTCCATCCCTACACTAGTCGATACACATATTACGGATGAGGATGAGATATATGACTTTCTCAAAGATGTAGAGGACTATCATAGTAACGAGGATATGACCAATCTAGATGAGCAATTCGATGAGTTTCTTAGAGAAGGTCATGATTCACCCTATCAAGAACTACTTTCCACAACATCCAACTCGACTTCCCTCCTTCCACCCTTTCAAAGGAATCTCGAGTTTGCACTCGATCCTTTTGTTTCTTCTGTGCTTCATAAGTTTTTAAATCCACCTAGTAAACAAATACTTCAGAAGACAAAAGAATTTGACACCTTCATTTTCAGACTTGAGACAGTCCCTAACTACACCATGAATGAGTTTTGTGCTAAACCCACATCCTCATTGTTTATATGCTTTCCTTCTACAACTTACCCATATCCACCATATTCTCCACAACCATTCACTTTTCCACACTTATTTACTAGGACACCCTCTCGTTCAAAAATGAAAAAGAAGGTGCATGCTAGGTTAAGTAATAGGGTTATCCGACTTCGCTTTCATTTTACTAGGTTGCGTCATAGGAAATTTTGGTGCTTGATTGTGTTTGGATATGTTTTCTGTGATATTTATTTATGGAATGATCCACAACTATTTCGGTTGTTGATATATGATAAACTGCATGTTCATACATATGTTTAGATAAAGTCTCGAGTATCTGACTATAAACGACTCAACTTTTGTGTTTGGTGCATTTCCTTTCATTTCCATATATTGGTGAGTACACCATTAAGGTAACCGTGCCCTCCCTACAGAGTGTGTGGCTATAAGTACCGGATCCTAAGTCCATGATTAACATAATTCACGTTTTCCACTCTTGCATGTTTTTCTCGGATTTTTGAGTCATGTTTCTTTACGGGGTGAATTATGTCTTTGTTGCTCATTGTTTTTCCTTATAAAAGAAAAAAAATATTAAATAATAAACATAGTATTCTAGGAAGTCTCGGGAATCTGACTTTAAAAGACCCACTTCTAAAAACAAATTTTCTAAGCTTCGTTGTAAAAATTTGTTTGGGGGTGGGTGTTAAATGTTTCCGCCCCTAAAATGTTTTATGTCCCATTAGAATTGCTTAGGCCGTTTAATTGTATTCCGATTCGGGTTGACATAATCTATGAATTTAGAGTTCAGTCGTTCGCATAACGTAAGTCATGCACGCACTTCAAGGCGTTTTACACTATCTTATATGTCATCCACAGTTGGAATAGAGTGTTTTATGGATCATTGGATTGGAAATTCTCTCCTGATCATTTCCATATCTCATTCGCAAAAATCGGACTGGTAACGAAGCGGCAATTTTGATTTGAAGTTTCGCGAAAAAATCAAAAAATTCACAAATTTCGATTTGGGCTTGGGCCCAACCTGCGCCCACAGGCAGCGCACTCGCGCCCTTACCTTAGCCCTACAATCGCGATCATCTTCTCTAAATCGCCATTAACACCACCAAAGTTCCAAAAACCTAAAACAAAATAAAATTAAAAAGAAAACTAAATTTACCCACGCCCACAATCAAAACCCAACCCAAATCGACTCCAACCGCACCGCCCCACACCCTACACCGATTTACATCAACAAAAACCACCATAAAATCAAATTAAATTAAAATTTTTGGTGTTGTCGCGCCACCGTCGCACCACCACCACTGTTTGCTTTAGTCGGTTTATACAAATTCCACCACCACATCCCATTTAAACCTCCACTACATTCCAAACACTAAAATGGCTCAACAACGTCGAATTTTGTCGGAGCAAGCTTTTACTGGCGACCACTTCGCGCCGTTTTACGGTGACGAAATGATCAGTAGAGACTGGAATAGCTTGTGGTACTCGATTGAAGCCTATTACCACGAGGACTTAGTCCGACGGTTCTACAATACGAGGGAGTTGGAAAGGACTAGGATTTTTGTTGTGGTGGCGAAGAGGAGGAAGGAAGTGACGACGGGGTTGTTGGCTGAGATTCTAGGCATTCTGCCTAGAATCCATCTGGATGTCACGTTGCAGGAATCCCAATATAATGAGGTAGAGCCATTGATGAACGTGACGGTTACAGAAGGGAACTACAATGCAAGATCGCATTGTGTTCGCCAGGCATCCCTTAGGACCAACCAGCTGGCTGCAGCTCAGTGCATTGATCGGAATGTCCTGGGGAAAGAGTAGGTCAGCGACATCGGCCTGAACTGCCTCCACATCTTATGGATACTCCAGGAGCAGAAGTACGAGTTCTGTATCTTGGAGTTCTTGCTTAGCATGATTAGGGGAGTAGGGAAGTCTGTTGCACCTCTCCCTGTGTTGATAACCAAGATCATGCTGAAGTTGAGAGCAGCTCAGGCGTCTGATAGGTCTTACATCACCCTACACCGAAACCCTCGCATCTATAAGGAGTGTGTCCAACGAGTTTGGAGGCTGCCTGAGGATAGAGAAGAAGACGAGGAGGATGGTGGAAACGAGAATGCCGAGGAGGATGGGGGAAATCAGAATGCCTCGGAGGATGAGGAGGACTTGACTTGTTTTGATGCGGATGCCCTGGAGAGGTGTTGGTCAGATGCAGAACGCATGGCTGTGATTCATCGTGGTATGTGTTCGCTCAACACTATCTGCAAAGACCTCCAGACTCGACAGGCAACTATCCATCATAACTTCGAGATCCATACCCAGAGAGAGGATGAGAGGTGGGAACAGATAAGGGCCGAACTAGAAGCTCAGCGCCAATTCCGGACCGACATGCTGGCACGATTCCCACCTCACGGGGACTCTCCTTCTGAGGACACACCATCGAGGCACGAGCGTCGTCGCCGAAGGACGAATGGTGCTGGCCCATCAGGAGCTCAGGAGCCATCTCCTGAGCGTGTGCCCTCCGCTACCAGTACAGGAGTGATTAGGGATAGTATAGTTTGATGCTCTATGTTTATTTGTAGTTTCATTATTGTCATTTATTTTAATGTAAGTTTTATTTCCGTAATTTGAATTTTCTAGTGAAATGTACTTCGAATGAATTTTTTTAATATAATGCGGTTATTTTCATTATGTGTGGTTGTTTAATATTGATCCCACCTTCCCAAATTGTTTGGGGGTGGTTTTATCTATTCCAGCATGATTTTTATATGACCCTCGTCTTAGAATTTATTGCGGAGTCAAGGTGAAAATATGGCCGTTTAGGCATATCTATGAATAACTATCATGGTAGGATGAAATATCAATTAAATAGGTAGATTATATCATAAATTCAACCTAAAAGATACTAGGTTTGATTTAGAATCAAGAAAATGATTTGTTTTCGTTTTCGGGTTTGGAAATTTTAGGATTTCCGGAAACTGCCGTAAATACTTTTTGGCAATTTCCCAATCCGTTTTAGCAACTTAAAACCTATATAAACTTCATACATTCTACACTCACAACTCACACTACACCTAACCTCCATCACTCACCTCTCACTCCCGCGATTCCCTCGTTTGACTCATTTTCCTAACCCAAGAACTCCGAAGACTTTTCAAGGCTTCTACAGAGCGCGCTCGGCCTCTGCATTTTTTCAGTTTTTGTCGAGTGCACTTTCAAGCTGCAAGGTGAGCGCCCAGCGCCAAACACTGGATTTCAATTCTTCAGGTGAACCTGAAAAATTCCAGTTTTATGGTAGTTTCCGATTTCGCAGCTATTCCGTTCTTTGAGATGACATCTCCAACATTAATACCGAACAGTCTTTTTCGATTTGTTCCAAAGCACTACTTATGGTGCTTGGTTTTGTCAAAAATTCCAAGACCTGATGCACTTTATTCTCCAACTCTAGTATCTTATTTTTACGATAACTGCATTTTCTTTGATAGACCAGATGGAGAACAAGTGTTCTCCATCAACATTGATAATGAACCAATGGAAATTACCAGGTTCTTGCTAGCATTTGTTCTTGGACTTGCTATGCCCGCTGAAATACAAGACCCATGGTGTTATTGGGTAGATAATATGTATGTCTACACTTATGAGTTTTTGCATGAGTCGTATGGGGCGGGCATTTTCCGTATCGAGGACCAAGGGGACTATAACGTCGCTTTTGGTAGCCTGTCCATGAACATAGGAACTGTTATGTTTTGGATCATGCTAAACATTTTAGGGGAATGGCGTTTTTCTTCTGTGAATGATGCCACTTGCAACGCGTTTTCTTTTAGCCAGCCGGGGCGTATGTGTCATGACCTTCCCTGAACCTTGATGTCTAGTTTAGCTCGATCCCATAGCATGAGGCATAAGTTCCTTCTTATGCCTGTTCTAGTTTCCCCGTGATTATGCTATGTTTCTTTCCTGTTTTTGTACACGCTTCACGGATTGGATTACGGCCGACAATCGTATGACCCACCAATAGTATTATTCGATCCTTCGTGCAATGATTTTGGCAAGGGTGGAGGATACAACCTCATCAGGTTGCACCCTACACCCGTCCGGACCAAGTGGCCCTTAATAGGTTAGCAATAATAGATGATAAATGGCGGAAGCCCGGCAAATTATCATGGCATGGCAGATCTAAAAGGAACCTCACTTCTTTATGGAAGAAGATGATGAGGAAGATAATGAGTAATCGCGAGAGATAAGGTAAGTTTTCATTCTAGTTAGTGTCCGCTTATGTCCCAAGCAATTTCATTCTTGTTAACCCCATAATGGGTAGAACTTCATTATAGAGTTCGTCCGCTTTTATTTCCTATATTAGTACGTTATAACTTTGTTTTGCAGATGTTCCTGAATTTCACACTTTTCAATGGTATTTTTCCTACCCTCTTTATTTACAATACTTTGAGGACAAAGCACGCTTCTTGTTTGGGGGCATAGAAACACGTGTAATTAAGGCATCTGTTAGGATATAGATATGTATAATATGCATTTGTTTTCTAGTTAAAATTTCAAAAATTCAAAAATATAAATAAATAAGTTATGCTATACACTTAGGAATATTGGTATTGTTTTCTTTCTCTATGCTCTTAACAATCTAGAAGTCTCACGTAGCTTTTGCATCAGAATAATTGTTAGAAACTTAGGTTAATATATAGGTAATAATCTTTGCATCTATCTATAAATATATTACATGAGTATCGATGATTGTTAGCAGTACGTTTCTGAAATCTAGGCTAGAGTACTTATTCTACAAATCCTGTGAGAATATAGCCTAAAGCCTTATATGAGCGAAACATTTGAGAAATGACACAAGGGAGAAGTAAAATCCGGATAGAGATATCACACGTCCACTTGCTTGATCACTAAACCATATCCTAAACGAGAATTTAGGCCCTCTTTGGATCGATATAGCCAAAAATTCAAACCTATGAATTATTTTCCGCTAGTTGCCCCTCTGAGCCTTTCTTTAGCCTTCTATAAACCACAAATCCTTTACCCTGTTACAAAACAAAACAAAATAAAAAAATTAAACCTACCCAATTTAGATAAGTCTGAGAATAGAATGCGGAAGAAAGAAGAAGAGAAAAACCTGTGTAAACAAAAGTTAGTTAATTGCTTCAGAAAATAAAGAAAAGAAGTTTCCATCCAAAGAAAAGAACAATAAAAATTGAAATAAAATAAAAACTCCAAAAAAAAAATAGAATAAAAGGAGTCAAAAGCCAAAGAAAAAGAAAAAAAATATAGCTAAGGATGGAAACAAAGTGTAGAAGCAAAAGTAAATAACAAGGTTTTCTCTAGTTACATAATCTGAAGACTCTATTATCTTAGACTTGTCCTTTTTGAATATATATTTCCTTCCTTCTTAAACCATTTCCTAATCCCCGCAACACCTAATAAAGACCTCTAGCTCAATTAGGAATAGGTTAGTGTGATAGTAAGTGGCAGATGTGTTTGATCGACTCCGGCTTCCTTTTTGTCATTGAGATTGTAAGGTAAAGTGTGCCCACCGCGACAATCGGAGTAAATGGAACTTGAGTGGAAAAATCAGAGTGTTGTATCTTGACTATTATTGTGAGAACCTACTTAAGGACGCTATTCCGAGTTTCAGAAACAAACATGCTAGACATTTCATAGTATTACTCATTGTATATATGTTTATTGTAGATGATTGATTATTATGCATACATTAGCTTAGGTTTCTACTTGATTACTCTATATGCATTGCTAGTGAGAGGGATAGTTAATTTAGAGCATGGATGAGAAAACAATAGTTTTATTTCTTAGTCGTTGTAGCATAGTTAAAGTTTGTGAGTACCTTCACTGGAAAACTCTCACGAGGCTATAACTCGTCCACTAGGGAATTCCTAGTGGTTTAAGGCCTTGTTGCATATGGTCAATGCAATCGCACTCAGCGAAACGAGAGTAGTTAGAACTCCATTTTTGGTCACTTATTCTAATTTCTCATCTTTGCCTGAGGACAAGCAAAATGCTGTTTGGGGGTGGTTTGATAAGAGCCCAAAACTGTTGTTTTAACCCTGTAACAGATATACTTTTAGACCAATTATGTGAGTAATAATTAAGAGTTAACACTGATTACGTGTTTTTATGCATTCCAGGCTTCAAAGTCCATTATGTGCAGATATGTGCCATTTTAGCGAGATAAAAAAGCAAAGGTCGGTTGCTAAGGAGTTCTGTGATTAAAAGCCAAGATTCAAGAAGATAAAGCCTTTCTAAAGCCCGGTCAAAAGCTGAAAAGTCGACACGGGCGTAAACAAAGACACAAGTCAGCAGAACTTCCGAAGGCCGTATCTTTGGACTCAGACCTCGGAATGGGGCCTACCTTATGTCAAAACGACCGGCTCGGAAAGAGCTTTCCAATGGACCAAGCCTTGACCCATTCAGAGGAGAAGAAGTTGACGAAAAGTCTGTTGAAGCCAACTGCAGCTGAAGAGGCCTTTTTGGACTGAAAGAATTGGGTTTTGGGCCTGATTCTCTGGCCCAAAACATGGCTCCAAGCCCATGCACGAGTTTTGGATCTGAAAGTATAAAAACCAAAGCTTAGCTCTTTGTTAATGGTAGATAGTTAATGGTAGCTAGTTAGACCTAAAATAATATAGATAATTTTAGATCTAGTTTTTAGTAGATTAATTAAGTTTTAGTTCCATTTTCAATTCTTGTTTTAGATTAAGTCTTTGAATCATTGTTCTTGATTGATTAGATAAATAAAATAGTTATTTTGTCAATTTCTATTCTTGTCATTTACATTGTGTTAGATTTGATTTCATTTATTACTTGGTATTCAATTCTTAGTTATTAATTCGATTTTAAGTATTGTTTAATTTAGATTAGTAAATTTCAATTCTTTATATCATGTTTAGTTTTAATTTAATCGGAAATGATTGCGTAATGATTCTCGTCTAAACCTCCATTAGAGGGGGTTGAGAAGCCTTGATGAAAGCTTGATTCGATTATCGTAGAGAATCGTTGTAATTTCCTTTCCACTCTAGAAACGATTAGTTCACCATGAGAATGGGTTTAATCGTTCACATGCTAGTTATGAATTGGTAGGAACGCCATGTGTAATTAGGGGATTAGGAAGAACCAATGGATTCACGCGGCGATTCAATTCGATTCTGACGATTAAATCGTTAATACGATTAAGTTGAGTTAAGGTGGAATCAATCCCCCTCTAACTCCTTATAATCGAATCAAAGTAACATTCCCATAGTTATTTTGATAACCGACTAGTTGCATCTTGTGGGTAGTTGCATCGTAGTCTAGTTGCCACTTCGTAAATCTCTCATTAGACTTAGAGTAAAGTAATTAGACTAGAAAACACAGCATGCGGAAGGAATAGGAGTGGAACGAACTTCCTACTCCACTATATCTCATAGGATTGAGAGTAGAAAACTTTGATAAAGATAGACACATAGATAGTTTTAGTTTACTTACGCTTTGAGTTCATCGTTCATTTCGTAGGTAAACTATTCAATTTTATATTTATCACAAGGCATGGTATCCAACAGCCTCTTCATGGGTGAAGTTAGACACTATGTTGGAGGAAGGCCCCTGTGTCGGAGTTGAGGCAAAAATCTCGCCCACAGGAGGATTCAAGACCTGTAACCCAACAGCCTCTTCACGACGGAAGTTAGGCACTATATTAGGTCTAAGATCCTTATGAACTAGTGAAGCCGGAATCCCCACAGTTGGAGATATTAACGGTGCTGCTACCGCTGTAGGCTTAACGCCATACTCCTCCAATGTTGAAGTCGCTCTTATCACAAGGGACGCATCCCAATAAGGCTTGGTCCCAGTCAGTGTCGTATCAACCACCTTTGCAATCGCCCCCACAGATGTATGTTCCTCTACTGTGCAAAACTCAACTGCCTTGTCCGTAACTAACGCCTGTGTTTTCTCTGCTGGGAATTCTCTGCAGTCGCACCCTCAAGTTCAGCAACGCCCACATGCTCAGCAGCACCCAACTGTTCAGCAGCAGCAGCCTTATCGTTCACTACCCTTTTATGCGCCACTGAAGAACCAAGCACAACAGGCCCCTCGGTAGACTTTACTGTTGAGATATTCGCTGTCGTACCCTCTGAATAAGATCTTGCATTCGCACCCACTGAGGCTGGGGCATGATTCTCTGCTGGGCGATACACAACTGCCTTACCAGAAACAGCTGCTTGGGATTTATGAACAACATCACCCTCTACGCCCTTATGTTTAGCATCTCCCATACGGACAGCAGCCCCCTCCTGATCATCGGCAAAAAACTCATGAGTAGTAGCCTCATGTTCCACCGCATATGTAGCTCCCACCTGTTCATCAGCTACATGTTGTTCGGCCTCATGCTTAGCCACTAGTTCATCCTCACGATCAATAGCCTCATGATTAGCAACCTCATATGTAGCCGTAAGTTGCTCATGGTCCTCAACCGTGTGGATTTCAACCACTTCGAGCCCCTCAAACTGATTATTTGTCTGAACTCCAATGGGTGTGGCAGTGTTTCTCGCCCTCCATATGCCCTCCCCTTGCTTACTCGACTCCCCTGGATTCTTTTTCTTTCTATATCTTCTGGTTCTTTTCCCGCCCACCAGTTCCAAGGGGGGAGTGGCATCCAGTACAACCTCCTTTTCCTTGTTACCTTTGTCTTTGTTGTGCTGCATATCGCTTCTAAGCCGTTAACATTCCGTAACCAAATGCCCCACAATTTTACAATGGGTGCACAACTTTGGAAGCTTGCCCACCTCAACTGTTTGCCAAAAATTGGTATTCTTCGTCCTGACATATATCTGCTCCGGAATCGGTTCAGAGAGGTCGACATCAACCAAAATATTAGCATAATACCCAAACTCTCGGTTGAGAGTTTTCTCGTCAATTTGCATCGGGTACCCAACTCCCCGAGCAATGGCCATCAAAGCTTCTGGCTCCCAATATTCCTGACCGAGGCCAAGCAGTCTAATCCAAACCAAGTTGTGAGATTGCCTTTGGCTATCAGGATTGAAGTTCGTAGTCCATTGACTAATTCTCATAGGCATTCTATCAAAGTCCCATGATCCTTTCACCCAGACTCAATTAAGATCATCCGCATTCGAAAACCGGAGAAAAAGGAATCCTTTTCCAATGGGCGTTATGAGCCATTCTCCTGTTGGTTTCCAGAGTTGCGCAGCAATTGCTCTAACTCTCTCCAGCGATACCTTTTGCAAGTCAATTCTTCCCACCAAACAATGTTTGCAAAATAACAAGCCTTTATCATAGGCTTTCTCTGGGATAGTGATTGCTGGGTATTCTCCCATTTCCTCTGGGATTGGGAGTTCATGGAATTCCACCGGTTGCCGAAGGTGTTGAGAAGCGACATCCGCGTATGAGACTCTCCGAGTTCCTGTTTGAACTACATCAGCTCCTTTCTCTGTTGGAGAAGAAAGGTTAAATTGACCGTAACTTTCCCTATTGGGCCTTTCAAACTCATAAAGGTCCATTGTGGATACCTTTGCAGAACCTTTCGAACACTATACCTGATGTTCGAATACTTTCTCTCACACTTTCTCTCACACACTTTTGAACACACACCCTTTCGAACACCCACTCAGCTGTAACCTCCAAACTTATGGAACTCTCACACTTACCTAATGGTCGAATGTAGCCTGGAAGATAGAAAGCTAAAGAGGATATACTCAGCTGAAAAATCCAAACTTTTGGAACTCCTCGCGGTTTACCATGAGGGATTTTACCCAAAAGCAATGGATGAACACCCACTCTCCAGAACTCACACTGTAAATTAGTGGAGGGTTTTACCTGAAGAACATTGAAGCCTGAAAGAGAGAAAGAGGAGAATCAAGTGGCGAAAGCTCAAGACTTTTTGTACATGTCTATGTAGCCTGGAAGATAGAAAGAGGATATACTAAGCTGAAAACTCCAAACTTTTGGAACACTCACTGTTTACAATGAGGGATTTTACCCAAAAGCAATGGATGAACACCCACTCTCTAGAACTCACACTGTAACACAGTGGAGGGTTTTACCTGAAAAGGGTTGTATGAAGGAGATTGAGAAGATAAGTTTTTGTGGAGAAACTTGTATATTACTATAAGCGGCAAAAGGTGGGAGTACTGGATTGCAAATAGCTTTAGGTTATTTCACACCCAATCGCCCCACTTATGGCCCCCATGGCTAAGAAACTCTCTAAATTGACAACTAAGAAATCATTAAATAACAAGAATTGAAATTAGATCTAAGCAATTTTAAATAACAAAATCGAAATTATCAAGAACTAACTATTTTATTTATCTAATGAATGATAAACAATGATTCCAATAACTAATCTAAAACAAGGAATGAAACTAATTAATGGAATGAAAACTAATTAATTAACTAATTCAAAAACTCGAAAACTAGATCTAGATTATTCTCTAATGGCTACTTTCTATCCTAAACTAATTGATACTTAACTGCTAAGTCTTATGTGTGGAAATGGAGTCGACCAGATCCACATTTTCGTGCATGGGCTGAGGATCCATGTTTTGGGACGGAAAATCGAGCCCAAAACCCAATCTCTTCAGTCCATAGGGCCCTTTTCAGCTAGATCTGACTTCAGTAGGCTTTTTGTCCACTTTTGTAATTCTGATTGGGACAAAGCTTGAACCATTGAAAAGCTCTTTCCGAGCTGGTCGTTTTGAAATAAGGTAGGCCCAATTCCAAGGTCTGATTCCAAAGATACAGTCTTTGGAAGTTCTCACGCCTTTTGTGTCTTTGTTTTCTGCCCAAGGCGTTGACTCGACTTTTCAAATTTCCGACCGGGCTTTACAAAGGCTTTTTCTCCTTGAATCTTGGCCTTTAATCACAGAACTTCTTAGAAACCAACCCTTGGTCCTTTATATCGCCAAAGTGGCACATTTCTGCACATAGTATACTTCAATGCCTGAAATACATAAAAGCACGTAATTAGCATTAACTCTTATTTTTTACTTGCATAATTGGTCTAAAAGTATTATTGTTAAGGGGTTAAAACTACAGTTTTGGGCTTTTATCAGGTAACGACTCTTCCCGCTCCACTTCTTCTTTTAAGGATAAACCTGATTCCGAGCTTAAAACTCTTATTGATGTCCTCAGTAAAAAGGTAGATGTTCTCTCTATTCAACAACAACCCACTCCAGTCATGAACATTAAATCTACTCGTTGTAATGTTTGTTTTAGTCTTGAGCATTCCAACTTCTATTGTCCTCTTGTCTATGCACAACCACCACCATAACCATCAAACTTAAACCAGTTAACTCAACCTCAAGGACAAGGAAACTTAAGTGACTAGAATTGAGGTTTAGTACCCATGACCCAGAACTATCAACATAAAGACATGAATGCTCAACAAGCCTTAATTCTAGTTCAACCATCTACAGACAAAGTAGTAGTGACCTTGTTGGAAAAACAAAATCAAATTATGCAACAAAACTCCAACTTGATGAAAGATCAGCATGATCAAAACTCTAATATAATGAAACAAACGATGCAAATGATGCAGTCTTTGTGCCAAAAGGTTATTGACATGTCTCATAACCAAAATAATAACCAAACAAGCGTGTTTCTAGGTCAAGCAGTGCCTAATCCTAAGTCAACAAACACCGCCTTCGAAATAAACAGTATTCAGTGTAATGTTAATATAACCCCAGGGGACCTACAGGCAGTCACTACCCTTCATTCAGGGAGAGTAATTGATAACAAAGTGACAATGCTTACAGATCGCCCGCAAATGGAAGCTTAAAATGAAACCATACCGAATACTATCATAGAAATTGAAGACCCTACAACTGTAGAAGTTCTAGTCCAACCACAACCAAGAGGTACAACCTTACTAAATACCACCATAGAAATTGATGATCCTACACCTATAGAGGTTCTAATATGGACACCTAGATGGAAAACGGGCGATGCAAATGATGCAGTCTTTGTGCCAAAAGGTTATTGACATGTCTCATAACTAAAATAATAACCAAACAAGCGTGTTTCTAGGTCAAGCAGTGCCTAATCCTAAGTCAACAAACACCGCCTTCAAATAAACAGTATTCAGTGTAATGTTAATATAACCCCAGGGGACCTACAGGCAGTCACTACCCTTCATTCAGGGAGAGTAATTGATAACAAAGTGACTATGCTTACAGATCGCCCGTAAATGGAAGCTTAAAATGAAACCATACCGAATACTATCATAGAAACTGAAGACCCTATAACTGTAGAAGTTCCAGTCCAACCACAACCAAGAGGTACAACCTTACTAAATACCACCATAGAAATTGATGATCCTACACCTATAGAGGTTCTAATATGGACACCTAGATGGAAAACGGCTAAAGATAAAGCAAAGAATAATAATACTTTTGAACCTTATGCTAAATATAGAGATAAACCACCGTATCCCTAGAGACTAGTTGTGTCTAAAAATGACGAGAATTTTGATGAGATTAGGGATGTGTTTAAAAATCTGACTATAAACCTACATTTTCTAGATGTTATAAAAAGTCTACCTGGACACGTTAAGTTTCTAAAAGAGTTGTGCACCAAGAAGAGGAAAACCAACATACCCCACGAAGCCTTCTTAACTGAACAATATCCCTTTTTATCTAAACATAACGGAATTATTAAGTACAAGGTATAATGCACCTTAGGTGATACCTTCATAACAACTGCTTTATTAAACCTAGGGGCGAGTGTTAACTTACTCCCTTTTTATTTATATAAACAACTAGGTTTAACAAAACTTAAACCAACCAAAATGACTTTGCAGTTAGCCGATCATTCTATTAAGTATCCCAAGGGCGTAGTTGAAAATATTCTCGTTAAAGTTCAGGATTTTTACTATCCAGACGACTTTGTTATTCTCGACACAGAAGTTGCTCATGATTCCATTCCCATCATCTTAGGGCGTCTTTTATTGGCAACCACCCATGCCCAAATCAATTGTCGGGGTGGCTCAATGACTCTTTCTTTTGGAAATCTTTCTGTGGAAGTTAACATGTTTAGACAAAAGTAGGGACAACTAGGTTTGCCTGTAGAAGGAGAAGTGAAGTCCATTGAGAGTTTTGTACCTCACATTAGTGCGGCTAACGCTTTAGTCCACACACTAGTAGATACCCTCTTATGGAAGAAGACAAGGATCACAATTTCTACTCCCTAAACGTAGATAACATCGAGGAAGATTTCTTTCGACTATTTTGCAACCCTTCTTTGCCACCTTGCGAGTCCCCTCTTATTGACATCCATTCATCTCTTGACGCCATGACGGAAGAAGAATTTTTTACCCTCTATCCCAGTGATTATTCTTACCCACCTATTGAGGAATGTCTTGCATATCTCAAGGCCTCTGATGATATAAAACTAAAAACACTAGTTGAGCACCATTCACCCACCTCACATCCTCATGTCACTCATTCACCTTCCATAACGAATGTTCCTCGCCCTCTACCTTTCCAAAGAACCATTGAGTTTGTACTTGACATTCTTGTTTCTCCTATGCTTCATAACTTTCTAAACCCATCTGGTGAAGAAGTAACACCCAAGGACAAGCCACCTAACATTTTTTCTTTTTTCCATTCCTTCATTCTCAAAATTATCCATATCCCACGTATCTTCCACAACCATCCATTTTCTCATGTTCATTCACTTGCCATCCCTTTCATAGAAGGACAAAGAAGAAACTGTATGCTCAATTAGGTTCTAGATCTATCAGGCTTCGCTCTCATTCCACTAAGCCACGTCATAGGAAATCTTGGTGCTTAATTTTGTTTGATGGTGCTTTCCATGTTAACTATTTATGGAAAGATCCATAATTATTTAGATTATTGATATAAGGTAAACTGCATGTTAATACATATATATCATATTAAGTCTAGGGAATCTGACTTTAAAAGACCCAAGTTTTTGTACAATACCACATTTCTGGAGTATAGGCCAAACAAAAATTTTCAAACTTAAAGAGTTTTTCAATTTTCTTTGGGGGTGGCATATTTTAGTATTTCATTTCAAAACGTTTTGCCACCCATTGTCTGTCATGTTTACTCCAATTTGGTTAGTACGTAACAGTTTAATTATGCTTCATTGATAACCCGATAAAATTAAATATAATTCTACTCCGAATAAATAATGAATATCAAACGGAAGTAAAACTAAAACTTTATCGTAACAATTCTTATCAAAAATTTCTACTCTCGATACAATTGAAGTAGAGTTGGAATAGAAGATTCATTCCACTCCTAGTTCTTTAACATTCAAGTTTCCTACGACTATCAATCCTACCAAAGTCAATGAGAGTTTTAAGAATTATACTACGATGTAATTTATACTAACAAGATACTGGCATTATAATGATTCAACTACGAAATGCTACATAATACTAAAGTTTGAATCTAGAATAAGAATTAGGGGGGAATTGAATCCACCTTAAATCCAACTTAAGAAACTGGCATAGATTGTTGTAATCCAATTCTTACATTCTTAACGTAAGAATTGGTCGTTCTAATCCCTAATTATACATGGCATCTCCACTAATTCATAACTAGAATGTGAGGAAGTCCACCCATTCTCATGGCGAATCAACGACCTTCTAAAGTGGAATAGACTCTTATAACGATTCTACACTACACAATCAAGTTTTCATCAAGGTTTCATCAAACCCTGCTAATGGAGGTTTAACCTTGATTCCTCAAACTATCATTTCCAATTGAATTAAAACTAGACATCATATAAAGATTCTAACTTTACTAATTTAACTAATCAATAGATTCAAATCTAAATTAACAACTAAGAAATGAAATTGATAACTAAATAATTAACTAATTAGATTATGATTAACTAATTCGCAATTGAAGACAATTAATTTATGAATTTAACAATACTAAAACTAAACAAGAATTGAATCAATAAATTAAATTGGAATTACAAATGAATATTTCATTATAAAACTAAATGTGATTCTAAATTAATCATTTACTTGTTCTAACTAATCTATTGCATAGTAAAAACTAGATCTAAAACAATAATGAAAACTAATTAATTGAATAAAACTCAAAACTAGATCTAGAATTATCTCTAATGACTACTTTCTATCATAACCTAATTGATACTTAAGAGCTCAGTCTTGTGTGTGGAATTGGAGGAGACCAGATCCACATTTTCGTGCATGGGCTGAGGGTCCATGTTTTGGGCCGGAAAATCAAGCCCAAAGCCCAATTTCTTCAGTCCACAGGGCCCTTTTCAGCTGACTATGACTTCAACAGGCTTTTCGTCCACTTTAGCTCCTCTAATCGAGTCAAGGTTTAGACCATTTGAAATCTCTTTCTGAGCTGGTCATTTTGACAGAAGGTAACCCCAATTCTGAGGCCTGAGTCCAAAGATACAATATTCGGAAATTCTGTTGACTTTTGTGTGCTGTTTCTGCCCACCTTGGCCTTTAATCACAGAACTTCTTAGCAACCAACCCTTGCTCCTTTATATCGCCAAAGTGGCACATTTCTGCACATAATTGACTTCAATGCCTAAAATACATAAAAGCACGTAATTAGCATTAAATCTTATTTATTACTCACATAATTGGTCTAAAAGTATTATTGTTAAGAAACTACAGTTTTGGGCTCTTATCAAACCACCCCCAAACAGCATTTTGCTTGTCCTAAAGCAAATATGAGAAATTAGCATAAGTGACCAAAAATGGAGTTCTAACTAATCTCGTTTCGCCGAGTGCGATTGTGTTGACCATATGCAACAAGGCCTTAAACCACTAGGAATTCCTTAGTGGACGAGTTATAGCCTCGTGAGAGTTTTCCAGTGAAGGTACTCACAAACTTTATCTATACTACAACGACTCAGAAATAAAATTATTGTTTTCTTATCTATGTCTCAATTATCTATACATCTCACTAGCAATGAATACAGAATAATCAAGTCAAAACCTAAGCTAATATATGCATAATAATCAATCATCTACGAATAAACATATATACAATGAGTAATACTATGAGATGAACTAGCGTGTCCGTTTAAAAACTTCGAATAGCGCCCTAAGTAGGTCCTCACATAAATGTCAAGATAAAAACCACTCTGATTTTTTCGCTCAAGTTTCGCTACTCTAGTGTGCAGTGGGCACACTTTACCTCACAAACTCAATGACACACAAGGAAGCCGGAGTCAATCAAACACATCTGTCACTTACTATCACACTAACCTATTCCTAATTGAGCTAGAGGTTTTTATTAGGTATTGCGGGGATTAGGAGATGGTTTAAGAAGGAAGGAAATGGATATTCAAAAAGGACAAGTCTGAGATAATAGAAGTTTCATATTATGCAACTAGATAAACCCTTGTTCTTTACTTTTGCTTCTACACTTTGTTTCCATCCTTAGCCATATTTTTTTTCTTTTTCTTTGGCTTTTGACTCCTTGATTCTATTTTTAGAGTTCTAACTCTTTATTTTATTTCATTATTATTATTTTTTTATTTGGATGGAAACTTACTTTTCTCATCTGAAGCGACTAACGAATTCTTGATTTCAACGATTCTTCTCATTTCTATTCTTCATCTCTATTCTCAGACTTATTCAAAGAATTGGGTAGATTGATTGATTTTTTTTTTTTTTTTTTTTTTTTTTTTTTTTTTTTTTTTTTTTTTTTTTTGTAACAGGGTAAAGGATTTGTGGTTTATGAAAGGCTCAGAGGGGCAACTAGCGGTAAATAATTTATAGGTTTGAATTTCTGGCTATATCGATCCAAAGAGGGCCTAAATTCTCGCTTAGGATGTGCTAGCATAGCAAGTGGACGTGTGATTTCTCTATCCGGATTTTACTTCTCCCTTGTGTCATTTCTCAAATGTTCACTTATATAAGGCTTGAGGCTATATTCTCACAGGATTTGTAGAATAAGTACTCTATCCTAGAGTTCAGAAATTTACTGCCAACAATCATAGATACTCATGTAACATATTTATAGATAGATGCAAGGATTATTACCTACATATTAGCCTAAGTTTCTAAAAACTATTCTAATGCAAAAGCTACGTGGGATTTCTAGATTATCAAGGGCCTAAAGAAGGAAACAATACAAATATTCCTAAGTATATAGCATAAACTTTTTATTAATATTTTTAAAAAATTTTGAGTGATTTTTTTTTTACTAAAAAATAAGTGCATATTGTACATATCTATATCCTAACAGATGCCTTAATTACACGTGTTTCTATGCCCCCAAACAAGAAGCATGCTTTGTCCTCAAAGTATTTAAATAAATAAGTTAGAGAAATACCATTGAAACGCGTGAAATTCTGGACTATCTGCAAAACAAGGTTAAACATACTAATATAGAAAAGAAAAACTGACGCAACTCTTTAAGAGTTCTACCCATAATTGGGTTAATGAGAAATAAAGTGCTTGGGACATAAGCAGACACTAACTGAAATAAATACTAACCTTAACTCCCGTTTAGTCATCATCCTCATTCTTAATAAAGAAATGAGGTTCCTTCGCATCCTGCCACGCCATGGTAATTTGCCAGGCTTCACGCCACTTATCCTCTACTATAGCTAACCTGTCAAGCGCCACTTGGTCGGACAGGGTGTAAGGCGCAACCTGATGAGGTTGTATCCTCCACCCTTGCCAAGTCATTGCACAGAACGATTGAATAATACAATTAGTGGGTCTCACAATGTCGACCCCAACCCAATCTGTGAAACGGGCACAAAAAATAGGGAAGAAACATAGCATTATATGGCAAATTAAAACAGGCATAAGAAGGTACGTATGCCTCTTGCTATAGGCTCGGGCTAAACTAGACATTAAGGTCTGGGGAATATCATAGAGTGTACATCCCCTAGCTAAAGCAAGGAAAATATCACAAGTTCCGTCATTCACAGAAGAATAACGCCATTCTCCTCTAATGTTTAGCATGATCCAAAACATAACAATGCCCACGTTCATAGACAGGCTACGAAGGGCGACGTTATAATCCCCTTGGTCTTCTATCCTAAAGATTCCTGCCCCGTAATGCTCATGCAAATCATCATAGTTATACATGTACATATTATCTACCAAATAGGCCTATGAGTCTTGTATTTCGGTCGGCATAGCAAGTCCAAGCACAAAGGCTAGCAAGAACCTGGAAATTTCCATTGGTTCATCCCCGATGGTGATGGAGAACACTTGTTCTCCATCTGGTCTATCAAAGAACTTACAATTATCATAAAAATAAGACATAAGTGCGAGAGAATAATGTTCATCAGGACTTACCAATAGTGGCTCCTAGCCTGCTAGAATGATCACTTCGCAAAACCACGTACCATAGGTGTCACTTTGGAGCAAGTCTTCAAAAGACTGTTCTGGTATGATACGAGGGAATGTCATCCCCAATAAACTCGCTGGAATAGCTACAAAGGATCCTGGAACAACCCACAAAAAATCGTATTTTTTTCATCCCAACAGGTTTAGGGCTCGGGGTGCGCTTAACCTATGCCTGAGATGGGCGCGGGGTGCACTCCGAAGAATTTCGAGTTCTAGGTACTTGGGCGCTGGGCGCGCTCACTTTTTACCTGGGATGGGCACGGGTCGCGTTCAGGATGAAAACTAGAATTCCAGTGTTTTTGGGTGCAGGTCGCGCTCAGTTTTGGGCTTGGTATGGTGCGGGTTGCGCTCTGATGAAATTCTGACTGACAGTGCCTAGGGCGTAAGTGGCACTCCACTGGGGCGTAGGCGCGCTCCAAGCTGTTGAGTTACTAAAATTTAGAAGAAAAAACGAGAAACGTGGGTGTGAATGGTGAGAGATGAATGTTAGGTGTAGTGTGGGTTGTGAGTGTAGAATGAATGAAGTTTTTATAGGTTTTAAGTTGCTAAAATGAATCGAGAAGTTACCAAAAAGTTTTAAGGCAATTGTCGGAAACAAAAAATTTCCAAAACCGAAAACGGAAACAACTCATATTCTTGATTCTAAAACAACCCTAATATCTTTTAGATTGAATTTAGGATAAAACCTGCCTAACTCATCAAGATTTCATCCTACCACAATATCTATTCATAGCGATGCCCATATCGGCAATATTCTCAACCCTCACTTCAAAATAACTTATAAAATGGAGGATCATATAACAAATCATGCTAGAGTAATAATACCACCCCCAAACAATTCGGGAAGGTGGGATTAACAATAAAAACAATGCACAATTTGAAAATAACTATATTATATTAAAAATGAAATTCAAATACAATTAAGTAGTGAATTTAAATTTAGCTACGGAATTTAAATAACTTAATATCTGAACTAAGAAAAACAATAAAAACAACTAAATAACATCAAAACCACATATTTTTAGAAACCCTAGCCACATGATGAAGATGGACCCTGAGATGGAGATTGGGCCTGGGATGAAGATGGGGCCTGAGATGAAGAAGGGCCCGAGCCATCCGTCCTTTGATGACGACGCTCATGCCTCTCAGACTCATCCGAAACAGAAACCTCCAAGGGTGGCATGCGTAGTAGAATCTCTACTCAGAACAGGCGCTGTGCTTCTATCTCTACTTTCATCTTTGTATAATGCGCAACCTGACGTTGTAGGACTGTCTCCATGTTATAATGGAGATCTAACTGGCTCTTGTCGAGCATTTCAAAATTTGTCTGAAGGTAATTTTGTTTCGTTCGAATTTTAATCTGCCTATCTCGTATATCTTCACAAATAGCATAAATACAATGCACGCCAGTATGCAACACTGACATGCATTCTGAATCAGATGTACACCTTTCCAAGGCATCTTCATCCAAACATGTCATGTCCTCCCTTTCCTCATCCGAATCAACCATCCTGTCCTCCGGCAACATCCAAGTCTTTTGGATACATTTCGTATAAATAATTTTGTTTTAATGCAATTTCAACATAGTCCGCTCAGTTCTTGGTTCCCCAAGACAACATTATCTGCGTAATTGAAGCTGGAAATGGTGCAATACTCTTCCCAACTCCTCTAATCATATTTATCAAAAACTCGAGGATACAGAATTCACACCTCTTCTCTTGCAATATCCAGATAATGTGCAGACATGTCAAACCAATGTCGCTCACTTTCTCCTTCCCAATGACGTTCTTACCAATCCACTGAGATACAGCCAGTTGGTTGGTTCGCAGAGATGACTGTCGAGCACAATGAGAATTTGGATTGTATTGACCTTCCATGACAGTGTCGTTCATCAATGCAGGAACTCCAGTATACTGGGATTCCTGCATAATGGCGTCGAGGTGTCGTTCAGGCGTAATGCCTAGAATCTCAGCCAACTTCTCTCTCGATAATTCTCTCCTAACCCTAGCCACCTTCATGAAAACTTTCTGACCATCCAACTCTCTCTTCTTATAGAATTGTTCGACCAAATCGGAGTGGTAGAAATTATTTGTCGAGTATCACAACATATTCCAATTCCTCCTAATCATCTGGTCACGAAAAAATGGTGCGAAGCGGTCGGCCGTAAAAGCTTGTTCCGACAGAATTCTTCGTCTTAGAGCCATTGAAAGTTTTGAACTGATTTGGGGGTTTGTATATGGTGTAGGAAACGATGTGAAACAACCCTACTGAATAAAAAAACGATGGTGGTGGGATAGCTGTTGCGCGGCAGTTTAAATATTTTATGGTTTTTTCCTAATTCTCAGTGGTTGCAAATGTTTGAGATGGTGGTAGGAGTGTTATGGGTAAGGTTTTGAATTTGGGCGTGGTTGTATTTAGGTTTCTCTCTTTTTAATTTTATTTTATTTTAGGTTGTGGTTTTGAATTTGGTAATGGTGGAATTGGAAAGAATTGCGATTCTGTTTTGTTTGGAAGAAGGAAATGCACGCGTGTACCTTGGGCCCCAGCCCAAATCGATTTCAAAATTTGTCAATTTTTCGCTCAATGTCAACCTAAAATTCTCGCTTCGTTACTTGTCCTATTTTTGCGAATGAGTTAAGGAAATGATTAGGAGAGAATTTCCAATCCAATGATCCATAAACACTCAATTCTGACCGTGGATGACATATAAGAAGATGGAAAACGCCTCAAAGTGCGTGCATAACGTTAGTTATGCGAACGAATGAAATCTAAATTTATAGATAATGTCAACCCGTATCAAAATATGATTAAACAGCCTAAGCAACACAGATGGAAAGTTAAACAATCCAGTACGGAAAAATGAACATCCCACCATGAAACAAATTTTAGACAACAGAGTTTGAAAATTTGTTTTAAAAGTGGGTCTTTTAAAGTCAGATTCCCTAGACTTTCTAACTTACTATTTTTATGATCTTAACAATTTTAATTTTTTTTTTATGAATAAGATTTAATATAAGGAAAAGAAAATAAGAAAGGAATAAATGCATAATTCACACCATAGAGGAACATGACTCAAAAATTGAGAAAACATGCAAGAGTAGAAAACGTGAATTATGTTAAACGTGGACTTAGGATCCGGTACTTACAGCCACACACTCCTTAGGGAGGGCCCTGTTACCTGAGTGGTGCACTTGCCAATATATGGAATTGTAGGAAAGTACACCGAACAACAAAATGAGCCGTTTATAGTCAGATACTTGAGATTTTAACAAATAACTGGATATATATATATACCCTTTAGTTTTTCATATATCAAAACCTAAAGAGTTGGGGGTCTTTCCATAAATAAATAACATGGAATGCACCCCCAAACAGAATCAAGCACCAAGATTCCCTACGACGCAACTTATTGAAATGAAAGCGAAGTCTGATGGATCTAGAATGTAACCGCGCATGCACCTTCTTTTTCACCTTTGAACGAGAGGGTGTCCAAGTGAATGATCGTGAGAAAATGGATGTTTTGGAAGATATGGTAGATATGGATAAATTTTAGACGTAAGGAATGGAAGAAATGAGAATGTATGTTAAGCACAAACTCATTCATGGTGTAGGTGGGAACTGTCTCAATTCTGGAAATGAAGGTGTCAAGTGCCTTTCCCTTGAGAATTATGTCTGTATTAAGAGGATTTAGAAAATCATTAAGTACAGAAGAAACAAAAGGGTCAAGCGCAAACTATAGGTTCCTTTGAAAGGCTGGAAAGTAGGGAATATTGGTGAGGGAAGATGATGAGTGTCAGCTAGAGCTCTTAGGTCTAGATCATTAGAAGCCTTGAGATATGCCAGACATTCCTGAATAGGTGGGTCAAAAGAATCACTGGGATAGAGGGTGAAAAATTCATATTCCGTTATAGCGTCAAGGGAGAAATGGATGTTGGCAGGGTGGGACTCGCGAGGTGGCAGGGAAGAGTTGCAAAAGAGTTGAACGAAATTTTCCTCAATTTCCTCTACGTCCAAGGAGTATTTGTCAAAGTTGGAACTTCCAAAGGAAAGGAATTTGTGCATCTGGTCATTCGGAAACGTGGTTTTCAAATAATCATGAGCTAAGCTCTCGATCATGCTAACCTCTCCATCGATATTCATATAAGGTAACTATTTGATCATTTTAAAAATGTTAACCGCAACGGAAAGATGGCCAAAGGACAAGGACATCGAACTATCGCGGCAGTTTATAAGCGCGTTGGCAGTTGCCAAGAAAGGGCTCCCCAAAATGATCGGAATAGAATCGTTAGCGACTTCTGTATCGAGGATAACAAAATCTGCAGGTTAGTAGAAATCCTGAACCTGAACCAGCACGTTTTCCACTACAGCCTTAGGATTCTTGATATACCTATCAGCTAATTGCAACGTCATTGTTGTAGGTTGCATTTCCTGTAGACCTATTTGTTTATATAAATAATAAGGGAGTAAGTTAACATTCGCCTCGAGGTCTAATAAAGCAGTGGTCGTGTGAGTATCCCCTAAGGTGCATTGTACAGTAGGACGACCAGGGTCCTTGTACTTAACGATTCCATTGTGTTCCGTTAAAGTTGGAAACTGTTCAGTTAAAAAGGCGTCTTCAGGAATCTTTGTCTTACGCCTAGTAGTGCACAACTCTTTAAGAAACTTAGCATGGTGATGTAACTTTTTAATCGCTTCAAGAAAAGGTAAGTTTATCGTTAGATTTTTAAAAACTTCCTTAATCTCATCAAAATTTGTATCCTTGTTTAACATAGCTAATTTCTGAAGAAACGATGGTTTCTCTCTATATTTAGCATATGAATCAACATGATGGTTAACCTTGATTTTCTAATTCTTAGGCTGTGGTGTAACTGGTACCTCTACAGGGGTAGGATCTTCAGTTTATGTTTTGGTATCTAGTGTAATATCTGGTGTGGGGACTACTGGTGGGGTAAATATAGACATAGTTACTTTGTTATCCACCACTCTACCTGAACGGAGAGTGGTGATGGAATTTATCTCACCTACGTTTGCATTTTCATTACTAGTATTACCGTTTACCTTAGAGTCTGTGTTTGGTGTTTTAGGATTAGGTATCGATTGTCCTGGAAACACACCTTTTGTTTGTACTTTCTTTTGAGCTAACTGTTGTAAGAAAAGTTGGATAGCTTGTAAAATCTGTTGTTGAGATTGCATAAAGGTATCAAAATGATCCGGTTGTGGAGTAGTATTTGCTACTGGTTGTGTGACAAGAACTATGTCACGTTGATTATTAATGGGTGGATTTTGGTAGTTATTATTTACCAGAACGATACCTCTATTAGTATTATAATTATTATTATTATAATTATTATAATTACCCTAACCTTGTCCTTATCGTGGTTGAGCTTGGTTGTTATAATTATAATTACCCTGACCTTGTCCTTGCCTTGGTGGACCATGGTCGTTTGTTGGCCTAACATTTGGGTTAAACAACCTTGGAGGTTGTTGATTATTTCGCCAACCGAAGTTGGGGTTTTTTCGCCAAGCTGCGTTAGGTTTGCTATTAATGGAACAAACATTATCTTGTCGTGATTGTTGTTGTTCATAGGCGAAAGGACAATAGGAGTCGGGATGCTTTGGACTCAAACAGAAATTACATGGATTGGAGTTGACATTCATGACGGGGATAGGCATTTGTTGAACAGAAATAGCCTCTACCTTTATAGTTCGAGATTCGATTAAATTTTTATGTTCTAGATCGGGTTTCATCTCAAACATACCGGCGGCCTTTACTGTTGTAGAAGAACTAGCGTTGCGGGAGATATCGTCACTACCCCCTAGTTATTATTACGTTTAGTTTGATCTTCTAAAAATTTATAAGCCTCTGAGGCTCCCTTACTTAGGAAACTATCCCCATTCATTATGTCAAGCACCTCCTTGTAGTGGTGTAACAGTCTCTTGAAAAAGGCACGAACTAGCGTCTCTTTCTCGAGGTTATGGTGTGGACACTCTATAAGTAGATCGGTGAAACAATTCCAAGCCTCTGAAAATGATTCATGAGGATTCTGTCGAAAGAAATGAATCTTGGAAAGCATTTCATCAGTCTTCAGTGGTGGGTAAAAATGTTCCATAAACAGTTGAACAAGTTTAGCCTACGAGTCCACAGAATTTGGTGCTTGGGCAGTTAACCAAGACGCCGCCTTATCGGCTAAAGTGAAGGGAAATACCCTCAGTTTAATTTGTTCAGCACCAACTGTAGGATGGTGGAATGTAGTAAGGACTTGGTCAATCCTACGATATCTTTGATAAGGTTTTTCATGGTCTAACCCATGAAAAACGGGTAACAAATTAAATATATTTGGGGGGATTCGGAAATCCCCCACTGGGTCTGATAGAACGATGCAAGATTTAGGGCTATCGTTCAAGGCTTTGTAAAATTCAGAGAGTGGAGCCTCTCTTTCTTCAGCCATTATTTCAGGTGGTGTGTATGGTATATTAGCTAGAGGTGTAATGAATGGTATACTAGAAAGGCGTGTTTGTCGACGTTGCCAGTTGATTACGTTAGGCGTTTTTCTTTGGCCTGACCTTAATCTCATGCAAGATTAAGCCAATCTTAATGAAACACAACAACACTCCAAACAATCCTGATATGCTAGTATGAACCTCTAACAGGATATGCGAGGTGTGGAAGAAAAGAGTACTTGAATACCTCCTTACTTCACTTATGCGTAAACACAAATAATCAATTTACGTAAATACGTGTTTATATCAATATTCCTACTCTCAATAACGAAGTAATATAAGAGAATCAGGATTCGTTCCACTCTTAAACCTCAAGACTTAAACAAATTCAACTAATCAAACCCAAAATGAACAATGGTGAGAGTAATGATTTGATGTGAAATTTCTATACTACCATTCCCAACACAAGAACAATAATAAGAACAAGACATAATTAAATTAAACTTAAATTAAAACTAATTTAGAACTAAGATTGTGAATAACTAATTATGAATTTAAGACAACTAAATCCAAATAAGAATTTAAGCAATAATCTAAATTGAAATGAAGAACTAATACTTTATTCTAAAAACTATATATGATTCTAAACTAACTAATTGAATGAATGTAAAAAACTAGATCTAGATCTAAAAATTAAGGTTTAATGGCTACTTTTCTTATCCTAACCTAATTTATTTTCTAACCTAACTATCTACCATTAACAAAGAGCTAAGCTTTGGTTTTTATATGTTCAGATCCAAAAATCGTGCATGGGCTTGGATCCATGTTTCGGGCCAGAGAATCAGGCCCAAAACCCAATACTTTCAGTCCAAAAAGGCCTCTTCAGCTGCAGTTGAATTCGACAGATTTTTCGTCCACTTCTGCTCCTCTGATTGAGCCAAGACTTAGACCATTGGAAAGCTCTTTCCGAGCCGGTCGCTTTGACGTAAGGTAGGCCCAATTCCCAGGTCTGAGTCCAAAGATATGCTCTTCGAAAGTTCTGTTGACTTTGTGCACTGTTTCTGCCCGCGTGGACTTTGACTTTTCATCTTTTGACCGGGCTTTACAGAGGCTTTGTCTTCTTGAAAAATTGGCCTTTAATCACAGAACTCCTTAGCAACCGTTTGCTCCTTTATCTCGCTAAAGTGGCACATTTCTGCACATAATGGACTTTGAAGCCCAAAATGCATAAAACACGTAATTTAACTCTTACTTATTATTCACATAATTGGTCTAAAAGTACGATTGTTAAGGGGTTAAAACTACAGTTTTGGGCTCTTATCAAATAGCGTCTTGTTTACACATGCTCAGTGTGTATAACAAGTTAAAACACTGAAAACTATGAGGAAATGGAAATTTGAAACAAACCTGTGGAAATCGGGCAATTTCAGCAGAGGGCACAGGTCGCGCTCAGAATGGGCCTAGGTAGGGCGCAGGTTGCATTCTGGTCAAGCTGGAGTTCCAGGCATTTGGGCGCGGGTAGTGCTCCAATTTAGCCTTGGTAGGGTGTGGGTCGCTCGTGTTTTGCCTGGGCAAGGCACGGGTCGTACTCCGCTAAATAGTGGAGTTCCGGGTGCTTGGGCGCGGGTGGCGCTCCAATTTAGATTGCCCAGGGCGCTGGTCGCGCTCCGTGTAATTCTTCGAGAAAAATTTTCAGTGCTGAAATGGACAACCATAGTGAGAATCAAACAAGGGTGGGTGGGTTATGGGACTTTGGAAAACTAACAATTCTAAAGAAATAATACTAAAGGGAACTAAGATGGTAGCGACGCCATTTGATAACCCGATAAAATTGAATATAATTCTACTCCGAATAAATAATGAATATCAAAGGAAAGTAAAACTAAAACTTTATCGTAACAATTCTTATCAAAGATTTCTACTCTAGATACTATTAAAGTAGAGTTGGAATAGAAGATTCGTTCCACTCCTAGTTCTTTAGCATTCAAGTTTCCTACGACTATCAATCCTACCAAAGTCAATGAGAGTTTTACGAACTATACTACGATGTAATTTATACTAACAAGATACTGGGATTATAATGATTCAACTACGAAATGCTACGGAATACTAAAGTTTGAATCTAGAATAAGAATTAGGGGGGAATTGAATCCACTTTGTATCCAACTTAAGAAACTAGCATAGTTTGTTGTAATCCAATTCTTACGTTCTTACCGTAAGAATTGGTCATTCTAATTCCTAATTATACATGGAATCTCTACCAATTCATAACTAGCATGTGAGGAAGTCCACCCATTCTCATGATGAATCAACGACCTTCTAGAGTTGAATAGACTCTTACAACGATTTTACACTACACAGTCAAGTTTTCATCATGGTTTCATCAAACCCCTCTAATAAAGGTTTAGCCTTGATTCATCAAACTATTATTTCCAATTGAATTAAAACTAGACATCATATAAAGATTCTAACTTTACTAATTTAACTAATCAATAGATTCAAATCTAAATTACCAACTAAGAAATGAAATTGATAACTAAATAATTAAAACTAGATTATGAATTACTAATTAGCAATTGAAGACAACTAATTTATGAATTTAACAGTACTAAAACTAAATAAGAATTGAATCAATAAACTAAAACGGAATTAAAAATGAAAACTTTATTATAAAACTAAATGTGATTCTAAATTAATCATTTATTTGTTCTAACTAATCTATTGCATAGTAAAAACTAGATCTAAAACAATAATTGAAAACTAATTAATTGAATAAAACTCAAAACTAGATCTAGAATTATCTCTAATGGCTACTTTCTATCCTAACCTAATTGATACTTAAGAGCTTAGTCTTGTGTGTGGAAATGGAGGAGGCCAGATCCACATTTTCGTGCATGGGTTAAGGGTCCATATTTTGGGCTGGAAAATCGAGCCCAAAGCCCAATTTCTTCAGTCCACAGGGCCCTTTTCAGCTAGCTTTGACTTCAACAAGCTTTTCATCCACTTGTTCTCCTCTTATTTGGTCTAATTTTGGATCATTAGAAAGCTCTTTCCGAGCCGGTCGTTTTGACATAAGGTACGCCCAATTCCGAGGCCTGAGTCCAAATATACGGTATTCGGAAATTCTGCTAACTTTTATGTGTTGTTTCTGCCCACCTTGGCCTTTAATCACAGAACTTCTTAGCAACCAACCCTTGCTCCTTTATATCACCAAAGTGGCACATTTCTGCACATAATTGACTTTAATGCCTAAAATACATAAAAGCACGTAATTAACATTAACTCTTATTTATTACTCCTATAATTGGTCTAAAAGTATTATTGTTAAGCGGTTAAAACTACAGTTTTGGGCTCTTATCATTCATGTTATCATATCATATTTTATAATATTTCTGTTACAGGTACTACCAATTTTTGCCACATTTCTATGGTAAATTATTTCCTTATCTCTCTACACTTTGAGGACAAAGCGTTCGATTGTTTGGGGGTGGGTTAGAAACATTTGCAAAAATTAGGCACTTTTAGGATGTAAATCACACGCCTTTTTTTTATAAAATATTAAAAATCATAAATATTGTTTATACTAGGCACTTAGTGATAATGGTATTGTTTCTTTCTCCATGATGATATTATTCTAGAAATCTCACGTAGTACTTGAATTAGGATTTAATTTTTGAAACTTAGATTAACATATAAGTAATAGTCATTGCATCTTTTCATGAACATCTTAGATGAGCATCTTTGATTGTACTTGACAGTATTTTTCTGAGACCTAAGTTAGAGTACTTAATACATATCCTGTGAGCATCTAGCCTAAAAGCCTCATAAGAGTGAAATATCTAAGTGATGACACAAGGGAGAAGTAAATTTCGAGTAGAGAAATCACACATCCACTTGCTTGATCACCATACCATATCCTAAGTGAGAATTTAGGCCCTCTTTGGATCGATATAGCCAGAAATTCATACCTATATGAAATTTATTATCCGGTAGTCGCCCCACTGAGCCTTTCATTAGCCTTTTCACAAACCAAAAATCATTTACCCAATAAAATAAAATAAAAAAATAAATTATCCTACCTATCTGGATAAGTCTGAGAAATAGGATGAGTGAAGAAAAGAGAAGAGAAAACCCTGTGTAAACAAAAATTAGTTAGTTGCTTCAGAAAAGAAAAAGAAAAGAAAGTTTCCATCCAAAGAAAAGAAAAGAAAAATAAAATAAAATAAAAACTCCAAAAATAGAATAAAATGAGTCAAAAAGCCAAAATAAAAAGGCTAAGGATGGAAACAAAGTGTAGAAGCAAAAGAACAAGGTTTTCTCTAGTTACATAATATGAAGACCCTATTTTCTCAGACTTGTCTTTTTGAATATCCATTTTCTTCCTTCTTTAACCAACACCTACGCCCCGTATCACCTTAGAAAAACCTCTAGCTCAATTAGGAATAGGTTGGTGTGATAGTAAGTGGTAGATGTGTTTGATCGACTTCGGCTTCCTTGGATTGTGATAAGAGCCCAAAACTGTAGTTTTAACCCCTTAATAATCATACTTTTAGACCAATTATGTGAGTAATAATTAAGAGTTAACACTGATTACGTGTTTTTATGCATTTTAGGCTTCAAAGTCCATTATGTGCAAAAATATGCCACTTTAGCGAGATAAAGGAGCAAAGGTCGGTTACTAAGGAGTTCCGTGATTAAAGGTCAAGATTCAAGAAGATAAAGTCTTTCTAAAGCCCGGTCAAAAGCTGAAAAGTCGAGGCGGCGTAAAACAGACACAAGTCGATTAGAACTTCCGGCGTATCTTTGGACTCGGACCTCGGAATGGGGCCTACCTTATGTCAAAACGACCGGCTCGGAAAGAGCTTTCCAATGGTCTAAGCTTTGACCCAATCAGAGGAGCAGAAGTGGAAGAAAAGTCTGTTGAATCCAACTGCAACTGAAGAGGCCTTTTTGGACTGAAAGAATTGGGTTTTGGGCCTGATTCTCTGGCCCAAAACATGGCTCCAAGCCCATGCACGATTTTTGGATCTGAATGGATAAAAACAAAAGCTTAGCTCTTGGTTAATGGTAGATAGTTAGACCTAGATTAGATTTAGATTAGTTAGCCTCCATTAATGAATTCTAGATCTAGTTTTTCATATAGATTAATTAAGTTTAGTTCCATTTCAATTATTGTATTAGATTAAACCTTTGAATCTTGTTCTTCATTTTGATTAGATCAATAAAGTAGTATTTTTATCAATTTCGATTTTTGTCATTTCCATTTCTAGATCTAATTTCAATTCCTGTCCTTATTTCATTTTAGTCATTAAATTAGATTTCATTATTGTTTAATTAAGTAAATTTCAATTCTTTACATTATGTTTAGTTTAGATTCAATGGGAAATGTTAGTTTGATGAATCAAGGCTAAAACCTCCATTAGAGGGGTTGATTAAGCCTTGATGAAAACTTAGTTGTATAGTGTAGAAGCATTGTAGAATTTATTCCACTCTAGAAAGTCGTGATTCGCCATGAGAATGGGTGGACGACCTCACATGCTAGTTAGTACTTGGTAGAAATGTCATGAACACTAGGGATTAGAACTCGAAACTCTTGCCGTAAGAACGTAAGAATCGAGATACAACAATCTATGCTAGGTTATTAAGTTGGATTCGAGGTGGATTCAATTCCCCTCTAATTCTTATCTAGATTCAAAAACAATCATATTTCCATAGCATTCGTAGTTTAAATTCAAGTAATCAAATTCAGTAAGTATCGTAGTATAATTCCCCCTCGTAAAACTCTCATTAGACTTAAGACCGACTAATTAGACTAGAAAACATTCCATGCTAGAGCACTAGGAGTGGAACGAATTTGTTACTCCACTCTATTTCGATAGAATTAAGAGTAGGAAACTTTGATAACATATCAACATAAATAGTTTAGTTTACTTACATTTTGATTTCATCGTTCATTTCGTAGGTAAGCTATTCATTTTATCATTTATCAGATTGTCATTGAGATTGTGAGGAAACGTGTGCCCACTACACACTGGAGTTAGCAAACTTGAGTGAAAAAATTAGAGTGTTATATGTTTTGACACATTCCTTGTGAGAACCTACTTGGGCACGCTACCCAAAAATTTCATAAACGAACCTGCCATTGCATTTCATATCATAGTTCATTGTATAGTTATTTATCTTAAGAGGATTTGATTATTATGCATGTATTAGTTTAAGCTTTAGAATGATCATCCTTGTTTAAATACTAGTGAGATGCATAGAATCTAAGATAAAATTAGGGAACAATTACAGTTATTTCTTAGTCGTTGTAGTATAAATGAAGTTTGTGAGTACCTTCTCTAGAAAACTCTCACAAGGCTATAACTCGCCCACTAGGGAATTCTTAGTGGTTTAAGGCCTTTTTGCATATGGTCAATGTAGTCGCACTCAGCGAAACGAGACTAGTTAAAAATACATTTTTGGCCACTTATTTTAATTTCACATATATGCTTGAGGACAATCAAAATGCTGATAGGGGGTGGTTTGATAAGAGCCCAAAACTATAGTTTAAACCCTTTAATAATATTTCTATTTAGCCAATTATGTTATTAATAATATAAGTTTATCACTAATTACGTGTTTTTGAGTATTTCAGGCTTCGAAGTTGAATAAATGTAAATTCGTTACTAATTAGGTGCTAAAATGACCTAAAGTGATTGCTATGAAATTTCTATGAAGAAAGCCTAAGTTTCATGGAGAAAAAGCCCTTAAAAAGCCCAAGTCAAAGTTGTTCAGTGAAAGTCAAACCGGATTAGAAAGCTGAAGAAAAGTTAACATAACTTCAAAAGGCCATAACTTTGGACTCAGACCTTGGATTTGGGCCCATTTTATATCAAAATAACCGGCTCAGAAAGCTCTTTCCAATAGTCTAGACCTTGACTCGATCAGAATAGTATAAATTTGTGAAAATGCACGCTATAGTAACACAACCAGCATTAGAAGTCTTGGATTCAACAAATTGGGTTTTGGACTTGATTTATGGGTCCATAACCTAGCCTAAAATCCCATGCACGAAACTGTAAACCTAACCCTCTCCTATATAAAGAGGGTTAAGGTAAAAGAAAACTTGGCTACCCTCCTTCCATTAATTTAGTTTTAAATTAGGTTCTCTCCCTCTCCTTTGTTAGTTTTAGTTTATGAATTTAGTTGTAGCCTCCATTAGAATCTTTTAATAAAAGCCTTAGTATTCAATTCAATAAGCAGTAAGTGCAGGACAATAAGATTCATCAGTACTTACCATTAGAGGCTGCCATCCTAACTGCACAATCATGTCGCGGAACAAGAACCCATATATGTCACTTTCGAGCAATTCTTCAAAGGACTGCTCCGGTATGATTCAAGGAGGTTTCATAGCAAACAAACACACTACTTAACTCCTTGAAGTGACTACAAAAAACCCCAGAAAAAAGAACTAGAGGTATGTTAAAGTACGGGTGCAGGCGCGCTCAGAATGGCTTATGTCAGAGGGCGGGCGAGCTCTCTTCTGACAAAAGAAAATTTCTCCAATATTAGATTACAGAGCGTGCGCACTCTGTGTTAGTACAATATAGGGGCGTGCACGCTCTGAGCAAGACTTGTGAGATGAATATGAGAGGTGCAAAGTGAAGTACATGGCATGCCATGCATTTATATAACACAAGTTTCTTAATCAAAAGTCCGCAAGGTTCCCAAATTGTTAAGGAAAATGTTGGAATAAGAAAAGGGACTCTTAAACGAAAATAGAAGCAGCCGAGAAGCAGACTCCAACACCAAACCTATATGTTTTTAAGCTGGAATCAAAATAGAAATCTTAATGTTTATAACCCTTGAGGTTGCACACAAAAAAAGTAGTTAATTGTAGCTACATCCTATTAGCAGAATGCTTATATAAACTATATTCCTTAAGCATGGCAATAATCTTTCTAAAAACATGTGGATATTGTAAAATATAGTGCTAAGCAATTTATGCCACCCCCAAACAGGTCGGAAGGGTGGGATTCATGAAAAATAGATAGCATGTGTAGACAAAAATTAAACAAACTTGAAATTGAAATAACAACCAACTTACATAATCCAATATTAACAACTTAAACTAACAACTAGAAATACTAATTCTACTGAACAGGGGAAAATTATTCTTAAATACAATACTAAGGAACTAGCCATGAGAGGAGGAAGGGTGGGATTCATCCGTCCCTACATTGATGACGCTCACGCCTTCTGGAGTCAATAGAGGATGATCCGCCCTGAAGTGGCAGATGGCATAGAACTTCTTCCTAAAAATTTTGTTGTTGTTCCCATAAAATATCCATTGCTTCTCAACGCTCACTCCGAGAGATAACTTCCATGTCAGCATGGAGATCCTGGTGACTATCACTGAGGAACTGAATATTTTGTCGAAGACCAGCTTGGTTAAGGATAATGATAATTTGCCTAGTCTGGATGGTCTCATAGAGTTCCTTAAGAGAACATTAGCCTGTTCGAATCATCTCATACTGAGTATTCAGAGATTGCAGTCCACGAGGAAGTAATGAAAAATGGGTTACATCTATAGTAGCCCTTTCCAATGCTTTTGCATCAAAACAAGTTGTATCTTCCTCCTCCTCCTCCTCTGATTCTATCTCAGTAGCCAAAACTTCTGGCACATTCCACTCTTTCTGAATACACTCTCTATAAATATGTGTATTCTCATACAATTTCAACTTAACCTTACTAGATTTTGGAGCACATCCCTAATACAACATAATCTTTGTGATCAACACAGGAAAAGTTGTGGTAAATTGACCAACTGCTATAATCCCATTTAATAAAAATTCAAGGATGCAAAACCCATACCTTCTATTCTGAAGGGTCCAGAGAATGTACAGACAACTCAAATTTATGTCACTGGCTTTCGTGCTGGCAATAACATTCCTTCTAACCTACTGAGCCACCTCAAGTTGGTTTCTTCTTAGAGACGACTGACGAACACAATGGGATCCAGCATTGTAACGACCTTCTAACACTCTCTATCATCAAAGTATCGATACCCCCAAGTTGAGATTTTTGCATGGTGACTACAATGTCTCTTTCCTCAATGCTAGTAATCTCAGCCAACACTGCTGTAGTCAACTCCCTACGACTACTATTCACATCCATAAAAATCTTATGATTCATAACCTCCCTCTTCTGGTAAAATGCAGGCACCAAATCAGTGTGATAAAAATCCTGAGCAGAATACCACAACCCTTCCCACTTCCTAATACGCATTCCAGTATCGAAGAAAGGTGTAAACTGTGCACTGGAAAAAACTTGTTCTAGAAGAATTTTTGGGGTTTACGGAGCCATAGAGAACTGGAATCAGAAATCGTGGTGATGGTTAAGGTATGGTGATAAGAGCCCAAAACTGTAGTTTTAACCCCTTAATAATCATACTGTTAGACCAATTATGTGAATAATAAGTAAGAGTTAATACTGATTACGTGTTTTTATGCATTTCAGGCTTCAAAGTCCATTATGTGCAGAACTGTGCCACTTTAGCGAGATAAAGGAGCAACAGTCAGCAGAACTTCCGAATGCCATATCTTTGGACTCAGACCTTGGAATTGGGCCTACCTTATGTCAAAACGACCAGCTCGGAAAGAGCTTTCTAATGGTCCAAGCCTTGACCCAATCAGAGGAGCAGAAGTGGACGAAAAGTCTGTGGAAGCCAACTGCAGCTGAAGAGGCCTTTTTGGACCGAAAGTATTATGTTTTGGGCTTGATTCTCTGGCCCAAAACATGGCTCCAAGCCCATGCACGATTTTTGGATCTGGATGTATAAAAACAAAAGCTTCACTCTTTGTTAATGGTAGCTAGTTAGACCTAAATTAATATATAGAATTCTTGATCTAGTTTTAATTAATTAATTAAGTTTTAGTTCCATTACAATTCTTGTTTTAGATTAAATTCTTGAATGATTGTTTTTGGATTGATTAGATAAATAAAAATAGTTATTATTCAATTTCATTCTTGTCATTTCCATTCTAGATCTAATTTAAATTCTTGTTCTTATTCCATTCCAGCCATTAAATTAGATTCATTATTGTTAATTAAGTAAATCTCAATTTCTTACATTATGTTTAGTTTAGATTCAATGGGAAATGTTAGTTTGATGACTCAAGGCTAAACCTCCATTAGAGGGGTTGATGAAGCCTTGATGAAAACTTAGTGGTTAGTATAGAATTTGGTAGTAGAATCTATTCCACTCTAGAAGGTCGTGTTTCGCCATGAGAATGGGTGGACGACCTCACATGCTAGTTAGTATCCGGTAGGAATGCCATGAACACTAGGGATTAGACTCGAAATTCTTGCCGTGAAAACGTAAGAATCGAGATACGACAATCTATACTAGGTTATTAAGTTGGATTCGAGGTGGATTTAATTCCCCTCTATTTCTTTATCTAGAGTCAAACAATCGTATTTCCGTAGCTTTCATAGATTAACTTTAGTTTATATTATATCTTGTTATTTAAATTAACGCGTCTCAGTTAGCATAACATTTTAGAAAGCTCTCATTAGATTTAAGACTGATTTCTTAGACTTAGAAAACAATCCATGCTAGGGTACTAGGAGTGGAACGAACTTCCTACTCCACTTAGTGCAATTCGCATCGAGAGTAGAAGATTTGATAATTGATTAGTAAAAGTCCAGTTTTAGTTTACTTACGTTGTGAATTCATCGTTCATTTCGTAGGTAAACTATTCATTTTACATTTATCAAATGGCGCCGCTGCCATCTTAGTTACACTTTAGCTTTGTTTTCATAGTAGAAGTAGTCAATTTTAAGTCCCATTAAACCCACCCACCCTTGTTTGTTTCATACTATGGTTGCCCATTTCAGCGTGACAAATTCCGCGAGAAAATATACCTAACGCCAGCTTCAAGGAGAGACCACCGCTAAGTTACTTGGAATTCTGTTTACCACCGAGCATACCAGCATCATACCAAAGCGCGACCTGCTTTTAAACACTGAACTCGACTTCCCATCGAGCGACCAGCCCCATTTGGAGCGACCACTCTAAAAACACCGTAATCTGAAAATTACTCGGAGCTGAAGGCTTCTACTATCTGGCGCGCCCAAAAGTTAAAATTCCCGGATTTCCACAGTTTTGATTCAAACTTTGATCTTTCATATTTTTCAGTGTTCTAATCTCTTATATACACTCGAACACGCCATATACAAGATGCTATTCATAAGCCGAAGCAAGGACGCTATCGGTATTCCTTTCTTCCATACCTCGCATTTCCGCTTAGAGGTTTTCTACTAGTATATCGAATTGTTTGGAGTGTTGCATGTTTAGTTAAGCTCAACTTAGTCTTGCATGAGATTAAGGTCCGGTCGAACAAAACAACAAAAACGTAATTACACGCAACAAAAACAAGTCTATCTAGTACACCACCCACCTACACCTCTAACTACTATCATCACACACACCATACCCGACATAATGGTCAAGAAAGAGAGACTCCTCTCTCCCGACTTTACAAAGCCTTGAGCGATAGCCCCAAATCGTGCATCGTTCTAGCAGACCTGGGGGGATTTTTCGATCCCCAAACATATTTAATTTGTTACCCATTTTTCATGGGTTAGACCATGAAAAACCTTATCAGCACATGCGTAGGATTGAACAAGTCCTTACAACATTCCATCATCCTACGGTAGGTGCGGAACAAATTAAACTGAGGGTATTCCCTTTCACCTTAGCCAATAAGGCGGCGTCTTGGTTAACTGGCCAAGCGCCTAATTCTGTGGACTCGTGGGTAAACTTGTTCAGCTGTTTATGGAACATTTTTACCCACCCCTAAAGACGGATGAGATGCTTTCCAAGATTCATTTTTTCCGATAGAATCCTCATGAATCATTTTCTGAGGCATGGAATCGTTTCACCGATCTCCTAATAGAGTGTCCACATCATAACTTAGCTAAAGACACGTTAGTTCGTGCCTTTTTGAAAGGTCTTCTACACCACCATAAAGAAGTCCTTGACATAATGAATGGGGTAGTTTCATAAGTAAAGGAGCCTCGAGGCTTATAAATTTTAGAAGACCAAACTAAACGGAATAATAATTGGGGGTAGTGATGATATCCCCGCTTCAGCTAGTTCTTCTTCAACAAGAAAAGCCGCCCGGTATGTTTGAGAAAGAAAACCGATCCGAACTTAAAAATCTAATCGAATCTCTAACTAAAAAGTAGAGGCTATTTCGCTCAACAAAAGCCTATCCCGTCATGAATGTAAACTCCAACCCATGTAATTTCTGTTTGAGTCCAGAGCACCCCGACGATTATTGTCCTCTAGCTTATGAACAACAACCACCGAACAAGATAATGTTTACTCTATTAATAACTATCCTATTCCTAACGCCCTTTGAGACAACATCCCAACTTCAGTTGGAGAAATAATTAACAAGTAACACCTCCGTGGTACAATAATCAAAATGTTAAACAAACAAACAATTATAACCAAGCTCCACCTAGGCAAGGACAAGGACAAGGACAAGGTCAAGGAATTATAATAATTATAACAACCAAGCAACCACCACAAGGTCAAGCACAAGGTCGAGAATAATTATAATAATTATAATACCAATAGAGGTATCGTTCGGTTAATAATAATAACTATCACAACCCACCCATAAATAATCAACGAGATAGTTCCAAATACACCACCCGTGACTACTACACCACACAACCGGATCGTGATCGACGCCTTTATACAAGTTACCCAACAACTTTTCTAGACAATGACTCAATCAAACCAACAGATTTTACAATCCATAAATCGGGGCATACAACAGTTAGCCCAAGCGAAAGTCCAACCAAAAGGCGTGTTTCGGGACAAAGCAATACCAAACCCAAAAACAAAGAAACACAACCTTTTTGAGGTAAACGGTAATTCTAGTAACGAAACTACAATCGTAGGTGACCTAAATGCCATCACCACTCTCCGCCTCGGAAGAGTGGTTGATAACAAAAGTAACTATGCCTATAGTTACCCCATCAAGATACTCCTACACCGGATATCGAACTAGATACCGAAATAGAAACTGAAGAACCTACCACTGTAGAGGTCCCAGTTAAACCACAACCTAAGAAACAGAAAGCCAAGGTTACACTTCAAGTCGAGCCATACACTAAATATAGAGCGAAACCACCGTTCCCTCAAAAATTGGCCATGCTAACCAGGGATACAAACTTTGAGGAGATTAGGAACGTTTTCAAGAATCTAACGATAAACCTTCCTTTTCTCGGCTATTAAAAGCTACCTAACCATGCTAAGTTTCTTAAAGAGTTGTGCACTACTAGGCGAAAGACCAACATACCTAAAGACGCCTTTTTAACCGAAACAGCGGTTCCCAACTTTATCCGAAAATAATGGAATTGTTAAGTACAAGGACCCCGGTCGCCCCATCAAAAATGCACCTTAGGATTCCCCCACACGACGACCGCCTTTATTAGACACGGGGCGAGTGTTAACTTACTCCCCGTATTACTTGTATAAACAAATAGGTCTCACAGAAATGCAACCTACAAAAATAACGCTGCAATTAGCGGACGGTGTCAATTAAGTATCCTAAAGGTGTAGTGGAAAACGTGCTTGTTAAGGTTCGTGGATTTCTACTATCCCGGCTGATTTTGTTATCCTCGATACGTAAGTCGCTAATGACTCTGTACCGATCATCTTAGGGCGCCCTTCTTGGCAACCGCCAATGCGCTTTATAAATTGTCGCGATGGAAAGATGTCCTTATCTTTTGGCCATCTTTCCGTCGAGGTAAATGTTTTAAAATGATGAAACAGTTACCGATTCGTGCGTAGATGGGGAGGTTAGCATGATCGAGAGTTTAGCTCAAGATTATTTTAACAACACGTTTCCGAAAACAATATGTACAAATTCCTTTCTTTTAGAACTTCAGATTTTGTAAATGACTCCTACTTAGAGGAAGTCAACACCATCCCGAGTCCACACCAATTGTAATCCGTCGGTTGCTCCATATATCGATTACGATTACGAAGACTTGCTACCTAAGCAAGTCTTCATTACGCAAGATAAAGACACTTATGAAACATCAACGGACATTCCGTCCACACCAGTGCTTAAACCTTTTCCCCCGGAGTTAAAATATATTCAACTTGATCCGGATGGTAGTCACCCGATAATTATATCTTCTCTGTTAACTAAGGATGAAGAGACATGTTTAATAAGGGTGATTAGGGAACATCGGTCTGCGATTGGTTGGTCCCTAGCCGATATTAAGGGAATTGACCCTAATGTTTGCACTCATCGTATCCATTTGGAGGATAACGCGAAGACTTCTCGCGAACCTCAGCGCTGCTTGAACCCCGCCATGAAAGAGGTGGTTTAGGGAAGAAGTCTTCGCGATTACTGATCGCGGGTATTATATACCCAATCTCCGATAGTGAATGGGTAAGTCCCATTCATGTAGTTCCTAAGAAATCGGGAGTTACCATGGCGTAGTAACGGAAGGGTGACTATGTTGTCACTCATGGTCCTATGAAATGGAGAATCTGTATTGATTCTGACAGGGCGTTTAAATGCTATGACACGAAAGGATCACTTTCCTTTACCATTTATAGATCGGATGCTAGAACGCGTCTAGCTGGTCATGCCTTTTATTGTTTTCTGGATGGCTACTCTGGCTATTTTCAGATTATTATTGATATTGATGACCAAGAAAAGACAACCTTCACATGTCCCTTCGAACATATGCCTATAAACGAATGCCTTTTGGCCTTTGTAATGCCCCCTAGTACCTTCCAAATGATGTATGCTTTATATATTTAGTGACATGGTAGAAGCTTTATGGAAGTGTTCATGGATGATTTTTCTATCTATGGAGACTCCTTTACGAATGTTTGTCTAACCTGTCTAAGGTCTTGACACGGTGTGAAGAAAAAAGAGCCTCGTTTTAAATTGGGAAAAGTGTCATTTCATGGTCAAAAAGGGCATAGTACTAGGTCATATTGTATCTAGTGATGGCATCGAAGTAGATAAAGCCAAACTAGATAAGATAGCGACCCTACCTAAACCACGGATGTCCGTGAGATTAGAGCCTTTCTAGGCCATGCAGGGGGTTTATAGGCGTTTCATTAAAGATTTTTCAAAAATAGCTAGGCCTTTAACTAACCTGCTTTTGAAGGATGCAATCTTTGATTTTAATTTTAACTGTAAACAGGCTTTTGAAACCTTAAAAGCCTCCTGATTGGTCTAAACCTTTCGAACTCATGTGTGATGCTAGTGACTATGCAGTTGGTGTTTGTCTTGGGGACGTAAACTAGATAATAAGTCCACTGTTATTTATTATGCTAGTAAAACATTAAACGATGCTCAACGGAATTATTCAACTACTGAAAAAGAATTCTTAACTGTCATTTACGCTTTAGATAAGTTTCGTCCTTATTTGGTTGGTTCTAAAACTTTAGTTTACACGGACCATGCACCGCTAGGTACCTTCTTGCAAAGAAGGATGCTAAGCGAGATTAATCCGATGGATTCTTCTCCGCAAAGAGTTCACATTAGAAATAAAGGACAAAAGAGGGGTCGTAAACGTGTTTGCCGACCACTTATCTAGACTTACAAATGACGATAGTAGTGATTCCGAGTCCATACCGGACTCTTTTCCCGATGAGCATCCACAGATGCTATTTTTTCATCACCATGGTATGCGGACATCGTAAACTATTTAGCGGCTGATGTTATGCCTTATAATTGGACAAGAAATGAACGTAAGAAGTTCTTGGCCAGAGTCAAGTTATACTACATTTGGGATGAGCCCTACCTTTTAAGTATTGTGCGGATCGAGATTATTCGTCGTTTGCATTCCCCAATTGGGAATATAATGAAGTTCTATCGTTACGCCATGACAAAGAGTGTGGTGGCCACTTTAGCGGAATGAAAACAGCCGCTAAAGTTCTTCAATGTGGATTTTATTGGCCTACCCTTTTTAAGGATGCCCAAGTGCATTGCAAGGCGTGTATTCGTTACAACAACTTGGGCGAATCACGAAGCGTAATATGATGCCATTAAATCCAATCTTGATAGTAGAAATTTTTGATGTTTGGGGTATTGATTTCATGGGCCCTTTCCCTGTTTCCCACGGTTATATTTATATTCTAGTTGCCGTGGACTACGTGTCTAAATGGATAGAGGCCCTAGCTTGCCGTGAAAGCAATGACCATAAGACCGTGGTATTTTTTATTAAAGAATATATTTTCTGTCGGTTTGGCATTCCTAAAGCCATCATTAGTGATGGTGGAACACATTTTTGCAACAGAGTTGTTGCATCCCTAGTGAAAAAGTATGGAGTTACACACAAAGTAGCAACTCCTTATCATCCACAAACTAGCGGCCAAGTAGAAGTTTCTAATAGGGAAATCAAAAAAGATTTTAGAAACAACAAGAAACCCCGATAGGAAAAGACTGGTCGGCGTCTATCGGATGCCTTATGGGCATATAGAACTGCTTTCAAAACTCCTATGTCTCCCTTTAGACTTGTATTTGGGAAACCATGTCATTTGCCCGTTGAATTAGAGCACCGTGTGCTCGTGGGCTATAAAAAGCCTTAACTACAATATTGATGAGGCGGTGTCAAACGAAGTTACAATTAAATGAGCTTGAAGAAATCCGTGGCGATTCTTACGATCTTGCGAAGGATTATAAAGCTAACATGAAACGTGTTCATGATAAGCATATCTTTAGCAAAAAGAGTTTGTGGTCGGACAAAAGGTTTTGCTTTACAACTCCCGTCTACATATTTTCCCAGGGAAACTAAAAACCCGTTGGTCTGGTCCTTTTCTGGTTACTGAAGTCACCCCTTACGGGGCAATTACCTTGGTAAATCCCAAGGACAACAGTACCTTTCAAGTTAACGGTCAACGGTTAAAACATTTTCACGAACTTCTGTCCCCTGAAATAGAGGAAGTCCTTTTACAGGACCCTATATATGAGGAATGACCCTTGTCATTGGTGTACTTCCTTTCACTTCCATTTAATGGTAAGTGCACCATTAAGGTAACCGGGCCCTCCCTATGGAGTGTGTGGCTGTAAGTACCGGATCCTAAGTCCACGGTTCACATATTTCACGTTTTCCACTCTTGCATGTTTTCTCGGATTTTTGAGTCATGTTTCTCTATGGTGTGAATTATGTCTTTCTTTGCTTAATGTTTTTGCTTATTATTCAAAAAAAAAAAAAAAAAAAAAAAAAAATATATATATATATATATATATATATATATATATATATATAATAATAATAATAATAATAATTGTTTTCATTTTTAGATATAGATATATATCTAAACCCATAGAACTAGCAATCCAACAAGTCTTGGGAATCTGACTTTAAACGACTCATGTTAAAACAAATTTTGTGTTTAAAAATTTGTTTGGGGGTGGGAACTCAGTCTTTCCATCCGGATTACTCGAACTTTCTATTTGTGTTGCTTAGGTCCATTAGTATAGTTCATTGGGGTTGATGTCATCTAATTTAGTGTTCATTCGTTCGCATAACTTACGTCATGCACGCACTTCGAGGCGTTTTCCACTATCTTATATGTCACCCATGGTCGGAATAGAGTAGTTTATGGATCAATGGATTGGAAATTCTCTCCTGATCATTTCCATATCTCATTCGAGAAAATCGGACCGATAACGAAGTGGGAAATTTAGTTTGAAGTTGCGCTAAAAATTGACGAAAGTCGAAAAATCGAATTGGGCTTGGGCCCAACTCGCGCTCACCTACAGCGCGCCCGCGCTCCCTTTCCAAAATCCAAATCGCGAGTTCATCTTCTCCAACCGCTTGTCACAAATTTAAATTCAAACCCTAGCAACCAAAATAAAAAAAAATATAGAATAAAAATAAAAATAGAATACATCAAAATAGAAAGACATCCCACGCCCTTTGTGAAACACCAACACAATCTCCAACCGTTTCCAACAAGAAACCACCCACCAATTCAAGTTTTCAAACCCCGCCACAAGAACCACCACCGCCACCACCATTGTTTCTCCTTGTTTTCATCAAACTTGCATCCACCTCCATCTACAAACCCCAAATTAGTTCAAACTCCAATGGCGCCACGACGAAGAATGTTACCGAGCACGCGCGTTTGAGGCCGACCATTTCGCACCATTTTACGGCGCAATATGATTAAGAGGGATTGGAACAGACTGTGGTATTCGACCGGGATTTCTATCACTATGATTTGGTAGAACAGTTTTATAAGAAACGAGAATTGGAGGAAATAGGATTTTCATTAGGATAGCGAGGACGAGGAGGGAAGTAACGACGGTTGTTAGGTCGAGCTATTAGGAATCACGCTGTAACCAACCTAGATACGACCATTCGGGAATCCCAAGATATCTGCAGTTCCTGTTTGATGAAAGATAATGGTCATAGAGGGTGAATACAATACGATATCTCATTGCGTTCGCGGGACGACCACGAGAACCAATCAACCGGGGTCGAGCTCGATGGATTGGTAGGAACGCCCTCCTGGCAAAGACAAAGTCGGCGACATCGGACTTCAATGTCCGCGACGTTCTCTGGATTTTGCAAACGAATGAGTGTAATTTCTGCATCCTCGATGTAATTTTGAATGTGATTAGAGGAGTGGGAAAGAGAGCATGGCCTCTTCCCGTATTGATCACTAAGATTATGCTCTCATTTAGAGCCGCCGCTAAATCTGCTCCTATTAAGATCAAATTGCATTCTAATGCAAGTATTTATAAGGAATGCATCCAAGAGACTTGGCGTTGTCTGCAGAGAATACAACTTGAGTCGAATAATGAAGGCGAAGATATGACATGGTTGGTTGAGGATAATTTCGATAGTCATACTTCTAATTTAGAACAAATGATAATGCTTGCAAACCGGGTTCATGATGCGTTATCGTATCTGTGAAGATATCCGACATAGACAAATTGTAATTGAAATAAGCAAACGAACTTTCGGGCGAGAGTTGAAATGCTTTCGAAAGGGGTCGAAGATATCTTGTCTAACTTGGAGATTATCCACCGAATCACCAAGCCCAAGATCGCGATAATCAAGACCGAGATGGAAGCACGGCTTTGTTCGGGATAGAGATGCTTACTGACGTATGCCACTTTCGTGGATGAGTCCGTCTCGAAGTCGAGAGGCATGAGCCGTCGTCGCCCAGGCCGATGGCTCAAGCCATTCTTCACCACGAACCGGTCTCCATCTCGGGGACCATCTTCTTCACACGCCTAGGTGTTCACAATCGGTTGTGTCTGTTATTTCATTGTTTTATTGTTTTGTTAGTGGAATTTTATTTCAGTAGTTAGATTTAAATATTAAGTTGTTTGTTTTAGATTGCTTGGATTTCATATTATTTTAATATAATTTATTTTGATCATTTTTCGTGGTTGTCTTGGAGTCGGTTGAAAATTAGGCCGATATCGGCATATCTATGATTTTTGTAGTGGTAGCATGATATGTAGGAGAGTTTAGAAGCACCTATTCTAAACCAAGTTTAAAAGATACCGGGGTTGTTAGGAAATCAAAACTATGGTTAGTTTCCGTTTTTGGGGTTTGGCAGATTTCTATTTCCGAAATTGCCTTAGAACAATTTGGCAACTTGCCGATTCGTTTTGGAAACCCGTAACCTATTTAAACTTCCATCATTCTACACTCACAACCCACAATACACCCCACAATCATCTCTCACCTTTCACTCCAAGCTTTTTCAGCTTGTTTTCTTGTAAACTCGTTTCTCGCTTACTTACGAAGCGTCGTCTGAGAAGCGCTCAGCATACACTTTTGTCGAAAATTTTGTTCGAGCGCCAGCCACAAGGCAAGTAAGCGCGACCAGCCTAAAACACTGAAATCGAAAAATCTCAGAGCGCACTACCGCCGCTTCAAGCAGAGCGACCAGCTCAAACATCAGAATTCAAAAACCTAAGAGCGACTTCATCCTATATAATGCCAGCCGCCCTCCCGTAAGCAAACGCAGAAATTCCAATTTTTCTCGAGGTTTCTTCCAGGTTTTCGCAGCTGTTCTACACGGTAGTTTTGAGATGACACCTCCTATAGTGATTCTGAACAGTCATTTGAAGACTTGATGGGAACCGATACCTATGGAACATCGTTCGCGGCGGATCGTCGCGATTAGGATGGCGGCATCTTCCGGTGAGTGATGACGATTCTTTTCACCTAAGCTAACTGAATTCTTCTATAATAATATTACTTTTTCTTGTACCCAAGAAGGAGAACAAAAATTTTCCCTTGCTATTGATGGCACGACTATGAAATTCAGTAAGCAATTGATAGCTTTGGTTTCGGGTTGCCATTACGACCCTATGCACACGTGGGGATATATGACGATAACTCATACCTATATGAATATGCCTATTTCCATGAGTATTATGGGGGAGGGGTGTTTCAGTATCATGGACCAAGACCAATATAACATCGCCTACGAAAGTAGCCTATCGCTGAATGTAGGCATGACCATGTTGTTCATCATGATGAACATTCTAGGAACGGCAGTTTACTACGCCAATAATATCGGCCGGTGACGTTTTCCTTGCTTTTAGGCGAGGGGACGTCGTCGGTATGACATTCCCCGAGTTTTAGTTGCTACTCGAAGAGGCCATACCTTGAGGCATAAGTACCTTCTTATGCCTGTCTTGGTTTGCCTTATCTTGCCTACCCATATTCTCAGAGACCGCGATTACCGCAGATTGGGAAAGGGTCAAAATCATGAGACCCACCAATCGTCGTGGTAAGATCATTCGAGCCATGACTTGGCCGGGATGGCAGGTGCAACCACATTTGGTTGCCCCTTACACCCCATCAGACCAAATAACACTAGAGAGGTTAGCACTAGTTGATGATACACGACGGAAGGCGTGGCAAGTTGTTATGGCATGGCAGGATGCGAAAGAACCTCATATAGAAGAGGAGGATGACGAGTAGATGCTGGGGTGCAGGTAAGTTTTTAGTTAAGTTAGTGTCTGCTTATGTCCCAAGCAATTTAATTCTGTTAACCCCATAATGGGTGGAACTCTTAAAGAGTTGCGTCAGTTTTTATATTACTATATTTGTATGTTTTAACCTTGGTTTGCAGATGTTCCTGAATTTCACGCGCTTCAATGGTATTTTTCCTACCCCTTTTTATTTAAATGCTTTGAGGACAAAGCATGCTTCTTGTTTGGGGGGGGGCATAGAAACACGTGTAATTAAGGCATCTGTTAGGATATAGATATGTATAATATGCACTTGTTTTCTAGTTAAAAATTAAAAATTTCAAAAATATAAATAAATAAGTTTATGTTATACACTTAGGAATATTAGTATTGTTTCTTTCTCTATGCTCTTAACAATCTAGAAGTCTCACATAGCTTTTGCATCAGAATAATTGTTAGAAACTTAGGTTAATATGTAGGTAATAATCTTTACATCTATCTATAAATTTATTACATGAGTATCTATGATTGTTAGCAAGTAAGTTTCAAAATCTAGGCTAGAGTACTTATTCTACAAATCCTGTGAGAATATAGCCTAAAGCCTTATATGAGTGAAACATTTGAGAAATGACACAAGGGAGAAGTAAAATCCGGATAGAGAAATCACACGTCCACTTGCTTGATCACTAAACCATATCCTAAGCGAGAATTTAGGCCCTCTTTGGATCGATATAGCCAGAAATTCAAACCTATGGATTATTTTCCGCTAGTCGCCCCTCTGAGCCTTTCTTTAGCCTTCCATAAACCACAATTCCTTTACCCTGTTACAAAACAAAATAAAAAAAAAAAAATATATATATATATCAAACTACCCAATTTAGATAAGTCTGAGAATAGAATGAGGAAGAAAGAAGAAGAGAAAAACCTGTGTAACCAAAAGTTAGTTAATTGCTTCAGAAATAAAGAAAAGAAGTTTCCATCCAAAGAAAAGAAAAATAGAAATAGAAATAAAATAAAAACTCCAAAAATAGAATAAAAGGGAGTCAAAAGCCAAAGAAAAGAAAAAGAAAAATATGGCTAAGGATGGAAACAAAGTATAGAAGCAAAAGAAAATAACAAGGTTTTCTCTAAGTTACATAATATGAAGACTATTATCTTAGACTTGTCCTTTTGAATATCCATTTCCTTCCTTCTTAAACCATCTCCTAATCCCCGCAACACCTAATAAAGACCTCTAGCTCAATTAGGAATAGGTTAGTGTGATAGTAAGTGGCAGATGTGTTTGATCGACTCCGGCTTCCTTGTTGTCATTGAGATTGTAAGGTAAAGTGTGCCCACTGCACACTGGAGTAGTGAAACTTGAGTGGAAAAATCAGAGTGGTTTTTGTCTTGACATTTATGTGAGGACCTACTTAAGGACGCTATTCCGAGTTTTCAGAAACGGACCTGCTATTACATTTCATAGTATTACTCATTGTTATATGTTTATTTTATATGATTGATTATTATACATATATTAGCTTAGGGTTCTGACTGGGTTATTCTTATGTATTTTCTAGTGAGATGTATAGATAGTTGAGACATGAATGAGAAAACAATAGTTTTATTTCTTAGTCGTTGTAGTATAGATGGAGTTTGTGAGTACCTTCACTGGAAAACTCTCACGAGGCTATAACTCGTCCACTAGGGAATTCCTAGTGGTTTAAGGCCTTGTTGCATATGGTCAATGCAATCGCACTCAGCGAAACGAGAGTAGTTAGAACTCCATTTTGGTCACTTATTCTAATTTCTCATCTTTGCTTGAGGACAAGCAAAATGCTGTTTGGGGGTGGTTTGATAAGAGCCCAAAACTGTAGTTTTAACCCCTTAATAATCATACTGTTAGACCAATTATGTGAATAATAAGTAAGAGTTAATACTGATTACGTGTTTTTATGCATTTCAGGCTTCAAAGTCCATTATGTGCAGAACTGTGCCACTTTAGCGAGATAAAGGAGCAACAGTCAGCAGAACTTCCAAATGCCATATCTTTGGACTCATACCTCGGAATTGGGCCTACCTTATGTCAAAACGACCGGCTCGGAAAGGGCTTTCCAATGGTCTAAACCTTGACCCAATCAGAGGAGCAGAAGTGGACGAAAAGTCTGTGGAAGCCAACTGCAGCTGAAGAGGCCTTTTTGGACCGAAAGTATTATGTTTTGGGCCTGATTCTCTGGCCCAAAACATGGCTCCAAGCCCATGAACGATTTTTGGATCTGGATGTATAAAAACAAAAGCTTCACTCTTTGTTAATGGTAGCTAGTTAGACCTAAATTAATATATAGAATTCTTGATCTAGTTTTAATTAATTAATTAAGTTTTAGTTCCATTACAATTCTTGTTTTAGATTAAATTCTTGAATGATTGTTTTTGGATTGATTAGATAAATAAAAATAGTTATTATTCAATTTCGTTCTTGTCATTTCCATTCTAGATCTAATTTAAATTCTTGTTCTTATTCCATTCCAGCCATTAAATTAGATTCATTATTGTTAATTAAGTAAATCTCAATTTCTTACATTATGTTTAGTTTAGATTCAATGGGAAATGTTAGTTTGATGACTCAAGGCTAAACCTCCATTAGAGGGGTTGATGAAGCCTTGATGAAAACTTAGTGGTTAGTATAGAATTTGGTAGTAGAATCTATTCCACTCTAGAAGGTCGTTTTTAAGCCATGAGAATGGGTGGGCGACCTCACATGCTAGTTAGTATCCGGTAGGAATGCCATGAACACTAGGGATTAGACTCGAAATTCTTGCCGTGAAAACGTAAGAATCGAGATACGACAATCTATACTAGGTTATTAAGTTGGATTCGAGGTGGATTTAATTCCCCTCTATTTCTTTATCTAGAGTCAAACAATCGTATTTCCGTAGCTTTCATAGATTAACTTTAGTTTATATTATATCTTGTTATTTAAATTAACGCGCCTAGTTAGCATAAAATTTCGTAAAGCTCTCATTAAATTTAAGACTGATTTCTTAGACTTAGAAAACAATCCATGCTAGGGTACTAGGAGTGGAACGAACTTCCTACTCCACTTAGTGCAATTCGCATCGAGAGTAGAAGATTTGATAATTGATTAGTAAAAGTCCAGTTTTAGTTTACTTACGTTGTGAATTCATCGTTCATTTCGTAGGTAAACTATTCATTTTACATTTATCATATGGGAGAGTGAAGAATAACTTGGTTTAAATTGGAAGGGTAGGTGTGTGGAGGTAAGGGCGCGGGTGGGCTTAATATGCCCTGAATAGGAGGGCGTGCGTGATTGTTTTTTTTTTCTTTTTAGGTTCAGGTGATGTTCTTGAGTGGAAAGCGTGAATTATGTTAAACGAGGACTTAGGATCAGGTACTTACATCCACACACTCCAAAGGGAGAGCCTAGTTACCTTAATGGTACACTACCAATATATATGGAAATGAAATGAAGTACACCAAATATCAAAGGTCAGTCCTCATAGACAGGGTCCTATAAAAGGACACTCTCCACATCTGGGGACCTTAACTCATGAAAAGGTTTTAAACGTTAGCCATTGACTTGAAAAGCACTGTTATCCTTGAGATTTTCCAAGGTGATTGCCCCATGAGGGGTGACTTCAACAGCTAGAAAAGGACTAGACCAACGGGTTTTTAATTTCCCTGGGAAAATATGCAAATGTGAGTTGTAAAGAAAAACCTTTTGACCAACTACAAACTCTTTACGCAAAATCTATTTATCATAAACATGTTTCATGTTAGCTTTATAATCCTCCGCGAGATTATAAGAATCGCTACAGATTTCTTCAAGCTCATTTAATTGCAATTTGTGCTTGACAGCAGCCTCATCAATATTGAGGTTCAGGCATTTTATAGCCCACATAGCACGGTGCTCCAATTTAACAGGCAAGTGACAAGGTTTTCCAAACACAAGTCTAAAGGGAGACATTCCTATATGAGTTTTAAAAGTTGTCCGATATGCCCATAAGGCATCTATTAGACATTTAGACCAATCTTTCTGGTCATGATTGACTGTTGTTTCTAAAATCTTTTTAATTTCCCTATTAGAGACTTCTACTTGTCCACTAGTTTGTGGATGATAAGGAGTTACCATCTTATGGGTAACTCCATATTTCTTAACTAAAGAAGCAACAACTCTATTGCAAAAATGCATTTCGCCATCACTGATGATGGCTTTAGGGATGCCAAAATGAGAGAAAAACTATTCCTTAACGAAAAATAGAACTGTCGTATGATCATTGCTACGACAAGCTATGGCCTCTATCTATTTGGAAACGTAGTCCACGACAACAAGAATATAAATAAAACCGTGAAAAACAGGAAAAGAACCCATGAAATCAATGCCCCCATACATAAAAAATTTCCACTACCATAATGGGATTTAAAGGCATCATATTACGTTTCATGATACGCCCAAGTTGTTGGCAACGAACACACTTCCTGCAGTGTATTTGGGCATCTTTAAAAAGGGTAGGCTAATAAAAACCACATTGAAGAACTTTAGCTGCCATTTTCATATGACAAAAATGGCCACCACACGCTTTGTCATGGAAGAAAGATAAAACTTCATTATATTCCCACTGGAGAATACAACGGCGAATATTTGATCCGCACAATACTTAAAAAGGTAGGGTTCATCCTTGTAGTATAGCTTAACTCTAGCCAAAAATTTCTTACGTTCGCTTTTTGACCAAACATCAGGAATAATATCAGAAGCTAAAAAATTCACAATGTCGGCATACCAAAGTGCATTAAAAATAGAATAAAGGTACTCATCAGGAAAAGAATCAAGTATGGACTCAGGGTCACGATCACTATCATTGGTTAGTCTAGATTAGTGATCGGCAACTATATTTTCGACCCCTCGTTTATCCTTAATTTCTAAGGAAAACTCTTACAGGAGAAGGATCCATCAGATCAATCTTTGTTTAGCATCCTTCTTGGTGAGAAGGTACATAAGAGCTGCATGGTCAGTATACACTAAGGTCTTTGAACCAACCAAATAATGACGGAACATATCTAAAGCATAAACCACAGCTAAAAATTCATTTTCCATAGTAGGATAATTTCTTTGAGCATCATTTAAAGTCTTACTAACATAATAAATAACGGTGGACTTATCATCTAGTTTTTGTCCTAACACAGCACCAACAACATAATCGCTAGCATCGCACATAAGTTCGAAAGGTTTAAACCAATCGGGAGGCTGTATAATCGGTGCAGATGTTAAAGCAGCATTTAATGTTTCAGAAGCTTGTTTGTAGTCATGATTGAAATCAAAGATGTCATATTTTAAAAGAAGATTAGTTAAAGGCCTAACTAATTTGGAAAAATTCTTGATAAAACGCCTATAGAAACCTACATGGCCTAAAAAGGCTCTAATGTCATGGATAGTCTGTGGTATAGGTAGAAACGCTATTTTATCTAATTTGGCCTTATCTACTTCTATGCCATCACTAGATATATTATGAACTAAAATTATCCCTCTTTTAACCATAAAATGACATTTCTTCCAGTTTAAAACCAGATTCTTTTCCTCACACCATGTTAACACCTTGGAAAGGTTAGACAGGCAATCACTGAAAGAGTTTCCATAAATAGAAAAATCATCCATGAAAACTTCCATAAAGCGCTCCACCTTGTCACCAAAGATATGAAACATACACCGCTGGAAGGTACCACGAGCATTACAAAGGCCAAAACACATTCGTTTATAGGCATATGTTCCAAAAGGACATGTGAAGGTAGTCTTATCTTGGTCATCAGGATCAATAATGATCTAAAAATAGCTAGAGTAGCCAACTAAAAAATAGTAATAAGCATGACCAGCTAGACGTTTGAGCATCTGATCTATAAAAGGTAAAGAAAAATGATCTTATGGCGTTTAAGTGATTATAATCAATACAGATCCTCCATTTCATAGGAACTCATATGGAAATATATTCACCATCAGCATTACGTCCCATGGTAACACCTGATTTCTTAGGAACTACGTGAACGGGGGTTACCTATTCGCTAACGGAGATGGGATATATGATACCCACATTAAGTAAATGTAAGACTTCTTCCCTGACCACCTCTTCCAAGGCAGGGTTCAGGCGATGCTGAGGTTCGTGTGAAGTCTTCACATTATCCTCTAAATGTATGCGATGTGTGTATACACTAGGATCAATCCCCTTAATGTCGTCTAGGGACTAACTAATTGCAGAACGATGTTCCCTAATCACCCTAATCAAATGTGCCTCTTCATCAGCAAACAACTGAGAAGATATGATCACCGGATGACTACCATCCGGATCAAGATGGATATATTTCAACTTAGCAGGAATAGTTTTAAGCATAAGGGTAGGAGGAATATGTAGAAAGGTTGTCCGGAGGGTCTTCATCCTGAGTAGTAAAGACTTGTTTAGGTAAGAGATCTTCAAACTCAAAAAGGGCGTTGATTTCCTCTAAGTCGGAGTCATTGTCTAAGTCGGAACTTCTGAAGGAAAGGAATTGGTGCATCTGATTCTCTGGAAACTTATTGTTGAAATAATCTTGAGCTAAGCTCTCGATCATGTTAACTTCTCCATTGATAGTCGTATAGGGTAACTGTTGCATCATCTTGAAAACATTCACCTTAACAAAAAGGTGTCCAAAGGACATGGACATTAAACCATCATGTTGTTAATGAGCGCGTTGGCAGTTGCCAAGAAGGGACACCCTAAGATGATAGGAATAGAGTCGTTAGTGACTTCTGTGTTGAGGATAACAAAGTCAGCTGGGTAATAAATATCTTGAACTTTAACAAGCACGTTTTCAACGACACCCATGGGATACTTAATAGAATGGTCAGCTAATTACAACGTCATTTTAGTTGGTTGTAACTCTTGGAAACTGATTTGTTTATATAAATAATAAAGGAGTAAGTTAACACTCGCCCCCAAGTATAATAGAGCAGTTGTCGTGTGGGTATATCCTAAGGTGCATTTTATAGTAGGACTACCAGGGTCCTTGTACTTAATGATTCCATTATGTTCATATAGAGTAGGAAATGAAGCTTTAGTATTGGTGGAAGTATACCTCAAAAGAGTTTAGATAGAAGTTGAGGTTCATCCTAAATTATTTAGAGTTTGAGTGAGGGAGATACAAGAAGAAAGGTAGACTCTTGAATCTTAGAATGGTTCTAAGCTAATGAACTTTAGATCTTTGATTGTAGATTAAAATGACTTGAAAACATGAAAGGAAGATTGATTAAAACATTTAAATGAAACAAGCAAACAAGATGAAGATTGAAACAAAGAACAAGTAACAAGTTGATTGAAATAAAAGAAATAAAATAACAAGTTGATTGAAATAAATGAAATGAAATAACAAGTTGATTGAAATAAAAGAAATGAAATAACAAGAAATTAAAAACAAGACAAGAAAATAAACTAACCAAATGGTTTGGATCCTAAGACAATGGATGAGTTCTCTCTCATTTGCTTTTTGTTTATATACCCCTACTTTTACCATTTGCAGATTTGCCCTCATCCATTCTAAACTAGACACCTCACCCCTTTCACTTTTGCTTTTGCTTTTGCTTTATGGGTGCCTTCTTGACCAAGATAGGGTTAAGGATAAGTCTTCTTAATTTGAAATAAGGGCTTCCATCTTTGGTCTTATGAATTGAGTCTTTTGAAAGTTGACTTTGATCGTTGACTTTGACCAGTTGACTTGACTTTTTTAGCACTTTTTCATAGCAGCTGGTATTCATATAATAAGCGTGATTAATGCTTTTTTTGGTGCTGATAATAGTAAAATGATAGTTTTACTACTGAATAAAGCGATGAAACTCTAAACGCAAGTAAAACTAAAAACTGAACTTGTACTAGACTTATCAAAGAATTCTACTCTCGATACTATTGAAGTAGAGTTGGAATAGAAGATTTTCCACTCCTTGTTCATTAGCATTCAAGTTTCCTACGACTATCAATCCTACCAAAGTCAATGAGAGAATTACGAATTATACTACAAAATGCTACAGAACACTAAGGTTGAATCTAGAATAAGAATTAGGGGGGTATTGAATCCACCTTGAATCCAACTTAAGAAACTAGCATAGATTGTTGTAATCCAATTCTTACGTTCTTACGGTAAGAATTGGTCTTTCTAATCCCTAATTATACATGGCATCTCTACCAATTCATAACTAGCATGTGAGGACGTCCACCCATTCTTATGGCGAATCAACGACCTTCTAGAGTGGAATAGACTCTTACAATGATTCTAAGCTAACAAAATCAAGTTTTCATCAAGGCTTCATTAGACCTCTTTAATGGAGGTTTAGCCTCGATTCATCAAACTATCATTTCCAAATGAAATTTAATAAGACATAATATAAAAATTCTAACTTTATTAAATTGAAGTAAACAATAATTTAAGTCTAAATTAACAACTAAGAAATCATATTAAATAACAATAATCGAAATTAATCTAAATAATTATTAAATAACAAGATTGAATTTAACAAGAACTAACTATTTTATTTATCTAATGAATGATATTCAATGATTCAAATAACTAATCTAAAACAAGGAATGAAACTAATTAATGGAATGGAAACTAATTAATTAAATCCCAAAACTAGATCTAGAACTAAGCTTTTTTAATGGCTACTCTAATGGCTACCTTCTAACCTACACTAATTGATTCTTAAGAGCTAAGTCTTGTGTGTGGAAATGAAGGAGACCAGATCCATATTTTCGTGCATGGTCTGAGGGTCCATGTTTTGGACCGGAAAATCGAGCCCAAAGCCCAATTTCTTTAGTCCACAGGGCCCTTTTCAGTTGGCTTTGACTTGAACAAACTTTTCATCCACTTCTACTCCTCTGATTGGGTCAATATTTAGACCATTAGAAATTTCTTTTCGAGCCGGTCGTTTTGACATAAGGTACGCCCAATTCCGAGGCCTGAGTCCAGACGAGCTGAAACAACAGACAAAAGTCAGAAGAACTTCCAAAGATACGATCTTCGGAAGTTCTTCTGACTTTTGTCTGTTGTTTCAGCCCGTCTTGGCCTTTAATCCCAGAACTTCTTAGTAGCCAACCCTTTACTCCTTTCTATCGCCAAAGTGGCACATTTTTGCACATAATTGACTTCAATGCCTGAAATACATAAAAACACATAATTAACATTAACTCTTATTTATTACTCGTATAATTGGTCTAAAAGTATTATTGTTAAGGGGTTAAAACTAAATTTTTAGGTTCTTATCACACCACGTACCCCTAAACAACATTTTTTTTGTCCTCAAACAAATATGAGAAATTAACATACGTGACCAAAAATGGAGTTCAAACTAATCTAGTTTCACCTAGTGCGATTGCATTGACCATATGCAACAAGGCCTTAAACCACTAGGAATTCCCTAGTGGACAAGTTATAGCCTCATGAGAGTTTTCCAGTAAAGGTACTGATAAAAATAAAATTGAATAGTTTACCTACGAAATGAACGATGAACTCAAAACGTAAGTAAACTAAAACTATCTATGTGTCTATCTTTATCAAAGTTTTCTACTCTCAATCCTATGAGATATAGTGGAGTAGGAAGTTCGTTCCACTCCTAGTCCTTCTGCATGCTGTGTTTTCTAGTCTAATTACTTTACTCTAAGTCTAATGAGAGATTTACGAAGTGGCAACAAGACTACGATGCAACTACCCACAAGATGCAACTAGTCGGTTATCAAAATAACTATGGGAATGCTACCAATTCATAACTAGCATGTGAACGATTAAACCCATTCTCATGGTGAACTAATCGTTTCTAGAGTGGAAAGGAAATTACAATGACTCTACGATAATCGGAATCAAGCTTTCATCAAGGCTTCTCAACCCCCTCTAATGGAGGTTTAGCCGAGAATCATTACGCAATCATTTCCGATTAAATTAAAACTAAACATGATATAAAGAATTGAAATTTACTAATCTAAATTAAACAATACTTAAAATCGAATTAATAACTAAGAATTGAATACCAAGTAATAAATGAAAGGAAATCTAACACAACGTAAATGACAAGAATAGAAATTGACAAAATAACTATTTTATTTATCTAATCAATCAAGAACAATGATTCAAAGACTTAATCTAAAACAAGAATTGAAAATGGAACTAAAACTTAATTAATCTACTGAAAACTAGATCTAAAATTATCTATATTGTTTTAGGTCTAACTAGCTACCATTAACAAAGAGCTAAGCTTTGGTTTTTATACTTTCAGATCCAAAAATCGTGCATGGGCTTGGAGCCATGTTTTGGGCCAGAGAATCAGGCCCAAAACCCAATTCTTTTCGTCCAAAAAGGCCTCTTCAGCTGCAGTTGGATTCAACAGACTTTTCGTCCACTTTTGCTCCTCTGATTGGGTCAAGGCATGGACCATTGGAAAGCTCTTCCCAAGCCGATCGTTTTGACATAAGGTAGGCTCCATTCCGAGGTTTGAGTCCAAAGTTACGGCCTTCAAAAGTTCTACTGACTTGTGTGTTGTTTCTGCCCGTGTCGACTTTTCATCTTTTGACCGGGCTTTAGAAAGGCTTTATCTTCTTGAATCTTGGCCTTTAATCACAGAACTCCTTAGCAACTGACCTTTTCTTCTTTATCTTGCTAAAGTGGCACATATCTGCACATAATGGACTTTGAAGCCTGAAATGCATAAAAACACGTAATCAGTGTTAACTCTTAATTATTACTCACATAATTGGTCTAAAAGTATGTCATTACTGGGGTTAAAACTACAGTTTTGGGCTCTTATCAAACCACCCCAAACAGCATTTTTTTGCTTGTCCTCAAGCAAAGATGAGAAATTAGAATAAGTGACCAAAATGGAGTTCTAACTACTCTCGTTTATTTGAGTCGCGATTGCATTGACCATATGCAACAAGGCCTTAAACCACTAGGAATTCCCTAGTAGACGAGTTATAGCCTCGTGAGAGTTTTCCAGTGAAGGTACTCACAAACTTCAACTATACTACAACGACTAAGAAATAAAACTATTGTTTCCTTATCCATGCTCTAAATTAATTATCCCTCTCACTAGTAATGCATATAGAGTAATCAAGTCGAAACCAAAGTTAATGTATGCATAATAATCAATCATCTACAATAAACATATATACAATGAGTAATACTATGAAATGTCTAGCGTGGTTAAGTTTCTGAAACTTCGAATAAGCGTCCTTAAGTAGGTTCTCATAATAATAGTCAAGATACAACACTCTGATTTTTCCACTCAAGTTCCGCTACTCCAGTGTGCAGTGGGCACACTTTACCTTACAATCTCAATGACAACAAGGAAGCCGGAGTCGATCAAACATATCTGCCACTTACTATCATACTAACCTATTCCTAATTGAGCTAGTGGTCTTTATTAGGTGTTGCGGGGATTAGGAGATGGTTTAAAAAGGAAGGAAATGTATATTCAAAAAGGACAAGTCTGAGATAATAGAGTCTTCAGATTATGTAACTAGACAAAACCTTGTTATTTACTTTTGCTTCTACACTTTGTTTCCATCCTTAGCCATATTTTTTTTCTTTTTCTTTGGTTTTTGACTCCTTTTATTCTATTTTTTTTTTTGGAGTTTTTATTTTATTTCTATTTTTATTTTTCTTTTCTTTGGATGGAAACTTCTTTTCTTTATTTTCTGAAGCAATTAACTAACTTTTGTTTACACAGGTTTTTCTCTTCTTCTTTCTTCCACATTCTATTCTCAAACTTATCTAAATTGGGTAGGTTTAATTTTTTTATTTTGTTTTGTTTTGTAACAGGGTAAAGGATTTCTGGTTTATGGAAGGCTAAAGAAAGGCTCAGAGGGGCGACTAGCGGAAAATAATTCATAGGTTTGAATTTTTGGCTATATCGATCCAAAGAAGGCCTAAATTCTGGCTTAGGATATGGTTTAGAGATCAAGCAAGTGGGCGTGTGATATCTTTATCCGGATTTTACTTTCCCTTGTGTCATTTCTCAAATGTTTCGCTCATATAAGGCTTTAGGCTATATTCTCACAGGATTTGTAGAATAAGTACTCTAGCCTAGATTTCATAAACTTACTGCTAGCAATCATCGATACTCATGTAATATATTTATAGATAGATGCAAAGATTATTACCTATATATTAACCTAAGTTTCTAACAATTATTCTGATGCAAAAGCTACGTGAGACTTCTAGATTATTAAGAGCATAGAGAAAGAAAACAATACCAATATTCCTAAGTGTATAGCATAACTTATTTATTTATATTTTTGAATTTTTGAAATTTTAACTAGAAAACAAATGCATATTATACATATCTATATCCTAACAGATGCCTTAATTACACGTGTTTCTATGCCCCCCCAAACAAGAAGCATGCTTTGTCCTCAAAGTATTGTAAATAAAGAGGGTAGGAAAAATACCATTGAAACGTGTGAAATTCAGGAACATCTGCAAAACAAAGTTATAACGTACTAATATAGGAAATAAAAACTGACGAACTCTATCATGAAGTTCTACCCATTATGGGGTTAACAAGAATGAAATTGCTTGGGACATAAGCAGACACTAACTAGAATGAAAACTTACCTTATCTCTCGCATTAGTCATTATCTTCCTCATCCTCTTCTTCCAGAAAGAAGTGAGGTTCCTTTCTATGCCTTGCCATGCCATGCCATGATAATTTGCCGGGCTTCCCGCCATTTATCATCTATTATTGCTAACCTATTAAGGGCCACTTGGTCTGACGGGGTGTAGGGTGCAACCTGATGAGGTTGTATCCTCCACCCTTGCCAAGTCATTACACGGAAGGATCGAATAACCTTATGAGGTTGTAATCCAATCCGTGAAACGTGTACAAAAAATAGGAAAGAAACATAGCATAATACGGGAAACTAGAACAGGCATAAGAAGGAACTTATGCCTCATGCTATGGGATCGAGCTAAACTAGACATCAAGGTTTGGGGAAGGTCATGACACATACGTCCCGTGGCTAAAGCAAGGAAAACGCTGCAAGTGGCATCATTCACAGAAGAAAAACGCCATTCCCCTAAAATGTTTAGCATGATCCAAAACATAACAGTTCCTATATTCATGGACCGGGCTACCAAAAGCAACGTTATAGTCCCCTTGGTCCTCGATCACGGAAAATGCCCGCCCATACCACTCATGCAAAAAACTCATAAGTGTAGACATACATATTATCTACCCAATAACACCATGGGTCTTGTATTTCAAATGGCATAGCAAGTCCAAGAACAAATACTAGCAAGAACCCGGTAATTTCCATTGGTTCATTATCAATTTTGATGGAGAACACTTGTTCTCCATCTGGTCTTTCAAAGAAAATGTAGTTATCGTAAAATAAGATGCTAGAGTTGGAGAATAAAGTGCATCAGTCTTACCATAAGCGGCTCCCAACCAACGTATGTGATCGCCACAAAAACCAAGCACCATAAGTAGTGCTTTGGAACAAATCTTTGAAAGACTGTTCCGGTATTAATGTTGGAGATGTCATCTCAAAATTACGCTCTGGAATAGCTGTGAATGATCCGGAAACTACCCGCAGAACTAGAATTTTTCAGGTCCACGGAAGTCGTATGAGAAAGTACACTCTCTTTAGGGCGAAAGTCGCCTCTGAAGAATTGAAAATCAGTGTTTGAGCGCTGGTCGCTCACCTTGAAGCGAAAAGCCTCGACAAAAAAACTGAAAAAAATGCGAGCGAAAGTGCGCCTCCCCAGAGGGCAAAAGTCGCCGAGTTCTTGAAACTTCGAAAATAAGCCGAAACGAGGGAATCGCGGGAGTGAGAGGTGAGTGATGGAGGTTAGGTGTAATATGAGTTGTGAGTGTAGAAAGTATGAACTTTATATAGGTTTTAAGTTGCTAAAACGGATCGGGAAATTGCCAAAAAGTATTTACGGCAGTTTCCGAAAATCCTAAAATTTCCAAACCCGAAAACGGAAACAAATCATTTTCTTGATTCTAAATCAAACCTAGTATCTTTTAAGTTGAATTTATGATAGAATCTACCTATTTAATCGATATTTCATCCTACCATGATACTTATTCATAGATATGCCTAAACGGCCATATTTTCACCTTGACTCCGCAATAAAATCTAAGACGAGGGTCATATAAAAATCATGCTGGAATAGATAAAACCACCCCCAAACAATTTGGGAAGGTGGGATCAATATTAAACAACCACGCATAATGAAAATAACCGCATTATATTAAAAAATTCATTCGAAGTACATTTCACTACAAAATTCAAATTACGAAAATAAAACTTACATTAAAATAAATGACAATAATGAAACAACAAATAAACATAGAGCATCAAACTATACTATCCCTAATCACTCCTGTACTGGTAGCGGAAGGCACACACTCAGGAGATGGCTCCTGAGCTCCTGATGGGCCAGCACCATTCATCCTTCGGCGACGACGCTCGTGCCTCGATGGTGTGTCCTCAGAAGGAGAGTCCCTATGAGGTGGGAATCGTGCAAGCATGTCGGTCCGGAATTGGTGCTGAGCTTCTAGCTCGGCCCTCATCTGTTCCCACCTCTCATCCTCTCTCTGGGTACGGATCTCGAAGTTATGATGGATAGTTGCCTGTCGAGTCCGGAGGTCTTCGCAGATAGTGTTGAGCGAACGCATGCCACGATGAATCACAGCCATGCGTTCTGCATCTGACCAACACCTCTCCAGGGCATCCGCATCAAAACAAGTCAAGTCCTCCTCATCCTCCGAGGCATTCTGATTTCCCCCATCCTCCTCGGCATTCTCGTTTCCACCATCCTCCTCGTCTTCTTCTCTATCTTCAGCAGCCTCCAAACTCGTTGGACACACTCCTTATAGATCACGAGGGTTTCGTGTAGTAGGTGATGTAAGACCTATCGACGCGCTGAAGCCGCTCTCAACTTCAAAGATGATCTTGGTTATCAACACGGGAGAGGTGCAACAGACTTCCCTACTCCCCTAATCATGCTAAGCAAGAACTCCAAGATACGGAACTCGTACTTCTGCTCCTGGAGTATCCATAAGATGTGGAGGCAGTTCAGGCCGATGTCGCTGACCTTCTCTTTCCCCAGGACATTCCGACCAATCCATCGAGCTGCGCGGCCGGTGGTTTGGTCCTAAGGATGCTGGCGAACACAATCGCGATCTCGCATTGTAGTTCCCTTCTGTAACCGTCACGTTCATCAATGGCTCTACCCCATTATATTGGGACTCCTGCAACGTGACATCCAGATGGATTCTAGGCGGAATGCCTAGAATCTCATCCAACAACCCTGTCGTCACTTCCTTCCTCCTCTTCGCCACCACAACAAAAATCCTAGTCCCTTCCAACTCCCTCGTATTGTAGAACCGTCAGACTAAGTCCTCGTGGTAATAGGCTTTAGTCGAGTACCACAAGCTATTCCAGTCTCTACTGATCATTTCATCACCGTAAAACGGCGCGAAGTGGTCGCCAGTAAAAGCTTGCTCCGGCAAAATTCGACGTTGTTGAGCCATTTTAGTGTTTGGAATGTAGTGGGGGTTTAAATGGGATGTGGTGGTGGAATTTGTATCGACCGACTGAAGCAAACAGTGGTGGTGGTGCGACGGTGACGCGACAACACCAAAATTTTTAATTTAATTTGATTTTCCGGTGGTTTTTGTTGATGTAAATCGGTGTAGGGTGTGGGGCGGTGCGGTTGGAGTCGATTTGGGTTGGGTCTTGATTGTGGGGGTGGGTAAATTTAGTTTTCTTTTTAATTTTATTTTGTTTTAGGTTTTTGGAACTTTGGTGGCATTAATGGCGGTTTTGAGAAGATGATCGCGACTGTTGGGCTAAGGTAAGGGCGCGAGTGTGCTGCCTGTGGGCGTGGGTTGGGCCCAAGCCCAAATCGAAATTTGTGAATTTTTCGATTTTTTCGCGAAACTTCAAATCAAAATTGCCGTTTCGTTACCGGTCCGATTTTTGCGAATGAGATATGGAAATGATCAGGAGAGAATTTCCAATCCAATGATCCATAAAACACTCTATTCCGACTGGGGATGACATATAAGATAGTGTAAAATGTCTCGAAGTGCGTGCATGACGTACGTTATGCGAACGACTGAACGCTAAATTCATAGATTATGTCAACCCAAATCGGAATACAATTAAACGGCCTAAGAAATTATAATGGGATATAAAACATTTTAGGATCGGAACATTTAACACCCCCATTCCAAACAAATTTTTTACAATGAAGCTTAGAAAATTTGTTTTTAGAAGTGGTCTTTTAAAGTCGATTCCCGAGACTTCCTAGAATACTATGTTTATTATTTAATATTTTTTTTTTTTTTAAGGAAAAACAATGAGCAAAAAGACATAATTCACCCCGTGAGAAAACATGACTCAAAAATCCGAGAAAAACATGCAAGAGTGGAAAACGTGAATTATGTTAATCGTGGACTTAGGATCCGGTACTTACAGCCACACACACCGTAGGAGGGGCCGTTACCTTAATGGTGCACTCACCAATATATGGAAATGAAAGGAAATGCACCAAATACAAAAGTTGAGTCGTTTATAGTCAGATACTCGAGACTTTATCTAAACATATGTATGAACATGCAGTTTATCATATATCAACAACCGAAATAGTTGTGGATCATTCCATAAATAAATATCACAGAAAACATATCCAAACACAATCAAGCACCAATATTTCCTATGACGCAACCTAGTAAAATGAAAGCGAAGTCGGATAACCCTATTACTTAACCTAGCATGCACCTTCTTTTTCATTTTTGAACGAGAGGGTGTCCTAGTAAATAAGTGTGGAAAAGTGAATGGTTGTGGCGAATATGGTGGATATGGGTAAGTTGTAGAAGGAAAGCATGTAAACAATGAGGATGTGGGTTTAGCACAAAACTCATTCATGTTGTAGTTAGGGACTGTCTCAAGTCTGAAAATGAAGGTGTCAAACGCTTTTGTCTTCTGAAGTATTTGTTTACTAGGTGGATTTAAAAACTTATGAAGCACAGAAGAAACAAAAGGATCGAGTGCAAACTCGAGATTCCTTTGAAAGGGTGGAAGGAGGGAAGTCGAGTTGGATGTTGTGGAAAGTAGTTCTTGATAGGGTGAATCATGACCTGCTCTAAGAAACTCATCGAATTGCTCATCTAGATTGGTCATATCCTCGTTACTATGATAGTCCTCTACATCTTTGAGAAAGTCATCTATCTCATCCTCATCCGTAATATGTGTATCGACTAGTGTAGGGATGGAAATGTTGGAGTCTGAACTTCCAAAGGAAAGAAATTTGGGCATATGATTATCAAGGAATGTGTTGTTGAAATAATCTCGAGCAAAGCTCTCGATCATGCTAACCTCTCCATCCATAGGCGAATCGGGTAACTGTGTCTTTGTTTTAAAAACATTGACTTCAATGTTAGAAGATGGCCAAAAGACATGGACATTGAACCGTCAGCGCAATTAATGAGCGCATTGGCAGTTGCCGGAAAGGGCGCCCTAAGATGATCGGACAGAGTCGTTAATCGACTTCTATATCGAGGATGACAAAATCAGCCGGATAGTAGAAATTCTGAATTTTTACCAGAACATTTTCGACGACACCCTTAGGATACTTAATAGACCGATCAACTAATTGCAACGTCATTTTAGTGGGTTGCATCTCGTCTAGACCTATTTGTCTATACAAATAAAACGGAGTAAGTTAACACTAGCCCCCAAGTCTAATAACGCGGTCGTCAGATATAAGAATCTCCTAAGGTGCATTGTGCAATGGGATGACCGGGGTCCTTGTACTTAACAATTCCATTATGTTCAGATAGAGTTGGGAATTGTTCTGTTAAAAAGGCGTCGTTTGGTATATTGGTCTTACGCCTAGTAGTACACAATTCCTTAAGAAACTTAGCATGGTGTGGTAGCTTTTTAATAGCTTCCAGGAAAGGAAGGTTTATAGTTAGATTCTTGAAAACGTCCCTAATCTCCTTATAATTAGTATCCCTAGTTAACACCGCTAATTTTTGTGGAAACGGTGGTTTCTGTTTATATTTAGCAATGGTATCACCTGGATGTTTAACCGTGGCTTTCTGTTTCTTAGGTTGTGTTGTAACTGGTACCTCTACAGTGGTAGGCTCTTCAGTTTCTATTTCAAGATTATCTAGTAAAATAGCGGTGTAGGGGCTATCTTGGTGGGGTAACTATAGGCATAGTTACTTTGTTATCAACCACTCTGCCCGAGAGAGGTCATGGCCTTTAGCTCACCTACATTTTCATATTCATTACTAGTATTATCGGTTACCTCAAAGGCTGTATTTGTTGTTTTAGGATTAGGTATTTCGTGACTTGAAAACACACCTTCGGGTGGGCTTTATCTTGAGCCAACTGTTGAAAGTAAATTATTAACGGATTGTAGAAGCTGTTGGTTAGATTGAGCCATGGTTTGGAAAAGTTTTTGGCTCACTTGTATGAAGGTGTCAAGACGATCCGGTTGTTTAGGTGGTGTAGTAGTCACGGGTGGTGTATTTGAACTATTTTGCATGAATTATTTATGGGTGGATTTTGATAGTTATTATTTACCTAACGATATACCTCTATTAGCATTATAATTATTATAAATACCTTGACTTTGTGCTTGACCTTGTCGAGGTTGCATTTGGTTGTTATAATTATTAAAATTACCTTGACCACCGCCCTTGTCGTGGGTGGAGCTTGGTTAAAACTTTGTGTTGGCCTAACATATTGATTATTGTACCCACGGAGGTGTGACATGTTGGTTATTTCTCCAACCGGTTGGGATTTTTTTCCAAGGGCGTTAGGTTCACTATTAATGGAACAAGCCCTGTTCATAGGCAATAGGACGGTTGAGTCGGGATGCTTTCGTGGCTCCAAATGAAACTACATGGATTTGAATTTACGCTCATGACGGGGATATGCTTTTGTTGAACAAAATGGCCTCTACCTTTTTAGTGAGTGATTCGATTAGAGTTTTAAGCTCGGAATCGTGTTTAATTTCAAACATACCGGCGGCCTTAACTGTATTTGATGAACTAGTGGAGCAGTGGATATCATCACTACCCCAGTTGTTATTTCGCTTAGTTTGATCCTCTAACAATTTATAAGCCTCCGAGGCTCCTTTGCTTAAGAAACTACCCCCATTCATTATGTCTAGGACTTCTTTATGGTGGTGTAGAAGTCCTTTGAAAAAGGCACGAACTAACGTGTCTTTCGCTAAGTTATGATGTGGACACTCTATAAGGAGATCGGTGAAACGATTCCAAGCCTCTGAAAATGATTCATGAGGATTTTGTCGAAAGAAATGAATCTTGGAAAGCATCTCATCCGTTTTTAGGGGTAGGTAAAAATGTTCCATAAACAGCAGAACAAGTTTAGCCCACGAGTCCACAGAATTAGGCGTTTGGGCAGTTAACCAAGACGCTGCCTTATCGGCTAAGGTGAAAGGGAATACCCTAAGTTTAATTTGTTCCGCTCCAACCGTAGGATGGTGGAATGTTGTTAGGACTTGTTTAATCCTACGCATGTGTTGATAAGGTTTTTCATGGTCTAATCCATGAAAAAACGGTAACAAAATAAAATATTTGGGGATTCGAAATCCCCACCGGTCTGCTAGAATGATGCAAGATTTGGGGCTATCGCCAAGGCTTTGTAGAAGTCGAGAGAGGAGTCTCTTCTTCGCCGGGGCATTGTGTCGTGATGTGTGTGAAATAGTAGCTAGAGGTGTAGTGGGTGGTATACTAGATAGACTTGTTTGTTGACGTTGTTGTGTAATTACGCTCGGTGTTTTTGTTCGCCGCACCTTAATCTCATACAAGGCTAAAACCAAACTTAGCTAAACACATCAACACTCCAAACAATTCTGATATACTAGTATAAACCTCTAACAGGAGATGCGAGGTGTGGAAGAAAGGAATACCTGATTGCGTCCTTGCTTCGCTTATGAATAACGTCTTGTTTACGCATGTTCAGTGTATATAACAAGTTAGAACACTGAAAAACTTGAAAAATCAAAGTTCGAGTCAAAACGGTTGAATTCCGGAAAAATTAGCAAAGGGCGCGGGTGCGCTCTCATAGGGCGCGGTCGCGCTCCGTGTAATTTTCAAATTACGGTGTTTTTAGGGTGGGTCGCGCTCCACATGGGGGCGGGTCGTGCTCGTGTTCCAGGCTATAGGGCGCAGGTGCGCTCCTTATAGGCGCGGTCGCGCTCAGTGTATTTTTGTCCGGAACTTTTTAACGATGAATCGGAAAACCACAATATGAATCAAACCAGGGTGGGTGGGTGAAAATGGGACTTTAAGAAAAGTACTTACACTACGAAAACAATGCGAAAGTGAAACTAAGATAGCAGCGGCGCCATTTGATAAAAATAAAATTGAATAGTTTACCTACGAAATGAACGATGAACTCAAAACGTAAGTAAACTAAAACTATCTATGTGTCTATCTTTACCAAAGTTTTCTACTCTCAATCCTATGAGATATAGTGGAGTAGGAAGTTCATTCCACTCCTAGTCCTTCCTCATGCTGTGTTTTCTAGTCTAATTACTTTACTCTAAGTCTAATGAGAGATTTACGAAGTGGCAACTAGACTACGATGCAACTACCCACAAGATGCAACTAGTCGGTTATCAAAATAACTATGGGAATGCTACGTTGATTCGATTATAAGGAGTTAGAGGGGGATTGATTCCACCTTAACTCAACTTAATCCTATTAACGATGAATCGTCGTAATCAGAATTGAATTGCTTCGCAGAACGATTGTTTCTTCCTAATCCCTAATTACACATGGCATTCCTACCAATTCATAACTAGCATGTGAACGATTAAACCCATTCTCATGGTGAACTAATCGTTTCTAGAGTGGAAAGGAAATTATGACGACTTTACGATAATCGGAATCAAACTTTCATCAAGGCTTCTCAACCCCCTCTAATGGAGGTTTAGCCGAGAATCATTACGCAATCATTTCTGATTAAATTAAAACTAAACATGATATAAAGAATTGAAATTTACTAATCTAAATTAAACAATACTTAAAATCGAATTAATAACTAAGAATTGAATACCAAGTAATAAATGAAATGAAATCTAACACAATGTAAATGACAAGAATAGAAATTGACAAAATAACTATTTTATTTATCTAATCAATCAAGAACAATAATTCAAAGACTTAATCTAAAACAAGAATTGAAAATGGAAGTAAAACTTAATTAATCTACTAAAAACTAGATCTAATATTATCTATATTGTTTTAGGTCTAACTAGCTACCATTAACAAAGAGCTAAGCTTTGGTTTTTATACTTTAAGATCCAAAAATCGTGCATGGGCTTGGAGCCATGTTTTGGGCCAGAGAATCAGGCCCAAAACAAAATTCTTTCAGTCCAAAAAGGCCTCTTCAGCTGCAGTTGGCTTCAACAGACTTTTCATCCACTTTTGCTCCTCTGATTGGATCAAGGCTTGGACCATTGGAAATCTCTTCCCGATCCGGTCGTTTTGACATAAGGTAGGCCCCATTCCGAGGTCTAAGTCCAAAGATATGGCCTTCGGAAGTTCTGCTGACTTGTGTGCTGTTTCTGCCTGTGTCGACTTTTCAGCTTTTGACCGGGCTTTAGAAAGGCTTTATCTTCTTGAATCTTGGCCTTTAATCAGAGAACTCCTTAGCAACTGACCATTGCTTCTTTATCTCGCTAAAGTGGCACATATCTGCACATAATGGACTTTGAAGCCTGAAATGCATAAAAACACGTAATCAGTGTTAACTCTTAATTATTACTCACATAATTGGTCTAAAAGTATGTCTGTTACAGGGTTAAAACTACAGTTTTGGGCTCTTATCAGGTACTCACAAACTTCATCTATACTACAATGACTCAAAAAATTAAACTATGGTTTCCTTATCTATGTTTCAATTATCTATACATCTCACTAGCAATGAAGACAGAATAATCATGTCAAAACCTAAGCTAATATATGCATAATAATCAATCATCTACTAATAAACATATATACAATGAGTAATACTTTGAGATGAACTAGCAGGTCCATATCTGAAAACTCGGAATAGCGCCCTTAAGTAGGTCCTCACATAAATATCAAGACAAAAACCACTCGGATTTTTCCGCTCAAGTTCCGCTACTCTAGTGTGCAGTGGGCACACTTTACCTTACCATCTCAATGATACACAAGGAAGCCGGAGTCGATCAAACACATCTGCCATTTACTATCACACTAACCTATTCCTAATTGAGTTAGATGTCGTTATTAGGTGTTTTGGAGATTTGGAGATAGTTTAAGAAGGAAGGAAATGGATATTCAAAGAGGACAAGTCTGAGATAATAGAGTCTTCATATTATGTAACTAAAGAAAACCTTATTCTTTACTTCTGCTTCTACAATTTGTTTCCATCCTTAGCCATATTTTTTTTTCTTTTTCTTTGGATTTTGACTCATTGATTCTATTTTTGGAGTTCTAACTCTTTATTTTCTTTTATTTTTTTTATTTTTTTATTTGGATGGAAACTTACTTTTTTCTTCGGAAGCGACTAACAAATTCTTGATTTCAAAGGTTCTTCTCTTTTCTATTCTTCATCTCTATTCTCAAACTTATTCAAAGAATTGGGTAGGTTCATTTTTTATTTTGTTTTGTTTTGTAACAGGGTAAAGGATTTGTGGTTTGTGAAAGGCTCAAGAAAGGCTCAGAGGGGCGACTAGCAGAAAATAATTCATAAGGTTGAATTTCTGGCTATATCGATCCAAAGAGGGCCTAAATTCTCGCTTAGGATATGGTATAGTAATCAAGCAAGTGGACGTGTGATTTCTTTATCCGGATTTTACTTCTCCCTTGTGTCATTTCTCAAATGTTCACTCATATAAGGCTTTAGGCTATATTCTCACAGGATTTGTAGAATAAGTACTCTAGCCTAGATTTCAGAAACTTACTGCCAACAATCATAGATACTCATGTAACATATTTATAGATAGATACAAGGATTATTACCTACATATTAGCCTAAGTTTCTAAAAACTATTATAATGCAAAAGCTACGTGAGACTTCTAGACAATTGAGAGCACAGAGAAATAAAACAATACTGATAAGAGCCCAAAACTGTAGTTTTAACCCCTTAACAATCGTACTTTTAGACCAATTATGTGAATAATAAGTAAGAGTTAATATTGATTAAGTGTTTTTATGCATTTCAGGCTTCAAAGTCCATTATGTGCAGAAATTTGCCACTTTAGCTAGATAAAGGAGCAATGGTTGGTTGCTAAGGAGTTCTGTGATTAAAAGCCAAGATTCAAGAAGACAAAGCCTTTCTAAAGCCCGGTCAAAGCTGAAAAGTCAAAGTCAACGCGGGTAGAAACATCACACAAAGTCATTAGAACTTCCGAAGGCCGTATCTTTGGACTCAGACCTCGGAATAGGGCCTACCTTATGTCAAAACGACCGGCTCGGAAAGAGCTTTCCAATGGTCGAAGCCTTGACACAATCAGAGGAGCATAAGTGGATGAAAAGTCTGTTGAAGGCAACTGCAGCTGAAGAGGCCTTTTTGGACTGAAAGAATTGGGTTTTGGGCCTGATTCTCTGGCCCAAAACATGGCTCCAAGCCCATGCACGATTGTTGGATCTGAATGTATAAAAACCAAAGGTTCACTCTTTGTTAATGGTAGATAGTTAGACCTAGATTAGAATTAGATTAGTAGCCTCCATTAATTAATTATAGATCTACTTTTCCTTAGATTTAATTAGTTTAATTTAATTAGTTTCATATCTTGTTTTTATTTAATTCCTTGAATGATTGTTCTTCATTTAATTAGATAAATAAAATAGTTATTATTATTCAATTTCGATTTTTGTCATTTGCATTTATAGATCTAGTTTAAATTCTTGTTCTTATATCATTCTTAGTTAATTAATTAGATTTCAATTATTGTTTAATTTAGATTAGTAAAGTTAGAATTTTGATATGATGTGTAGTTATAATTCAATGGGAAATGATGGGTTGATGATTCGAGGCTAAAACCTCCATTAGAGGGGTTGATGAAGCTTTGATGAAAACTTAGTGGTATAGTGTAGAAGCATTGTAGAATCTATTCCACTCTAGAAGGTCGTGATTCGCCATGAGAATGGGTGGACGACCTCACATGCTAGTTAGTATTGGGTAGAAATGCCATGAACACTAGGGATTAGAACTCGAAATTCTTGCCGTAAGAACGTAAGAATCGAGATACAAGAATCTATGCTAGGTTATGAAGTTGGATTCGAGGTGGATTCAATTCCCCTCTAATCCTTTATCTAGATTCAAAAACCAATCATATTTCCATAGCATTCGTAGTTTAAATTCAAATAATCAATTTCATATTGCATCGTAGTATAATTCCCCCTCGTAAAACTCTCATTAGACTTAAGACCGACTAATTAGATTAGAAAACATTCCATGCTAGAGCACTAGGAGTGGAACGAATTTGTTACTCCACGCTATTTCGATAGATTTGAGAGTAGAAACTTTGATAAATATAGACACGTAAAAAGTTTTAGTTTACTTACGTTTTGAGTTCATCGTTCATTTCGTAGGTAAACTATCAATTTTATCGTATATCAAATGGCGCAGCTGCCATCTTAGTTTCACTTTAGCATTGTTTTCAAAGAATAATTAGTCATTTTTAAGTCCCATTTCACCCACCACCCTTGTTTGATTCATACTGTGGTTGTTCGTTTTAGCATTGAAAAGTTCCGCGAAAAATTACACGGAGCGCGACCGTGCCCATTCCATACCGAGCGACCAGCTTAAGTTATTGAACACGGAGCGACCGCTTCTATGTGAGCGCACTGCTAAGCAAAAAAATTTTCGATTTCTACAGTTTGTTTCAACTTTGATTTTTAAGTTTTTCAGTGTTCTAACTTGTTAATTACACTGAACACGCGCGTAAACAAGACGCTATTCATAAAAGCGAAGCAAGGACGCTTATCGGTATTCCTTTCTTCCATACCTCGCATCTCCGCTTAGAGGTTCATACTAATATATCAAGATTGTTTGGATTGTTGTCGTGTTTATACTTAGACTTGCATGAGATTAAGGTCTGGTCGAAGAAAAACACCGAACGTAATTAACCATCAACGTCAACAAACAAGTCTATCTAGTTTCCCACCCACTACACCTCTAGCTACTATTTCACACACACCACCTGATATTATGGCTGAAGAAAGAGAGACTCCTCTCTCTGACTTTTATAAAGCCTTGAGCGATAGCCCTAAATCTTGCATCGTTCTAGCGGACCCAAAGGGGATTTCCGTCCCCCCAAATATATTTAATTTGTTACCCGCTTTTCATGGTTTAGACCATGAAAACCTTATCGGACATCGCGTAGGATTGAACAAGTCCTTATAACATTCCACCATCCTACGGTTGGTGCGGAACAAATTAAATTGAGGGTATTCCCTTTCACCTTAGCTGATAAGGTGGCGTCTTTGGTTAACCCTAAAAGCGCTAATTCGTGGACTCGTGGGCCAAACTTGTTCAAATTGTTTATGGAACATTTTTACCCACCCCTAAAGACGGATGAAATGCTTTCCAAGATTCACTTCTTTTCGGCGAGAATCCTCATGAATCATTTTCAGAGGCTTGGAATCGTTTCACCGATCTCCTTATAGAGTGTCCACACCATCACCTAGCAAAAGACACGTTAGTTCGTGCCTTTTTTCAAAGGACTTCTACACCACCATAAAGAAGTCCTAGACATAATGAATGGGGTAGTTTCCTAAGTAAAGGAGCCTCGAGGCAGGCATATAAATTTTTGGAAGATCGGACTAAGCATAATAATAATTGGGGTAGTGACGATTACTCCCGCAGCTAGTTCTTCTTCTTCAACAGCTTAAGGCTACCAAAGATGTTTGAGGTTAAATCAGATCCTGAACTTAAAACTCTAATTGAATCCCTCACAAAAAAGGTAGAGGCCATTTCTGTACAACAAAAGCCTATCCCCGTAATGAATGTAAATTCAAATCCATGTAGTTTCTGTTGGAGTCTTGAGCATCCCGACTCCCATTGTCCTATAGCCTATGAACATTCTTGTTCCATTAATAGTGAACCTAACGCCCCTTGGAGACAAAATCCCAACTTCGGTTGGAGAAATAACCAACAAGTCACACCTACAGGGTACAATAATCAATATGTTAGGCCAACGCACAGTTATAACCAAGCTCCACCACAACAAGGACAGGATCAGGGTAATTATAATAATTATAACAACCAAGGGCAACCTCAACAAGGTCAAGCACAAGGTCAATGTAGTTATAATAATTATAATGCTAATAGAGGTATCGTTCCGGTAAATAATAACTATCACAATCCACCCATAAATAATCAACGCGAGATAGTTCCAGTCACACCAACCGTGACTACTACACCCACACAATCGGATCGTCTTGACACCTTCATACAAGTGAGCCAACAACTTTTCCAAACCATGGCTCAATCTAACCAACACATTCTACAATCCGATAATAATTTAAACCAACAGTTAGCCCAAGAGAAAGCCCAACCAAAAGGCGGTTTCCGGCGCCAAGCGATACCCAACCCTAGAACAACAAACACAGCCTTTCGTAAACGGTAATACTAGTAATGGAAACTACAACTGTAGGTGAGCTAAATGCCATCACCACTCTCCGCTCGGAAGAGTGGTTGATAACAAAGTAACTATGCCTAAAGTTACCCCATCAAGATACTCCTACACCGGATATCGAACTAGATACCGAAATAGAAACCGTAGAACCTACCATTTGTAGAGGTACCGGTTAAACCACAACCTAAGAAACAGAAAGCCAAGGTTACACATCAAGTCGAGCCATACGCTAAATATAGAGCTTAAACCACCGTTCCTCGAAATTAGCCATGCTAACCAGGGATACTAACTTTGAAGAGATTAGGAACGTTTTCAAAAATCTAACGATAAACCTTCCTTTTCTCGAAGCTATAAAAAAGCTACCTAACCACGCTAAGTTTCTTAAAGAGTTGTGCACTACTAGGCATAAGACCAACATACCTATAGACGCCTTTCTAACTGAACAGTTCCCAACTATATCCGAAAATAATGGAATTGTTAAGTAAAAGGACCCTGGTCGTCCTACTGTACAATGCACCTTAAGAGATTCTCACACGACGACCGCGCTACTAGACATGGGGGCTAGTGTTAACTTACTCCCATTTTATTTGTATAAACAAATAGGTCTAGAGGAGATGCAACCTACTAAAATGACATTGTAATTAGCTGATCGGTCTATTAAGTATCCTAAGGGTGTGGTTGAAAACGTGCTGGTTAAAGTCCAAAATTTTTACTACCCAACCGACTTCGTTATCCTCAACACAGAAGTCACTAATAACTCTATACCTATCATTTTAGGGCGTCCCTTCTTTGCTACGCCAACGCTACCATAAACTGCCACATGGTTCGATGTCCTTGTCCTTTGGCCATCTTTCTCGTTGAGGTAAATGTTTTCAAAACGAGGACACGGTATCCCGATTAATCTACAAATGGAGAGGTTAGCATGATCGAGAGCTTAGCTCAAGATTACTTCCAAAACATGTTTCCGGAGAAACAGATTAACAAATTCCTTTCCTTCGGAAATTCCGACTTTAACAATGACTCCACGGTAGTAGACCTAAATCGAAGAAGAATTCCTGCAACTCTTTTGCACCGCTTCTTTACCACTTCGCGAGTCCCCCCTTGCCAACAACCATTCATCCCTTGATGCTATGACGGAAGATGAATTTTTCAATCTCTATCCTAGTGATCCTTTTGACCCACCTATTAAGGAATGTCTTGCATATATCAAGATTTCTGAAGATATGGACTTGAGAGCTCTAGCTGAGAATCATTCACCTTCCATCACCAATATTCCCCACCCTCCACCTTTTCAAAGGAACCTCGAGTTTGCACTCGATCCTTTAGTTTCTCCTATGCTTCATGATTTTTTAAATCCACCTAGTAAACAAATACTTCCCAAGGATAAACCACTTGACACCTTCATTTTTAGACTTGAGATAGTCCCTAACTACACCATGAATGAGTTTTGTGCTAAACCCACATCCTCATTTTTTCCATGTTTTTTCTCTAAGGCTGAGTCCAATGGCTCCCTATCCCTTTAAAAGTAGTGTTAAAGTCAATAAAGTAGAGCTAAAGTCAACAAAATAGAGCTAAAGTCAACATATTTTACTCTATCATTATTTTTCTATGTATATATACAAAGGATTTTACTCTCTATCTCTATTTTACTCTCTATATAGAGAGTAAAATAGAGATAGAGAGTAAAATATGTTGATTTTAGTTCTACTTTATTGACTTTAGCTCTACTTTATTGACTTTAGCTCTATTTTATTGACTTTAGCACTACTTTTAAAGGGATAGGGAGGCCATTGGACTCAGCCTAAAACTTATCCCAATCCACCATATCTTCCACAACCATTCACTTTTCCACACTTATTCACTAGGACACCCTCTCGTTCAAAGATGAAACATAAGGTGCATGCTCGGTTATGTTATAGGTCTATCCGACTTTCATTCCACTCCAGGTCAGGTCATCGTAGGAAATCTTGGTGCTTGATTGTGTTTGGATATGTTTTCTCATGATATTTATTTATGGAACGATCCACAACTATTTCGGTTGTTGATATATGATAAACTGCATATTCATACATATGTTTAGATAAGTCTAGGAATCGACTTTAAAAGACCCAAGTTTTTAAGACAATACCAACTTTTCGGAGTATAGGCCAAACAAAATTTTCAAACTTAAAAAGTTTTTCCAATTTTGTTTGGGGGTGGCGATTTTGGTATTCATTTCAAATCATGTTGCCACCCTAAGCCCTGTCATGTTTACTCCAAGAGTTTGTGTTAGTTAGTACGTACCAGTTTAATTGTGCTTCATATTATCATACCATCTTTACAATATTTCTCATTACATGTGCGCCAATTTTTGCCACGTTTCTATAGTAAATTCTTTCCTTATCTCTTTACACTTTGAGGACAAAGCGCTCGATTGTTTGGGGATGGGATAGAAACATTTGCAAAAATTAGACACTTTTAGGATGTAAATTACGACTTTTATTTATAAAATGTTAAAAATTATAAAAATTAGTTAGTTACATAATTTAATTGTGTTATTGAATTGTTTCATGAACCCCTTCTCCCAAATTGTTTGGGGGTGGTATAGAAACACGATGTAAATGTTAAGCACATATTAGGTTGTATATTACGTGACATTTGTCTTAAAAAATAATAAAAATAAAAATAAAAATAAAAAGTTTATGCTATACACTTAGGAATATTGGTATTGTTTCTTCCTCTATGCTCTTAATAATCTAGAAGTCTCACGTAGTTTTTGCATTAGAATAGTTTTTAGAAACTTAGGTTAATATGTAGGTAATAATCATTGCATCTATCTATAAATATATTACATGAGTATCTATGATTGTTTGGCAGTAAATTTCTGAAATCTAGGCTAGAGTACTTATTCTACAAATCCTGTGAGAATATAGCCTAAAGCCTTATATGAGTGAAACATTTGAGAAATGACACAAGGGAGAAGTATATTCCAAATAGAGAAATCACACATCCACTTGCTTGACCACTATACCATGTCCTAAGAGAGAATTTAGGCCCTTTTTGGATCGATATAGCTAGAAATTCCGACCTAAGTATATTTTCCGCTAGTCGCCCCACTGAGCCTTTTAATTAGCCCTTTCATAAACCACAAATCCTTTACCCTGTTACAAAACAAAACAAAATAAAAAAAAAAAAAAAAAAAAAAAATCAACCTACCCAATTTAGATAAGTCTGAGAATAGAATAAGGAAGAAAGAAGAAGAGAAAAACCTGTGTAAACAAAACTTAGTTAATTGCTTCAGAAAATAAAGAAAAGAAGTTTACATCCAAAGAAAAGAAAAAGAAAAATAGAAATAAAATAAAAACTCCAAAAAAATAGAATAAAAGGAGTCAAAAGCCAAAGAAAAAGAAAAAAAAAATATGGCTAAGGATGGAAACAAAGTGTAGAAGCAAAAGTAAATAACAAGATTTTCTCTAGTTACATAATATGAAGACTCTATTATCTCGGACTTGTCCTTTTTGAATATCCATTTCCTTCCTTCTTAAACCATCTCCTAATCCCATGACACCTAATAAAGACCTCTAGCTCAATTAGGAATAAGTTAGTGTGATAGTAAGTGGCAGATGTGTTTGATCGACTCCGGCTTCCTTATTGTCATTAAGATTGTAAGGTAAAGTGTGCCCACTGCACACTGGAGTAGCGAAACTTGAGTGGAAAAATCAGAGTGTTGTATCTTGACTATTTATGTGAGAACCTACTTAAGGACGCTATTCCAAAGTTTCAGAAACAGACCTGTTACTGCATTTCATAGCATTACTCATTGTATATATCTTTATTGTAGATGATTGATTATTATGCATATATTAGCTTAGGTTTTTGACTTGGTTATTCTTGTTCATAGCTAGTGAGATGTATAGATAATTTGGAGCATGAATAAGGAAACAATAGTTTTCTTTCTTAGTCGTTGTAGTATAGATGAAGTTTGTGAGTACCTTCACTGGAAAACTCTCACGAGGCTATAACTCATCCACTAGGGAATTCCTAGTGGTTCAAGACCTTGTTGCATATGGTCAATGCAATCGCGACTCAAAAAACGAGTAGATAAAACTCCATTTTTGGTCACTTATTCTAATTTCTCATCTTTGCTTGAGGACAAGCAAAATGCTGTTTGGGGGTGGTTTGATAAGAGCCCAAAACTGTAGTTTTAACCCCTTAACAATCGTACTTTAAGACCAATTATGTGAATAATAAGTAAGAGTTAATATTGATTACGTGTTTTTATGCATTTCAGGCTCCAAAGTCCACTATGTGCAGAAATGTGCCACTTTAGCTAGATAAAGGAGCAATGGTTGGTTGCTAAGGAGTTCTGTGATTAAAGGCCAAGATTCAAGAAGACAAAGCCTTTCTAAAGCCCGGTCAAAGCTGAAAAATCAAAGTCAACGCGGGCAGAAACATCACACAAAGTCAGTAGAACTTCCAAAGGCCGTATCTTTGGACTCAGACCTCGGAATAAGGCCTACCTTACGTCAAAACGACCGGCTCGGAAAGAGCTTTCTAATGGTCCAAGTCTTGACCTAATCAGAGGAGCATAAGTGGACAAAAAGTCTGTTGAAGCCAACTACAGCTGAATAGGCCTTTTTGGACTGAAGAATTGGGTTTTGGGCCTGATTCTCTGGCCCAAAACATGGCTTCAAGCCCATGCACGATTTTTGGATCTGAATGTATAAAAACCAAAGCTTCACTCTTTGTTAATGGTAGATAGTTAGACCTAGATTAGAATTAGATTAGTAGCCTCCATTAATTAATTCTAGATCTAGTTTTTCTTAGATTTAATTAGTTTAATTTAATTAGTTTCATATCTTGTTTTTATTTAATTCCTTGAATGATTGTTCGTCATTTAATTAGATAAATAAAATAGTTATTATTATTCAATTTCGATTTTTGTCATTTGCATTTATAGATCTAGTTTAAATTCTTGTTCTTATTTCATTCTTAGTTAATTAATTAGATTTCAATTATTGTTTAATTTAGATTAGTAAAGTTAGAATTTTGATATGATGTGTAGTTATAATTCAATGGGAAATGATGGGTTGATGATTCGAGGCTAAAACCTCCATTAGAGGGGTTGATGAAGCTTTGATGAAAACTTAGTGGTATAGTGTAGAAGCATTGTAAAATCTATTCCACTCTAGAAGGTCGTGATTCGCCATGAGAATGGGTGGACGACCTCACATGCTAGTTAGTATTGGGTAGAAATGCCATGAACACTAGGGATTAGAACTCGAAATTCTTGCCGTAAGAACGTAAGAATCGAGATACAAGAATCTATGCTAGGTTATGAAGTTGGATTCGAGGTGAATTCAATTCCCCTCTAATCCTTTATCTAGATTCAAAAACCAATCATATTTCCATAGCATTCGTAGTTTAAATTCAAATAATCAGTTTCATATTGCATCGTAGTATAATTCCCCCTCGTAAAACTCTCATTAGACTTAAGACCGACTAATTAGATTAGAAAACATTCCATGCTAGAGCACTAGGAGTGGAATGAATTTGTTACTCCACGCTATTTCGATAGATTTGAGAGTAGAAACTTTGATAAATATAGACACGTAAAAAGTTTTAGTTTACTTATGTTTTGAGTTTCATCGTTCATTTCGTAGGAGAAACTATTCATTTTACGTTTATCAAATACCAATATTCCTAAGTGTATAGCATACTTTTTATTTATATTTTTTTAATTTTTTGAATTTTTTAACTAGAAAACAAGTGCATATTATACATATCTTTATCCTAACAGATGCCTTAATTACACGTGTTTTTATGCCCCCCCCCCAAACAAGAAACATGCTTTGTCCTCAAAGAATTTAAATAACTAGGGTAGAGAAATACCATTGAAACGCGTGAAATTCTGTAGCATCTGCAAAATAAGGGTAAAAATACTAATATAGAAAAGAAAAATTGACGCACTCTATAAGAGTTCCACCCGCTATGGGGTTAATGAGAAATAGATTGTTTGTGTTGGAAATAAGGTTGGATAGACGCCCACCAAGATAAGGATAAACCACTGAGTATAGGACTCTATCCTATCTGATATTAGATGAGTATAGGACTCTATCCTATCAGATATTAGATGAGTATAGGATTCTATCCTATCAGATATTAGATGAGTATATGACTCTATCCTATCTGATATTAGATGAGTATAGGACTCTATCCTATCAGATATTAGATGAGTATATAACTCTATCCTATCTGATATTAGATGAGTATAGGACTCTATCCTATCAGATATTAGATGAGTATATAACTCTATCCTATCTGATATTAGATGAGTATAGGACTCTATCCTATCCAATATTGAGGAGGTGGGAACCTCTATAAATAGACCCCCCACCTCTCACATATTAATAATCTGAACAACAAGAAAAGCTCTCTCTCCTTTAATGGCAGCCTCCAACATTTTCTAAAGTAGAAGCCAGTAATTTGTGGAGATTCCATAGGTGGTATCCTCCCTAGCCATTGTCAGTTCTTGGTTCTTGGTTCGTGAAAAAAAAAAAGATTGTTTCCCGTTCGTGGTTGGAACTTGACTCAAGCAAAGTTAAGAAGAAGAAGATCTTGAGTGTGTCAAGAACATCTTCTCCCTAGATCAAAGCTTGGAACTTCAAATTGAAAGTTTGTGACCAAGGTACGATCTTTCCTTTCATTTCGCTATTTTATGCATGTGGTATAACGTAATTGTATATATCATAGGAATCATGCATGAGATATCGATAAAATCCTACATTGGCATCGAGCCGAGGTTTCCATGGTTTGCATGATTTTGTTTTGGCGGTTTTGATCTTGTGATCTACAATTTTTTGAAAAAAAAATGTTTTTTTCAAAATATTTTAATTAATTTTTAAATAATTAGGTTGTTTAAAATTAATTAGATATTGCTTAATTTTTTTGTAAAATAAATTATTTATGGGAAATAATTAGTGGAAAATTTTTTTTCTAGGAAATTTTTTCTTAGAAATTTTTACATGGAAATTTATTTCGAGATTATTTCTCTATAAATTTTAGGTTTTTTTCACATGTATTTTTCCACAATTAAAAATGACATTAGGATGTTTATTTTTACCATGCGATAATTATTTGAATCTGGATTTTACTATTGCATGAATATAAAATTGTTTGTTTTTTATCTATCAACGGTCATATGAAAACTAAGGCACAATGCCTAAGTCACATAGACCGAAACTTGTAGGAAAACTCGAACCAGATCTTGGGAGGCGGGCTTCCAAGAAACGCATGATCGCAAAAGCAATATAGGAGAACTTTGAAAGCCTCTTGTCTTGAAATCGATAAGATAGAGACAGAGCCACCATCACCAGAATATACACCAAAGAGCCCCAGTCCTATTCAAGATAGGAATGAGGCTCGACCACTTAAATCTCTCCTACATCGATTATGGGACGATGCTAAGGAACCAAATCCATATGATGTGTCATCAGGGTTTATTTTCCCACCTCACGAGGAAACAGAGGAAGTGGCAAGTAATTTTCGAATGGCTGATAGTGACTGTGAGGATGAGGATGACTCCCCTGGGCACCCAGGAAGCTTCTATGTTCATGGTTGACTAGCTCTGTTTAGTTCTACATTGTTTTTTGAAAGATAGGAAACTCTTTTTTTTAGAAAACAATTTTATGAAATGGAAATTTAAGTAGTAGATTTTTTGCATATTCTATGTTATTGATAGTCAAATGCATTGATTTTATTTAATGGCTAGAATCATGCTAGTAGATTATCATGATCATCTCATATGTGAAAATGTGGATTACTTAGATTTAAATTTAAGATATGATTCTTATTAAGTAGTATCTTATTTTTGGAATTCAAACTTGATAGAATGGCACCCGATGGAAAATCCCCGTTCTTTATGCTACCCGAAAAGGACTTGTTAAACGATAAGAATTACGAACTTTGGTCTAGGAAAGTTAGGCTAATTCGCAGATAGGAAGGTCATTGATGTAATAACCGAGACAAGAGCGTAACCTACCAAGGATTAACACAAGCTGCTTATATCTTCTTTGTACTTAAAAGTACAATGAGTATACAAGCAAAGATAATGTTGCCCGAATTGCCATACTTGGCACCATGAGGAATGACTTCATGATGCGGTATGATGGCCTTGGATCGGCAAAAGAGCTATGGGAAGCAAGTAAAGCGGACCTTGGGGGTACGACTACTGCACCGGTGAGGAGGCTACAAATGAGCTTTGACAAATTTATCAAGCTGCCCCATACCTCTATGACACAACATTGCACGGTGATGAGAAACATGGTTCTTTGAAGTTAGCCCAAGGACAGTCCGTCAAATGAACAGCAAATTCAAGCTGTCATTAGGTCTTTACCTAAAACTTGGGAACAATTTCGTCTTATCTTGACGCATGACGACAGTATCACAAACTTTGCACAGGTGCAAAGGAAATGTGAGCTTGAGGAACAAAGGCTTCTCAATGAAAAGCCTGTTGTTCAAACTGAAGCAAATGTTGTCAACTCCAAAAAGAGGAAGGCTCCTTGGAACAAGAAAAGTGGAAAAGGGAAAGGCAAGGAAAAGGCCAAGCCTAACCCACAGCAAAAGAAACCTAGGAAGTCGATAGACATGACTAGTGTTGAATGATTCCGTTGTCATCAGATGGGACACTATGCTAAGGCATGTCCTTCTCCCGAGGTGAGTTTTACTTTAAGAATCTTGTCAATGTGATAAGTATCTTGTCATGTTTCCCGATTCATCACAATATTGGATTGTAGATTCAGCAAATGACGCACCACATAAGCCGGGATAGGTCCCTATTTGAAGATTTCCTCGAAACTTCCACAAGGAACTTCGGAGAGTCCACATGGGAAACCAAAGTGTTGCTTGATGTTTTGGGCACGGGCACTTGTAGGTTGGATTTTTGCGAGTGGGAGATCCATCCTTATTGAAGAAGTACTCTTTGTACCCTCAATTAGGAGAAATCTTTTATCAGTTTTGAAATTACTTCAAGAATCCTATGTGTTTAATTTTTTCCAGAACTCGCTTGAGATATCTTTAAATAACAGTTTGATAGGTCATGCTTATTTAATGAATTCTTTTATGACATTACACTTAGCACAAACTGAAGTTTTTATGTCTAAAATGGTTGGTTGCCAATTGTGGCATGCTAGACTAGGACATATTGGACACAATAGGATAGACCGCTTAGCAAGGGGAGGGTTATTAGGTAACTTAACCTCTGTTAAAATGGAAACCTGTGAAAGTTGTCTTGCTGGAAAAGCCACCAAGAAACCTTTTGGGAAAGCCCAAAGGGCAACTTATCCTTTACAACTTATTCACTCAGACATCTGTGGACCAATGAATGTAACAGCAAGGCATGGGGCTTTGTATTTCATTACCTTCACAGATGACTATACACGTTATGGGACCGTGTACTTGATGTCTCACAAATCAGACGCCTTGGACTATTTTAAAAAGTACAAGAACTTAGTTGAGAATCAACTTGATAGGACAATAAAGGCCTTAAGAACTGACCGCGGACGTGAATATCTTTCTGATGAGTTTAAGGAACTCTGTGAAAATAAGGGTATAGCTAGACAGCTAACTATTCCTTATACCCCTCAGCAGAATGGTGTCTCTGAGAGAAGGAATAGAACCCCCTTTGGACATGGTTAGATCTATGATGGCTCGGCTAACTTGCCTATCTCATTTTGGGGTGATGCATTGTTAACGGCCAAGCACATACTTAACCTAGTTCCTTCAAAAAAAAAAAGTTGACAAAACACCCTATGAACTATGGACTGGTAGACAACCCGTTTTGAACTACCTTAGACCATGGGGGTGTGCTGCCTTTGTCACTTCTCAAAATCGAGAATTTGGAAAGTTGAGTGCTCCTGGAAAGAAGTGTATCTTTATAAGATACAGTGAGACTTCTAAGGGGTATGTCTTCCTAGGGGAGGATACTCAAGGGCATGTCACGTAAATAGAAGCACGTAACGCCGATTCTTAGAGGATCAATACCCAATGAGGGTTGAGGTTGATAAGGATATACAACTTTACGAAGTTGATAACCTTATAACTGCTGATGAACAAGGCGAAGATGAAACTTTCATCAACCCTGATTCTAGTAACAATGGCATTGGTCAAATAATTGATCAATCCCAACCTCGTAAGAGTGTTAGAGGCCATATCCCCAAACGTCGGTTTGAGATTGAAGGGGAGATAAATATGACCAATGCACTTACAGAAATATCTGATGAACCTAAAACGTTCAAGGAGGCTATTTCTGGGTCCAATACAAGTAAGTGGATGGAAGCTATGAAGGAAGAATTGGAGTCGATGAAGAAAAACAAAGTATGGGACTTAGTTGATCTACCTCCAAACAAGAGATCTATTGGGAACAAGTGGGTTCTCAAGATCAAGAAAAATGCGGAAGGGAACATAGACAAATTCAAAGCTAGGCTTGTTGCAAAAGGTTACACCCAAAAAGAAGGAATAGACTATGAGGACACCTTCTCACCAGTAGTGAGATTTGCCTCCATACGTCTCCTCTTGTCAATGGTTGCCCATTTAGATTTAGAGCTTTACCAGATGGATGTCAAAACTACTTTTCTCAATGGAGAATTACAAGAGGAAATCTATATGGATCAACCCACTGGTTTTTCAATCAAGGGTCAGGAACACAAAGTGTGTAAACTGAACAGATCCATATATGGTTTAAAACAGGCCTCTAGACAGTGGAATCTGAGATTCCATGAAGCAATGCTTCAAGACAAATTCGAAATGGTAAATGAGGACCATTGCATATATGTCAAGACATCTAAAAATGGTTTTGTGATTCTATCTCTATATGTGGATGACATTTTGTTAGCAGGTAACAATAAGGCATTGATAAATTCCACTAAGGAGTGGTTGTCATTAAACTTCGAAATGAAGGACATGGGTGAAGCAAGTTATGTCTTAGGAGTTAAAATAACTCGTGATCGGCCCAAACGCTTGTTATCTTTGTCTCAGGAGACATATATCAAGAAGGTTTTGGAAAGATTCAACATGACTGATTGTAAGCAAGTGGATCTCCCAGTAAGTCTAGGAGAGTCTTTGAGTTCTAAAATGTCTCCCAAGAATCCTACTGAAACTCAGGCTATGAAAAATGTACCATACTCAAGCGCAGTCGGAAGCCTTATGTATGCAATGTTGTGTACAAGGCCAGACATCTGCTATGCAGTTGGGTTAGTATCAAGGTTCCAAACAAATCACGGGTCGCATTAATCGGAAGGTCAGCAAAGAAGATAATGAGGTATCTAAAAGGCACCGTGGACTACTCACTTGTCTACCAAGGGAAAGATCTTAAGCTGATTGGGTACTCCGATGCCGACTGGGCTGGAGACCTTGATGAGAGGAAGTCAACTTCAGGATATACCTACATAATGAATGGAGGTGCTATATCCTGGAGCAGCAAGAAGCAAACTTCCATAGCACTTTCAACTATGGAAGCTGAGTATATTGCATGTTGCTCTGCCACACAGGAGGCTGTGTGGCTCAGACGATTCATCAAACACTTGTCAGTGTTCTCAAGAGCTGCTGAACCAGTTCACATCTGGACTGACAGCATGGCTGCTCTTGCATATGCTAAAGATCCAAAGTACCATGGAAGAACCAAGCATATAGAGTTAAAATACCACTACGTACGACAAATGATAATCTGAAAAGAAAGTGGTTCTACAACATATATCCATCGATCGATGGTTCATGATCCACCGACCAAACCAATTCCAAAGGAACTCTTCCTTGCACATGTAAAAATGCTTGGGTTAAAGAGGATGTGATTATGTTAAGAACACTTTGATGGTTTAATGAATAAAAGTGCATTCTTTCCGGATCGATTGCATTCTCATTATAATCGCTTTATCATCTCATATGTATGTCGGTAGGGTTGATTGGTTCACTCACATGAACAAAATCACACTTCCATTTTAAACAATGGGAGTTTAGCTTGACAAGTCACTAAACCTTATAGGAAGGGTGGACCTAGTGCCGAGTCATGCCCCTTCTTATAATTGGATAAGAAGAAACAGGCTTCATAGGGAAGATTCTGTCTAAACCTACAAACGGTTGTTGCCAAGTGGGAGCATAGTATCCTTGGAATTGTCATTAGGGATGACAACACTTGCATGGTATGAGTGGACATACAGATATCTATTGTTGAGTAAACAAATTAGATACTCTTGCCATGACATGTTTTCACACAACATGTGTATAGTTGACCACCTGAGAGCAAGAAAAGAAATATCCCTAAAATTCTTGCTATGTGAGCTCTATTGATATATTTTTTGTTTAAAACATATCGAATGGTACCCTCCTTGAACTTTTGACCTTGTCAAGAAAATAAGAGGACTACTCGTAACTTTGGTTTGCTCCCCACAAGCTCTTACTAAAAGGCTGACTGGATGCATACTGGGAAGTTGGTAGAACTCTGACGACAATGACTTGCGTGCAAAGGGTAAAAGAACTGAAGGTTTATCACACAATCACTGGGATTCTACCTGGCCAGGACAATTGATGATAATTGTGAATCATGTGATACGTTTTGACTTTATGGTGTGGACTCATAGGGATGAGTGCTATTTGTCAAAGTGATGAAACAAACAGATCTTGGGGTATACACACACTCTCCGGATATTAGGTTTTCGGATTCATCTTCTTTAAGATCACTTTCATGGTAGATCACCGTGGTCGTGGCTTTTCATTGCGACTTGCTACTTCACAGATATCATGATACATGTGCTAGGGTCACACGAACCATTTGCCGTGTGAGACACACAAATGGCTAAGCATTCTACTTAAATGCTTCTCTTAGAAACCTTCTTCGCCGTTGTGGGCGAGTGGGAGATGTTGGAAATAAGGTTGGATAGATGCCCACCAAGATAAGGATAAACCACTGAGTATAGGACTCTATCCTATCTGATATTAGATGAGTATAGGACTCTATCCTATCAGATATTAGATGAGTATAGGATTCTATCCTATCAGATATTAGATGAGTATATGACTCTATCCTATCTGATATTAGATGAGTATAGGACTCTATCCTATCAGATATTAGATGAGTATATAACTCTATCCTATCTGATATTAGATGAGTATAGGACTCTATCCTATCAGATATTAGATGAGTATATAACTCTATCCTATCTGATATTAGATGAGTATAGGACTCTATCCTATCCAATATTGAGGAGGTGGGAACCTCTATAAATAGACCCCCCACCTCTCACATATTAATAATCTGAACAACAAGAAAAGCTCTCTCTCCTTTAATGGCAGCCTCCAACATTTTCTAAAGTAGAAGCCAGTAATTTGTGGAGATTCCATAGGTGGTATCCTCCCTAGCCATTGTCAGTTCTTGGTTCTTGGTTCGTGAAAAAAAAAAGGTTGCTTCCCGTTCGTGGTTGGAACTTGACTCAAGCAAAGTTAAGAAGAAGAAGATCTTGAGTGTGTCAAGAACATCTTCTCCTGTAGATCAAAGCTTGGAACTTCAAATTGAAAGCTGTGACCAAGGTACGATCTTCTGTTTCCGCTGCGCTATTTTATGCATGTGGTATAACGTAATTGTATATATCATAGGAATCATGCATGAGATATCGATAAAATCCTACAGTTTGGGACATAAGCAGACACTAACTGAAATAAAAACTAACCTTAAGTCCCGTTTAAATATTTTCCTCCTCATCCTTAATAAAGAAATGAGGTTCCTTCGCATCCTGCCATGCCATGGTAATTTGCCAGGCTTCACGCCACTTATCGTCTACTATAACTAACCTGTCAAGCGCCACTTGGTCGGATGGGGTGTAAGGCGCAACCTGATGAGGTTGTGTCCTCCACCCTTGCCAAGTCATTGCACGAAAGGATCAAATAATACAATTGGTGGGTCTCACAATGTCAACCCCAACCCAATTCGTGAAACGGGCACAAAAAACAGGAAAGAAACATAGCATTATACGGCAAATTAAAACAGGCATAAGAAGGTACTCATGCCTCTTGCCATGGGCTCGGGCTAAACTAGACATTAAGGTCTGGGGAATATCATAGAGTGTATGTCCCCCAGCTAAAGCAAGGAAAATATCACAAGTTTCGTCATTCACAGAAGAATAACGCCATTCCCCTCTAATGTTTAGCATAATCCAAAACATAACAGTGCCCACGTTCATAGACAGGCTACCAAGGGCGACGTTATAATCCCCTTGGTCCTCTATCCTAAATATTCCTGCCCCGTAATGCTCATGCAAATCATCATAGTTATACATGTACATATTATCTACCAAATAGGCCCATGAGTCTTGTATTTTGGCCGGCATAGCAAGTCCAAGCACAAAGGCTATCAAAAACCTGGAAATTTCCATTGGTTCATCCCCGATGGTGATGGAGAACACTTAATCTCCATCTGGTCTATCAAAGAACTTACAATTTTCATAAAAATACGATGTAACTGTGGGAGAATAAAGTTTATCAGGACTTACCAATAGTGGCTCCCATCCTGCTAAAATGATCACTTCGCGAAACCACGCACCATAGGTGTCACTTTGGAACAAGTCTTCAAAAGACTGTTCCGATATGATACAAGGGAATGTCATCCCCAATAAACTCACTGGAATAGCTGCGAAGGATCCTGGAACAACCCACAAAAAATAAGAATTTTTCTTGCCCACAGGGTTCTAGGCACTTGGTGATTTTCGAGTTCTAGGCACTTGGGCACAGGTCGCGCTCACTTTGTGCCTAAGATGGGCGCGGGTCGCGCTCTGATGAAATTCTGTCAGAGAGTGCCTAGGGGCTTGGTTGCGCCCATCGAGAAGCCTTGGGCCCCGAAAATAATAATAGTGCTAAAATGGATAAGAAGATGGGAATCGTGGGAGTGAAAGGTAAGAGATGACAGTAAGGTGTAATGTGGGTTGTGAGTGTAGAATGAATGAAGTTTTTATAGGTTTTAAGTTGCTAAAACTAATTGGGAGGTTACCAAAAAGGTTTAAGATAATTACCGGAAACAAAAAATTTCCAAACCCGAAAATGGAAACAACCCATATTCTCTATTCCAAAACAAACCTCATATCTTTTAGGTTGAATTTAGGATAGAAACTGCCTAATTCACCGAGATTTGATCCTATCACAATATCTATTCATAGTGATGCCCATATTGGCAATATTCTCAACCCTCACTCCAACACAAATTCTAAACCGGAGGATCATATAAAAAATCATGCTAGAATACATAATACCACCCCCAAACAATTCGGGAAGGTGAGATTAATGATAAAAACAATGCATAATTTAAAAAGAACCGGATTATATTAAAACGGAAATTCAAACAACATTTAACAACCAAATTCCAAATTAAATACGGAATTCATAAATTAACATCCGAACTAAAATAAAAAGCAAATACAAAACAACATTAACTCATAATATTCCTAAACCACTCGCTACTGGTAGTAGAAGGGACATGGGAAGGTGATGTCTCTTGAGCTCCTGATGGGCCAGAGCCATCCGTCCTGCGGTGACGACACTCGTGCATCACAGACTGCTCCTCAGAAAAAGCACCCCCCTGGGGTGGAAAGCGTGCAAGCATATCGTCTCGAAACTTACATTGAGCTTCCATCTCGGCCCTCGTCTGTTCCCACCGGTCATCCTCGCGCTGGGCACTAGTCTCGAAGTTATGATGCATGGTAGCCTACCGAGCTCGGAGGTCTTCACAAATTGTATTGAGAGAACGCATGCCATGATGAATCACAGCCATGCGTTCGGCATCTAACCTACACCTCTCCAAGGCATCGGCATCAAAACATGTCTTGTCCTCCTCATCCTCCAAGTCATCCTCTTCGACTACCCTCTCTTCAGGCAACCTCCAAACTCTTTGGATACACTCCGTATAAATATGAGGATTTTGGTGCTCTTTCAGGAAAATCCTATTAGAAGTCGGAGTCGCTTCTCAAGGTCATCATGATCTTGGTTATCAAAACAGCGAGAGGTGCAATACTATTCCCAACTCCCCTAATCATGTTACCCAAAAACTCCAAAATACAGAACTCGTACTTCTACTCTTGGAGTATCCATAGAATGTGAAGGCAGTTCAGACCGATGTCACTGACTTTCTCCTTCGCTATGACATTCCTACCAATCCACTGAGCTATAGCCAGCTGGTTGGTTCTTAGAGACGAATGGCGAACACAATGCGAGCTCGCATTGTAGTTCCCTTCCCAAATAGTCACGTTCATGAAAGGTTTGAACCTAGTAAATTGCGAATCCTGTAGTGTGGCATCGAGATGGCGTCTAGGTGGAATGCCTAAAATCTCAGCTAACAACCCAGTAGATACTTCCCTCCTCCTCCCAGCCACCCTAACAAAAATCCTATTTCCATCTAACTCCCTCATCCTTTAAAAATGTCGGACCAAATCTTTATGGTAAAAATCATCTATCGAGTACCAGAAACCACTCCAATCTCTCCTAACCATCTCGTCACCATAAAACGGCGCGAAGTGGTCGGCAGTAAACGCGTTCTCCGACAAAATCCGACGTCTTTGAGCCATTTTAAGATTTGGGACGAGTTAGGGCTTTAAATTGAATGTGGGGATGGTGTTTAAGACCACCTCACTAACCAAACAGTGGTGGTGGTGCGGTGGTGGCGCGGCAGTTCAAATTCCTCAATTTTTTTTGTTTTTTGTAAAGTTTTTGTGGTGGGAATAGTTTGGAGAAGATTTGGGATTGATATAATTGATTGGCGTGGGTGTAATTAGATTTTTTATTTATTTATTTAGGTTAGGTTTTTGAAGCTTGTTAATGGCGGTGGTGGGAGATGGAATCGCGAACTGTTGGTGTAAAGGAAAGGGACGCATGTGCGTGCGAGTTTGGGCCCAAGCCCAATTTGATTTTACGATTTTTGTCTATTTTTCGCACAACTTCAAACTAAAATTGCCGCTTCATTACCGGTCCAATTTTTGGGAATGATCTATGGAAATGATCAGGAGAGAATTTCCAATCCAATGATCCATAAAACACTCTATTCCGACCTTGGATGACATATAGGAAGATGGAAAATACCTCAAAGTGTGTGCGTGATGTAAGTTATCCGAAAGAATGAACTCTAATTTCATAGATAAAGTCAATCTGAATCAAAAAACAATTAAACGGCCTACGCAACACAAATGGAAAGTTGAACAATCTAGTACAGAAATGAACACCCACCCCCAAACAAATTTTTGGCAACGAAGTTTCGAAAATTTGTTTTAAAAGCGGGTCTTTTAAAGTCAGATTCCCGAGACTTTCTAAATTACTATTTTTATGATTTTAACAATTTTTATTTTTTATGAATAAGGTTTAATATAAGAAAAACAATAAAGCAATAAATGCATAATTCACTCCATAGAAGAACATGACTCAAAATTCGAGAGAACATGCAAGAGTAGAAAACGTGAATTATGTTTAATGTGGACTTAGGATCGGTACTTACAGCCACACACTCCATAAGGAGGGTCCGGTTACCTGAATGGTGCACTTACCAATATATGGAAATAAAAAGAAGTACACCAATGAAAAAGGTCAGTCCTCTTAGACAGGGTCCTGTAAAAAGACTTCCTCTACATCAGGGGACAATAGCTCGTGAAAATGTTTCAACCGTTGGCCATTAACTTGAAAGGTACTGTTGTCCTTGGGATTTACCAAGGTGATTGCCCCATGAGGGGAGACTTCAGTAACCAGAAAAGGACCAGACCAACAGGTTTTTAATTTCCCTAGAAAGATATGTAGACGAGAGTTGTAAAGCAAGACTTTTTGACCTACCACAAACTCTTTGCACAAGATTTGCTTATTATGAGCACGTTTCATGTTAGCTTTATAATCCTTCGCAAGATCATAAGAATCGCTACGGATTTCTTCAAGCTCATTCAATTGCAACTTGCGCTTGACACCCGCCTCATCGACATTGAAGTTAAGGCTTTTTATAACCCACATAGCACGATGCTCCAATTCAACGAGCAAATGACAAGGTTTCCCAAATACAAGTCTAAAGGGAGACATACCTATAGGAGTTTTGAAAGCCGTCCTATATGCCCATAAGGCATCAAATAGATGCTTTTACCAGTCCTTCCTATCAGGATTTACAGTTGTTTCTAATATCTTTTTGATTTCCCTATTATAAACTTCTACTTGTCCGCTAGTTTGAGGATGATTCGAAACTTCTACTTGTCCGCTATTAGAAACTTTATGTGTAACTCCATACTTTTTCACTAGAGATGCAACAACTATGTTGCAAAAATGTGTTCCACCATCACTAATGATGGCTTTGGGAATGCCAAATCGACATAAAATATATTCTTTAACAAAAAACACAACTGTCTTATGGTCATTGCTACGGCAAGCCATGGCCTCTATCCATTTAGACACGTAGTCCACAGTGACTAGAATATAAATGAAACAGTGGGAAACTAGAAAGGGACCCATGAAATTAATGCCCCATAAGTCAAAAATTTCTACCACCATGATTGGATTCAATGGCATCATATTACGCTTCGTGATTCGCCCAAGTTGTTGGCAATGAATGCACGTCTTGCAATGCAGTTGGGCATCTTTAAAGAGAGTAGGCCAATAAAACCTACATTGAAGAATTTTAGCAGCTCTTTTCATACCACTAAAATGGCTACCACACTCTTTGTCATGGTAGAATGAGAGAACCTCATTATATTCCTATTGGGGAATACAACGACGAATAATTTGATACGCACAATATTTGGAAAGGTAGGGCTCATCTCAGTAGTATAGCTTAACTCTGGCCAAGAACTTCTTACGTTCATATCTTGACCAATCATAAGGAATAACATCATACACTAAATAATTCACAATGTCAGCATACCATGGTGCAGAAAATATAGCATATAGATGCTCATCCAGGAAAGAGTCCGGTATGGAGTCAGAATCACTATCATCGTCGTTTGTAAGTCTAGATAAGTGGTCGGCAACTACGTTTTCGACCCCTCGTTTGTCCTTTATTTCTAATGTGAATTCTTGCAGGAGAAGAATCCATCGGATTAATCACTGCTTAGCATCCTTCTTTGCGAGAAGGTACCTAAGGGTTGCATGGTCCATGTAAACTAGAGTCTTAGAACCAACTAATTAATTAATCTAAAACTAGATCTAGAACTAAGGTTTAATGGCTACTTTTCTTATCCTAACCTAATTTATTTTCTAACCTAACTATCTACATCCTAACAAAGAGTCAAACTTTTGTTTTTATACTTTCAGATCCGAAAATCGTGCATGGGCTTGGAGCCATGTTTTGGGCCGAAAAATCGGGCCCAAAACCCAATTTCTTTAGTCCAAAATGGGCTCTTCAGTTGTAGTTGGTTTCGACAGATATTTCGTCCACTTTTGCTCCTCTGCTTGGGTCAGGGCTTAGACCATTAGAAAGCTCTTTCCGAGCCAGTCGTTTTGACATAAGATACTCCCAATTCCGAGGTCTGAGTCCAAAGATACGGCCTTCGGAAGTTCTGCTGACTTGTGCACTGTTTCTGCCCGTGTTGACTTTTCAGCTTTTGACCGGGCTTTACAAAGGCTTTGTCTCCTTGAATTTTGGCCTTTATTCACACAACTCCTTAGCAACCGACCTTTGCTCCTTTATCTCGCTAAAGTGGCACATTTCTGCACATAATGGACTTTGAAGACTGAAATGCATAAAAACACGTAATCAGTATTAACTTTTAATTATTACTCACATAATTGGTCTAAAAGTATGATGGTTAAGGGGTTAAAACTACAATTTTGGGCTCTTATCAAACCACCCCCAAACAGCATTTTGCTTGTCCTCAAGCAAAGATGAGAAATTAGAATAACTGACCAAAAATGGAGTTCCATCTACTCTCGTTTATTGAAAGTCGCGATTGCATTAACCATATGCAACAAGGCCTTTAAACCACTAGGAATTCCCTAGTGGGCGAAGTTATAGTCTCGCGTGAGAGTTTTCCAAAGAAGGTACTCACAAACTTCATCTATACTACAACGACTAAGAAATAAAACTATTGTTTCCTTATTTATGTCTCAATTATCTATACATCTCACTAGCAATGAATACGTAATAATCATGTCGAAACCTAAGCTAATATATGCATAGTAATCAATCATCTACTTAATAAACATATATACAATGAGTAATGCTATGAAATGCAAGAATGTGTCCGTTTCTCAAACTTTGGAATAAGCGTCCTTAAGTAGGTTCTCACATAAAGTCAAGACAAAAATCACTCGATTTTTCCACTCAAGTTTTGCTACTCCAAAGTCGCAGTGGGCATACTTTACCTTACAATCTCAATGACACACAAGGAAGCCGAAGTTGATCAAACACATCTGTCACTTTACTATCCCACTAACCTATTCCTAATTGAGCTAGAGGTCTTTATTAGGTGTTCATGGGATTAGGAGATGGTTTAAGAATGAAGGAAATGGATATTCAAAAAGACAAGTCTGAGATAATAGGGTCTTCATATTACATAACTAGAGAAAACCTTGTTCTTTTGCTTCTACACTTTGTTTCCATCCTTAGCCTTTTTCTTTTGGCTTTTCGACTCCTTTTATTCTATTTTTGGAGTTTTTATTTTATTTCTATTTTTTTTTTTCTTTTCTTTGGATGGAAACTTCTTTTCTTTTTCTTTTCTGAAGCAACTAACTAATTTTTGTTTACACAGGTTTTTCTCTTCTCTTTTCTTCACTCATCCTATTCTCAGACTTATTCTAAAATGGGTAGGTTGATTTTTTTTTTTTTTTTTAATATTTTGTTTTGTTTTTGTAACAGGGTAAAGGAATTGTGGTTTGTGGAAGGGCTAATGAAAGGCTCAGTGGGGCGACTAGTGGAAAATATACTTAGGTCAGAATTTCTAGCTATATCGATCCAAAAAGGGCCTAAATTCTCTCTTAGGACATGGTATAGTGGTCAAGCAAGTGGACGTGTGATTTCTCTATTCGGAATATACTTCTCCCTTGTGTCATTTCTCAAATGTTTCACTCATATAAGGCTTTAGGCTATATTCTCACAGGATTTGTAAAATAAGTACTCTAGCCTAGATTTCAAAAACTTACTGCCAAACAATCATAGATACTCATGTAATATATTTATAGATAGATGCAAAGATTATTACCTACATATTAACCTAAGTTTCTAAAAACTATTCTAATGCAAAAGCTACGTGAGACTTCTAGATTATTAAGAGCATAGAGAAAGAAACAATACCAATATTCCTAAGTGTATAGCATAAACTTTTTATTTTTATTTTTATTATTTTTAAGAAAAATAATACGTAATATACAACTTAATATGTGTTTAACATTTACATCGTATTTCTATACCACCCCCAAACAATTTGGGAGAAGGGGGTTAATGAAACAATTCAATAGCACAATTAAATTATGTAACTAACTAATTTTTATAATTTTTAACATTTTATAAATAAAAATGCGTAATTTACATCCTAAAAGTGTCTAATTTTTGCAAATGTTTCTATCCCACCCCCAAACAATCGAACGCTTTGTCCTCAAAGTGTAAAGAGATAAGAAAAGAATTTACCATAGAAACGTTGCAAAAATTGGCAGTACCTATAACAGAAATATTGTAAAGATGATATGATAATATGAAGCACAATTAAACTGGTACGTACAATAGTGTCCACCTATGGGCAGAATGTACAATAGTGTCCGGGACCTCCGAATTCTCAGCAGACTCCAAGTGAAGAGCAAAGGCACCCCACTCCAAGGTATCAAAGAAGTACATTGGTATCCACCTATGGGCTCGGTCATCAAATGTAACACTGACGGGTCAGTTCAGGGCATCCCAACTAGAGGGGGTGCTGGCGTAATTTTCAGAAATAAGGACTTAGCAATCATGGGGGTTCTAGCAGTTGGGCTCGGTGAAGTTACCTCTTTTCAAGCTGAGTGCACAGCTATTGTCTACGCAGCAGAGAAAGCTAAAGATATGAACAGGAATAGAATATGGATAGAGGCGGACTCACAGGCGGCGGTCACGGCATTCTCAGGGAATGACATACCATGGTCACTTAGAGCCCGTTGGAAGCATGCAACCAGGAACTTACAAGAGCTTAAAGTCTCACATATCTGGAGAGAGGGAAATTTTGGAGCTGACTCAGCAGCCAAGAAGGGCTCTTCAATGCCTTTAGGAACCATTTCATGGGGTTTGAGTAGGCCTGACTTTGTAACCAATATAGAAAGTCCTTTTAGGACTTATTATAGGTTTGAGTAACTTCGGTGTAAAGGGATGTACCTCATTTTCTCTTCTTTCTAATAAAATTCCTTATTTGCGTGCAAAAAAAAATTAAACTGGTACGTACTAACTAACACAAACTCTACTGGAGTAAACATGACAGGCTTAGGGTGGCAACATGATTTGAAATGAATACCAAAATACGCCACCCCCAAACAAAATTGGAAAACTCTTTTTAAGTTTGAAAATTTTGTTTGGCCTATACTCTAGAAAGTTGGTATTGTACGAAAACTTGGGTCTTTTAAAGTCAGATTCCCTAGACTTACTAATATATGTTTATGTTTTTATTTTATTTAGTTTTTATATGTTTGATTTTTAGAAAAACAATACAAAATTACGATAAAGAAATAAAAATGAGACTCACTCCATAGAGAAGCACTACTCAATCCACGAGAAAAAGTGCAAGAGATAAATGAGTGAGTCACATGAAACGTAGACTAAGAATCCGACACTTACAACCACTCACTCTAAAAGGAGGGTCCGGTTGCCTTAATGGTGAACTCCCATAACATAAGATTGGAATGGAGTACACTGAAGAAAAAAATGAGTCTTTTATAGTCAGATACTCGAGACTTTATATAATATATATGTATTAAAATGCAGTTTACCATATATCAACAATTGAAAAAGTTGTGGGTCTTTCCACAAATAATTAACATGGAATGCACCATCAAACAGAATTAAGCACCAAGATTTCCTATAACGTAGCTTAGTGGAATGAGAGCAAAGCCTTATAGATCTAAAACCTAATCGAGCATACAGTTTCTTCTTTGTCCTCCTACGAAGAGGATGCCAAGTAAATGAACGTGAGAAAATTGATGGTTGTGGAAGATACATAGGATGTGGATAATTTTGAGAAAGAAAAAATGGAAAAAATGAAAAAGTGTCAGGTGGCTTGTCCTTGGGTGTTACTTCTTCACCAGTTGATTTTAGATAGTTATGAAGCATAGGAGAAACGCCAAGGTCAAGTACAAACTCAATGGTTCTTTGGAAAGGTAGAGGGTGAGGAACATTTGTGATGGAAGGTGAATGAGTGACATGAGGATGTGAGGTGGGTGAATGGTGTTCAACTAGTGTTCTTAGGTCTATATCATCAGAGGCCTTGAGATATGCAAGACATTCCTCAATAGGTGGGTAAGAAGAATCACTGGGATAGAGGGCAAAAAATTCTTCTTCCGTCATGGCGGCCAAGAGATGAATGGATGTCAATAGGAGAGAACTTCATGAGGCAGCAAAAAGAAGGGTTGCAAAAGAGTCAAAGGAAATCCTTCTTGATGTTATCTACGTCTAGGGAGTAGAAATTGTGATCCTTGTCTTCTTCCATAAGAGGGGTATCTACTAGTGTGGGGACTAAAGTGTCAGCCACACTAATGTGAGGTACAAAACTCTCAATGGACTTCACTTCCCCTTCTACAGGCAAACCTAGTTGTCCCTGTTTTTGTCTAAACATGTTAACTTCTACAGAAAGATTTCCAAAAGAAAGAGTCATTGAGCCATCCTGACAATTGATTTGGGCATTGGAGGTTGCCAAGAAAAGACGCCCTAAGATGATGTGAATGGAATCATGAGCAACTTTTGTGTCAAGAATAACAAAGTCGGCTGGATAGTAAATATCCTGAACTTTAACGAGAATATTTTCAACTACACCCTTGGGATACTTAATAGAACGATCGGCTAACTGCAAAGTCATTTTGGTTGGTTGAAGTTTTGTTAGACCTAGTTGTTTATATAAATAAAAAGGGAGTAAGTTAACACTCGCCCCCAGGTCTAATAAAGCAGTTGTTATGAAGGTATCACCTAAGGTGCATTGTACAGTAGGACTACCTGGGTCCTTGTACTTAACAATTCCGTTATGTTCAGATAAAGAGGCATATTGTTCAGTTAAGAATGATTCGTGGGGTATGTTGGTTTTCCTCTTCTTGGTGCACAACTCTTTTAGAAACTTAGCGTGTCCAGGTAGACTTTTTATAGCTTCTAGAAAAGGTAGGTTTATAGTCAAATTTTTAAACACTTCCCTAATCTCATCAAAATTCTTGTCCTTTTTAAACACAACTAGTCTTTGGGGATATGGTGCTTTATCGCTATTTTTAGTAGAAGGGATAAAAGTATTATTAGTCTTTGCTTTATCTCTATCCGTTTTCCATCTAGGTGTCCATATTGGAACCTCTACAGGTGTAGGGTCTTCACTTTCTATTATTGGGTCTTTTAATGTTTTCCCTTTTGGTTGTGGTTTAACTGGTACTTCTACAGTTGTAGGGTCTTCAGTTTCTATTATAGTATTTGGTATGGTATCATTTTTAGTTTGCGGGTAATCTTTAGGCATAGTCACTTGGTTATCAACTACTCGCCCTGAACGATGGGTAGTGACTGCCTGTAGGTCCCCTTGGTTTATATTACCATTACAGTAAATACTGTTTATTTCAAAGGCGGTGTTTGTTGACTTAGAATTAGGCCTTTGCTTGACTTGGAAACACGCCGGGTTTGGTTATTATTTTGGTTAGAAGACATGTCAATAACCTTTTGGCACAAAAGACTGCATCATTTGCATCGTTTGTTTCATCATATTAGAGTTTTGATCATCTTTGATCTTTCATCAATTTGGAGTTTTGTTGCATAATTTGATTTTGTTTCTCCAACAAGGTCACTACTACTTTGTCTGTAGATGGTTGTATTGGAATTAAAGCTTGTTGAGCGTTCATGTCTTGATGTTGATAGTTTTGGGTTATGGGTACTAAACCTCTATTCGGTCACCTAAGTTCCCTTGTCCTTGATGTTGAGTTAACCGGTTGAAGTGTGATGGTTGTGGTGGTGTTTGTGCATAGACAAGAGGACAATAGAAATCGGAATGCTCAAGACTACAAATGCACATTACAACGAGTAAAGTTAATATTCATGACCGAGTAGGTTGTTGTTGAAACGAGATGGCATCTACCTTTTTAGTGAGGGCATCGATAAGAGTTTTAAGCTCAGGATCATATTTAATCTCAAGAGAAGAAGGAGAGGAGCGGGAGGAATCGTTACCTCCCCAATTGTTGTTCTTCTTAGATTGATCTTTAAGAATTTATAAGCCTCCAAGGCTCCTTAAATAAGAAAACTACCCCCAGTCATGATATCTAGAACCTCCTTATGATAATGTGAAAGCCCCTTGAAGAAAGCATGAACAAGCGTGTCTTTTGCAAGATTATGATGCGGGCATTCAATGAGAAGATCAGTGAAACGATTCCAGGCCTCTGAAAAAGATTCATGAGGATTCTGGCTGAAGAAATGAATCTTGTGAAGTATTTCATCTGTCTTCAGTGGTGGGTAAAACTGTTACATGAACAATTGAACAAGTTGAGCCCATGAGTCCACAGAGTTTGGCGTTTGGGTAGTTAACCAAGACGCCGCCTTATCGGCTAAGGTGAAAGGGAATACCCTCAGTTTAATTTGTTCCACACCAACCGTGGGATGGTGGAATGTTGTTAGGACTTGTTCAATCCTACGCATGTGCTGATAAGGTTTTTCATGGTCTAAACCATGAAAAACGGGTAACAAATTAAAATATTTGGGGGATTCGAAATCCCCAATCGGGTCTGCTAGAACAATGCAAGATTTAGGGCTATCGCCAAAGGCTTTAGAAGTCGAGAGAGGAGTCTCTCTTTCTTCACCCATTATATCGTGGGTGTGTGTGAAATTCTTAGATAGGCGTGTGGTATTTATGTCTACGAAAAACAAGCCTGATTATACTAGAATTAAAACTCCTCTGACAAAAGAAACGAGGAGTGGAAGAAGGGAATACCTGATTGCGTCCTTGCTTCGCTTATAAATAGCGTCTTGTTCACGCATGTTCAGTGTATATAACAAGTTAGAACACTGAAAAACTTGAAAATTGAAAATTTGAATCAAACCTGCGGAAATCCGGCAAAATCAGCTGAGGGCGCAGGTGCGCTCAGTTCAAATTCGAGTTCTAGTGTTTTGAGCACGGGTCGCTCTCGGTATGGGCGCAGGTCACGCTCAACTTCCAGTGTTTTGAGCATAGGTGCGCTTGCTTAGGGCGCAGGTGCGGCTCAGGGTTTTCGAATGTCCAGTGTTTTGAGCGCGGGTCGCGCTTCAGGGTTTTCGAGTTTTACGCCTTTTATCTTACTCTAAAAACTTTGAACTTTTTACAATAATTTTCTAAGACGTCTATCAAGTAGCCTGTAAAATTTCAGATCAATCGGAGCTATGAAAGTCCCTCTACTGCCCTGCAAAGTTTGCGAAACAATTTTCGGACACAATACAAACAACTGAATAGTTAACCCATCAAAACAAAGCCAAAAATTTCCAAATTTTTACTAGAGACTCCTGACAGATCCTACTTGTTCTTGTAAAAAATTTAGAGCAATTGGAGTTTTACAACCTCTCCTTATCGGCTGGTGTTCTAGATATTAAGTGTTTGCAACACTGCAGAAATACACTGGAAACACTCTACTATTTAGGAGGTCAAAACAAATAAAAAACTCGTCAAATTTTTACTACAAACTCCTGACTTAGGATAGATACTCCTGTAAAAATTATAGAATTTTTAGAACTCCCTAAGTAACCTTACTCGTCTATTTTTCAAGAACATACGGTGTGAAAACTGAAATGCAGCACTATAAAGATCGTATTTTTTTCACAAGGTAACCCAATTTTGAAAAATCTGAAAATATTCCAGTAAATCAACAACGTATTAAATATTATGTCTGAAAATTTTCATAATTTTCGAAAATTTAGAAATACCTTCACCGTAGTGTTTTTCTCTGTGAATCCGCAGCCCCTATGCCTAAAACAGTGAACAGTTCCGAAAATTCAAGAAATAAGAATGAAAAATTAAAAGGGTGGGTGGGTAGAGAATGGGGAATTGCCCCTTGGATTCAAGCAATTGAATTCTTGTCTTGAACGAGATTAAGATGGCAGTGGCGCCAATTGATAACCGTAAAAATAGTAGAATCATAAATATTAATGTTAACAATACTAATGCGTAATCCTACCGTTCTTACGTTTAAATCAATTCTTCTTATTCTCAAAACATAATCATGCAATATAATGAGTAAGGATTCGTTCCACTCTTAACTGTCTAGACTTAAATTGAATTCAACTAATCAAACCCAAAATGAACAATGGTGAGAGTAATGATTTGATGTGAAATTTCTATACTACCATTCTCAACACAAGAACAATAATAAGAACATGTCATTATGGAATAAGTAATTAACTTTATAAATCTAATAGAACAATAAGAACAAGATACGATTGAATGAATAACAACTACTTATTAATCTAATGAACAATAAAAACAATGATTCAATACTCAAGAAATAAACTAATTAATTAATCTAAAACTAGATCTAGAACTAAGGTTTAATGGCTACTTTTCTTATCCTAACCTAATTTATTTTCTAACCTAACTATCTACCTCCTAACAAAGAGTCAAACTTTTGTTTTTATACTTTCAGATCCTAAAATCGTGCATGGGCTTGGAGCCATGTTTTGGGCCGGAAAATCGGGCCCAAAACCCAATTTCTTTAGTCCAAAATGGGCTCTTCAGCTGCAGTTTGCTTCGACAGATATTTCATCCACTTTTGCTCCACTGATTGGGTCAAGGATTGGACCATTGGAAAGCGCTTTCCGAGCCGGTCGTTTTGACATAATATACTCCCAATTCCAAGGTCTGAGTCCAAAGATACGGCCTTCGGAAGTTCTGCTGACTTGTGCACTATTTCTGCCCGTGTTGACTTTTCAGCTATTGACCGGGCTTTACAAAGGCTTTGTCTCCTTGAATCTTGGCCTTTATTCACAGAACTCCTTAGCAACCGACCTTTGCTCCTTTATCTTGCTAAAGTGGCACATTTCTGCACATAATGGACTTTGAAGCCTGAAATGCATAAAACACGTAATCAGTATTAACTCTTAATTATTACTCACATAATTGGTCTAAAAGTATGATGGTTAAAGGGTTAAAACTACAGTTTTGGGCTCTTATCATCCACGGTGACTAGAATATAAATGAAATCGTGGAAACTAGAAAGGGACGCATTAAATTAATGCCCCATACGTCAAAAATTTCTACCACCATGATTGGATTCAATGGCATCATATTACGCTTCGTGATTCGCCCAAGTTGTTTGCAACGAATGCACGTCTTGCAATGCACTTGGGCATCTTTAAAGAGAGTAAGCCAATAAAACCTACATTGAAGAATTTTAACAGTTGTTTTCGTACCACTAAAATGGCCACCACACTCTTTGTCATGACAGAATGAGAGAACCTCATTATATTCCTATTGGGGAATACAACGACGAATAATTTGATACACGCAATATTTGGAAAGGTAGGGCTCATCCCAGTAGTATAGCTTAACTCTGGCCAAGAACTTCTTACGTTCATATCTTGACCAATCATAAGGAATAACATCATACGCTAAATAATTCACAATGTCAGCATACCATGGTGTATAAAATATAGCATACAGATGCTCATCCAGAAAAGTAGCGTGTCTTTTGCGAGGTTATGGTGTGGACATTCTATAAGTAGATCGGTGAAACTATTATAAGCCTCTGAAAATGATTCATGAGGATTCAGTCAAAAGAAATAAACTTGGAAAGTATTTCATCGGTCTTCAGTGGTGGGTAAAAATGTTCTATAAATAGTTGAACAAGTTTAGGCCACAAGTCCACAGAATTTGGCGCTTGGGCAGTTACATAAGACGCCGCCTTATCGGCTAAAGTGAAGGGAAATACCTTTAGTTTAATTTGTTCAGCACCGACCATAGGATGGTGGAATGTAGTAAGGACTTGGTCAATCCTACGCATGTGCTGATAAGGCTTTTCATGGTCTAACCCATGAAAAACGGGTTACAAATTAAATTTTTTTGGGGATTCGGAAATCCCCCACTGGGTCTAATAGAACGATGCAAAATTTAGGGCTATTGTTCAAGGTTTTGTAAAAGTCAGAGAGAGATTTGATAAGAGCCCAAAACTGTAGTTTTAACCCTTTAACAGTCATACTTTTAGACCAATTATGTGAGTAATAATTAAGAGTTAACACTGATTACGTGTTTTTATGCATTTCAGGCTTCAAAGTCCATTATGTGTAGAAATGTGCCACTTTAGCGAGATAAAGGAGCAAAGGTCGGTTACTAAGGAGTTCCGTGATTGAAGGCCAAGTTTCGAGAAGACAAAGCCTTTCTAAAAGCCCGGTCAAAAGCTGAAAAGTCGACGCGGGCAGAAACAGCACACAAAGTCAGCAGAACTTCCGAAAGACATATCTTTGGACTCAGACCTCGGAATGGGGCCTACCTTATGTCAAAACGACCGACTCAGAAATAGCTTTCCAATGGTCTAAGGCTTGACCCAATCAGAGAAGCAGAAGTGGATGGAAAGTCTGTTGAAGCCAACTGCAGCTGAAAAGGCCTTTCTGGACTGAAAGAATTGGGTTTTGGGCCTGAGAATCTGGCCCAAAACATGGCTCCAAGCCCATGCACGATTTTTGGATCTGAAAGTATAAAAACAAAAGCTTAATTCTTTGTTAAGTGTAGATTTTTAGGTTACAAAATAAAAGTAGCTTAGAATAGAAAGTAGCCATTAAAATAGCTTCTAGATCTAGTTTTATTTAATTGTTTTTGATTAAGTGTAGTTTCAAATCCAATTATTGTATTAGATTAAACCTTGGAATCTTGTTCTTCATTTTGATTAGGTCAATAAAGTAGTATTTCTATCAACTTCGATTTTTGTCATTTCCATTTCTAGATCCAATTTCAATTCCTGTCCTTATTGCATTTTAGTCATTAAATTAGATTTCATTATTGTTTAATTAAGTAAATTTCAACTCTTTATATCATGTTTAGTTTAAATTCAATCGGAAATGATTGCGTAATGATTCTCAGCTAAACCTCCATTTGAGGGGGTTGAGAAGCCTTGATGAAAGCTTGATTCCGATTAACGTAGATTCGTCGTAATTTCCTTTCCACTCTAGAAACGCGTTTAGTTCACCATGAGAATGGGTTTAATCGCTCACATGCTAGTTATTAATTGGTAGAAATGCCATGTGTAATTAGGGATTAGGAATAACCAATTGTTCTCGCGGCGATTCAATTCGGATTACGATGATTTGTAGTTAATAGGATTAAGTCGAGTTAAGGTGGAATCCATTACCCTCTAACTCCTTATCATCGAATCAACGTAGCATTCCCTTAGTTATTCCCATCGTCGACTAGTTGCATTTCGTGGGTAGTTGCATCGTAGTCTAGTTGCCTTTTTCGTAAATCTCTCATTAGACTTTAAGTTTAGATTACTTACACGTGAGAACACAGCATGCGGAAGGACTAGGAGTGGAACGAATCACTCTACTCCACTATATCTCATAGGATTGAGAGTAGAATCTTTGATAAACATAGGCACATAAGATAGTTTTAGTTTACTTACGTTTTGAGTTTCATCGTTCATTTCGTAGGTAAACTATCAATCATATCTTTTATCAAATGGCGCCGCTGCCATATTAGTTTCACTTTCGTATTATTTTCGTAGTGTTAGTACTGTTCTTAAAGTCCCATTTCACCCACCCACCCATGTTTGATTCGTACTGTGGTTGTCCATTTCAGAGTTGAAAATTCCGGGTCAGAAATTACATTACCAAGCTCTTCCTTGAGCGACCATTCTAAACTCATCGGACCTCGGCGCGACCAGCCCTTAAACTCTGGAATTTAAGATACACCGAAAGACTTCACTTTAGCAAATTTTTGTTTTGATTTTGATTCGGTTTGATTCGAACTTTGATCTTTCATATTTTTCAGTGTTCTAACTCTCATTATATACGAATCGAACACGTAAACAAGACGCTATTCATAAGCGAAGCAAGGACGCAATCAGGTATTCCTTTCTTCCACACCTCGCCTCTCTCTGTTAGAGGTTTATACTAGTATATCAGAATTGTTTGGAGTGTTGATGTGTTTAGCTAAGTTTGGTTTTAGCCTTGTATGAACACCTAGATTACAAACAAGTCTATCTAGTATACCACCCACTACACCTCTAGCTACTATTTCACACACATCAACCTGATGCTGCTCGACGAAGAGGAGGCCTCTCGACTTCTACAAAGCCTTGGCGATAGCCCCAAATCTTGCATCGTTCTAAGCGGACCCGATTGGGGATTTCCGAATCCCCCAAATATTTTTAATTTGTTACCCGTTTTTCATGGATTAGACCATGAAAAACCTTATCGTGGGGATTGAACAAGTCCTAAAACTTGTTCAACAAATTAAATTAAAGGTGGTTTTTCATGGAACATTTTTATCCAACCATTTTATCCACCCCTAAAGATGGATGAGATGCTTTCCAAGATTTATTTCTTTCGACAAAATCCTCATGAAACATTTTCAGAGGCTTGGAATCATTTCACCGATCTCCTTATAGAGTGTCCACATCATAACTTAGCGAAAGACACGTTAGTTCGTGCCTTTTTCAAAGGACTTCTACACCACCATAAAGAAGTCCTTGACATAATGAATGGGGGCAGTTTCTTAAGCGAAGGAGCCTCGGAGGCTTAAAAATTTTTAGAGGACCAAACTAAGTGAAATAACAACTGGGGGGGTAGTGACGATATCCACCGCTCCGCTAGTTCCTTTAATACAGTTAAGGCCGCCGGTATGTTTGAAATTAAACACGATCCTAAGCTAAAAACTCTAATCGAATCACTCACTAAAAAGGTAGAGCCCATTTCGGTTCAACAAAATCCTATTCCCGTCATGAATGTAAATTCAAATCCATGTAGTTTCTGTTGGAGCCTTGAGCATCCCGACTCCCACTGTCCTATAGCCTATGAACAGGCTTGTTCGATTAATAGTGAACCTAACGCCCCTTGGAGACAAAATCCTAACTTCGGTTGGAGAAATAACCAAAACGTCACACCTCAAGGGTACAATAATCAATATGTTAGGCCTACACACAGCTTTAACCAAGCCCCACTACGACAAGGACAGGGTCAGGGGAATTTTAATAATTATAACAACCAAGTGCAACCTCGACAAGGTCAAGCACAAAGTCAAGGTAGTTATAATAATTATAATGCTAATAGAGGTATCGTTCCGGTAAATAATAACTATCAAAATGCACCCATAAATAATTCACGTGAACTAGTTCCAGTCACACCACCCGTGACTACTACACCCACACAACCGGATCGTCTTGACACCTTCATACAAGTGAGCCAAAAACTTTTCCAAACCATGGCTCAATCTAACCAACAACTTCTACAATCAGTTAATAATTTAACCAAACAGTTGGCTCAAGATAAAGCCCAACCCAAAGGTGTGTTGCCAGGTCATGAAATACCTAATCCTAAAACAACAAATACAGCCTTTGAGGTAACCGATAATACTAGTAGTGAATATGAAAATGTAGGTGAGCTAAAGGCCATCACCACTCTCCGTTCTGGCAGAGTGGTTGATAACAAAGTAACTATGCCTATAGTTACCCCACCAGTAGCCCTTACACCTACTATATTACTAGATACCGAAATAGAAACTGAAGAGCCTACCACTGTAGAGGTACCAGTTACAACAAAACCTAAGAAACAGGAAGCCACGGTTAAACATCCAGGTAATACCATTGCTAAATATAAACAGAAACCACCGTTTCCACAAAAATTAGCCATGTTAACTAAGGATACAAATTATGAGGAGATTAGGGATGTTTTCAAGAATCTAACTATAAACCTTCCCTTCCTCGAAGCTATAAAAAAGCTACCACACCATGCTAAGTTTCTTAAGGAATTGTGTACTACTAGGCGTAAGACCAATATACCAAAAGACGCCTTTTTAACAGAACAATTCCCAACTCTATCTGAACATAATGGAATTGTTAAGTACAAGGACCCTAGTCGTCCAACTATACAATGCACCTTAGGAGATTCTTATACGACGACCGCGTTATTAGACTTGGGGGCTAGTGTAAACTTACTCCCATTTTATTTGTATAGACAAATAGGTCTAGACGAGATGCAACCCACTAGAATGACGTTGCAATTAGCTGATCGGTCTATTAAGTATCTTAAGGGTGTCGTCGAAAATGTTCTGGTAAAAATTCAGGATTTTTACTATCCGGCTGATTTTGTCATCCTCGACCGTAAGTCGTTAATGACTCTGTCCGATCATCTTAGGGCGACCTTTTACTCGCAACTGCCAATGCGCTCATTAATTGCGCGATGGTTCAATGTCCATGTCTTTTGGCCATCTTGCTTGTTGAAGTCAATGTTTTTAAAACAAAGACCACGGTTACCCGATTCGCCTATGGATGGAGAGGTTAGCATGATCCAGAGGCGTTGCTTTCGAGATTATTTCAACAACACGCTCCCGATAATCATATGCCCAAATTTCTTTCCTTTGGAAGTTCAGACTCCAACATTTCCATCCCTACACTAGTCGATACACATATTACGGATGAGGATGAGATAGATGACTTTCTCAAAGATGTAGAGGACTATCATAGTAACGAGGATATGACCAATCTAGATGAGCAATTTGATGAGTTTCTTCGAGCAGGTGATGAATCACCCTATCAAGAACTACTTTGCACAACATCCACCTCGATTCCCCTCCTCCCACCCTTTCAAAGGAATCCCGAGTTTGCACTCGACCCTTTTGTTTCTCCCGTGCTCCATAATTTTTTAAATCCACCTAGTAAACAACTACTTCAGAAGGACAAACCATTTGACACCTTCATTTTCAAAATTGAGACAGTCCCTACACACACAATGAATGAGTTTTGTGCTAAAACCACATCCTCATTGTTTACAGGCTGTCTTTCTACAACTTATCCATATCCACCATATTCTCCACAACCATTCACTTTTCCACACTTATTTACTAGAACACCCACTCATTCAAAAATGAAAAATAAGGTGCATGATAGGTTACATAATATGGTTATCCGACTTCGCTTTCATTTCACTAGGTTGAGTCATAGGAAATCTTGGTGCTTGATTGTGTTTGGATATGTTTTCTGTGATATTTATTTATAGAATGATCCACAATTATTTCGGTTGTTGATATATGATAAACTGCATGTTCATACATACGTCTAGATAAAGTCTCGAGTATCTGACTATAAACGACTCAACTTTTGTGTTTGGTGCATTTCCTTTCATTTCCATATATTGGAGAGTGCACCATTAAGGTAATCGGGCCCTCCCTATGGAGTGTGTGGCTGTAAGTACCGGAGCCTAAGTCCACGTTTAAACATAATTCACGTTTTCCACTCTTGCATGTTTTCTCGGATTTTTGAGTCATGTTTTTCTATGGGGTGAATTATGTCCTTCTTGTTTATTGTTTTCTTTTTAAAATTAAAAATAAATATATATATTAAAGAATAAACATAGTAATATAGGAAGTCTAGGGAATCTGACTTTAAAAGACCCACTGCTAAAAACAAATTTTCTAAGCTTCGTTGTAAAAAAATTTGTTTGGGGGTGGGGTGTTAAATATTCGCATTACTAAATATTTATGTCCCATTAGAGTTGCTTTAGGCCGTTTATTGTATTATGATTCGGGTTGACATAATCCATGAATTTAGAGTTCAATTGTTAAGCATAACGTCACGCCATGCACGACTTCGAGGGTTTTCCACTATCTTATATGTCATCCACGGTCGGAATAGAGTGTTTTATGGATCATTGGATTGGAAATTCTCTCCAGATCATTTCCATATCTCATTCGCAAAAATCGGACCGGTAACGAAGCGGCAATTTTGATTTGAAGTTTCGCAAAAAATCGGAAAAAAATCACAAATTTCGATTTTGGGCTTGGGCCCAACCCGCGCCCACCGACAGCGCGACCGCGCCCTTACCTTAGCCAACAGTCGCGATCTTCTTCCTCCATTCCACCATTAATGCCCAAAAGCTTGAAACAAATAAAAATAAAATAAAATAAAAAAATAAAAAGAAAACCTAAATTAACCCACGCCCCCAATTCAAATCGATTTCTAATCTAACCTAAAAGCTTCCCACCACCACAACCACCACCGATTTCCATCACTAAAAACCACCGAGAATTCAAAATTTTGGTGATGCCGCGCCACCACTCCACCACCACTCCACCACCACCACTAGTTGCTTCAACCGGTCTATTAAAATCCCACCACCACATCACATTTAAACCCCCACTACATTCCAAACTTCCAATGGCTCAACAACGCCGAATTTTACCGGAGCAAGCTTTTACTGCCGACCACTTCGCGGATTCTCTACGGTGATTTAGATGATCGGTCGAGATCGAGTAGCTTGTGGTACTTCGACCGGAAGCCTATTACCACGAGGATTTAGTCCGGCGGTTCTACGATCTGAGGGAGTTGGAAGGGACGAGGATTTTGTAGTTGTGGCGCAAGAGGCGGAAGGAAGTGACGATGGTTGTTGGTGAGATTCTAGGCATTCCGCCTAGAATCCATCTGATGTCACCCTGCAGGAGTCCCAACATAATGGGGTAGAGCCATTGATGCGAGAGACGCTTATTGAGGCGACTACAATGCGAGATCGCGTTGTGTTCGGCGAACTTCCCTTAGGACCAACCACCGGTGGCTACAGCTCAGTGGATTAGTCGGAACGTCCAGGGGAAGGGGAAGGTCAGCGACATCGGCCTGAACTGCCTCCACATCTTATGGATACTCCAAGAGCGGAAGTATGACTTCTGCATCTTAGAGTTTTTACTGAGCATGATTGGGGGAGTAGGGAAGTCTGTTGCCCCTCTCCCTGTGTTGATAACAAAGATCATGCTGAAGTTGAGAGCAGCTCAGGCGACTGATCGGACATACATCAACCTTCACCGTAACCCTCGCATCTATAAGGAGTGTGTCCAACGGGTTTGGAGATTGGCTGAGGATAGAGAAGAAGAAGAAGAGGATGGTGGAGCTAAGAATGAAGAGGAGGCTGGGGGAAATTAGGATGCCTCGGAGGATGAGGAAGACTTGACGTGTTTTGATGAGGATGCCTTGGAGAGGTGCTGGTCAGATACAGAACGCATGGCTGTGATCTATCGTGGCATGCGTTCGCTCAACACTATCTGTGAAGACCTCCGGACTCGACAGGCAATGATGCATCATAACTTCGAGCTCCGTACCCAGAGAGAGGATGAGAGGTGGGAACAGATGAGGGCCGAGCTAGAAGCTCAGCGCCAGTTCCGGGATGAGATGCTGACACGATTCCCACCTCACGGGGACTCTCCTTCTGAGGATACACCCTCGAGACACGAGCTCCGTCACCGAAAGACGAATGGTGCTGGTCCATCAGGAGCTCAGGAGCAGTCTCCAGAGCGTGTGCCTTCCGCCACCAGTTCCGGAGTAGCTAGGGATAGTATAGTTTGATGTTAAATGTCTTATTTGTAGTTTCATTATTGTTATTTATTTTAATACAAGTTTTATTTCCGTAATTTGAATTTTGTAGTGAAATGTACTTCGAATGAAAATTTTAATATAATGGGTTATTTTCATTATGCGTGGTTGTTTAACTTCCCAACTTGTTTGGGGGTGGTTTTATCTATTCCAGCATGATTTTTATATAACCCTCGTGTTAGAATTTATCGTCAAGGTGAAAATATGGCTGTTTAGGCATATATATGAATAAATATCATGGTAGGATGAAATCTAGATTAAATAGGTACATTCTATCATAAAATCAACCTAAAAGATACTGGGTTTGAATTAGAATCAAGAAAATGAGTTGTTTCCGTTTTCGGGTTTGGAAATTTTAGAATTTCCGGAAACTGCCGTAATTAGTTTTGGCAACTTCCCGATCCATTTTAGCAACTTAAAACCTATATAAACTTGATACAATCTACACTCACAACTCACACTCCACCTAAACTCTATCACTCACCTTTCACTCCCCGCGATTCTCGTTTTTTTGGCTCATTTTCCGAAGTTTACGCAACTCCGAAAGCTCAGCGCTCGTATATTTTTTCTGATTTTTTTCGTCGAGGCCAAGCCTCTAGCTGAGCGTGACCCGCGCTCAAACACTGGAAATTCCAATTTCTTCAGAGCCTTCAGCCTCTATCGAGCGCACTCGGCATACGACTTCCGTGGACCGTGAAATTTCCGGTTTTAGCGTAGTATCCGGATCATTCGCAGCTATTCCAAAGCGTAATTTTTAGATGACATCTCCAACATTGATACCGGAACAGTCTTTCGAAGATTTGTTCCAAAGCACTACTTATGGTGCTTGGTTTCGCGAAGCGATCACATTCGTTGGTTGGGAGCCGCTTATGGTAAGACCTAATGCACTTTATTCTCCAACTCTAGCATCTTATTTTTACGATAACTGCATTTTCTTCAAAGACCAGATGGAGAACAAGTGTTCTCCATCAACATTGATAATGAACCAATGGAAATTACCAGGTTCTTGCTAGCATTTGTTCTTGGACTAGCTATGCCCGCTGAAATACAAGACCCATGGTGCTATTGGGTAGATAATATGTATGTCTACACTTACGAGTTTTTGCATGAGTCATATGGCGCGGGCATTTTCCGTATCGAGGACCAAGGGGAATATAATATCGCCTTTGGTAGCCGGTCCATGAACATAGGAACTGTTATGTTTTGGATCATGCTAAACATTTTAGGGGAATGGCGTTTTTCTTCTGTGAATTATGCCACTTGCAGCGTCTTCCTTCCTTTAGCCACGGGACGTATGTGTCATGACCTTCCCCGAACCTTGATGTCTAGTTTAGCTCGATCCCATAGCATGAGGCATAAGTACCTTCTTATGCCTGTTCTAGTTTCTCGTATTATGCTATGTTTCTTTCCTGTTTTTTGTACACGCTTCCGCGGATTGGATTACGGTTAATCGCATGCGACACACCAATAGTATTATTCGATCTTTCCGTGCAATGACTTGGCAAGGGTGGAGGATACAACCTCATCTGGTTGCACCCTACACCCCGTCAGACCAAGTGGCTCTTAATAGGTTAGCAATAATAGATGATAAATGGAGGGAAGCCTGGCAAATTATCATGGCATGGCAGGACGCGAAGGAACCTCACTTCTTTATGGAAGAAGAGAATGAGGAAGATGACGAGTAATGCGGGGGATAAGGTAAGTTTCATTCTAGTTAGTGTCTGCTTATGTCCCAAGCAATTTCATTCTTGTTAACCCCATAATGGGTAGAACTCGTATAGAGTTGTGTCAGTTTTTATTTCCTATATTAGTACGTTCTAACCTTGTTTTACAGATGTTCCTGAATTTCACGCGCTTCAATGGTATTTTTCCTACCCTCTTTATTTAATTGCTTTGAGGACAAAGCATGCTTTTTGTTTGGGGGCATAGAAACACGTGTAATTAAGGCATCTGTTAGGATATAGATATGTATAATATGCATTTGTTTCTAGTTAAAATTACAAAAATTCAAAAATATAAATAAATAAGTTCATGCTATACACTTAGGAATAGTGGTATTGTTTTCCTTCTCTATGCTCTTAACAATCTAGAAGTCTCACGTAGCTTTTGCATTAGAATAATTGTTAGAAACTTAGGTTAATATGTAGGTAATAATCTTTGCATCTATCTATAAATATATTACATGAGTATCTATGATTGTTAGCAGTAAGTTTCTGAAATCTAGGCTAGAGTACTTATTCTACAAATCCTGTGAGAATATAGCCTAAAGCCTTATATGAAATAAAACATTTGAGAAATGACACAAGGGAGAAGTAAAATCCGGATAGAGATATCACATGTCCACTTGCTTGATCACTATGCCATATCCTAAGCGAGAATTTAGGCCCTCTTTGGATCGATATAGCCAGAAATTCAAACCTATGAATTATTTTTCGCTAGTCGCCCCTCTGAGCCTTTCTTTAGCCTTCCATAAACCACAAATCCTTTACCCTGTTACAAAAACAAAACAAAATAAAAAAAAATCAACCAACCCAATTTAGAATAAGTCTGAGAATAGAATGAGGAAGAAAGAAGAAGAGAAAAACCTGTGTAAACAAAAGTTAGTTAATTGCTTCAGAAAATAAAGAAAAGAAGTTTCCATCAAAGGAAAAGAAAAATAGAAATAGAAATAAATAAAAACTCCAAAAATAGAATAAAAGGGAGTCAAAAGCCAAAAAAAAAAAAAAAAAAAAAAAGAAAAAGAAAAATAAAAATATGGCTAAGGATGGAAACAAAGTGTAGAAGCAAAAGAAAATAACAAGGTTTTCTCTAGTTACATAATATGAAGACTCTATTATCTCAGACTTGTCCTTTTTGAATATCCATTTCCTTCCTTCTTAAACCATCTCCTAATCCCCGTAACACCTAATAAAGACCTCTAGCTCAATTAGGAATAGGGTAGTGTGATAGTAAGTGGCAGATGTGTTTGATCGACTCGCTTTTTCTTGTTGTCATTGAGATTGTAAGGTAAAGTGTGCTGCCCACCGCACAATCGGAGTAAATGAACTTGAGTGGAAAAATCAGAGTGTTGTATCTTGACTATTATTGTGAGAACCTACTTATGGACGCTATTCCGAGTTTCAGAAACGGACCTGCTAGACAATTCATAGTATTACTCATTGTATATATGTTTATTATAGATGATTGATTATTATGCATATATTAGCTTAGGTTTTTGACTTGGTTATTCTTGTTCATAGCTAGTGAGATGTATAGATAGTTTGGAGCATGAATAAGGAAACAATAGTTTTATTTCTTAGTCGTTGTAGTATAGATGAAGTTTGTGAGTACCTTCACTGAAAAACTCTCACGAGGCTATAACTCGTCCACTAGGGAATTCCTAGTGGTTTAAGGCCTTGTTGCATATGGTCAATGCAATCGCTCGATTAAAACGAAAGTAGATAGAACTCCATTTTTGGTCACTTATGTTAATTTCTCATCTTTGCTTGAGGACAAGCAAAATGCTGTTTGGGGGTGGTTTGATAAGAGCCCAAAACTATAGTTTTAACCCTTTAACAGTCATACTTTTAGACCAATTATGTGAGTAATAATTAAGAGTTAACACTGATTACGTGTTTTTATGCATTTCAGGCTTCAAAGTCCATTATGTGCAGAAATGTGCCACTTTAGTGAGATAAAGGAGCAAAGGTCGGTTACTAAGGAGTTCCGTGATTGAAGGCCAAGTTTCGAGAAGACAAAGCCTTTCTAAAAGCCCGGTCAAAAGCTGAAAAGTCGACGCAGGCAGAAACAGCACACAAAGTCAGCAGAACTTCCGAAGGACATATCTTTGGACTCAGACCTCGGAATGGGTCCTACCTTATGTCAAAGCGACCGGCTCGGAAAGAGCTCTCCAATGGTCTAAGCCTTGACCTAATCAGAGGAGCAAAAGTGGATGGAAATTCTATTGAAGCCAACTGCAGCTGAATAGGCCTTTCTGGACTGAAAGAATTGGGTTTTGGGCCTGATTCTCTGGCCCAAAACATGGCTCCAAGCCCATGCACGATTTTTGGATCTGAAAGTATAAAAACAAAAGCTTAATTCTTTGTTAAGGGTAGATTTTTAGGTTAGAAAATAAAAGTAGCTTAGAATAGAAAGTAGTCATTAAAATAGCTTCTAGATCTAGTTTTATTTAATTGTTTTTGATTAAGTGTAGTTTCAAATCCAATTATTGTATTAGATTAAACCTTGGAATCTTGTTCTTCATTTTGATTAGGTCAATAAAGTAGTATTTCTATCAACTTCGATTTTTGTCATTTCCATTTCTAGATCCAATTTCAATTCCTGTCCTTATTGCATTTTAGTCATTAAATTAGATTTCATTATTGTTTAATTAAGTAAATTGCAAATCTTTATATCATGTTTAATTTAAATTCAATCGGAAATGATTGCGTAATGATTCTCGGCTAAACCTCCATTAGAGGGGGTTGAGAAGCCTTGATGAAAGCTTGATTCCGATTAACGTAGATTCGTCGTAATTTCCTTTCCACTCTAGAAACGTTTAGTTCACCATGAGAATGGGTTTAATCGTTTACATGCTAGTTATTAATTGGTAGAAATGCCATGTGTAATTAGGGATTAGGAAGAACCAATTGTTCTCTGGGCATTCAATTCGGATTACGACGATTTGTAGTTAATAGGATTAAGTCGAGTTAAGGTGGAATCAATTCCCCTCTAACTCCTTATCATCGAATCAACGTAGCATTCCCTTAGTTATTCCCATCGTCGATTAGTTGCATTTGGTGGGTAGTTGCATCATAGTCTAGTTGCCTTTTTCGTAAATCTCTCATTAGACTTTAAGTTTAGATTACTTACACGTGAGAACACAGCATGCGGAAGGACTAGGAGTGGAATGAATCACTCTACTCCACTATATCTCATAGGATTGAGAGTAGAATCTTTGATAAACATAGGCACATAAAATAGTTTTAGTTTACTTACGTTTTGAGTTTCATCGTTCATTTCATAGGTAAACTATCAATCATATATTTTATCATAGACTCTCTTTCTTCAGCCATTACTTCAGGTGGTGTGTGTGGTATATTAGTTAGAGGTGTAGTGAGTGGTATACTAGAAAGGCGTGTTTGTTGACGTTGCTGGTTGATTACGTTAGGCATTTTTCTTCAGCCTGAACTTAATCTTATGCACGGCTAAGCCAATCTTAACAAACACAACAATACTCCAAACAATCCTGATATGCTAGTATGAACCTCTAACAGGAGATGCGAGGTGTGGAAGAAAAGAGTACTTGAATGCCTCCTTGCTTCGCTTATAAATGGCGTCTTGTTTACTCGTGCCCAGTGTGTATAACAAGTTAAAACACTGAAAACTATGAAGAAATGGAAATTTGAAACAAACCTGTGGAAACCAGGCAGTTTTAGCAGAGGGCGCAGGTAGCACTCAGAATAGGCCTAAGTAAGGCGCAGGTAGCGCTCTGGTTCGAGCTGGAGTTCCAGGCTCTTGGGCGCAGGTCCCGCTCCATTTTAGCCTTGGTGGGGCACAGGTAGCACTCAGGAAAAACCTCGTGGTCCAGGCGCTTCAGCGCGGGATGCGCTTGTGTTTTCCCTTGGCAAGGCGCGAGTCGCGCTCAACCAAAGAGTGGAGTTCTAGGCGCTTGGGCACGGGGCTCGCTCCAATTATGCCTACCCAGGGCGCGGGTCGCGCTCTGTGTAATTTTTCGAGGAAAATTTTTAGTGCTGAAATGGACAACCACAGTGAGAATCAAACAAGGGTGGGTGGTTTTTGGGAATTTGGAAAATTAACAATTCTAAAGAAAACAATGATAAAGGCAACTAAGATGGCAGCGACGCCATTTGATAATCGTATAATGATAGTTTTACTACTGAATAAAGCAATGAAACTCTAAACGCAAGTAAAACTAAAAACTGAACTTGTACTAGACTTATCAAAGATTTCTACTCTCGATACTATTGAAGTAGAGTTGGAATAGAAGATTCGTTCCATTCCTAGTTCTTTAGCATTCAAGTTTCCTACGACTATCAATCCTACCAAAGTCAATGAGAGAATTACAAATTATACTACGAAATGCTATGTAATACAAAGGTTGAATCTAGAATAAGAATTAGGTGGGAACTGAATCCACCTTGAATCCAACTTGAGAAACTAGCATAGATTGTTGTAATCCAATTCTTACGTTCTTACGGTAAGAATTGGTCGTTCTAATCCCTAATTATACATGGTATCTCTACCAATTCATAATTATCATGTGAGGACGTCCATCCATTGTCATGGCGAATCAACGACCTTCTAGAGTGGAATAGACTCTTACAACTATTCTAAGCTAACGAAATCAAGTTTTCATCAAGGCTTCATCAAACCCCTTTAATGGAGGTTTAGCCTCGATTCATCAAACTATCATTTCCAAATGAAATTGATTAAGGCATAATATAAAAATTATAACTTTATTAAATTTAACTAAACAATAATTGAAATCTAAATTAACAACTAAGAAATCATTAAATAACAATAATCGAAATTAATCTAAACAATCATTAAATAACAAGATCGAATTTAACAAGAACTAACTATTTTATTTATCTAATGAATGATATTCAATGATTCAAATAACTAATCTAAAACAAGGAATAAAACTAATTAATGGAATGGAAACTAATTAATTAAATCCAAAAACTAGATCTAGAACTAAACTTTTTAATGGCTACTCTAATGGCTACCTTCTAACCTAAACTAATTGATTCTTAAGAGATAAGTCTTGTGTGTGGAAATAGAGGAGACAAGATCCACATTTTCGTGCATGGGCTGAGGGTCCATGTTTTGGGCCGGAAAATCGAGCCCAAAGCCCAATTTCTTCAGTCCACATGGCCCTTTTCAGCTGGCTTTGACTTTAACAGACTTTTTGTCCACTTTTGCTCTTCTGATTTGTTCATAAGTTAGGCTATTCGAAAGCTCTTTCCGAGCCGGCCGTTTTGACATAAGGTACGCCCAATTCTGAGGCCTGAGTCCAAAGATACGATCTTCGGAAGTTCTTCTGACTTTTATGTGCTGCTTCTACCTGTCTTTGCCTTTAATCCCAAAACTTCTTAGCAACCAACCCTTTGCTCCTTTCTATCGCCAAAGTGGCACATTTTTGCACATAATTGACTTCAATGCCTGAAATATATAAAAGCATGTAATTAGCATTAACTATTATTTATTACTCGCATAATTGGTCTAAAAGTATTATTGTTAAGGGGTTAAAACTATAGTTTTTGGGCTCTTATCAAACCACCCCCAAATAGCATTTTGCTTGTCCTCAAGCAAATATGAGAAATTAGCATAAGTGACCAAAAATGGAGTTCTAACTAATCTCGTTTCGCAAGTGCGATTGAATTGACCATATACAACAAGGCCTTAAACCACTGGGAATTCCCTAGTGAACGAGTTATAGCCTCGTGAGAGTTTTCCAGTGAAGGTATTCACAAACTTTATCTATACTACAACAACTCAAAAAATAAAACTATTGTTTCCTTATCTATGTCTTAATTATCTATACATCTCACTTGCAATGAATACAGAATAATCAAGTCGAAACTTAAGCTAATATATGTATAATAATGAATCATCTACGAATAAACATATATACAATAAGTAATACTATGAGATGAACTAGCAGGTCCGTTTCTGAAAACTCGAAATAGCGTCCTTAAGTAGGTCCTCATATAAATGTCAAGACAAAAACCACTCTAATTTTTCCGCTCAAGTTTAAGCTACTCCTCCAAAGGCAGTGGGCACACTTTACCTTACCATCTCAATGACACACAAGAAAGCCGGAGTCGATCAAACACATCTGCCACTTACTATCACACTAACCTATTCCTAATTGAGCTAGAGGTCTTTATTAGGTGTTGTGGGGATTAGGAGATGGTTTAAGAAGGAAGGAAATGGATATTCAAAGAGGACAAGTCTGAGATAACAGAGTCTTCATATTATGTAACTGGAGAAAATTACTTTATTCTTTACTTTTGCTTCTACACTTTGTTTCCATCCTTAGCCATATTTTTTTTTTTTTTTTCTTTGGCTTTTGACTCCTTGATTCTATTTTTGGAGTTCTAACTCTTTATTTCCTTTTATTTATTTTTTTATTTTTTTATTTGGATTGAAACTTACTTTTTTCTTCTAAAGCGACTAACGAATTCTTGATTTCAAAGGTTCTTCTCTTTTCTATTCTTCATCTCTATTCTCAGACTTATTTAAAGAATTGGGTAGGTTGATTTTTTATTTTGTTTTGTTTTGTAACAGGGTAAAGGATTTGTGGCTTATGAAAGGCTCAGAGGGGCGACTAGTGGAATATAATTCATAGGGTTTAATTTCTGGCTATATCGATCCAAAGAGGGCCTAAATTCTCGCTTAGGATATGGTATAGCAGTAATCAAGCAAGTGGACGTGTGATTTCTTTATCCAGATTTTACTTCTCCCTTGTGTCATTTCCAACTGTTCACTCATATAAGGCTTTAGGCTATATTCTCACAGGATTTGTAGAATAAGTTCTCTAGCCTAGATTTCAGAAACTTACTGCCAACAATCATACATACTCATATAACATATCTATAGATAGATGCGAGGATTATTACCTACATGTTAGCCTAAGTTTCTAAAAACTATTCTAATGTAAAAGCTACGTGAGACTTCTAGATTATTGAGAGTATAGAGAAAGAAAACAATACCAATATTCCTAAGTGTATAACATACTTTTTATTTATATTTTTAAAATTTTTGAATTTTTGAACTAGAAAACAAGTGCATATTATACATATCTATATCCTAACAAATGCCTTAATTACACGTGTTTCTATGCCCCCAAATAAAAAGCATGCTTTGTCCTCAAAGTATTTAAATACCTAGGGTAGAGAAATACCATTGAAACGCGTGAAATTCTGGAGCATCTGCAAAATAAGGTTAAACATACTAATATAGAAAAGAAAAACTGACGTAACTCTATAAGAGTTCCACCAGTTATGGGGTTAATGAGAAATAGATTGCTTGGGACATTAGTAGACACTAACTGAAATAAAAACCAACCTTAACTCCCATTTAAGCATTTTCCTCATTTCCCTCTCCAAATAGAGGAGGTTCCTTCGCATCCGCCACCATGATAACTTGCCAAGCCCGCCACCGTGTGTCGTCAACTTGTGCTAACCTGTCTAGTGTTACTATGTCTGATGTGGTGTAAGGAGCAACCAAACAAGGTTGCACCTGCCATCCCGGCCAAGTCATTACTCGAAATGAGCAAACCACCCAATTGGTGGGTCTCATGACTTCAACCCTTTTCCAATCCATGAATTGGGTTCAAAATTCAGGTAGACAACTGAGCATGATGCGGCAAACCAAAATAGGCATAAGAAGATACTTATGTTGCATGCTTTGGGATCTCTTAAGACTAGCCACTAATACTCGGGGAATGTCATATCGGCGACGTCCCTCCGCTAAAGCAAGGAAAACGTCACCAACGGTACTATTTGCAGAGCTAAACTGCGAATCCCCTAAAATATTCATCAGGATGAATAACATAGTGGTGCCTACATTTAGGGACAGCCTACCAAGGGCTATGTTGTAACGCCCTTGGTCCATTATACGAAATACCCCTCCACCATAATACTCATGGAAATATGTATAGTCATAGAGGTATACATTGTCGGTCCTATATCCCCACGTGTGAATAGGATCAGGTATAAGTATTCCCGAAACTAATGCTACTACATACTTATTGAATTCTAGTGGTGTGTCATCGACCGTGACAGAGAATTCTTGTTCTCCATCTTGGTTACAATAGAACTTAACATTATTGTAAAAAAAATTCAGTAAGCTTACGTGAATACGAGTCGTCTTCACTTACCAGAAGATGTCTCCATCCGAACTGCATGATCCTTTCGCGGAACCAATGACCATAAGTCTCGCTCCCTAACAAGTGTTCGAAAGACTGCTCCGGTATTACTATAAGAGAAGTCATCACAAAACTATTGTTTAGAACAACTGCAACAATCCTGGAACAACCCACAGAATATTTGAATTTTTCTTAACCACAGGGTTATGGGCGCGGGGTGCGCTCCACCTATGCCTGGATAGGGCGCGAGGTGCGCCTTGGTGATTTTTGAGTTCTAAGCACTTGGGCATAGGGTGCGCTCATTTTCGTGCCAGGGATGGGCGCAAGTCGCGCTCAGGATGAAAACTGGAATTCTAGTGTTGTGGGCGCAGGTCGCGCTCAGCTCAATGCTTAGTAGGGCTCGGGTCGCGCTCTGATGAAATTCTGTTAGAGAGTGTCCGAGCTGCTGATAGTGCTAAAATAGATAAGAAGATGGGAATCGTGGAAGTGAAAGGTGAGAGATGAAAGTGAGGTGTAGTGTGGGTTGTGAGTGTAGAATGAATAAAGTTTTTATAGGTTTTAAGTTGCTAAACCGAATCGGGAAGTTACCAAAAAGTTTTAAGGCAATTGCCGGAAACAAAAAATTTCCAAACCCGAAAACGGAAACAACCCATATTCTCTATTCCAAAACAAACCTAATATCTTTTAGGTTGAATTTAGGATAGATACTGCCTAATTCATCGAGATTTCATCCTATCACAATATCTATTCATAGTGATGCCCATATCGGCAATATTCTCAACCCTGACTCCAACACAAATTCTAAATCGGAGGATCATCTCAAAAATCATGCTAGAATACATAATACCAACCCCAAATAATTCGGGAAGGTGGGATTAATGATAAAAACAACGCACAATTTGAAAAGAACCCGATTATATTAAAATGGAAATTCAAATACAATTAACTATCAAATTTAAATTTAACTACTGAATTTAAACAACTTAATATCCGAACTAAGGAAAACAATAAAAACAACTAAATAACCTTGAAACCACATATTTTTAGAAAACATAGCCACGTGATGAAGATGGACCCTGAGATGGAGATTGGGCGTGGGATGAAGAAGGGCCCGAGCCATCCGTCCTTTGACGACGATGCTCATGCCTCTCAGACTCATCTGAAACAGAAACCTCTAGGGGTGGCATGTGTCGTAGAATCTCTACTCGAAATAGGCGCTATGCTTCCATTTCTCCTTTCATCTCTGTATAATGCACAACTTGGCGTTGTAGGACTGTCTCCATGTTATAATGGAGATCCGACTGGCTCTTGTCGAGCATTTCAAAATTTGTCTGAAGGGTATTTTGTTTTGTTCAAATTTTAATCTGCCTATCTCGTATATCTTCACAAATAGCATAAATGCAACGCATACCAGTATGCAACACTAAAATACATTCTGAATCAGACGTACACCTCTCCAAGGAATCTTCATCAAACATGTCATATCCTCCCTTTCCTCATCCGAATCAACCATCCTACCCTTCGGCAATATCCAAGTATTTTGGATACACTCCGTATAAATAATTTCGTTTGAATGCAATTTCAACATAGTCCTCTCAGTTCTTGGTTCCCCACCCAAGACAACATTATCTTCGTAATTAAAGCAGGGAATGGTGCAATACTCTTCCCAACTCCTCTATTCATATTTATGAAGAACTCGAGGATACATAATTCATACCTCTTCTCTTGCAATATCCAAATAACGTACAGACATGTCAAACCGATGTCGCTCACTTTCTCTTTCCCAATGATGTTCTTACCAATCCACTGAGCTACAGCCAGTTGGTTGGTTCACAGAGATGACTGTCGAGCACAGTGAGAATTTGTATTCTATTGACCTTCCATGAGAGTGTCGTTCATCAATGCAGGAACTCCAGTATACTGGGATTCCTGCACGGTGGCGTCGAGGTGGCGTTCAGGCGTAATGCCTAGAATCTCAGCCAACTTCTCTCTCAATAATTCTCTCCTAACCCCAGCCATCTTCATGAAAACTTTCCGACCATCCAACTCTATCTTCTTATAGAATTGGTCGACCAAATCGGAGTGGTAAAAATTATTTGTCGAGTACCATAACCTATTCCAATTCCTCCTAATCATTTCGTCACGAAAAAACGGCGCGAAGCGGTCGGTCGTAAAAGCTTGTTCCGGCAGGATTCTTCGTCTTAGTGCGATTAAAAGTTTTGAATCGATTTGGGGGTTTGTATATGGTGTAGGAAACGATGTGAAACAACCCTACTTAATAAAAAAAAACGATGGTGGTAAGACTGCTGTGGTGCTACAGTTCAAATATTTTTCGGTTTTTCTGTAATTTCCAGTGTTGGGGATGGTGGTGGGAGTGTTTTGGTTAAGGTTTTGAATTTGGGCGTGGTTGTATTTAGGTTTTTTTTTTTTTTTTTTTTAATTTAGGTTATGGTTTTGAATTTGGTAATGGCGGTTTTGGAAGAGGAACGCGACTGTTGTGTTGAGGATGGCGACGCACGTGTGCGCAAGATTGGCCCAAGCCCAATTTGATTTTTCGAATTTTTCGTTTTTTCGCACAACTTCAAACTAAATTTGTCGCTTCGTTACCGGTTCGATTTTTGCGAATGAGCTATGGAAATGATCAGGAGAGAATTTCCAATCCAATGATCAATAAAACACTCTATTACGACAGTGAATGACATATAAGAAGATGGAAAATGCCTGGAAGTGCGTGCGTGATGTAAGTTACGCAAAAGAATGAACTCTAATTTCATAGATAAAGTCTACCAGAATCGAAATACAATTAACCGGCCTAAGCAACACAAATGGAAAATTGAACAATCCAGTACAGAAATGAACACCCACCCCAAACAAATTTTTGGCAACGAAGTTTCAAAATTTTGTTTTAAAAGCAGGTCTTTTAAAGTCAGATTCCCGAGACTTCCTAAATTACTATTTTTATGATTCTAACAATTTTTATTTTTTATGAATAAGGTTTAATATAAGAAAAATAATAAAGCAATAAATACATAATTCACACCATAGAAAAACATGACTCAAAATCCGAGAAAATATGCAAGAGTGGAAAACAGAAATTATGTTTAACGTGGACTTAGGATCCGGTACTTACAGCCACACACTCCATAAGGAGGGCCCGGTTACCTGAATGGTGCACTTACCAATATATGAAAATGAAAGGAAGTACACTGATAAATCATAAAAGGATTAAAGTTTACATACGAAATGAACGATGAAACTCAAAACGTAAGTAAACTAAAACTTAATTACGTGACTTAAATTTATCAACGATTGTTGTACTCTCGATCTATTGAACAGATATAGTGGAGTAGGAAGTTCGTTCCACTCCTAGTCCTTCTGCATGCTGTGTTTTCTAGTCTAATTACTCTACTCTAAGTCTAATGAGAGATTTACGAAATGATAACTAGACTACGATGCAACTACCCACAAGATGCAACTAGTCGACTATTTAAACAACTATGGGAATACTACGTCGATTCTATGATGAGGAGTTAGAGGGGGATTGATTCCACCTTAGCTCAACTTAATCCACTAACGACCAATCGTCGTAATCCGAATTGAACTGTTTCGCAGAACAATCTGGTTATTCCTAATCCCTAATTACACATGGCATTTCTACCAATTCATAACTTGCATGTGAACGATTATACCCATTCTCATGGTAAACTAATCATTTCTAGAGTGGAAAGGAAATTACGACTATTTAACATTAACACGAATCAAGCTTTCATCAAGGCTTCTCAACCCCCACTAATGGAGGTTTAGCTGAAAATCATTACGCAATCATTTCTGATTAAATTAAAACTAAACATACTATAAAAAATTGAAATTTACTAATCTAAATTAAACAATAATAAAAATCTAATTAACAATTAAGAAATGATATCAACAAGAATTTAAACTAGATCTATAAATGTAATGACAGAAACGGATTGAATAATAATAAACTACTTTATTTATCTAATCAATGAATAACAGTACTTTTAAAGGTTTAATCCAAAACAAGAAATGAAATGAACTAAACTTAATTAAAATCCATTAAAACTAGATCTAGAAGCTATTCTAATCTAACCCTAGCTACCATTACAAGGAACTAGTTTTCTAAAATATAACTAGATACTTAAGAACTAAGCTTCTCTTTGTTTTTATATGTTTCAGATCCAAAATCGTGCATGGGCTTGGAGCCATGTTTTGGGCCAGGGAATCAGGCCCAAAACCCAATTCTTTCAGTCCAAAAAAGGCTCTTCAGCTGTAGTTGGCTTTGAAAATTTTTCGTCCACTTTTACTCCTCTTATTGGGTCAAGGCTTAGACCATTGGAAATCTCTTTCCGAGCCGGTCGTTTTGACATAAGGTAGGCCCAATTCCGAGGTCTAAGTCCAAAGATACAGCCTTCGGAAGTTCTGCTGACTTTGTGTGCTGTTTCTGCCCGCGTCGACTTTTCAGCTTTTGACCGGGCTTTACGAAGGCTTTATCTTCTTGAATCTTGGCCTTTAATCATGGAACTCCTTAGCAACCAACCCTTGCTCTTTTATCTCACTAAAGTGGCACATTTCTGCACATCATGGACTGTGAAGCCTGAAATGCATAAAAACATGTAATCAGTATTAACTCTTAATTATTACTCACATAATTGGTCTAAAAGTATGATGGTTAAGGGGTTAAAACTACAGTTTTGGGCTCTTATCAAACCACCCCCAAACAGCATTTTGCTTGTCCTCAAGCAAAGATGAGAAATTAGAATAAGTGACCAAAAATGGAGTTCTATCTACTCTCGTTTCGCTGAGTGCGATTGCATTGACCATATGCAACAAGGCCTTAAACCACTAGGAATTCCCTAGTGGACGAGTCATAGCCTCGTGAGAGTTTTCCAGTGAAGGTACTCACAAACTTCATCTATACTACAACGACTAAGAAATAAAACTATTATTTCCTTATTAATGCTCTAAATTAATTATAACTCTTACTAGCAATGCATATAGAGTAATCAAGTCGAAACCTAAGCTAATATATGCATAATAATCAATCATCTACAATAAACATATATACAATGAGTAATACTATGAAATGCCAAACAGGTTCGTTTCTAAAACTCGGAATAACGTCCTTAAGTAGGTTCTCACAATAATAGTCAAGATACAACACTCTGATTTTTCCACTCAAGTTTTGCTACTCCAATGTGTAGTGGGCACACTTTACCTTACAATCTCAATGACAACAAGGAAGCCGGAGTCAATCAAACACATCTGCCAGTTGCTATCACACTAACCTATTCCTAATTGAGCTAGAGGTCTTTATTAGGTGTTGCGGGGATAAGGAGATGGTTTAAGAAGGAAGGAAATGGATATTCAAAAAGGACAAGTATGAGATAATAGACTCTTCATATTATGTAACTAGAGAAAACCTTGTTATTTACTTTTGCTTATACACCATCCTTGTTTCCATATATATATATATATATATATATATATATATATTTTTATATTTTTTTTTTTTTTTTTTTTTTTTTTTCCTTTGGCTTTTGACTCCTTTTATTTTATTTTTCTGGAGTTTTTATTTTATTTCTATTTTTATTTTTCTTTTCTTTGGAGGGAAACTTCTTTTATTTATTTTCTGAAGCAATTAAGTAACTTTTGTTTACACAGATTTTTCTCTTCTTCTTTCTTCCTCATTCTATTCTCAGACTTATCTAAATTGGGTAGGTTGAATTTTTTATTTTGTTTTGTTTTGTAACAGGGTAAAGGCTAAAGAAAGGCTCAGAGGGGCGACTAGCGGAAAATAATTCATAGGTTTGAATTTCTGTCTATATCGATCCAAAGAGGGCCGAAATTCTCGCTTAGGATATGGCATAGTGATCAAGCAAGTGGACGTGTGATTTCTCTATCCGGATTTTACTTCTCCCTTGTGTCATTTTTCAAATGTTCCACTCATATAAGGCTTTAGGCTATATTCTTACAGGATTTGTAGAATAAGTACTCTAGCCTAGAGTTCAGAAACTTGCTGCTAACAATCATAGATAGTCATGTAATATATTTATAGATAGATGCAAAGATTATTACCTACATCTTAACATAAGTTTCTAACAATTATTCTAATGCAAAAGCTACGTGAGACTTCTAGATTATTAAGAGCATAGAGAAAGAAAACAATACCAATATTCCTAAGTGTATAGCATAACTTATTTATTTATATTTTTGAATTTTTGAAATTTTAACTAGAAAACAAATGCATATTATACATATTTATATCCTAGCAGATGCCTTAATTACACGTGTTTCTATGCTCCCCCCCCCCCAAACAAGAAGCATGGTTTGTCCTCAAAGCATTTAAATAAAAAGGGTAGGAAAAATACCATTAAAGCACGTAAAATTCAGGAACATCTGCAAAACAAGGTTAGAACGTACTAATATAGGAAATAAAAAACTGACGCAACTCTATAAAAGTTCCACCCATTATAGGGTTAACAAGAATAAAATTGCTTGGGAGATAAGCAGACACTAACTAGAATTAAAACTTACCTTATCTCCCACTTTATTCATCATCCTCCTCATCCTCTTCTTCTATAAAGAAGTGAGGTTCCTTCGCGTCCTGCCATACCATAATAATTTGCTAGGCTTCCCACCATTTATCATCTATTATTGCTAACCTATTAAAGCCACTTGAATTACGGGACGGGGTGTAGGGTGCAACCTGATGAGGTTGTATCCTCCACCCTTGCCAAGTCATTACACCCGGAAAGATCGAATAATACTATTGGTGGGTCGCATGCGATTATCGATCCGTAATCCAATCCGTGAAAGCGTGTACAAAAACAGGAAAGAAACATAGCATAATACGGAAATTAGAATAGGCATAAGAAGATACTTATGCCTCATGCTATGGGCTCGAGCTAAACTAGACATCAAGGTTAAAAGGTCATGGCACATACGTCCCGTGGCTAAAGCAAGGAAGACGCTGCAAGTGGCATCATTCACAGAAGAAAAATGCCATTCCCCTAAAATGTTTAGCATGATCCAAAACATAACAGTTCCTATGTTCATGGACAAGCTACCAAAGGTGACGTTATATTCCCCTTGGTCCTCGATACGGAAAATGCCTGCCCCATACAACTCATGCAAAAACTCATAAGTGTAGACATGCATATTATCTACCCAATAGCACCATGGGTCTTGTATTTCAGCGGGCATAACAAGTTCAAGAACAAATGCTAGCAAGAACCTGGTAATTTCCATTGGTTCAACATTTTAACACTTGTTCTCCATCCGGTCTCTCAAAGAAAATGCAATTATCGTAAAAATAAGATGCAAGTGCTGGAGAATAAAGTTCATCAGGTCTTACCATAAGCGGTTCCCAGCCTACGTATGTGATCGCCTCGCGAAACCAAGCACAATAAGTAGTGCTTTGGAACAAATCTTCGAAAGACTGTTCCGGTATTATTGTAGGGGATGTCATCTCAAAACGATGATCTGGAACAGCTGCAAATGATCCGGGAACAACCCGCAGAAAACTAGAAATTTTTGTGTTTACGGAGGTCAGGGCGCAGGTGCGCTCTGATGATTTTCGAGTTCCAGTGTTTGGGCGCGAGTCGCGCTCACCTTGGGCGCAGGTGTGCTCAGTGCAAAATTTCTGACAGAGGCTAGGGCACAGGTGCGCTCCGAGGTGCTGATGGTTGAAAAATGAGACGAAACGTGGGAAACGTGGGAGTGAAAGGTGAGTGATGGAGGTTAGGTGTAGTGTGGGTTGTGAGTGTAGAAAGAATGAAGTTTATATAGGTTTTAAGTTGCTAAAACGGATCGGGAAGTTGCTAAAAAGTTTTTAAGGTAATTTCCGGAAATACTAAAATTTTCAAACCCAAAACGGAAACAACTCATATTCTTGATTCTAAAACAACCCTAGTATCTCTTAGGTTGAATTTAGGATAAAACTACCTAACTTATCGAGATTTCATCCTAACCAATATTTATTCATAGATATGCCCAGATCGGCAATATTCTCACCCTAACTCCGAAATAACTTCTAAAAACGAGGGTCATATAGAAATTATGATGGAATAGATAATACCACCCCCAAACAATTTGGGAAAGTGGGATCAACATTAAACAACCACGCACGATGAAAATAATGACATTATATTAATATTGGCATTAAATGCCCTTTCACTACAAAATTCAAATTACAGAATTAAAACTTACATTAAAATAACTAACAATAATAAAACTACAAATAAAAATCATCAAGCTATACTATCCCTAAACACGTCGGTACTGGTAGCGGAAGGCACACGCTCAGGAGATGGCTCCTGAGCTCCCGATGGGCCAGCACCATTCGTCTTTCGGCGACGATGCTCATGCCTCGATGATGTATCCTCAGAAGGAGAATCCCCGTGAGGTGGAAAGCGTGCAAGCATATCGGCCCGGAACTGGCGCTGAGCTTTTAGCTCAGCCCTCATCTGTTCCCACCGCTCATCCTCTCACTGGGTATGAATCTCAAAGTTATGGTGGATAGTAGCCTATCGAGTCCAGAGGTCTTCGCAGATAGTATTGAGTGAACGCATGCCACGATGAATCACAACCATGCGTTCTGCATCTGACCAACACCTCTCTAAGGCATCAGCATCAAAACAAGTCAAGTCCTCCTCATCCTCCAAGTCATTCTCATTTCCACCATCCTCCTCGTCCTCTACCCTATCCTCAGGCAACCTCCAAACTTGTTGGATACACTCCTTATAAATCTGAGGATTTCGGTGTAGTATGAGGTAAATCCTATCAGACGTCGGAGTCACTCTCAACTTCAACATGATCTTGGTTATTAAAACAGGGAGAGGTGCAATCGACTTCCCTACTCCCCTAATCATGTTAAGCAAAAACTCCAAAATGCGAACTCGTACTTCTGCTCCTGGAGTATCCATAGAATGTGGAGGCAGTTCAGACCGATGTCGCTGACCTTCTCCTTCCCTATGACATTCCTACTAATCCATTGAGCTGCAGCCAGCTGGTTGGTTCTGAGGGATGCCTAGCGAACACAATGCGAGCTCACATTGTAGTTCCCTTCGGTAACAGTCGCGTTCATCAAAGGCTCTACCCCATTATATTGGGACTCCCCAGAACGTGGCATCGGATGGATTCTAGGCGGAATGCCTAGAATCTCAGCCAACAACCCAGCAGTTACTTCCTTCCTCCTCTTTGCCACCGTAACGAAAATTCTACTCCCATCCAACTCCCTCGTGTTGTAAAACCGTTGGACTAACTCTTCGTGGTAAAAGGCGTTGGTCGAGTACCACAAGCTATTCCAATCTCTACTAATCATTTTGTCACCGTAAAACGGCGCGAAGTGGTCACCAGTAAATGCTTGCTCCGGCAAAATTCGACATTGTTGAGCCATTGGAGTGTTTGGAATGTAGTGGGGAAGCAATGAGGGATAACCTCACAAAAAACGATGGTGGTGGTGGTGTGGTGGCGCGGCAGCTTAATTTTTTTTTATTTTTTGGTGGTTTTTGGTGATTTAAATTGGTGGAGGTGGTGGTGGTATGGTTTTGAGAAGATTTGGAGTGGGTTTGGATGTTTGGCATGGGTGTATTGGTTTTTTTTTTATGTTTAGGTTTAAAGTTTTGTTTTTATTGTTAATGGCGGTTTGGGAGGATGAAGATCGCGACTCTTGGTGTGAAGGTAAGGGGCGCAGGTGCGCGCGAGTTGGGCCCAAGCCAAATTTGAATTTTTCGAATTTTTGTCGATTTTTAGTGTGACTTCAAACTAACATTGCCGCTTCGTTACCGGTCCGATTTTTGCGAATGAGATATGGAAATGATCAGGAGAGAATTTCCAATCCAATGATCCATAAAACACTCTATTCCAACCGTGGATGACATATGAGATAGTGGAAAACGCCTCAAAGTGCGTGCATGACATAAGTTATGCGAACGAATGAACTCTAAATTCATAGATTAAGTCAACTGGAATCGGAATACAATTAAATGGCCTAAGCAACTCTAATGGGACATAAAACATTCTAGGACGGAAACACGAAGACCCCACCCCCAAACAAATTTTTTTTACAATAGAGTTTAAAAAATTTGTTTTTTAAGTGGGTCTTTTAAAGTCAGATTCCCGAGACTTCCTAGATTACTATGTTTATTATTTATTATATATATATATATATATATATATATATATATATATATAATTTTTTTTTTTTTTATTTTTATAAATACAGATTAATATATAGAAAAACAATAAGCAATAAGGACATAATTCACCCCATAGAGAAACATGACTCAAAAACCAAGAAAACATTCATGAGTTTAAAACGTGAATTATGTTAAACGTGGACTTAGGATCCGGTACTTACAGCCACACACTCCATAGAGAGGGTCCGGTTACCTTAATGGTGCACTCACCAATATCTGGAAATGAAAGGAATGCACCAAACACAAAAAATTGAGTCGTTTATAGTCAGATACTCGAGACTTTATCTAAACATATGTATGAATATGCAGTTTATCATATATCAACAACCGAAATAGTTGTGGATCATTCCATAAATAAATATCACAGAAAATATATCCAAACATAATCAAGCACCAAGATTTCCTATGACGTAACCTAGTGAACTGAAAGCAAAGTCGGATAGACCTATAACGTAACCTAGCATGCACATTCTTTTTCATCTTTGAATGAGAGGGTGTCCTAGTGAATAAGTGTGGAAAAGTGAATGGTTGTGGAAGATCTGGTGGATATGGATTAGTTGTAGAAGGAAAGCATGGAAAAAATGAGGATGTGGGTTTAGCACAAAACTCATTCATAGTGTAGGTAGGGACTGTCTCAAGTCTGAAAATGAAAGTGTCAAATGGTTTGTCCTTCTGAAGTATTTGTTTACTAGGTGGATTTAAAAAATTATGAAGCACAGGAGAAACAAAAGGATCGAGTGCAAACTTCGAGATTTCTTTGAAAGGGTGGAAGGAGGGGAGTCGAGGTGGATGTTGTGCAAAGTAGTTCTTGATAGGGTGAATCATCACCGCTCTAAGAAACTCATCAATTCCTCATCTAGATTGGTCATATCCACATTACTATGGTAGTCCTCTATATCTTTGAGAAAGTCATCTATCTCGTCCTCATCCATAATATGTGTATCGACAAGTGTAGGGAAAATGTTGGAGTCTGAACTTCCAAAGGAAAGAAATTTGGGCATATGATTATCAGGGAACGTGTTGTTGAAATAATCTCGAGCGAAGCTCTCGATCATGCTAACCTCTCCATCCATAGACGAATCGGGTAAATGTGTCTTTGTTTTAAAAACATTTACTTCAACAGCAAGATGGCCAAAAGACATAGACATCGCGGCAATTAATGAGGGCATTGGCAGTTGCCAGGAAAGGACGCCCTAAGATGATCGGGACAAAGTCGTTAGCGACTTCTGTATCGAGGATGACAAAATCAGCCGGATAGTAGAAATCCTGAACTTTTACCAGCACATTTTCGACCACACCCTTAGGATACTTAATAGACCGATCAGCTAATTTCAACGTCATTTTAGTGGGTTGCATCTCGTCTAGACCTATTTGTCTATACAAATAAAACGGGAGTAAGTTAACACTAGCCCCCAGGTCTAATAACGCAGTCGTCGTATAGGAATCTCCTAAGGTGCATTGTACAGTAGGAAGACCAGGGTCCTTGTACTTAACAATTCTATTATGTTCAGATAGAGTTGGGAATTGTTCTGTTAAAAAGGCGTCTTTTGGTATATTGGTCTTACGCCTAATAGTACACAACTCCTTAAGAAACTTAGCATGGTGTGGTAGCTTTTTAATAGCTTCGAGGAAGGGAAGGTTTATAGTTAGATTCTTGAAAACATCCCTAATCTCCTCATAATTTGTATCCCTAGTTAACATGGCTAATTTTTGTGGAAACGGTGGTTTCTCTCTATATTTAGCATATGTATCACCTGGATGTTTAACCTTGGCTTTCTATTTCTTAGGTTGTGTTGTAACTGGTACCTCTACAGTGGTAGGCTCTTTAGTTTCTATTTCGGTATCTAGTAAAATAGCAGGTGTAGGGGCTACTGGTAGGGTAACTATAGGCATAGTTACTTTGTTATCAACCACTCTGCCAGAATGGAGAGTGGTGATGGCATTTAGCTCACCTACATTTTCATATTCATTACTAGTATTATCGGTTATCTCAAAGGCTGTGTTTGTTGTTTTAGGATTAGGTATTGCGTGACCTAGAAACACACCTTTGGGTTGGGCTTTATCTTGGGCCAACTGTTGGCTTAAATTATTAACGGATTGTAGAAGCTGTTGGTTAGATTGAGCCATGGTTTGGAAAAGTTTTTGGCTCACTTGTATGAAGGTGTAAAGACGATCTGGTTGTGTGGGTGTAGTAGTCACAGGTGGTGTGACTGGAACTATCTCGCGTGAATTATTTATGGGCTGATTTTGATAGTTATTATTTATCGGAATGATACCTCTATTAGCATTATAATTATTATAACTACCTTGACCTTGTGCTTGACCTTGTCGAGGTTGCACTTGGTTGTTATAATTATAATAATTACACTGACCCTGTCCTTGTCATGGTGGAGCTTGGTTATAACTGTGCGTTGGCCTAACATATTGATTATTGTACCCTAGAGGTGTGACGTGTTGGTTATTTCTCCAACCGAAGTTGGGATTTTGTCTCTAAGGGGCGTTAGGTTCACTATTAATGGAACAAGCCTGTTCATATGCTATAGACACGATTAAGTCGGGATGCTTTCGGGACTCCAACAGAAACTACATGGATTTGAATTTACATTCATGACGGGGATAGGCTTTTGTTGAACAGAAATGGCCTCTACCTTTTTAGTAAGTGATTCAATTAGAGTTATAAGCTCGGGATCGTGTTTAATTTCAAACATACCGCCGGCCTTAACTATATTAGAAGAACTAGCGGAGCGTTGGATATCGTCACTACCCCCGTTGTTATTTCCCTTAGTTTGATCCTCTAAAAATTTATAAGCCTCTGAGGCTCCTTTACTTAAGAAACTACCCCCATTCATTATGTCAAGGACTTCTTTATGGTGCTGTAGAAGTCCTTTGAAAAAGGCACGAACTAACGTGTCTTTAAGCTGGTTATGATGTGGACACTCTATAAGGAGATCTGTGAAAACGATTCCAAGCCTCTCAAAAATGATTCATGAGGATTTTGTCGAAAAGAAATGAATCTTGGAAAGCATCTCATCCGTCTTTAGGGGGTGGGTAAAATGTTCCATAAAAAGTTGAACAAGTTTAGCCCACGAGTCCATTTAGAATTAGGCGCTTTGGGCGTTAACCAAGACGCCGCCTCTCAAACTAAGGTGAAAGGGAATACCCTCGGTTTAATTTGTTCCGCACCAACCGTAGAATGGTGGAATGTTGTTAGGACTTGTTCAATCCTACGCATGTGCTGATAAGGTTTTTCATGGTCTAAACCATGAAAAATGGGTAACAAATTAAAAATATTTGGGGGGATTCTGAAATCCCCCACTGGGTCTGCTAGAACGATACAAGATTTGGGGCTATCGCTCAAAGCTTTGTAGAAGTCAGAGAGAGGAGTCTCTCCTTCTTCAGGCATTATATCAGGTAGTGTGTGTGAAATAGTAGCTAGAGGTGTAGTGGGTGGTATACTAGATAGACTTGTTTGTTGACGTTGTCGTGTAATTACGTTTGGTGTTTTTGTTTGACCAGACCTTAATCTCATACAAGGCTAAGACCAAACTTAGCTAAACACGTCAACACTCCAAACAATCCTGATATACTAGTATAAACCTCTAACGAGAGATCACGAGGTGTGGAAGAAAGGAATACCTGATTGCGTCCTTGCTTCGCTTATGAATAGTGTCTTGTTTACGGCGTGTTCGGTGTATATAACAAGTTAGAACACCGAAAAAATTGAAAACTTCGAAGTTCGAATCGGACACTGTGGAAATCCGACAAAAATTCAGCTTCGGTAGCTGGTGCGCTCACTTTGAAGCGCAAAGTCTCGGTGTAAACTTCGAAGTTCGATGTTTGAGCTGGTCGCTCGGCTTCCAAGATAACTTTAAGCGCAGTCAGCTCCTTTTTTGAAGCAGTGCTTTTTTTTTTTTTTTTTTTTTTTTTTTTTGAGGAAGTTTAATGCTGAAAAAGACAACCACAGTTAGAATCGAACAAGGGTGGGTGGGTGAAATGGGATTTGAAGAAGAGTACTTATACTACGAAAACAATGCGAAAGTGAAACTAAGATGGCAGCGGCGCCATTTGATAAATCATAAAAAGATCAAAGTTTACCTACGAAATAAACGATGAAACTCAAAACGTAAGTAAACTAAAACTTAATTACGTGACTTAAATTTATCAAAGATTGTTCTACTCTCAATCTATTGAACGGATATAGTAGAATAGGAAGTTCGTTCCACTCCTAGTCCTTCCGCATGCTGTGTTTTCTAGTCTAATTACTCTATTCTAAGTCTAATGAGAGATTTACGAAATGATAACTAGACTACGATGCAACTACCCACAAGATGCAACTAGTCGACTATTTAAACAACTATGGAAATACTACGTCAATTCTATGATGAGGAGTTAGAGGGGGATTGATTCCACCTTAGCTCAACTTAATCCACTAACGATGAATCGTCGTAATCCGAATTGAACTGCTTCGCAGAACAATCTGGTTATTCCTAATCCCTAATTACACATGACATTTCTACCAATTCATAACTAGCATGTGAACGATACACCCATTCTCATAGTGAACTAATCATTTCTAGAGTGGAAAGGAAATTACGACTGTTCAACATTAACACAAATCAAGCTTTCATCAAGGCTTCTCAACCCCCTCTAATGGAGGTTTAGCCGAGAATCATTGCGCAATCATTTCCGATTAAATTAAAACTAAACGTACTATAAAGAATTGAAATTTACTAATATAAATTAAACAATAATAAAAATCTAATTAACAATTAAGAAATGATATCAACAAGAATTTAAACTATATCTATAAATGTAATGATAGAAATGGATTAAATAATCAATGAATAACAATACTTTTAAAGGTTTAATCTAAAACAAGAAATGAAATGAACTAAACTTAATTAAAATCCATTAAAACTAGATCTAGAAGCTATTCTAATCTAACGCTAGCTACCATTACAAGGAACTAGTTTTCTAAAATATAACTAGATACTTAAGAACTAAGCTTCTCTTTGTTTTTATATGTTTTAGATCCAAAATCGTGCATGGGCTTGGAGCCATGTTTTGGGCCAGAGAATCAGGCCCAAAACCCAATTCTTTCAGTCCAAAAAGGCCTCTTCAGCTGCAGTTGGCTTTGACAAACTTTTCGTCCACTTCTACTCCTCTGATTGGGTCAAGGCATAGACCATTGGAAAGCTATTTCCAAGTCGGTTGTTTTGACATAAGGTAGGCCCAATTCCAAGGTCTGAGTCCAAAGATACTGCCTTCGGAAGTTCTGCTGACTTTGTGTGCTGTTTCTGCCAGCGTTGATAAGAGCCCAAAACTGTAGTTTTAACCCTTTAACAGTCATACTTTTGGACCAATTATGTGAGTAATAATTAAGAGTTAACACTGATTACGTGTTTTTATGCATTTCAGGCTTCAAAGTCCATTATGTGCAAAATGTGCCACTTTAGTGAGATAAAGGAGAAAAGGTCGGTTACTAAGGAGTTCCGTGATTAAAGGCCAAGATTCAAGAAGATAAAGCCTTCCTAAAGCCCGGTCAAAAGCTGAAAAGTCGACACGGGTTGAAACAGCACACAAGTCAGTAGAACTTCCGAAAGCCGTATCTTTGGACTCAGACCTCGGAATTGGGCCTATCTTATGTCAAAACGACCGGATCGGAAAGAGCTTTCCAATGGTCTAAGCCTTGACCCAATCAGAGGAGCAGAAGTGAACAAAAAGTCTGTGGAAGCCAACTGCAGCTGAAGAGGCCTTTTTGGACTGAAAGAATTGGGTTTTGGGCCTGATTCTCTGGCCCAAAACATGGCTCCAAGCCCATGCACGATTTTTGGATCTGAAAGTATAAAAACAAAAGTTTAGCTCTTTGTTAATGGTAGCTAGTTAGACCTAAATTAATATAGATAATTCTAGATCTGTTTTCATTAATTAAATTAAGCTTTAGTTCCATTTTCAATTCTTGTTTTAGATTAAGTCTTTGAATCATTGTTCTTGATTGATTAGATAAATAAAATAGTTGTTTTCTCAATTTCGAATTGTGTTATTTCAATTTATAGATCTGATTTTAATTCTTGTTGATTATCATTCCGTAGTTTAAATAGATTGAACCATTGTTAGTTAATTTAGTTAAGTTAGAATTTTAATATGATGTGTAGTTATAATGAAATGGGAAATGATGGTTTGATGACTCAAGGCTAAAACCTCCATTAGAGGGGTTGATGAAGCCTTGATGAAAACTTACTGGTATAGTATAGAACATTGTAGAATCTATTCCAATCTAGAAGGTCGTGATTCGCCATGAGAATGGGTGGACGACCTCACATGCTAGTTAGTACTCGGTAGAAATGCCATGAACACTAGGGATTAGAACTCGAATTTCTTGCCGTAAGAACGTAAGAATCGAGATACAAAAATCTATGTTAGGCTATTAAGTTGGATTCGAGGTGGATTCAATTCCCCTCTAATCCTTTATCTAGATTCAAGCATAATCATATTTCCATAGCATTCGTAGTTAAAATCAAGTAATCAAATTCAGTAAGTATCGTAGCATATCACCTTCGTAAAGCTCTCATTGACTTAAGACCGACTAATTAGATTAGAAAACATTCCATGCTAGAGCACTAGGAGTGGAACGAACTTTCTACTCCACTATATCTCATAGGATTGAGAGTAGAGAAACTTTGATAAATATAAGCATCATAATAAAGTTGTAGTTTTACTTACGTTTTGAGTTCATCGTTCATTTCGTAGGTAGACTATTCAATTTTATCTTTTATCAAATGGCGCCGCTGCCATCTTAGTTGCACTTTAGCATTGTTTTCATAGTAGAATTAGTCATTTTTAAGTCCCATTAAACCCACCCACCCTTGTTTTTAATTAAAACTGTGGTTATTCGTTTCAGCGTTGAAAAATTCGGAAAAAAATTACACGCGAGGCCTTGATCGCTTATAAGGAGCGTGCACAAGCCTATAGTCTGGACTTTGAGCGCAACCCGCCCTAACTTACTGGACTTTGAGCGCGACCCGCGCTCACGTGCTGGACTAGGAGCGCGACCGTGCCCTCTCCGAGCGCACCTGTGCCCTTAGCAAAATTTTGCGAATTTCTACAGGTTTGTTTCGAACCTCGATTTTTAAGTTTTTCAGTGTTCTAACTTGTTATTTACACTGAACACGCGTAAACAAGACGCTTTCAGGTATTCCTTTCTTCCATACCTCGCATCTCCAGTTAGAGGTTCATACTAATATATCAAGATTGTTTGGGTTGTTTTCGTGTTTAGACTTAGACTTGCATGAGATTAAGGTCTGGTCGGAGAAAAACACCGAACGTAATTAACCGTCAACAAACAAACATATTGAGTATACCAATCATAACACCTCTAACTACTATTCCACCAACCATACCTGACATAATGGGTGAAGAAAGAGAGACTCCTCTCTCTGACTTTTACAAAGCTTTGAGCGATAGCCCTAAATCTTGCATCGTTCTAGCAGACCTAGTGGGGGATTTTCGAATCCCCCCAAACATATTTAATTTGTTACCCGTTTTCCATGGTTTAGGCCATGAAAAACCTTACCAACACATGCAAAGGATTGAACAAGTCCTTACAACATTCCATCATCCTACGGTTGGTGCGGAACAAATTAAACTGAGGGTATTTCCCTTCACCTTAGCCGATAAGGTAGCGTCTTGGTTAAGCGCCCAAAGCGCTAACTTTCTGTGGACTTCGTGGGCTAAACTTGTTCACTATTTATGGAACATTTTACCCACCCCTAAAGACGGATGAAATGCTTTCCAAGATTCATTTCTTCCGGCCAGAACCCTCATGAATCATTTTCTCGAGGCTTGGAATCGTTCACCGATCGCTAATAGAGTGTCCACACCATAACCTAGCAAAAGACACGTTAGTTAGTGCCCTTTTCAAAGGACTTCAACATCACCATAAAGAAGTCCTTGACATAATGAATGGGGGTAGTTTCCTAAGTAAAGGAGCCTCAGAGGCTTATAAATTTTTAGAAGAACAAAGTAAACGCAATAACAATTGGGGGGGTGATGATATCCCCTTTCTGCTAGTTCTTCTTCAACAGATTAAGGCAGCCGGTATGTTTGAGATGAAACCCGACCCGAACTTAAAAATTTAATCGAATCTCTAACTAAAAAAGTAGAGGCTATTTCTATTCAACAAAAGCCTATTCCCGTCATGAATGTCAACTCCAACCCATGTAATTTCTGTTTGAGTCCTAAGCACCCTAACTCCTATTGCCCTCTCGCCAATGAACAACAACAATTAGAGCAAGATAATGTTTGCTCCATTAATAACTATCCTATTCCTAATGCCCCATGGAGACAACATCCCAACTTTAGTTGGCGAAACAATCAACAAGTTACAACTCCGGGTTTAAAACCAAAATGTTAGGCAAACAAACAACTATAATCAAGCTCCACCTAGGCAAGGGCGGGGGACAAGGTCGGGAAAATTATAATAATTATAACAACCAAGCGCAAACCACGACAAGGTGTAGCACAAGGTCAGAATAATTAATAATTATAATACCAATAGAGGTATCATTCGGTTAACAATAATAACTATCAAAACCCACCCATAAATAATCAACGTGAGATAGTTCGGTCGCACCACCTGTGACTACTACACCTACACAACCGGACCGTATCGACGCCTTTATACAGCTTACCCAACAACTTTTCCAATCAATGACTCAATCAAACCAACAAATATTACAATCTATAAATCATGGCATACAACAGTTAGCCCAAGAGAAAGCCCAACCAAAAGGCGTGTTTCCAGGACAAGCGATACCAAACCCTAAAACAACAAACACAGCCTTTGAGGTAAACGGTAATACTAGTACGGAAACGACAATAGTAGGTGACCTGAATGCCATCACCACTCTCCGCTCTGGAAAGGTGGTTGATAACAAAGTAACTATGCCTATAGTTACCCCATCAGTACTCCCTACACCGGATATCGAACTAGATACTGAAATAGAAACTGAAGAACCTACCACTGTAGAGGTACCAGTTAAACCACAACCTAAGAAACAGAAAGCCAAGGTTACACATTAAGTCGAGCCATACGCTAAATAAAGAGCGAAACCACCATTCCCTAAAAAATTAGCCATGCTAACCAGGGATACCAACTTCGAGGAGATTAGGAACGTTTTCAAAAATCTAACGATAAACCTTCCTTTTCTCAAAGCTATTAAAAGCTACCTAATCACGCTAAGTTTCTTAAAGAGTTGTGCACTACTAGGCATAAGACCAACATACCTAAAGGCGCTTTTTAACTGAACAATTCCCAACTTTATCCGAAAATAATGGAATTGTTAAGTACAAGGACCACAGTCGATCCCCATCTTGTAAAATGCACCTTAGGAGATTCCCTACACGACGACCGCTTTATTAGACCTCGGGCGAGTGTTAACTTACTCCCCGTATTACGTGTATAAACAAATAGGTCTATAGAAATGCAACCTATAAAAATAACGTTGCAATTAGCGGACGGTGTCTATTAAGTATCCTAAGGGTGTAGTGGAAAGCGTGCTTGTTAAGGTTCAGGATTTCTACTATCCTGCGGATTTTGTTATCCTCGATCTGAGTAAGTAAGCTAATGACTCTGTACCGATCATCTTAAGGTGCCCCTTTTTAGCAACTGCCAACGACTTATTAATTGCGATGGTAAGATGTCCTTATCTTTTGGCCATCTCACGGTTGAGGTAAATGTTTTTAAAATGATGAAACAGTTTACATTAGATCTATAGATGGGGAGGTTAGCATGATCGAGAAACTTAGCTCAAGATTATTTTAACAACACGTTTCCTAAAAACAATATGTACAAATTCCTTTCTTTTGGAAAGTCAGATTTTGTAAATGACTCCTACTTAGAGGAAGTCAACACCATCCTTGAGTCCACACCAATTTGACACTTTCGGTTGCTCCATATTATTGAGTATGAAGACTTGCTACCTAAGCAAGTATTCATTATGCAAAATGAGGACCCCGCCAGAAACATCTATTGATTTTCCTCCCACCCGGTTTAAACCCCTTCCCCCAGAGTTAAAATATATACAACTTGATCCGGATGGTAATCATTCGGTAATTATATCTTCTCTGTTATCTAAGGATGAAGAGACACGTTTAATCAGGGTGATTAGGGAACATCGGTCTGCGATTGGTTCGTCCCTAGCTGACATTAAGGGAATTGACCCTAATGTTTGCACTCATCGTATCCATTTGGAGGATAACGCGAAGACTTCTCGTGAACCTCAGCATCGCTTGAACCCTGCCATGAAAGAGATGGTTAGGGAAGAAGTCTTCCGATTACTCGATACAGGTATCATATACCCCATCTCTGATAGCGAATGGGTAAGCCCCATTCATGTAGTTCCTAAGAAATCAGGAGTTACCATGGTTCGTAACGGAAAGGGTAACTATGTTGTCACACAAGGTCCTATGAAATGGAGGATCTGTATTGATTACAGACGTTTAAATGCTATGACACGAAAGGATCACTTTCCTTTACCCTTTATAGATCAAATGCTAGAACGCCTAGCTGGTCATGCTTTTATTGTTTTACGGATGGCTACTCGGGCTATTTTCAGATTATTATTGATATTGATGACCAAGAAAAGACTACCTTCACATGTCCCTTTGGAACGTATGCCTTTAAACGAATGCCTTTTGGCCTTTGTAATGCTCCTGGAACCTTCCAGTGGTGTATGCTTCATATATTTAGTGACATGGTAGAGCGCTTTATGGAAGTTTTCATGGATGATTTTTTTATCTATGGAGACTCCTTCCGCGATTTGTTTGTCTAACCTTGTCTAAGGTTTTGACAAGGTGTGAAGAAAAAGAGCCTCGTTTTAAACTGGGAAAAGTGTCATTTCATGGTGAAAAAGGGCATATTACTAGGTCACATTGTATCTAGTGATGGCATCGAAGTAGATAAGGCCAAACTAGATAAGATAGTGACTCTACCTAAACCACGGACTGTCCGTGATATTAGAGCCTTTCTAGGCCATGCAGGTTTTTATAGGCGATTTATTAAAGACTTCTCGAAAATAGCTAGGCCTTTAACTAATCTGCTTTTGAAAGATGCAATATTTGATTTTAATTTTAACTGTAAGCAGGCTTTTGAAACTTTAAAAGTCGCCCTAACCTCTGCACCAATTATACAGCCTCCCGATTGGTCTAAACCTTTCGAACTCATGTGTGATGCTAGTGACTATCAGGTTAGTGCGATCTTGGGACAAAAACTAGATAATAAGTCCACTTGTCATTTATTATGCTAGTAAAACATTAAACGATGCTCAACGAAATTATTCAACTACAGAAAAAAAGAATTCTTAGCCGTCATTTATGCTTTAGATAAGTTTAGTCCTTATTTGGTTGGTTCTAAAACTTTAGTTTACACGGACCATGCAGACCTTTAAGTACCTTCTTGCAAAGAAGGATGCTAAAGAGATTAATCCGATGGATCCTTCTCCTGCAAAGAGTTCACATTAGAAATAAAAAGGACAAAATAGGGTCAAAACGTAGTTGCCGACCACTTATCTAGACTCACAAAGCGGCGATCGGTGATTCTCGAGTCCATACCGGGACTCTTTTCTGATGAGCATCGTATGCCATTTTTCAGCACCATGGTATCTTTGACATTGTAAATTATCTAGCGGCTGATGTTATGCCTTATAATTGGTCAAGGAATGAGCGTAAAAGTTTTTGGCGAGTTAAGTTATACTCTTTGGGATGAGCCCTACCTTTTTAAGTATTGTGCGGATCAGATTATTCGTCGTTCTATTCCCCAGTGGGAATATAATGAAGTTCTATCGTTCTGCCATGGCAAAGAGTGTGGTGGACATTTTAGTTGGATGAAAACAACCGCTAAAGTTATGCAATGTGGATTTTATTGGCCTACCCTTTTTAAGGATGCCCAAGTGCATTGCAAGACGTGTATTCGTTGCCAACAACTTGGGCGAATTACGAAACGTAATATGATGCCATTAAATCCAATCTTGATCGTAGAAATTTTTGACGTTTGGGGCATTGATTTTATGGGTCCTTTCCCAGTTTCCCACGGTTTCATTTATATTCTAGTTGCCGTGGACTACGTGTCAAAATGGATAGAGGCCCTAGCTTGCTGTAGCAATGACCATAAGACCGTTGTATTTTTTATCAAAGAATATATTTTCTGTCGGTTTGGCATTCCTAAAGCCAACATTAGTGATAGTAGAACACATTTTTGCAACAGAGTTGTTGCATCCCTAGTGAAAAAGTATGGAGTTACACATAAAGTAGCAACTCCTTATCATCCACAAACTAGCGGACAAGTAGAAGTTTCTAATAGGGAAATCAAAAAGATTTTAGAAACAACTGTAAACCCTGATAGGAAAGACTAGTCAAAGCGTCTATCGGATGCCTTATGGGCGTATAGAACTGCTTTCAAAACTCCTATAGGTATGTCTCCCTTTAGACTTATATTTGGGAAACCATGTCATTTGCCCGTTGAATTAGAGCACCGTGCTCGTGGGCTATAAAAGCCTTAACTTCAATATTGATGAGGCGGTGTCAAACGCAAGTTGCAATTGAATGAGCTTGAAGAAATCCGTGGCGATTAAATGCGATCTCGCGAAGGATTATAAAGCTAACATGAAGCGTGTTCATGATATGCATATCTTGCGCCAAAGAGTTTGTGGTCGGTCAAAAGGTTTTGCTTTACAACTCCGTCTACATGTTTTCCCGGCAAACTAAAAACCCGTTGGTGCGGCCCTTTTCTAGTTACTAAAGTCACCCCTTTACGGGCAATCACCTTAGTAAATCCAAATGACAACGGTACCTTTCAAGTTAATGGTCAACGGTTAAAACATTTTCACGAACTTCGTCCCCCTCGATGTAGAGGAATTCCTTTTACAGGGACCACGTCTATGAGGATCGACCCTTGTCATTTGGTGTACTTACTTTCATTTCCATATCTTGATAAGTACACCATTCAGGTAACCGGGCCCTCCCTATGGAGTGTGTGGCTATAAGTACCAGATCCTAAGTCCACAGTTCACATAATTCACGTTTTCCACTTTTGCATGTTTTCTCGGTTTTTGAGTCATGTTCCTCTATGGAGTGAATTATGTATTTATTATTTTTCGTGTTTCTTATAATAAAAAAATAAAAATAAAATTAAAATTCTTAAAATCATAGAAATAGCAATCCAACAAGTCTTGGGAATCGACTTTTAAACGACCCACGTTGTAAACAAATTTTGTGTTTAAAAATTTGTTTGGGGGTCGGGGCGATCGATCTTTCCATCGATTGCTCGAACTTTCCATTGGTTTTGTTTAGGCCCATTAGTTCAATTGGGTTGGCGTAATCTAAACTTAGATTTCCTTCGTTAAGCATAACTTACGTCCACACACGCCGAGGCGTTCTTCCACCCTCTTATATGTCACCCATGGTTGGAATTGAGTGTTTTATGGATCATTGGATTGGAAATTCTCTACTGATCATTTCCATAACTCATTCGCCAAAATCGGGCAAGTAACGAAGCGGCAAATTGAGTTTGAAATTGCGCGAAAAATCGGAAAATTTCGCAATTCAAACTGGGCTTGGGCCCAAACCGCACACACGTTGCGCGTCTCCTTCCTTCCCAACCCACACGCACAGTGTTTCCACTTCAACCCCAAACCGCCGGTTACAAGTTTGGAAACCAAAATAAAAAATAAATAAATAAATAAATAATTATAGAGAGAGGGAAGAAAAGCTAACTATACCTACAACAAGGAAATCAAATCCACCTTAAATCTTCTCTAAACAATCATCACCACCAACCCAACTTCGAAAAACACCCACCAATTACAGTTTCCACCATCACCACCACCACCACCAACTCTGTTTTAGTAGTTTTCTTCAAACTCGCCCCCCCCCCCCCCCACAGTCTACAAACCATTAGTAGTCTAAGAAATTTCGATGGCGCTACGACGTAGAATTTTGCCGGAAAACGCGTTTGCTTCCGACAGTTTCGCGCCACATGACGCGGAGATGTTCAAGAGACATTGGAACGGACTGTGGTACTCAACTGAGGAGTTCTATCACTATGATTTGGTAGAACAATTTTATAAAAAGTGAGAATTGGAAGGGGATAGGATTTTCATAAAGTTAGGAGGAACGCAGAGAGAAGTAACGCGACAGTTGTTAGCTGAACTGTTAGGAATTACGCTTGAAAGCAACCTAGTAACGACAATTCAGGAACCCCAGTATACTAGAGTTCCTGCTTTGATGAAGGATACTGTCGTGGAGGGTGAATACAATCCGACATCCCATTGCATCCGCCAGACCACCCTGAGAACCAATCAACTGGCTGTAGCTCAGTGGATTAGTAGGAACGTCTTCGGGAAAGACAAAGTCAGTGATATCGGCCTGCAATGTCTGCATGTTCTCTGGATTTTGCAAACAAAGAAGTATAATTTTTGCATCCTTGATTTAATGTTTAATGTGATTCGAGGAGTGGGGAAGAGTTTAGCGCCTCTTCCCGTATTGATCACTAAGATCATGCTCTCCTTTAGAGCTGTCGCAAGATCTACTCCTATTAAGATCAAATTGCATTCTAATGCAAGTATCTATACGGATTGCAGCCAAGAGACTTGGCCATTGTCTGAAGAAAAAATGGATGAGTCGGAGGATGAAAGGGAAGATATGACATGGATGGATGAAGATGCATTAGAGAAGTGTAATTCTAATGTAGAACGCATGCAAGTGTTGCAAACTGCCTTGCGGTGCGTTTATGGTATTTGTGGAGATATCCGAAATAGACAGATAGTAGTTCAAAAGAAGCAAGGGAACCTTCAGAGGAGATTTGAAATGCTCGAAAGGGTTTTGGACGATATCTTGTATAACATGGAGACTATCCACCAAAGAACAACAAACCCGATTATCACGATGCTTTTCGATGCGAGATGGAAGCCCAACGCTTGTTCCGAATAGAGATGTTACGACGCATGCCACCCGTGGAGGACTCTGTTTCAGCCGAGTCCGACAGGCATGAGCGTCGTCGCCGAAGGACAGATGGTTCAAGCCATTCTCTATCCCAGAGCCAATCTCCATCTCAGGGTCCATCATCATCACAAAACTAGGTGTTCACCCCAGTTGGAGTTCGCTGTTATTTCATATTTCGTTTTATTAGAAGGATTTTAATTCAGTAATTAAATTTAAATAGTAATGTGTTTATTTAATGTTGTTTGGATTTATATTTTATTTTGTTTTTAATATAATTGGTTATTTTCAAGTACTGCTTGTTTTATCATTTATCCCACCTTCCCGACTTGTTTGGGGGTGGAAATATTTAGACCGAGCATAAGTCGTTATATGATCATATATATGTTACGTTGTCTTGGAGGAAAGGTTGATAATTTGGCCGATATCGGCATATCTATGACTTGTGTGGTGGTAGCATGAAATCTAGGAGAGTTTAGAAGTTACTATTCTAAATCCAATTATGAAAATTACCGGGTATTTTTAGGAAATCATGAAAATGGCTTGTTTCCGTTTTCGGTTTTGGGAATTTTCCTATTTCCGGAAATTGCCTTCAAACAAATAGGGAACTTCCCGATTCATTTTGGAAGCTCATAACCTATTTAAACTCCCTTCTTTCTACACTAACAAACCACAATACATTCCACCATCATCCCGCACCATCCACTCCAAGTTTTACTTTCTTTTTCATCTAAACTCTGGTTTCAGCGCTTAAGAGTGTGCCTGCGCCCTTTACTTTTTTTTGAAGAATTTTGTCAGAGCGCGACCCGCCCTCATACCAAGCGCGACCCACGCCATAACACTGTAATCGCATTTACACAAGAAGGCGACCATCCCCCTACTACCAAGGCTACTGTTTCTGAGCGGAACCCGAAATTTCCAATTTTTAGACGGTCATTCCAGGATTTTTGTGGAACTGTTCAAAGAGTTATTGTGATGACATCTCCTATAGTCATACCTGAACAGTCTTTCAAAGATGTGTTGGGCACGAGACCTATGGACACCGGTTCCACCACGGGGATCCTACTTGATTAGGATGGCGTCATCATCTTGGTAAGTGATGGCGAGTCATATTCACCACAACTTACCGCTTATTTCTATGACCACGTTAAATTCTATTGTAATCGGGGTGGAGATCAAGAATTCTCCGTCGTAGTCGATGACCACGACACATGAATTCAATAAAAATTTGGTTGCCTTAGTTTTAGGAATACCAATACCTGATCCTGTTCACACATGGGCATATATGACTGATAATGCATATCTTTATGATTATACATATTTCCATGATTATTATGGGGGAGGGGTATTTCGAGTAATGGACCAGGGGCGATATAGCATTGCCCTTGGTAGCCTTTCCTTAAACGTAGGCACCACCATGTTATTTATCCTGATGAATATTTTGGGGGAATGGCAGTTCATACGCAAAACGATGCTGCTGGTGACATTTTCCTCGCTTTAGCTGAGGGACGTCGCCACTATGACATTCCCCGAGTTTTGGTCACTAGTCTTAAGAGAGCCCAAACCATGAGGCATAAGTATCTTCTTATGCCTGTGTTGGTAAGCCGTATCATGCGTAGTTGTTTACCCAGTATTACGTGCACAATTCCGCAGATTGGAAAAGGGTTGAAGTCATGAGACCCACCAATAGGGTGGTTCACTCATTGCGAATAATGACTTGGTTGGGATGGCAGGTGCAGCCTCATTTGGTCGCCCCGTACATCCCATCAAACATAATAACACTTAACAGGTTAGCATTAGTAGATGATAAATGGCGGCAATCATGGCAAGTTATAATGGACTGGCAGGATGCGAAGGAACCTCATATCTTTAATGAGGAGGAGGATGCTTAAGCGGGAGATAAGGTAAGTTTTTAGTTTTTTAGTGTCTGCTTATGTCCCAAGCAATTTCATTTTTGTTAACCCCATAATGGGTGGAACTCATGTAGAGTTGCATCAGTTTATTTCCTATAGTAGTACGTTCTAACTTTGTTTTGCAGATGTTCCTGAATTTCACACGTTTCAATGGTATTTTTCCTACCCTCTTTATTTACAATACTTTGAGGACAAAGCATGATTCTTGTTTGGGGGGCATAGAAACACGTGTAATTGAGGCATCTGTTAGGATATAGATATGTATAATATGCATTTGTTTTCTAGTTAAATTTTTTTTTTAAAAAAAAAAAAAAATATAAATAAATAAGTTATGCTATACACTTAGGAATATTGGTATTGTTTTCTTTCTCCATGCTCTTAACAATCTAGAAGTCTCAATGAGCTTTTGCATCGAGAATAATTGTTAGAAACTTAGGTTAATATATAGGTAATAATCTTTGCATCTATCTATAAATATATTACATGAGTATCTATGATTGTTAGCAGTAAGTTTCTGAAATCTAGGCTAGAGTACTTATTCTACAAATCCTGTGAAAATATAGCCTAAAAGCCTTATATGAGCGAAACATTTGAGAAATGACACAAGGAAGAAGTAAAATCTAGATAGAGATATCACACGTCCACTTGCTTGATCACTATGTCATATCCTAAGCGAGAATTTAGGCCCTCTTTGGATCGATATAGCCAGAAATTCAAACCTATGAATTATTTTCCGCTAATTAAGCCCCTCTCCGAGCCTTTCTTTAGCCTTCCATAAACCACAATTCCTTTACCCTGTTACAAAAACAAAAACAAAATAGAAAAAAATAAATCAACCTACCCAATTTAGAATAAGTCTGAGAATAGAATGAGTGAAGAAAGAAGAAGAGAAAAACCTGTGTAAACAAAAATTAGTTAGTTGCTTCAGAAAAGAAGTTTCCATCCAAGGAAAAGAAAAATATATATATATATAGAAATAAATAAAAACTCCAAAAATAGAATAAAAGAGAGTCAAAAGCCAAAGAAAAGAAAAAGAAAAATATGGCTAAGGATGGAAACAAAGTATAGAAGCAAAAGAAAATAACAAGGTTTTCTCTAAGTTACATAATATGAAGACTCTATTATCTCAGACTTGTCCTTTTGAATATCCATTTCCTTCCTTCTTAAACCATCTCCTAATCCCATGACACCTAATAAAGACCTCTAACTCAATTAGGAATAGGTTAGTGTGATAGTAAGTGGCAGATGTGTTTGATCGACCCGACTTCCTTGTTGTCATTGAGATTGTAAGGTAAAGTGTGCCCACTTTACACTGCTTTGGAGTAAAGCTAAACTTGAGTGGAAAAATCAGAGTTGTTTTTGTCTTGACAATTATGTGAGGACCTACTTAAGGACGCTATTCCGAGTTTTCAGAAACGAACCTGCTAGGCATTTCATTGTATTACTCATAGTATATATATTTGTATCATAGATGATTGATTATTATGCATATATTAGCTTAGGTTTTTGACTTGGTTATTCTTATTCATTTGCTAGTGAGATGTATAGATAGTTGGGACATGAATGAGGAAACAATAGTTTTATTTCTTAGTCGTTGTAGTATAGTTGAAGTTTGTGAGTACCTTCATCGAAAAACTCTCACGGGTATAACTTCGTCCACTAGGGAATTCCTAGTGGTTTAAGGCCTTATTGCATAGGGTCAATGCAATCGCACTCAGCGAAAAGAGAGTAGATAGAACTCCATTTTTGGTCACTTATTTTAATTTCTCATCTTTGCTTGAGGACAAGCAAAATGCTGTTTGGGGGTGGTTTGATAAGAGCCCAAAACTGTAGTTTTAACCCTTTAACAGTCATACTTTTGGACCAATTATGTGAGTAATAATTAAGAGTTAACACTGATTACGTGTTTTTATGTATTTCCGGCTTCAAAGTCCATTATGTGCAGAAATGTGCCACTTTAGTGAGATATAGGAGAAAAGGTCGGTTACTAAAGAGTTCCATGATTAAAGGCCAAGATTTAAGAAGATAAAGCCTTCCTAAAGCCCGGTCAAAAGCTGAAAAGTCGACACGGGTTGAAACAACACACAAGTCAGCAGAACTTCTGAAAGCCATATCTTTGGACTCAGACCTCGGAATTGGGCCTATCTTATGTCAAAACGACCGGCTCGGAAAGAGCTTTCCAATGGTCTAAGCCTTGACCCAATCAGAGGAGCAAAAGTGGATGAAAATTCTATGGAAGCCAACTGCAGCTGAAGAGGCCTTTTTGGACTGAAAGAATTGGGTTTTGGGCCTGATTCTCTAGCCCAAAACATGGCTCCAAGCCCATGCACGATTTTTGGATCTGAAAGTATAAAAAGAAAAGTTTAGCTCTTTGTTAATGGTAGCTAGTTAGACCTAAATTAATATAGATAATTCTAGATCTGTTTTCATTAATTAAATTAAGCTTTAGTTCCATTTTCAATTCTTGTTTTAGATTAAGTCTTTGAATCATTGTTCTTGATTGATTAGATAAATAAAATAGTTGTTTTCTCAATTTCGAATTGTGTTATTTCAATTTATAGATCTGATTTTAATTCTTGTTGATTATCATTCCGTAGTTTAAATAGATTGAACCATTGTTAGTTAATTTAGTTAAGTTAGAATTTTAATATGATGTGTAGTTATAATGAAATGGGAAATGATGGTTTGATGACTCAAGGCTAAAACCTCCATTAGAGGGGTTGATGAAGCCTTGATGAAAACTTAGTGGTATAGTATAGAACATTGTAGAATCTATTCCAATCTAGAAGGTCGTGATTAAGCCATGAGAATGGGTGGACGACCTCACATGCTAGTTAGTACTTTCGGTAGAAATGCCATGAACACTAGGGATTAGAACTCGAATTTCTTGCCGTAAGAACGTAAGAATCGAGATACAAGAATCTATGTTAGGCTATTAAGTTGGATTCGAGGTGGATTCAATTCCCCTATAATCCTTTATCTAGATTCAAGCACAATCATATTTCCATAGCATTCGTAGTTAAAATCATGTAATCAAATTCAGTAAGTATCGTAGCATATCACCTTCGTAAAGCTCTCATTGACTTAAGACCGACTAATTAGATTAGAAAACATTCCATGCTAGAGCACTAGGAGTGGAACGAACTTTCTACTCCACTATATCTCATAGGATTGAGAGTAGAGAAACTTTGATAAATATAAGCATCATAATAAAGTTGTAGTTTTACTTACGTTTTGAGTTCATCGTTCATTTCGTAGGTAGACTATTCAATTTTATCTTTTATCACACGTCGACTTTTCAAGCTTTTGACCGGGCTTTACAAAGGCTTTGTCTTCTTGAATCTTGACCTTTAATCATGGAACTCCTTAGCAACCGACTCTTGCTCTTTTATCTCGCTAAAGTGGCACATTTCTGCACATCATGGACTTTGAAGCCTGAAATGCCTAAAAACACGTAATCAGTATTAACTCTTAATTTTTACTCACATAATTGCTATAAAAGTATGATGGTTAAGGGGTTAAAACTATAGTTTTGGGCTCTTATCATCCCACCAAACAACAAAATGAGCCATTTATAATCAGTTACTTGAGACTTTAACAAATAACTGGATATATATATATATATATATATACCCTTCAGTTTTTCCTATATCAACAATCTAAAGAGTTGGGGGTCTTTCCATAAATAAATAACATGGAATGCACCCCCAAATAGAATCAAGCCCCAAAATTCTCTACAATGCAACTTATTCAAATGAAAACGAAGTCTGATGGATCTAGAATGTAACCGCGCATGCACTTTCTTTTTCGCCTTTGAATGAGAGGGTGTCCAAGTGAATGATCGTGAGAAAATGGATGTTTATGGAAGATATGGTGGATATGGAAGAATTTTAGACGTAAGTAATGGAAGAAATGAGAATGTAGGTTTGGCACAAAATTCATTTATGATGTAGGTGGGAACTGTCTCAATTCTGAAAATAAAGGTGTCAAGTGAATTTCCTTTGGGAATTATTTCTGTATGAAGAGGATTTAGAAAATCATTAAGTACAGAAGAAACAAAAGAGTCAAGCGCAAACTACAAGTTCCTTTGGAAGGGTGGAAGGTGGGGAATATTAGTGAGGGAAGATGAATGAGTGTCAGCTAGAGCTCTCAGGTCTAGATCATTAGAAGCCTTGAGATATTCCAGACATTCCTCAATAGGTGGGTCAAAAGAATCATTGGGATAGAGGGTGAAAAATTCATCTTACGTCATAGCGTCAAAGGATAAATGGATGTTGGCAGGGTAGGACTCGCGAGGTGGCAGGGAAGAGTTGCAAAAGAGTTGAAGGAAATCTTCCTCAATTTCCTCTACGTCCAAGGAGTTTTTGTCGAAGTTGGAACTTCCTTTCCAAAGGAAAGAAATTTGTGCATCTGGTCATTCGAAAACGTGGTTTTGAAATAATCATGAGCTAAGTTCTCGATCATGCTAACCTCTCCATCGATATTCATATAAGGCAACTGTTTGATCGTCTTAAAAACGTTAATAACAACGGAAAGATGGCCAAAAGACAAGGACATTGAACCATCGTGGTAGTTTATAAGCGCGTTGGCCGTTGCCAAGAAAGGGCGTCCTAAAATGATCAGAACAGAATCGTTAGCGACTTCTGTATTGAGGATAACTAAATCCGCATGATAGTAGAAATCTTGAACCTTAACCAGCATATTTTCCACTACACCTTTAGGATACTTGATAGACCTATTAGCTAGTTGCAATGTCATTGTTGTAGGTTGCATTTCCTGTAGACCTATTTGTTTATATAAATAATAAGGGAGCAAGTTAACACTCGCCCTAAGGTCTAATAAAGCAGTGGTCGTGTGAGTATCCCCTAAGGTGCATTGTACAGTAGGACGACCAAGGTCCTTGTACTTAACGATTCCATTATGTTCTGTTAAAGTTGGAAATTGTTCGGTTAAAAAAGCGTCTTTAGGAATCTTTGTCTTACATCTAGTAGTGCACAACTCTTTAAGAAACTTAGCATGGTGAGGTAACTTTTGTAACCGCTTCAAGGAAAGGTAAGTTTATAGTTAGATTTTTAAAAACTTCCCTAATCTCGTCAAAATTTGTATCCTTGTTTCACATAGCTAATTTCTGAAGAAACGATGGTTTCTCTCTATATTTAGCGTATGAATCAACTGGATGTCTAACCTTTGCTTTCTGTTTCTCAGGTTGTGGTTTAACTGGTACCTCTACAGGGGTAGGATCTTTAGTTTCTATTTCGGTATCTAGTATAATATCTAGTGTAGGGACTACTGGTGGGATAACTATAGACATAGTTACTTTGTTATCCACCACTCTGCCTGAACGGAGAGTGGTGATGGAATTTATCTCTCCTACATTTGCATTTTCGTTACTAGTATTACCGTTTACCTTAAAGGCTGTGTTTGGTGTTTTAGGATTAGGTATCGCTTGTCCTGGAAACACACCATTGGGTTGCACTTTCTCTTGAGCTAACTACTGTAAGGAAAGTTGGATGGCTTGTAAAATCTGTTGTTGAGATTGCATAAAGGTATCAAAATGATCCGATTGTGGAGTAGTATTTGTTACTGGTTGTGTGACATGAACTATGTCACGTTGATTATTAATGGCTGGATTTTGGTAGTTATTATTTACCAGAATGATACCTCTATTAGCATTATAATTATTATTGTTATAATTATTATAATTACCCTGACCTTGTCCTTGTCGTGTTTGAGCTTGGTTGTTATAATTATAATTACCCTGACCTTGTCATTGCCTTGGTGGACCTTGGTTGTAATTGTTTGTTGGCCTAACATTTGGGTTAAACAACCTTAGAGTTTGTTGATTATTTCGCCAACCGAAGTTGGGATTTTGTCGCCAAGCTGCGTTAGGTTCCCTAATAATGGAACAAACATTATCTTGTTATGATTGTTGTTGTTCATAGGCGAAAGGACAATAGGAGTCGGGATGCTCTGGACTCAAACAGATATTACATGGATTGGAGTTGACATTCATAATGTGGATAGGTGATAAGAGCCCCAAATTATAGTTTTAACCCCCTAATAATACTACTTTTAAACCAATTATGCGAGTAATAAATAAGAGTTAATGCTAATTACATGCTTTTATGTATTTCAGGCATGGAACTCAATTATGTGCAGAAATGTACCACTTTGGCGATATAAAGGAGCAAAGGGCTGGTTGCTAAGAAGTTCTGTGATAAAGGCCAAGATTCAAGGAGACAAAGCCTTTATGAAGCCCGGTCAAAAGTTGTAAAGTCAACAAGGGCAGAAATAGTGCACAAGTTAGTAGAACTTCCGTCGACCATAATTTTGGACTCAAGCCTCGGATTTGGGCCTACCTTATGTCAACATGACCGGCTCAGAAAGAGGTTTCCAATGGTCTAAGCCTTGACCCAATCAGAGGAGCAAAAGTGGACGAAAAGTCTACTGGAGTCCAAGCCAGCTAAAACGGGCTCTGTTAACTGAAGAAATTGGGCTGTGGGCTCGATTTTCCGACCCAAAACATGAGACCTCAGCCCATGTACAAAATTGTGGATCTGGTCTCCTCCTTTACATAAAACAAGACTTAGCTCTTAAGAAAGATACAGTTAGATAGCTTAGAATAGAAAGTAGCCATTAAAATAGCTTGTAGATCTAGTTTTTGAATTCAATTAGTTAAATTAATTAGTTTCATACATTGTTTTAGATTAATTCTTTGAATCATAGTTCTTCATTGATTAGATAAATAAAATAGTTATTTCTTGTTCATTTTGATTTTGTCATTTAAAATTGTTATATCTAATTTCAGTGGTTGTTATTTAATTCTTAGTTATTAATTTAGAATTCAATTATTGTTTAGTTAAATTTAATAAAGTTATAATCTTTATATTACATCTAGTTTTAATTCACATCGTAGTATAATTCCCACCATTGCTCTCATTAGACTTTGAATAGATTAGTCAATCTAGGAAACTTGAATGCTAAATAACTAAGAGTGGAACAAACTTTTTACTCTACTCTATTTCGATAGAATTGAGAGTATAGAAATCTTTGATAGCAATGCGTAATTAAGTTTAGTTTCACTTGAATTTTGAGTTTCATCGTTCATTACCTAGGTAAATTATTCAATTTTACGTTTATCAAATGGCGCCGCTGCCATCTTAGTACTTTTTAGTATTGTTTTCTGTAGACTTGATAGTTTTCCAAAGTCCCATAACCCACCCACCATTGTTTGGATTCTCACTATGGTTGTCTGTTTCAGCTTTGCAAGTTTCCACGAAAAATTACTCGGAGCGCACCTGCACCCAAGGCAAGCCAAAGTGGAGTACACCATGCGCCCACACACCTGGAATCCCACCCTTTGGCTGAGAGCCACCTGCCCCCTATCAAGGCCAACTTGGAGTGCCACCTGCGCCCACACGACCATGGGTTAGAACATGAAAAACCTTATCAGCACATTCGTAGGATTGACCAAGTCCTTACTACATTCCACCATCCTACGGTAGGTGCTGAACAAATTAAACTAAGGGTATTTCCCTTCACCTTAGCCGATAAGGCGGCGTCTTGGTTAACTGCCCAAGCGCCTAATTCTGTGGGCTCGTGGGCTAAACTTGTTCAACTATTCATGGAACATTTTTATCGACCACTGAAGACCGATGAAATGCTTTCCAAGATTCATTTCTTTAGACAGAATCCTCATGAATCATTTTTCAGAGGCGTGGAATCATTTCACCGATCAACTTATAGAGTGTCCACACCATAACCTCGCGAAAGACATGTTAGTTCGTGCCTTTTTCAAAGGACTTCAACACCACCATAAAGAAGTCCTTTACATAATGAATGAGGGTAGTTTCTTAAGTAAAGGAGCCTCGAAGGCTTATAAATTTTTAGAAGATCAGACTAAGCAGAATAATAATTGGGGGGGTAGTGATGATATCTCCCATTACGCTGGTTCTTCTACAACAAATTTAAAGCGGTATGTTTCAGATGAAACCCGATCCATAACTTAAAAATTTAATCGAATCTCTAACTAAAAAGGTAGAGGCTATTTCTGTCCAACAAAAACCTATCCCCGTCATGAATATCAACTCCAACCCATGTAATTTCTATTTGAGTCAAGAGCACCCCGACTCCTATTGTCCTTTCTTTTACGAATAACAAACATTACAACAAGATAATGTTTGCTCAATTAATAGTTATCCTATTCCTAACGCCCCTTGGAGACAACACCCCAACTTTAGTCGGAGAAATAATCAACAAGTAACAACTCCAGGATTTAATAATCAAAATGTTAGGCAAGCAAACAATTATAACCAACCTCCAGCACGACAAGGACAAGGTCAGGGTAATTATAATAATTATAACAACCAAACGCAACCACGACAAGGTCAAGCACAAGGTCAGGGTAATTATAATAATTATAACAATAATAATTATAATGCAAATCGAGGTATCGTTCCGGTTAATAATAATAACTATCACAACCCACCCATAAATAATCATCGTGACATAGTTCCTGTCACACAACCTATAGCTAACACTCTTCCACAACCAGATCGTTTCGATACCTTTATGCAATCTCAACAACAAATTTTGCAAGCCATCCAACTTTCCTTATAGCAGCTAGCTCAAGAGAAAGTACAACCCAAAGGTGTGTTTCCAGGACAAGCGATACCTAATCCAAAAACACCAAACACAGCCTTTGAGGTGAACGGTAATACTAGTATGGAAAATGTAAACGTAGTTGAGCTAAATGCCATCACCACTCTCCGTTCTGGTAGAGTGGTGGACAACAATGTAACTATGCTAGATTGAACCCGGCCATGAAAGAAGTGGTCAAGGAAGAAGTCTTACGGTTACTTGATGCGGGTATCATATACCCAATCTCTAATAGCGAATAGGTCAGTCCCATTCATGTAGTTCCAAAAAAATAAGGGATTACAATGGTACGTAATGGCAAGGGTGAATATGCTGCCACATATGGTCCTATGAAATGGAGGATCTATATTGATTACAGACGTTTAAATGCCATGACACGAAAGAATCATTTTCCATTACCCTTTATAGATCAGATGCTAGAACGTCTAGCTGGTCATGCTTTTTACTGTTTTTTGGATGGCTACTCTGGCTATTTCCAAATTATTATTGATATTGATGACCAATAAAAAACTACCTTTACATGTCCTTTTGGAACATACGCCTATAAACGAATACCTTTTGGCCTTTGTAATGCTCTTGGTACCTTCCAGCGGTGTTTGCTTCATATATTTAGTGACATGGTAGAGCATTTCATGGAAGTATTCATGGATGATTTTTCTATCTATGGAGACTCTTTCACTGACTGCCTGTCTAACCTATCTAAGGTTTTGACACGGTGTGAAGAGAAGAGTCTAGTTTTAAATTGGGAAAAATGTCAATCCATGGTAAAAAAGGGCATAGTACTAGGTCACATTGTATCTAGTGATGGCATATAAGTTGATAAGGCCAAACTAGATAAGATACCGACTTTACCTATACCACGGATTGTCCGTCATATTAGAGCCTTTCTAGGCTATGTAGGTTTTTATAGGCACTTCATCAAAGATTTTTCAAAAATAGCTAGGCTGCTAACTGATAAGAGCCCAAAACTGTAGTTTTAACCCTTTAACAGTCATACTTTTGGACCAATTATGTGAGTAATAATTAAGAGTTAACACTGATTACGTGTTTTTATGCATTTCAGGCTTCAAAGTCCATTATGTGCAGAAATGTGCCACTTTAATGAGATAAAGGAGCAAAGGTCGGTTACTAAGGAGTTCCGTTATTAAAGGCCAAGATTCAAGAAGATAAAGCCTTCCTAAAGCCCGGCCAAAAGTTGAAAAGTCGACACTGGCTGAAACAGCACACAAGTTAGCAGAACTTCCGGAAGCCGTATCTTTGGAGTCAGACCTCGGAATGGGGCCAACCTTATGTCAAAACGACCAGCTCGGAAAGAGCTTTCCAATGGTCTAAGCCTTGACCCAATCAGAGGACCAGAAGTGGACAAAAAGTCTGTTAAAGCCAACTGCAGCTGAAGAGGCCTTTTTGGACTGAAAGAATTGAGTTTTGGGCCTGATTCTCTGGCCCAAAACATGGCTCCAAGCCCATGCACGATTTTTGGATCTGAAAGTATAAAAACCAAAGCTTAGCTCTTTGTTAATGGTAGCTAGTTAGACCTAAAATAATATAGATAATTCTAGATCTGTTTTACTTAAGAAAATTAAGTTTTAGTTCCATTTTCAATTCTTGTTTTAGATTAAGTCTTTGAATCATTGTTCTTGATTGATTAGATAAATAAAATAGTTGTTTTATCAATTTCGAATTGTGTTATTTCAATATATAGTTTTAATTATTGTTGGTTACCATCTCTTAGTTGTTAATTGGAATTTAATCATTGTTTAGTTTAGATTAGTATATTTCGAATCTTGATAATATGTTTAGTTTAGATTCATATGGGAATGATTACGGAATGATTCAAGGCTAAAACCTCCATTAGAGGGGTTGATGAAGCTTTGATAAAAACTTAGTGGTATAATGTAGAAGCATTGTAGAATCTATTCCACTCTAGAAGGTCGTGATTCGCCATGAGAATGGGTGGACGACCTCACATGCTAGTTAGTACTCGGTAGAAATGCCATGAACACTAGGGATTAGAACTTAAATTTCTTGCCATAAGAACGTAAGAATCGAGATACAAGAATCTATGCTAAGCTATTAAGTTGGATTCAAGGTGGATTCAATTCCCCTCTAATCCTTTATCTAGATTCAAAACAATCATATTTCCATAGTATTCGTAGTTAAATTCAAATAATCAAATTCAATAAGTATCATAGTATATCACCTTCGTAAAGCTCTCATTGACTTAAGACTAATTAATTAGATTAGAAAACAATTACATGCTAGAGCACTAGGAGTGGAACGAATTCGTTACTCCACTCTATCTCGATAGAATTGAGAGTAGGAAACTTTGATAAAAATATAGGATCATAATCTAGTTTTAGTTTTACTTGCGTTTGTAAGTTTAATCGCTTTATTTTGTAGGTAAAACTATCAATTTTATGTTTTATCAAATGGCGCCGCTGCCATCTTAATCTCGTTCAAGACAAGAATTCAATTGATTGAATCTAAGGGGCAATCCCCCATTCTCTACCCACCCACCCTTTTAATTTTTCATTCTTATTTCTAGAATTTTCGAACTGTTCAATTTGTTTTTTTAGCATACATGGTCCATGGATTCACAGAGAAAAATACTGCGGTGAAGGTATTTCTAAATTTTTGAAAATTCTGAAAATTTTCAGACATAATATTTAATGTGTTGTTGAATTACTGGAATATTTTCAGATTTTTCAAAGTTGGTTTACCTTGTGAAAAAAAAATACGATCTTTACAGTGCTGCATTTCAGTTTCCACACTGTATGTTCTTGAAAAATAGACGAGTAAGGTTACTTAGGGAGTTCTAAAAATTATATAATTTATACAGGAGTATCTATCCTAAGTCTGGAGTTTGTAGTAAAACTTTGACGAGTTTTTAATTTGTTTTGACCTCCTAAATAGTAGAGTGTTTCTAGTGTGTTTCTGCAGTGTTGTAAACACTTAATATCTGGAACACCAGCCGATAAGGAGAGGTTGTAGAACTCCAATTACTCTAAATATTTTACAGGAACAAGTAGGATCTGTCAGGAGTCTCCAGTAAAAATTTGGCAATTTTTGGCTTTGTTTTGATGGGTCAACCATTCGGTTGTTTGTATTGTGTCCGAAAACTGTTTTGCAAACTTTGCAGGGCAGTACAGAGACTTTCATAGTTCTGATTGATTTGAAATTTTACAGGATACTTGATAGACGTCTTAGAAAACTACTGTAAAAATTTCAAATTTTTTGGAGTACGATAAAAAGCCTAAAACTTGAAAACCCTGAAGCGCGACCCACGGCCAAACCGAGCGCGACCCGCGCTCAAACACTGGACATTCGAAAACCCTGAGCGCGACCCGCGCCCAAACCGAGCGCGACCCGTGCTCAAACACTGGACATTCACAAAACCCTCAGGTGCACCTGCGCCCAAGGAGAGTGCACCAGCGCCCTAAGCTGAATTTTGCCGGGTTTCCACAGGTTTGTTTCGAACGTCGATTTTTCAAGTTTTTCAGTGTTCTAACTTGTTATATACACTGAACACGCGTGAACAAGACGCTATTTATAAGCGAAGCAAGGACGCAATCAGGTATTCCCTTCTTCCACTCCTCGTTTCTTTTGTCAGAGGAGTTTTAATTCAAGTATAATCAGGCTTGTTTTTCGGAGACATAAATACCACACGCCTATCTAAGAATTTCACACACACCACCTGATATAATGGCTGAAGAAAGAGAGACTCCTCTCTCCAACTTCTACAAAGCTTTGAGCGATAGTGATTATTATAAATGAATAGTCTACCTACGAAATGAACGATGAATCCACAACGTAAGTAAACTAAACTTCTCCTTTTACGTGCCTAAGTTATCAAATCTTCAACTCTCGAATCTATCGAAATAGAATGGAGTACGAAGTTCGTTCCACTCCTAGTGCTCTAGCATGGATGTTTTCTAATCTAACTAGTCGTTTTTAAGTCTATGAGAGTTTTACGAAGGGAATTATACTACGATGCAACTACCCACAAGATGCAACTAGTCGGTTATCAGAATACTAAGGGAATGCTACGTTGATTCTATGATAAGGAGTTAGAGGGGGATTGATTCCACCATAACTCAACTTAATCCACTAACGACGAATCGTCGTAATCCGAATTGAATCGCTTCAAGAGAACAATTGGTTATTCCTAATCCCTAATTATACATGGCATTTCTACCAATTCATAACTAGCATGTGAACAATTAAACCCATTCTCATGGTGAACTAATCATTTCTAGAGTGGAATAGAAAATACGATGACTCTACGATAATCGGAATCAAGCTTTCATCAAGGCTTCACAACCCCTCTAATGGAGGTTTAGCCTTGAATCATTCAATCATTTCCATTTATATTAAAACTAAACATAATATAAAGCATTGAAATTTATTTAATTAAACAATAATGAAATCTAATTTAATGACTAAATTGAACTAAGGACATGAATTGAAATTAGATCTAGAATTGGAATTGACAAAATCGAAATTGATAAAGAATACTACTTTATTGATCTAATCAAATGAAGAACAAGATTCAAGGTTTAATCTAATGAAATGAATTAGATATTGAAACTATACTTAATCAAAAACAATTAAATAAAACTAGATCTAGAAGCTATTTTAATGGCTACTTTCTATTCTAAGCTAACTATTATTTTCTAACTACTGGCTACCATTAATGAAGAGCTAAGCTTTTGTTTTTATACATTCAGATCCAAAAAACGTGCATGGGCTTGGAGCCATGTTTTGGGCCAGAGAATCAGGCCCAAAACCCAATTCTTTCAGTCCAAAAAGGCCTCTTCAGCTGCAGCTGGCTTCCACAGACTTTTCGTCCACTTCTGCTCCTCTGATTGGGTCAAGGCTTAGACCATTGCAAAGCTCTTTCCGCCCGGGTCGTTTTGACATAAGGTAGGCCTCATTCGAGGTCTGAGTCCAAAGATATGGCATTAGGAATTTCCGTGACTTTTGCTCCTTTATTTCGCTAAAGTGGCACATTTCTGCACATAATGGACTTTGAAGCCTAAAATGCATAAAACACGTAATCGATATTAACTCTTACTTATTATTCACATAATTGGTCTAACAAAGATGATTATTAAGGGGTTAAAACTACAGTTTTGGGCTCTTATCAAACCACCCCAAACAAAGATTTTGCTTGTCCTCCTCAAGCAAATATGAGAAATTAGAATAAGTGACCAAAAATGGAGTTCTAACTACTCTCGTTTATTGAGTCGCGATTGCATTGACCATATGCAACAAGGCCTTAAACCACTAGGAATTCCCCTAGTGGATGAGTTATAGCCTCGTGAGAGTTTTCCAAATGAAGGTACTCACAAACTTCATCTATACTACAACGACTAAGAAAATAAAACTATTGTTTCCTTATTCATGCTCAACTATCTATACATCTCTCTAGCAATTACATAAGAATAACCAGTCAAAACCCTAAGTTAATATATGCATAATAATCAATCATCTACAATAAACATATATACAATGAGTAGTACTATCAAATGTTTAGCGGGTTTGTTTCTCGAGAACTTCGAAAGCGTCCTTAAGTAGGTTCTCACAATAATAGTCAAGAAACAACACTCTGATTTTTTGCACTCAAGTTTAAGCTACTCCAATTAATGCAGTGGGCACACTTTACCTTACAATCTCAATGACAACAAGGAAGCCGGGTCGATCAAACACATCTGCCACTTACTATCACACTCACCTATTCCTAATTGAGCTAGAGGTCTTTATTAGGTATTACGGGGGATTAGGAGGTGGTTTAAAAGGAAGGAAATGGATATTCAAAAGGACAAGTCCGAGATAATAGAGTCTTCAGATTATGTAACTTAGAGAAAACCTTGTTATTTTCTTTTTGCTTCTATACTTTGTTTCCATCCTTAGCCATATTTTTTTTTTTTTTTTTCTTTGGCTTTTGACTCCCTTTTATTCTATTTTTTTTGGAGTTTTTATTTTATTTCTATTTTTCTTTTCTTTGGATGGAAACTTCTTTTCTTTATTTTCTGAAGCAACTAACAATTTTTTTTTTTTTACACAGGTTTTTTCTCTTCTTCTTTCTTCACTCATTCTATTCTCAGACTTATTCTAAATTGGGTAGGTTGATTTATTCTCTTTTTTTTTTTTTTGTTTTGTTTTTGTAATAGGGTAAAGGAATTGTGGTTTATGGAAGGGCTAATGAAAGGCTCAGAGTGGCGACTAGCGGAAAATAATTCATAGGTTTGAATTTCTGGCTATATCGATCCAAAGAGCGGCCTAAATTCTCACTTAGGATATGGTTTAGTGATCAAGCAAGTGGACGTGTGATTTCTCTATCCGGATTTTACTTCTCCCTTGTGTCATTTCTCAAATGTTTCGCTCATATAAGGCTTTAGGCTATATTCTCCCAGGATTTGTAGAATAAGTACTCTAGCCTAGATTTCAGAAAACTTACCGCTAACAATCATAGATACTCATGTAATATATTTATAGATAGATGCAAAGATTATTACCTACGATTAACCTAAGTTTCTAACAATTATTCCGATGCAACACTATGTGAGACTTCTAGATTATTAAAAGCATGGAGAAAGAAACAATACCAATATTCCTAAGTGTATAGCATGACTTATTTATTTATATTTTTAAATTTTGAAATTTTTAACTAGAAAACAAATGCATATTATGTCTATCTATATCGTATAGATGTCTTAATTACACGTGTTTCTATGCCCCCCAACAAAAAGCATGCTTTGTCCTCAAAGCATTTAAATAAAGAGGGTAGGAAAAATACCATTGAAACGCGTGAATTTCGTGAACATCCGCAAAACAAAGTTAGAACGCATGCTAATATAGGAAATAAAACCGACACAACTCTATAAGAGTTCTACCCATTATGGGGTTAACATAATTAAATTGCTTAGGACATAAGCGCATAACACTATGAACTTAAACTTACCTCCACTCCCGTTGTTATTCGTCATCTTCGCCATCCTCTACTTCTATAAAGAAGTGAGGTTCCTTCGCGATCCCCGCCATGCTATGATAATTTGCCGCTTCATGCCATTTATCATCTATGATTGCTAACCTATTAAGTGCCACTTGGTCCGATGGGGTGTAGGCGAACCTGGTGAGGTTGTATCCGCCACCCATGCCAAGTCATTTACGGAAAAGATCGAATAATACTATTGGTGGGTCGCACCGTGTCTACCTTAATCCAATCCGTGAAACGTGTACAAAAACAGGAAAGAAACATAGCATAATACGTGAAATTAGAACAGGGCATAAGAAGGTACTTATGCCTCATGGTATGGGCTCGTGCTAAACTAGACATCAAAGTCTGGGAAGGTCATAGAACCGGCGCCCATTGGCTAAAGCAAGGAAAACGCTGCAAGTGGCGTCATTCACGTAAGAAAACGCCATTCCCTAAAATGTTTAGCATAATCCAAAACATAACAGTTCCTATGTTCATGGACAAAGCTACCAAGGCAACGCGTTATAGTCCCCTTGGTCCTCAATCTGAAAAATGCCTGCCCCATAAGCCTCGTGCAAAGACTCATAAGTATAGACATGCATATTATCGACCCAATAGCACCATGGGTCTTGTATCTCAAATGGGGCATAGCAAGTCCAAGAACAAATGCTAGCAAGAACACGTAATTTCCATTGGTTCATCGTCAATGGTGATGGAGAACACTTGTTCTCCATCCGGTCTCAAAGAAAATGCAGTTATTATAAAAATAAGATGCAAGTCTTTGGAGAATAAAGTTCACCGGTCTTACCATAAGAGGTTCCCATAGCGTATGTGATCACCTCATGAAAACCAAGCACCGTAAGTAGTGCTTTGGAACAAATCTTCGAAAGACTGTTCCGTATCAATGTTGGAGATGTCATCTCAAAATTACACTTTGGAATAGCTGCGAATGATCCGGATACTACGTCGCGAAAAAACTGGAAAATTTCGGTCCGAGAGAAGTCGGCGCTGGCGCGATAGATAGCGGGCGCTCTTTGTATTTTAAATTCCAGTAACTTAGCGGTGGTCGCTGACTTTGTAGCGCTGGCCTCGAGAACAAATTTTTCGACAGAAATGTAGGGCGCTGAGCCTTCAACTAACTAAGCGGCGCTCCGAAGTTGCGATTTTGTGAAAATGGAGACGAAATGTGGGAATCGCGGGTGTGAAGGGTGAGTGATGGAGTTTAGGTGTAGTGTGAGTTGTGAGGATAGATTGTATCAAGTTTATATAGGTTTAAAGTTGCTAGAATGGATCGGAAAGTTGCCAAAACTAATTACGGCAGTTTCCGGAAATCCTAAAATTTCCAAACTCGAAAACGGAAACAACTCATCTCGTGGATTCTAATTCAAACCCAGTATCTCTTATTTGGATTTTATGACTGAATGTACCTATTTAATCTAGATTTCATCCTACAATGATTCTCAATCATAGATATGCCTAAACTACCATATTTTCACCTTTACTCCAAGATGAAAAATTCTAACACTAGGGTTTTTTATAAAAAATACAGCTTGACATAATCAAACCACCCCCAAACAAGTTGGGAAGGTGGGGTCAATATGAAACAAGCACACAAACTGAAAATAACCCCTTATATTAAAATTTTCATTCGGAGGTCCTTTTTCACTTACAAAATTCAAATTACGGAAATAAAAGTTACATTACAATAAAGACAACAAAATAAATAAAACAACAACTTATAAAACACAAATAACACGACTATCATCACCGCCATCCTCTCTAAACACCTCGCCATCGTGGCGAGGGCCTGAACTTCAGTGGTGGCTCCTGGGCTCCGTGAGAAGGTCCGGCAGCAGCCGCCCCTTCGTCGACGACGCTCATGTCTCGTAGCTGTGTCCTCAGAGGCAGAGTCTGTCTGAGGTGGGAAGCGTGCTAGCATATCCACTCTAAACTGGCGCTGGGCTTCCATCTCAGCCCTCGCCTGCTCCCATCTCTCATCCTCCCTCTGGGTGCGGATCTCGAAGTTGTGGTGAATGGTCGCATGTCGAGAAGTCCGAGGTCTGCACGAGAGAGTTTGAGTGAACGATGCCCCTATGTAGCATAGTCATGCGCTCAGCATCAGACCAACACCTCTGGAAGGCATCCGTATCAAAGCAAGTCCCATCCTCCTCATCCTCCTCCGAATCATCCTGCTGTCCCCCAGCCTCCTCTTCTTCTTCCTCTCTATCCTCAGCCCTCAACCAAACTTGTTGGACACACTCCCTATAGATGCGCGGGTTCCGGTGCAGGGTAATGTAAATCCTCTCAGATGCCGGAGTTGCCTTCATCTTCAGCATGATCTTAGTGATAAGCACAGGAAGAGGTGCCAAAGACCTTCCGAACCCCCTGATCATGTTCAGCAAAAACTCCAGGATACAGAAATCATACTTCTGCTCCTGGAGTACCCAGAGGACGTGGAGGCAGGTCAGACCAATGTCACTGACCTTGTCCTTGCCTAGGACATTCCGACCAATCCACTGAGCTGTAGCCAGTTGGTTGGTCCTGAGGGAAGCCTGGCGAACACAATGGGAGTTTGGATTGTAGCTCCCATTGATGACAGTAATGCCCATCAAGGGCTCAACCCCGTCAAACTGAGGATCCTGTAAAGTGGCATCCAGATTGATTCTAGGCGGAATGCCTAGAATCTCAGCCAACAGGCCCGTAGTCAACTCCCTTCTCTTCTTCCTGACCATCACAAAAATCCTACTCCCCTCTAACTCCCTAGTGTTGTAGAATCGTCGGACCAAGTCTTCGTGGTAGAAGTCCTCGGTCGAGTACCAGAGACTATTCCAGTCTCTACTAGCCATTTCGTCACCGTAAAACGGCGCGAAATGGTCGGCGCATGAAAACTTGCTCGGTATGATTCGTTGAGCCATCTAGTTTTGGAATGGAGTGAGGGTTGAAATGTGATGTGGTGGTGGTGGTTTAACTCGACCGATTTTAAGAACAGTGGTGGTGGTGGAGTGGTGGCGGCGCAGCACCAAATTTTGTAAATTTCGGTGGGTTTTGGTGGTTGATGTTTGAAGTCGATTTGGGGTTGGGATTTGATTTTTTTGGCGTGGGTTTATGGTATTTCTTTTTAATTTTTATTTTTCTAGGTTTTGAGCTTGTTAATGGCGGTGGAAGATGGAAGAACGATGAACTGTTGCTAAAGAAGGTAAGAGCGCGAGCGCGCTCTCCATGGGCGCGGGTGGGCGCGGGTTGGCCCAAGCCCAAAATCGAAATTTTTGATTTTTTCGATTTTTTTTTTCGCGAATTTCAAATCAAAATTCCCGCTTCGTTACCGGTCCGATTTTTGCGAATGAAATATGGAAATGATCAGGAGAGAATTTCCTATCCAATGATCCATAAAACACTCTATTCCGACTTCAGATGACATACGTGATAGTGGAAAACGCCTCGAAATGCGTGCATGACGTAAGTTATGCGAACGAATGAAATCTAAATTAATAGATTATGTCAATCCGAATCGTAATACAATAAAACGGCCTAAGCAACTCTAATGGGACATAAAACATTTTAGTATGGAAACACGAACACCCCACCCCCAAACAAATTTTTTACAACGAAGCTTCGAAAATTTGTTTTTAGCAGTGGGTCTTTTAAAGTCAGATTCCCGAGACTTCCTAGATTACTATGTTTATTTTATTTTTTATTTTTTTATTTTAGTTTTAGAAGGAAAAACAATAAGCAATAATGACATAATTCACACCATAGAGAAACATGACTCAAAAATCCGAGAAAACATGCAAGAGTGGAAAACGTGAACTATGTGAACCGTGGACTTAGGATCCGGTACTTACAGCCACACACTCCATAGGGAGGGCCCGGTTACCTTAATGGTGCACTCACCAATATATTGGAATGAAAGGAAATGCACCAACACAGAAATTTGAGTCGTTTATAGTCAGATACTCAAGACTTTATCTAAAACATATGTATGAACATGCAGCTTGATCATATATCAACAACCTAAATAGTTGTGGATCATTCCATAAATAAGTATCACAGAAAACATATCCAAACACAATCAAACACCAAGATTTCCCTCACGACCAGACCTAGTGGAATCCAAACGAAGTTGGATAACCCTATTGTGTAACCTATCATGCACCTTCTTTTTCATTTTTGAATGAGTGGGTGTTCTAGTAAATAAGTGTGGAAAAGTGAATGGTTGTGGAGAATATGGTGGATATGGATAAGTTGTAGAAAGACAGCTTGTACACAATGAGGATGTGGTTTTAGCATCGAACTCATTCATTGTGTGTGTAGGGACTGTCTCAATTCTGAAAATGAAGGTGTCAAATAGGTTGTCCTTCTGAAGTATCCGTTTGCTAGGAGGATTTAAAAAATTATGAAGCACAGGAGAAACAAGAGGCTCGAGTGCAAACTCGAGGTTCCTTTGAAAGGGTGGAAGGAGGGGAATCGAGGTGGATGTTGTGCAAGTTAGTTCTTGATAGGGTGAATTGTCACCTACTCGAAGAAACTCATCAAATTCCTCATCAAGATTGGTCATATCCACATTACTATGGTAGTCCTCTACATCTTTGAGAAAGTTATCTATCCCGTCCTCATCAATAATATGTGTATCGACTAGTGTAGGAATGAAAATGTTGGAGTCTGACTTTCCAAAGGAAAGAATTTTCGGCATATGACTATCAGGGAACGTGTTGTTGAAATAATCTCGAGCAAAGCTCTCGATCATGCTAACCTCTCCATCCATAGACGAATCGGGTAACTGTGTCCTTGTTTTTATAAACATTGACTTCAACAGCAAGATGGCCAAAAGACATGGACATTGAACCATCACGGCAATTAATGAGCGCATTGGCAGTTGCCAAGAAAGGACGCCCTAGAATGATCGGGACAGAGTCGTTAGCGACTTCTGTATCGAGGACTACAAAATCAGCCGGATAGTAGAAATCCTGCACTTTTACCAACACATTTTCGACTACACCCTTAGGATACTTAATAGACCGATCCGCTAATTGCAACGTCATTTTAGTGGGTTGCATTTTGTCTAGACCTATTTGTCTATACAAATAAAATGGGAGTAAGTTAACACTAGCCCCCAGGTCTAATAATGCGGTGGTCGTATAGGAATCTCCTAAGGTGCATTGTACAGTAGGACGACCAGGGTCCTTGTACTTAACAATTCCATTATGTTCAGATAAGGTTGGGAATTGTTCTGTTAAAAAGGCGTCTTTCGGTATATTTGTCTTACGCCTAGTAGTACACAATTCCTTAAGAAACTTAGCATGGTGTGGTAGCTTTTTTATAGCTTCGAGGAAAGGAAGGTTTATAGTTAGATTCTTGAAAACGTCCCTAATCTCCTCGTAATTTGTATCCCTAGTTAACATGGCTAATTTTTGTGGAAACGGTGGTTTCTGTCTATATTTAGCAATGGTATCAGCTGGATGTTTAACCGTGGCTTTGTTTTCTTAGGTTGTGTTGTAACCGGTACCTCTACGGTGGTAGGCTCTTGGTTTCTATTTTCGGTATCTAGTAAAATAGTAGGTGTAGGGGCTACTTGGTGGGGTAACTATAGGCATAGTTACTTTGTTATCAACCACTCTGCCAGAACGGAGAGTGGTGATGGCATTTATCTCACCTACATTTTCATATTCATTACTAGTATTATCGGTGACCTCAAAGGCTGTGTTTGTTGTTTTAGGATTAGGTATTGCGTTACTGGAAACACACCTTTGGGTTGGGCTTTATCTTGAGCCAATTGTTGGGTTAAATTATTTACGGATTGTAGAAGCCTGTTGGTTGGATTGAGCCATGGTTTGGAAAAGTTTTGGCTCACTTGTATAAAGGTGTCTAGACGATCCGGTTGTGTGGGTGTAGTGGTCACGGGTGGTGTTCTTTGGAACTATTTCCGTGAATTATTTATTGGTGGATTTTGATAGTTATTATTTACCTAACGATACCTCTATTAGCATTATAATTATTATAATTACCTTGACCTTGTGCTTGACCTTGTCGAGGTTGCACTTGGTTGTTATAATTATTAAAATTACCCCGACCACGCCCTTGTCGTAGTGGGGCTTGGTTAAAGCTTTGCGTGGCCTAACATATTGATTATTGTACCCTTGAGGTGTGGCGTTTTGGTTATTTCTCCAACCGAAGTTGGGATTTTGTCTCAAAGGGTTAGGGTTCACTATTAATGGAACAAGCCGTTCATAGGCTATAGGGCCGGTGTGAATCGGGATGCTCGGGGACTCAAATGAAACTACATGGATTTGAATTTACATTCATGACGGGATTGGCTTTTGTTGTACGAAATGGCATCTACCTTTTAGTGAGGGATTCAATTAGAGTTTTAAGCTCGGGATCTGATTTAACCTCAAACATACCGTAGCCTTAACTGTGGAAGAAGAACTAGCGGAGCGGGGGATATCATCACTACCCCCCCAGTTGTTATTTCGCTTAGTTTGATCCTCTAAAAATTTATAAGCCTCCGAGGCTCCTTTACTTAAGAAACTACCCCCATTCATTATGTCTAGGACTTCTTTATGGTGATGTTGAAGTCCTTTGAAAAAGGCACGAACTAACGTGTCTTTTGCTAAGTTATGGTGTGGACACTCTATAAGCAGATCGGTGAAACGATTCCAAGCCTCTGAAAATGATTCATGAGGATTTTGTCGAAAGAAATGAATCTTGGAAAGCATCTCATCCGTCTTTAGGGGTGGGTAAAAATGTTCCATAAACAAATTTGAACAAGTTTAGCCCACGAGTCCACGAATTAGGCGCTTTGGGCGAAACCAAGACGCCTTTATCGGCTAAGGTGAAAGGGAATACCCTTAATTTAATTTGTTCAACCAACCGTAGGATGGTGGAATGTTGTGAGGACTTGTTCAATCCCTACACGATGTATTTGGTAAGGTTTTTCATGGTCTAAACCATGAAAAACGGGTAACAAATTAAAAATATTTGGAGGGATTCTCAAATCCCCGTGGTCCTGCTAGAACGATGCAAGATTTGGGGCTATCGCCAAGGCTTTGTAGAAGTCCGAGAGGAGTCTCTCTTTCTTCCCCATTATATCGGTGGTGTGTGTGATATAGTAGCTAGAGGTGTAGTTTGTGGTATACTAGATAGACTTGTTTGTTGATGTTGTTGTGTATTTACGTTAGGTGTTTTGTTCGCCGGACCTTAATCTCATGCAAGGCTAAGTCGAGCTTAACTAAACATGCAACACTCCAAACAATTCGATGTACTAGTATAAACCTCTAACAGAGATGCGAGGTGTGGAAGAAAGGAATACCTGATTCGGCCCTTGCTTCGCTTTTATGAATAGCGTCTTGTAATGCGTGTTCGGTGTATATAAGAGAGTAGAACACTGAAAACTTGACAACTCGAAGTTTGAATCAACCCGTGGAAATCCGAAATTTCAGCTAAAGGCGCTATTTATCTTGAAGCTGGGCATCTATGTAAATTCGAAAGTCCAAACTTAGCTAGCTGGTCGCTCTCTCTTTGGGCGCGCTAAGTGTATTGATCAAATTCCAAGAACATAGCGGGTGGTCGCGCTTTTCTTTGTGGCGGCGCTTCGATGTATTGATCAAATTCCAAGAATAACATAGCGGGTCGCTCTTTTTTGCGTGGCGCTTCGATTATATTTCCTCATGAATTTTTCCAAAACTGAAACGGCAACCACACGATGAATCAAACAAGGGTGGGTGGGTTTAATGGGACTTAAAAATTACTAATTCTATTATGAAAACAATGCTAAAGTGCAACTAAGATGGCGGCTGGCGCCATTTGATTCTATAAATGAATAGTCTACCTACGAAAATGAACGATGAATCCACAACGTAAGTAAACTAAACTTCTCCTTTTACGTGCCTAAGTTATCAAATCTTCAACTCTCATCTATCGAAATAGAATGGAGTACGGTTCGCTCCCACTCCTAGTGCTCTAGCATGGATGTTTTCTAATCTAACTAGTCGCTTTTAAGTCTATGAGAGTTTTACGAAGGAATTATACTACGATGCAACTACCCACAAGATGCAACTAGTCGGTTATCAGAATACTAAGGGAATGCTACGTTGATTCTATGATAAGGAGTTAGAGGGGGATTGATTCCACCATAACTCAACTTAATCCACTAACGACGAATCGTCGTAATCCGAATTGAACTGCTTCGCAGAACAATTGGTTATTCCTAATCCCTAATTATACATGGCATTTCTACCAATTCATAACTAGCATGTGAACAATTAAACCCATTCTCATGGTGAACTAATCATTTCTAGAGTGGAATAGAAAATACGACGACTTCTACGATAATCGAATCAAGCTTTCATCAAGGCTTCACAACCCCCTCTAATGGAGGTTTAGCCTTGAATCATTCCGCAATCATTTCCATTTATATTAAAACTAAAAACATAATATAAAGCATTGAAATTTATTTAATTAAACAATAATGAAATCTAATTTAATGACTAAATTGAACTAAGGACATGAATTGAAATTAGATCTAGAATTGGAATTGACAAAATCGAAATTGATAAAGAATACTACTTTATTGATCTAATCAAATGAAGAACAAGATTCAAGGTTTAATCTAATGAAATGAATTAGATATTGAAACTATACTTAATCAAAACAATTAAATAAAACTAGATCTAGAAGCTATTTTAATGGCTACTTTCTATTCTAAGCTAACTATTATTTTCTAACTACTGGCTACCATTAATGAAGAGCTAAGCTTTTGTTTTTATACATTCAGATCCAAAAAACGTGCATGGGCTTGGAGCCATGTTTTGGGCCAGAGAATCAGGCCCAAAACCCAATTCTTTCAGTCCAAAAAGGCCTCTTCAGCTGCAGCTGGCTTCCACAGACTTTTCGTCCACTTCTGCTCCTCTGATTGGGTCAAGGCTTGGACCATTGCAAAGCTCTTTCCGCGCCGGTCGTTTTGACATAAGGTAGGCCTCATTCCGAGGTCTGAGTCCAAAGATATGGCATTAGGAAGTTCCACTGACTTTTGCTCCTTTATTTCGCTAAAGTGGCACATTTCTGCACATAATGGACTTTGAAGCCTAAAATGCATAAAAACACGTAATCAGTATTAACTCTTACTTATTATTCACATAATTGGTCTAACAGTATGATTATTAAGGGGTTAAAACTACAGTTTTGGGCTCTTATCAGATAGCCCTAAATCTTGCATCGTTCTAGCAGACCCAATGGGGGATTTTCGAATCCCTCCAAACATATTTAATTTGTTACCCGTTTTCCATGGGTTAGGCCATGAAAAACCTTACCAACACATGCGTAGGATTGAACAAGTCCTTACAACATTACATCATCCTACGGTTGGTGCGGAACAAATTAAACTGAGGGTATTTCCCTTCACCTTAGCCGATAAAGCGTCTTTTGGTTAATCGCCCCTAACTTAACTCTGTGGACTCGTGGGCTAAACTTGTTCAGCTATTTATGGAACATTTTTAACCACCCCTAAAGACGGATGAGATGCTTTCCAAGATTCATTTCTTCCGGCCAGAACCCTCATGAATCATTTTCTCGAGGCTTGGAATCGCTTCACCGATCCGCTTATAGAGTGTCCACAACATAACCTAGCAAAAGACACGTTAGTTCGTGTTTTTTTTTCAAAGGACTTCAACATCACCATAAAGAAGTCCTTGACATAATGAATGGGGGTAGTTTCCTAAGTAAAGGAGCCTCGGAGGCTTACAAATTTTTAGAAGAACAAACTAAACGCAATAACAATTGGGGAGTGATGATATCCCCCGCTCTGCTAGTTCTTCTTCAACAATTAAGGCCGCCGGTATGTTTGAGATGAAACCCGATCCAGAACTTAAAAATTTAATCGAATCTCTAACTAAAAAGGTAGAGGCTATTTCTATTCAACAAAAGCCTATCCCCGTCATGAATGTTAACTCCAACCCATGTAATGTCTGTTTGAGTCCTGAACACCCTGACTCCCATTGTCCTCTCTCCTATGAACAACAACAATTAGAGCAAGATAATGTGTACTCCATTAATAACTATCCTATCCCTAATGCCCCATGGAGACAACATCCCAACTTTAGTTGGCAAAACAATCAACAAGTTACACCTCTAGGGTTTAATAACCAAAATGTTCGGCAAGCAAACAACTATAATCAAGCTCCACCTAGGCAAGGACAGGGACAAGGTCAAGGAAATTATAATAATTATAACAACCAAGCGCAACCACGACAAGGTGTAGCACAAGGTCAGAATAATAATAATAGTTATAATACCAATAGAGGTATCGTTCCAGTTAACAATAGTAACTATCATAACCCACCTATTAATAATCAACGTGAGATAGTTCCAGTCGCACCACCTGTGACTACTACACCTACACAACCGGATCGTATAGACGCCTTTATACAGGTTACCCAACAACTTTTCCAATCAATGACTCAATCAAACCAACAGATCTTACAATCCATAAATCAGGGCATACAACAGTTAGCCCAAGAGAAAGCCCAACCAAAAAGGCGTTTCCGGGACAAAGCGATACCAAATCCTAAAACAACAAACACGCCTTTGAGGTAAATGGGTAATACTAGTACGGAAAAACGACAATAGTAGGTGACCTAAATGCCATCACCACTTCTCTGACCGGAAGAGTGGTTGATAACAAAGTAACTATGCCTATAGTTACCCCATCAAGATTCCCTACACGGATATCGAACTAGATACGAAATAGAAACCCAAGAGCCTACCACCGTAGAGGTACCGGTTAAACCATAACCTAAGAAACAGCGAGAAAGCCAAGGTTACACATCAAGTCGAGCCATACACGCTAAATATAGAGCGAAACCACCGTTCCTCAAAAAAATTAGCCATGCTAACCGGGATTCCAACTTTGAGGAGATTAGGAACGTTTTCAAAAATCTAACGATAAACCTTCCTTTTCTCGGCTATTAAAAGCTATCTAATCACGCTAAGTTTCTTAAAGAGTTGTTCACTACTAGGCGTAAGACCAACATACCTAAAGACGCCTTTTTAACCCAACAATTCCCAACTTTATCCGAAAATAATGGAATTGTTAAGTACAAGGACCACGGTCGCCCTATCAGAAAATGCACCTTAGGAGATTCCCACGGACGACCGCTTTATTAGACCTCTCGGCTAGTGTTAACTTACTCCCGTATTACTTGTATAAACAAATAGGTCTACAGAAAATGCAACCTACAAAAATAACGTTGTAATTAGCGGACGTGTCTATTAAGTATCCTAAGGGTGTAGTGGAAAACGTTGCTTGTTAAGGTTCGAGGATTTCTACTATCCCGCTGATTTTGTTATCCTCTATACGTAAGTCGCTAATGACTCATACCGATCATCTTAGGGCTTTTTTAGCAACCGCCAACGACTTATTAATTGCCTTGAATGGTAAGATGTCCTTATCTTTTGGCCAGCTCACAGTTGAGGTAAATGTTTTTAAAATGATGAAACAATTACCAGATTCGTCTATAGATGGGGAGGTTAGCATGATCGAGAGCTTAGCTCAAGATTATTTTAACAACATGTTTCCTGAAAATAATATGTACAAATTCCTTTCTTTTGGAAAGTCATATTTTGTAAATGACTCCTACTTAGAGGAAGTCAACACCATCCTTGAGTCCACACAAGTTGTAGACCCTTCAGTTGCTCCTTATACTGAGTATGAAGACTTGCTACCTAAGCAAGTATTCATTATGCAAAATGAGGACCCCGACGAAACATCTATTGATTTTCCTTCCACCCCAGTGCTTAAACCCCTTCCCCCAGAGTTAAAATATAGACAACTTGATCCGGATGGTAATCATCCTATAATTATATCTTCTCTGTTATCTAAGGATGAAGATACACGTTTAATCAGGGTGATTAGGGAACATCGGTCTGCGATTGGTTGGTCCCTAGCTGACATTAAGGGAATTGACCCTACTGTTTGCACTCATCGTATCCATTTGGAGGATAACGCGTGAAGACTTCTCGCGAACCTCGCCGCTTGAAACCCCGCCAAGAAAGAGGTGGTTAGGGAAGAAGTCTTACAATTACTTTCGATCGCGGGTATCATATACCCAATCTCGATAGCGAATGGGTCACCCATCCATGTAGTTCCTAAGAAATCGGGAGTTACCATGGTTAAATGAACGGAAACGGTGACTATGTTGTCACACAAGGTCCTATGAAATGGAGGATCTGTATTGATTCTGACGCGTTTAAATGCTATGACACAAAAAGGATCACTTTCCTTTAACTTTTATAGATCAAATGCTTTCGAGCGCCTAGCTGGGTCATGCTTTTATTGTTTTCCTGGATGGCTACTCGGGCTATTTTCAGATTATTATTGATATTGATGATCAAGAAAAGACTACCTTCACATGTCCTTTTGGAACGTATGCCTATAAACGAATGCCTTTTGGCCTTTGTAATGCTCCCCGGTACCTTCCAAATGTATGCTTCATATATTTAGTGACATGGTAGAACATTTTATGGAAGTTTTATGGATGATTTTTCTATCTATGGAGACTCCTTCACGCATCGTTTGTCTAACTTGTCTAAGGTTTTTCACGGTGTGAAGAAAAGAGCCTCGTTTTAAAGCTGGGAAAAGTGTCATTTCATGGTGAAAAAGGGCATAGTACTAGGTCACATTGTATCTAGTGATGGCATCGAAGTAGATAAGGCCAAACTAGATAAGATAGCGACTCTACCTAAACCACGGACTGTCCGTGATATTAGAGCCTTTCTAGGCCATGCAGGATTTTATAGGTGATTTATTAAAGACTTCTCAAAAATAGCTAGGCCTTTAACTAATCTGCTTTTGAAAGATGCAATCTTTGATTTTAATTTTAACTGTAAGCAAGCTTTTGAAACTTTAAAAGCCGCCCTAACCTCTGCACCAATTATATAGCCTCCCGATTGGTCTAAACCTTTCGAACTCATGTGTGATGCTAGTGACTATGCAGTTGGTGCAGTCTTAGGACAAAAACTAGATAATAAGTCCACTGTCATTTATTATGCTAATAAAACATTCAGCGATGCTCAACGAAATTATTCAACTACAGAAAAAGAATTCTTAGCCGTCATTTATGCTTTAGATAAATTTCGTCCTTATTTGGTTGGTTCTAAAACTTTAGTTTACACAGACCATGCAGCCCTTAAGTACCTTCTTGCGAAGAAGGATGCTAAGCAGAGATTAATCCGATGGATCCTTCTCCTGCAAGAGTTCACATTAGAAATAAAAGACAAAAGAAGGGTCGAAAACGTAGTTGCCGACCACCTATCTAGACTCACAAACGACGATCAGACTGATTCTGAGTCCATACCGGACTCTTTTCCTGATGAGCATCTGTATGCCATTTTTTCAGCACCATGGTATGCTGACATTGTAAATTGTCTAGCGGCTGATGTTATGCCTTATAATTGGTCAAGAAATGAACGTAAGAAGTTTTTGGCCAGAGTTAAGTTATACTACTGGGATGAGCCCTACCTTTTTAAGTATTGTGCGGATCAGATTATTCGTCGTTGTATTCCCCAGTGGGAATATAATGAAGTTCTATCGTTCTGCCATGACAAAGAGTGTGGTGGACATTTTAGTAGGATGAAAACAACCGCTAAAGTTCTTTAATGTGGATTTTATTGGCCTACCCTTTTTAAGGATGCCCAAGTGCATTGCAAGACGTGTATTCGTTGCCAACAACTTGGGCGAATTACGAAACGTAATATGATGCCATTAAATCCAATCTTGATAGTATAAATTTTCGACGTCTGGGGCATTGATTTCGTGGGTCCTTTCCCGGTTTCCCACGGTTTCATTTATATTCTAGTTGCCGTGGACTACGTGTCTATATGGATAGAGGCCCTAGCTTGCCGTAGCAATGACCATAAGACCGTTGTATTTTTTATTAAAGAATATATTTTCTGTCGGTTTTGGCATTCAAAGCCATCATTAGTGATAGTGGAACACATTTTACAACAGAGTTGTTGCATCCCTAGTGAAAAGTATGGAGTTACACACAAAGTAGCAACTCCTTATCATCCACAAACTAGCGGACAAGTAGAAGTTTCTAATAGGGAAATCAAAAAGATTTTAGAAACAACCAGAAACCCGATAGGAAAGATCGGTCAAAGCGTCTATCGGATGCCTTATGGGCGATAGAACTGCTTTCAAAACTCCTATAGGTATGTCTCCCTTTAGACTTGTTTTGGGAAACCATGTCATTTGCCCGTTGAATTAGAGCACCGCGGTGCTCGTGGGCTATAAAAAAGCCTTAACTTCAATATTGATGAGGCAGGTGTCAAACGCAAGTTGCAATTGAATGAGCTTGAAGAAATCCGTAGCGATTCGTACGATATCGCGAATGATTATAAAGCTAACATGAAACGTGTTCATGATAAGCATATCTTGCGCAAAGAGTTCGTAGTCGGTCAAAAGGTTTTGCTTTACAACTCCCGTCTACATATTTTCCCAGGAAAACTAAAAACCCGTTGGTCTGGCCCTTTTCTGGTTACTGAAGTCACCCCTTATGGGGCAATCACCTTGGTAAATCCAAATGACAATAGTACCTTTCAAGTTAATGGTCAACGGTTAAAATATTTTCACGAACTTTTGTCCCCTGATGTAGAGGAAGTCCTTTTACAGGACCCTGTCTATGAGGACTGACTCTTGTCATTTGGTGTACTTACTTTCATTTCCATATACTGATAAGTGCACCATTCAGGTTACCGGGCCCTCCCTATGGAGTGTGTGGCTGTAAGTACCGGATCCTAAGTCCACAGTTCACATAATTCACGTTTTCTACTTTTGCATGTTTTCTCGATTTTTGAGTCATGTTCCTCTATGGAGTGAATTATGTATTAATTGTTTTTCGTGTTTCTTATAATAAACAAATAAAATTAAAATTAAAATTTTTAAAATCATAGAAATAGCAATCCAACAAGTCTTGGGAATCTGACTTTAAACGACCCACGTTGTAAACAAATTTTGTGTTTAAAAATTTGTTTGGGGTGGCAATCGATCTTTCCATCGGGATTGCTCGAACTTTCCATTGGTTTTGTTTAGGCCCATTACTTGTAGTTCAATTGGGTTGACGTAATCTAAACTTAGATTTCCTTCGTTCGCATAACTTACGTCACACACACACTTTGAGGCGTTCTTCCACCCTCTTATACGTCACCCATGGTTGGAATTGAGTGTTTTATGGATCATTGGATTGGAAATTCTCTACTGATCATTTCCATAACTCATTCGCCAAAATCGGGCCAGTAATGAAGTGGCAAATTGAGTTTGAATTTGCGCAAAAAATTGGAAATTTTGGAATTCAAACTGGGCTTGGGCCTAACCCGCACGCATGTTAGTGCGTCTCTTTCCTTCCCAAACCGCACGCACAGTGTTTCCACTTCCATCCCGCCGGTTACAAGTTAAATAAAATTTTGGAAACCAAAATAAAAAAATAAATATAGAGAGAGGGAAGAAAACCTAACTACACCTACACCAAGGAAATCAAATCCACCTAAAATCTTCTCTAAACCATCATCACCACCAACCCAACTCCGAAAAACAGCCACCAATTATAGTTTCCACCACCACCACCACCGCCACCAACGCCGTTTTTAGTAGTTTTCTTCAAAACTCGCCTCCCCCACAGTCTACAAACCATTAGTAGTCTAAGAAATTTCAATGGCGCTACGACGTAGAATTTTGCCGGAACACGCGTTAGCTTCCGACAGTTTCGCGCCATTTTACGATGCAGAGATGTTCAAGAGACATTGGAACGGACTGTGGTACCCAACTGAGGAGTTCTATCACTATGATTTGGTAGAACAGTTTTATAAAAAGCGAGAATTGGAAGGGGTTAGGATTTTCATAAAGTTAGGAGGAACGCGGAGAGAAGTAACGAGACAGTTGTTAGCTGAACTGTTAAGAATTACACTTGAAAGCAATCTAGTAACGACAATTCAGGAATCCCAGTATACTGGAGTTCCTGCTTTGATGAAGGATACTGTCGTGGAGGGTGAATACAATCTGACATCCCATTCGTCCCGCCCGGACCACCAAGAACCAACCAACCGGTCAGAGCTTCGGTGGATTGGTAGGAACGTCCTCGGGAAAGACAAAGTCAATGATATCGGCCTGCAATGTCTGCACGTTCTCTGGATTTTGCAAACAAAGAAGTATAATTTCTGCATCCTCGATTTAATGTTTAATGTAATTCGAGGAGTGGGGAAGAGCTTAGCGCCTCTTCCCGTATTGATCACTAAGATCATGCTCTCCTTTAGAGCTGTTGCAAGATCTGCTCCTATTAAGATCAAATTGCATTCTAATGCAAGTATCTATACGGATTGCATCCAAGAGACTTGGCCGTTGTCTGAAGAAAAAATGGATGAGTCGGAGGATGAAAGGGAATATATGACATGTCTGGATGAAGATGCATTAGAGAAGTGTAATTCTAATGTAGAACGCATGCAAGTGTTGCAAACTGCCTTGCGGTGCGTTATGGTATTTGTGAAAATATCCGAGATAGACAGAGTGTAGTTCAAAAGAAACAAGGGAACCTTCAGAGGAGATTTGAAATGCTCGAAGGGTTCCGACGCGATATCTTGTCTAACATGGAGACTATCCACCGCAAGAACAACAAACCCGGTATGCGATTTTCGATGCGAGATGGAAAGCCCAACGCTTGTTCGAATAGAGATGCTTCTGACGCATGCCACCCGTGGAGGACTCTGTTTCAGCCGAAACCCGAGACAGTATGAGCGTCGTCGCCGAAAAGACGATGGTTCAAGCCATTCTCCATCCCGAGAGCAAATCTCCATCCCAGGGTCCATCATCATCACAAAACTAGGTGTTCACCCCAGTTGGAGTTCGCTGTTATTTCATAATTTCGTTTTATTAGTTGAATTTTAATTAGGTAGGTAAATTTAAATATTCATGTGTTTGTTTTATGTTGTTTGGATTTAAATTTTATTTTTAATATAATTGGTTAATTTTGAGTACTGCTTGTTTTTATCATTAATCCCACCTTCCCGACTCATTTGGGGGTGGAAATATTTAGACCGAGCATAAGTCGTCATATGATCATATGCTGTAAGTTGTCTTGGAGGGAAGGTTGATAATTTGGCCGATATCGGCATATCTATGACTTGTGTGGTGATAGCATGAAATCTACAAGAGTTTAGAAGCTACTATTCTAAATCCAGTATGAAAGATACCAGGATTTTTAGAAAATCATGGAAATGGTTTGTTTCCATTTTCGGTTTTGGAATTTTCCTATTTTTGGAAATTGCCTTCAAACAATTTGGGAACTTCCCGATTCGTTTTGGTAGCTCAGAACCTATTTAAACTCTTTTCTTTCTACACTAACAAACCACACTACATCCCACCATCATCCCGCACCTTCCACTCCAAGTTTTTCTTTCTTTTTGCTCCAAACTCCGGTTCAGCCCTTCAGAGCGCACCTGCGCCTTTTACATTTTCGAAAAATTTTATCAGAGCGCGACCCGCGCCCTCCTTGAGCGCGACCCGCGCCCGAAACACTGTAAAAGCATTAACACACGAGCGACCGCGACCTGCTACATGAGCACGCCCGCCTACGCCTAACGCGGAAAATTCCAATTTTCAGACGGTCATTCCAGGATTTTTGTGGAGCTATTCAAAGAGTTATTGTGATGACATCTCCTATAGTCATACCTGAACAGTCCTTCAAAGTTGTGTTGGGCTCCGAGACCTATGGACATTGGTTCCGACAAAGAATCCTGCAGTTAGGATGGCGTCATCTACTGGTAAGTGATGACGATTCATATTCACCACAGCTTACTGCTTATTTCTATGACCATGTTAAATTCTATTGTAATCAGGATGGAGAACAAGAATTCTCTGTCGTAGTCGAGGACACAACACATCAATTCGATAAAAATGTGGTCGCTCTAGTTTCAGGATTGCCAATACCTGATCCTGTTCACACATGGGCGTATATGACCGATAATGCATATCTTTATGATTATACATATTTCCATGAGTATTATGGGGGAGGGGTATTTCGAGTAATAGACCAGGGGCGATATAGCATTGCCCTTGGTAGCCTTTCCCTAAACGTAGGCACCACCATGTTATTCATCCCGAATATTTTGGGGAATGGCGCTTCATTTCTGCAAAAAAAGATCGCTGGTGACATTTTCGTCGCCTTAGCTGAGGGACATCGCCGATATGACATTCCCTGAGTTTTAGTCGCTAGTCTTAAGAGAGCCCAAAGCATAAGGCATAAGTATCTTCTTATGCCTGTTTTGGTAAGCCGCATCATGCGTAGTTGTTTACCCCAGATTCGTGCACAATTCACGCAGATTGGAAAAGGGTTGAAGTCATGAGACCCACCAATCGGGTGGTTCGCTCGTTGCGTATAATGACTTGGCCGGGATGGCAGGTGCAGCCTCATTTGGTTGCCCTGTACATCCCATCAGACATGATAACACTTAACAGGTTAGCATTAGTAGATGATAACTGGCGGCAAGCTTGGCAAATTACAATGGACTGGCAGGATGCGAAGGAACCTCGTCTCACTAATGAGGAAGAGGATGCTTAAAAGGGAGATAAGGTAAGTTTTTAGTTTTGTTAGTGTCTGCTTATGTCCCAAGCAATTTAATTCGGTTACCCCCATAATGGGTGGAACTCTTATAGAGTTCGCGTCGGTTTTATTTCCTATATTAGTGCGTTCTAACTTTGTTTTGCGATGTTCCCGAATTTCACACTTTTCAATAGTATTTTTCCTACCCTCTTTATTTACAATACTTTGAGGACAAAGCATGATTCTTGTTTGGGGCATAGAAACATGTGTAATTAAGGCATCTGTGAGGATATAGATATGTATAATATGCATTTGTTTCTAGTTAAAATTTCAAAAAATTTCAAAAATATAAATAAATAAGTTTATGCTATACACTTAGGAATATTGGTATTGTTTTCTTTCTCTATGCTCTTAACAATCTAGAAGTCTCAATGAGCTTTTGCATCGAGAATAATTGTCAGAAACTTAGGTTAATATGTAGGTAATAATCTTTGCATCTATCTATAAATATATTACATGAGTATCTATGATTGTTAGCAGTAAGTTTCTGAAAGCTAAGCTAGAGTACTTATTCTACAAATCCTGTGAGAATATAGCCTAAAGCCTTATATGAGCGGAACATTTGAGAAATGACACAAGGGAGAAGTAAAATCCGGATAGAGAAATCACACGTCCACTTGCTTGATTACTATGCCATATCCTAAGCGAGAATTTAGGCCCTCTTTGGATCGATATAGCCAGAAATTCAAACCTATGAATTATTTTCCGCTAGTCGCCCCTCTGAGCCTTTCTTTAGCTTTTCATAAACCACAAATCCTTTACCCTGTTAGTATAAGAAAAACAAAACAAAATAATAAAAAAAAAAAAAAAAACAACCTACCCAATTTAGAATAAGTCTGAGAATAGAATGAGGAAGAAAAAAGAAGAGAAAAACTTGTGTAAACAAAAATTAGTTAGTTGCTTCAGAAAATAAGAAAAGAAGTTTCCATCCAAAGAAAAGAAAAAATAAAAATAGAAATAAAATAAAAACTCCAAAAAAATAGAATAAAAGAGTCAAAAGCCAAAGAAAAAGAAAAATATGGCTAAGGATGGAAACAAAGTATAGAAGCAAAAGAAAATAACAAGGTTTTCTCTAAGTTACATAATATGAAGACTCTATTATCTCAGACTTGTCCTTTTGAATATCCATTTCCTTCCTTCTTAAACCATCTCCTAATCCCCGCAACACCTAATAAAGACCTCTAGCTCAATTAGGAATAGGTTAGTGTGATAGTAAGTGGCAGATGTGTTTGATCGACTCCGGCTTCCTTGTTTGTCATTGAGATTGTAAGGTAAAGTGTGCCCACTGCACACTGGAGTAGCAAAATTTGAGCGGAAAAATCAGAGTGGTTTTTGTCTTGACATTTATGTGAGGACCTACTTAAGGACGCTATTATGAGATTTTAGAAACGAACCTGCTAGGCATTTCATAGTATTACTGATAGTATATATATTTGTATCATAGATGATTGATTATTATGCATATATTAGTTTAGGTTTTTAACTTGGTTATTCTTATTCAATTGCTAGTGAGATGTATAGATAGTTGGGACATGAATGAGGAAAACAATAGTTTTATTTCTTAGTCGTTGTAGTATAGTTGAAGTTTGTGAGTACCTTCACTGGAAAACTCTCACAAGGCTATAACTCGTCCACTAGGGAATTCCTAGTGGTTTAAGGCCTTGTGCATAGATAGTCAATGCAATCGCACTCAGCGAAACGAAAGTAGATAGAACTCCATTTTTTGGTCACTTATTCTAATTTTTCATCTTTGCTTGAGGACAAGCAAAATGCTGTTTGGGGGTGGTTTGATAAGAGCCCAAAACTGTAGTTTTAACCCTTTAACAGTCATACTTTTTTACCAATTATGTGAGTAATAATTAAGAGTTAACTCTGATTACGTGTTTTTATGCATTTCAGGCTTCAAAGTCCATTATGTGCAGAAATGTGCCACTTTAGTGAGATAAAGGAGCAAAGGTCGGTTACTAAGGAGTTCCGTGATTAAAGGCCAAGATACAAGAAGATAAAGCCTTCCTAAAGCTTGGTCAAAAGCTGAAAAGTCGACACTGGCTGAAACAGCACACAAGTCAGCAGAACTTCCAGAAGCCGTATCTTTGGACGCATACCTTGGAATGGGGCCTATCTTATGTCAAAACGACCGGCTCGGAAAGAGCTTTCTAATGGTATAAGTCTTGACCCAATCAGAGGAGCAGAAGTGAACGAAAAGTCTGTTGAAGCCAACTGCAGCTGAAGAGGCCTTTTTGGACTGAAAGAATTGGGTTTTGGGCCTGATTCTTTGGCCCAAAACATGGCTCCAAGCCCATGCACGATTTTTGGATCTGAAAGTATAAAAACCAAAGCTTAGCTCTTTGTTAATGGTAGCTAGTTAGACCTAAAATAATATAGATAATTCTAGATCTGTTTTAATTAAGAAAATTAAGTTTTAGTTCCATTTTCAATTCTTGTTTTAGATTAAGTCTTTGAATCATTGTTCTTGATTGATTAGATAAATAAAATAGTTGTTTTATCAATTTCAAATTGTGTTATTTCAATCTATTAGATCTAGTTTTTAATTATTGTTGGTTACCATCTCTTAGTTGTTAATTGGAATTTAATCATTGTTTAGTTTAGATTAGTAAATTTCAAAACTTGATAATATGTTTAGTTTAGATTCATATGGGAATGATTGCGGAATGATTCAAGGCTAAAACCTCCATTAGCGGGGTTGATGAAGTTTTGATGAAAGCTTAGTGGTATAGTGTAGAAGCATTGTAGAATATATTCCACTCTAGAAGGTCGTGATTCGCCATGAGAATGGGTGGACGACCTCACATGCTAGTTAGTACTCGGTAGAAATGCCATGAACACTAGGGATTAGAACTCGAATTTCTTGCCGTAAGAACGTAAGAATCGAGATACAAGAATCTATGCTAGGCTATTAAGTTGGATTCAAGGTGGATTCAATTCCCCTCTAATCCTTTATCTAGATTAAAAACAATCATATTTCCATAGTATTCGTAGTTAAATTCAAATAATCAAATTCAGTAAGTATCATAGTATATCACCTTCGTAAAGCTCTCATTGACTTAAGACTGATTAATTAGATTAGAAAACAATTACATGCTAGAGCACTAGGAGTGGAACAAATTCGTTACTCCACTCTATCTCGATAGAATTGAGAGTAGGAAACTTTCATAAAAATATAGGATCATAATCTAGTTTTAGTTTTACTTGCGTTTGTAAGTTTAATTGCTTTATTTCGTAGGTAAAACTATCAATTTTATGTTTTATCACTAACTAATCTGCTTTTAAAGGATGCCATCTTTGATTTTAATTTTAACTGTAAACAGGCTTTGGAAACTTTAAAAGCCACCTTAACTTCTGCACCCATTATACAACCTCCCGATTGGTCTAAACCTTTCGAACTCATGTGTAATGCTAGTGATTATGCAGTTGGTGCTGTCTTGGGGACATAAACTAGATAATAAATCCACTGTTGTTTATTATGCTAGTAAAACTCTAAATGATGCTCAAAGGAATTATACAACTACTGAAAAAGAATTTTTAGCTGTCGTTTATGCTTTAGATAAGTTTCGTCCTTATTTGCTTGGTTCTAAGACCCTAGTTTACACCAACCATGCAGCCCTTAGGTACTTTCTCGCAAATAAGGATGCTAAGGAGAGATTTATCCAATGGATTCTCCTCCTGCAAGAGTTCACATTAGAAATAAAGGACAAAAGAGGATTCAAAAATGTAGTTGCCGACCACTTATCTAGACTGACAAACGATGATGATAGTGATTCGGAGTCCATACCTGACTATTTTCTTGATGAGTATTTGTATCCTATTTTTTCTACACCATGGTATGCTGACATCGTGAATTATTTAGCAGCTGATGCTATTCCTTATGATTGGTCAAGAAATGAACATAAGAAGTTCTTGGCCAGAGTTAAGCTATACTACTAGGATGAGCCCTACCTTTTTAAGTATTGTATGGATCAGATTATTTGTCGTTGTATTCCCCAGTGGGAATATAATGAGGTTCTCTCATTCTGCCATGAAAAAGAGTGTGGTGGCCATTTCAGTGGTATGAAAACAGCTGCTAAAATTCTATAATGTGGGTTTTATTGGCCTACTCTCTTTAAAGATGCCCAAGTGCATTGCAAGGCGTGCATTCGTTGCCAACAACTTGGGCAGAACACGAAGCATAATATGATGCCATTGAATCCAATCATGGTGGTAGAAAGTTTGGACGTATGGGGTATTGATTTCATGGGCCCCTTTCCAGTTTCCCACGGCTTCATCTATATTCTAGTTGTCGTGGACTATGTGTCTAAATAGATAGAGGCCATGGCTTGCCGTAGCAATGGCCATAAGACAGTTATGTTTTTTGTTAAAGAGTATATTTTCTGTCAATTTGGCATTCCCAAGGTGATAACCGTAAAAACAGTAAAACACTAAATATTAATGCTACAAGAACACTAATACGTAATCCTACCGTTCTTACGTTTAAATCAATTCTTCTTACTCTCAAAACATAATCATGCAATACAACGATAAGGATTTCGTTCCACTCTTAAACCTTCAAGACTTAAATAGAATTCAATTGATCCAACACAAGGAACAATGGTGAGAGTGATGTGTTTGGTGTGAAATTTCTATACTACCATTCTCAACACAAGAACAATAATAACAATAAGACATAATTAAATTAAACTGAATTTAAAACTAAGATTGTGAATAAAGATAATTAACTTTATTGATCTAATAAAAATAACAATGATATTCAATGATTTAAATAACTAAGCTAAAACAAAGAATGAAACTAATTAATGGAATGAAAACTAAGTAATTAACTAATCTAGATCTAACTTTTTCTAACCCTAAACTCCATTAACATTAGCTTCCTAACCTAACTGCGCCATTAACAAAGAGTCAAGCTTTTGTTTTTATACTTCCGGATCCAAAAATCGCGTGCATGGGCTTGGTATGGGCTTGGTATCAATTGCTTGAATCCAAGGGGCAATCCCCCATCTTAATCTCGTTTTAAGACAATTTCTTGAATTCAATTGCTTGAATCCAAGGGGCAATCCCCATTCTCTACCCAAAATATTCCCAATATTTAATGTGTTGTTGATTTTAATTTTTCATTCTTATTTCTTGAATTTTTCAGAACCATATGTTCCTGAAAAATAGTTTAAGGTTACTTTAGGAGTTCTAAAAATTCTATAATTTTTACAGATTCACAGAGAAAAACACTGCGGTGAAGGTATTTATAAATTTTCGAAAATTCTGAAAATATTCATACATAATATTTAATGTGTTGTTGATTTACTAGAATATTTTCAGATTTTTCAAAGTTGGTTTTACCTTGTGAAAAAAAATACGATCTTTACAGTTTGCATTTCAGTTTTCACACCGTATGTTCTTGAAAAACAGACGAATAAGGTTACTTAGGAGTTCTAAAAATTCTATAATTTTTACAGGAGTATCTATCCTAATCCAGGAGTTTGTAGTAAAAATTTGATGAGTTTTGATTTGTTTTGACCTCCTAAATAGTAGAGTGTTTCCAGTGTGTTTCTGCAGTGTTGCAAACACTTAATATCTGGAACACCATCCAATAAGGAGAGGTTGTAGACATCCAATTGCTCTAAATTTTTACAGGAACAACTAGAATCTGTCAGGAGTCTCCAGTAAAAATTTGGAAATTTTTGGATTTGTTTTGATGGGTTAACCATTCGGTTGTTTGTATTGTGTCGAAAACGGTTTCGCAAACTTTGGAGGGCTGTAGAGGGACTTTCACTGCTCCGATCGATCTGAAATTTTACAGGCTACTTCATAGATGTCTTAGCAAATTACTGTAAAAATTTCAGATTTTTTGGAGTACGATAAAAGGCCTAAAACTTGAAAACCCTGGAGCGCGCCCGCGCCCATGTTGAGCGCGACCCGCCCTTATTCACTTGTAATTTCAACTTACCTTGAGCGCGCCTGCGCCCAACCCGCGCCCTACCCGCGCCCAACAAGGAAAAATTCATCCTAACAGCCCAATTTTCATAGGTAAATGCATATTTTTATTCCTTAAAGTTATTAAGTGTTTCTAACTTGTTAAATACACTTAAATCACAGATACAAGACGCTTATTCAAACGCTGTAGCAAGGAGGCATTCAAATACTCCTTCTTCCACTCCTCGCCTCTTACGTCAGGAGGAGTTTTAATTCTAGTATAATCAGGCTTGTTTTTCATAGAAATAAATACAACACGCCTATCTAGAATTTCACACACTACACTTGCATCAATGGCTAAAGAACAAGAGACTCCTCTCTCTCTCGATTTTATAAAGCCCTAAACGATGGCCCTAAGTCGCATCGTTCTTGCGGATACATAGTGGGGATTTTCAATCCCCCTAATATATTTAACTTGTTACCGGTTTTCATGGTTTAGACCACGAGAAGCCTTACCAACACATCGTAGGATAGACCAAGTTCTCACTACATTCCATCATCCTAGCGTAAGTCCGTGATCAAGTTAAACTTAGGGTGTTTCCTTTCACCCTAGCCGACAAGGCGGCGTCTTGGTTAACTGCCCAAACGCCAAACTCTGTGGACTCATGGGCTCAACTTGTTCAATTGTTCATGGAACAATTTTACCCACCATTGAAGACAGATGAAATGCTTCACAAAAATTCATTTCTTTAGCCATAATCCTCATGAATCCTTTTCGGAGGCACGGAATCGCTTCAATCGATCTTCTCATTGAATGCCCAAGATCATAATCTTGCGAAAAGACACGCTTTGTTCGTGCTTTCTTCAAGGGGCTTTCACATTATCATAAGGAGGTTCTAGATATCATGTCCGGGGTAGTTTTCTTAGTAAAGGAGCCTTTAGAGGCTTATACATTCTTAGAAGATCAATCTAAGAGGAACAACAATTGGGGAGGTAACGATTCCTCCCGCTCCTCTCCTTCTTCTCGTGAGGTTAAACATGATCTCGAGCTTAAAACTTTTATCGATGCCCTCACTAAAAAGGTAGATGCCATCTCTGTTCAACAACAACCCACTCCAGTCATGAACATTAACTCTACTCGTTGTAATGTCTGTTGTAGTCTTGAGCATTCCGACTTCTATTGTCCTCTTGTCTATGCACAAACACCACCACAACCATCACATTTCAACCAGTTAACTCAACATCAAGGACAAGAGAACTTAGGTGACCAGAATAGAGCTTTAGTACCCATAACCCAGAACTATCAACATCAAGACATGAACGCTCAACAAGCTTTAATTCCAATACAACCATCTACAGACAAAGTAGTCGTGACCTTGTTGGAGAAACAAAATCAAATTATGCAACAAAACTCCAACTTAATGAAAGATCAACATGATCAAAACTCTAATATGATGAAACAAACAATGCAAATGATGCAATCTTTGTGCCAAAAGGTTATTGACATGTCTTCTAACCAAAATAATAACCAAACCGGCGTGTTTCCAAGTCAAGCAATGCCTAATCCTAAGTCAACAAACACCGCATTCGAAATAAAAAGTATTCAGTGTAATGGTAATATAAACCAAGGGGACCTACAGGCAGTCACTACCCTTCGTTCAGGGCGAGTAGTTGATAACCAAGTGACTATGCCTAAAGATTACCCGCAAACTAAAAATGATACCATACCAAATACTATAATAGAAACTGAAGACCCTACAACTGTAGAAGTACCAGTTAAACCACAACCAAAAGGGAAAACATTACAAGACCCAATAATAGAAAGTGAAGACCCTACACCTGTAGAGGTTCCAATATGGACACCTAGCTGGAAAACGGCTAGAGATAAAGCAAAGACTAATAATACTTTTATCCCTTCTGCTAAAAATAGCGATGAATCACCATATCCCGAGAGACTAATTGTGTCTAAAAAAGACGAGAATTTTGATGAGATTAGAGAAGTGTTTAAAAATCTAACTATCAACCTACCTTTTCTAGATGCTATAAAAAGTCTACCTGGACACGCTAAGTTTCTAAAAGAGTTGTGCACCAAGAAGAGGAAAACCAACATACCCCACGAAGCCTTCTTAACTGAACAATATCCCTCTTTATCTGAACATAACGGAATTGTTAAGTACAAGGACCCCGGTTGGTCCTACAGTACAATGCACCTTAGGTGATACCTTTATAACAACTGCTTTATTAGACCTGGGGGCGAGTGTTAACTTACTACCTTTTTATTTATATAAACAACTGGGTCTAACAAAACTTCAACCAACCAAAATGACTTTACAGTTAGCCGATCGTTCTATTAAGTATCCCAAGGGTGTAGTTGAAAATATTCTCGTTAAAGTTCAGGATTTTTACTATCCAAAGCCAGACTTTGTTATTCTTGACACGAAGTTGCTCATGATTCCATTCCCATCATCTTAGGCGTCCTTTCTTGGCAACCGCCAATGCCCAAATCAATTGTCGGGATGGCTCAATGACTCTTTCTTTTGGAAATCTTTCTAGAAAGTTAACATGTTTAGACAAAAAAAGGGGACAACTAGGTTTGCCTAGAAGGGGAAGTGAAGTCCATTGAGAGTTTTGTACCTCACATTAGTCGCGGTGACACTTTAGTCCCCACACTAGTAGATACCCCTCTTATGGAAGAAGACAAGGATCACAATTTCTACTTCCTAGGCGTAGATAACATCAAGGAGGATTTCCTTCGACTCTTTTGCAACCCTTCTTTGCCATGAAGTTCTCTCCTATTGACATCCATTCATCTCTTGACGCCATGACGGAAGAAGAATTTTTTGCCCTTTATCCCAGTGATTCTTCTTACCCACCTATTGAGGAATGTCTTGCATATCTCAAGGCCTCTGATGATATAGACTTAAGAACACTAGTTGAACACCATTCACCCACCTCACATCCTCATGTCACTCATTCACCTTCCATCACGAATGTTCCTCGCCCTCTACCTTTTCAAAGAACCATTGAGTTTGTACTTGACCTTGGTGTTTCTCCTAGGCTTCATAACTATCTAAAACCAACTGGTGAAGAAGTAACACCCAAGGATAAGCCACCTGACACTTTTTCATTTTTTTCCATTTTTCCCATTTTTTCCTTCTCACACTTATCCACATTCCAAGTATTTTCCAAAACCATTCATTTACTCACGATCATTCATTTGGACACCTTCTTATTCAACTAAGTTGCGTCGTAGAAAGTTTTGGAGCTTGATTCTGTTTGGTGGTGCATTCCATGTTAACTATTTATGGAAAGATCCACAATTGTTTAGATTATTGATATATGGGAAACTGCATGTAAATACATATATATCACTTTAAGTCTAGGGAATCTGACTTTAAAAGACCCACGTTTTAAAACAAATTTTTTCAAACCCTGTTTTCAAAATTTGTTTGGGGAATGGGTGTTTAGTTTTTCCATTCTTGATCACTCAAATTCCTATTCTTACCCCCCACCTCACTCCCTTGAAGAGTAGCTAGATTTCTTCTTGTTTGTTGTTTTTTGATGTTATTTTTATTATTTTTAGTAGATAGGATATTACGTTGTTAAATTCGTAGTTAACTTTGAATTTGGTAGTTAAATGTTGTTTGAATTTCAATTTTAATATAATGTGGTTCTTTTCAAATTGTGCATGGATTTTAGTGTTAATCCCACCTTCCCGAATTGTTTGGGGGTGGTATTATTTATTATATCATGATTTGTAGAAGATCCTCCATTTTAGAGTTTGTTTTGGAGTGAAGGTTGAGAATATTGTCGTAATTGGCATACCTATGATTAGATGTGGTGGTAGGATGAAATCTAAACTCCGTTTCAACCGCTTCGTGAGCGCTTCATCGCGAGCGCCTTCACATTTTTGGAAAATTTAGTTAGAGCGGCGCCCGCTTGCCGAAAGGCGACCATCTATCGGACCTAGAGCGGCGCCAGCTTCAGTTTTGAGCGACCAGCCAAACACTGGAATTCTAAAATTTCAGAGGCGACTCAGCGCCTATATCTGGCCCAGCCAGCGACTTCTTCGTGGACCAGAAAAATTCCAGTTTTCTCACGGTAGTTTCGGATCATTCACGGCTATTCCAGAGGCGTAATTTTGAGATGACATCTCCTACATTGATACCGAACAATCTTTCAAAGATTTGTTTCAAAGCACTACTTATGGTGCTTGGTTTCATGAGGTGATCACACACGTACGTGGGGGACTGCTTATGGTTCTTGCAAGCATTTGTTCTTGGACTTGCCATGCCCAATGAAATACAAGACCCATGATGCTATTGGGTAGATAATATTCATGTCTACACTTATGACTTTTTGCATGAGGCTTATGGGTCCGACAATTTCCGTGTAGAGGACCAAGGGACATATAATGTAGCCCTTGGTAACTTGTCCCTTTAATGTGATCTGGTAATGTTCTTTATCATGCTAAACATATTAGGGGAGTGACATTTTTCTTCTACTGAATAATGCCACTTGCGATGTTTTCCTTGCTTTAGGCGAGGAACGCTGCTATATGACCTTCCTAAGACCTTAATGTCTAGTTTAGCATGAGCCCATAGCATGAGGCATAAGTATCTTCTTATGCCTATATTAGTTTGCCGTATTATACTATGTTTCTTCCCTGTTTTTTTTGTGCCCCTTTCACGGACTGGGTTGGGGTCGACATTGTGAGACCCACCAATTCTATTATTCGATCTTTCCGTGCAATGACTTGGCAAGGGTGGAGGATACAACCTCATCAGGTTGCACCTTACACCCCATCCGACCAAGTGGCGCTTAACAGGTTGGCATCCGTAGATGATAAATGGCGGCAAGCTTGGCAAATTATAATGGCATGGCAGGACGCGAAGGAACCTCACTTCTTTATAGAAGAGGAGGATGACGAGTAAACGCTGGAGTGGAGGTAAGTTTTTAGTTTCAGTTAGTGTCTGCTTATGTCCCAAGCAATTTAATTCTGTTAACCCCATAATGGGTGGAACTCTTATAGAGTTGCGTCAGTATTTTTATTACTATATTTGTATGTTTTAACTTTGTTTTGCAGATGTTCCTGAATTTCACGCGCTTCAATGGTATTTTTCCTACCCTCTTTATTTAAATGCTTTGAGGACAAAGCATGCTTCTTTGTTTGGGGGCATAGAAACACGTGTAATTAAGACATCTGTTAGGATATAGATATGTATAATATGCACTTGTTTTCTAGTTAAAATTTCAAAAATTCAAAAATATAAATAAAAAGTATGCTATACACTTAGGAATATTGGTATTGTTTTCTTTCTCCATGCTCTTAACAATCTAGAAGTCTCCGTGTAGTCATTTGCATCGAATAATTGTTAGAAACTTAGGTTAATATGTAGGTAATAATCTTTGCATCTATCTATAAATTTATTACATGAGTATCTATGATTGTTAGCGATGTAAGTTTCAAATCTAGGCTAGAGTACTTATTCTACAAATCCTGTGAGAATATAGCCTAAAAGCCTTATATGAGCGAAAATATTTGAGAAATGACACAAGGGAGAAGTAAAATCCGGATAGAGAAATCACACGTCCACTTGCTTGATCACTAAACCATATCCTAAAAAGCGAGAATTTAGGCCCTCTTGGATCGATATAGCCGAAATTCAAACCTATGAATTATTTTCCGCTAGTCGCCCCTCGAGCCTTTCTTTAGCCTTCCATAAACCACAATTCCTTTACCACTGTTACAAAACAAAACAAAATAAAAATCAACCTACCCAATTTAGAATAAGTCCGAGAATAGAATGAGGAAGAAGAAGAAGAAGAAAAACACATTGTAAACAAAAATTAGTTAGTTGCTTCAGAAAATAAAGAAAAGAAGTTTCCATCCAAAGAGAAAAGAAAAAAAAAAAAAAAAAAAAAAAAAAGAAATAAATAAAAACTCCAAAAAAATAGAATAAAAGGGAGTCAAAGGCCAAAGAAAAGAAAAAAAATGGCTAAGGATGGAAACAAAGTGTAGAAGCAAAAAGTAAATAACAAGGTTTTCTCTAGTTACATAATATGAAGACTCTATTATCTCGGACTTGTCCTCTAGAATATCCATTTCCTTCTTTCTTAAACCATCTCCTAATCCCGCAACACCCTAATAAAGACCTCTAGCTCAATTAGGAATAGGTTAGTGTGATAGTAAGTGGCGGATGTGTTTGATCGACCAGGCTTCCTTGTTGTCATTGAGATTGTAAGGTAAAGTGTGCCCACTTGCATTAATCGAGTAGCTAAACTTGAGTGGAAAAATCAGAGTGGTTTTGTCTTGACATTTATGTGAGGACCTACTTAAGGGCGCTATTCCGAAGTTTTAAACGGGACCGCTATTACATTTCATAGTATTACTCATTGTTATATGTTTATTTTAGATGATTGATTATTATGCATATATTAGCTTAGGGTTACATTTGGGTTATTCTTATGTAATTTCTAGAGATGTATAGATAGTTGAGCATGAATAAAGGAAACAATAGTTTTATTTTCTTAGTCGTTGTAGTATAGATGAAGTTTGTGAGTACCTTCAATGGAAAACTCTCACGAGGCTATAACTTCGTCCACTAGGGAATTCCTAGTGGTTTAAGGCCTTGTTGCATATGGTCAATGCAATCGCACTCAGCAAAAACGAGAGTAGTTAGAACTCCATTTTTGGTCACTTATTCTAATTTCTCATATTTGCTTGAGGACAAGCAAAATCTTTGTTTGGGGGTGGTTTGATAAGAGCCCAAAACTGTAGTTTTAACCCCTTAATAATCATCTTGTTAGACCAATTATGTGAATAATAAGTAGAGTTAATCTTGATTACGTGTTTTTATGCATTTCGGGCTTCAAAGTCCATTCACGTGCGAGAAATGTGCCACTTTAAGCGAGATAAAGGAGCAAAAGTCAGAGAACTTCGAAGGCGTATCTTTGGACTCGGACCTCCGAGGTGGGCCTACCTTATGTCAAAACGACCGGTTCGGAAAGAGCTTTCCAATGGTCTAAGCCTTGACCCAATCAGAGGAGCACAAGTGGACGAAAAGTCTGTTGAAGTCAACTGCAGCTGAAAAGGCCATTTTGGACTAAAGAAATTGGGTTTTGGGCCGATTTCTTTAGTCCAAAATGGCCTCTTCAACTGCAGTTGACTTCAACAGACTTTTCGTCCACTTGTGCTCCTCATTGGGTCAAGGCTTAGACCATTGGAAAGCTCTTTCCGAGCCGGTCGCTTTGACATAAGGTAGGCCCAATTCCGGTGGTCCGAGTCCAAAGATACGCCTTCGAAGTTCTGTTGACTTTTTGCTCCTTTATCTCGCTAAAGTGGCACATTTCTGCACGAATGGACTTTGAAGCCTGAAATGCATAAAAACACGTAATCAGTATTAACTCTTACTTATTATTCACATAATTGGTCTAACAGTATGATTATTAAGGGGTTAAAACTACAGTTTTGGGCTCTTATCACAAGGCCATCATTAGTGATGGTGGAACACATTTTTGCAACAAAGTTGTTGCATCTCTTGTGAAGAAATATGGAGTTACACATAAGGTAGCAATTACATATCATCCACAAACTAGCGGACAAGTAAAAGTTTCTAATAGGGAAAGACTGGTCAAAGCATCTATCTGATGCCTTATGGGCATATAGGACTACTTTCAAAACTCCTATAGGTATGTCTCCCTTTAGACTTGTATTTGGGAAACCTTGCCATTTGCCCATTGAATTGGAGCACCGTGCTATGTGGGCTATAAAAAGCCTTAACTTCAATTTTGATGAGGCGGGTGTCAAGCGCAAGTTGCAATTGAATGAGCTTGAAGAAATCCGTAGCGATTCTTATGACCTCGAAAAGGATTATAAAGCTAACATGAAACGTGTTCATGATAAGCAAATTTTGCGCAAAGAGTTTGTGATAGGTCTAAAGGTCTTACTTTACAATTCCCGTCTACATATTTTTCCAGGGAAATTAAAAACCCGTTGGACTGGTCCTTCTCTGGTTACTAAAGTCACCCTTTACGGGGCAATCACCTTGGTAAATCCCAAGGACAACAGTACCTTTCAAGTAAATGCCCAATGGTTGAAACATTTTCATGAGCTATTGTCCCCTGATGTAGAGGAAGTCCTTTTATAGGATCCTATCTATGAGGACTGACCTTTTTCATTGGTGTACTTCCTTTCATTTCCATATATTGGTAAGTGCACCATTAAGGTAACCGGTCCCTCCCTATGGAGTGTGTGGCTGTAAGTACCTGATCCTAAGTCCACGTTTAATATAATTCATGTTTTCCACTCTTGCATATTTTCTCGGTTTTTTAGTCATGTCCCTCTATGGTGTGAATTATGCATTTAATGCTTTCTTGTTTTCTTATATTAAATTTTATTCATAAAAAATAAAAAATAAAAAATAAACTGTTAAAATCACAAACATAGTAAGTTAAGAAGTCTTGGGAATCTGACTTTAAAAGACCCACTTTTTTAAAACAAATTTTCTCAACTCTGTGTCTAAAATTTGTTTGGGGATGGGGTGTTCGTTCCATCTTGGATTATTCAACTCTTCAGTTGTGTTGGTTAGACCGTTTAATTGTATTACGATTCGGGTTGACATTATCTATGAAATTAGATTTCATTGGTTCGCATAACTTACATCATGCACGCACTTCGAGGCATTTTCCATCTTCTTATATGTTACCAACGGTAGGACTAGAATGTTTTCTAGATTATTGGATTGGAAATTCTGTCCTGATCATTTCCATACCTCATTCGCAAAAATCGGCCCGGTAACGAAGCGGCAATTTAAGTTTGAAGTTGCACGAAATATCGAAAAATCAAAATCCGAAAATCAAGTGGGCTTGGGCCCAACTTCGCACACACGTGCATCTCTTTCCTTCACACCAACAGTTGCGATTCTATTCTCCAAACCACCATTACCAAACATCAAAGCTTCATAAACCTAACCTAAAAAAAAAATAAGAAACCTAAATACACCCACACCCAAAGTTAAAACCCACCCCAAATCTCCTCCTAACTATAACCACCACCACCTCCACCAACTTAAACAACCAAACACCACCAAAAATTCAAAAATTTCAACTGCCACCACCACCACCACCACCGCGCCTCCTTCCATTATTTTTAGTTAGGGTGTTTCAAAACAAGTCCCCTACCTTATTCAAACCCACACATCTTATAAAAACTCCAATGGCTCAAAGACGTCAGATATTGCCAGAGCACGCTTTTACTGCCGTTTTACGGTGATGAGATGGTTAGGAGGGACTGGAGTGGTTTGTGGTACTCGACAAACGATTTTTACCATGAAAATTTGGTCCAAGAGTTTTATAGGACGAGGGAGTTGAATAGGGATCGAATTTTTGTTAAGGTGGCTGGGAGGAGGAGAGAGGTTACTACTGGGTTGTTGGCCGAGATTTTAGGCGTTCCACCTAGACACCATCTCCATGCCACATTACAGGATTCCCAGTTTACTGCTGTAGAACCTTTGATGAACGCTGCGGTATTGCGGAAGGGAACTACAATGCGAGCTCGCATTGTGTTTGCCAGTCGTCTCTCCGAACCAACCAGCTGGCTGTAGCTCAGTGGATTGGTAGGAATATCATAGGGAAGGAGAAAGTCAGGGATATCAGTCTAAACTTCCTTGATGCCAATGTTTTGATGCCAATGTGAAAGTCAGTGACATCAGTCATAGGGAAGGAGAAAGTCAGTGACTCGGAGAATGAGGATGACACGACATGTTTTGATGCCAATGCCTTGGAGAGGTGTAGGTCGGATGCAGAACGCATGGCTGTGATTCACCGTGGCATGCGTTCTCTCAATACTATTTGTGAAGACCTCTAAACTCAGCAGGCTACCATGCATCATAACTTCTAGACTCGTGCCCGGCGCGAGGATGAGCATGAGAACAGACAAGGGCCGAGATGGACGCTCAGCGCCAGTTCTGAGAAGACATGCTTGCACACTTCCCACCCCAGGGGGGTTCATTTTCGGAGGAGCAATCTGTGAGGCATGAGCGTCATCGCCGCAAGACGGATGGCTCTGGCCCATCGGAAGCCCAAGGGCAATTTGTTTTTATTTAGTACGGATGTAAAAAGATTAGTTCAGTAATTAAATTTGAATTTGGTTGTCGTATGTTATTTGGAATTCAATTTTAATATAAGTTAGTTAATTTCGAATTATGCGTTGTTCTTATCATTAATCCCACCATCCCGAATTGTTTGGGGGTGGTATTATTTAGCCTAACATAATTCGTTATATGATCATCTATTTTCAGAAGTTGTTTTGGAGTGAGGGTTGAGAATATTGTCGATATGGGCATCGCTATAAATAGATATTGTGTCAGGATGAAATCTCGATAAATTAGGCAATATCTAACCTAAATTCAACATAAAAGATATTAGGTTTGTTTTGAAATAGAGAATATGGGTTGTTTTCGTTTTCGATTTTGGAAATTTTATTATTTCCGGCAATTGCCTTAAAATTTTTTGGGTAACTTCTTGATTTGTTTTAGCAACTTAAATCCTATAAAAACTGCATTCATTCTACACTCACAACCCCAACTACTTCTCACATTCATCTCTCACGTTTCATTCCCACTTTACCTTATTTTTCCTTCGCACTTCGGCCTCACAGCTCCCCGAGCGCACCTGGGCCCCAGTGGAGCCCACCGCCCTCTCGGACAAAAACCTGAAGCGCGCCTCTCCCTCTCCAAAGAAAACCTGAAGCCACCTGCGCCCAAAACACTGGAATTCCAGTTTTCATCCTGAGCGTACCCAACGCCCATCCCAGGTTAAAAGTGAGCACACCCTGCGCCCAAGTGCCTGGAATTCAAAACTTGCACCCACACCTATCCCAAGCATACATTGAGCGCACCTGCGCCCTGACCCCTGTGGGCACCAAAAATTTCAAGTTTTACGAGGGCTGTTCCGGGATAGTTGCAGCTGTTCTAGAAAGTAGTTTTGTGATGACTTCTCCTATAGTAATACCGGAGCAATCTTTCGAACACTTGTTGGGGAGCGAGTCTTATGGACATTGGTTCCGTGAGAGGATCATGCAGTTCGGATGGAGGCATCTTCTGGTAAGTGAAGATGACTCGTATTCACCTAAGCTTACTGAATTCTTCTACAATAATGTTAAGTTCTATTGTAACCGGGATGGAGAACAAGAATTCTCCGTCACGGTTGATGACACACCCCTAGAATTCAATAAGTATGTGGTAACATTAGTTTCGGGAATACCAATACCTGATCCTATTCACACGTGGGGATATATGACCGATAATTCATACCTCTATGACTATACATATTTCCATGAGTATTATGGGGGAGGGGTATTTTGTATAATCGACCAAGGGCATTACAACATAGCCCTGGGTAGCCTGTCCCTAAATGTAGGCACCACCATGTTATTCATCCTCATGAATATTCTAGGGGAGTTTCAGTTTACTTCTGCAAATAGTACCGCTGGTGACGTTTTTCTTGCATTAGCTGAGGGACGTCACCGATATGACATTCCCCGAGTATTAGTGGCTAGTCTTAAGAGAGCCCAAAGCATGCGCCATAAGTATCTTCTTATGCCTTTTTTGGTTTGCCGCATCCTGCGCAGTTGTCTACCAGAATTATGTACCCAGTTCTCAGATTGGAAAAAGGTTGAAGTCATGAGACCCACCAATTGGGTGGTTCACTCATTTCAAGTAATGACTTGGTCGGGATGGCACGTGCAACCTTATTTGGTTGCTCCTTACACCCCATCAGACATAGTAACACTGGACAGGTTAGCACAAGTTGACGACACACGGCGGCGGGCTTGGCAAGTTATCATGGCATGGCAGGATGCGAAAGAACTTCATCTCTTTGAAGAGGGAAATGAGGAGGACAATGTTTAAACGAGAGTGCAGGTAAGTTTTTATTTCAGTTAGTGTCTGCTTATGTCCCTAGCAATCTATTTCTCATTAACCCCATAACGGGTGGAACTCTTATAGAGTTGCATCAGTTTTCTTTTCTATATTAGTATGTTATAACCTTATTTTGTAGATGTTAGAATTTCACGCATTTCAATGGTATTTTCCTACCCTCTTTATTTAAAATACTTTGAGGACAAAACATCCTCCTTGTTTGGGGGGGGGCATAGAAACACGTGTAATTAAGACATCTGTTAGGATATAGATATGTATAATATGCACTTGTTTTCTAGCTAAAAAATTAAAAAAATTTAAAAAGGATATAGATAAAAAGTATGTTATACACTTAGGAATATTGGTATTGTTTTCTTTCTCTATGCTCTTAATAATCTAGAAGTCTCACGTAGCTTTTGGATTAGAATAGTTTTTAGAAACTTAGGCTAATATGTAGGAAATAATCCTTGCATCTATCTATAAATATGTTACATGAGTATCTACGATTGTTGGCAGTAAGTTTCTGAAATCTAGGCTAGAGTAGTTACTATACAAATCCTGTGAGAATATAGCCTAAAGTATTATATGAGTGAAACAATTGAGAAATGACACAAGGGAGAAGTAAAATCCGGATAGAGAAATCACATGTCCACTTGCTTGATCACTATACCATATCCTAAGCGAGAATTTAGGCCCTCTTTGGATCGATATAGCTAGAAATTCCAACCTATGAACTATTTTTCGCTAGTCGCCCCTCTGAGCCTTTCTTTAGCCTTTCATAAACCACAAATCCTTTACCCTGTTAGAAAACAAAACAAAAATAAATAAAATCAGCCTACCTAATTATTTGAATAAGTTTGAGAATAGAGATGAAGAATAGAAAAAAGAATAACCTTTGAAATCAAGAATTATTTAGTCGCTTTAGAAGAGAAAAGTAAGTTTCCATCCAAATAAAAAAAAATAAAGGGTTAGAACTCCAAAAATAGAATCAAGGAGTCAAAAGCTAAAGAAAAAGAAAAAAAAAATATGGCTAAGGATGGAAACAAAGTGTAGAAGCAAAAGTAAAGAATAAGGTTTTCTCTAGTTACATAATATGAAGACTCTATTGTCTCAGACTTGTTCTTTTTGAATATCCATTTCCTTCCTTCTTAAAACCATCTCCTAATCCCCGCAATACCTAATAAAGGCCTCTAGCTTAATTAGGAATATGTTAGTGTGATAGTAAGTGGCAGATGTGTTTGATCGACTCTGGCTTCCTTGTGTGTCATTGAGTTTGTAAGGTAAAGTGTGCCCACTGCACACTGGAGTAGCGAAACTTGAGCGGAAAAATCAGAGTGGTTTTTGTCTTAACATTTATGTTAGGATCTACTTAAGAACGTTATTTCGAGTTTTCATAAACGGACCTGCTAGTTCATCTCAAAGTATTACTCATTGCAAATATGTTTATTCGTAGATGATAGACTATTATGCATATATTAGTTTAGGTTTCAACTTGATTATTCTATATTCATTGCTAGTGAGATGTATAGATAATTGAGACATAGATAAGGAAATAATAGTTTTATTTCTGAGTCATTGTAGTATAGATGAAGTTTGTGAGTACCTTCACTGGAAAACTCTAACGAGACTATAACTCGTCCACTAGGGAATTCCTAGTGGTTTAAGGCCTTGTTACATATGGTCAATGCAACCGCACTCGGCAAAACGAGGTTAGTTAGAACTCTATTTTTGGTCACTTATGCTAATTTCTCATATTTGCTTGAGGACAAGCAAAATGCTGTTTGGGGGTGGTTTGATAAGAGCCCAAAACTGTAATTTTAACTCCTTAATAATACTACTTTTAGACCAATTATGCGAGTAATAAATAAGAGTTAATGCTAATTACATGTTTTTATGTATTTCAGGCATGGAACTCAATTATGTGCAGAAATGTGCCACTTTGGCGATATAAAAGAGCAAATGGTTGGTTGATAAGAAGTTCTATGATAAAGGCCAAGATTCAAGGAGACAAAGCCTTTATGAAGCCCGGTCAAAAGCTGAAAAGTCAACACGGGCAGAAACAGTGCAAAAGTCAGTAGAACTTCCAAAGACCATATCTTTGGACTTAGACCTCGAATTTGGGCCTACCTTACGTCAAAACGACCGGCTCGGAAAGAGCTTTCCAATGGTCCAAGACTTGACCCAATTAGAGGAGTAAAAGTGGACAAAAAGTCTTCTGAAGTCAAAGCCAGCTAAAACGGGCTCTGTTGACTGAAGAAATTGGGCTTTGGGCTCAATTTTTTGGCCCAAAACATGAGATCTTATCCCATGCACGAAATTGTGGATCTGGTCTCCTCCTTTACATAAAACAAGACTTAGCTCTTAAGAAAGATATAGTTAGATAGCTTAGAATAGAAAGTAGTTTAAAAATAGCTTGTAGATTTAGTTTTTGAATTCAATTAGTTAAATTAATTAGTTTCATACATTGTTTTAGATTAATTCCTCGAATCATAGTTCTTCATTGATTAGATAAATAAAATAGTTATTTCTTGTTCATTTCAATTTTGTCATTTTAAATTATTAGATCAAATTTCAGTGGGGAAACATGAGACCTCAGCCCATGCACAAAATTGTGGATCTAGTCTCCTCCTTTACATAAAACAAGACTTAGCTCTTAATAAAGATATAGTTAGATAGCTTAGAATAGAAAGTGGCCATTAAAATAGCTTGTAGATCTAGTTTTT